>NC_086377.1:78608906-79959207 GCF_036588685.1 Mytilus trossulus
AATTAAACTTCGTTTGATTTTGACAAAAAATTATTCGTTTGGGTTCTTTGATATGCTGAATCTAAAAATGTACTTAGATTCTTGATTATCGGCCCAGTTTTCAAGTTGGTCCAAATCGGGGTCCAAAATTAAACTTTGTTTGATTTCATCAAAAATTGAATAAATGGATATGCCAAATCTAACTGTGTATGTAGATTCCTCATTTTTGGTCTTGTTTTCAAATTGGTCTACATTAAAGTCCAAAGGGTCCAAAATTAAACTTAGTTTGATTTTAACAAAAATTGAAATCTTGGGGTTCTTTGATATGCTGAATCCAAACATGTACTTAGATTTTTGATTATGGGCCCAGTTTTCAAGTTGGTCCAAATCAGGATCTAAAATTATTATATTAAGTTTTGTGCAAGTCTTTTCAATTGCACAGTATTGGGCAATGGCAAGAAATATCTTATTGCAAAATATTGTGAAATAGCAATTTTGTTTTTAATTAGAGTTATCTTTCTTTGTCCAGAATAGTAAGCAAAAAATATCTAATTGTAAGATTTTTTTTTATTTGGAGTTATCTTTCTTTGTCCAGAATCAACTTAAATCTTTGTTATATATACAATATACAATGTATATTCACTTTTTACTACCAACTGATAAATTAAAATAATCTTTACCATTCAGTGATAACAAGCAGTTTTTTTACATCTTAATATTTTATGATGTATTTAAATGAGTAGTTATTGTTGCAAACTCCATTAGAAATTTTAATTGAGATTAGTTTTGGAATAAGGGAAAGGGGGATGTGATTAAAAAAATTGTATCAATTTTCTCATTTGAAATTTCATAAATAAAAAGAAAATTTCTTCAAACATTTTTTTGAGAGGATTAATATTCAACAGTATAGTGAATTGCTCTAAGAAAAAACAAAAAATTAAGTTCATTAGAACACATTCATTCTGTGTCAGAAACCTATGCTGTGTCAACTATTTAATCACAATCCAAATTTAGAGCTGAATCCAGCTTGAATGTTGTGTCCATACTTGCCCCAACCGTTCAGGGTTCAACCTCTGCGGTCGTATAAAGCTACGCCCTGCGGAGCATCTGTTTTTTTCTGTAGGGGTATTAAACTATTTGACAAGTTTTCACATGGGACATGATAGTCTATAGCATATTTTTCTTTTGTAGACTGTCATGTCAAAGACATCCCCAGAAGTAACTCCTGACACCCATTTACAAGAACCTGCAGCACCAGTAGTTGAAGGTAATTATCTAATGTTAATCATTCAGATACCGGCTGAAATGATTTATAATTACTTGTTTCTAATATAGGGATATTTGTTGTCCCAAGTACATCCATACTTTTCTGAGAGTATTGCCACAGTGGGATATAGCTGATCTGCCTAAGACAAGTAAATGGATGTTTTAAGTTCTGCCTACAATAGTAGAGGGTCATGATGTTTTCTGGTTTGTGCGTCTGTCCCAGTATCAAGTTAAAGTTTTGAAATACACATGTAGTTTGTGATCACATCAACTTGAAACTTAGTTAATATATAAATCAAGCAATTGAATATTTGATTAAAATTGAGAATGGAAACGGGGAATGCGTCAAAGAGACTTCAACCAGATTAAAAAGCATTAAACAGCCCAAGGCCACCAATTCGTCTCGAACACAGCGAGAAAATCCCACACCTAGAGGCTGCTTCAGCTGACCCCTAAACTTTAATGTATACAAGTTCAGTGAAAATTGATGTCTCACTAAAATAAACTATCAGTATTCACAAAGTGTGGATTAATAAAATAAATTAAGTAAAAAGACAGGATATCACATACTTATGTATTGAAGTGTTTCTTTGCAAGTACAAACTGATGGACGCCACTAGTGGATCAATAATTGTTCTCATGGACGTTTGGTAAGATTTTTTGCTCTATCTGCAATTTCATGTTTAATGTTTTTAATGGATTTGTGTTTGTCTTGATGTTGATTCTAATGCGAATAAAAGGAAGTTGAATTGCTGAAAACCAGCTATCGGCTTAACTGGATTATACAGAATAAGTAGTTTTTTGGCATATTAATGCATTGACACATAGACAGACAGACACATTGATCAGTTGACCTATTAAAAAATTGACATATTAATCAATTGACATATTAAAACATTGACAGATCATCATCTCAAAATTGAGGTATCAAAAGAGTAACAAATTCAAACATTGACACAGACATATTGACACATTGACCAGTTGACAAATTAACATATTGACATATAAATACATTGACAGTTCTAAAGCTTTTTACACATCAACACCTTGAAAGATCGACACTTAAACAGACTCATATACTGACACATTGACATATCCACACTTAGACAGATCAACACAATAACAGACTCATATATACGTCGACACATTCAGGCCTCTACAATAACTTTTTTTTCAACTTGTCCAGTAGGACAAGTACATACCAAAACTTACCTGTCCGAATGAAATTGTTACTTATCCAAAATTTTTTAACTAAAAATAACCTTTTTACATTCTAAGTTGATTAAAGGAACAAAACGGATTTAAATAATAGAATAGAATTTGATGAATTTCTTTTAAAAAAGATTCAAAAATATGAGTCAAGTACAACTGAATCTAGTCATGTCACAGGACTTAGGTTCTAGTTTTCACCAATGCCAGTCTCATCAGAATCTAAACATTAGGCACCATCTGATAGGCCTGTACACTCATCATTGCTTATTGAATTTGTATCCTGATTTTTTAGTTGAAACAAGTTTTATTCAAATGCAATCAATAAAAAGAAGATGAGGTCTGATTGCCAATGAGAAAACTCATATGGTATTTATTAAAAAAGAACATAATAAGGTAAGAAAATGAGATACTGATTTGTCTTGGTCCCAAATTGTCTCCTGTCTTGCCAAACTGTCTATCAATCATGTCTACTAAATATGTGTCCTACGGTGCCAAACTGTCTTAAACTTCGAGCTAAACCTGTCCAGGTGACGAACTGTACTATAAAGTTACCTTATCTATAAAGCGCAGCATTGATTCGGATCAGTAAGACTGGTTTCCAAGAATAGTATACTTTTGACCTGTTAAAAACACCTGACAAAGAACCAGTTAAAAATTATCGATTGCAAGTCGAAGAAAAAGGTTTTGCATTTGAATAGACAAAATACAGAAACCACGTGACAGAAACATGTCAAATTAATATTTGTTTTGTTTGTTTGTTGTTTATAATTAAACTTTGTTCATTAAAGTTGGATGAAGTTTATTTTCTGCAGAATAATTGTACTTGTCCCAACGGACAAGCTTGATACAGCTTTTACTTGTCCGACCTTTTTTCCCTCTGGTACCGGACAATCGGACAAGCGTTATTGTCGAGGTCTGCACATTGCTATATTGACACACTGACAGATTAACACTTTTACAGATTCATACATCAGCACATTGACATATGACAAACTGACAGATCAACACACAACAGACTCATCAATTAGCATATTGCTACACTGACAAATCAACACATAAACATATTCATACATCAACACATTGTCATATCGATACACTGACAAATCAACACTTAAACAGATTCATACATCAACACATTACCATATTGACACACTGACAGATTAGAAAAATTAACAGACTCATATATTGACTCATTGACATATTGAAACACTGACAGACACATCAACTGACTCATACATCAACATTTGATATATCAACACATTGACAGATCAACACATTAACAGACTCACACATCAACACATATACATATTGACACACTAACATATTTAACACATCAACACATTGACATATTGATACACTGACAGATCAACATATTAACAGACTGGTGCATCAACACATTGACATTTTGACACACTGACAAATCAACATATAAACACACTCAAACATTAACAAGTTGACATATTGACACACTGACAAATCAACAAATAAACAGACCCATACATCAGCACATATACATATTGACGCATTGACAAACTTGACACATTAAAAGATTCACACTGACAGATCAACATATTAAAAGACTCGTACATCAACACAATGACTTATTGAACATATACATTGGCATATTGACACACTGACAGATCAACATATTACCAGACTCCCACTTCAACAATTTGACATATCCACACACTGACAAATCAACACTTTAACACACATTTGTCATCACGCTGATAGATCAACACATTGACAGGCTCATACATCATTACATTGACATATTGACACACTTACATATCAACATATAACCAGATTAAAACATCAACACATTGACATATTGACACACTTACATATCAACATATAACCAGATTCATACATCATTACATTGACAAATTGACACACTTACATATCAACATATAACCAGATTAAAACATCAACACATTGACATATTGACACACTTACATATCAACATATAACCAGATTCATACATCAACACATTGACATCTTGACACACTTACATATCAACATATAACCTGATTCATACATTAACACATTGACATATTGACACACTTACATATCAACACTTTAGCACACATACATCATCACGCTAATAGATCAACACATTGATAGACTCATGCATCAGCACATTGGATATTGACACACTGACATATCAACATATTACCAGACTCAAACATCAACAGATTGACATATTGACACACTGACATATTAACACATTCCCTGACTCAAACATCAACACATTGACATATTGACACACTGACATATCAACACATTCCCTGACTCAAACATCAGCACATTGACATAATGACACACTGACATATCAACACATTCCCTGACTCAAACATCAACACATTGACATAATGACACACTGACATATCAACACATTCCCTGACTCAAACATCAACACATTGACATATTGACACACGGAATATCAACATCTTACCAGACTCAAACATAAATACATTGACAGATGAACACATTAACAGACTCATACATTGACACATTGACAGATCTACACATTAACAGACTGAAACATTTGCATATTGACAAATTGACACACTAACAAATCAACACATTAACAGACTAAAATATTCACACGTCGACATATTCACACATTGACAGGATCATACATCAATACATAGACATATAGACACTCTTGACAGATTGAACCACAAACATATTGAACAACTCATACATTAACACATTAACACATTGACACACTGTCAAATCAACACATTAACAGTCTCTAACATTCACAAGTTGACATTACGACACATTAAGAGACTCACACAGCAACACATTTGGATATTGACACACTGACAGATGAACACTATTACAGATTCATAAATCTACACATGACATATCAAAACATCAACATATCAACACATTAACATACTAAAACATCTACACATTGATACATCGACACACTGACAAATCAACCCATTAACACTCATACATCAAAACACTGACATATCTACATAGAACTAGACTCATACATCAACACAATGACATATTGATACCTTGAGAGACTTAAAAATCAATGCATTGCCATATAAACACACTGACAGATTAACACATTAACAGATTCAAACATCAATGCATTAACACACTGATATATCAATACATTAACATACATCGACACATAAACATATTGACACACTGACATATTAACTAAAATTTCAGACTCATACATACACCTTGACATATTGGCACACTAACATATCAACAAATTAACAGACTTGTACATCAACATGTAGACATATCAACACACTTATAAATTAACACATTAACAGATAAATTCATCCACACAGAGATATCGACAAACTGACATTTTAACACATTATCATGCAGACTCATACATCGACACAGACATATTGACACACTGAAATTTCAACACATTAAAATATTCACATATCAACACATTAACATATTAAAACACTAACAACTTAACACATTAACAGACTTCTACATCATTACACCAATAATTCAATACATAAACAGGCTAATACATCAACACATAGACATAAAGACATTGTGACATATTTAACACATTGAAATATCGAAAAGATGACATATCAACATATTAACCAACAAATGAGGAGAAATTATCTATGAGCATGATGAGTGTTTGTATGGATACATTTTTTTTTTCACAACATGAACAAATCAAAACTTTCCAATTTTTTTTTTTTTTTTTAGATTCCATCGGAAAAGGGCAACAGTCTGCCATGTTAAATCGTTTATTAGGGAAGGGCAGCTATGAATCTTTTGATATGAGATGCATGGTAACTGGCCAATTTTCTGTTGGGAAGTCGACTCTTGTTAAGCTGTTAGCTGGAGAAATTATACCTGATGGTCGACACCCGACAGATGGGATTTCTCTGGTAGAAGGTCGCTGTGGCCTAGATATTCTTACAAAAGAGTGGATTCTTGTTGATCCAGGTGAGAAAAGGCATAAGTATCTGACCACATTTAAAAAAACTCTATTGTATGGACTGCGCTATCAGCAGAGATGTTATAGCACTGATTTAAATTAGTTTCACATTATAGCCATCTTTTTTGTGCCTTCTATTCACGCACCATATTAATTCAATATCAAATTTTATTTGTGTATGAAAATCTTAACATCATTACTAATCTCATTAGAAGGATGTTAAGGTTTTTATATTTTGAAATTGAATTTAAATGTTAAAATTATGCAATGAATTAACATTTATTTTCAATAATCAATAATGTCATCAATCAATCAGTTAAAATATGACTCTCTTTAAAATGTGTTAATAGCATTATGTAAATGTTACACCTGATAAGATATGATTCTAAGCTTAATTACTGATTTTTCTTACATTCTTCACTTCGTTTTGACAGCCTGCAGCTGATTTTGATTTGATTTGCCTGATGTATTAAATATAATTTCAGACTCTTTTAATGCCCTGGATGTTGTGTACAGTAAGGTTTTAATGACCTCTTTGGAAGAAGAGGATGAGAGTGAACTAACCAAAAAGTTCATCAAAGCTTCAGATACAAGCCCAACTGGTTATGCCAAAGCTACACTTTCCTCTTTGCCCTCAGAACAGTCTGCAGCAGCACAATCTCTAAACGTGCCCCACACGGTAAAACAGACGGAAAAGAAAATGAGAACAAGAATGACAAAAGAAGAAATAAGAAAGAAAATGGAAAAGTTCCTCAAAAGTGGAAAGTATAAGATGAAAGTTGGACGTCTTATCTTCTGGGATTTTGGTGGACAATATGTTTATTTAACAACACATCAGACCTTCATGACGTTCCGGGCATTGTTTCTTGTAGTATTTGATGGGAGCAAAGATTTGCATGAACAGGTCCCTGATGTGATGTGTTTTCCAGGGCAGCACATGACGCCAACGCCAGCAGGTAATGTGCATGTTATTTACACTCAGATAATGCAAACAGGATACATTTCTATAACAGCAAGGTGATAATTCAAAAAAACAATTGAAATTGTCTAAATATTTAAGCCAATCTAAATGTTTACGTAACTTGTTTACATTCTCACTTTGAGCTTGTTACAAACTACAATATTAACCTCAATATGTCTCACATTTTGAAACATTGATATGAGGTAAGACAATAATATTTATCAAAGATACCAGATTTGAATTTTTGTATGTCGGAAAGTGCTTTAGATTTTTGAATGAGTAAATTCTTACAAAAAAGGAGCTGATGATGTTATCATAAGCATGAACAGAGTGTTGCATTTATTGACAGACAACATTATTTTTTTGCGGTCATATATTGGTATGAAGTTGGCGTCGTTGTCGTCGTCGGAAGACATATTGGTTTTTGCACAATAACTTAAGTTTAAGAAATGGATCTCTATGAAATATTACCATAAGGTTCAATACCACAAAAGGAAGGTTGGGTTTGATTTTGGGGGTTATGGTACCAACATTTAAGGAAATAGGGGCCAAAAATAAGCATTTTTGTAACTTCCAGACAATAACTTGTGTGTTAGTGTATGGATCTCTCTGACATTGTACCACAAGGTTCGATATCACAAAGGAAATGCTGGGATTGATGTTGAAGGTAATTGCCTCAAAATTTTTGGAATTAGCGGCCAAAAAGGGTAAAAAAACATGCATTTTTCTAGTTTCAGGACAATAACTTTTGTGTAAGTGTATGGATCTTTCTGAAATCATACTACAAGGTTCCATATCACAAAGGGAATGCTGGGTTTGAGTTTTGGGGCAGTTGCCCTAAATATTTAGGAATTTGGGACCAAAAAGGACACAAAAAAGCTTTTTTTCTAGTTTCCAGACAATAACTTGTGTTCAAGTGTATGGATCTCTCTGAAATTGTACTGCAAGGTATTATACCACAAAGGGAAGGCTGGGATTGAGTTTGGGGTGATGAATCATAAGGGGTTCAAAAAAGTTGGGGGGAATTTTTTTTTCTGTTTTTTTTTTCTTTATTTTTTTTTAATTTTAATTTGTTAATATCTGATATATATATATATATAAAAGCAAATAATAATGATATGGCAGGAGATACACACCAAACAGGATATGTGAATTATTATATTAAGTATTGTGCAATAGCAAGATATTTTCAATTGCACAGTATTGCGCTATAGCAAGAAATCTTCAAGTGCACAGTATTGCACAATAGCAAGAAATCTTCAATTGCACAGTATTGTAGGTGTGATCTGACCTTAACCTCATTTTCATTTCATTGAGTTTTAGTATTTTTGTCGAGCCTTCGACTTGAGTCGAAAAAGCGAGACTAAGCGATCCTACATTCCGTGGGCGTAGTCGTTGGCGGCGGAGGCGGTGTCCACAAATATTCACTCTGTGGTTAAAGTTTTTGAAATTTCTTAAACTATACTGAATTTCTACCAAACTTGGACAGAAGGTTGTTTATGATCATAAGAAAGTATCCAGAAGTAAATTTTGTAAAAATAAAATTCCATTTTTTCCGTATTTTATTTATAAATGGACTTTGTTTTTCTGCGAGGAAACATTACATTCACTCTGTGGTTAAAGTTTTAAAAAAATTAATAACTTTCATAAACTATCCTTGATTTGTACCAAACTTAGACAGAAGCTTGTTTATGATCATAAGATAGTATCAAGAAGAATATTTTATAAATGGACTTAGTTTTTCTGCGAGGAAACATTACATTCACTCTGTGGTTAAAGTTTTTAAAATTTTAATAACTTTCATAAACTATCCTTGATTTGTACCAAACTTAGACAGAAGCTTGTTTATGATCATAAGATAGTATCAAGAAGAATATTTTATAAATGGACTTAGTTTTTCTGCGAGGAAACATTACATTCACTCTGTGGTTAAAGTTTTTAAAATTTTAATAACTTTCATAAACTATCCTTGATTTGTACCAAACTTGGACAGAAGCTTGTTTATAATCATAAGATAGTATCAAGAAGAAAATTTTGTAAAAATAAATTTCCACTTTTCCGTATTTTACTTATAAATGGACTTAGTTTTTTTGCCAGAAACAAAACATTCACTCTGTGGTTTAAGTTTTTAAAATTTTTATAATTTTTTTTATAATGTTCTTAAACTATCCTCGATTTCTACCAAACTTAGACAGAAGCTTGTTTCTGATCATAAGATATTATTCAGAAGTAAATTTAAAAAAAAAAAATTCACTTTTTCCGTATTTTACTTATCAATGGACTTAGTTTTTCTTCTAGTTAACATTACATACAGTCTGCAGTTAAAGTTTATACAACATTTATTAGATTCATAAACTATCCTGGATTGTTTTACCAAACTTGGAATCTTCTTTCAATCAAAAGACAGTATCGAGAGGGAAATTTTTATTGATGTTTTTCCTCATTTTGTTGAGTCTGCAATTAACAGCAAAAGGAGGCTAGACACTGGGTTCCTCGGAACCCTCACGAATTTTTCTAATACTATATGTAATAGGTCAACTATATTTGGTGTATGGTAATATTTTATGATGTACATGTCAGTCTCCATGTATCATCTGACCTTGACCTTATTGTCATGGATCATTTATCAATGTTTAGTTTTCATGGTTAAGTTTGTTTGTTAGATACTATAAGCAATAGTTCGACTATATTTAAATTTGGTCATGAATTTGTATTCCATCTGCTTCCTTTGTTTAATATTCACGTAGACCAAGGTGAGAGACACAGACTCTTTAGAACCTCTAGTTTATACTTTTTTTATGACAGATTCTGATTTTATTTTGTAGTATTCTTGCAATATTGGGTCAATTCCATCCTGACCTATTGTAAGGTTGTATATGCAGGCATTCCAAAAATCTTGTTTGTTGCCACTCACAAGGACAAAGTACCAATGGTGAGTGATCTTATGTTAGAAATATAGTAGTAAGTCATTGCCATTTGAAACACTTGAATAATGTGTAAAAACTGCTTACATAATGATAATATGCCCATATGTCTTAACTTGACCAAACTTTGTATAAAGCTACACTTTCGAAAGAACAAGATCCTAATTGATTTGTGGGTAATAGAATATAAAGATCAGATTACAGGGCCTATAACTAGAGTAGAATATATGAAGAAACACTTATAGATAAGAAAATGATATTGGTTAGCATTTGTATTAAAATTCAATTTGATATATCTCATTGTCATGGAGATTCTTTACCGTGTCACTCTCGGTCATGGTCTATTGAGTTTAAACAGTTGCTCAGTTTAAATGTTAAAGTTTGTATTTTCTTTTTAAGTCAGTTTTATTTCAACAAATATGTTGACAATATGAAAGTTTAGAATTTAGTGGTACTGCACCAGATGCACATCTTAACAATAAATGTATCTTCAGTGATGTTAGAGGCCAAAATATTTGAAATTCCAAAACGTAATACAAATGTTGATGAGTTTGTGAAATAAAAGATTGTGACAGGGAATGCAGGAGGACGGACGATTCATGATTTGTTTTAAAATAAGTACATTTTTTTCCAACAAAAAATGGAAATTAAACAATATCTTTATGTTCATGCAAATACCCTCTTGACCTGTTTTAGATTTATTGCCAACTTATTAACTGTGACTTATGTTGTTTACTTGCGTTTCTTTACTAGGTAGGTAAAGTGAATTACCAAACAAAAATATCAATAGCAAGTTTTTCTTTCAAAAGACCCTTTTCATTTTATTTCCATTGGAAGGTAAGATTTAACAACTGATAACAGTTTCAGTCTGTTATCTCTGAAAGTATGAGATCTAGGTTAAAAGTGTAAAATTGACCTTTGAGAGAAGATGTTTGTCACTTGAAAATTTGAGATAAATCTAATTGTAGAACGCATTATTAATGATGGTGATATCAACTTAACAGTCCTGTTGGATTTTAAGAAAGCTTTTGATGTAGTAGATCAAGATTTTCTCTGAAAAAAAATTGAAATTTATTGATTTGATAATACTGCTGTTTCTTTTTTAAAGTCATATTTGAATGAAAGAACTCAACAAGTACAAATTGGTAATGCTCATTCTGAAAAACTTTATATCAAGTATGGTGTCCCCCAAGGCTCCATATTAGGCCCCCTTCTATTTATATTATACATAAACGACCTTCTTTTTTATATGAAAAATTCTTTCACAGTTATATGCCTATGATTCAACTTTACATCTTTCTGGTAATGGTTATCAAACTCTACAGTCAAAGATACAAGAAGATGTACATGGTGTTGAGGAATGGTGCAATGATCATGATGATAACAATATGTTCATCAATAAAAATAAAACAAAATATATGATTATTGGAACGAAGCAAAGAGCAATGCCACATTACAATGAGAGTTGTTTAACTATTAACAATCAAGTGATACAATCTTCCACATGCAAAGGTATTTTAGGAATTCAAATTGACCCTTCCCTCACATGGACAAACCAAATTGATGTGATCTGCTCAAAAATATCATCTAGACTATATCTACTATTAAAGATTAAAAAAAATTTGAATCCAGACTGCAGAAAATTATTCTATATTGGTTTTACCTTGCCACTAATTGATTATTGTTGTTAAGTGTGGAGTAGTTGTAGCAGTGAGGATATTAAAATTACAAAAGAGAGCTGCTAGATTAATACTAGAAACCGACCCTTTCGCTCCGTCTTGCCCTTATTCAAACACTTAAACTGGTTGACAGTTGAACAGAGAATAAAATATCACAAGTTTGTGATGACATTTAAGTGCATTAAAAATGACGCCCCATCATATCTAACTGACAAGTTTCATTATGTTTCAGACAGAAATACATACCCCTTGAGAAATGCTGTTCAAGGAAACCTCATACTCCCTAAACCAAGAACAGAATTGTTCAAAATCTTTTTTACGTATTCGAGACCATTCTTGTGGAATAATTTGCCAATACCGTGAAAAAATATTACAAATGTTAATTCTTTCAAATACAACATTTATAACAGATCATTTATTGAAATCAACCTAGCTGTATAAATAATATTAAAAACTGATTATGTCATTATGTTTATTTATTCATCACATTTTATCAAGTTGTATTGAACATTATTATCATACTTGACTTTTTATACTAATGTATGCAATGTATATGTTTGCATTTTGTTTGAATTTTCACGATGAGGGCCTCAGGGAAGATTAACTCATTGTGTAACTCTCTTAAAACAATGTATTGTTGTTGTTGTTGTTATTCCACCATTGAAGATGCATTTAAATCACCAGGTGTGCGATACAGTGTTTTATTCTGTCAACTTTTTATGTTTAACAGGAGAATATTGAGACCAGACGTGAAGAGCTTTACAGAGGAATTGAGGAGTTGTTTAAAGACCACGAGGGAAAACATCATCTGGTCCTTAGACCTCTAATATTTGTCAATGCCAAAGATCAAGCCGACCCAGAAATAGAAGTTCTGAAGAAAACAATAACAGAACTTACATTCGACCACCCATGCTGGGGTGAAAGAATGCCCAATGCTTGTGTTCCACTAGAGCTAGAGATCGCTGAACTAGTGGCAGAAGGAAAACAAATAATGTCATTGGCTGAAGTTAAAGAATTAAATGCTATCAGCGAGGTGTCTGTCCTGTCCCCTGGGCAGTTGACTGATTTCCTACATTTTCATCATTCCCTGGGGAAGATTGTTTATTTCGATACCCCCCAGCTGAGAGATAATGTAATCATCAACCCTCTTCTTATGGTGGAAGTTATGAGATCTTTTATCACAGGTGTGTATGTATTTTCATTGTGTAGTGAATATATATATATTGCAGTTAAAAATGTTCCAATATCCAAAAAGTGTTTACCTACCTTTTATTAGAGCGTGACAGACTGTTGGATAGTATCCTATACTAATATTATTGTTGGTATGTGAGATCTGGTATGTAATATGATTAGTAAAAAGATTAATCTTTTTTTTATCCACAGTGTTAAAAATTGTGAAATGCATGCAATTTTTTATCAGATTTCTGAATAAAAATGTAGTTTTTTAATTGGTGATGTACAGCAGCAGGCAACCGAGGAGTTTACTTAGATACTTAGATCAAATTTGAATTGTGTGGCGTCACTTTTATTATACTAGAGTATGTCCCTTTAATTTATAAATGGGAAAATTGCTGAATTTTTTGTTTCCATTTCCTTACTTAAGTTTGCCTCAACCAGGGACTTTCTATACTAACGGGACTCGTCTTTATTGATTTTAACTGATTACTCAGCCGCCTGTTTAAAGCTACCACCCAACAATAAACTTAGGTCTGATATACGATGCTAGTATATTTTCTTATTTCACAGTACATTGTAATTGTATAATTATTATTAATTGTATATATAAAATCGATAAATAGCGATTTAAGATGAAAAAAATATAAGATTTTGAAAGAATGATGAATTATTTAACTGAGACGTATCGTTTTTAAGAACACCCCAGTTGTGTAAAATTGTTTACATATCACACAAGATGGCGGCCACTGAAAATTCAACGAACAAATTCCTCAAAGTTCAAAGATCGATATTTAAAAAACAATCCGAGAAATCTTTTGAAAAACAGCATTTTGCAATGAAAAAATGTATAAAATTTCATAAAAACAATTTTTTGTTAAACTTGAACATATAGTTTATTTGTAGTTATGAAGAATACTTCGTAAAAGTGAAATGATTTGCTATAAAGTCACGTGACATCAGCTAAGGGCGAGATCAGACTGATAATTTAGATATCGTTATAAGTGACCAGTCCCGTTAGTAAAAAAAGTCCCTGCCTCAACCAAACTTTATGAATTCTATACAAAATGCTTATTACCACAAAACAAAGATCACGTTTGAATTTTTGGTGCCTTCCCTTTTACTGTTCTAGAGATTTTTTTATGCCTTTTACAAATGAAAAAATGCGGAATTTTTCGTTTCTGTTCTCCGACTTATGTTTACTTCATTGAAATTTTATGAAACTTAAATATAATGCTTATTACCAAAAAGCAGATCATTTACAAATTTGGGTAGCTTAATATGCAAGCTGGGGCATCATCTGTGTCCCATAGACACATTCCCTATTTATTTATTTTTTTCTATTTAAACTGAAACTGATATTTATTTAGTATAAAGGTATCGGTATAACTATAGAACTACATGGTTTCAAAATATAAAATATATTTGAACAATGCTAAAAAAAACTTTAAAAACTTTGAGAATGCAAGTAGTTCTATCTCGGTATGAGTTGATTTCCAACACAATTATGTTTTGAGAAAATGTGTAGTTTTTATATATTTAAACTGAAACTCCTATACTAGGCTTTTTATAGAAAGTGAATGTAGACGTGGTAAGTGTGACATTCATATCACTATAAATTCAATCTAACATACATTATTGTTTAGGGACCAGCTGATGCACTCCTAGGGTTGCGAGATTTTTTCGATGTGTTGGTGTCCTTTGATGTTTTTCTGCATTTCGGTCAGTTAGTTGTCTCTTTAGCGCATTCCATGTTTCTATTTTCAATTTTATTGCAGGATCAATGCATTTTGACCACAAATGAAACACAATTTGCAAAATGGTATAAGTGTCCATATTGATGTCTAGTGTTACAAATTAAATTATTCATTGGTTCCCATTTTTGAAATATTTGTCAAAAGATAAAACAAGTTTGATTCACAAATTTAAATGACATATGTATTTTGATGGAAGATATCCTGGATTAATCAATTGTCTGAAAGTCTACAGACATTTATATTCCATGATTATGAAATATCAACTATTCATGTTTAGTTCTCACATCATGTTGTAACTGCATCACTTTCTTTTTTTATTGGGGAACATATTTCAACCTGAAATCTGAACCTCACCAATGAAGCTTGAATTCCTGCTAAATTAAACCAATAGTTCCAAATGGTAAAGTTGAAAGAAATTTTTACGGACACCATCACAAGTTGGTTGACCGTTATGAAATATTCGTTTCACAGATGATAACAGATATGTTCCTTATGTCATATCTATAATCCCTACCCTTTTTAACGAATTTAACCTACCGAATTAAACTTGGTACCACTTTTGTACTAAAATGAGCAACACGGTGGGTGCCACATGTGGAGCCGGATCTGCTTGCCCCTGATTACCACAAGTTTTTGGTGAGGTTATTGTTGCTTATAGTCTTTAGTGTTCTATGTTGTGTTCTTTGTACTGTTTGTCTTTTAGTTTTTTAGCCCTGGCGATGCCAGTTTATGAGTATGAATGTCCCTCTGGTATATTTTGCCCTATTTTAAAATATTATATTTGTCTGTTTGTCTTTTTCTTTATTAGCCGTGGCAATGTCAGTTTATGAGTATGAATGTCCCTCTGGTATATTTTGCCCTATTTTAAAATATTATATTTGTCTGTTTGTCTTTTTCTTTATTAGCCATGTTAGCCATGGCGATGTCAGTTTATTAGTTTGAATGTCCCTCTGGTATATTTTGCCCTATTTTATAATATCATATGTGTCTGTTTGTCTTTTTCTTTTTTAGCCATGGCGATGTCAGTTAATGAGTTTGAATGTCCCTCTGGTATATTTTGCAATATTTTATTATATCATATGTGTCTTTTTCTTTTTTAGCCATGGCGATGTCAGTTTATGAGTTTGAATGTCCCTCTGGTATATTTTGCAATAATTTATAATATCATATTTGTCTTTTTCTTTTTTAGCCATGGCGATGTCAGTTTATGAGTTTGAATGTCCCTCTGGTATATTTTGCCCCTATTTTATAATATCATATTTGTCTGTTTGTCTTTCTAGCTCACCTGGCCCAAAGGGCCAAGTGACCTTTTCCCATCACTTTGCGTCCGGCGTCGTCCGTCGTCGTTTACTTTTTAAAAAATCTTCTCCTCTGAAACTACTGGGCTAAATTAAACCAAACTTGGCCACAATCATCATTGGGGTATTTAGTTTTAAAAAATGTGTCGGGTGACCCGGCCAACCAACCAAGATGGTTGCCATGGCTAAAAATAGAACATAGGGGTAAAATGCAGTTTTTGGCTTATAACTCCAAAACCAAACCATTTAGAGCAAATCTAACATGGGGTAAAATTGTCAATCAGTTAAAGATCTATCTGCCCTGAAATTTTCAGATGAATCGGACAACCGGTTGTTGGGTTGCTGAGCCTAAATAAGTAATTTTAAGGAAATTTTGCAGTTTTTGGTTATTATCTTGAATATTATTATAGATAGAGATAAACTGTACACAGCAATAATGTTCAGCAAAGTAAGATTTACAAATAGGTCAACATGACCAAAATTGTCAGTTGACTACTTAAGGAGTTATTGCCCTTTATAGTCAATTTACAAAATATTTTCCTCTGTTACAAATGGGCAAAGTTCATTGAAGATAGAGATAATTATAAGTAGCAAGAACGTTCAGTAAACTAAGAACTTCAAACACATCACCATCTGACACCAAAAGACAATTTTGTCATGAATCCATCTGTGTCATTTGTTCAATATGGACAAACACGGAGGTGAGCGACACAGGCTCTTTAGAGCCTCTAGTTGTTTTTTTTTATTATCTTGATTCTGAATTTAAAAAGAAGACTGCAAACTTTTATTCAAATTGATACCTTGAATTGGTTGAATCAAGGACTTATATAGGTCCCTGGTTGAATATATATAGAAAACTTTTTTTCCCTTGTTGGTTATTATCTTGAATAATATTATAGATAGAGATAAACTGTAATCAGCAATAAAGTTCAGCAAAATAAGATTTACAAATAAGTCTGTACTATCAAAATGGTCAGTTGATCCCTTTAGGAGTTATTGCCCTTTATAGTCAATTTAACCATTTTTTGTAAATCTGAGTAATCCTTTACAAAAATCTTCTCCTCTGAAACTACTGGGCCAAATTAAACCAAACTTGGCCACAATCATTATTGGGGTATCTAGTTTAAAAATTGTGTCCGGTGACCCGGTCAACCAACCAAGATGGCCGCCATGGCTAAAAATAAATAATAGGGGTAAATTGCAGTTTTTGGCTTATAACTAAAAAATTAAAGCATTTAGAGAAAATCTGAAATGGGGGTTCAATTGTTTATCAGGTCAAGATCTATCTGCCCTGAACATTTGAGATGAATCGAACAACCAATTGTTGGGTTGCTGCCTCTGAATTGGTAATTTTTAGGAAATTTTGCTGTTTTTGGTTATAATCTTGAATAATATTATAGATAGAGATTAACAGTGAACAGCAATAATGTTCAGTAAAGTAAGATTCACAAATAAGTCAACACGACCGATATGGTCAGTTGACCCCTTTAGGAGTTATTGCCCTTCATAGTAAATTTTTTACATTTTTCATAAATTTTTGTAGATTTTTAGAAAATATTTTCCACTGTAATAACTGGGGCAAGTTCATTATAGATAGAGATAATTGTAGCAACAATAATGTTCTGTAAAGTAAGATCTATAAACACATCACCATCATCATTGTTATGCATTTATCTGTGTCCATTGTTTAATATGCACATAGACCAGGGTGAGCGACACAGGCTCTTAAGAGCCTCTAGTTCTTTTTTAGCCATGGCGATGTCGGTTTATGAGTTTGAATGTCCCTCTGGTATATTTTGCAATATTTGATAATATCATATTTGTCTTTTTCTTTTTTAGCCATGTCGATATCAGTTTATGAGTTTGAATGTCCCTCTGGTATATTTTGCAATATTTGATAATATCCTATTTGTCTGTTTCTTTTTTAGCCATGGCTATGTCAGTTTATGAGTATGAATGTCCCTCTGGTATATTTCGCCCTTATTTTATAATATCATATTTGTCTGATGTATTTTTTTCTGTTTTAGTCATGGCAATGTCAGTTTATGAGTATGGATGTCCCTCTGGTAAATTTCGACCCTATTTTATAATATCATATTTGTCTGTTTGTCTTTTTCTTTTTTAGCCATGAGGATGTCAGTTTATGAGTTTGAATGTCCCTCTGGTACATTTTAGTCCTATTTTATAATATCATATTTGTCTGTTTGTCTTTTTTCTTTTTTAGCCATGGCGATGTCAGTTTATGAGTTTGAATGTCCCTCTGTTATATCTCGCCCCTATTTTATAAATATCATATTTCATGTATTTGTCAAGGAAAAAAATCACATTCTGTGTATTTAACATAAATGTCTTCTTTATATATACGATCACAGCTTGAGAAGTTACCTCAAGATTAATAAATTACCCACCCAGAAGGATCACAGCTTGGGAACTTACCTCAAAACTAATAAATTACCCACCCAGAAGGATCACAGCTTGGGAACTTACCTCAAAACTAATAAATTACCCACCAATATTGGGAACTTACCTCAAAACTAATAAATTACCCACCCAGAAGGAATGTATTTAATCAAGGTAATCATAGTTATAAACATTCAAAATATTTGTTTACTTCATGTGCTTAGAATAAATAGTAACTAAGGAGTAAACTTTATGTGCTAAAAGCTGGAAAATAAAAATATGAACGACAGTAATTGACTGACAAGATGTCATCATGGATGACTGCCATACAACATTCGTAGTGTTTCTCCTACAGAAAACATGTAGAAACCATGCAAACATTTGAAAACTCGCAGTTTTCCCACAGCACATGCAAGCCTTGTTTCAGATTATTTTCTTACAAATGGGAAATGATTGAACTTTGATCACCAAATCCCGTTATAACAGACTAGACCCTAACAAAATGTGTTCTGATATAAAAGACATTTAATTGAAATATGAGGATAAATTGTTTTTTCCAGTGATGATCAAAATGAGTGATACAAATTGTTTTATCATGTAGCTTTTATAGACCGGTATTACCTCATAATTTAAACTATATTTTAAATCTGAAAACATATTCTTTGTTTCATGTTTATAGATGTTGCATTTTGGCCCAAAGAAAATAAAACAAGGAAAACCTTCAAAAAAATGTCTGAAACTGGAATGATACAAAAAGCAGACCTCTACCAGATTTGGGAACAAGAAGAATTCCGTCAGATTTTACCATTTAAAGAGTACATATTTGATATGCTGATACATCTAGATATTGTATCCGAACAACGGAGATATGATACAAAAACAGGGAGTCGTCTACCAATAGAAAACTTCTTTGTACCCTGTATGCTTACACAAAGAAATAATACAGATTACTTGACAAAAGAATGTACACCAGAGAGGACTGTTAGTTTGGCCTTTGTTTTCAAAGGAACCATCATACCTCCAGCCTTACCAGACCGTCTAATATGTGCATGTCTGAGTATGTGGACAATAAAAGAATACCAAGGACAGAAACTTATGTTTTCTGGTATTGTTGGGTTATCATTTGATAAAGAGCATGATATTGTTGTCTGTGTAGAAGGACATAAGATCTTACTGTACCTAGTCCACAAGCGCTCCAAGGGCCTGATAATACCTGATATAGCCACCAGTGTCCGGGATTGTTTGTTTGTTACTTTAGAAAGAATCTCCGAATTTTATCAGTCCTCCATTGATTGTAAAGCCAGCAGCAAGTTACCTTTCCTCACCGAGTACTCCTGCTCGACATTAAACTGTTTCACTTCAGAAAACAAGTTGGTCTCCGAGACTGAGGAATGTCTTTGTAAACACGGAGAAAACATTAAAAATAACTGGCGTATTTGGAATAAGAAAAAGGTATGTAAATACTTTTATAAGAACATCACTGCGAGAAATTTAGAAATTTTTGCTCATATGTGGTCAAGTTCCCTTATTGGATAAGATAGTTACTTTATTTCCATTATATGTTAGACCTTCAATCTTTCAACATTATGAAAGAAATATGATATGGTATATGATTGTCAACGCAACAACTCCCCACCATAAGCCAAAAAACGTAAAATTCAGAAACCTTTAGCATGTTTAGGTTGCCGTAAGATATTCAACAATGAGTAAAATACATGTTACATATCAAGCTCTTAAAGTCGTTACGTAAAAATGTGTATACATTCAGAGACAAATGTATATCTGTACAAACTTGTTGATGTTGGTATGATAGTAACTAAACAGCAATAGACGAATGTATCAGACAGAGGGACAAAGGATGATAATTTTTCTACAGCACCTCTATGTTTAAACGTTTTTTGTGTAAGGTAGAAGATCGGATTAATGTCTATAATATTTACCTGACTTTGCTTGTAGTAACTGTCAGCAATTGTCAATATTCTATTTGTTTTATTATGTGTGCTTTTCACACATTTTACAAAAAAAAATATGTTTTGTGGACCGACAAGCAAGTAGGTTGTTACGTGGAATTATACAAATACTTGGATTGTAGAGTTATTTTCTATTTTACAGGAACACAAGCAGTGTGATGCTAATTGTCCAGGTAAATGTATCATTAATCTCTCTGCACTTCCATATTATTGACAAGAGTTAACATTCAACTTATGAAAATATCCAATTTAATTCCAATCTCATGACATAAACTATGCTACTGATATGCTTTACTTTTTTGCTGTTGACAATATTTCACATAATTCAGATTGAAACTTCTTTGGGAAAGTAATGGATTTTAACCATCTGTGTTTATACAAACATACGTATTTGATTTTAACGAACATAATCTATGTATTACTGGTAAATTATTAAGCCAGGGATTTCGTTCGTTACCATAAATTACTTAAAACCTTTACTAAATTTGTCCATAAATATAAAGACTTGGTTTTGAAGTTTGGTAGTACCTGTAGAAAACTTATTTGAAATGGGATTAAGCACATCCTTATTTTTACGGAAATTTTGTCAACCGAAATTTAGAGTTCTAGTAAATCTTATCGATCCTTCAAATAAACTTATTCTAAAAGGTTTACAATTCAACACTGTAATAAGATCATTGAATATTGTTTGTATTGGTATTAATATTGATTTTGTTATCAGTAAATTAGAAACAAACTAAATATAACTGGTATGCTATATACATAAACACATTCATGGATCTACAATATATCGATACATGTACTTGTCATTGCACAAGGTTTTGTTTTTCCCTGACTGTTTAGGACGTCTATAAAATAAATCCATTGGATGTTGGATGTGTACGGATTGATAATATAGTCTTAGATGCATGATTTTTTATTAGTTGTTAGTTGCTTTGAATTAGCTGTCATTTAACTGCGAGTACTCTCAGATATGTATTAAGTGTCGTTTTGTTGTTGGGATGTACTAGTTCCCGGCCACGTCCACTTGTATTTATAGTATTTGTATTTTTATCCATCTGATGAGTGAAGCCTTTTTCAACTGATTGTTTTAGTTCGTTCTTATGTTGTACTGTAATTCAGTGGTTGTCGTTTGTTTATGCGTTACATATTTGTTTATCGTTCATTTTTGGTAAATAAATTATGCCGATAGTTTTCTTGTTTGGATTGTTTGACATTGTCATTTTATAGCTAACTATGCGGTATGGGCTTTGCTCATTGTTGAACGCTGTACAGTGACCAGCAGTTGTTGATTTTTGTGTCATTTGGTCTTTTGTGGAGAGTTGTATCATTGGCAATCTTACCAGTTTTGTGTTTCTCTTGTGTCGTAGTTCTCCTCTTTTTTTTAAGTGTTTTCCTCAGTGTTGGTTTGTTTTTTTCTCAATCGATTTATGAATTTTATGAATAGGGGTATTCTATTGTTGCCTTTAATTATATACTACATCTCTTGAAGGCAAATTTACAGATCTAACATTGTTGGGTTAATGTTTAGACGAGTTGTATATATATACATATATACATGTGTTTTTATTTTCATTTTAGGTTTGAGTGAAGATGCTTTATCTCAGATCCCAAGTAACACAGAGTTGCTTCGTCTGTCTGTTACTTGTGAGACACGCATGCTACACGATTTGGCTCTCCATCTTGGAATGGAAGAAATGGTATGGAGTGATATGGTAGAAAATTACCCAACAAATACACAGATGGTAAAGTTTTTGACACTGATGCATTTGAAAGAGAATGAAATAACATTCACAGAATTGGACAATGGATTGAGAGAAATGGAAATAACAGCACATACATTATGTGTGGTAAGCTATTACTGCAATGGACTTGTGCTAGGATTTTTTTTTTATATATTTGGTATATGGTATGGTTTTAAGGTGAACATGTATGTCTTGTAATGTTCATCTGCAGTTGACCAAAAATTGCATTGGAAAGTACCAAGACCTAATAGAGACATATGCAATGTCATAATAAATTATAGATTCTAGTTTTTATGTTGAGTTTGTTTCTTTCAATTTTACTCCAGTTTCCCTCTATTTGTCTTCGAGATATCATGTTTTTTTTTAAATTTTACTTCAGTTTCCCTTTATTTGTCTTCGAGATATCATGTTTCTTTCGATTTTATGAATGTTGAATGACTCTCTATCTGAACATACTACCATCAGGTTGTTGTTAAGCCTACAAAATTAATTTCGTGAAAGTGAAACATAGCAATCCTTGATACTGGTTTAGGCGTCGGCCTTAACATCAACATTTAGGTCCAGTCTGTGGTTAAAGTTTAATAAAATGTCATTAACTTTTTCAATCCTTTCTGGAATATTATGAAATGTGAATAGATCCCTGTTAATGACAAAAAGTATCCAGTTCTTGTTGATATCGGGTTATATGACTGTAGGCAGTCTTAGGAGGTCACCTCAATGGTTAATTAAATATCATCTAGACTAGAATACAGGGATGGGGTAATTGAAAATGTAATAGTAATTAAGTGTAATGCATTACAATTTTCCATGTAATTGAATGTAATGTGTAATTGAGCATTTTTTTAATTACATGTAATGGTAATTTAATTAATTACATTGAAAAAAAACATGTAATGCTCAATTACTTTTGAATTACATTTCAATTACATAAATTTTTATGGTGTTAAAGATAAGGATTTGTGTTTAATAATATAAATTGTAAAATAACACTTTTTTTTTTAATATTGACATTACATACTTTTTGAATATATGAAGTCTATAATTTATACTGAAGTTACAGTGTGTATTAATATGTCCCGCTTCAGGTTAAAGTTTTTGGTCAAGGTAGTTTTTGATGAAGTTGAAGTCCAATCAACTTGAAACGTAGTACACATGTTCCTTATGATATGATCTTTCTAATTTTAAAGCCAAATTAAACTTTTGATACCAATTTCACGGTCCACTGAACATAGAAAATGAAAGTGCATGTTTCAGGTTAAATTTTTTGGTCAAGGTAGTTTTTAAAGGCAGTGCTTTAAGGCCTGACTTTCAAGTCATGAGGTTCATCTTTTCATACGCAATCTATGCAGGGGGTCTTTTGGCCAGAAATAGATCCGGAAATGTTCGAATTTCTCCTCTTCTTTTTATGGTATGATATGGTTTTTGTTTCTTTCATTTACATTGGGGACTAAAGAAACGTTCAGTGTGTATTGTTCGTTTTATAGAACTTGTTATTAATGTGTATTTTGCATTATAAGCAGTCAACCTGACTACAAACTATCATTATTTGTATTCCGTGTGGAAAGAGGTCGGGTCAATTTCGAGTGTTATCTGACATCTAAAGATTTTTTAATTAGTTCAGACGTTGATATAACAATAAAAAGTCGACTGAACATGATTAATATTGCATCTTCTATAATTCAAAGCGGATTTCGGTTTATAAACGAGAAACCGTAAAGCGTTTTCAATTTCGGTATTAGTTATGTATGTTGTCTACGTATTATCCTGGTTCCCGGTACTACGTTCCGAGTATTAGCTATTTAATATATCTGATGTGTAACATTACGATCAGGTACCAGCCAATCTACGTGTGTATGTGTACATGATTTCCCGCCAAAATGACCGACTTACAGCTATGGAAAAATAGTCCATAAACGTTCCGTATAATGATATGCAAATTCATAATTAATCGTAACTTTTTTTATCTTTATATAATAAATATAACAAAATGGATTCCACAAAATTGAAAATAGCATTATTTTACGAGGATTTCTAATATTTTTTTCACTTCCGGGCGCAGTAATACGTATGTTTTGAAGGAGCTCGAAAAATTGACAAAGTGAATTGAGAAGGAAACGGATAGATATACGTCCTTGCTATCAGGTAAAACAATTTAAATGTACAGAAAAAACACATTTACTTCACACAAATAGTACAGGTTTAAGCATTTTATTGTCTTATACACGACTGTAGTCTAGTGTTTAAACGACGGCGGTGACCTACAATGTACGGGTCATACTGGGTCAAGTCTAAATATGTAAACATATCCACGTGCTATTAGGTAGAAAGCATCGTAATGCAATATCTACAATTTTTTCCTCCTTTATACATCGTTTAACCAGATATATTTTTCTTTCAAATACACTTAAACACGGGTTGTATGTACGTATCTTTTCTAGTGTTTTCTTGTCCTTATTAAAGTTCATTTGTTGATGTTTAAATATTTTTGAACGACTGAACACAGGAGTGAATGAATGCAACAATTATATATACTGAAGACTTGGGCTGTACAATGATAGTGTACGTATATCATACTGATAATTATTCTAGCAGTAATTATGTTAATTTAGGATGTAATGACAGGAATTCATGAGCTATGCCTCAGGCTTTCTGAAAAAATATCAATGACAATGTAAACAGGAACAAAACATTGACACGAATGATGCTCTCTTCTATGTTATAGTTATTTAGGTATGTGTGTTGCACAAGTTTCAAAAAAACTTAAGTTATAAAACTTTTTTTCAGAGCCGTCACCAATATCTGACACCGAATGATAAGCGGACCAGAGGTAAAAACCGTTTCTTCCAAGAAAGAACAAGTACAGACACTTACGGCCAATCTTTCTTCCCGAGGACAATCAGGGACTGGAACAACCTACCAACAACAGTTACAGCGACCAACACCGTTGAGGGATTCAGAGCTGCCCTGAAGGCATTCTCTGAAAGGAAAACCCAGTTGTACATAATTTTAATTGCATATTTTTGCGAACGTTTTAAATTATTTGTATATAGCCAAGAGAAGGCTTTCTGTGTTGCCCGACACTGCGTAAAGTTTTCGCACGAAACCATGAACATTCAAAATTGAATCCGGTTCCTTACCTGGAAGAAGAAGAGGGCACAAACCCACTTTAAAGAGACTTGTCTACTGCCATACCCATCCTATTTTCATGCACCATTTGCAAGCAAGAGACTGAATGGTTTGCAAAATTAAAAATCAGGACGGTGTCCAATTAAACCAAAAGAACTAACCTGGATGAATATTGTAGGAGAAATCTAGAGGAAAGTTTTGATTTTTGAAATTGGTTTTCCTGAAAAGTCATTCATCCTAGCCTGCAGAAAGGAACTATAACTGTCCACCACCAACTGACGAGCTAATGTTGAGCTTCACATATGGAATTACTCAAATACCATCAATGTCTATGTTTTCAGCACAGATTTCACAAGTTATGACACAGCTGTGCTTTTTTTTTATACCTGTTAAAGAGTTGTATACTAAATTTTATTTTTTTATCAATAAATATATCTTGTGTCATTTAAGAACTTGTATTTTGCCAAAAGATGCATACTAGTGAATGAAAGTGGTGCAGTTCATTTTGCTTTGGTATATAGAATTGAATTACAATTATTCATGTTATTGGAATGCATATAAAAATAAGGAGATGTGGTACAATGTATATACATGATATTTAGTGAGTTTATCAAGCAAAAGTGAAAAAGAAATAGGTATAAGCAGTTACAGGTACTACTGTACAATCTCAAACAATGAGAAAAACTCATACCGTAAAGAGAATTTCATATTTACAAGTAAGTTTTGTTTTTGCGTTGAATAATTTTCTTCTATTGTTTTAATTGCAAATATGGGAAGTGGTTAAAATGCTAATGAGACAGCTGTTATGGCCACAGAGCCTTAATTGAAAACTTCTTTTTCATTCATACCGGTAGATTTTGCCTGGAGTTAGAAACATATCTGCCAACTTTTCAAAATGCACATGGGGGTTTTACATGAAAGATGGTTCATATAGTCATACAAAACCTTCAAGGGGGCCTTCAAATGGAAGCAGGACAAGTCGCCTCACTGGCTAATCGCCCACTTTTAAAAAAACCGCCACAAACTGATTTATCAAATCGCCCCACATGTGAAATTGGTTAAATCATGTTAAATATTACTCCTGCCAACCTTACTATAAAAAACGGTAATATTTAGATTAATATATATATATATAATTAAAAATAAAAACTCGCACCACTTTAATGAAAACTAATCTACACAAAATACAAACAAACCGAAAATTTATTTAATTACTATTATTGATATACTGAAATTATAATTCTAAAAAAAAAATGTATTGTTGAAGAATAACTAAGTTTTGAAGCTTAGTTATTTGCATAATAATTGAAAAGAAACCTGTTAATTGTATCATAATGCAATATAAGGAATTTAACTTATATTCAACGGGATAACATCTTTTTCCATAAGTGGGGAGAGTTGGCATTACTAAATTCATCCTGGTTAATAATATATTTATCTAGATTTCACCGATTTCCATTAGGTGGGACCAGTTAGCAGGAGTAATATTAACGGAATTTAACTTATATACAACGGGATAACATCTTTTTACATGAGTGGGGCGAGTTGGCATCAGTAAATTCTTCCTGGTTAATAATATATTTATCTAGATATTATCGTTTTCTATTAGGTGGGGCAAGTTGGCAGGAGTAATATTAAGGGATATAACACATTTCACAAGTGGGGCGATTTGGTTATCCAGGTTGGGGCAGTTTTTTTTTAAAGTGGGGCGAGTTAGTGAAAAAGTCGGGCTATTTGCTAATGGGGCGATTTGTCATGGATTCCCTTCAAATATATTCTAATGTGGTTTTTGGCTTCTTCGTGCATAAACAAGCTCATTGCCATTGTTGAATTAATTGTTTTCTTTAAAATAGTCGACAAAATTGCTCTTACAAAATTTCCATTTGGGAGCCTTGAGCTCGATGGGGGGAAATACTCTGCAAATACTGACAGTTGGCAGGTATGGTCATCAAAAAAGTTGATGTGTTACTATGTACATTTACCATTATGTTACTTGATGTTCTTCCTATACACACAGTACAGAGACTAGTCAATCTTTGTGAACTATTTTTTATGGGAGTCATAGAATATGCGTATACAATCAATAATTAAAAATAGTCTATTTATATTGAAAAGGAAAAGTTCTTATATGTCTAAAGAAGAGGGACGAAAGACACCAAAGGGACAGTCAAACTCATAAATTTAAAGTAAACTGACAAGGCCATGGCTAAAAATGCATTTCATGGCGAGGCACAGAAAATATACTGTAAACAGTAGACTATAGATATAGGTGAACTAGGTACAAAAGAACTCTAAATCTTGATTCTACAAACCACCTCTGTTCTATGGAAGATAATGATATAACTGGACTAGAAATACACACAACCTGTAATTAACTGCCTTTACAGCGCTTTCGCGCTTTGATTGATGAAGTTAAGTCCAATCAACTTGAAACTTAGTACACATGTTCCCTATGGTATTATCTTTCTAATTTTAATGCCTAATTATATTCACGGTCCACTGAACATAAAAAATGAAAGTGCATGTTTCAGGTTAAAGTTTTTGGTCAAGGTAGTTTTTGATGAAGTTGAAGTCCAATCAACTTTAAACTTAGTACACATGTTCCCTATGATATTATCTTTCTAATTTTAATGCCTAATTATATTTTTTATCCAATTTCATGGTCCATTGAACATGGAAAATGATAGTGCGAGTGGGGCATCCGTGTACTTTGGACACATTCTTGTTAATAAATATTATTTAATTCTAAATTAAAAAAAATGTGAGAATCATATATTATTGTTCAGTTTTTAAGAAAGATCTTTTAACTAAATAGATTGATAAATAATTAATCACTTTGTTAAACAAAAACCAAAATAAGGCCAATTAAAATTAATTGATAGATTTTCATTTTTTTTTTATTTTGCAAAATTAACGATTTCCGGATTTTGTTCATTTCTGTTACCGGTAACCGTCAATAATTTCGTTTCATTCGAACTTCCTGTTTAAAAATTTCGGTTTTCATATTTCTTGTTTCGAGTACTTTAAAACGATTATGTTGACAAAATCTGCTGCTCAATGATGACAGTATCATCTACGGAGAATATAAACAGATTACCAGAAGGGTATGAAATATTCGGGTTACGAACAAACAACAAACAAATATTTTATTTGCCAATCACGGCGCCCAGAATGAGCAGAATAATTATAATATAATTTTCAAACATAATGTAGAGTAAATTCAAAATAGGTTAAACAAAGTACATAACATGATTGATTTTGATTTGGTTGATTGATATAATATTAAAGAAAATGAAGTAGGCAATTTGTAAATAATAAACATATATAATACAATATGACCAATAGTCTGTTATTCTGGTCCCTTTGTTGGACAGCACACCTCGTAGTAAATACTAATAATTTATCAAATGTAAAAGAAATAACTTATGTAAATGCATATTTGATCATACATAATTTTGTATAGAGAAATCTAATTTAATATTGTATTTCTGTTTATATTTAAAACCTCTAATAACTGACAAATTATTATCAAAATGTTTTTATCCTCATTTCCCATTAGCCAAATAAAAAGAGATTTGTTATCAAGTTTTGAAATATTTTTATTTTTACTATATATTTTGCTTAGAAAGGGATTTCTAACATTATCCAGAGTTTTACGAGTATTAAATACGCTGTGTCCAACGCAAATCGCGGTATGTCACAAATTGGAAATTTCTTTCATCAGAACATTGTGGATTTATTTAATAATACATTGACTTTGTGTAAGCAAATTTGGGCTGTGAATGATTTCCAAAGTGCAAGAATCGTGGAACAAATTGGTAGAAAAAAAGAGTTCAAAAAGTCGGCAAACATACACATTGTGTACTAGAAAACCCTTAGATTTACCTATGGCTATTGTTTTTGTTGAAAAACACAAAATACCATTTATGATGTAATTATATATGCGTCACTTCTTGCATAACTTGAGAATCTTAAAAGCGCCAACTTTACTATTCCTGGCAACACTTGTTTGAGTAAAATTGAGAATGGAAATGGGGAATGTGTCAAAGAGACAACAACCGGACCAAATAAAAAACAACAGCAGAGGGTCATCAACAGGTCTTCAATGTAGCGAGAAATTCCCGCACCCGGAGGCGTCCTTCAGCTGGCCCCTAAACACATATATACTAGTCCAGTGATAATGAACGCCATACTAATTTCCAAATTGTACACAAGAAACTAAAATTAAAATAATACAAGACTAACAAAGGCCAGAGGCTCCTGACTTGGGACAGGCGCAAAAATGGGGCGGGGTTAAACATGTTTGTGAGATCTCAACCCTCCCCCTATACCTCTAACCAATGTAGAAAAGTAAACGCATAACAATACGCACATTAAAATTTAGTTCAAGAGAAGTCCGAGTCTGATGTCAGAAGATGTAACCAAAGAAAATAAACAAAATGAGTGTTCATTTCATTCATAATACTTGTGTTGCATACCATTGCATTTGCATAAGTTCATGGGGACTACAAACCATCGCTTGGAGAGCAAAATAAATTTGGAGTTAGTAGTCAAATGAATAGAGAATTTCTCCATGGTTTTACTGTTTACTGAAAATATGTTTCTAAAGTAGCAATTGCATGTAGAACAGTCCGCGTTGCAAATCAGAGATGTTTATTCAAGAATTATATACGATTCTTTATACATGTTTAAACATTTACATGGTATAAGCTAAGTTTTGTAATTATAACACTTGCATATATATGAAGTTCACGCCACAAGAAGGTTTCAAATTGAAAAAAATTTAAAAATAAAATCCTCCCACCCGCCCCATTTTTTTCAAAATTTGGATGAAAATCTACTAATTAATTTTAGTTGGCCGAAAGTGTCACTGTGAAAAATCTTTCTTAGACAGTTCATTTAGAATTTAAAATCACTGCTCAAAATCATTTTGTTAATTTAGTCATGTTAGTATACACAAAAGGATTATAGAGATAAAAATTAACAGCTGTAAAAACAAACAGCAATTAATCAGATTAAAATGTCTAGGGGCAATGCCACTGTTACATGTATTTTTATCTAATTAGTATAATATTGCTAATATTTAGACGTTATACATACATTATTTGTACTAAAAAGTATTTTCAATATTGTGACAAGCACGATTTTTTATATTTTTAATGTAAAAACATATATTTATGATTTATTTATATTATGTTTAATTTAAATGACTTCATTTCTGATATTTTAAAATACCCCTTGATGTATTGACAAATTAATAGGAACCAATTCCCCCTCCTTTTATTATGATGATCTTTTGATCATAGAACTTCAATGTTCTGATCAAGCAATATCTGCCACATTAGCGCCTGTCGAAAAGCTATTTAGAATTGATGTCAAAGTGTTCAGACCAGAGAGATTCAGACTAAATGACAAAACATTAAAATAACTTATGATTATCAAATGCAAGCTTCAACTATGCTTACATGAATATTTTACACATGCATTATTTATACATGTATAATATTGTTAAAAAATACCATGACGAAATGTAATGTGTAATTTAATTAATTACATTAGTAAAGTCATTGTAATTTAATTAATTACATTTCAAAAACAGGGTAATGTGTAATTGATGTAATTGATCATTTTTGCAATGTAATGTGTAATTTAATTAATTACATTTCAATGTAATTGACCCCAAGTCTGCTAGAATACACACAAAATACTGATAAATATTATCGACCACATGCATCGTGAATTGTTAATTTAGGACTTTTTTTATAATTCAAATATGCGTGTTAATGCCTCTTTAATGATAAATAGACTTTTTACAGTTAACAAGTAGATCATGTAGATAGAGTCTAAGGTTAAAGTTTGCTTCACATCAAATACTTTGTCAAACCTTCCTAGAATTTTATGAGACATTGGCAGAAGCTTTTTAATGATTACCGGTAAGAGATAATGTCTGATGCAATGTTTTGAAAATAGAGTATCCTTTTGAAAGATGGACTTACTTTTAAGTTAACATTTACAGACATTTTGGGATTATTTTTTTTACATGCTATGTTTGTAAGCCTTCATAAAACTTGAACAGAAGTTTATCTTCTTGACCATGTTGACCGAGAAGTAGCATTTACAGAAAGAAAATCGAAAAATTCTGTGTTTTACTGATAAATGGACTGAGTTTTAATTTAGTCAACATTACACTTTGACACACAGCAGCAATCGGAGCAGAGACAAAGGGTTCCGTAGAACCCCTTAAGAATATTTGAAATATTTTTTTACATTAGGCATTTCTGGTCCAGGAGAACCGTGAAGATTTGGATACAAAAGTTTTTTTTGTAATTATATTTCCTTTGTTTTTACGTACGAGAAATTCTTTATACTATATACGGTATGTGATATATATATAACTTAACACTTTTTTGTTGATGTTATAGTGAAACTTAAAATTCAGTATCTACTATTTTTTTGTCTTGGCGCTTTGCTACATTAGTTGGTCTTTTTGTAGGAATTGTTTAGTAATTTGACCTGTTATATCTGTCTGGGTTACTCACCCAATGGTGTCCCTTTAAAGAAAAAAAAACAACTGTCACACGAGTGTGAGGCTTAACTGGCTATAAACCAGATTGAACATGCTTTCTTTTCTGAAAATGCATGTACCAATTAATGAATATGGCCGCTGTTTTTCACCTTTTCAGTTGATTGATATTGATATAAATTGGTCAAGTTTTGATAAGCGTCCTGTTTTTGAATTTGTCTTTGAGTTTGGTACTATACCTTTTTTACATTAATTTTTGCTTAGGTTAAGTTTATATGATATTAATCCTTGACCAAAACCGTCATAAGCAATGAGTAATTTGAACATGTCTTTATGATTTTGTCTGGACCCTTTACCTCTGTAATAACTGTACAAACTTGTTTCCACATAACATGGATCAAGGGTAGATGTAACTTATCACCTTGACATAAATTAATGTTTAATATTATCATATTTGCAGGTACGTCAGAGAAAACAAGTGAAATCTAGTAAGTACTTTGATATCTAAAGTTTTTTGCATGGTATATTTAAAAAGTGTTATGTTTTTCGTACTGTTCTGGATTAAAAAAAATTAAATAAATGTTATGCTTACCTTGGTACAATATCCGATTAAGGGTAGTTAACGTAAACAAAAGGTCATCTTGCTTCCTTTTCATCTAACTGTGCAATTTTTTAGCTCACCTGGCCCAAAGGTCCAAGTTAGCTTTTCTCATCACTTGGCGTCCGTCGTCGTCCTTCGTCTGTCGTCTGTCGTACGTCGTTAACTTTTACAAAAATCTTCTCCTCTGAAACTACTGGGCCAAATTTAACTAAACTTAATCACAATCATAATTGGGGTATCTAATTTAAAAAAATGTGTTCGATGACCCAGCCAACCAACCAAGATGGCCGCCATGGCTAAAAATAGAACATAGGGGTAAAATGTATATTTTTGCTTATATCTCTGAAACCAAACCAATTAGAGCAAATTTGACATGAAGTAAAATTGTTTATCAGTGCAAGATCTATCTGCTCTGAAATTTTCAGATGAAGTGGACAACCCGTTGTTGGGTTCCTGTCCCTGAATTGGTAACTTCAAGGAAGTTTTGCTGTTTTGCATGTTTTGGGTTATTATCTTTATTATCTTGAATAATATTAAAAGATAGACTGTAAACAGTAATAATGTTCAGCAAAGTAAGATCTACATATAAGTCAACATGACCAAAATGGTCAGTTGACTCTTAAGGAGTTATTGTCCTTTATAGTAAATTTTTGTAAATATTTGTAATCTTTTACAAAAATATTCTCCTCTGAAACTACTGAGACAAATTTAACCAAACTATGGCTAAACATAGAACATACGGTTACAATGCATTGTTTTGTCTAGATCTTGAAAGCCTGAATAATAGTAGATAGACAAAACTATCACATAGGCCAAAAGTTTTTACCAATTTTGTAGATGTTATTCTTCATGATTAGACATTTTTTCAGATACTATTATCAATACGTCAATCATATCCATTATATAAATGAGCTCAATGTCACGCTTCTGTAATCAAGGTTGAGTTTTCCTGGTGAAATCAATTGCTCCTATAAGTCATAGGCTCACTGTATTTGATATATCAAATGATTGTAAGGTATACATTTTCTTTAATAGTCCATTGGTCAATGTGTTGTTTGGTAATTTGCGGGGAAATAATGGGGCAGTTGCATTTGGTTTATGGCATGATTGTAAGGTTAAGATGTCCAACTGGTAGGTTTCCATTGACCTTAATCCCATTTTAAGGATTTATTGTTCAATGTTCAGTTTTGGTGGTTTGCTTTGTTTCCTTATTACTAGTATTCTGAAATGTATACATTGTATGTCTAAATTAAATTTTCGATTTTAACCACCCAGTGAATGAAATGACACTAATAATAATCGATCTGTAATGCTCTCTTAAATGCCGGTCATGACCCTTTAAGAATTATCCAGTAGGCGATTAAAATAATTGGGATTAGACAATAATTAAAAGTTGGCAGTCCAATTTGGGGGAAAATATGCCCTTGAATAATTATAAAATTACAATGAAGTAATGGGGGAAATATTTAGGTCCGATTTTCAGTTTCAGCTATTGTCTCCTTTCCAGAGAGCATGAATTGAATCTAGAAACTGTATACATTACCATATTTGCTTTTAAGTGCTAGTTGGAAAATAAATGCAACTCACAAGCATAACTAGCATTTGACTGTCCAGGATAAACAATATTCTATTGTTTAAAAAAGCATTCAAGGTAACACTGCAATATTAGTCTTTGATTAGTTTTGAATACTTCTCTGTAGATATATTTGTTTTCTTATTCCAGGTATTCTTGATGATATTCTAGACTGTATTCCATCAGATGAAATTGTAGACAGATTAGCACCGCTGATTGGCAAGATAGTTTTTCAACTAGGAATAGAACTTGGACTCTCTGTAGAAGATTTAGAGAGTATTAAAGAGAAATGGGATCGTGATTTGACAGCACAGAATAAGGAAGTGTTATTTACATGGAGGAAAGATAGAACAGTGAAACCTACAATACGGGTACTTGAGCAAGCTTTTGTAAATATTGGTAAAGGAGCCAGGTGTTTAAAGGAGGTTTTAAAGGACGTTGATCCCAATACACTTAAAGCAGTAGAAATTGTTACAGGTAATACTATATGAAGGGTGTGAGTAAATAAAAAAAAAGACAATCAGGTATTAAGTAAATCAATCAATTTAGTAATTACATGTATTTACTGATTGTGGATTTTTTTTGTCATTTCTTCAGCTATTTGCTATGATTTATTATACCTCAGTTTTCATTTTCTATACAAAATAAATACACAATATTTTCACTACTTTTCAAATTACAGGCATTGAACTATTGGACCGGTCAATAGTTTCCAACTATTGGACCTCAGTGAAACTATTTGACCTCAAGCGTCATTATATTTCACGGAATTTTAACTGCATCTACGGAATTGGATAATGTTGAGAAATACTGCGGGAATTATGACTTCGCGTTTTACCTATTGTATATGGGGTTGGCGTCAGTGCTGGACTTGAATATGTCAGAATATATATGAAGTCAACGTGAAACAGTATGGTTGTGTTTCTGCTTTTATATTATGATAATTGATTTAGCCCGACATTTATTGTCTGTTGTCTCCTTCGGTATAATAAAACCCAAACTGACTTGATATTCGTGGAATAGTAAGTTTATTGTCCCTTTGGATACAACTATTGACCTTGGCTACGCCTCAGGACAATAGTTGCACTTGGGGGACAATAAACCAATTATTCCACTACTGCCCAGTCAATAAGTATTCAATATTTGTTTTAAAATGTTAGACATAATTCAAGAAACCAAATGAGAAAGCAAAGGGGAAGGGATTGTAGAGCTTACTTTATGGTTAAGGAACGCGTTGCAGGGGACATGGCAATACCAGGCATCCGTCCATCCGTCAAGTCTTGTGAACGCTCTCACTGGTACAATTCTTGCCGGATTTTATAAAACTTATACTATAGGTTAATATCAGTAATATCTCGGACAAGTTCTAAAATGGTGGACCATCAACTTTTTTAATAGAGTTATGTCCCTTGGAAATATTAGATAAGTGTAATTCAGGGGACATTGGAACTCTTTCTTTTATGTATGTTGGCGTTTGTTTTTGTTGTAGTTCAGTGTTTCTGTTGTTTCGTTGTTTTCCTCTTAGAGTTGATGTGTTTCCCTCGGTTTTAGTTTTTTCCCCAGATTTGTTTTTGCTTAATCGTTTATGATTTTTGAACAGCAGTATACTACTGTTGCCTTTAATTACACAATGATTGCAAATTTCTTATGGCCATGACATCTTGAGTTACACAAAACATTAGACTTGACACATTTGTATGTCTTTAGTACACAACCTGTTTTGCATGCCCATGTCACAAATCTCAGCCAATCTCCGACTGACTGTAGACGAGCTGCTTTCCTTACTTTTAACTCGACCTTGGTATTTTCATCTTGCAAATCAAACTATTGCTGAGAACGTGAATAAATTCATAGAGAGAGTTCCATTTAAAATTCCATCGTTTGAGCAAAGCTTAAATAGTTCATTTGTCTCTTCATGTTCCAAAACTAAACAGACATTTACAGAAAAGACTTCTTGGATCCCCACGTTCTCTATCAATACTAGAAAAGTTACGTTATTCCTGATATTAACAGGGCGCAAAATTTTGATGCTCCGGACAAGCATCTTTTCCGCTTTCTTTGTTAAGTTTGAGGCACTTGCATGATATCCCTGTTGATGTATTCTGAACGGATACAAATGTCACAACAGAACTGTAATGTTGAGTCTGTCTGATTATATACAAAACATTTCGTGTTCATAATGTAAGCTATGAAACTCATATGGATAGTGATCTTATACAGAGTAACTTTGAGCTTGTGGTATATCAAGATCTCATCTAATGAAGAGATAACTGTATTGTATTTGAAGATTTAAGGACGTCCATCGTTAGTTTTACTGTCGCAAATTTAGTTTTCCTGGCGACGCGGAGCAAAGCTTCAAATACAATACAGTTATCTATATTCTAATGCAAAACAAGTTCATAATTAAATTTCAATCATAATTTCAGTGTAAAATAGTTATAGACAAGGAGATAGAGAATTTTACGCTTGCTGTCATCCAATCAGAACACTTGTTACAAAATAATTGCATTAGAATGAGGCTTCTACTTCAGAGATTTGATTATAATGATAATCATCTCTTGTCTTTTTTTTTCTTTTTTTTTTAATTTTCAATCAAAACGCTTAATCTGCTGATTATAATGTTCAGCATTACCTTTGGCTTTAAGACTCACTCACATTTTTCATTGTACAAACAACTCTTCTGTAAATATGTTTTTTTCATCTACCATTTAAAACAAATATGTTTAATACAGTTTCACATCAACGTATATTATAGAATGGTCACTTTTTCATACTACAATATTGTTTTAACAGTTAGTAAATAGATGTAAAAATTCATTTGAAATTTAGTGATTACTGGTAATAACTGGACAGTTTCAGGAATTACTTGTATTTACTAAGTGCATCAGTAATTACATGTAATTCCTAAATTTAAGTAATTACGAGTAATTCCTAATTTCACCTATTTACTGTAACATATATATTCCTAATTACTTTAAATTTCGAATGAAATTCAAATTGATTTAATCTTTGTATACATTTCATGGCAGTTTTCTTATATAAAATAATATTTTTTTTTGGCAACTATAAACAAAAACAATGTAAGATAATTGTAAGCTTTTTTTAATTTGATGATCCTTTAAACTTCATTTTGGTTAATAAACCGATTTGCTCATTTACAGATAGAATCAGAGAAAACGAAAACAGAATCATACAGGACATACCAACCAGCCAAATTTTAGACCATATGATGACAAACTTGGTGATATCAGTAGATGACAGACGCCGTATTGAACAACATGCTGGACAAGATGATCAGAACAAAGCATTGTTGGATATTGTGATTAAAAGGAAAGAACCTGCTTACAGTGTGTTTATTGATGGATTACGTAATTATGGATACGAAGATATTGCTAATGACTTAAAATGTGATTTCAGTCCAAGTCCAACATCAGCATCTGCTGAAACTAAAGGTATGTCTGACGGGTTTATTATAAACACAAACAAAGAAGGATTTTTACTGAAATTATTTTTAAATGTTGTTATATATTCATTCAAAATAGATAAAATGTATTTGATTGTAAAGACTATCTACCAGATCAAAATAGATATAATGTATTTGATTCTAAAGACTATCTACCAGATCAAAATAGATATAATGTATTTGATTGTAAAGACTATTTACCAGATCAAAATAGATTTAATGTATTTGATTGTAAAGACTATCTACCAGATCAATTACGTCGTATTTAATTTAGCATAAGTATACTACTTTTCTTGCATACCAAAGTAGGTCACCGGTATATATGATGAGTCTTTCAGGACGAATTTCAGTTTCTGTGAAGTAACTATGATCTTAGACATTGTGACATTGAGTAATTATGATCTCAGACATTGAGATCAAGATTCTTTTCTACAGTTTAATGAAGTCACAATTCATTAAGTACCTGTTAGGAATCAGGCAAATATGACCTCAGATGAATTTCGCTTCTTAGATCCAACTGTAGAAAAGAATAGTGAACATATATAATGCATAGGCATTAGTTTTGGTCAACTATAAAAAAAATCAAAGTGAGAGAAAATAGAATAACAAACAAATTGGTAATAAACTATAAATTGTAAATATGTATGTTTACCAGCTCTCTTTAAAATATCAAACACTTATCATATGTGTTTGATAAATTCAGAGCATACATCATCAATTTGTATGGAGAAATGTAAGATCTATCAAAACTACATTCTCTGTGGGCATTCAACTTATTCTTGAGACATTAGATTTAAGAAAAGGGTGAAGAAAACCGAAACAGTAGAAGGGCTACACACCTGAAAAGTACTAAAAAATGGCCAATCCATCTAAAACCAACTTTGCCCGAATGAGTTGAAACCTCAGTTTTTGTATAATTTTAAAATTTAAGAACGGTTTGTTATAAATCATGTGCGTAGCAAAGTACTGAATACTGAGCTATTGATACTCTAGGGGACGTATAATCCACCAGCAGAGGTATCGAAAAAGTGATGTAAAAAAATGAAAACACGTTATAAATTCGTGTGGTCCAAATCGCTTTTCTGGATTTAACCTCGTCTTTAGTCATAAAAGGTCAATAGCACTTATCTTAAGAAAAAAATATTTTTTGTATTTTGTAGGCTTATCAGTTTGGAATTTTCCATTATATAAAGTTCGTCTACAAAAGAACTACCTAAAGGTCATCACTGATATACTTCACGAGAACATAGTAGATCATCTAATAACAAGAGAGGTATTGTCAGTTGATGATCGGAAGACGATAGATTCTGGTAAAAACCCACAGGAAAAGAACAGGAATTTAATGGACATGCTGTTGCGTAAAAATGAACAGGGATTTAATGAATTTCTCAAAGCCATAAAGAAAGACTCTATTTATGCAGATCTAGCAGATCAAATAGAAAAGACAGAAGTTACTAGCACAGATATGGCAACCCTTCATAAATGCTTGAAATAAAATAAATGTAAATTTTTCTCAGAAAAAAACTGTACGTGACAGGGTAAAACCAGCTAAGACAAACACCAATAAACAATGAATACAAGGAGCTATTGTCAATCCAATGTTCAATGATTTGGTCACTTAAACCATCAATGTAAATGAATAACAATATATTATTGATAACAATCTTTTATATTAAACATATGTCATGTGTGAGTGTCATGAATGGAAAGGAAAAAGCTAAAATATGTACTAATCCCTATTACTAGTGTCTATTCATAAACACAAATCCCCTTTATGAGTGTTAGTTACTAAACAGATATTATAATTATGAAACAGTCATGACATATTCTGTTCAAGAAAATAATTTTAATGTACTTTAGTATATTTATTGAAAACCAGTAATTGGAAAGGTCATATGCATTACTTTTTTTTCAAAGGTCAAAACATCTGGCTGTGAGGCATATTTTCAACATTTATATTCCTCAAGCTTCAAAAAATGTAAACCTATACTAAAATTATGTTCTTCCTCTCACTTAACATTTGGTCCTTCTTAGAATTTAATTTGGCTGCTATCCATGCGAATTTATACTGGTAAAGTTCCCAAAATGAGTCTTTTCGAGATGAAACATAGATATCATATCTGGGAACCAAAGAGGCGTGGTTTGTGAAACAGCTGTATTTACAAAGTGCAACCTAAAGGAAATGTTATAACTTGATACAATATAATATATGTATTATTTTGAATAACCTACATAGCTGTAATTAGCTTATTATCAATTTCATTTCAGTCATAATTGTGTATGTCAATCTCTCAAAGCTGTTAAATGTTACCTTAATAGTCAATTTAGGTCTACATTTTAGGTCTAATGAATAATAAAGTATGTACATATGAAATAACTAATTCAGTGATCTAATCTTGTCCTAAGGATGTTTCTGAATTTTTTGACATTAACTTGTTGTATATTGTGTTTATCAAACAGCTACTTTTGTTTGTACATTTGTAAATAAAATGCCTCTTCATAAATATAGTTTTGAACAAAAATGCAACAATATGCTCTTATTAGGTCTTTCCACTTTTCTGTGGAAAGACCTATTGTTTTTCTTCTGATTATTTTTTTTTTTTTTTTTTTCTTCCGCCTAATTTTGTTCTTGCGATAAACATTTGTTTCGCAATATGTCGCTTAGATATTTTGTATATGATATCGAACAGTTTATGCGCTTTTGAAATTTACCCTGCGTAAACGAATACTTTTCTTTGTAGGAGTTATCTCCCCAAACACTGTTTACATTGTTAGCGCATCTCCTTCGCAACCGTAAAAGATTATGACAAATTTATTTTACAAAATTGCTCGTTATATCCTTCGCATGATTTGTCCTATTTTGACCGAAGCGATATGACCGCTCCATATGAGAGTTATTTCCCCTTATGCATCTGATATAAGTGAAATGAATTTATATCTTATAAATCATAAGTGATAGAGACCTAGGATCTTTTGATTTGAGGTCCTTGGTCCCAAAAAATGAAAATTAGGTCAAGGTCAAAGGTCAAGGTCATATTCTAATATTTGAATTTGGCTTATTTTCACTTATATCCAAAGACTGTATAAGATATAAACAAATTATTTTTACTAAATTGTTAGTTGCGACATGTCGTAAGATGTAAATTTTGATTGCAAGCGTACGTTGAATGTAAAAGGGAGTTTTCTCCCCTCTTGTATTTAAAAATACGCGTTTGGTGATATAACTCATTAACTGAATATAATTAAAACCTATGGTCTTTTGATTTGAGGTCCTTGGTTTATGACCTTGAAATTGATCTCAAGATCATAGCTTAATTTGACGTTCTAGATTTTGACCTTTGCTTTTATTCTATATGTATACATAATAAAGATATTCAACTTTTAGAAAAAGGTATCAAACCATTTAACCTTGAAAAAAACAACCGGAAGTGACCTTTTGTAAACCGGAAGTAGCTATTTTTTTGTACTTTATTAATATAAAAGTATATAGAACCAGATATTTTTGGAATCAGTGTCAAGAAAATATTCAAATATAATCGGAAGTAACATTTTTCAAACCGGAAGTAACAAATTATCTCCCTTATTTAAAAAAAATGTATGGAAACAATATATTTTTTGGAATCAGCTTACTAAGAGCTATCATTTGACGATTGAAATGACATTTTAAACTTAGTTTCACAACTTTTCATATTAAAATACATTGTTTTGATGGAAAGACCTTCAATTGTTCTCTGAACAATTGGTTTTTAATTATGTAAATATGGTTGTTGCTAACATAACATGGTATTTCACAACGAATGCTTTTGACATAACGCATCTGTTCTGTCAAATGAAATTATCTTTCATCTATCAGAAAAAAAGGATTTTAAATCCAAACAGATCTGTGATAACTGTTTGGTTATATTATAATTTCAAATAGTTAAGAACATATCAAATGTCAAAAAACATTTGAAAACTACTACCAAGCAAATGTTTGGCCTCTTTCAAATCCTAATTACGTGTTGTAGTTTTTTTTTATTTGTCTTCGTAAAATACTTTTAATGTTTAGCTCTTTTTGGAAATACCCTTTTGCGATCTTTTGGTGTGGCTTTGTACTTAAAAATCTCGCCATTGTGTAATTGTGCCATGGTCATTTTTGTATTCTTCTATATTTTTGCCTATGTGCTTTGGTCTATATGTCATTTTGTTTTTCTTTGTTGACATATTGGTCTTTTTTATATAGTGATTGAGAATATAGCACAATGATGACTGCTGTTCCCCTATTTTTGACATTTAAATTTTTTATCTATCATGTCTGTTTGTTTTGTTCACACATTGTTGTCAATATAATGGAATTTTATGCGACTGTCATACTAGTGAGAGGTTTAGCTAGCTATAAAACCAGGTTTACTTCACCATTTTCAAAATCCGGAAATGCTAAACCAAGTCAGGAACAGACTTGGGGTCAATTACATTGGAATGTAATTACACAATGTAATTAAATTACACATTACATTGCAAAAATGGTCAATTACACTAATTACACATTACACAGTTTTTGAAATGTAATTAATTAAATTACAATTACTTTACTAAAGTAATTAATTAAATTACACATTACATTTCATGATGATATTTTTTAATTTAACAATATTTTACATGTTTATATAATGCATGTGTAAAATATTCATGTAAGCATAGTTTAAGCTTGGCATTTGATAATCATTTAATATAGTTATTTTAATGTTTTGTCAATTAGTCTGAATGTTCTGATCTGAAAACAGCAATTTCGACAGGAGCTAATGTTGTGCAAGATATTGCTTGATCAGGACATGGAAGTTTTATGATTAGAAGATCATTATATTGATAGGAGAGGGAATTTGTTCCCTTTAACTTGCCAATACATCAAGGGGTATTTTGACATCTCAGAAATGAACTCATTTGAATTAAACATAATATGAATAAATAAATTATAAAGGAATTTAAAATATTTATTTATTTTACTTTAAAAATATTAAAAAGTGTGCTTGTCACAATATTGAAAATAATTTTTAGTACAAACAATGTATATAATGTCTAAATATTAGCAATATTTTGCTAATTAGATAAAATACCTGTAATAGTGTCATTGCCTCTGGACATTTTAATCTGATTAATTGCTGTTTGTTTTTACAGCTGTTAATTTCATTTCTATAATCCTTTTGTGTATACTAATTTGACAAAATGATTGTATGCAGTGATTTTAAATTCTAAATTAACTGTCTCAGAAAGATGTTTCACAGTGACACCTTTAATTGTTTTTGTTTAACAAGGTGTTAAGTACTTATCAATCTATTTAGTTAAAAATCTTTCTTAAAAGCTAATCAACCCTTATATATGATTATCACATTTTTTAAATTATAAGACTATTAAAAAAATCTGTAGGTCAAATAAATGATATAAAAATTTCAGAATAAATTACAGACTTCATATATTAAAAAAGCAATTTATATTATTAAACACAAATCCTTAACTGTAACACCATCAAAGTACATGTAATTGAAATGTAATTCAAAAGTAATTGAGCATTACATGCTTTCTTCAATGTAATTAATTAAATTACCATTACATGTAATTAAAAAAATGCTCAATTACACATTACATTCAATTACATGGAAAATTGTAATGCATTACTCTTAATTACCATTACATTTTTTATTACCCCATCCCTGGTCAGGAATATGACAGTTGTTTCCCATTCGTTTGATGTGTTTGAGCTTTTGATTTTGCCATTTGATAAGGGAATTTTTCGTTTTGAATTTCCCTGTATTTCTGACATTTTACTTTTTTATAAACAAAGAATACAATGTCGTTCACCATGATAAGCCTGGAATTTTTTAAGAGGTTTTTTATGTTGTACATCTGTTTAATTTGAAGGAGTCGAGTGTGACAAATTTGAATTTCAATATTTATTGTCAGTTTTACAAAATTTAACCCCCTTTTCCTTTCATCGCCAATATCAAAATTTGTATACAAAAATAAGGAGATTTAATATGATTGCCAATTAAACAACTATCCACCAAAGTTCAAATAAAGTGGAGGTGAACAATTATAGGCAACTGTACGGGCTTCAACAGTGAGAAAAACTCATACCCTAAAGTCGGCTATTAAAGGCCCAAACATGAAAAATATAAAACAATTCAATTGAGGAAACTAACGGCCTAACTAATAACAAAATAATTTATGAAAAACAAATATGACAGACTTATACCAACGACACCCACTGAACTACAGGTTCCTCTCTTGTGACAGGTACATACAGAATGTGGCGGGTTTAAACACATTTGTGAGCCCTCAACCCTCCCCTTACCTGGGACAGTGTTTCATAGTTATTTCATTTTCTGCCAATTATTCCGTTATTCCATTATTTACTATTTCTATTGATTTGATGTGAACAAGTTTTATATATTCTATAATATTAAGTAGTGATTCGATTTTCACAGATATTATTTTGTAACAATAATAATAGTCTGATTTCATGCTTGATAATTTTCTCCTTGTTCTCAATCACTCCATACGTGTATAAAAAAATCCTAGCCTGATTTGTCATAACTTTGTCAACCTTTTTTAATGTGTATACATTTTGCCTTCAAACTGTTTGTATTTTATTGTAATTAGCGCAACTGTTTTATTTAAAATACCTAGTGACTTTGTAATTTACAAATTAAATATGCTATGATACCATTGTGTTTGTTGTTGATGTGAATACTTTAGAGCTATTTGTGTTTTAGTTGTATCTTCTACTTGTATATATGCTTATAAAACAGATCTACTACTTATACCCTTAACATGTTCTTGTTCTTATTCTTTGTGCAATAAAATCAAAGCAGCATCAACACAGTGAGCCTTGACAGTCCAACCATTAACAAAATCAGAACCGAGGTGAAAGATACCAAAGGCATATTAAAACTCATAAGCTGACAACTATGGCAAAAAAAATACGCGACCAAGAAACAAACAACAGTTTAAAAAATGCAACATAAAAAACTAGACTCACAAAGCCTACTAAAAACCTGTAGCTGGAAGCTCTTTTTCAAACAATGAAAGGAATATACTTTTGTAACCCTATGTTTATCAGTAGAAACATTCATTCAAAGATGAAGACCTGATGAAAATAAAGGTTCCTTTTCGGCGACAAAATATCTTTGTATATTATATAAGTCCCAAATCAAACAATTGCATATATAACAGATGTTTTAAATCATCGTACAAAACATAAGCTAATGAACAAAATGCCTTCCAGAATATATTCAAATGATTATCTATTAATAGTTAGTCGTTATACTTCAGAGATAACTGAATTGTATTTGAAGCTTTGCGGACATCTGTCTGTACTTTTACTGCCGCAAATTTAGTTTACTTGGCGACGCTTACCCGACACAGGTAAATGGATATTTTCGACAATAAAACTACCAATAGACGTCCGCAAAACTTCAAATACAGTACAGTTATCACTATACTAATGTAAAATAAACAAACAACCAATGTTTCAATTTCAGTCATTATTTCAGTTTGTTTGACTTCATATTAGTGAAATTGTATGTCAATACATTCTGTTATTCAAAATGTCGGCTTCATTAGTTACAGACAGGAAGATAGAGAATGTACGCTTATTGTCATCCAACCAGAACCATTGATACACAATAATTGCATTAGAAATATATACTTTAATGGACATTGGCTTTTCTTTTCGACGTTTCATCTGCCAATTAAAACATTGACATTTGTATAAAACATTTGAATATCTCAATGTCTTCTTCAACGGATAAGATTCTTGAAAAAATCATCTGGTTAAGGCAGAGCTCTGTGTTAGATTTAAGGTATTAGGTTACATATCTTGAGGCAGAGCTCTGTGTTAGATTTAAGGTATTAGGTTACATATCTTGAGGCAGAGCTCTGTGTTAGATTTAAGGTATTAGGTTACATATCTTGAGGCAGAGCTCTGTGTTAGAGTTAAGGTATTAGGTTACATATCTTGAGGCAACTGTATTTCAACGATGTTCAAGTCTCATCAATCCAAGGAAAAAGACAAAAAATCAACGAAAGAATCGCCTGAACTGTAAAAAGATGTCTTATTGAATGGTAAGTACATAACAACATGTAGACCTTGACGTAGACCTATGACGTAGAAATTGTTTATAGTGATTAAGATTATGAAACAATGATGACTGGTGTTCCTCTAATTTTTTTTTACCTATACGTTTGTTTGTTAGTTCACAAATCGTTGTCAATATAATGAAATGTTATGCAATTGTCAAACAAGTGAGAGGTTTCGCTAGTTATAAAGCCAGGTTTTATCAATTTTCTTGATATGAAAATATATGTACTAAGTCATGAATAGGACAGTTGTCATCCATTCGTTTCATGTGTTTGAGATTTTGATGATGCAACTTGACAACGGGATTCCCGTTTGAACTTTCCTCGTAGCTATTTAACTTTAATCTGGTATAGACTTACTTCTTTACTTTAACAGTGAAAATGATCAAAGAGGTGCTTGAAATTACAGTTGGTATTGGTGTAGGACTTGCAACTGCTCGTTTGATACTACCAACTCAGCCAGAAAAAAGAAAAAGTAAGTACGGTTTTGTAGACATGGTGGGAATTACTTGTCTTTGTATGGTTTTCTTTTCTGTTCTTCATTGTGTGTTTTTGGTGGTGGTGATTTCACTTGAGAATCTATCTACTATGTAGTAGAATATAAATTCCGAAAAGTTTTGACAAATACAGCTTAGGAAAAAAATAGTACAACAAAAATATAAAAACTTAAGACAAATTAAAAACAGGAAGATACATACTCCTTGTGTCGAAAATTCTTTCGAAAATTCAGTTTTGTAAAGAAGCATTTAATAAATATTTTAAGATCAAGATTTACCCTTAAGTAATTTCGAAGACAATTAACCATATCAATGAGTTCTACCGCTGTTTACTCAGAAATCGTAGAAATTATTTAGTTACGAAAACATTTGCATTTTTAGTATTCAATATAATTAATAAGTGGATTTTTTGTGCTGAATATCAAAAGGGAGAAGTGCAATTTTCAATGTTTTCCTTTTGAAGTGAGAAGCTGTTTTAATTTATGCAATTTATACCATGTATCTTTGCACTGGCGATGGAATATATAGAAACGCACAGGGGTGAAAATATGCCTTTTTAAAACTTTTGCATTAGTTAATTTATCATGTTTGTTAGATCGTACGCATGCCTGTAGCCTATAAATAAGGTAATTGACAATTTTTTGGGTATGATTTCTATGAAAAACTTATATTCTTTTTCAGGAGAAAGAACCTCTGGTAAGTTTTCAATTTAATAACAAAAATCACCAATTTCGTCAACAATTTTCTCAAAACTGAACATCACAGTACAGTTTTTAGCATTTCAGCTCATTGACATAAGAAATGACCTTTGTACAAAGGATTTTTAGAATTACTTTACCCTCACTCCCTTTTTTATAAAATGTTCGTGTTTTGTAACAAATTACAGATTTGACGAAGAAAAAAAAGTACATAAATAAATATTGTCCTATAGCTTAACATAGTTTACAATAGAATACAAACAGTGAATGTTAAGACGATAAGAACAAAAGATCACATTTGAAAAACGTATTACGTGTGCACGTAAAGAGAAATATTTAAAAAAAAAACTAAAAAAAAACCCAAAAGGAAATAGAAAATCAGGTATATTTGCAAATCTAAGCATAGTCTGAAGTTAAGTAGCCGACTATATGGTAAAGGTATTCTCATTGTTGAAAGCCGAACGCTGCCATAATTTCTGCCATCTCCTTTTTCTTAACTTTGATAGATTGTTGTCTCATTGACAAAAATACCACATCTCCTTTCTATAAACAAAATTGAAAGCATAAATCCCAAATCGCAACACTGAAGTAAGATATCAAAACGGAAAACATGTGTACAAACCCTCTGACAAGTCCAATTGGGTCCCTCATTTCCGAGCAACAAAAGCCAGGATTGCTTTAACATCGATTTGTGTTTCATATGTTCTTTGTCGGTTTTTTGAAAAACAGACTTTACGGGTTTTTGTTTATTATTGCATGCCGTCTTTTTGTCATTTATTGCTTACATCAACTACTCATTTGCAGAATATTAAATTAAATGTGGTAAAAATGAAATGCAACATTAACCATGGCCATATATTTGCATATTTTGTTTCAGATTACTTGCACCATAGTGGTAGGTATTCTTTTGTAAGCTTTACCTTGATCACGAATGAAGAGCTATCAATTTTAGAAATGATATTAAGTAAAATTGCTCTTCGTAATAATAGCACTGAGTTGATTCGTTATCTGGTGTACTATTCTATTCAATACTAAATACTATTACTGATATTGTTTCGATAAAAAAATGGTTGTAATAAAAAAAAAGAAAAAGACACAAACACGACAAGGTCAATAACTTTTGTCTTGGATTTTCATTATTCATTGTGTATTATGTCAACATCTTGATACAGTCTGGGGTCGTATTCTAATTTTATACATAATTGAATACATGTTATTTTTGTTGATTTAGGTCCCGGTGGTGATGATGATGAAACATTGGCTGATGTGTTATTTCGACAATTAAATAACATTGTGTATGCTGTTGTGGCAGTAGTGGCACTACAGCAAACAACCACCAGATCCACCGAATCCACAATTCTGATCAGTGTCTTCTCGTGCAAAAGTGGATGAAACTGACATTAGTTGTGCTCTTATGTAATCAGTTAGCTTAACCGTATATAAATGAAATCAATTGTCCCGGCCGCCTTCTCGCGTTTGAATTGATTTGCGTTTTGTCATGTTGGAGCTTTTTCATAGCTTATAGGTTTTGCAAATTTTTCAAGGTCTTTTGTTGTCGTATAGTCGTTCACATTTAGGCCTACTGGCCTCTATTTGTTAGTTATCTCAAAGTAGTGATCGTTCCAATCTATCATAATTTTTACAAATTCCCTTTCGAGGTTGTTGTCAATGCATTAATCATACTTTTATACAGATATAGTTGACGTCCGTGAGTATTTGTAACAAGAGAATGGCCACCAGTCGATGTTAATTTGCACATGAAAGACAACTATTGAACAACTATCTAAATAAAACATTCCTACCTTAATACTTTGTTACGTTTCCTTTGCGCCTAGTAACTTGTAAAATCCTCCCATGAATGCTGTTATGCAACGATTTTGAGCAAATTACAGTTAAATTACAGTCCCAAATGCCACAAATTTCACGTTTAAGGGTTTTCCTATTCTGGGTTCGTTTTTGTAGATCCTTTTTTAATAACTACATTTCTAAATAATAATCGGGCGACGGACGGAGGTATTGTCATTTTGAACAACGTAGTCTTTTTTTTTTTCAGAAAATGTCTACCAGCCATTGGCCGCACGCTATTATAAATTTTGTCAATGTATTTTAAAGCATTTTTGTTCACTTAAAATTTAGTTCCGACACATGGTAAGAAATACACCCCCTGATCATTAAACTATACTTGCGCTGAAACGGAGGGAAAACATATTCCGTCAACCACTGTTCTCCGACCTTTCTCCAGACAATGACGCGAGAGTCCTGCCTAAATTACTTTACTTCAGTAATCATGACCATTGTTAGGCAAATTTCCATGCATCATGCCACTCGTTTTTTTTTTTTTTATCTCGTGGATTTATTTCTTTACTTAGCGTTTTTGAAAAAAAACTTCATAATGCAAGGTATGTTCAACAGTTGTTTGTCAGAAAGTTCGATGAAAGTTTTGTATTAAAGATCTAAGTTATTACAGAGAGAGATTTAAGGCGATGTTATTTACACAACCGGAAAGTTTTCTCATGTCCAAGTCATAGAAGGATTTTGGTCTTCCTATCTCCGAATGTTTCCAATATCAACCTGATGTCCATACATCTTCATAAAACTGCATACGGTACTTTGTTTGATGCATGTCAACTTGACACTTTCAGTTTATCTGTAACCTGCATGATTTAATGCAGCGAGACTACTTCTGATCAGATGTCATTTCTTTTCCCATTTTGTTTAAATTAGCTAAAGCATAAATTCAGACAACCTACATACATGTTCAGTGTCATTCCGATTGTGGCAAGGAGACGAAGTTTGAGTTTATTTGACCGCTATTGTTGATTTTACGAAAACTTATGGCACAGGACTGTAAGTTTGTTACAATGAACACGTTGAATCAATCATGTCAAAAAGTAAATATCACAAAAATATTGAACTCCGAGGAAAATTGAAAACGGAAAGTCCCAAAAAAAAATGGCAAAATCAAAAGCTCAAACACATCAAACGAATGGATAACAACTGTCAAATTCCTGACTTGGTACAGGCATTTTCTTATGTAGAAAATGATAGATTAAACCTGATTCTATAACTAGCTAAACCTCTCACTGGGTATGACAGTCGCATCAAATTCCATTATATATACAACAATATGTGAACAAAACAAACAGACATAGTAGGTAAAAGTGTCAAAAATAGGGAAACAGCAGTCAACATTGTATTACAAACTTAATCACTATAAAAACATAGCAAATATGTAATACAGAAGCAATGCATTGGAATCTCTGATTAACGTTTTTATCTCATCAATTGGTTAAGACATATAAGATACCTTAAAGGTACACATACACATTATATAGGCCAAGTGTTATTGATGCATAATTTACAACATCACCTGAACAAAATTGTGGAAAAGATATTTTTTCTGGAGAGAATTAACCTCTGTAGAACTAAAACAGTAAGTCCAAGGAATTTGCCAAAGTTATAACTTTCTTAAATCTCTCAGTGATTAAGATTGAAAATGGACATTGAACGAAACACGTGCTGGCAAACTATGATCAAAGAATAAAAAACCAAGAAAAAGATAAGAATAATTAAAGAGGGACGAAAGATACCAAAGGGACAGTCAAATTCATAACTCTAAAACAAACTGACAACGCCATGGCTAAAAATGAAAAAGACAAACAGAAAAACAATAGTACACATGACACAACATAGAAAACTAAAGAATAAACAACACGAACCCCACAAAAAACTAGGGGTGATCTCAGGTGCTCCGGAAGGGTAAGCAGATCCTGCTCCACATGTGGCACCCGTCGTGTTGCTTATGTGATTACAAATCCGATAAATAGTCTAATTCGGTAGGTCACATTCATGAAAGGGAAGGAGGTTGTAGTTACGACGTAAGGAACATATCCGATATAATTTATGAAACGGTTATTCCATAACGGTCAACCAACTCGTGATGGCGTCCGTAAAATTTACGAAGGGATGATTTCAAGTTCACCATTTGGAACTCTTGGTTTAATAGCTTCCTTGTGAGCAGTTACCCTCTATCAAGAAAATCATGATAGGAAATGCAATCACGGGAATATCATATCAATTGGGAGATATATACCCCGTATGCAGGTGCTGTTGGAATGTTGCTACTTAGAAATGGAAAGTTCACAATTGGAAAGCTGAAATCATCTCTTTTGTCGTTAAGTTTTGTTTTCAACCGACCCTCATTGTCAATTTCTAGATGTAAGTCAAGATATGAAGCCGACTTAACTGTATCTGTAGTATCCTTTATCTCCAATTCGATGGGAAAGATGCGTTCCACATAGTCACCAAATTTTGAATTGTTAAGTGAAAGAACATCATCTATATAGCGGAAAGTAGAGTTAAAGGATATTGCTAACTTCTTATCTTTCTTTATAAGAAGTTCTTGCATAAAGTCAGCCTCATAATAATAAAGAAACAAGTCGGCAAGTAGAGGGGCACAGTTTGTTCCTATTGGGATGCCGACAGTCTGTTGAAAAACACGTCCTCCGAACGTTACAAATATGTTGTCAATCAAGAAATCAAGCATCTTGATAATATCGGTTTCAGAGAATTTTTTGTTTGAATCAGAGTGATTCTTTACAAAGTATGATTTATCCCTCCCTAAGACAAGATACTTGTATCTACGTTGGCCATTCTTTTTTATGAAGCAAAGTAATACCAACTCTTTCAATTTGTCTTTTAGTTTGGAATGTGGAATACTTGTGTAAAGAGTAGAAAACTCAAATGTTTTAATACTGTTACAAGATGAAAGAAAGTTAGATTGTATGTACTCTAAAAGATCTTTGGAATTTTTAAGTATCCACATCTGATTCACGCCACCTCTAGAATAGGCAGTTTCACAATAACTTTGAAGCCCGTCTTTGATTGCTGATAAAATAGATGTTAATAATTTAGCAAGAGGTTTCGTGGAGCACTTGGAAGACCCAGCAATATACCGTTGTTTGTAAGGACACTTATGTAGTTTAGGTATCCAATACAGTGATGGAAGATCCAGTTCTTCATCTTTGGTTGAAATACCAAAGGAACAAAGAACAGACCTATGATTATCCAGGATTTCCTCTTTGGTAAGTGTCGTGAGGGTATATGTTGAGTTTCCAAGTGAATTGTCTATACCTAATTTGTTTATCAAGCAATTAATGTAGTGACTTTTACAGACAAAAACGATGTTATTTGGGGCTTTGTCTGCGGGGACAACACCATATTTATCATGGAGGTCGGATAAGTGTTTAGCAACATTTGGGTCTTTAAAGATTGACGTAGCATGGGCATTGATGGACCCATTCAGTTTCTTAATTCTGATTTGTATTAACGACCTCACTGCCTTAATCCATTCCGATAGAGTGTCTACGTCTTCCTTTTCACGTTTAGCCCATTGCCTGGCATAATCCTCGACTGAATCCATCAAAATTTTAAAGTTGTATTTCCAATTGATGGATTTAGGCTCAAGATATTTCGGACCTTTCGATAACACATTTCGTAGAGAAGTGTTATTAACAATGTTAAGGTCACCGGTAATAACGTGGCCAGCAGGATTATATGTTGAAACTCTGGATCTGGTTCACAACCTACAATGTAGATCTGCATGGTGAAACTCTGGATCTGGTTTACAACCTACAATGTAGATCTGCAGTGTCGTTCTCAGCTTCATCTTCAGATGCTGGCATTGGCCTTTTCTGTGTGAGTGGTTGTTTGAAGAATTCCCTCTGTGGTGTTATTTGTTTGGACCAGTCAAATATTGAAGGAACACTCAGGTTTTGGGGTCTTTCTGACAGGAGACCATTTAAAATCAGTGGATTTAAAATGCCTTGAGCATACTGCTGTTTGATCACTAATCTGAAATTAAACAGTTTTATGATTTGAATTCATTGATCCTATATAATTGAGATACATTTAAGGAATAAAAGTACTGTAGTTGAAGAGTTGCCACCGTCAATTGGCGATTTGACGGTCGCAAATGCAGTTTTACTGGCGACGCGTAGCGTCTGATATACACGTATGTTAGGGTTTTATTTCAGAAGGTTTTTCAATTATTATAATTATGAGTTAAAATTATTTAATATAAAAAGATGCGGGATAAAAAAAAAACAATTATTAGTTTGAATTGGATTAAATTTCCAACTTGTATCATTATGAAATATAATTATATAAAACGAAGGGGAAACGTTTCCTCCAATAACATTTTGACATGAATAACATGAGACCAAAAACAGCGATATAAGTCTCTCTCTTTGTCTCTCTCTCTCTCCTCCAACAAATATTTCTCAGATCCAAATCAGTGTATATAAAGTGCGAATCCAGTCAGTTCATTTTCACTGTTGTAAGCGAGTATGTTCATTTTAGAATAAAGGATCATGGGAAATCTTTATTTGTTTACGTTTTGAAAATACCAAAATAATTGATTTGAAACTAAATTTTAACATATTTTCATTAAGATGTGACTTTTTAATGTAAAATAACAGTATTAAAGTTCAAATATGTGTTATAAAAGCAACATAACATAGAATATCAGTTATTAAAAGCGATCCATTTTCACTATTGATGCGATGAATTATCACTGTATGGCATTCATTTCTGATGTAGAATTTTCGAAAATGCGATGAATTTTCATTGTAGATAAATGTAATAATTAGACTTGCAACAAATGAAAAACTGATTTGATTACTATAATATTTATATCTTTTTATAGTTTGTATATGTCTATAGAAACTGGCTGGCCATTTATACGTTTTCCCACAGTATTGACATGTGTGAACTGTAAACTGAAATGTTTCCCCGCAATGTTTTTTTTTCGGTTCGTATATTGCTATGATGTCGTTATCGTCTGCGTCATCCGAAGACCCATTTGGTTTCCGGACAACTTTAATTTAAGTGAATGGATCTATATACATTTTAAAGAAGGTTTAATACCACAAAAGGAAGGTTGGGATAATGTTGGGGATGCTGGTTCCAACCGTTTACGAACAAGGGGCATACAAGAAGCATGTTTTAAGTTTCGGGATAATTACTTGTGTATAAGAATTTTGATTGTTCTGAAATTGTACCACAGCGTTCAATACCACAAGTAGAATGTTAGGTTTCATTTTGGGGTTTTGGTACTAACAGTTTAGGAATGAAGGAACAAAAAGGGACAAAAAACAATCATGTTTGTAGTTTCCGGATAATTACTTGACGTACGTACGTTTTTGGATCTTTTTCGCATTATCACAAAGGGAAGACTGGGATTTTGTTCGGGGATAATTGTGGATCTTCTTATGCCTGAGAAAACTAGCTACTCATTTTGTCTTGAAAGGACAATACGTGCATTGGTATGAAGACCCCTCCTTAACTTTAGTTCTTTTTTGTGTGATTCATATTCACTTGCCTCCCCTATTGTTGAGCCCCAACATGCTTCAACATCCATATTCTAAAGGAAAGATAGTTTTTAGCTCGATTGTTGCGTGCATGTTTTTTTACTGTATAAAATGAAACGACAATGTGACATATAATTATCCAAAGTCATTAAAGCTTGAAATGCAAGTCAAGTTGTGTAGGGCAAACTTCATCTGTCAAAAACGTATACTGATAAAGTTGCATTGGAACATGATGTACGTGTTGTAGAGCACCCTTAACAGCTTGATACTACTGAAGAGGTCGAACCCTGAACAGTTTGGGGTAAGTATGTACACAACATTCAAGCTAGACTTCATTTTTTATAAAATAAAAAAAATTGTTGAATTTCGGACCCTTAGGGCCTCAATGTGGACCATTTCGATAACTTGGCCCAAAATACCAAAATCCCAAATTTAAAAACACGTTAAGATTCAGCATTCCAAAGTACCCCAAATATTCAAATGTTGTTGAAATCCAAAAGAATTTATTACTTGACAGTTTGGACCCCACAAACTTGTTAAATGGGCCAAAAATTAAAAAAAATAATAATAACACAATCATGTATGAATTCAGCCTACCAAAGAACCTCACATTTTATTTTGGACCCTGTTGGCCAATTTAAAATTGGACCCAAAATCAAAAAAGTGAAAATGAAAGTAAAGTATCATTATTCAACAGTAAACATGACTCGCATAAATATAGCATCATAGTGGAATTGAATACAATATGGGCAAACTGAATAACAAAAGCTATTCTACGTTATACAACATTAATAATTGTGTTGTAATGAGTACTTTTTTGCAACTACATCTTTCCTGCTAGTTTTTAATCACCTGCACGATTTGTTCGTAAAACGTCCTAAATATTCACCTATTTCGGTATATATTTCACGTATGGATGGCTCTCGGCACGATAAAACCCCGTTCCCATCTCTTACTTTGTATAACTTGTATTATTTATTACTAAATATAATACATGTGAACAATTTTCTTCATTTTCTTCAAAAATCATAATTTTTTCGTCTGTTTATTTACCATTCTACATCAGAAATGCATGGCATATACAGTGAAAATGGTATTTTAGGATCCGCACTTTACATACACTGCAAATATTTCCTTGGCACAATACATTATAGATAATGTTCTATAAATGAGGCTTCATATGAGATACACGTTTTATAATTTGAATGTATTAAAAAAAAAAGTCAACACATCCATGGTATTTGTTCCCCTCATTGTCAGAGTCTGATATGACCTGAAAATTTCCAGGGATATAAAAATTCGTTGAAGATATCTATGGAACCAGCGTCGCTTGTGATTTCTGCTGTCGGTGTTAAAACTGTTATTTTGACTCTAAAAAGTGCTGACGTTCATGTATGAATAAAATACAGATTTAAAAAATAACTCTACCTTTTTTATATTTCTTTATTTTAGAGGTAAGCTTCTGGCCAAGTTTCGCCTATTCTGTCACAAATCATTAACCTTAAATAACCAATCAATTGTATTCTAAAAGAAGTTGATTTGTTCTTTGTACGAATACATGGAATATTTGTCACTGGACGTTATGCATGCAACCGATGATCAAATACAAATCTGCAGTATTTATAAACAAACTGCAATTGTATATACAAATGTATGAAAGAGACTAAACAATATAAATAATTTTTTTTATTATTTTACACAAATTTGAAGGATTGAAATAATCAGTTCTACAAATGGTTGTTATTGGAAGACTTGAAATTTTACAAATATGACATTCATCTATGAAATTTTTTATCGACGCACCATACTTTTCCCTTTTATCGTTCATTTTTCGATCCACCTAAGGTTTCTAACGATCTTCTTACTCGTTCATGACATTGATTCTAAAATTAAAATCCTACACAAATTGCAAATTGCAAAAACTGTTATTCTCCGACTAGACTGCGTAAAAGATGAATACTGTTTTGTTTGTGTACACACGGTGTTTTGAAGGCCGATATCAAGTTTCGCTGAAAAAGAATTTATTTGCGTCAGAACTTAATTATGCCAATTCTTTTTTTTTTTTTGCATCACTTTATTGTAAAAACTGCAGCATTCATTTGCGCCAATAAAACAATCATTTAATTGCGCAAATGTAATAGACTTGTTTTCAAAAGATTGTTCTGAGGAGGTCCTTTCCGGTATTTACAGGTACAAGTAGAAATACCGCAAAGGGCCTCTTTATTGCACTAAGAACAAAATAGTGCACTAAGCGCTTGGTGGAATGATAGAATTGACACAAAAAACATGGCATACAGACTTTCTTAAAGTACATAATTTCAAATTTTATAATCATATCTTTAGTAATTTTAAAGTTATTTAACAGTTGAAATCAGTATTCTAATGTTACAATACATGTACGTGTAAATAGGTTAACCGTTTCGAGGTAAATATGACACAATTAATAGAATTGAGAATGTAAATGGGGAATGTGTCAAGTTCCATTTATTGGCGTAATTCATATTATAAAAAAAGAAGAGATTTGCGCGATTCAAACCTTTACAATATAACAAATAACAGCTAACCGTTTTGACAAACCAGTAAATTCTTCGGCCGGGGATATGCATCTGACATCAATCTTCCTTCAGTAACTTCACAATACCCAGCCGTGTCATTTCCGTATATTGTACCTGTAGATAGCACGTGTGATACATATATATGTTCCAGACCGTATGAGTATTTGGACCGTACGCGTACGGTTCGGACCGTATGCGTACTTTTTTCAAATACGCATACGGTCGGACCGTATACCGCGTAGTCAGCTATGACAAAAGGCCTAGAAATTACGTTCTTTTATATATATATATTGCACATACTAACAATTTAATTTGTGCATGCTGAACGTTCACTGGCAAATATTTCAAGCATAATACGGATGATAAAATATAGATGATAAGTATCATAAGAAAGTTATGCAAAGTAGGAGGTGCTCGATATATGAACTGCCATAAGAAAATGAATGAACGATGTACGCTTGGTATAGGCAAAATTTCCCCTTTTTACCCTACGAGGCTTTGTATTTATGCATCCAGCTGTATGAACACCCTGTCTAAGCAAGGGATTATCTGTCAGATTAGTCATATTTCTATGTTGACTGTATGAACACCCTGTCTAAGCAAGGGAGTATCTGTCAGATTAGTCATATTTCTATGTTGACTGTATGAACACCCTGTCTAAGCAAGGGATTATCTGTCAGATTAGTCATATTTCTATGTTGACTGTATGAACACCCTGTCTAAGCAAGGGATTATCTGTCAGATTAGTCATATGTCTATGTTGACTGTATGAACACCCTGTCTAAGCAAGGGATTATCTGTCAGATTAGTCATATTTCTATGTTGACTGTATGAACACCCTGTCTAAGCAAGGGATTATCTGTCAGATTAGTCATATTTCTATGTTGACTGTATGAACACCCTGTCTAAGCAAGGGATTATCTGTCAGATTAGTCATATGTCTATGTTGACTGTATGAACACCCTGTCTAAGCAAGGGATTATCTGTCAGATTAGTCATATTTCTATGTTGACTGTATGAACACCCTGTCTAAGCAAGGGATTATCTGTCAGATTAGTCATATTTCTATGTTGACTGTATGAACACCCTGTCTAAGCAAGGGATTATCTGTCAGATTAGTCATATTTCTATGTTGACTGTATGAACACCCTGTCTAAGCAAGGGATTATCTGTCAGATTAGTCATGTTTCTATGTTGACTGTATGAACACCCTGTCTAAGCAAGGGATTATCTGTCAGATTAGTCATATTTCTATGTTGACTGTATGAACACCCTGTCTAAGCAAGGGATTATCTGTCAGATTAGTCATATTTCTATGTTGACTGAATGAACACCCTGTCTAAGCAAGGGATTATCTGTCAGATTACTCATATTTCTATGTTGACTCTATACGATATGAAAATGAGTAGATGTGGTATGATTGCCAATGAGACAACAATCCACCAAAGTTCAAATATTATAAAAAAAAAAAAAAGTCATCTCCTTATTATAATCATGCATAGATCGATAATTACGTTTCTTTGCAACAGATGGATCAAACCAGTGTTCACAAAAAAAAAATTCATTCATGTTTTTGGCCGCAATGACACACTTCGAACACTTTAATTTTTTGAATCAGGAACTTTCCTTATTAGCTTCCCTTTTAAAAACGCATGTCAAAAAGTAAGACAGAAGTTAAAGTTTGCTAACATCACCGACTAATATAGCGTCCCTTTGTGCTGGGCGGATTTTTAAAATGAAAATCCCAACTTTCCCTGAACCTAGTTCTGTAAGTAGTATAGATTTTTTTTATTTATAAAGTCTTTAGTAGTGTTTGGAAGTGTCCGGTACACTGCGGATGTGTGTCCTGTAGGCAAAATCCCGGCATGGCCAAACCAAATATTTTGCGGCCTTCCGCAAAGCATGCAGTATTGACAGACAATATCATAGACAGATATATAACAGTCAGAGCTCAGACATAAATAAGTTTGAATCTGCTTTTGACTCAAAGAGGTCTAAATTTGTAAGTTTTAGGATTTTTCTCCCTTTAATGCAAGACAAAATACGACTTTAATAAGTCAAATATTGTTAAGCAAGAAACAATTGACCAGAATCAAAAAGTTGCAAATATCGACTCCTACAAGTCGATAAGTTATCAAAATTGGTTAACTTGAAGACCCACGAATATTTATAAAAAGGTCATGCATCTGAATCAAATAATGCGGCCTACACAGGTAGCTCATGTGGAGAAGAGATATGAGACTGACTGTGAATAAATGTACACGTAGTTAAGTGCATCATGGATCTACAAAGTGAAACATATGTACCAAAAATATTAGTTTATTCATAACTAAGCCTTTTCCAGCACTGCAGTCAACAGAACAATGATAGTGACAAGAATTGAGACTATTTAATACCTCGAACAATGGGGAAATACTTCCTGAGATCAGTTGTAAGTGGTTTTATATCATGCATGATACAATAAACTAAAGTAGTTTTAAACACTGTTGGATAATTCATACACTGTACCAGAAAACTCGCACAATAAAAGTTATTAGATATGAACACAACCATTTTTTTCTAATTTGTTTGCATTCAAAGCAGTTTGACGGCAAAAGGCGCAAATATTGCTTTAATAAATTTGGTCTTACAAAGTCTATTTTTTTTTGTGCTGTAACCATATAAAATGCATGTATTTTTAATGGTAAATGACTATAAAACTCAATAAGACTAAAAAAATGGAAAGATATTGTTTTTAATGAGTGGTTAAAGGTGGCAGGTACCAGTTTTTGGTGTACCAGAACATGTGTCCCATGCAGAAATTTTGTTATAGTTAAGCATTGAGGTATATACTTGCATCATGTGGATTGAAACAATAAATGAATGTAGATTCTAGGCTATTGTACTACACAAGTAAGAAGTTGCATACACAGGTTGGGGATTTCCTTCACATATGGGTCCAATCAGAAGTCAAAATGGTGGTCTCCTCACTTGACGGCATTCAATCAAAGTGGGGAAAAAAATCGTTTTTATGCAAACAAAAATATCTTGAGATTTTGATGGTAAGGATAGGTTCGGACAAGGCTCTAATTCACTGAATATCCTTTATCTTTTGAATTTTGCCAAAAATTCTTGTCGGCTTTTAGCAGGATTCTGCAGGTGAGAATTAGATTGGTATCAGAGCATCACATTTTTTGCCTTATTTGCAATGCATTTATAAATTTCAAAATCTCAATGCTGGACAGACACCCAAATTTAAATGTTTTCTATATATTTACATAAGCACGCACACATCTTCTGAGTTCCTTGAAACCATACATTTTATTTGTATATAAGCTTGATTGAATTTTCAAGAAAATAAAATCATAAATCCATGAAATTCTAAAGATTTATTGTAAAATAATTGGTTTCTTCCACCTAAGGGATCTACCATTTGATTTTTAGGGGGGGGGGGGGGGGGGGGTAGGATGAAAACTTTTGTTCTGCATTTTTGGTTTAGTTGTAATCTCTGTCCTGCCTTTTTATTTTTCACTCTATTCGGTCCTGCTTTTTTTTTTATTAGTTTATCCTGACCCTTTTTTACATAAATTGTCATCCTGTCTTTTTTTTACCAAGTTGCTCATCATGCTTTTTTTTTTAACTCAAAACTCCTCTCCTGTCTTTTTTTCAAATTTCATTCTAGCCCCCCCCCTAAAAATCAAATGATAGCTCCCTTATAACACTTGTTAGGTTTTCTTATTATACAATTTTACTAACTGGGGGATAAGTTCTATTCAGATGAAAAAAAACCCAGTTTTTTTCTGAAACAGTTTTTATAATTAAACATTTACTGCGAGACGTTTATTGCCAAATTTTCAGCGCCCGGGTTGGCAAAATTATTACGATTGACATACTTGAGTAGGATAGCTACGGATGATTCCGACAACAAATGTAGGCCTGTTATACACCATTGTAAAGATAAATCAATTTAGATTTACGATATAACAAGTTTTAGTGGGATTGATAGCCTAGAAGCGGCATATAACGGAATTTCGTCACCGCCTGACATTTTTCTTAAATGCAAGTTAAGTTAAGTTAAGTTAACGAAATCAGAGATCTAGATTTTAATTATATGTAGTATAACGAAATCAGAGATCTATATTTTAATTATATGTAGTATAACGAAATCAGAGATCTATATTTTAATTAGATTGTTCAGCTGTGTCCGCCTGTATCCCCCTGTTTCTTTAAGTGTTTTTTTATATATAGAAATAGCACTGTGTCCGGCTGTGTCCAGGTGTGTCTAGCTGTAGCCAACGGTTTTTATAAGTTTTATATAGAAAGAAACGTTGTGTCCACTTGTGTCCGCCTGAAGCCCCCAATAACAGTGAAGTTCTAAATTCAGTTTTTATATAGAAATTGTACTGTGTCCAGTTGCTTCCGCCTGTATCCCCTGTTTCTGTAAGTTTTAAATAGAAATAACGTTTTGTTCACTTGTGTCCGCCTGTAGCCCCCTGTTTTTTAAAGTTTTATATATAGCACTGGGTAGCCACAAGTTTCTATACGTTTTATATAGAAATAACATGTGTCCACTTGTGTCCGCCTGTAGCCCCCTGTTTCTGTAATTTTTATATAGAAATAGCACTGTGTCCAGTTGTGCCCGCCTGTATCCCCTGTTTCTATAAGTTTAATATAGCACTGAATCCAGTTCTGTTCACTATTTATCTAATTTTTATATACATATAAGATTGTGTTCAGATCAGTACTGATTTGTTTAAACCACAGTGGCGGATCCAGCAATTTTAAAGGGGGGGGGGGGTCCCAACCCAGAGTAAAGGGGGGTTCCAACTATATGCTCCCATTTAAATGCATTGATCGGCCAAAAAGAGGGGGGTTCCAACCGCCGGAACCCCCCCCCCCCCCCCTCCTGGATCCGCCACTGTACCATACATACGTTCCTCTGTATCCCCGGACACAATGTCGCTCCCCCAATTATTCTATATTTTATATACCCCATCCACACTGTAAAAAGTAAAAGTAAAGTAAAGTAATCTTTATTTAAAGTAAGGTTGCATATATACTCAATAACAATGAACATGAGCTCTTTAAACCGACTGATATTAATAAACAATGAAATTGAGAATGGAAATAGGGAATGTGTCAAAGAGACAACAACCCGACCATACAAAAAAACAACAGCAGAAGGTCACCAACAGGTCATCAATGTAGCGAGAAATTCCCGTATACATGTAATAACATGATTTACTTTTTTTTAAATTGGAAAAATATGGCCTTAGTCCATCTGCTCTGGATATACTCAAAAGCTATCTGACTGCAAGGAAACAGTGTGTAGAAATAGGCCAGAGTATCAGTCAAATGCAAGATATATATAAAGGTGTTCCTCAGGGATCTCTACTATGCCCTGTATTATTTAATGTATTCATAAATGATATTTTTCTTTTTGTCAAACACTGTGATTTATATAACTATGCTGATGATAACAACCTCTGAAAAACAGGTACTAATTTGGAATCAGTTATTAAACTCTTAGAGGAAGATAGTATAAATTCCCTAATATCATGGTTCTCTTTCAATAAAATGCAGGCAAACCCAGAAAAATTCCAGGCAATTGCCATAGGTAAAAAAGAACCACACACACTCAAAATATTGTTTTCAACCTAAATGGATTCAATATAAAATGTGACGACGAAGTGAAACTTCTCAGTGTAACAATAGACTTTAAACTGGATTTCAACACTCACATTTCAAATATTTGGAAAAAAGCTGCACGACAACTAAACGTTCTAAAAAGAATTGGCACTCATCTCACCAGAATCTCTTAACTCACAATATACCACTCATTTATCATGTCAAACCTCAGCTACTGTCCTCTTACATGGCACTTCTGCAGTGAACAAAACACAAGGAAAATAGAAAAGATTCAAGAAAGAGCACTCAGATTTATTTATGACGACTACACTAATTCATACGATACACTTCTTGCACAGTCTAATTATATAAGCTACCAGCACTAAAAATCAGAAGATTGAGAACCATGGCATTAGAGACATATAAAATTATTAATAAATCAAGTCCAGAATTCCTACATAATTAAGTAAATATTAAAGAAAATTCATACAACTTCAGGTACAAAGGCATAGCAGATATACCACGGCCAAAAACAACAAGGTATGGTAAGAAAAGCTTTAGTTATGAGGCAGCAAAACTCTGGAATTCCTTGCCAAATGAGGCAAGGAGCTTATCAACTTTTGGCCAGTTCAAAAATGTTATCTCCACCTGGTGATTTCAGTAAAATGTACATGCAGTTCTTGTAAATAATGTACTTACTTGCTGCCCCATAACTTGATCTCGAAGCCTGCTGTTTGTTTTTTGTTTTTTTATGTTTTATCTTTTTGCAGTTATTTTTACTTTTTTTTATCTAGCTTTTTATTTCTTTTGCTTATGCATTACCTTTGCTATTGCTGCATGCAGTCTTTTGTTTGTGCTTATAGTGTTTTATTTTGCATGTGCTACTCCGATATAAATACTATGTGCTACTATGTGCTGATATTTGACATTTGTTTTAATATATAACTTGCTTAGCTTTTATTCTGCATGTGCTATCTATGTATTAATACATATATGTGCTGTCTGTCTGTCTGTCTGTTTGTGTTGTATGTGTATCTGATGTTATTACATGTATGTTTTGTTTATTAATATCAGTCGGTCACCCTCCGCAGTTAAACATACTGTCTAATGGTTGGGTGCACGCGAGGGTCATGAGGGTGGACGATCAAGTTACAAGAAAATAAAATTATCGAAGCCTTTACAGGGAGATAATTTCTTAGCAAACAGAGGATTTGACGTATCAGAAAGTGTTAAGACTTTTGTATGCGGAAGTGAAAATTTCTGCATTTCCAAAGGGACAGGTTAGTTATTTTTTCTTGAAATAAAGCCACCAAGAAAAGTGCACATGTCTGTGTTCGCATACAAGTTGAACTTGTACAAAACAAATGTACTATTCTACAAAAAAAAAACATTGCCATTTGACTTTCTGAAATTACATGTGTCACAAAGTTGACGAAGGAAAATGTGACTCTTTGTACTGAATTACATGCATGTGTCACTGCTGAAGGTGAATCAGTTTGTAGATACGACACCCCTCCCCAATTCCAGACCTTCACTGAGGTGAATCAGTTTGAAGATACAACACCCCTCCCCCCAATTCCAGACCCTCACTGGGGTGACAAAGGAAAAGATCCTCCTGTTGGGGAAATGGTAGCATTCAGTCAATATTCATTGGCAAATTTATGTGAATCAATTTGCTCCATTTGACTATTTTTTTTATAGACACTGGCATTCATGATTAAACAACGAAATTTGGTCAAAATCATTTTAAGACAACACGAACCAGTTTTTAAGACAATTAAATAAAAAAAAATGTTCGGACGTTTTTATACTAAAAATCTATATATACCGTGAAAAATTATTTATTATTTATTTGGCGATCAAACGGGAGGCCGCGTCTTGCATCCTCTACGCCCCCTTTTTCCCCTTAGAATAAACCACTGAGAAGCGTTCTTAAATGGGCCCAATTAGTGGTTCACATTGTTCCGAGGTGTCTTTGAAATTGTGTAGAATCGACCTTAAATGGGCCCAATCAGTGTTTCAAACTGGTCAGATCTTTCAATCTAATCCGAGTTTCTTTAAAACTGGTCCGAGTTTTCCTGGTCCGACTTGTCCCAATCCCGTCATTCAGTGTCTCGTTTTGGTTTTGACAAAGCTTCCTGTTCTACAAACAATTCTTTTTAACCAAGAAGACGTCATTTCAATGACTTTAAAGGGTAAGTTTTAAATAGTTCTGTTAAATTTGACTAACGTAAAGAAATGACATAGGCTCTACTCATTTTATCTCATTTTAAAAATATTATTTACATTTTGAACACAGCAAAAGGTCGATGGACACATTTCCGGGTTTCCATATCTCTTCTTTGCATTTGGACGAAACTTTCTAAACATGCTAAACATGCTAAATGATGACTGAGAAGAAATTTTCAATTGAACATTTAACTGAGTATTTTTATTTTCTTCAAGGTTAAAGTATTTATGAAACCAAATTTGAAAGTTAAAAGACAGTAAAACTTGGTGCGTTGCATTTGAACTGTTGAAGAGTTTTTAGCCACCAGGCGGCGCTGATGTTTGTCACTTTTTTGTGACAAGTATATTTTTTTTAAAAAAGCTTGTCGTGAACCTTTCATTTAGACTTTTATAAATGCATTTAGAATCAAAATTGTGCATACAATATAAACAGGTCAGTACTTGCCATTAATTGGTGGATTGTAACTCAATTCAGGTATACTTCATGGTACTTCTCTTCTACTATGTAAATTATGACCCCCTTCAACACGTTGAAGTTTACGTCATTTGTACTGCGCATTGCTTTGTGAAGACATATATACAGTGAAATATACAAATTTGTGATAATAAACAAAACAAACATTTTTTACATAGTGGTAGTGCATATTTTTAATTTATTATTTTTAAAATATTAAGATAAAACTATTTAATACACATGATGAATTTATGGGCTGTAGGTGTAGTTTGAGACGGCTACTTTGAACGACACTATAGAGTCGCTCATAACAATACTCAGGGGAAGGCTGTTCCAGATTTTAATTGTGCGTGGGAAAAATGATTGTTGTCTTATTTGTGTTCTGCAGGATGGAATTTGGTATGAGAGTGTGTGCATGTTCCTGGACTGTCTGAGCAGATGAATTAATCTGTCTGTTTTTGTGATTGCAATGAGATGATATGTAATTTTATAGAACATGACCAGGCGTGGCGCATCTGTTCTTCTGTTAGCAAGGTCTCTCCATTTCAAATGATCTAGCATGTCACTAACGCTTGAGGTGTTTCTGTGTCGGTTAGTGACATATCTAGCAGCCCTTCTTTGTACCTTTTCTATTTTGTTAATATCCTCAGTAAAGTAAGGGTCCCAAACTGAACAGTCAAGGGTCTAACTTAAATAAGTTATTAGAGAAAAATAACAGACATGTTGTTATTGTGGGCTAAAATATCAAAAAACTGTAATAACATATGTATGTTACATGTTTCAAAGGGAAAATATACAACCTTTATTTTGTTAAATTTTTCACTATTTCTATTGATATTATAATTTTCTTTATGTATACTAATCTTTGCCAAGATATAATCATGATAATGACTCATAGTTTACCTATCATGCATAGCACACCTATATTATTACAGAAATTATATTTCTGCAATAACTAAAGGGTGTTATTACAGTTTCTCTATATCTCTTTAAAGAATTTGCTCTGACTTAATTGCATAATGGTTTATTTCCATTCATTGTAAGAAATGATGATCAGAGCTTGTCATGAGGCACTGCGCAAGATTCCCAGTGTCTCGTTTACTCTCATATTGTAAGTTTCATGCTTGTAATAACCTAAGCCTTGTTATTATAGCTTAGTTTGCCCATAAAGGCCTTGTCTGATTGATTTACCATGGTTGATCAAAATTGTATTAATGGAATTAGAAAATTAGTTATAAAGATAATATATTAAATTACTGCGCAAAGTTTTAAGAATTCCCAAGTGCCCATTAAAGATAAAATAATTATGATATATTTAACTGATAACAAACATATGTTATTACAGATTAAGGGAAAAAGAGTAGACAACTCTTGAAAGTGTCTGTAATAACAACATGCATGTTATTTTTCTCTGATAACTTATTTAAGTTAGACCCTTGACTGCTGAAAAGGCATATTCTAGTGATGGTCTGACTAAAGATTTATATGCCTGTTCCTTTACTGAGGTGGAACTGATGTTAAGATAATCTACCATTTGACATATAATCATGGTAGTGACCACTTTAAAAAATGTATATGATGACATGTAATTGATTCTGACTCTTCGTGCTGCAATTTGTTAGAGAAACCTAAAAACTAATGTAACCCTCCTTTTCCTACTGATAAATTCTGAGTTTTTATCTATTAAATCTTATTTTTGTTCTGTAGTCTATTCCTGTCCATTTCGACTAACAAATTTTAAAGTTAGAACTGATGCAGACTTAAGGAAACCAATTGTGAATATCCGTCAGTTGGTGGATTATACCTCAATTGAGGTATAATCCACATTTTTCAAAACACAGCAGAGGAAGTCAGAAGCAATTACATGTTTCATGCATGTCACTAATGCAGCCTTCACGATTAACTTTAGAGGCGTCCACAAGCCCGAAGCTCAATTTAAATTTTTTTTTAGTTGGATTCTGTTGGCTTGTAGAGAATAATTTTACAAGTCTGAAAGCAATTTCAATTACCAGCCAATGCCGTAGGACTTGTGGTTAAGCGTGAAGACTGCTAATAAGAACTCATCAAAGCCTAAGATGGTATCTATAATACTAAAATTACGAGGTCCAATTTGTCAGCCGTCATCACATGAAAACGACGAATCAAAGAATTCAACTTTATATACAACTTATATAGTACAAAGGTGTAGATTAAAAATTACACCACTCCAGGCCCTTTTGTTTTTCACGTAATTAATATTGCCAATAATTAAGAAGTTCCGGGTCAAGTCCGATACCGATACCAATAGTATAATCACCTGTTACTTATTACCTTATCTGTACGTTCCGCATCTGACAGGGGCACCACCAAACAGTGTATGCAGGATTAATATGCTATATACACGGGTTATAATCACAGGGTTGACACTACTAAATTGTCAAATTGTTACCGATTATCAGATTATAGTATTTTAATCAGTAAGACTTTCTAAGATAACAATACGAATACTAAAAATCTGGACTTAAAATAAGGCGTTTACATAGGTACAGTTTTCAATTTGTTAGCGGGCATGAGTGACGTAAAACAGCGAATCAAAGAATTCAACTTAATTTATAACTAATATAGGACAATGCTGTTGATTAAAAAATACTCCATTCCAGGACCTTTTGTCACACAGTTTTCCAAATAATTAGTATTTATCATGACCAATAATTGATAAGTTCCAGTTCGACGGGTTCAAACAGAAAGATTTGAAAGCAGAGAAAACTGTGTATCTTATAATCCGCATGATTTTATCAGATGACAATACTAATACTAAAGCAAGGCTTGCGCATAGTTATATACTTAAGTCACGGACCCGCGATGTCACGGGTGTGTTCTAGTATATATGAAAAAAGATGCTCAAATATCTCTTTAAAATTTGTTTATGATAAAAACTGCATTATACCTCAATTGGTCTATCGCACTATCATGACTATATGTCAAATGGTGGATTATACCTCAATTGGTCTATCGCACTATATGTCAAATGGTGGATTATACCTCAATTGGTCTATCGCACTATATGTCAAATGGTGGATTATACCTCAATTGGTCTATCGCACTATATGTCAAATGGTGGATTATACCTCAATTGGTCTATCGCACTACATGTATATGTCAAATGGTGGATTATACCTCAATTGAGGTATAATCCATCAATTAATGTTTTTTCTGACCTTATGGATTAGAAAATTTAAAAACAGTTATTCACTGATTATTTATATTTATTTATTCAGGATAAAAGACATGAATTTGACAGACACAATAAATTAAAATGACATATAGACATATACATGATATATACATATATAGCACTAGACATAAGCATGATAAGTTTGGTTCCTTTTCCGCAGGTACAAGACCATATTAAAAAATATAAATGTATGAACATGATGAACATGATCAGAAGTCCTTCCTTTCATAAATTTGTAATCATATATCCAAAGAAGGTTGCAATACAATAGTACATGTAACATGATTAAAGTATTTGATTAAGTATACAAAAACCAAGAATACTTACGGAAGAATGGACGGACAGACAGACGGACGGATAGAGAGATAAATAACTATTTACCACTACTTCGTAGATCATGTAGATTGGAGCTATAAAACAAGGTAGCATTCTTATCACATGCTTATATTATTTTGAGTGCATATTTACAAAAAAGACAAAGCGTAAGTTTGCATATTATATACATGATATATACAATTACAGCTTTGCATCAAGGGGTTCGATCATACAAATTAAGTCAATGCATAATTTGCATGCGATGTAGTACAGAGATAGATATATAGGAAGATGTGGTGTGAGTGCCCATATTCAGATTTTTACAGTGTAGTGTACTACTATTGGGACAAATAATATGAAAATTATAGAAACTTCTACCAGCTCAAAATATTGACAATTCTGTGTTAAGGGGGTCTAAAATTCAGTTTGACAGCTTCAGACATACTAATTTTTGACCTTTTTTAACTGGACCAAATCACTACTTAACCTAAAGATTCAGCACCCAAATTTTTTATCATGTAATTTCATCCCCTTACTTAATATTTCATGCATAAAATATCTAGAAATAAATTAGGAAAGGGTATGAAAAAAATTGGCAAGTTATACACTGTTCACACTACATGCACTAGGGACTATATATTGTGGACAACGAAAATCGAAGGACGATAACTGTGTCCTCAGACCTCATAGGATAGAAGGACTTGACCAATTTTAATAAAACTTTGCATGACCTAAGCTTACGGAATTATAAGATAGTTGGCCAAATTTCATGGCCATAGGAGATATATTATAGAAACTATGGCCATTTTAATATTGAAATTTGGATGTTTAATTTTGACATTTAAATCAAATAATTTCAACTGTCAAGATTTGGGCTTAAAAAATTAAAATATTGCAAAAGTGAAAAATTTGCTTTTTAAATGCTCCTACATGTCCTATATATATAATATATTAAGTATTAAAAACAACTTAACACTCATCAGATCTATTAGAGATTTTCAAATTAAGGGAAGCCTTACATAAACATGCAATTTTTTCACCCAATTTCAAGTTTTTTGAAGTTTTTTACCATAAATTATTCTTCCATATATATTAAATGTACTTTAAATGTAAAGAAAAGTTACAAAAAGCTTACCACATGAGTATAAAATGGTCTTCGGCAATTTGAGATTGAAAATTATTTAGAGTTGATTTAGGCCGTAGCACATACATGACATATTTACATATAAAAATGCATACAGAAGCTTTTGAGAAGTGGAAATTTGTTACTTTTTGTTCAGTTCTATGCTAAGATGTTATAATACAAGAAGTCTTATTGCAAAAAAAACTCTTGCATTCAACTTTTTTGGCAGACAGCATGGTCTGATGCACAGTTTTTTCACTTTTCAAGGAAAACTTGCATGCAGTTTTAGTCTCAATTTATTGGCATATATTTGAGGCACTAACTATTCTAAAGAAGACAATGACGGTGGTATATGAAATGAATAAGGTTTACTGATCATTGTAAAGTGCTTTTTAGCTCACTGGTCCCAAAGGACCAAGTGAGCTTTTCTCATCACTTTGCGTCTGGCGTCCGTTGTGGTCCGTCGTCGTTAATTTTTACAAAAATTTTCTCCTCTGAAACGCAGCTGGGCCAAATTACACCAAAATTGGCCACAATCATAATTGGGGTATCTAGTTTTAAAAAATGTGTCTGGTGACCCGGCCAACCAACCAAGATGGCTGCCATGGCTAAAAATAGGGGTAAAATTGTTTATTAGGTTAAGATGAATTTGCCCTGAAATTTTCAGATGAATCGGACAACCCGTTGTTGGGTTACTGCCCCTGAATTGGTAGTTTTAAGGAAATTTTGCCGTTTTTGGTTATTATCTTGAAATTTATTATAGATAGAGATAGACTGTAAACAGCAATAATGTTCAGCAAAGTAAGATCTACAAAAAAGTCAACATGACCAAAATGGTCAGTTGACCCCTTACAGAGTTATTGCCCTTTATACATGTTATAGTCAAGTTTTTACAATTTTTGGTAAATTTTTGTAACCTTTTACAAAAATCTTCTCTGAAACTACAAAGACAAATTTAACCAAACTTGTCCACAATCATCATTTGGGTATCTAGTTTAAAAAATGTGTCCAGTGACCCCGCCCACGAACCAAGATGGCTGAAATAATACATGCATGTAATCAGTTTTTGTCCAGGCTATGACTTTTGTTGCAGAAAGCTCGACATAGGGATAGTGATCCAGCGGTGGTGGCAGACTTCTTAAAAGCCCAATATTTCAGAAGGTAGAAGACCTGGATCCTTCATACTTCGTACTTTGGATATAGATGCCTTATGTTATGAAGTTTCTGTGACTGTCTGTCATATGTCCATTGTCCTTGACCTCATTTTCATGGTTCAGTGACTACCTGAAAAAAAAAATGAAGATTATTAGTATTCTTTATTTCTCTCTTATTTTGAGTAATTGGATAACTATATTTGGTATGTGCTTACCTTGCAGGGTCCTAGTGCCCGTCAAGACAGTTTTCTATTCATGGATCAGTGAACATGCAAGGTTAAATTTGTATGGGTCAAGTCCGTATGCATGTTTTTAACTTCTCTGTAACCTATGTACTTCATGGTTTTATGAGAATAAAATATATATCATATCTCAAATACTGTTAGCAATATGTCTACTATATTTATGCCCTTGTCGGTCTGTGCGTCCATCTGTCCCAAAGGTGGTATCCGTTCTCTAACTTTAATTTGCCTCAACCAAATGTTATGAAACTTATACACAATGCTTATTTCCACAAAGCACAGATCAAGTTTGAATTTTGATGCTTCACTTAAACTGTTCTACAGTTATGCCCTTTTACAAATGGTAAAGCCTTTAAGGTGCTGAATTTTTCGTTTCCGTTCTCTGACTTAAGTTGACCTCAACCAAATTTTGATAGTGACCTTTACCGTTCTTCAGTTATGTCCCTTTATAACTTTATATGATATGCAAGTGGGGGCAACTTCTGTGTCCCATGGAAACATTCCCAATTTATTTGTATATGGAATTATTATAAGATATACATGTCCAACTGGCAGCTGTCACCCAACGTTGACCTCATTTTCATGGTTCAGTCAGTCAAGGATATAACTTTATAGAGTTATTACAGAAAAATAACATACATTTGTTATTGTGGACTAAAAAATTAAAGAACTGTGATAACATATGTATGTTACATGTTTCAAAGGAACAATATACATCATTAGTTTTGTTTAAGGATGTATTCTTCTGACTTTTCAGTCTCATTCAGTCTCGTTGAAATCTCGTTCTTGAATTATTTCCAAAACATGTGATTCAAGTGGAAAATATCAATGAATTTTAAAAATATTATAATCAAACATAACTCTGCGAAAAAATTGTGTATTTACAATGAACGGTTGTTGAGTAATCCAGTTTTCAAATTTTACGACCAAATAAGTCAGTACATTTAGCATGTTTAGCAAAATTTTGGAGAAAATGGGTGAGGGATACAAAAAATGATTTTACAAGAATCATGTACGTCCCATATCATTTTGGTCTTTTCAAAGTTCTTAGATATGTATTTTTTCAATCATTTATAACAAAAAAGTTGAAATAACATGCATTTTGTTCTAAAAACTGAGAAAAATCACAAAAATACAAATTTGACAGCATGGTAAATTTTACACCAAAAAACGTCAAAATATGATAAAACTTTCTTATATTAACACCTACCTATGATTTTTTTAAGTAAAATTTATTCAGATTGGTCCCCTTCATCTTTCTAGAAAGTATGAACAAAAGTTTAATTGTGGAACTAATATTTTTTTCACAATAATAGCCCAAAAATAGGTGAAAATCGATGAAAAATGGGAAATTCATCAAAATTGGACATTTTCAAAGGGCCGTAGCAAAAAAAGAAGTGCACCACCATATGATTTTTTCTTCACCAATTTTTTCGTTAGTCTTTTAAACCCAAAAACAGGTTTAGAACAAAAGTTTAATTCTAGAAATTTTTGGCTCCTCAGAGGTGTACATGTACATCCTTAAATGTATACAAGTTCTATTGATATTACTATTGTCTTTGTGTATACTCAACTATAGAAAGATATAACAGTTCATAGTTTTCCCATCATGCATAGTCAGATAGTACACCTATGTTATAACAGAAAAAGTACATGTATGTCTGTAATAACTAAAGGGTGTTATTACAGCTTCTCTTCATCACTCCAAACCATTTGCTCAGACATATACATGTAACAGGATATTATTTATACTTATAGATTATCGTTGATCATCTCAACGAGATTGATTTTCTCGCTTGAGCTGGAACAGCGAAAGTGAGAAAAGCAATCGAGTTGAGATGACCAATGATAATCTATTTATCGCTATTTTACCTATGACGACGTTGTCAATTTCATCATGTGCATGTCAATTTCGTTAGCAACGCCACGTGGCCTCCTTAGTTTCTAGTGATAATTATTCCATCTCAAGCGAGTAGCATGATATGAAAATTATCACAAAAAAAGATCAAACGAAAAATGCACAAAATAGCGATAATTGGAATTATTTTTAATTATGGAATTTGCTTGTTTTCTTGTTATTGAAATTTTTAATAAATTCCATGTTTATTCTATACTGAAATGTTCTGTGCTGCGCACAACACTTACCATTACAAAGAAAATAGTTTATTTTCAATAGAATGTACTGTGCCGCGCACAACACTATCCTACCAAAATATATTTAATGGAAAGAGTTATTTTAAGATTATTATACCAAATAAACATAGAATTTACTGAAAATTTTAAACACAAGAAATTATGCAAATTCCATAGTAAAAATAATTCCAAGTTCAAATAATAGCCTGTTATGTACATGCTTAATTACAATGTATTTTAATTTATTGTAAGAAATAATGATTAGAGCATGTAATGAGGTTCTGCGCAAGCTTCCCAGAAATTCCCAAGTTTCTCATATATAGTAAGTTACATGCCTTAAATAACTAAGCCTTGTTATAACAGCTAAGTTTATCCCTTAAAAGCCTCGTCTCATTGATTTACCATGGTTAATGAAAAATTATTAATTTAATTCAAAAATTAGTTATCATGGCTATGCATTTAGTTTCTGCACACAGTTTCAAGAGTTCCTTCCCTAGAGGCCACTAAAAATTAAAATATTTATGATTAATTTTACAAATAACAAACATATTTGCCTTTACATTATACTTTGCTGAACTAGTAATCATTATTGTTTAGCCTTTAGGGCCAGATCAAGTGTGCCTCTGGGTGCGGAATTTTCTCGCTGTGTTGATGACCCATTGTTGGCCTTTGGCTGTCTCTGCTCTCTGGTTGGGTTAATTACGTTGTTGTCTCTTTGACACATTCCTTGTTTCCATTCTCTATTCTGTTTAATCTGTTTACATGTTTTAAATTTTAAAACTTTTTTTCAGATTCTGATTGACTGGTGGCAGAAGGGGTATGAATATAAAGTGGCATTAAGGCCTTGCAGACAGACTTAACAATAACATGCTGAAGTTGCAATAACAGTTTGACGAAGACCCACATGTAATCCCATATTGACGGTTGTAGAACTCGTACCAACAGATTTCACTTTGGGTATTTAATTGTATTGTAATAAGTACGGGACTTTACTTTAACACTTTTCTTTAAAATCACATAATCTTCAGTTTGCATGCTCAGATTGAAAAAGGTATTTCTTACGAGCTTCACTGTTCGACTTTCTTTCTCGCCTTGTAAAAGTAGTTAAACAGGTTTTTTTCCATTATTATGCATTGTACCTGTGCAATAATTTCACGACTTGAAACCGTGAAATTTCGTATGAAAAATTTTGTAATCTCTTTAAAACATATATAATGTCATTCCAAAAACATTTCTGCCTCGAAAAACATGAAAACTAGCACAGAAACACTTCTATATGTACTGGATGTGTAAACTTTTTATCAGGATCTGAACATCATAATATTCAGTTTGCTAAAAATAAGTGTTATTAAAACTCAGACGGTAAATAGCTTAACATATTTTGTATAGTTTTCATCACTTGATGCATAAAATTGAGAATGGAAATTCGGAATGTGTCGAAGAGACAACAACCCGACTATAGAACAGACAACAGCAGAGTCTGTCATAGGTATTTTTATCTTTCGGCTGCTGTCCTGTGCAATATCTCCGATATATAAATCCTCTGGATCATAGTGGGTGCAATATTACCTATTAAGTTAGAAATACGACGATGAGGTATGAGCATGATGAGTGCCAATTGAGACATCTTTCCATTCAATACACAATCTAGTAAAGTAAGCAATCATAGGTTCGTTGCTGAAAAGTAAGCTATAAAGGGACCAAAAATTATTTGTGTAAAATAACATAAAAAAAAACGGCCTTATTTTATATACAAAAATAGAAATTTTTATATCTAATGCATAAAAGAAATATAGTAGGTTTAGGTGTAACGGTGCAATTTTCACAAAACATATCAAAACATATCAAATTTCCCACTTTGTCGAACATAAACATGGATAACATCATTAATGATTTTATTAAGATTGACAAATGTTCGAGTCCGAGTCTGTTAAAAATTTAAAAAAAATCTAATATCTCCATTTGAAAAAAAATCTTAGCAAAGACGAAAACCATATGAAACAACAGTTGTTTTCCACTACCGTCAGAGCAAAGAGAACAGTTTGAAAGTGCCAAATACTGAAATATGTCAAAAATCAATACTTTTTTGTATACACTGTGATGTATGTAAATACTTTATAATGGAAACCCGAACTTCTGAGGGATGTTTATATACAAAAATAAGGAGATGGGGTATGATTGCCAAATGGGACAACTATCCACTGAAGCACAAATAAAGTGGATATAAGTAATGATAGGCAACTGTAACGCCTTCAACAATGAGAAAACCCCATACTGTATAGTCGGCTATTAATGGCCACGATTGATGATTATATGCTATTGTCTCTTAAAGACAAATATATAAACACATTTTGTCCTCGATTTAAATTACTTTTTAAACATAAAAGTAGGTGCAATATATATTTTTAAACTCAAAAAGTTTAGTGACCCCATCAGATACTTGACAAACTCTTAGTCTTCGTCTTTTGTATGAACACAAAATTCATGGATCACACATTTCTCTTTAACTATCTATACGAAAGTTTCTGCACTCATGAATATTAGCATCGGCTGTAATCGACGGCTAACTTTACACTTGTATGTTTGTCTGATGTGTAATTGTGTATTTCACTGTTGTTTCATTGCTGTCTGGTGGACAAATACATGAATTCTGCATGTCATCATCAAACACGTGAATAGCTATATATCTGGTAAATCAAACACTTTTTCTTCGCATAGAAAGAACTCTTCATTAATCTAAGCATGGAATGAATACTTTATATCACGAACTATAAATGTGGATACAAAAAATGAAAAACTAAGCGAAATTGTTAATCCCGCATTGCACGACAAAATGTGTTGTATTTAAGTAAGTAGCACGTGTTCTTGGTTGATTGTAAACACGTAGTAGTCCATAATGCATTGTTATACCCCCGCTTTAAAAAAGGGGGATATACTGTTTTACCTCTGTCTGTCCGTCAGTCCGTCCGTCCGTCAGTCCGTCCCATGAATATTTTTTATCGCATTTTTCTCAGGAACTACAATTCAAGGATTTCTGAAATTTGGTTTCAGGGTTTATCTAAGACAGCTATACCGTGTGTTGCGTTTTCAGATTCATCACTCGACAACTTCCTGTTTACCGAACACTTGCATATTTTTACACTATTTATTTTTTCGTCACATTTTTCTCAGGAACTACAATACAAGGATTTCTGAAATTTGGTTTCAGGGTTTATCTAAGTCAGCTATACCGTGTGATACGTTTTTAGATTGATCACTTGACAACTTCCTGTTTACCGAACACTTGTATGATTTTACACATGATAGCCAAGTTCAAGTTGAACATTTTCGTCACACTTTTCTCAGGAACTAAAATACAAGGATTTCTGAAATTTGGTTTCAGGATTAATATAAGTCAGCTATACCGTGTGATGCGTTTTCAGATTCATCACTCAACAACTTCCTGTTTACCGAACACTTGCATATTTTTACACTATTTATTTTTTCGTCGCATTTTTCTCAGGAACTACAATACAAGGATTTCTGAAATTTGGTTTCAGGGTTTATCTAAGTCAGCTATACCGTGTGATACATTTTCAAAATGATCACTTGACAACTTCCTGTTTACCGAACACTTATATGATTTTACACATGATAGCCAAGTTGAACATTTTCGTCACACTTTTCTCAAGAACTACAATACAAGGATTTCTGAAATTTGGTTTCAGGATTTATATAAGTCAGCTATACAGTGTGATGCGTTTTCAGATTAATCACTCGACAACTTCCTGTTTACCGTACACTTGCATATTTTTACACTATTTATTTTTTCGTCGCATTTTTCTCAGGAATTTCAATACAAGGATTTCTGAAATTTGTTTTCAGGGTTTATCTAAGTCAGCTATACAGTGTCATACATTTTCACATTGATCACTTGACAACTTCCTGTTTACCGAACACTTATATGATTTTACACACGATAGCCAAGTTGAACATTTTCGTCACACTTTTCTCAGGAACTACAATACAAGGATTTCTGAAATTTGGTTTCAGGATTTATATAAGTCAGCTATACCGTGTGATGCGTTTTCAGATTCATCACTCGACAACTTCCTGTTTACCGTACACTTGCATATTTTTACACTATTTATATTATCCACTTGCGGCGGGGGTATCATCAGTGAGCAGTAGCTCGCAGTTTCACTTGTTGCTTATTTAGTGGATTGGTAAAAAAAACAGATAACAATAAATTGCGTCACACGTAAATAAACAATTACACGTGCGAGAACAGAAGTATGCTAATTCATGCATTTCCATATAAGGTAGTGTTCCTGACCTGAGTAATGATAACATCAAAATTTCTTTTTGACTTTTTTTTAAAGTCATGTGTGTTATGAAGGTAGATGTCACAGTTGTTATGTGGTAATTATACCCCCGCTTTAAAAAAGGGGGGTATACTGTTTTACCTCTGTCTGTCAGTCAGTCCGTCCCATGAATATTTTTCGTCGCATTTTTCTCAGGAACTACAATACAAGGATTTCTGAAATTTGGTTTCAGGGTTTTCTAAGTCAGCTATACTGTGTAATGCGTTTTGAGATTGATCACTTGACAACTTCCTGTTTACCGAGCACTTGTATGATTTTACACATGATGGCCAAGTTGAAAATTTTCGTCACATTTTTCTCAGGAACTATCATACAAGGATTTCTGAAATTTGGTTTCAGGGTTTATCTAAGTCAGCTATACCGTGTGATGCGTTTTGAGATTGATCACTTGACAACTTCCTGTTTACCGAACACCTGTATGATTTTACACATGTTGGCCAAGTTGAAAATTTTCTCCACATTTTTCTCAAGAACTACAATACAAGGATTTCTGAAATTTGGTTTCAGGATTTATATAAGTAAACTTTACCGTGTGATGGGTTTTCAGATTGATAACTTGACAACTTCCTGTTTACCGAACACTTGTATGATTTTACACATGATAGCCAAGTTGAAAATTTTCGTCACATTTTTCTCAAGAACTACAATACAAGGATTTCTGAAATTTGGTTTCAGGGTTTATCTAAGTCAGCTATACCGTGTGATGCGTTTTCAGATCGATCACTTGACAACTTCCTGTTTACCGAACACTTGTATGATTTTACACATGATAGCCAAGTTGAAAATTTTCGTCACATTTTTCTCAGGAACTACAATACAAGGATTTCTGAAATTTGGTTTCAGGATTTATATAAGTCAACTATACCGTGTGATGCGTTTTCAGATTGATAACTTGACAACTTCCTGTTAACCGAACACTTGTATGATTTTACACATGATAGGCAAGTTGAAAATTTTCGTCACATTTTTCTCAGGAACTACAATACAAGGATTTCTGAAATTTGGTTTCAGGATTTATATAAGTCAAATATACCGTGTGATTCGTTTTCAGATTGATCACTTGACAACTTCCTGTTTACCGAACACTTGTATGATTTTACACATGATAGCCAAGTTGAAAATTTTTGTCCAATTTTTATCAGGAACTATACAGTACAAGGATTTCTGAAATATGGTTTCAGGATTTATATAAGTCAGCTATACCGTGTGATGCGTTTTCAGATTCATCACTCGACAACTTCCTGTTAACCGAACACTTGCATATTTTTACACTATTTATATTATCCCCTTGCGGCGGGGGTATCATCAGTGAGCAGTAGCTCACAGTTTCACTTGTCCATTTTTGCTGTGTGTGTTAATGTTTATTTTTTTACATGATCCTGTTTGTGTTTCAGATTTGCGAATATCATTTTCATTATTGATTAAAAATGTACTTTCAATAAATTTTAGGGAGGAAGCTTGATAGTTCGTGGCATTCCCTCTTAATTAGAAAATAATCTATTATAAATTTTCAATCAGAATCCAAATTCAGAGCTGTTTTAAGCTTAAATCATGTAAATGTTGTGTTCATACTTGTTCAACTGTTCAGGGTTCGACCTATGCAGGAAAATCCAGTTAGCTGTCACTTGACAGCCTCTTGTTCTTATAATTGCTTACATCCACTTCATTTGAACTTAAGTGGATAGTTGTCTCATTGGTAATCATATCTCCTTATTTTTATAAATATACAATGACTTCATTTTCTTTTACAGGATATAATGGCAAGTTGGGATGGGGTAAGTTTTTCTTCTTAAAAGTTAGTGTCATGTGACCTATGTCATGTGACCTATGTTGTCTATAAACTGTACATAAAGATACAGGCGTGCAGTATTCTCAGGGGGAGAACAGGAGAAATCAAAATGACTACAGTGAACAAAATTTCAATATATATGGGTAAAGCCATAAAGGTGGTCTGGAAAGTGTGACATTAGGATATAAAATTGAAGTTTTTGATATCTCTACCAATTCACATTATTTTGTTAGCAACCATCTGTATCTTACTACCTCTTTTTATTTAAAACCCATGGTCTTGCTGGTTTTTGGCAAAATTGAACTTCCTTGTATATTTTGTGTAAGTTATATTGACAATAGTGCAATCTTTTGTTTTAAATAGTTTCTTATGGGATTAATGAAATGTATCAATACTTAGCTACACATAATATCTTTCAACATCATTATATAATAGACCGATTCACAGAGATATCCCTGATTTTCTGAAATGTCAGTGCTCTGAGCAAGATCAGTATGTTATAGATGTCCAAAATAAAGTTTTCTTCTAGTAACTTGTGTAAAACGTTTTTTGAACAGCAATTATATTTGTAAACATAATTATTATATTTCAAATGAAATATTTTATGTAGTTGTTGTAAACCCATATCTTCGTTGACATAATTAAATCCAAATTCAATGTATGTTATTTTGACAATAACCTTTTTTGATGGTTTTTCTGCCACAATTTTAAAACAGGCCACTCAAAAAAACAGGGGGGCCACACTAGCTGATTTTTAAAGTAAGGCAAAATTTATCCAATACAGCTTAATCTTCTAAATGAAGAAGATGACTATTAAATCTTGTATACCATATCTTACGTGTAGGTTATATTGACAAAGAGTGTCTAAATTTACTCCTTTTTAAAATCATTTTTTTAAAGATTATTTTTCTACTATTATCTAGGTAACTGATGGTTATCTTACATTTTACCATATTAAGATTGAATGCTTATATTGCTCACAACACTACCGTCTTTTGGTAGTTATATTGACACAATGTCAAGTAACTTACTAAAAAAAAACAGGAAATCTGGTGTAACATCTGAGCACAAAGAGTTTGATCCATTATGTTTATTTTGATATAAACTTAATTCTTGAATGCATGCAGGGGTTCATGTTCATTATTGTTCCACTAATAATGAAGTCACAAGCTAATAACCAAAACTATCTGAGATCTATCAGATCAAAGTGACAACTATAGATACAAGAAAAAATAAAGGTGGACTAATTCACAAATCCAGAAGGGAGAGGAGAAATCAAGATAAATAACAAGAAAAAAACAACTCACTCAAACCCAATAAAACTATCTGGTGCACTGCAAGGGTTATCTTAGCCTGATGGTAAACAGACACCTAATGAGTTACTCACAGTATTTAGGGGAACATATTAACTGTTGGTATTAAGGAGTATAGTTAATTAGACTCACTTGAACTGACTTTGTACCCAAAGGTTGCTCATTTAATATAAAATTGAGAATGGAAATGGGGAATGTGTCAAAGAGACAACAACACGACTGTAGAAAAAAACAACAGCAGAAGGTCACCAACAGGTCTTCAATGTAGCGTGAAATTTCCCCACCGGGAGGCGTCCTTTAGCTGGCCCCTTAACAAATATATACAAGTTCAGTGATAATGAACACCATACTAATTTCCAAATTGTACACAAGAAACTTAAATTAAAAAAATACAAGACTAACAAAGGCCAGAGGCTCCTGACTTGGGACAGGCGCAAACATGTGGCGGGGTTAAACATGTTTGTGAGATCTCAACCCTACAACTATACCTCTAGCCAATGTAGAAAAGTAAACACATAACAATATGCCTATTAACATTCAGTTCAAGAGAAAGATGTAACCAAAGAAAATAAACAAAATGACAATAATACATAAATAACAAGAGAGTACTAGCAGTTAACTGACATACCAGCTCCAGACTTCAATGAAACTGACTGAAAGATTATGATTTCATCGTATGAACATCAGGCACAATCCTTCCCGTTAGGGGTTTAGTATCATACCATCATAACATATATATGTACAGTTATGATACTCTTGGCTATGTCAGATGGTGACTTTATTGATCAACTGTTTTCAACAATTTCTTTTTTAAGAGCTTATTAAATCAATACATTTGAAAGTAAAGTATAAAACACATTAATGTATGACAATACTAATAATTAAACCACTATTCAAGAATCATCATTTATTTAAACAAATTAAAAACATTTTAAAGTTCGTCTATTCCACCATGTCCACTGTTCATTTATCTCAAAGATCTGAAAAGCAATAAATAAAGTTAAAATAGTTTTATACATGATTTTTAATTGAAATGAATGAAAATTTAAATCAAGGATCCATGTTGAAGGCCATAACGTGACCTTATAGGCTATAATTGTTTTTTTATACTTCTTTAGGTCTTAGGTGGAGAGTTGTTTCTTTGGGAATAATACCACATCTTCTTATGTTCCGTAAAACAAATTTGGAAATAAGAACCACTTCACATTGTGTTGCATTGTGTCTACATTCATGTTTTTATTGTTTGTCAAATTCAAGGGTATGGGGAGGTTGAGTGCTTAAAAATAAACTTGTTGCACCATTTCAAGACAGAATCTTGCATGTTATAGTCTTGTGACAATTTTCTGTTTTCTTGTTTATTGTTAATTAAAATAATGTTCTTTTGATAAAAGGCTGTATTTACATCTATATAGGTTTGTGTCCTTATTCTATTAAGCCATTAAGAATTTGTTGGGTCTATGTGAGTTGAAGGCTGAATGGTGCTGCTTTTTGTCACATTTTAGTCAGTTATTTTTTTGTCCCATGTCATAGGAACTTATATCTTACATCCTTTTATTCCCAAAATATTGAAAAGAACACCACCAAGAAATTAAAAAAAAACTTTGGTTGCTTCTCTCACACTATTTAGACCTATATTATCAATTTTCGACAGTTACATGTCTTCTGATTAGTTTACTGGGGTGTCAGCATATAAAAACATTATCTTTTTATTCGAACAAACCATGCAAGTAAGATTTGAGGATTAACTATACTTTGTTTTTGGAATACATGTAAAAGTATATTTAAAATATTCTCAATGCAGTGGTGCACACTAAAAATATCCTGAACCATGTTAATAGTGAGTTAATTCCACAAATATATCATGTAAAATATATAGAACAGGGTATTGTTACTAGACAATTCTTACCTTTAAATACATAAAAAAATCTTCGGCGTCCACACATGGCCAAATCTGGAGCCAAGATTTTTCTTATGACGTCTTCAGGAAGGCAGGTGTGCTGGGTTTCCTGAAGACGCCAATACTTGTTGTCATGTCCATTAACATTATTGAAATAAGAAATGTATGGCCACTGATGTACCTAGACAAAAAAAAATGTATTTCTGAACATTTGTATTCGATTAAATAAATAAAATTGACAATGGAAATGGGGAATGTGTCAAAGAGACAACAACCCGAACATATAAAAAAAACAACAGCAGAAGGTCACCAACAGGTCTTCAATGAAGTGAGAAATTCCCGCACCCAGAGGCGTCCTTCAGCTGGCCCCTTAACAAATATATATTAGTTTAGAGATAATGAACGCCATACTAAATTCCAAATTGTACACAAGAAACTAATTGGTATTTCTTTTAGATATTTATACAGATATAAAGAAAAAGGTAAAAAAAAAAAAATAGAAATTATATATTATTAGCATGAAGTTTCATCTGTCAATTAATTTAGTTATTTTTGTGTAAATAGGAATATTGAAATATGGCTTTTTTTGTGTTCCAACTTACAGTGTAAATGAATCATTTTAATTCATCAAGTAATAGTTTTCATGAACAAAAAATAAATCAATGCTGTAAATTAAAAAATAAATAAAATAAAAATAACATGATATAATACTTGAGTAATAAACCATGCAAATATTAAAAAAATCAACCAATACACTTACAACAGCAGGAAATTGTTTTGATCCATGCTGGATCAGAACATGGACCCCATTATTATACCTTGAAACATATATACATGTATTAAGTTTTAAAAAGAATAAATGAAAACTTGTTAAAAAGAAAATGTCCATGAAGTTAAACCTATTTCTTACAATAACAAAAACTACTTACATCATACATATTTTGTCTACCAAGCAAGATATAATTTAGCTTATATTGAATGTCTAATTAGCTTGCACTCAGATTAAAATTAAAGAAAATCAGTAAAAAGTCTACTCCAAAATAACTGTACATCAACTGCTAAGATGTCATGTAAACTTACTTCACTTCTTTATGATCTGGTGTGGTCTCATCTGTATGTCTAGTCGTCATCTCATCCTCATTGGAAACATCTTTAAAAGAAATAAGAGCAATACACTTGACAGTTGAAAAACAATGAATATCCAGGGTTTTAGTCAAGATATGCAGCAGATTCAGAGAGTTCAGAGAGTCGTGGTGTATATGTTAATGCATTAGATCTAACCCTTAGGCTCCTAGTTCAATCCTTTTTCTGAGGAGGAAATTTTTAGAACTGATTTTTTTACTATCCCTTGACACCACTTGCGAGATGGTCTTGAGAAAACCAATCTAGTCCTCTGAAGGGGACGATAAATTGCTGGCCTGTGTTTGGGGAAACAATAACCCCACCACTTACATCTTTCGATTAGTTTTTTTTAATTATATTCATACAAATTTCAATGGAAAACCAGAATTAAAGCTTACCAATAACTGGTACAAAATGGTTAGGTCTCCATCTAGCCTCAGGACAATTTTTCCCTCTTGTGCTGGTCCACATTATGAAATATCCTGAAAATACATTCCCGCAATTATGAATAAATCAACAGGAGTGCATCATCTGCACTTTAAATGTTCAGTTAAAAGAATCAAGGTATGGAATATGGATTGTTTTTGAATGACTTTTTTACTTTTTAGGTGAGGTATTTTTACACCTGAGTTTTAAAAGTCATTGATCACTTAGAAATTTTACAGTCGCCATTATGAGCTGACTGGCAATTATGACAAAAGTATGTCAGAAATCATATCAGATATATATATTCATCCTCAGTCATAATAACCTTCCATCATTACTGGACTGAACAAAGAAATAACACAACAGGTGCCATATACAGTGCAGGAAATGCTCACCCTTCAGGAACTGATGTCTTTTGATTTTGCCCAATATGAAAGATTATTTAACACAACTTGGTGTCTTGACATCATATGTTTTGGGGTATTTAATAATTAAATATATATACATATTTTAAAAAATCAACAGATATATATATATATTAAAGTACATACTGCTTGATGTCTTGCACTGTCTTGGCTGGATTATACGATTCAGAAATGGTCTTACTGTATATCCTCCATATTGTGGATATACAGACATTAACTCAGACCCTAGCAAAGAGGAGACTGCATGGATGTGCCACATTGTACTATAGACACCATTTTTGGATGTGCTCATGACTTCTGCTCTGAAATTAAATGATAAAAATATTGAGGATGCAGCATTTATAATGAATTTGACTATTTTATGCAGCCTTCATTACATTATTTTTAAAATAGTTACTTTTTTGTCTGTTTTACTTTACTTGGCTTTTCAATTCTTTTGATTTGAGCGTCACTGATGAACCTTTTTTAGTCGAAAAGTAAGAATGCAAAATAAGAGGTGCACATTATTAATATTTGTGACTTAGAATGAATCCTGAAAGTTATCGTTTTAGGGAAATGCATGATTTTTAATGGAATTGGAAATTTTTAAACAAAATGTTTGCATTTCGAAGTCTACCCCCTTTTTTTTTACAGATTAGAATGAACTTAACAAACCTGTAAAGATTCTGTATGACACCATCTGTTAGATGTTGCATCACATAACCTTCCAAAAATTGACAATATTGCTTGGTGAGAAACATGGCTTTACTGACATCTGGCAATCCTCTCTGTAGGAAGGTGTTGTCTAAATATAAGTCTTCATTTAGTGCCATTTCAATTGTTGTTCTAATGCGAAGTTCTAAGTGATGGTTTTCATTCCCCCAAATAAAAATGGACACAGCCCTAAAAAGGCAGTTGCCATCGCCATACACAGCTCGAGGTGACATGTTTTGGTTAACATCATCTGGAAAAAGGTCTTTTGAAGGTTCATCAACTGGCAAAGATGTTTGTAAAAGCACAGTATCCTGGATGGGAAGCTCTAATTCCTGCATCTCCCTGTTAATTTTAATGACTATTTCCAAGAAATTTACATATGTTGTGGCTTTTTGAAGTTTGATCTGTGCATCTTTAAAAAACTCTTCTCTCACAAATGAAGCACATGTACTTTTCAGCTTTTTAGGACTAATTTCAATAATATCATCAATATGGATAGAAGATTGTCTTTTAGAAGTCAAATCTATAACTTTTACAACTTCTTTTTCTTTTTCTGTCTTCAATTTTTTCTTTACTGCACAATTTTCTTTAGATTGTCTTTTAGAAGTCAAATCTATAACATTTACATCTTTTTCTGTCTTCAATTTTTTGTTTACTGTACAATTTTTTCTAGATTGTCTGTTTGGAGTCAAATCAATAACTTTTACAACTTCTTTTTCTGTCATCAATTTTTTGTTAACTGTACAATTTTCTTTAGATTGTCTCTTAAAAGTCAAATCTATAACTTTTGAAACTTCTTTTTCTTTTTCCCTCTTCAATTCTCTGTCTGGTGTACATTTTTCTTCTATCAACTTTACAACTGTTTCCTCTGTTTTTAATTTGATAACCTTAAATTGTTCAACATAGCTTTTATTTTCACATGTACTTTCACTTGCATTTAGGCATGCAGTACAAAAGCAGGACAATGACCTTGCTTCAATTGTCTTATTTTTTTGCCCTTTAACACAAAAAAACTGTCTACTGCCTTTAACAGTATTTGCTTTGATGTTTGTTTTTCTGTTTATCTCATTTATAACCAGAAATTTTCTACTCTGATGGTTTCCATCGTGTTGCATTTTTTCTCCAAACCTTTTTTTGCAGTATTCAGCCATATCAGTTGCATTTTGGATAACTGTTTCCAGCGACTGTACAGCTTTGGTGGCATTAGACTTGATAACAGCGCCCTCTCCATCACATCTGTTTTTTCCATGATGTGGTCCAAAATATGTTCTTGTAACAGGAATATTTTCAGACCGAAGCGATAAGTTCAGAAATGAACTACAGCACTTATATTGGCTGGTACATCCATCAGTACATTCTATTATTTTTTCTATCTTCAATTTTTGGTCATTTTCAAGATATTTGATTGCTGCATCCGAAAATGTATCAACACTAAAATGATCATGTGTTAGATCATCTGATAGTATGTCAATAAACAATGTGCAAACTGTATTGCAGCTTTCAGTAGGACATATATAATTAACCATAATTGGATGTAAAGTCAACTGAGAGTATCCAAAGTGTGCAGACTGAATTTCTCTTTGGTTTTCACATCTGTAGTTTTCTGAAAAATCCATTGTCATAACAACTGTTCCTTCCTTCAAGTTGTTTTTTAGTTCGTTGTATTGATGATACTGCCATTTGGCAAGAAATATGTGCTGTGAAAAGGATTCTAATTCTTTAAGTGTTTGGGATATCAATTCTTGAATTTTTCCAGTCTTTTGTACAATCATTTTTCGTTTTGAATTTGTTTTAACAGTAACATTCTCCCATACTTTCCAGTGCACATCTGTGTCATGTTTTGGAGCTTGTGCAATCAGCACCTTTTGAATTTTGCTTGTACCACAATTCTCGCATTCCCTATCTATACACCGTTTATGGTGCCATTTCTGGTCATCAGGTTTATTGCATAAAGTCAAGTTAACCATTTTATAGATATCGTCAAACTTAACAGTACATATTTTCTCTAAGGCTTCTCTCTTCAAATTGAGGTTTTCGCATTTTTCACAAAGACATTGGACCCAACTTGCCTTGCTCCTCGTTTTGATGTGTTTGGGTCTCAGTTTTTTGAATTGAGAAAGGGACATTTTTGATTTCTTCTCAGTCTTATAACTCTGATGCAATCTTTTCATGGTCTTGTTGAGAACAGTCTTTTGTTTTTCGGTTCTTTTACTTATATATTTTTTCCCTGGCATCATTGTTGAATTCACCGTTTCTTCTAAAAAATTTGAAACTTCTTCTTTGTCTTTTTCTTTGGTTGCTATCTTCCTCTCATAGAAGCATCTCTTCCCCCTTTTCTTATGTAGATACTTTTTCGAGAAGGAAAACTTATTCAATATAGAGTATATGGCTGGTTGAATTGCATTTATTTTTTTGGAAGATTCTTTTACTTTAAATCTTGCAATGCTAGATTTAGTTTGTCTTTTTCTATTTCAAGTACTTTGCTATCTGTTTCAATTGTAGGTTCTTCATTCTTATCTTCTTCTTCTTTAAGGACATTGCTGTCTTTTGTTATTGTAGGTTCTAACTTATCATCTTTTTCTATTTCAAGTACTTTGCTATCTGTTTCAATTGTAGGTTCTTCATTCTCATCTTCTTCTTCTTTAAGGACTTTACTGTCTTTTTCAATTGTAGGTTCTAACTTATCATCTTTTTCTATTTCAAGTACTTTACTGTCTGTTTCAATTGTAGGTTCTTCATACTTATCTTCTTCTTCTTTAAGTACTTTACTGTCTTTTTCAATTGTAGGTTCTAACTTATCATCTTTTTCTATTCCAAGTACTTTGCTATCTGTTTCAATTGTAGGTTCTTCATTCTTATCTTCTTCTTCTTTAAGGACATTGCTGTCTTTTGTTATTGTAGGTTCTAACTTATCATCTTTTTCCATTTCAAGGACTTTGCGGTCTGTTTCTGCATGTTCTTCATTGTCATCTTCTTCTATTTCAAGGACTTTAATGTCTGTTTCAATTGTAGCTTTTTCATACTCATCTTTTTCTATTTCAAACACTTTGCTGTTCCCTTTCATTGCATGTTCTTCATTTTCATCTTTTAGTGTTTCTTTTTCAGTTTTCTCTATTTCTTTATTTTCATCTTTTTCTGTTTCTTCTTCAGTTTTTTCTATTCCACCTACCGCATTGATACAAAGCTCTAAATCACCAGTAGTTGCATCTAATGTGTGATCATGTAAGATAAGTTCTTGCAATTCTTTTTCAGTTCCATCATTTATCATTCTCACATATATAGAACAATTAGACAGATCTAAAGTTGAATCCAATCCAACATCATCATCACCATCACCAGAAAAAGAATTGAGATTTAAAAAATCCTTGTATTCTATTTCAGACTTAAAGTTATTTCCACTTGATTTGCCTGTTAAGTTTGCCAATGTTTTGCTACGATCATGACGATAACCAACCTGATCACATGAAGGAATTGTAGGACTCATATTTTCCTCATCTCCAGAAATGCACTCATCAGTCTCATTAACTACCTCAGCCATTAATTTAACTGATGCACTCCTATTTTCTCCATTTTCAAGACTGGACTCATCTGCAGCCTTCACTATCTGAGCGATAAGACTTCTTTTTGTCAATGAATCTTTGTCACGTTTCATTCTTAACTGATTTTCAATGCTAGCCATTCTTTCAACTGTTTTTTCGCATTCAATCCTAAAACTAGCTGTTTTAGGGCTACTTATAATGCCATTTTTGCATAATAGACTCTTCCTCTTTGGTGAGGCTCTAGATATTACATATTTCATAACTTCAGTCCATTTTTCTGAATCTTTAGGTAAACTTTTGATTACTCTTCTGACAGCCTGTCGTCTCGCCTGTTTAGTTTTAAATGTCTGTAAGTTGTTTAAATTATAAGCAGATAACTCCTCATTGTCTTTTATATCAGAACAGTCATCACTTGTGTTTTCATCAGCATTCTGATGTGATTGAGTTTTGTCTGAATCTTCATCGCTTGTATTGCCCTCATCATTTGTTTGTGAAGTATCTTGACTTTCTTCATTTTCTGTCCTATCATCTGTTGTTTGTGAAGTATCAAGCCCTCCTTTATTTTCAGTCTTGTCAGTGCTATTTAATAACATCTGTTTCTTTCTTTCTTTGTCAGACATTCTGCTCCTAGATTGTTTTTTTCTATCTCTCCAATACCTCCTCTTATCTTCCATTTTCTGTTCAACCTCAATCTGTTGTTTCCTAGTGAGACGCTTGACTGGTGCTGTGAGTTTCTCTTGACGTTTTCTTTCTTGAAATCGACGTTGTCTGATTTTTGCTTGTTCTCTTTTTTTATTTTTCATTTCTTCACTATAATTCATTCTCCTTATTCTTTGTCTCAAGTTTTCATTTTCTTTAAATTCTTCTACATGTTTTTTTCCATACTTGGTCTCCAATGAGAAAAGATATTGTTTGTATGTTGAATTTGGTGTTGAGGAATCTTTATCCATTTCATTTTCTTCATTTTCCTCTACAATTATTTTCTTTCTTGGACCAAGACGGGAAGATCTTCTTTCAGTACCTGAAATGATATATAAATATACACCATGTTAGTCATGAAAGATTAATAGGTTCTTATAAAAATGGTTTTTTTTGTTGCTTTTTTGTCCTCTTCCTACTTAATTTTGATACAAACACACATTATTCCCCAATTTGTCCCTTTTCAGAAACCATTGGAGCCGGAAACCCTTTTATTATTAACTTAATACAAAATTTTATAACATTCAATCAACCACAGCTAAATTTATTTAATAACTTATTGCATGGAAAGGAAGTGTCCATAGACACAGAAGATATTGCCATTTAATACATATTAACTTAAAACAATAAATTAAAGTGCTCCACAGAGCTAAGCAGAGATTGAAAGTCCTGTAACTCCAGAACAACAAACAAATAAGCAAAAATCAATAGGGAGCTTCATAATATCAATCCCAACAATAATGTAAAGTTTCAAGGAAATCAATTTAGGAATACTAGAGTAAATGTGCAAATTGTGAAAAATTGCCATAATTCAAATGGCAAAAGTCCTATTACTCTGATAAGACATTGCCATTTTTTTTCTAAATTGAAAGGGAGCTTCCTTCTATCAATCCCAATGTTGTATTGTTATAACGGGAGGAAAGGTTAAAAGGAATTTGAGCTACATGTATAGTACATAAACTGGAAATCCCCCCTTTTTTTGATAAAGTCCCATAAATCCTAAACACAAATTATGTGAAAACGAAATTAAAAAGAAACCAAACGGAGCTTACATCAATAGACATGAACAATTCACCAAAGTTTCATGGACATTGGTGAAAGACTTTTTGAGTTATTGTCCGAAGTGTTGAAAATTCCCCCTTTTTTATGAATAAAGCCACATAAATCGAAAACGTAAAATCTGAAATAAAACAAAAAACTAGACGCTCTCAAGAGCCTGTGTCGCTTACCTGTTACTGTGTTTACTGATGTCGGCCATCTTGGTTGGTAGGCAGGGTCATTAGACACTTTTTTTAAATAGATACCCTAGTAATGACTGTGGCCAAGTTTGGTTAAATTTAGAAAAGAAGATTTTTGTACAAGTTACAAAAATGACGAAAAGTTGTTCAATATGGACTATAAAGGGCAATAACTCCTTAAGGGGTTCTCTAACAATTTGATCATGTTGACTTATTTGTAGATCTTACTTTGCTGAACATTATTGCTGTTTACAGTTTATCTCTATCTATAATAGAATTCAAGATAATAACCAAAAACTGAAAATTTCCTTAAAATTACCAATTTTAGGGCAGCAACCCAACAACTGGTTGTCGGATTCATTTGAAAATTTGTGAGGGGATACATCTTATTCTGATGGACATTTAAATCTTGAAAGATTTGCCATAAATGTCTTAGTTTCAAAGATAAATAGCAAAAACTGCATTTTACCACTATGTTCTAATTTTAGCCATGTCGGCCATTTTGTTTGGTAGGCGCGGTCATCGGACACATTTTTAAAACTACATGTATATACAACAATGATAATGGTGGCCAAGTTTGGTTAAATTTGGCCAAGTAGTTGCAGAGAAGAAAGTTGTTAAAAATTGACTATAAAGGGCAATAACTCCTTAAGGGGTTGACTGACATTTTTGGTCATGTTGACTTACTTGTAGGTCTTACTTTGCTGAACATTATTGCTGTTTACAGTTTATCTCTATCTATAATAGTATTCAAGATACATGTAATAACCAAAAACTGCAAAATTTCCTTAAAATAACCAATTCAGGGGCAGCAACCCTTTAAGGACTTGTCTGATTCATATGAAAATTTCAGGGCAGATAGATCTTGATCTGATGAACAATTTTACCCATGTCAGATTTGCTCTAAATGCTTTGGTTTTTGAGATATAAGCCAAAATATACATTTTACCCCTGTGTGCTATTTTTAGCCATAGCGGCCATCTTGGTTAAATGGCCAGGTCATCGGACACATTTTTTAAACTAGATACCCAAAGGATGATTGTGGCCAAGTTTGGTTAAATTTGGCCCAGTAGTTTCAGAGGAGAAGATTTTTGTAAAAGTTTACAGACGATGGACGAAGGACGACGGACGCCAAGTGATGAGAAAAGCTCACTTGACCAGTCACCTTTCAGGTCAGGTGAGGTAATGAAAAGGAGCTTACATCAATAGATCATGTAGATATAAACAATTTACTAAAGTTTCATGGACATTGGTGAAGCATTTTTGAGTTAGTGTCCGAAGTGTGGACGACTGACAGACGGACAGATGTATACCATTATACTTCCTGACTTAGATGGGCGTATAAAAATCTGGCAAGAATTGTACCTGTGAGAGCGCTAACAAGACCTGATGGTATTTCTTTGTCCCCTGCAAATGTGTGTGCAGGGGAAAATAAGGGATTTGTTTGCTTACCCTTAAAGCCAACAAAAAATAATTGGTTTTGGCATGGCTTATTTCATGTAGGAGTTATATTGACCCTTAAATTAAGTTGTCAACTAACTCTCTATATTAAAGGAGACTGGATATATGCATATTTTATCTAAAAGGTTAAAATATGAATTGGATATTAGGCATTTTTATGCTTAGGGCCAGGACCAAACAAAAACATAATAATAGTATTGGCTTTTAACATATTTCATATAGGTTATATTGACCCTACAATTAATGCGTCAACTAACTCTCTTTTGGACCATGGTTATATTGACTTGAATCATTTAGTCGTCAACTTATGGCTATTGCAAAGAAGCAGGAAATATGCTTACAATTTCACTAAAAGGCTATTTTTTTTTTTATTGTACATGAGATTTGTTAGCTTAAAGCCAAAGTCAAAATATTTCAGTATTAATAGTAGCTTTAAGACTACTGCAAGAGTAGGAGTTATATTGACCCTAACATTAAGGTGTCAACTAACTCTCTTAATGACCATGGTTATATTGACTTGAATCCTTAACTTGTCAACTAACTCTCTATATTAAAGGAGACTGGAGTATGCATATTTTATCTAAAAAAGCTTTAAATATGAAATGGATATTAGGCATTTTTATGCCTAGGGCCAGGACCAAACAAAAAAAATAATAGTATTGGCTTTTAACATATTTCATATAGGTTATACATTGACCCTAAAAATAATGTGTCAACTAACTCTCTTTGGACCAAGGTTATATTGACTTGAATCATTTAGTCGTCAACTTACTCTCTATTTCAAAGAAGCAGGAATTTCACTAAAAGGCTTAATTTTTGTATTGTACAAGAGATTTGTAAGCTTAAAGCCAAAGTAAACATATTTCAGTATTAATAGTAGCTTTAAGACTACTGCAAGAGTAGGAGTTATATTGACCCTAACATTAAGGTGTCAACTAACTCTCTTAATGACCATATAGTTATATTGACTTGAATCTTAAGTTGTCAACTAACTCTCTATATTAAAGGAGACTGGAGTATGCATATTTTATCTAAAAAGCTTTAGATATGAAATGGATATTAGGCATTTGTATGCTTAGGGCCAGGACCAAACAAAAAAAATAATAGTATTGGCTTTCAACATATTTCATATAGGTTATATTGACCCTAAAATTAATGTGTCAACTAACTCTCTTTGGACCAAGGTTATATTGACTTGAATCCTTTAGTCGTCAACTTATGCTCTATTTCAAAGAAGCAGGAATTTCCGAAATATGCTTACAATTTCACTATAAGGCTTATTTTTTTTATTGTACAAGAGAATTGTAGGCTTAAAGCCAAAGTCAACATATTTCAGTATTAATAGTAGCTTTAAGACTACTGTAAGAGTAGGAGTTATATTGACCCTAACATTAAGGTGTCCAATAACTCTCTTAATGACCATGGTTATATTGACTCTGCATATATTTGTCAACTAACACTCTGTGAAAAAGCACTGAAAATTACCTCACCCTTTTTAAAAGTACATTAACTTTCCACCATTTATTATCTGTAAGTTAAAATAGGAGTTAAATGAAAAGAATGGTGCAGTATATCTCTACAAAGTTCTTCTACATACTTGGTGTTATATTGACTGGGTTGACAAAATTGGTCAAGTAACGGTCATATCGATGTAACCGTAAAAAGTGAACGAACTGTTTGACTTGGGTGTTTGAATGCGTTATTTTCGTTAGTTCTCATCATTTTAAGCATATTATTTTGGCAAAAAATATATAAAACAGTGTTAATTTGACAGAATGGTTTGGTCGTTATACTTTGTTTGACGACCTGGTCGTTATTAGTTTGACATTTTGCTCTAAACTTACCATCGTGTTCTTCTTCCATTTTCATCCATGAATGATAGTGATGCTGATATTTAGTTTCGTATAAATAGCAATTTTGAAATGCAACAAAGTATTTTTTCTCCCTGGATAAACTCTTTCCGTTAAAAATAAGGAATACACATTTTAAGTACGTTTAACGTTATTTTGACATTACAAACTTGCCATTCTATGCTTCTCATAAAACGGAATACGAAACTAAAACCAGAACTATTTGAAACAGCCGAGTTACGACGGCGTATGAATATGACAGGAACCAATCAAATGTTCCGCAGATGACGATATCGCGGAAAACCCCGTGCGTTATTTTTATCAGTGTAGTCTATTGTCAATATAACACTACTAACCCTGTCGGAATAATCGTTTCTTTGATTAATTTTACTGCATTTTACAGAAAACTTTGACGGATTTATAGTGCAACAACACTTTTCTGACGATTTAACTTACTTTCCGTTTTTCTTTTGCCCTTACAAAGCAACCAGGTATATTTTTTATTAGAAGGGGGTTTCCATGTCACGCTTGGGACACAGGAACGTACAAATCTACGTTTGACAAACTTCAATAACAAGACACATTGAATTAGCGGATATTTGATATTTATCAAATTTTCTGCTTCATCATGTCACTGATGCACAATAACAAGTACTAATCAAATAACATATATTAAATATTTAAAAATTGGGATTTAAGCTTCATATGGTTATTTGACCAATTTGGAGCACCTTTTTGGCTTTACCCATATACAAAATTCGAGGAGACAAAAAAAAAAAAGAAACGTAAGATATTGAAGGACATTCACAACTCTTTAGGTCAAAGAGAATCTGACAACGCCATGGAAAAAAATTAAAAACAATCAAAATTCAACAGTCTACCTTAGTCATTTCAGGGCCTTTTATAGCTGACTATGCCATATGGGCTTTGATCATTGTTGAAGGCTGTACGGTGACCTATAGTTGTTATTTTCTGTGTCATTTTGTCTATTTTGTAGAATTGTCTCATTGGCAATCATACCACATCTTCTTTTAATATTCAAAACATTACATAGAAAACTAAAGACCGAGCAATACAAACCTCAACAAAAACTTAGGCTGATCTCAAAACTGATGCATAATACAATTGTCTACAGACTTTTCTAAAAAAAAAATATGTTATAGAGAAAAATGTAAAAGCTTTGTTTTGCTTACAGAAACTTATTACAGCTGCAAAGGTTGGGAATATAGAAGAGGTAGAATTATGTGTAAAGAACAGAGCTAACTTGGAATGTAGAGATGATTATGTAAGTGAAGTAAAATGTTTAACACATTAACAGATATTTATTATATAGTACACATAATGTGGATCAGTTAAACACTGCCCTTGTCAATACTTGTTAGTGTTCTATGATTCAGTGTACATTCTATTTATTGCAAATACTCTTGTCTTCAAAATATTAAGAAACATAGTATTATGATATATTGTGACTAACTTTATTACACTGATGAATACCACTCCAGTTTGTATGTCAAAGAGTTGCTGTCTGATACTTCGTAACTGTATACAATTGAAATATTGATTTACTTTATTACACGTAACATAGTATTCTACACAAAACATTACTTTGGTCCCAAAAAAATATTGCATGACCATGACTTGAGACATGACACCTGATCATACAACATTCATTAACCACTCCTGTAGTGAATATGACATGTGACACCTGATCATACAACATTCATTGACCACTCCTGTACTAAACATGACATGTGACACATGATTATACAACATTCATTTACCACTCCTGTACTGAACATGACATGTGACACCTGATCATACAACATTCATTTACCACTCTTGTACTAAACATGACATGTGACACTGATTATACAACATTCATTTACCACTCCTATACTGAACATGACATGTAACACCTCATTATACAACATTCATTAACAACTCCTGTACTAAACATGACATGTGGCACCTGATTATACAACATTCATTTACCACTCTTGTACTGAACATGACATGTGACACCTGATCATACAACATGCATATGCCGCTCCTGTACTGAACATGACATGTGACACCTGATAATACATCATTCATTTACCACTCCAGTACTAAACATGACATGTGACACCTGATCATACAACATTCATTAACCACTCCTGTTCTGAACATGATATGTAACACCTGATTATACAACATTCATTTACCAATCTTGTACTGAACATGACATGTGACACCTAATTATACAACATTCATTTACCACTCCTGTACTGAACATGACATGTGACACCTTATCATACAACATTCATTTACCCCTCTTGTACTGAACATGACATGTAACACCTGATTATACAACTTTCATTTACCACTCCAGTACTAAACATGACATGTAACACCTGATTATACAACTTTCATTTACCACTCTTGTACTGAACATGACATGTAACACCTGATTATACAACATTCATTTACCACTCCTGTACTGAACATGACATGTGACACCTTATCATACGACATTCATTTACCCCTCTTGTACTGAACATGACATGTAACACCTGATTATACAACTTTCATTTACCACTCCAGTACTAAACATGACATGTAACACCTGATTATACAACTTTCATTTACCACTCTTGTACTGAACATGACATGTAACACCTGATTATACAACATTCATATACCACTCTGGACAGTACTAAACATGACATGTGACACCTGATCATACAACATACATCTACCACTCCAGTACTGAACATGACATGTAACACCTGATTATACAACATTCATTTACCACTCTTGTACTAAACATGACATGTGACACCTGATCATAAAACCTGCATTTACCACTCCTGTACTGAACATGACATGTAACACCACATCATACAACATTCATTTACCACTCCTGTACTGAACATGACATGTGACACCTGATCATACAACATGCAGTTACTACTGTACTGAACATGACATGTGACACCTGATCATACAACATGTGACATACCAATGACACTCTTATAGTCAACACCAACATGTGACATAGCAATGACACTATTTACCTCAAAACCAACATGTGACATAGCAATGACACTCTGATAGTCAACACCAACATTTGACATAGCAATGACCAGATGACACTCTTTACCTCAACATAAACATGTGACATAGCAATGACACTCTTATAATCAACACCAACATGTGACATAGCAATGACACTCTTATAGTCAACACCAACATGTCACTTAGCAATGACACTCTTATACTCAACACTAACATGTGACATAACATTGACACTCTTATAGTCAACACCAACATGTGAAATAGCAATGACACTCATATGCTAAACACCAACATGTGACAGCAATGACACTCTTTACCTCAACACCAACATGTGACATAGCAATGACCAGATGACACTCTTTACCTCAACATAAACATGTGACATAGCAATGACACTCTTATAATCAACACCAACATGTGACATAGCAATGACACTCTTATAGTCAACACCAACATGTGACATAGCAATGACACTCTTAACCTCAACACCAACATGTGACATAGCAATGACACTTTTATAGTCAACACCAACATGTGACATAGCAATGACACTCATCTGCTCAACACCTGATTATACAACATTCATTTACCACTCTTGTACTAAACATGACATGTGACACCTGATCATAAAACCTGCATTTACCACTCCTGTACTGAACATGACATGTAACACCACATCATACAACATTCATTTACCACTCCTGTACTGAACATGACATGTGACACCTGATCATACAACATGCATTTACTACTGTACTGAACATGACATGTGACACCTGATCATACAACATGTGACACTCTTATAGTCAACACCAACATCTGACATAACAATGACACTCTTTACCTCAACACCAACATGTGACATAGCAATGACACTATTTACCTCAACACCAACATGTGACATATCAATGACACTCTGATAGTCAACACCAACATTTGACATAGCTATGACCAGATGACACTCTTTACCTCAACATAAACATGTGACATAGCAATGACACTCAAGTGACATATCAATGCCACCCTTATAGTCAACACCAACATGTCACTTAACAATGACACTCTTATAGTCAACACTAACATGTGGCATATCAATGACACTCTTATAGTCAACACCAACATGTGACATAGCAATGGCACTCTTATAGTTAACACCAACATGTGACATAGCAATGGCACTCTTATAGTCAACACCAACATGTGACAGCAATGACACTCTCATGGTCAACACTAACATTTGACATAGCAATGACACTCATATGTTAAACACCAACATGTGACATAGCAATGACACTTTTATAGTCAACACCAACATGTCACTTAGCAATGACACTCTTATAATCAACACTAACATGTGACATAGCAATGACACTCTTATAGTCAACACCAACATGTGACATAGCAATGACATTCTTATACTCAACACCAACATGTGGCATAGCAATGACACTCTTTACCTCAACACCAACTTGTGACATATCAATGACACTCTACCTCAACACCAACATTTGACATAGCAATGACACTCTTAAACCTCAACACCAACATGTGACATAGCAATAACACTCTTATAGTCAACACCAACATGTGACATAGCAATGACATTCTTATAGTCACCCCAACATATGACATAGCAATGACACTCTTTCCCTCAACACCAACATGTCACTTAGCAATGACACTCTTATAGTCAACACCAACATGTGACAGCAATGACACTCTTATAGTCAACAACAACATGTGACGTAGCAATGCCACTTTTATAGTCAAGACCAACATGTGACATAGCAATGACACTCTTTCCCTCAACACCAACATGTCACTTAGCAATGACACTTGTATAGTCAAGACCAACATGTGACATAGCAATGACACTCTTTCCCTCAACACCAACATGTCACTTAGCAATGACACTATTATACTCAACACCAACATGTGACATAGCAATGACACTATTTCCCTCAACACAAACATGTGCCATAGCAATGATACTATATCCCTCAACACCAACATGTGACATAGCAATGACACTCTTTACCTGATAACCAACTTGTGACATATCAATGACACTCTTATAGTTAACACCAACATGTGACGTAGCAATGACACTCTTATACTCAACACCAACATGTGACATAGCAATGAAACTATTTCCCTCAACACAAACATGTGACATAGCAATGATACTATATCCCTCAACACCAACATGTGACGTAGCAATGACACTCTTTACCTCAACACCGACTTGTGACATATCAATGACACTCTTATAGTTAACACCAACATATGACGTAGAAATGACACTCTTATACTCAACACCAGCATGTGGTATAGCAATGACACTCTTATAGTCAACACCAGCATGTGGAATATCAATGACATTCTTATACTCAACACCAACATGTGGCATAGCAATGACACTCTTTACCTCAACACCAACTTGTGACATATCAATGACACTCTTATAGTTAACACCAACATGTGACATAGCAATGACACTCATATGCTCAACACCAACATGTGACATATCAATGACACTCTCATAGTCAACACCAACATGTGACATAGCAATGACACTCTTTCCCTCAACACCAACATGTCACTTAGCAATGACACTCTTATAGTCAACAGCAACATGTGACATAAAATAACTTTAACAGTAGCAATTTTTTCTGCACCAGATGCAGATTTCGACAATAAATGTCTCTTCAGTGATGCTCGAGGACAAAATATTTGAAAATCCAAAGCTTATTAAAACGATGAAGAGCTTTGATCCAAAAAGGTACAAGACACATCAATGACACTCATTACCTTAACACCAACATGTGATATATCAATGACACTCTTTATCTCAACACCAACATGTGACATAGCAATAACACTCTTATAGTCAACACCAACATGTGACATAGCAATGACACTCATAAAGTCAACACCAACATGTGACATAGCAATGACACTCTTATCGTCAACACCGACATGTGACATAGCAATGACACTCTTATAGTCAACACCAACATATGACAGCAATGACACTATTATACTCAACACCAACATGTGACATAACAATGACACTCTTATAGTCAACACCAACATGTGACATAACAATGACACTCTTATACTCAACACCAACATGTGACATAACAATGCGCTATTTACTTCAACACCAACATGTGACATAACAATGACACTCTTTACCTCAACACCAACATGTGACATAACAATGACACTCTTTACCTCAAGACCAACATGTGACATAGCAATGCCACTCTTTCCCTCAACACCAACATGTCACTTAGCAATGACACTATTATACTCAACACCAACATGTGACATAGCAATGACACTATTTCCCTCAACACAAACATGTGCCATAGCAATGATACTATATCCCTCAACACCAACATGTGACATAGCAATGACACTCTTTACCTCAACACCAACATGTGACATATCAATGACACTCTGATAGTCAACACCAACATTTGACATAGCTATGACCAGATGACACTCTTTACCTCAACATAAACATGTGACATAGCAATGACACTCATGTGACATATCAATGCCACCCTTATAGTCAACACCAACATGTCACTTAACAATGACACTCTTATAGTCAACACTAACATGTGACATATCAATGACACTCTTATAGTCAACACCAACATGTGACATAGCAATGGCACTCTTATAGTTAACACCAACATGTGACATAGCAATGGCACTCTTATAGTCAACACCAACATGTGACAGCAATGACACTCTCATGGTCAACACTAACATTTGACATAGCAATGACACTCATATGTTAAACACCAACATGTGACATAGCAATGACACTTTTATAGTCAACACCAACATGTCACTTAGCAATGACACTCTTATAATCAACACTAACATGTGACATAGCAATGACACTCTTATAGTCAACACCAACATGTGACATAGCAATGACATTCTTATACTCAACACCAACATGTGGCATAGCAATGACACTCTTTACCTCAACACCAACTTGTGACATATCAATGACACTCTACCTCAACACCAACATTTGACATAGCAATGACACTCTTAAACCTCAACACCAACATGTGACATAGCAATAACACTCTTATAGTCAACACCAACATGTGACATAGCAATGACATTCTTATAGTCACCCCAACATATGACATAGCAATGACACTCTTTCCCTCAACACCAACATGTCACTTAGCAATGACACTCTTATAGTCAACACCAACATGTGACAGCGATGACACTCTTATAGTCAACAACAACATGTGACGTAGCAATGCCACTTTTATAGTCAAGACCAACATGTGACATAGCAATGACACTCTTTCCCTCAACACCAACATGTCATTTAGCAATGACACTTGTATAGTCAAGACCAACATGTGACATAGCAATGACACTCTTTCCCTCAACACCAACATGTCACTTAGCAATGACACTATTATACTCAACACCAACATGTGACATAGCAATGACACTATTTCCCTCAACACAAACATGTGCCATAGCAATGATACTATATCCCTCAACACCAACATGTGACATAGCAATGACACTCTTTACCTGATAACCAACTTGTGACATATCAATGACACTCTTATAGTTAACACCAACATGTGACGTAGCAATGACACTCTTATACTCAACACCAACATGTGACATAGCAATGAAACTATTTCCCTCAACACAAACATGTGACATAGCAATGATACTATATCCCTCAACACCAACATGTGACGTAGCAATGACACTCTTTACCTCAACACCGACTTGTGACATATCAATGACACTCTTATAGTTAACACCAACATATGACGTAGAAATGACACTCTTATACTCAACACCAGCATGTGGTATAGCAATGACACTCTTATAGTCAACACCAGCATGTGGAATATCAATGACATTCTTATACTCAACACCAACATGTGGCATAGCAATGACACTCTTTACCTCAACACCAACTTGTGACATATCAATGACACTCTTATAGTTAACACCAACATGTGACATAGCAATGACACGCATATGCTCAACACCAACATGTGACATATCAATGACACTCTCATAGTCAACACCAACATGTGACATAGCAATGACACTCTTTCCCTCAACACCAACATGTCACTTAGCAATGACACTCTTATAGTCAACAGCAACATGTGACATAAAATAACTTTAACAGTAGCAATTTTTTCTGCACCAAATGCAGATTTCGACAATAAATGTCTCTTCAGTGATGCTCAAGGACAAAATATTTGAAAATCCAAAGCTTATTAAAACGATGAAGAGCTTTGATCCAAAAAGGTACAAGACACATCAATGACACTCATTACCTTAACACCAACATGTGATATATCAATGACACTCTTTATCTCAACACCAACATGTGACATAGCAATAACACTCTTATAGTCAACACCAACATGTGACATAGCAATGACACTCATAAAGTCAACACCAACATGTGACATAGCAATGACACTCTTATCGTCAACACCGACATGTGACATAGCAATGACACTCTTATAGTCAACACCAACATATGACAGCAATGACACTATTATACTCAACACCAACATGTGACATAACAATGACACTCTTATAGTCAACACCAACATGTTACATAACAATGACACTCTTATACTCAACACCAACATGTGACATAACAATGCGCTATTTACTTCAACACCAACATGTGACATAACAATGACACTCTTTACCTCAACACCAACATGTGACATAACAATGACACTCTTTACCTCAAGACCAACATGTGACATAGCAATGACACTCTTTCCCTCAACACCAACATGTCACTTAGCAATGACACTATTATACTCAACACCAACATGTGACATAGCAATGACACTATTTCCCTCAACACAAACATGTGCCATAGCAATGATACTATATCCCTCAACACCAACATGTGACATAGCAATGACACTCTTTACCTCAACACCAACATGTGACATATCAATGACACTCTGATAGTCAACACCAACATTTGACATAGCTATGACCAGATGACACTCTTTACCTCAACATAAACATATGACATAGCAATGACACTCATGTGACATATCAATGCCACCCTTATAGTCAACACCAACATGTCACTTAACAATGACACTCTTATAGTCAACACTAACATGTGACATATCAATGACACTCTTATAGTCAACACCAACATGTGACATAGCAATGGCACTCTTATAGTTAACACCAACATGTGACATAGCAATGGCACTCTTATAGTCAACACCAACATGTGACAGCAATGAAACTCTCATGGTCAACACTAACATTTGACATAGCAATGACACTCATATGTTAAACACCAACATGTGACATAGCAATGACACTTTTATAGTCAACACCAACATGTCACTTAGCAATGACACTCTTATAATCAACACTAACATGTGACATAGCAATGACACTCTTATAGTCAACACCAACATGTGACATAGCAATGACATTCTTATACTCAACACCAACATGTGGCATAGCAATGACACTCTTTACCTCAACACCAACTTGTGACATATCAATGACACTCTACCTCAACACCAACATTTGACATAGCAATGACACTCTTAAACCTCAACACCAACATGTGACATAGCAATAACACTCTTATAGTCAACACCAACATGTGACATAGCAATGACATTCTTATAGTCACCCCAACATATGACATAGCAATGACACTCTTTACCTCAACACCAACATGTGACATAGCAATGACACTATTTACCTCAACACCAACATGTGACATATCAATGACACTCTGATAGTCAACACCAACATTTGACATAGCTATGACCAGATGACACTCTTTACCTCAACATAAACATGTGACATAGCAATGACACTCATGTGACATATCAATGCCACCCTTATAGTCAACACCAACATGTCACTTAACAATGACACTCTTATAGTCAACACTAACATGTGACATATCAATGACACTCTTATAGTCAACACCAACATGTGACATAGCAATGGCACTCTTATAGTTAACACCAACATGTGACATAGCAATGGCACTCTTATAGTCAACACCAACATGTGACAGCAATGACACTCTCATGGTCAACACTAACATTTGACATAGCAATGACACTCTTATGTTAAACACCAACATGTGACATAGCAATGACACTTTTATAGTCAACACCAACATGTCACTTAGCAATGACACTCTTATAATCAACACTAACATGTGACATAGCAATGACACTCTTATAGTCAACACCAACATGTGACATAGCAATGACATTCTTATACTCAACACCAACATGTGGCATAGCAATGACACTCTTTACCTCAACACCAACTTGTGACATATCAATGACACTCTACCTCAACACCAACATTTGACATAGCAATGACACTCTTAAACCTCAACACCAACATGTGACATAGCAATAACACTCTTATAGTCAACACCAACATGTGACATAGCAATGACATTCTTATAGTCACCCCAACATATGACATAGCAATGACACTCTTTCCCTCAACACCAACATGTCACTTAGCAATGACACTCTTATAGTCAACACCAACATGTGACAGCAATGACACTCTTATAGTCAACAACAACATGTGACGTAGCAATGCCACTTTTATAGTCAAGACCAACATGTGACATAGCAATGACACTCTTTCCCTCAACACCAACATGTCACTTAGCAATGACACTTGTATAGTCAAGACCAACATGTGACATAGCAATGACACTCTTTCCCTCAACACCAACATGTCACTTAGCAATGACACTATTATACTCAACACCAACATGTGACATAGCAATGACACTATTTCCCTCAACACAAACATGTGCCATAGCAATGATACTATATCCCTCAACACCAACATGTGACATAGCAATGACACTCTTTACCTGATAACCAACTTGTGACATATCAATGACACTCTTATAGTTAACACCAACATGTGACGTAGCAATGACACTCTTATACTCAACACCAACATGTGACATAGCAATGACACTATTTCCCTCAACACAAACATGTGACATAGCAATGATACTATATCCCTCAACACCAACATGTGACGTAGCAATGACACTCTTATAGTTAACACCAACATATGACGTAGAAATGACACTCTTATACTCAACACCAGCATGTGGTATAGCAATGACACTCTTATAGTCAACACCAGCATGTGGAATATCAATGACATTCTTATACTCAACACCAACATGTGGCATAGCAATGACACTCTTTACCGCAACACCAACTTGTGACATATCAATGACACTCTTATAGTTAACACCAACATGTGACATAGCAATGACACTCATATGCTCAACACCAACATGTGACATATCAATGACACTCTCATAGTCAACACCAACATGTGACATAGCAATGACACTCTTTCCCTCAACACCAACATGTCACTTAGCAATGACACTCTTATAGTCAACAGCAACATGTGACATAAAATAACTTTAACAGTAGCAATTTTTTCTGCACCAGATGCAGATTTCGACAATAAATGTCTCTTCAGTGATGCTCGAGGACAAAATATTTGAAAATCCAAAGCTTATTAAAACGATGAAGAGCTTTGATCCAAAAAGGTACAAGACACATCAATGACACTCATTACCTTAACACCAACATGTGATATATCAATGACACTCTTTATCTCAACACCAACATGTGACATAGCAATAACACTCTTATAGTCAACACCAACATGTGACATAGCAATGACACTCATAAAGTCAACACCAACATGTGACATAGCAATGACACTCTTATCGTCAACACCGACATGTGACATAGCAATGACACTCTTATAGTCAACACCAACATATGACAGCAATGACACTATTATACTCAACACCAACATGTGACATAACAATGACACTCTTATAGTCAACACCAACATGTGACATAACAATGACACTCTTATACTCAACACCAACATGTGACATAACAATGCGCTATTTACTTCAACACCAACATGTGACATAACAATGACACTCTTTACCTCAACACCAACATGTGACATAACAATGACACTCTTTACCTCAAGACCAACATGTGACATAGCAATGACACTCTTTCCCTCAACACCAACATGTCACTTAGCAATGACACTATTATACTCAACACCAACATGTGACATAGCAATGACACTATTTCCCTCAACACAAACATGTGCCATAGCAATGATACTATATCCCTCAACACCAACATGTGACATAGCAATGACACTCTTTACCTGATAACCAACTTGTGACATATCAATGACACTCTTATAGTTAACACCAACATGTGACGTAGCAATGACACTCTTATACTCAACACCAACATGTGACATAGCAATGACACTATTTCCCTCAACACAAACATGTGACATAGCAATGATACTATATCCCTCAACACCAACATGTGACGTAGCAATGACACTCTTTACCTCAACACCGAAATGTGACATATCAATGACACTCTTATAGTTAACACCAACATATAACGTAGAAATGACACTCTTATACTCAACACCAGCATGTGGTATAGCAATGACACTCTTATAGTCAACACCAGCATGTGGAATATCAATGACATTCTTATACTCAACACCAACATGTGGCATAGCAATGACACTCTTTACCTCAACACCAACTTGTGACATATCAATGACACTCTTATAGTCAACACCAACATGTGACATAGCAATGGCACTCTTATAGTTAACACCAACATGTGACATAGCAATGGCACTCTTATAGTCAACACCAACATGTGACAGCAATGACACTCTCATGGTCAACACTAACATTTGACATAGCAATGACACTCATATGTTAAACACCAACATGTGACATAGCAATGACACTTTTATAGTCAACACCAACATGTCACTTAGCAATGACACTCTTATAATCAACACTAACATGTGACATAGCAATGACACTCTTATAGTCAACACCAACATGTGACATAGCAATGACATTCTTATACTCAACACCAACATGTGGCATAGCAATGACACTCTTTACCTCAACACCAACTTGTGACATATCAATGACACTCTACCTCAACACCAACATTTGACATAGCAATGACACTCTTAAACCTCAACACCAACATGTGACATAGCAATAACACTCTTATAGTCAACACCAACATGTGACATAGCAATGACATTCTTATAGTCACCCCAACATATGACATAGCAATGACACTCTTTCCCTCAACACCAACATGTCACTTAGCAATGACACTCTTATAGTCAACACCAACATGTGACAGCAATGACACTCTTATAGTCAACAACAACATGTGACGTAGCAATGCCACTTTTATAGTCAAGACCAACATGTGACATAGCAATGACACTCTTTCCCTCAACACCAACATGTCACTTAGCAATGACACTTGTATAGTCAAGACCAACATGTGACATAGCAATGACACTCTTTCCCTCAACACCAACATGTCACTTAGCAATGACACTATTATACTCAACACCAACATGTGACATAGCAATGACACTATTTCCCTCAACACAAACATGTGCCATAGCAATGATACTATATCCCTCAACACCAACATGTGACATAGCAATGACACTCTTTACCTGATAACCAACTTGTGACATATCAATGACACTCTTATAGTTAACACCAACATGTGACGTAGCAATGACACTCTTATACTCAACACCAACATGTGACATAGCAATGACACTATTTCCCTCAACACAAACATGTGACATAGCAATGATACTATATCCCTCAACACCAACATGTGACGTAGCAATGACACTCTTATAGTTAACACCAACATATGACGTAGAAATGACACTCTTATACTCAACACCAGCATGTGGTATAGCAATGACACTCTTATAGTCAACACCAGCATGTGGAATATCAATGACATTCTTATACTCAACACCAACATGTGGCATAGCAATGACACTCTTTACCGCAACACCAACTTGTGACATATCAATGACACTCTTATAGTTAACACCAACATGTGACATAGCAATGACACTCATATGCTCAACACCAACATGTGACATATCAATGACACTCTCATAGTCAACACCAACATGTGACATAGCAATGACACTCTTTCCCTCAACACCAACATGTCACTTAGCAATGACACTCTTATAGTCAACAGCAACATGTGACATAAAATAACTTTAACAGTAGCAATTTTTTCTGCACCAGATGCAGATTTCGACAATAAATGTCTCTTCAGTGATGCTCGAGGACAAAATATTTGAAAATCCAAAGCTTATTAAAACGATGAAGAGCTTTGATCCAAAAAGGTACAAGACACATCAATGACACTCATTACCTTAACACCAACATGTGATATATCAATGACACTCTTTATCTCAACACCAACATGTGACATAGCAATAACACTCTTATAGTCAACACCAACATGTGACATAGCAATGACACTCATAAAGTCAACACCAACATGTGACATAGCAATGACACTCTTATCGTCAACACCGACATGTGACATAGCAATGACACTCTTATAGTCAACACCAACATATGACAGCAATGACACTATTATACTCAACACCAACATGTGACATAACAATGACACTCTTATAGTCAACACCAACATGTGACATAACAATGACACTCTTATACTCAACACCAACATGTGACATAACAATGCGCTATTTACTTCAACACCAACATGTGACATAACAATGACACTCTTTACCTCAACACCAACATGTGACATAACAATGACACTCTTTACCTCAACACCAACATGTGACATAACAATGGCACTCTTTACCTCAACACCAACATGTGACATAGCAATGACACTCTTATAGTCAACACCAGCATGTGGCATAGCTATGACATTCTTATACTCAACACCAACATGTGACAGCAATGACACTCTTATAGTCAACACCAGCATATGGCATAGCAATGACATTCTTATACTCAACACCAACATGTGGCATAGCAATGACACTCTTATAGTCAACACCAACATGTGACATAGCAATGACATTCTTATACTCAACACCAACATGTGACATAGCAATGACACTCTTATACTCAACATCAACATATGACATAGCAATGACACTCTTATACTCAACACCAACATGTGACATAGCAATGACACTCTTATACTCAAGACCAACATGTGACATAGCAATGACATTCTTATACTCAACACCAGCATGTGGCATAGCAATGACACTCTTATAGTCAACACTAACATGTGACATATCAATGACACTCTTATAGTCAACACCAACATGTGACATAGCAATGGCACTCTTATAGTTAACACCAACATGTGACATAGCAATGGCACTCTTATAGTCAACACCAACATGTGACAGCAATGACACTCTCATGGTCAACACTAACATTTGACATAGCAATGACACTCATATGTTAAACACCAACATGTGACATAGCAATGACACTTTTATAGTCAACACCAACATGTCACTTAGCAATGACACTCTTATAGTCAACATTAACATGTGACATAGCAATGACACTCTTATAGTCAACACCAACATGTGACATAGCAATGACATTCTTATACTCAACACCAACATATGGCATAGCAATGACACTCTTTACCTCAACACCAACTTGTGACATATCAATGACACTCTACCTCAACACCAACATTTGACATAGCAATGACACTCTTAAACCTCAACACCAACATGTGACATAGCAAGAACACTCTTATAGTCAACCCCAACATGTGACATAGCAATGACATTCTTATAGTCTGCCCAACATATGACATAGCAATGACACTCTTTCCCTCAACACCAACATGTCACTTAGCAATGACACTCTTATAATCAACACTAACATGTGACATAGCAATGACACTCTTATAGTCAACACCAACATGTGACATAGCAATGACATTCTTATACTCAACACCAACATGTGGCATAGCAATGACACTCTTTACTTTAACACCAACTTGTGACATATCAATGACACTCTACCTCAACACCAACATTTGACATAGCAATGACACTCTTAAACCTCAACACCAACATGTGACATAGCAATAACACTCTTATAGTCAACACCAACATGTGACATAGCAATGACATTCTTATAGTCACCCCAACATATGACATAGCAATGACACTCTTTCCCTCAACACCAACATGTCACTTAGCAATGACACTCTTATAGTCAACAGCAACATGTGACATAAAATAACTTTAACAGTAGCAATTTTTTCTGCACCAGATGCAGATTTCGACAATAAATGTCTCTTCAGTGATGCTCGAGGACAAAATATTTGAAAATCCAAAGCTTATTATAACGATGAAGAGCTTTGATCCAAAAAGGTACAAGACACATCAATGACACTCATTACCTTAACACCAACATGTGATATATCAATGACACTCTTTATCTCAACACCAACATGTGACATAGCAATAACACTCTTATAGCCAACCCCAACATGTGACATAGCAATGACATTCTTATACTCAACACCAACATGTGGCATAGCAATGACACTCTTTACCTCAACACCAACTTGTGACATATCAATGACACTCTTATAGTTAACACCAACATGTGACATAGCAATGACACTCATATGCTCAACACCAACATGTGACATAGCAATGACACTCTTTCCCTCAACACCAACATGTCACTTAGCAATGACACTCTTATAGTCAACAGCAACATGTGACATAAAATAACTTTAACAGTAGCAATTTTTTCTGCACCAGATGCAGATTTCGACAATGAATGTCTCTTCAGTGATGCTCGAGGACAAAATATTTGAAAATCCAAAGCTTATTAAAACGATGAAGAGCTTTGATCCAAAAAGGTACAAGACACATCAATGACACTCATTACCTTAACACCAACATGTGATATATCAATGACACTCTTTATCTCAACACCAACATGTGACATAGCAATAACACTCTTATAGTCAACACCAACATGTGACATAGCAATGACACTCATAAAGTCAACACCAACATGTGACATAGCAATGACACTCTTATCGTCAACACCGACATGTGACATAGCAATGACACTCTTATAGTCAACACCAACATATGACAGCAATGACACTATTATACTCAACACCAACATGTGACATAACAATGACACTCTTATAGTCAACACCAACATGTGACATAACAATGACACTCTTATACTCAACACCAACATGTGACATAACAATGCGCTATTTACTTCAACACCAACATGTGACATAACAATGACACTCTTTACCTCAACACCAACATGTGACATAACAATGACACTCTTTACCTCAACACCAACATGTGACATAACAATGACACTCTTTACCTCAACACCAACATGTGACATAGCAATGACACTCTTATAGTCAACACCAGCATGTGGCATAGCTATGACATTCTTATACTCAACACCAACATGTGACATCAATGACACTCTTATAGTCAACACCAGCATGTGGCATAGCAATGACATTCTTATACTCAACACCAACATGTGGCATAGCAATGACACTCTTATAGTCAACACCAACATGTGACATAGCAATGACATTCTTATACTCAACACCAACATGTGACATAGCAATGACACTCTTATACTCAACATCAACATATGACATAGCAATGACACTCTTATACTCAACACCAACATGTGACATAGCAATGACACTCTTATACTCAAGACCAACATGTGACATATCAATGACATTCTTATACTCAACACCAGCATGTGGCATAGCAATGACACTCTTATAGTCAACACTAACATGTGACATATCAATGACACTCTTATAGTCAACACCAACATGTGACATAGCAATGGCACTCTTATAGTTAACACCAACATGTGACATAGCAATGGCACTCTTATAGTCAACACCAACATGTGACAGCAATGACACTCTCATGGTCAACACTAACATTTGACATAGCAATGACACTCATATGTTAAACACCAACATGTGACATAGCAATGACACTTTTATAGTCAACACCAACATGTCACTTAGCAATGACACTCTTATAGTCAACATTAACATGTGACATAGCAATGACACTCGTATAGTCAACACCAACATGTGACATAGCAATGACATTCTTATACTCAACACCAACATATGGCATAGCAATGACACTCTTTACCTCAACACCAACTTGTGACATATCAATGACACTCTACCTCAACACCAACATTTGACATAGCAATGACACTCTTAAACCTCAACACCAACATGTGACATAGCAAGAACACTCTTATAGTCAACCCCAACATGTGACATAGCAATGACATTCTTATAGTCTGCCCAACATATGACATAGCAATGACACTCTTTCCCTCAACACCAACATGTCACTTAGCAATGACACTCTTATAATCAACACTAACATGTGACATAGCAATGACACTCTTATAGTCAACACCAACATGTGACATAGCAATGACATTCTTATACTCAACACCAACATGTGGCATAGCAATGACACTCTTTACTTTAACACCAACTTGTGACATATCAATGACACTCTACCTCAACACCAACATTTGACATAGCAATGACACTCTTAAACCTCAACACCAACATGTGACATAGCAATAACACTCTTATAGTCAACACCAACATGTGACATAGCAATGACATTCTTATAGTCACCCCAACATATGACATAGCAATGACACTCTTTCCCTCAACACCAACATGTCACTTAGCAATGACACTCTTATAGTCAACAGCAACATGTGACATAAAATAACTTTAACAGTAGCAATTTTTTCTGCACCAGATGCAGATTTCGACAATAAATGTCTCTTCAGTGATGCTCGAGGACAAAATATTTGAAAATCCAAAGCTTATTATAACGATGAAGAGCTTTGATCCAAAAAGGTACAAGACACATCAATGACACTCATTACCTTAACACCAACATGTGATATATCAATGACACTCTTTATCTCAACACCAACATGTGACATAGCAATAACACTCTTATAGCCAACCCCAACATGTGACATAGCAATGACACTCATAAAGTCAACACCAACATGTGACATAACAATGACACTCTTATCGTCAACACCGACATGTGACATATCAATGACACTCTTATAGTCAACACCAACATATGACAGCAATGACACTATTATACTCAACACCAACATGTGACATAACAATGACACTCTTATAGTCAACACCAACATGTGACATAACAATGACACTCTTATACTCAACACCAACATGTGACATAACAATGCGCTATTTACTTCAACACCAACATGTGACATAACAATGACACTCTTTACCTCAACACCAACATGTGACATAACAATGACACTCTTTACCTCAACACCAACATGTGACATAACAATGACACTCTTTACCTCAACACCAACATGTGACATAACAATGACACTCTTTACCTCAACACCAACATGTGACATAACAATGAAACTCTTTACCTCAACACCAGCATAAAGCATAGCAATGACATTCTTATACTCAACACCAACATGTGGCATAGCAATGACACTCTTATAGTCAACACCAACATGTGACATAGCAATGACATTCTTATACTCAACACCAGCATGTGGCATAGCAATGACACTCTTATAGTCAACACCAGCATGTGGCATAGCAATGACATTCTTATACTCAACACCAACATGTAACATAGCAATGACATTCTTATACTCAACACCAGCATGTGGCATAGCAATGACACTCTTATAGTCAACACTAACATGTGACATATCAATGACACTCTTATAGTCAACACCAACATGTGACATAGCAATGGCACTCTTATAGTTAACACCAACATGTGACATAGCAATGGCACTCTTATAGTCAACACCAACATGTGACAGCAATGACACTCTCATGGTCAACACTTACATTTGACATAGCAATGACACTCATATGTTAAACACCAACATGTGACATAGCAATGACACTTTTATAGTCAACACCAACATGTCACTTAGCAATGACACTCTTATAGTCAACATTAACATGTGACATAGCAATGACACTCTTATAGTCAACACCAACATGTGACATAGCAATGACATTCTTATACTCAACACCAACATGTGGCATAGCAATGACACTCTTTACCTCAACACCAACTTGTGACATATCAATGACACTCTTCCTCAACACCAACATTTGACATAGCAATGACACTCTTAAACCTCAACACCAACATGTGACATAGCAAGAACACTCTTATAGTCAACACCAACATGTGACATAGCAATGACATTCTTATAGTCACCCCAACATATGACATAGCAATGACACTCTTTCCCTCAACACCAACATGTCACTTAGCAATGACACTCTTATAGTCAACACCAACATGTGACAGCAATGACACTCTTATAGTCAACAAAAACATGTGACGTAGCAATGACACTTTTATAGTCAAGACCAACATGTGACATAGCAATGACACTCTTATAGTCAACAAAAACATGTGACGTAGCAATGACACTTTTATAGTCAAGACCAACATGTGACATAGCAATGACACTCTTTCCCTCAACACCAACATGTCACTTAGCAATGACACTTTTATAGTCAAGACCAACATGTGACATAGCAATGACACTCTTTCCCTCAACACCAACATGTCACTTAGCAATGACACTATTATACTCAACACCAACATGTGACATAGCAATGACACTCTTATACTCAACATCAACATATGACATAGCAATGACACTCTTATACTCAACACCAACATGTGACATAGCACTGACACTCTTATACTCAACACCAACATGTGACATAGCAATGACATTCTTATACTCAACAGTCAGAGCTCAGACATAAACAAGTCGATTTTTGTTTTTGACTTAAATAAGTCGAAAAATGTATTTATTATAAAAATGTAGTTTCAATTTTAGACTTATCTAAGTCCGAAAACGACAGACTTGTTTAGGTCTATTTATGTTGGTGAAAAACTTAATGTTACTTTGTGGCCAAACTACACCACCTATGACAGCAAAGACCTGTATGAGAGTACACAAGGACTTGAGTTATCTTTATTTAATTATCTAATTGACCATCCTTACTAAACACAGATGTTTTACCTCATTAAGTGTGATTCCAGGTGGTTGCATTGTAAGGTTAATTAACATTATCTCCGATTTTTTAGACTCGCATTCATATTTTTCTTTAGAAGACAAAGCATTGTCTTTCAATGTTGTCTTTATTTGATTAAGATGCATGACCTTTTTATAAATATGCGTGGGTCTTGAAGTTAACCAATTTTGATAACTTATCGACTTGTAGGAGTCGATATTTGGAACTTTTTGATTCTGGTCAATTATTTCTTGCTAAACAATATTTGACTTATTCAAGTCGTATTTTGTCTTACATTAAAGGGAGATAAATCCTAAAACTTACAAATTTAGACCTCTATGAGTCAAAACCAGATTCAGACTTATTTATGTCTGAGCTCTGACTGCTCAACACCAGCATGTGGCATAGCAATGACACTCTTATAGTCAACACTAACATGTGACATATCAATGACACTCTTATAGTCAACACCAACATGTGACATAGCAATGGCACTCTTATAGTTAACACCAACATGTGACATAGCAATGGCACTCTTATAGTCAACACCAACATGTGACAGCAATGACACTCTCATGGTCAACACTAACATTTGACATAGCAATGACACTCATATGTTAAACACCAACATGTGACATAGCAATGACACTTTTATAGTCAACACCAACATGTCACTTAGCAATGACACTCTTATAGTCAACACTAACATGTTACATAGCAATGACACTCTTATAGTCAACACCAACATGTGACATAGCAACGACTTTCTTATACTCAACACCAACATGTGGCATAGCAATGACACTCTTTACCTCAACACCAACTTGTGACATATCAATGACACTCTACCTCAACACCAACATTTGACATAGCAATGACACTCTTAAACCTCAACACCAACATGTGACATAGCAATAACACTCTTATAGTCAACACCAACATGTGACATAGCAATGACATTCTTATAGTCACCCCAACATATGACATAGCAATGACACTCTTTCCCTCAACACCAACATGTCACTTAGCAATGACACTCTTATAGTCAACACCAACATGTGACAGCAATGACACTCTTATAGTCAACAACAACATGTGACGTAGCAATGACACTTTTATAGTCAAGACCAACATGTGACATAGCAATGACACTCTTCCCTCAACACCAACATGTCACTTAGCAATGACACTTTAATAGTCAAGACCAACATGTGACATAGCAATGACACTCTTTCCCTCAACACCAACATGTCACTTAGCAATGACACTATTATACTCAACACCAACATGTGACATGGCAATGACATTATTTCCCTCAACACAAACATGTGACATAGCAATGATACTATATCCCTCAACACCAACATGTGACATAGCAATGACACTCTTTACCTCAACACCGACTTGTGACATATCAATGATACTCTTATAGTTAACACCAACATATGACGTAGAAATGACACTCTTATACTCAACACCAACATGTGACATATCAATGACACTATCATAGTCAACACCAACATGTGACATAGCAATGACACTCTTTCCCTCAACACCAACATGTCACTTAGCAATGACACTCTTATAGTCAACAGCAACATGTGACATAAAATAACTTTAACAGTAGCAATTTTTTCTGCACCAGATGCAGATTTCGACAATAAATGTCTCTTCAGTGATGCTCGAGGACAAAATATTTGAAAATCCAAAGCTTATTAAAACGATGAAGAGCTTTGATCCAAAAAGGTACAAGACACATATCAATGACACTCATTACCTTAACACCAACATGTGATATATCAATGACACTCTTTATCTCAACACCAACATGTGACATAGCAATAACACTCTTATAGTCAACACCAACATGTGACATAGCAATGACACTCATAAAGTCAACACCAACATGTGACATAGCAATGACACTCTTATCGTCAACACCGACATGTGACATAGCAATGACACTCTTATAGTCAACACCAACATATGACAGCAATGACACTATTATACTCAACACCAACATGTGACATAACAATGACACTCTTATAGTCAACACCAACATGTGACATAACAATGACACTCTTATACTCAACACCAACATGTGACATAACAATGCGCTATTTACTTCAACACCAACATGTGACATAACAATGACACTCTTTACCTCAACACCAACATGTGACATAACAATGACACTCTTTACCTCAACACCAACATGTGACATAACAATGACACTCTTTACCTCAACACCAACATGTGACATAACAATGAAACTCTTTACCTCAACACCAACATGTGACATAGCAATGACACTCTTATAGTCAACACCAGCATGTGGCATAGCTATGACATTCTTATACTCAACACCAACATGTGACATAGCAATGACACTCTTATAGTCAACACCAGCATGTGGCATAGCAATGACATTCTTATACTCAACACCAACATGTGGCATAGCAATGACACTCTTATAGTCAACACTAACATATGACATAGCAATGACACTCTTATAGTTAACACTAACATTTGACATAGCAATGACACTCATATGTTAAACACCAACATGTGACATAGCAATGACACTTTTATAGTCAACACCAACATGTCACTTAGCAATGAGACTCTTATAGTCAACACTAACATGTGACATAGCAATGACACTCTTATATTTAACACCAACATGTGACATAGCAATGACATTCTTATACTCAACACCAACATGTGGCATAGCAATGACACTCTTTACCTCAACACCAACTTGTGACATATCAATGACACTCTACCTCAACACCAACATTTGACATAGCAATGACACTCTTAAACCTCAACACCAACATGTGACATAGCAAGAACACTCTTATAGTCAACACCAACATGTGACATAGCAATGACATTCTTATAGTCACCCCAACATATGACATAGCAATGACACTCTTTCCCTCAACACCAACATGTCACTTAGCAATGACACTCTTATACTCAACACCAACATGTGACATAGCAATGACACTCTTTCCCTCAACACCAACATGTCACTTAGCAATGACACTTTTATAGTCAAGACCAACATGTGACATAGCAATGACACTCTTTCCCTCAACACCAACATGTCACTTAGCAATGACACTATTATACTCAACACCAACATGTGACATAGCAATGACACTCTTATACTCAACATCAACATATGACATAGCAATGACACTCTTATACTCAACACCAACATGTGACATAGCAATGACACTCTTATACTCAACACCAACATGTGACATAGCAATGACATTCGTATACTCAACACCAGCATGTGGCATAGCAATGACACCCTTATAGTCAACACTAACATGTGACATATCAATGACACTCTTATAGTCAACACCAACATGTGACATAGCAATGGCACTCTTATAGTTAACACCAACATGTGACATAGCAATGGCACTCTTATAGTCAACACCAACATGTGACAGCAATGACACTCTCATGGTCAACACTAACATTTGACATAGCAATGACACTCATATGTTAAACACCAACATGTGACATAGCAATGACACTTTTATAGTCAACACCAACATGTCACTTAGCAATGACACTCTTATAGTCAACACTAACATGTGACATAGCAATGACACTCTTATAGTCAACACCAACATGTGACATAGCAATGACATTCTTATACTCAACACCAACATGTGGCATAGCAATGACACTCTTTACCTCAACACCAACTTGTGACATATCAATGACACTCTACCTCAACACCAACATTTGACATAACAATGACACTCTTAAACCTCAACACCAACATGTGACATAGCAATAACACTCTTATAGTCAACACCAACATGTGACATAGCAATGACATTCTTATAGTCACCCCAACATATGACATAGCAATGACACTCTTTCCCTCAACACCAACATGTCACTTAGCAATGACACTCTTATAGTCAACACCAACATGTGACAGCAATGACACTCTTATAGTCAACAACAACATGTGACGTAGCAATGACACTTTTATAGTCAAGACCAACATGTGACATAGCAATGACACTCTTCCCTCAACATCAACATGTTACTTAGCAATGACACTTTTATAGTCAAGACCAACATGTGACATAGCAATGACACTCTTTCCCTCAACACCAACATGTCACTTAGCAATGACACTATTATACTCAACACCAACATGTGACATAGCAATGACACTATTTCCCTCAACACACACATGTGCCATAGCAATGATACTATATCCCTCAACACCAACATGTGACATAGCAATGACACTCTTTACCTCATCACCAACTTGTGACATATCAATGACACTCTTATAGTTAACACCAACATGTGACGTAGCAATGACAATCTTATACTCAACACCAACATGTGACATAGCAATGACACTATTTCCCTCAACACAAACATGTGACATAGCAATGATACTATATCCCTCAACACCAACATGTGACATAGCAATGACACTCTTTACCTCAACACCGACTTGTGACATATCAATGACACTCTTATAGTTAACACCAACATATGACGTAGAAATGACACTCTTATACTCAACACCAGCATGTGGCATAGCAATGACAATCTTATAGTCAACACCAGCATGTGGAATATCAATGACATTCTTATACTCAACACCAACATGTGGCATAGCAATGACACTCTTTACCTCAACACCAACTTGTGACATATCAATGACACTCTTATAGTTAACACCAACATGTGACATAGCAATGACACTCATATGCTCAACACCAACATGTGACATATCAATGACACTCTTATAGTCAACACCAACATGTGACATAGCAATGGCACTCTTTCCCTCAACACCAACATGTCACTTAGCAATGACACTCTTATAGTCAACAGCAACATGTGACATAAAATAACTTTAACAGTAGCAATTTTTTCTGCACCAGATGCAGATTTCGACAATAAATGTCTCTTCAGTGATGCTCGAGGACAAAATATTTGAAAATCCAAAGCTTATTAAAACGATGAAGAGCTTTGATCCAAAAAGGTACAAGACACATATCAATGACACTCATTACCTTAACACCAACATGTGACATAGCAATGACACTCTTTATCTCAACACCAACATGTGACATAGCAATAACACTCTTATAGTCAACACCAACATATGACATAGCAATGACACTCATAAAGTCAACACCAACATGTGACATAGCAATGACACTCTTATCGTCAACACCGACATGTGACATAGCAATGACACTCTTATAGTCAACACCAACATATGACAGCAATGACACTATTATACTCAACACCAACATGTGACATAACAATGACACTCTTATAGTCAACACCAACATGTGACATAACAATGACACTCTTATACTCAACACCAACATGTGACATAACAATGCGCTATTTACCTCAACACCAACATGTGACATAACAATGACACTCTTTACCTCAACACCAACATGTGACATAACAATGACACTCTTTACCTCAACACCAACATGTGACATAACAATGACACTCTTTACCTCAACACCAACATGTGACATAACAATGAAACTCTTTACCTCAACACCAACATGTGACATAGCAATGACACTCTTATAGTCAACACCAGCATGTGGCATAGATATGACATTCTTATACTCAACACCAACATGTGACATAGCAATGACACTCTTATAGTCAACACCAGCATGTGGCATAGCAATGACATTCTTATACTCAACACCAACATGTGGCATAGCAATGACACTCTTATAGTCAACACCAACATGTGACTTAGCAATGACACTCTTATAGTCAACACCAGCATGTGGCATAGCAATGACATTCTTATACTCAACACCAACATGTGACATAGCAATGACATTCTTATACTCAACACCAGCATGTGGCATAGCAATGACACTCTTATAGTCAACACCAGCATGTGGCATAGCAATGACATTCTTATACTCAACACCAACATGTGACATAGCAATGACACTCTTATACTCAACATCAACATATGACATAGTAATGACACTCTTATACTCAACACCAACATGTGACATAGCAATGACACTCTTATACTCAACACCAACATGTGACATAGCAATGACATTCTTATACTCAACACCAGCATGTGGCATAGCAATGACACTCTTATAGTCAACACCAGCATGTGGCATAGCAATGACATTCTTATACTCAACACCAACATGTGGCGTAGCAGTACCACTTTTTACCTCAACATCAACATGTCAGTTAGCAATGACACTCTTATACTCAACACCAACATGTGACATAGCAATGAAACTCTTTACCTCAACACCAACATGTGACATAGCAAGCAATGACACTCTTATACTCGACACCAGCATGTGACGTAGCAGTGACACTCTTATACTTAATACCAACATGTGACATAGCAATGACACTCTTATACTCAACACACATACAAGTTACAGATCACACTAATAGGCAATGCAAACTTGAAAAAAATACAAACATGGCTTATTGCAGTTCTTCACTTATACTCACCCCAAACATACACCATTGCTATATTACCCTTATACTCACCACAAACATACACCATTGCTATATTACCCTTATACTCACCACAAACATACACCATTGCTATATTACCCTTATACTCACAACAAACATACAACATTGCTATATTACCCTTATACTCACCACAAACATCCACCATTGCTATATTACCCTTATACTCACCATAAAACATACACCATTGCTATATTACCCTTATACTCACCACAAACATACACCATTGCTATATTACCCTTATACTCACAACAAACATACAACATTGCTATATTACCCCATACACTCACCACAAACATACACCATTGCTATATTACCCTTATACTCACCACAAACATACACCATTGCTATATCACCCTTAGACTCACCATAAACATACACTATTGCTATATTACCCTTATACTCCCCACAAACATACACCATTGCTATATTACCCTTATACACAACAACACATATGATATGAAGCAGCTGGTAGACACCCAACATTTTACATGGAAATACCACTAAATATTTTCTAAGCTTTGATCATTATTTTGAAAAGACACAAAATACTGTTAATCAGACAGGTTTAATGGACAACAAATATTTGTTAGAATTATATAAAGTGGGGTCTCATTTTATTAGTAACACAGAACTGAATCAGATAGTTAAGGTTTTATTTTGTTTCCTGATGAAAAACTATTTTGTGAACATCTGATTTTAATGAGAAGTTGATGAGAACAAGTTGTGTTAACTTCTTTAGTTAGATAATGTTAATTCAACAGATCTTATGTAAAACATCTTTTAAAAATAACAAATACTTGACAGAATTATATAAAGTGGGGTCTTATTTTTCTTGTCTCTTCACACTGAATCAGAAAATATAACTCTTTTTAATGTTTTTTTTTTTTTAACCTGACAGTTCTGATGGAAGTTCTGACATCTCACAATAAAACATGTTGTTTATTTGTTGTTTATGTAGAATATAAATAAAAGTGTGACAGGTCATTTTATTCACTTTTGACCACTGATTCATGTGATATATATTTTGTTTATATTTATTACACAACATTGTCCAGTTTATGACACAAGTTTTGATGTCTGTTATATGTTGATATTACAGATTGGAAGGACACCATTAATGTTTGCGGCTATGAGAGGACACCTGGAGGTGGCGACTTACCTGGTCACTCGCGGCAGTCAGTTAGAGGCCACAGACCCGGTAATGATAGATATAATCACCTTACTCTGACCAAACATCACTTTATACAGAATCTACACAAAATCATGTTGTTAATCAGACAGATTTAATGGACAACAAATATTTGATAGAATTATATAAAGTGGGGTCTCATTTTAATTGTCTTGTCCAGCTGAGTCCATTGATATAAATATTGTTTATGTTTCTAGAAAAAGTTTTTTTTTTAACCTGACAGTTCTGATGGAAGTTCTGACATCTCACAATAAAACATGTTGTTTATTTGTTGTTTATGTAGAATAGAAATAAAAGTGTGACAGGTCATTTTATTTAGTTTTGACCACTGATTCATGTGATATATATTTTGTTTATATTTATTACACAACATTGTCCAGTTTATGACACAAGTTTTGATGTCTGTTATATGTTGATATTACAGGTTGGAATGACACCATTAATGTTGGCCGCTGGGGAAGGACACCTGGAGGTGGTGACTTACCTGGTCACTCACGGCAGTCAGTTAGACGCTACAGACCGGGTAATGATAGATATAATCACCTTACTCTGACCAAACATCACTTTATACAGAATCTACACAAAATCATGTTGTTAATCAGACAGATTTAATGGACAACAAATATTTGTTAGAATTATATAAAGTGGGGTCTCATTTTATTTGTAACACAGAACTGAATCAGATAGTAAAGGTTTTATTTTGTTTCTTGACGAACAATTATTTTGTAAACATCTGATTTTAATGAGAAGTTGATGAGAAAAAGTTGTGTTAACATCTTTAGTTGGATAATGTTAATTCTACAAATTTAATGTAAAACATCTTTTAAAAATAAAAAATACTTGACAGAATTATATAAAGTGGGGTCTTATTTTTCTTGTCTCTTCATACTGAATCAGAAAATATAACTCGTTTTAATGTTTTTTGAAAAAAGTTTTTTTTCAACTTTGATCATTCTACTGAATCAACATAAAATCATGTTGTTTATCATACATGTTAAATGGTCAACAAATACTTGTTTGACTTATAATATAAAGTGAGGGTTGCTATTATTTGACTTGTTACACTTATATAATTAACAGTTTACTATTTTTTTACCTGTTTTGTTTCACTGAATCAGAAAATATACATTGAATTTATATCTTAATCTACCATTTAATAGTTTATACACAAATATAATTGGATATTTTCTTACCCGATGTTATATTTCTTACATTTGGTAAATTGCTGGACTCCTCTCATGATTTTATTATCACACACCATTAACATGTTTATATTTTATATTGTTATAGGATGGACAAACAGCTTTACATTATGCTGCTAAGTATGGAAATATTGATGTTACAAAATGTTTAATAGATCAAGGATGCAGTCCTTGGGTGAAATCATTGGAGGTAACATTCCGTTTTATTCTTATTAGATAGATAGTTATTTTATTCTCTAAAAACTAAATACAAGTCAACAGAGAAAGATAATAGAGGATAGTTGTGATGGTAAGGTATGATCAGTGTAAGTTGGTTGGTGGAATGTGATTTAATAGTTGTTTTGTTGGTAGTGTATGATTGGTGTAAGATGTGTTGGTGGAATGTGATTAGATGGTAGTTGTGTTAGTAGAGTAGGATTAGTGTAGTGTGTGTTGGTGGAATGTAATTAGATGGTAGTTGTGTCAGTAGTGTATGATTGGTGTAGGGTGTGTTGGTACATCATACACTACCGTCACATTCCACCAATACATCTTACACTACCGTCACATTCCACCAATACATCTTACACTACCATCACATTCCACCAATACATCTTACACTACCATCACATTCCACCAATACATCATACACTACCGTCACATTCCACCAATACATCTTACACTACCGTCCAATTCCACCAATACATCATACACTACCATCACATTCCACCAATACATCTTACACTACCATCACATTCCACCAATACATCATACACTACCGTCACATTCCACCAACACATCATACACTACCATCACATTCCACCAATACATCTTACACTACCATCACATTCCACCAATACATCTTACACTACCATCACATTCCACCAATACATCTTACACTACCGTCACACTCCACCAATACATCTTACACTACCATCACACTCCACCAATACATCTTACACTACCATCACATTCCACCAATACATCTTACACTACCATCACATTCCACCAATACATCTTACACTACCGTCACATTCCACCAATACATCTTACACTACCGTCCAATTCCACCAATACATCATACACTACCATCACATTCCACCAATACATCTTACACTACCGTCACATTCCACCAATACATCTTACACTACCATCACATTCCACCAATACATCTTACACTACCATCACATTCCACCAATACATCTTACACTACCATCACATTCCACCAATACATCTTACACTACCGTCACATTCCACCAATACATCTTACACTACCGTCCAATTCCACCAATACATCTTACACTACCGTCACATTCCACCAATACATCTTACACTACCGTCACATTCCACCAATACATCTTACACTACCGTCACATTCCACCAATACATCTTACACTACCGTCCAATTCCACCAATACATCTTACACTACCATCACATTCCACCAACACATCATACACTACCATCACATTCCACCAATACATCATACACTACCGTCACATTCCACCAATACAACTTACACTACCGTCACATTCCACCAATACATCTTACACTACCGTCACATTCCACCAATACATCTTACACTACCATCACATTCCACCAATACATCTTACACTACCATCACATTCCACCAATACATCTTACACTACCATCACATTCCACCAATACATCTTACACTACCGTCACATTCCACCAATACATCTTACACTACCGTCCAATTCCACCAATACATCTTACACTACCATCACATTCCACCAACACATCATACACTACCATCACATTCCACCAATACATCTTACACTACCATCACATTCCACCAATACAACTTACACTACCGTCACACTCCACCAATACATCATACACTACCATCACATTCCACCAATACATCTTACACTACCATCACATTCCACCAATACATCATACACTACCATCACATTCCACCAATACATCTTACACTACCGTCACATTCCACCAATACATCTTACACTACCGTCACATTCCACCAATACATCTTACACTACCGTCACATTCCACCAATACATCTTACACTACCGTCACATTCCACCAATACATCTTACACTACCGTCACATTCCACCAACACATCATACACTACCATCACATTCCACCAATACATCTTACACTACCGTCACATTCCACCAATACATCTTACACTACCGTCACACTCCACCAATACATCATACACTACCGTCACATTCCACCAATACATCTTACACTACCGTCCAATTCCACCAATACATCTTACACTACCATCACATTCCACCAATACATCTTACACTACCGTCACATTCCACCAATACAACTTACACTACCGTCACATTCCACCAATACATCTTACACTACCGTCACATTCCACCAATACATCTTACACTACCGTCACATTCCACCAATACATCTTACACTACCGTCACATTCCACCAACACATCTTACACTACCGTCACATTCCACCAACACATCTTACACTACCGTCCCATTCCACCAATACATCATACACTACCATCACATTCCACCAATACATCTTACACTACCATCACATTCCACCAATACATCTTACACTACCATCACATTCCACCAATACATCTTACACTACCATCACACTCCACCAATACATCTTACACTACCATCACATTCCACCAATACATCTTACACTACCGTCACATTCCACCAATACATCTTACACTACCGTCACATTCCACCAATACATCTTACACTACCGTCACATTCCACCAATACATCTTACACTACCGTCACATTCCACCAATACATCTTACACTACCGTCACATTCCACCAATACATCTTACACTACCGTCCAATTCCACCAATACATCTTACACTACCATCACATTCCACCAACACATCATACACTACCATCACATTCCACCAACACATCTTACACTACCATCACATTCCACCAACACATCTTACACTACCATCACATTCCACCAATACATCTTACACTACCATCACATTCCACCAATACATCTTACACTACCGTCACATTCCACCAATACATCTTACACTACCGTCACATTCCACCAATACATCTTACACTACCGTCACATTCCACCAATACATCTTACACTACCGTCACATTCCACCAATACATCTTACACTACCGTCACATTCCACCAATACATCTTACACTACCGTCACATTCCACCAATACATCTTACACTACCGTCACATTCCACCAATACATCTTACACTACCGTCACATTCCACCAATACATCTTACACTACCGTCACATTCCACCAATACATCTTACACTACCGTCACATTCCACCAATACATCTTACACTACCATCACATTCCACCAATACATCTTACACTACCATCACATTCCACCAATACATCTTACACTACCATCACATTCCACCAATACATCTTACACTACCATCACATTCCACCAATACATCATACACTACCGTCACATTCCACCAATACATCTTACACTACCGTCACATTCCACCAATACATCTTACACTACCATCACATTCCACCAATACATCTTACACTACCGTCACATTCCACCAATACATCTTACACTACCGTCACATTCCACCAATACATCTTACACTACCGTCACATTCCACCAATACATCTTACACTACCGTCACATTCCACCAATACATCTTACACTACCATCACATTCCACCAATACATCTTACACTACCGTCACATTCCACCAATACATCTTACACTACCATCACAACTACCATCTTATCACATTTCACCAACACACCCTACACCAATCATTCAATAGTTTCTTAAACAGCAAAATCTCAAATATTATTCATTGAGCTCTTTATAATGGCATTTCATATTTGTTTTTGGTTTAGGTTCACTTGTTTTTGTTTCAAGTATATATAAATAACACAACACTCTGCATTGCATAGGTAAAATTAATGCAACAGTTACCTATTTTTTAATGTTTTACAGTTTTTGAAATAAAAGGTATATATGTGTATAATTAATGAAAGATTATTTGATTGTATTTCAGGGTAAGACTCCTTATGATCTGGTAATAATATACAGCTTTGATGATGAAGAGAGAAAAAGGAAGAAGAAAGAAGTGATGGACTTCCTTAAGGTAAATAGTCTTGTCTTACTTTAAAAGATATTCACAGATTATAAGAGACAAAACAGACTTGGTACAAAGAAATTACAATAAATGGTTGCCTGTAGTTTTCAATGTCTTTGTAGTATTTGTTGTCAGTTAACAATGTAAGTTGACAATTCCAAGCTTGTTGCCTAATATACATGTTGGCATATGTGAAAGACAAATGTTTTAAATCTGTGTTCTCAGCTGTTGGATTTCTCTTATTTTTTGTGTCATCAGCTGCAGGGGTTAAAATCCACTAGCCCGACGCCCGGGAGTAGATCATTTATGCCTCGGCAATTAAAATGTGTAATCCGATATGCCCAACTGACTAGTAACAAAAAATTCTTGATGTTTCCAAAATAGAAAGTGAAAAATCCCTTCATCACAATTCTATGTTAGCCAATTCGATTCAATTAAATCATCTGGGATTCCTTGAATTTGAACTGGTTTGTACAGGTCCTGTTGTACATATTTTAAAATTAGAACAAATAACTCTGGCATGTCTGGGTTGTCTGGTATCATGTGTTGATCGCAATTCTCGTACTTTAAATATCGATTTCTCATACCATGGCTTGGGGTATTGTACATTGCTTATCGTGCCGAGATTTTCAATTAATGGTATTTGGGGGTATGATGTATTGATTGGTATTGACCTGTCTTGTTGCACAGCTGTTGAGCACAAAACCATGCAACAAAATATTTCTTAATATTTTAGTATGGGAACCCCAGGAACTTCGTCAGTTTCAAAACGAAAACATAGATGAAAGGTGTAACGAGGCTGAAAATTCACCCCCGAAAATGCTAAATACGACATGGAAAAGCCGCGGAAAAAAATTAATAGTGTCCAGGACAGAAGGGCTGCCAAGTCTTTAGTCTTTAAACTTAGTTGTTTTTTTCTCTTTGATCTTTACAATTTGGCCAACAAATCACGAATTCACTTCCTGAAAAGTTGGCAGAACTGGGACACAATGATTCCCCTGGCAAGGTTGGCTGTTGCTGAGGAAAAAAAACAGACAATGCTCTGTGAATATGCCGTTAGTTGCCCCAAACACGCAAAAAAAAAAGTCTGCTTTGAATATGGGAACAAATAAGTTAGGTTAACCACCAAAAGAATAAATAACAGATCAACAAAAATTATTAGATACAGTGTATAATGTCTCCTTCAAAACAAAGGACACCCACTTTGTATTTTGCAGCAAGCTCTTGATTTTTAAGGCATGCTAGGGCTAGCAGCTCAGTTTTGATGGACTAGCAGTTCTTCCAACAGGGCTAGTAAAATCCTGCTGCCAATAAGTCCTGGGCTAGTTAGCTGTAACAACAATTTTTAACCCCTGCAGCTTGGTATCTCCTAGGTATATACACTACAGTCCAGGTGGACTTTGTCATTTCCACTCGCCCATGGTGGACAAACCAATGCCGTCCACTCTCTGTCCACCGTGGGCGTGGTGCCCACCCTATGCCGTGGACATCCATGGGCGTGGTGTCCACCCTATATTGAGGACAGCCGTAGACATACTATGCCCACGGTATACGGTGGAAAGAAGTGTGCACAATTCTGGATATTCCTCGTGATTTTCGTATACGTTAGATGCTTTTTAAGGGATTTATTCCAATATAATCTTTTTGTATAGTAGTTATATTTTTGCAATATTTCATGCACTTTTCATCTTTGTAAGAGACGTTTAAGGGTCGTAACCAGGGGCGGATGCAGGAATTTTCGAAAGGGGGGGGGGCTAACCCAGGGCAAAGGGGGGGTGCAAAACATATGTCCTGATACAAATGCATTGATCGGCAAAAATAAAGGGGGGGTGCGCACCCCGGGAACCCCCCCCCCCCCCCCTCTGGATCCGCCACTGGTAACCTTTACCAGTTCACTGAAACTAATTATTTCAAAAGAATGACCACTATGCACTTCCACATGTACAATCAAAATATGGTTTATTTAAATGACATATCGATGCGAATTGCGATCAATTACAAGAAAGGTCACGCAAAGGTTACTTGCATACGGAAAATATGTAGGCGAATTGCATCCTGGAATCAAGCAATTAAAAAAAGTAATCTTCTAAATGTAGACAAGTTAAAGAAATTTCTTCCGAAAAAAAGTATATGACAGTACATATGTTTTAGAATGAAAACTATACTTATACAATGTTATAGTTGTAAAAAAAAACGTATGCATCATTTTTTTTTTAATTTGAAGTTTCATATGACTTTTTATAATATATAACAACAAACTAGAGTATACTGATTAACAATATAATAGTTGTTACGGTGAGGTTGAATTCCTGGTCATTTATTCATCATCCACACAGGAACTTGTCACCAGAAAACATGTGTCTGTGAAGTGTACCTTAACCTAACTTTTGGATATAGAGATGCGATTCTTTTTCTGATACAAGTGCCTGTCACCACCCAAAAGAACTTGTAGTCATCCGATGTTTTGTTAGTACATTGATTGATTTTAAGATTGGTGAATGCTAGATTTCATCGTCTGTTTAAAGACACAAGAGGATATGGATAGTAAACGGCACTGGAGAAAAAAATGTATTTTTATTAAAATAAAACTTTTTGATTTTGCATAATTCTTTCATTATGAGGTTTCCAGCACACAGCACTTGAGATATGTTTCATATTTATTCAATTGCAACCTTTTGATAAGAAGCTCTAAGAGACACTTTCCATAATCAAATGAATCGACATACATGTTACGTTCCCCGTAAGAGCCTTAATCATTTCCGGCCAATCTGAGCTCGTCTAGTCAGCAATCTATTGTAGAATTATGTCAATTCTTGGTTATAACCATTTTAAATTTAACATGAATGATTTATGTCAAGTTCGTTTTACGATTTAAAAAATGTGCAATAATATTTAATGAATTGATTTCAAATCAATTCTACGGAGAAACTATCAGAGATTCGATATAACTAGTGTATTCATATTGTTTAACGTGTCGTTCTTTCTAACATGTTCTTTCTTTGTTTGATAAATACTTTGTAATGAATTACAACTGGTATTACAAAAATCTGTATCAGTTATTCTCATTGTCAGGTACATGTACATGTACATTTGTACTTGTAGGATGGTATGTGATTTTCCGACGGGGAGGGACAAGGGTTGGGAACTACAAAAAATGTATGAAAATCTAAATACATCCTTTACGAGAAATGCTATTTTCTGTTACAGACGCTTTCTTTTAACCTTGCGTAGACTTGAGATTTTTTTTTCCAGATACAAAATAATAAGTCCTTTAAAGCATTTAAAGAATGATCCGTAAAGATTCTAAATTTTCTAAAGATAAGGCTATTCAAATACTGTAAAATAAAAGTACTGTACACCTGTGCTTTCTGTCAAATTATGTATGTGCTGGTCCCATATCATTAGTTTGTAGTTTGGTGGCTGTCTTTTGTTGCTATTTAACATATTTGATTTCCGTTCATGATTTTGTACGTTAATTAGACCGTTAGCTTTCTTAGATTTTGCGTACTGATGTTGTTTATCGTCTTAATTACGTGTTATATTATTCTTTTATTTGTCTTTATAAATATTACTTTTACTGTTGTCTGTTTTTTGAGATATCCTTTTGACGTAACTCTGTGCTTATGTATCCCATCATACTTTGAACGACAAAATTATTTTATGATGTGACTCTGTACCTATGTATCTTGTCATACTTGTTATGACAAAATTATTTTATGATGTGACTCGGTACCTATGTATCTTGTCATACTTTGAATGACAAAATTATTTTATTTATTAATATTACTTTTACTGTTAACCAACTTTTTTTGTGATATACATTTTACGTGACTCTGTACTTATGTATCAATTCATACTTTGAACCACAATATTATTTTATTTATTATTATTACTTTAACTGTTAAGTCAGTGTTTGTTATATCTATTTTGCGTGACTGTATTTATGCATCCCGTCATACTTTGAACGACAAAATTATTTCATGTCTACCTGTGCGAATTTCAAACGCGCAATTTTACACCAGTACCCATACCCTCCTTCCTTGATGGGTGCATTTTACATAGACAAATATAATCGTATAATATAATCAAACTGAGGATGTTAATTTGATGTATGCCTTTTTGTGCTTCTTCGTTACATTTGTTGTTTTTATAGTGATTAAGATGATAACACAATGTTGACTGCTGTACCCCTATTTTTGACATTTTTACCTATTATGTCTGTTTGTTTTGTTCACGCATCGGTGACAATATAATGGAATTTGCGACTGTCATACAAGTGAGAGGTTTAGCTAGCTATAAAACCAGGTTCAATCCACCATTTTCTACATTTGAAAATGCCTGTACCAAGTCAGGAATATGACAGTTCTTGTCCATTCGTTTTTGATGCGTTTTGTTGTTTGATTTTGCCATGTGATTATGGACTTTCCGAATTGATTTTCCTCTGAGTTCAGTATTTTTGTGATTTTACTTTCTCAAACAAAATGATACTTCCGAGAACACCACGCCTGGTTATGACAAACTGAAAATGTTTGGGGACATATTTTAGATTTTTAAAACGTTCCAAAAAAAACCAAAAACTTATGCAACCATTTCCAGAGGTTCAAATGTTCTTATTATACAATTTAAGTTTAAAATACATTTTGATCGATTTTAAGTGTTATTCTTTTACCCAGGCTAAGAGCTATCGCGAAAACTATCATTTCTTTTAAGAAAATGAAACGAGTGAAATTCAGCTTATAATAAAGGCAGTGTCTGCGTCATGCAGGTACGCGTGGCATAATTGGACTTCTTAGGGTACGCGTAACCGCCAAATATTCATATATTATTGGATAGAGATAATTGTGTATTAAACTGGTAAATTATCAAAATAAGTGAAACAAAAATATAATTCACAGAGATTTTAAGATATGAGATACCCTAATACGCTTTTGTAGAAACGATCCTGGCTAGTTTTTGAATATTTTTCTTTTAATATTAACTATAATTATAGATTATCTATGCATATATATAACAAATTATTTATTCAAATAAATTAGTTTATCATATATAAACGTGACTTAATTTTTATTTTAAATTCTAAATATGAAGACCTGAAACGGAATTAGCAAGCAATTATTCCGGCGTTCTAAATGAATATATAATTATTAATTTGTTGTTGGTCCAGAGGTTGTTGGTCTAGATGTGAAACTTGTTGTCGGTCCAGAAATTGTTGGTCTAGAGGTGGAATTTGTTGTCCGCCCTGAGGTTGTTCGTCTAGAGGTGGAATTTGTTGTCGGCCCTGAGGTTGTTGGTCCAGAGGTGAAATTTGTTGGTCCTGGGGATACGGTAGTTGGTCCCAGTATTGATGATTGTGGTGTAGTTGGAGGCATTGCCCTTGACAAACTTTGGCAAGTTTAAATATAATAAATTTTTATTTAGATTGTTTTTTTAAAATGCCATCAATAAACAGATTATATACCCGTTCATTATGTGTTATTGCAAACCACAGAGTTGTCTGCTCTTGACCAAGGTATTTAAACTTTTGTAAGTTTACCTGTCCCATTGAATCAATACTATAGCAATTGCTCTCTGTGTAGTTTATTCATTTGAGACCTGAAATTTCTTCTTGGAGAAATCTATCGTTCATTGATTAATTTACCTGTCATGACCAAAAAAATATCCTGTTTTTTGGTTGAAATACATGTATAAACTGCATATGATACAGTATTTATTGAATATCAATAATATATTTTCAATCTGTACATTATAAACACTGATTCAATTATAAAAAAGTTTATTTCGGATTTCCAATAAGTTAAAGGAAGATTTGCATTCAGTACAGCTTTCATTGGTTGGACTGTATACTTCAGACATCAGACAATTCAATGCAATTACACCAAACCAGTCATATAAAATATATAGGCCTAAAGTCTGTCAAAGGAGGTTATAAATGATTTGTGACAATGCAAATACTAGATTTTAGAATATAAATGAATAACGTTAACCAATGAATTCAAAATACTAATATCTATTCAAACTCACTAATAGGTACTGAATAAACATCATGTAAATCATTAAATAAAGAAACATGAAATTTATAGTTTTAAAAAAGGGAAATAACAATGAACATTCTGAAACTGATTATACTAGTAAGGGAGACAACTACATATGCACTTTCATATTTAGTCAACGTGCATCACTATGTATTATCTATAAATTATGTGGCGAAGAGAAATGATTTTGTTCAATACAATGACTGTACCTATTATAACAAATAGATGCAAACAACAGAATCAAAGGTGGAAATAAGCAAAGAATTACGGTCAATTCAAGATAATTGTCTGTGTCTAGTCAAAATAAGTTGTGATTGCATTGCGCATTTCAACTTCCTGTAAAATATAGAGTTATTGTCCTTTAAATCTGAGATTCACTTGTTGTCGAGTATCCAGTTGCGAGTTGCGAGTATCGAGTTGCAAGTTACAAAAGTCGAGTTGCGAGTTAAGAAAGTCGAGTTGCGAGTTACGAAAGTGGAGTTGCGAGTTCAGAAAGTCGAGTTGCGAGTTACAAAAGTCGAGTTGCGTGTTAAAAAAGTCGAGTTGCGTGTTACAAAAGTCGAGTTGGGAGTTACGAAAGTCGAGTTGCCGAGCCTGGCAATAACCGTTAGGGACCGCAAAATTTATTCTTTGGCAGTCAGACACTCAAAATTGTGGACGTTAAAATTATATATGTCTACATTGGCTAGAGATACAGGGGAAATGATGTGCGTGCATAAAACAAGTTTAAACCCGCTGCATTTTTGTGTCTGACCTTAGTCAGGAACCTTTAGCCTTTGTTGCTCTTGTATATTTTTTTTTATTTTGGTTCATCTTTATATTTAGGAGCATAGAATGGCGTAAATATTCTTGATCTAAAGATATATAACACTGTGTTTCGGGGCCTGTTTGGGGCTCCCTCTAGGTGTGTGATTTAAAATGTTTAGTGCTACATCGTGAATAAGATTTTTTTTAAAGTATTCCTCCTGGGTATTGGGTAACTTATAAAACTGAGTCACTTAGGTTTAAAATTATATAGTGTTCACACGTTTGAGATTGTCAATTATGAATAAATTAGAAAAACGTTTTCAGTTAGTTTTCTAAGAATTCAATTTGGATTGTTCCATATTCGGGAAACTAAAGATGATACTATGGTAATAACATCTGATGCAGGAGGTAACGGTCATACTGCCATGACGTCCATAGAGATGTTCGAAATGTAAAGCCCCGTTCACAACAGATCGTACGATTTTTTGTCGTGGAAGATCAATAAAAAAGTTGTCGTGCAAAATCAAATGTCAAAAAAATATGTAGAGAGGTCACATCAGCTACGACATGTCTACGATGGTTCCACGATGGGTACAGTACAGGAAAAAAGAATTGTAATTATACTGTTGTGGGTTTGTCGCAAATGAGTCTTGTAAAAGCCGTGCGACTGTCATATAACAATCGTGAGTTTTTGGTTCTATTTTTCAGATTTTCATGTCATGGAAATATGCGTGTTACCGTTGTGTCACTGTCGAACGACTGTCGCACAACAGTCGTGTGTCACTCGTACGTTTGACTCCGAAATGCTAGTATATAAACATGATAAAGAAGGCCCGATTTATTGTGTGCCATGTGCCATTTGCTTTCAATATTGTTCAGTGTCATCATAAGTTTGGTCCAAATAAACGGCGTTATTCCATATTGGTATCATTTTAGTAAGTTTCTCGTTATGAATTGGATTTTGAATAAAAAAGCATATTCACTTCAGAAAGTGTTATTCATCGCGCTAAACGTCACACACTTTTACATGCAACGTAATGTATGGTAAAATGTTTCATGTAAAATTTGTTTTGGTATATGTTTGTCATTAAATACATTTTCTTTTTTCGGAATATGGAACAAAACAGTTACTGTCTTTTGTTTCGGTAAATATGGGGTTTAATTGACTTTGGAATAACTGATATTCACTTCGGCCATCAGCCTCAGTGAATATCATGTTTTTCAAAAGTCAAGAAAACCGCTTATTTACCTCATCAGAAGACAGTAACTGTATATTATTCGTATTATATGAAAAAGAAGATGTGGTATGATTGCCAATGAGACAACTGTCCACAAGAAACCAAAATGACATAGAAATTAACATCTATCGGTCACCATACGGCCTTCATAAATGAGCAAAGCCCATACCCCATAGTCAGCTATAAAAGGCCCCGAAATGACAATGTGAAACAAATCAAACGAGAAAACTAACGGCCTTATTTATATAAAAAAATAAAAAAATTGATACACAACTATTGAACAATATCAAAACATAATTCATTTATTGTTACCTTTAAAACTAAGGGCTTGGACATTTTAACCTAAGACTATTAATGGCATGGACATGATTCCATAGCAAAATTAGTCTGGGGACATAAATTTTATCAAAAATATAACTATGCAACTCTTAAACATTACTAAAACATAACATCTAAATTTCCATGGTTTAAATGTAATTAAATATTATAGGATTTTATAGGACATGATTACCTAGGAAAATTAGTCTGGGGACATATATTAATAACATCGGACTAAATATACTAGTAAATTCGGTAACCATGGACTTTTTTATACTAGCAATATTTGTCCCCCCAGACATATTTTACCAGGACAAATTTATCACTTACACACGCATGCTTTGTTTATCAAATGTGAATCGATCCTCAAAAATATTTTTGTAACTCGCAACTTGACTTTTGTAACTCGCAACTCGACTTTTTTAACTCGCAACTCTACTTTCGTCACTCGCAACTTGACTTTCTTAACTCACAACTCGACTTTTGTATCTCGCAACTCGACTTTCTTAACTCGCAACTCGACTTTCTTAACTCGCGACTCGGCTTTCTTAACTCGCAACTCAACTTTTGTCACTCGCAACTCAACTTTCGTAACTCGCAACTAGACTTTTTTAACTCGCAACTCGACTTTTTTAACTCGCAACTCGACTATCTTAACTCGCAACTTGTAACTCGACTATATGAAACCCTCTTTAAATCTACTGGCAGATAGAAAGGCTATTAGAATTTATATATGTATTAAACTATTTGACAAGTTTTCACATGGGGCATGATAGTTTATAGCATATTTTTCTTTTGTAGACTGTCATGTCAAAGACACCAGCACCAGTAGTTGAAGGTAATGCTCTAATGTTAATTATTCAGATACTGGCTGAAATGATTTATAATTACTTGTTTCTAATATAGGGAAACCTTGATATCTTCTTATAATGTTATAATGAAAAAACCCAGCAAATTGATGGGAAAAGTGAAGTAGGCTATTGATGAAGATTGATTGATTACAGATCACATAATTTTTTTTAATCTGTGCATATCCGTAAATAAACAAATAAACAGACTCATACATCAGCACTTGGACATATTGACACACTGACAGATTTAACACATTAACAGATTTATATATCAACACATTGGCATATCGATGCATTTACAGATCGACATAATAATAGACTCCTACATCAACACATTGACATATTGGCACACTTACAGATTAACATATCACTAGACTCAAACGTCAACACAATAACATATTGAAACACTGACAGATCAACATTTTTACACTCATACATCATCAGGATGATAGATCAACACATTAACAGACATATTGACACACTGACAGATCAACATATTACAAGACTCAAACTTCAACAAATTGACATATCGACACACTGACAGATTAACTCTTTAACACACATTTGTCATCACACTGATAGATCAACACATTGACATATTGAAACAATAACATATCAACATATAACCAGATTCAAACATCAACACATTGACATATAGACACACTGACAGCTGAATACATTAACAGACTCGTACATCAACACATTGACATATTGAAACATTGACAGATCAACACTTTAGCACACATACATCATTACACTCACAGATCAATACACAAACAGGCTAATACATCAACACAAAGACATAAAGACATTCTGACATATTTAACACATTGACATATCGAAAAATGACATATCAACATATTAACCAACAAATGTGGAAAAATTATCTATGAGTTTGTGTATGGATACATTTTTTTTCTCAACATGAATACATCAAAACTTTCCAATTTTTTTATTTTTTTTAGATTCCATCAGAAAAGGGCAACAGTCTGCCATGTTAAATCGTTTATTAGGGAAGGGCAGCTATGAATCATTTGATATGAGATGCATGGTAACCGGTCAATTTTCTGTTGGGAAAACGACTCTTGTGAAGCTGTTAGCTGGGGATGTCCTACCAGAAGGGCAACATCCAACTGATGGGATTTCTCTGGTAGAAGGTCGCTGTGGCCTCGACATTCAGTCAAAAAAGTGGATTCTTGTTGATCCAGGTGAGAAAGAGCACAAGTAGAATATCTGACCACATTAAAAATATACTCTATTGCATGGACTGCGCTTTCAGCAGACATGTTATAGCACTGATTTAAATAGTTTCACATTGTATCCATTTTTTGTGCCTTCTATTCACGCACCATATTAATTCAATATCAAATCTGATTTGTGTATGAAAATCTTAACATTTTACTAATCTTATTAGAAAGATGTTAAGGTTTTATATTTTGAAATTGAATTTAAATGTTAAAATTATTCAATGAATTAACATTATTTTCCATATTCAATAATGTCATCATCAATCAGTTAAAATATGACTCTTTAAAATGTGTTAATAGCATTATGTGAATGTTACACTTGATAAGATATCATTCTAATCTTAATTACTGATTTTTCTTACATTCTTCACTTCGTTTTGACAGCCTGCAGCTGATTTTGATTTGATTTGCCTGATGTATTAAATATAATTTCAGACTCTTATAATGCCCTGGATGTTGTGTACAGTAAGGTTTTAATGACCTCTCTGGAAGAAGAGGAGGAGAGTGAACTAACCAAAAAGTTCATCAAAGCTTCAGATACAAGCCCAACTGGTTATGCCAAAGCTACACTTTCCTCTTTGTCCTCAGAACAGTCTGCAGCAACACAATCTCTACCATCTACGAAATCCTCCAACGTGCCTCACACGGTCAAACAGATGGAAAAGAAAATGAGAACAAGAATGACTAAAGAAGAAATAAGAAAGAAAATGGAAAAGTTCCTCAAAAGTGGGAAGTATAAGATGAACGTCGGACGTCTTATCTTCTGGGATTTTGGTGGACAATATGTTTTTCTATCAACACATCAGACCTTCATGACGTTCCGGGCATTGTTTCTTGTAGTATTTGATGGGAGCAAAGATTTGCATGAACAGGTCCCTGATGAGATGTGTTTTCCAGGGCAGCACATGACGCCAACTCCAGCAGGTAATATGCATGTTATTTACACTCAGATAATGAAAACAGGATACATTTCTATAACAGCAAGGTGATAATTAAAAAAACAATTAAAATTGTCTAAATATTTAAGCCAATCTAAATGTTTACGTTACTTGTTTACATTGCCACTATGAGCTTGTCACAAACTACAATATTAACCTCAATATGTCTCACATTTTGAAACATTGATATGAGGTAAGACAATACTATTTATTAAAGATACCAGGTTTGAATTTTTGTACGTCGGAAAGTGGTTTAGATTTTGAATGAGTAAATTCTCACAAAAAAGGAGCTGATGATTTTATCAAAAGCATGAACAGAGTGTTGCATTTATTGACAGACAACATTATATTTTTGCGGTCATATATTGGTATGAAGTTAGCTTCGTTGTCGTCATCCGAAGACAAGTTGGTTTTTTGCACAATAACTTAAGTTTAATAAATGGATCTCTTTGAAATATTACCATAAGGTTCAATACCACAAAAGGAAGGTTGGGTTTGATTTTGGGGGTTATGGTACCATCATTTAAGGAAAAAGGGGCCAAAAATAAGCATTTTTGTAACTTCCAGACAATAACTTGTGTGTTAGTGTATGGATCTCTCTTACATTGTACCACAATGTTCCATATCACAAAGGAAATGCTGGGATTGATGTTGGGGGTAATTGCCTCAAAATTTTTGGAATTAGCGACCAAACAGGGTAAAAAAACATACATTTTTTTTAGTTTCAGGACAATAACTTTTGTGTGAGTGTATGGATCTTTCTGAAATTATACTACAAGGTTCCATATCACAAAGGGAAGGCTGGGTTTGAGTTTTGGGGCAATTGCCCTAAAAGTTTAGGAATTTGGGACCAAAAAGGACACAAAAAAGCTTTTTTTCTAGTTTCCAGACAATAACTTGTGTTCAAGTGTATGGATCTCTCTGATTAATTGTAGTGCAAGGTATTATACCACAAAGGGAAGGCTGGGATTGAGTTAAGGGTGATGAATCATAAGGGGTTCAAAAAATTTGGGGGGGATTTTTTTTTCTTAAATTATTTTTCTTGTTCTTATATAATAAAAACTATAAAACAAATTCCCATACGTTTCGGTCATTACGGCCTTCTTCATTGGAATAAGTTACAACATTGAAACAACAATTACATCACTTGGATACATTACGTTATAATAACTTTTATGACGTTCATTTGCCGCGTTTTTCGCTTTTTCAATATAAATATATTTATCATCGTTCATACATTGTGTTGAGTCCTTCAGGTTCTAGAGTTTTTAATTTTTTTATCCAAAAGGCTTCTTTAGTTTTTCTGTAAGTTTCTGTCCCAAATAGTCTTTCTATGGCGGTAACTTTTAAATTTGTTATTGAATGATTGTTCTGAATGAAATGGTTGGCTGCTGGATCTTCTGTTTTCTTTGTTCGTATTTTTGAAAAGTTCAATAGCATTCGTTGATATAGTGTATAAATTATGTGAAAAGAAATGCCGCTACGGAAGTCATCTTTCATTTTTGGAAACCTGTGATAGACTTAAAATCATACCAAAGGGATTTAATTTAAAGTGGACATTAAACTTAGGTAATGTGGATGCCAGTCATCAAGAAAATGTGAATAATATCTTACAGAACTCTTCATATCAATTAATCAAAGAAAGTATAAAGGTATGTGCTACCCAAATTCAAGAAGTTGATAACAATTTAACACAAATACACAGCAACATCATAAACATTTTTGGAATTGATATTTTACAAGAAATTCAACAAAATCATGAGAATGAACTGCAAAAAATAGAAGAAAAAATTAAAAGAACAAAAAGCAAGAAAATCTCCGCAATAAAATGTCAAAGCAACGAATTACGCAACAACAATAAATTAACAATAGATATTCAAACTAGAACTAGCCCGATTAAAGAGCAGAATGTAAACATAGTGAAAGACGGGAATTGTTTTTTTCGATGCATCTCAAAATATTTATTCGACACCCAAGAAAGACATGAAGATATACGTCACCAAATTTTAACAACAATTTCAAAAGACAAAAACTTTGATACGGAATTTATTGACGGTGATTTCGATACCCATATAAATAACATTTCAAAAACAGATGGACTTCCACATCCTGGGCTACGGAAGCAGAAATTATAGCAGCTAGTGAAACATATAAATATTGATTTTTTTATTAAAACTAAAGTCGGTCTCATAGCTGAATGGAACCAATTTTCAAGAAATAAACATTGCAACCATGGCATGCCGTATATCACAATACTACATGAAAACAATCATTTTTCGCTTGTAAAAAATAAACCAAGACCATGTTCATGCAATCCTATTATCAAACCTAATTTAGCAATGGAAACAAATTCAATATCAAGAAACAAACCAGAAGAGTCAATAGATAATTTTAATAAACAAAACCGCGAGGCAAAATGTGAGGTTATTAATAAATCTTCCAAAAAATTAACGAGCGCACAGAAAACATTATTGTCAAAAGGATTTAAGTTTGTTCCAACTAGAAGAAAAGTAGACATGGGGAAACTTATAGCTGATCTCAAGATATGGGAAAGAAGAATGCGTCTTCGCGAACATTTTTTCGAAGAAAACAAGGAAAAAGAAAATTACCAAAACGAGTATACTAAATTCAAAAAATCAAGTACGTTCACACCCTCCGCAGGAAAAGAAAGATGGTTAGATGAGTATATACAAACCGTAAAAGATGAAATTTTAAGTAGATTAAGTCGAAAATTCAAAATGAATATAACTTTTGAAGAAGAAAAAGCAATGCGGGAACTTTTGTATGATACAAGCATCGTGATACCACCAAGCGACAAATCATCCGGAGTTGTAATAATGAACACAGAAGATTATAAATTAGAGGTAGAAAAAGAATTAGATAACAACGATACGTACACAGCAATAGATAAAGATCTAACACAGAAAAATGAAATAAAGTAAAAAAACTCGTAGAAAATTTTATGTAAAAGAGAAATAATAGATAAAGACATGAAAAAATATCTCTTACCGAAAGGAACATGTCCCGGAAAGGTACAAGCTAATCCGAAATTACACAAACAAAATCACCCAGTTAGAACAATTATTAATGGGCGGAACCATCCCACAGAAAAAATCGCGGAAATAGTCGAAAACGAGCTTTCTGAGAATGTTCGGAACTTGCCCACGTATATCAAAGACACAACAGATTTTTTAAACAAATTAAATGCAATACAACTGCCTTTACCAGACAACGCAATAATGTTTTGTTTAGATGTAACTAAATTATATCCAAGCGTACCAAGAAAAGAAGCACGAGAAGCATGTAAATCAGCACTAGAAAATCGAACTAACACATCAATCCCAACTGAAGATGTTCTTAAAATGATGGATTTAGTCATTGAAAATAATAATTTTAGCTTCAACGGAAAGCACTTTTTACAAACTGAGGAACAGCTATTGGTTCCCATCTAGGCATGAATTATGCTTGCACCTACCTCGGACAATGGGAAGAAAATTTATTTCAAAACAGCAATTTACAACCATTTTCATATTGGAGATATGTTGATGACATCTGGGGGATATGGGAGCATGGTTTAGATGAATTAAAAAAATTTCACGAAATGTCAAACAGTTTGCATCCGCGAATTAAAACAGAAATGCGTTACTCAACTGAAAAAATTGAATTTCTTGATGTGTTTGTACACATAGAAAACGGACAACTTAAAACAGATCTTTATACAAAATCAACAGATAAACACCAATACTTACATGTGTCGTCAAGCCATCCAAACTCTGTAAAAAATGCTATACCATATGGACTCGGCATTCGTGTCAAAAGAATTTGCTCAACAGAAGAAGATTACAAAACAAGAAGAGAAGAAATAAAAACGCACCTAAAAGAACGTGGATACAATAACTCGTCCACTGAAGTTCAATTGAAGAAAGTCGACAAATTAAACCGAGAAGATCTATTAAAGTACAAACAGAAGAAAGAAAACAACAGGGTACCTTTAGTAATTACTTTTTCCAATGCGCTTCCAAATGTACATTCCATTCTTAGAAAAAATCTTAAAATTCTCCATCAATCCGAAAGACTAAAGAAAATATTTCCCGATCCGCCTATCGTGGCATTTAAACGTGATAACAACATAAAAGACATCTTAGTACACAAAAAGCATAATTTATTATTTTATAAGCAAACTAATGGATGTGGACCATGTGGTAAACAATGTGCACTATGCTCACATTTAAATGAAACCAAGGTATTTTGTGACAACACCGGCAAAGAATATACCATTCAGGGACAAATAAATTGTAAAACCGTAGGCGTGATATATGCGATTAATTGTACAAAATGTGAAAAAGTTATATATGTAGGACAAACGGTTGATACACTATATCAACGAATGCTATTGAATTTTTCAAAAATACGAACAAAGAAAACAGAAGATCCAGTAGCCAACCATTTCATTCAGAACAATCATTCAATAACAAATTTAAAAGTTACCGCCATAGAAAGAGTATTTGGGACAGAAACTTACAGAAAAACTAAAGAAGCCTTTTGGATAAAAAAATTAAAAACTCTAGAACCTGAAGGACTCAACACAATGTATGAACGATGATAAATATATTTATATTGAAAAAGCGAAAAACGCAGCAAATGAACGTCATAAAAGTTATTATAACGTAATGTATCCAAGTGATGTAATTGTTGTTTCAATGTTGTAATTTATTCCAATGAAGAAGGCCGTAATGACCGAAACGTATGGGAATTTGTTTTATAGTTTTTATTATACAATCATTCAGAGACTTTATATATATATATATATATATACGAGTCTAAATTGAAAACTACGTTCAAACCTATGATTGCGTTGGATAAAAATCGCAATTTTTATACGTGTGCATGTCAAACAAATTTCGTTATAGAAGGGTATAAAAACAGCACAAACAACATTTTCCAAAAGACCAAAAAAGTGAAAAAGTATATTTAAACAAAACGCATTTGACTAACAGGTCGAACAACTGATGTTCTTTAACCCTGCTGACTGCCATTGACGATTGCCAAATAAAATTGATCACAAGATGTAACAAAATGGATTTGAATATAAATTTAATACGTCACAGAAACAAAAAATTGTTAACTTGTGGCTACGATGTTGTGCCACAAACATTCGGTGTCAATATTTCTTTCGTACACCAGATATATATATATATATATATATATAAAAGCAAATAATAATGATATGGCAGGAGATAAATACCAAACAGGATATGTGAATTATTATATTAAGTATTGCGCTATAGCAAGAAATCTTCAATTGCACAGTAATGCACACTAGCAAGAAATCTTCAATTGCACAGTATTGTAGGTGTGATCTGACCTTAACCTCATTTCAATTCATTGAGTTTTAGTATTTTTTCTAATACTATATGTAATAGGTCAACTATATTTGGTGTATGGAAATATTTTATGATGTACATGTCAGTCTCCATGTATCATCTGACCTTGACCTTATTTTCATGGATAATTGATCAATGCTAAGTTTTCATGGTTAAGTTTGTTTCTTAGATACTACAAGCAATAGTTCGACTATATTTAATGCATAGATTGATTGTACGGTGTACATGTCTGCCTGGCATGGTTCGTCTGACCTTGACCTCCTTTTCATGGTTCATTGGTCAATGTTAAATTTTCTAGGTCATATCTATAAATTAACTGTTTACAAAACTTTTGAATTTTTAAAATACTAAGGCTTTTCTACCTCAGGAATAGATTACCTTGGGTGTATTTGGCAAAACTTTCAGGAATTTTGGTCCTCAATGCTCTTCAACCTCGTACTTTATTTGGCCTTTTTAACTTTTTTGGATTCGAGCGTCACTGATGAGTCCTTCGTAGACAGACCAGTCAACTACATATAGTGAATTGAATGATTGTTAGGAGTACATGTATTTCTGTTTAGTTTATCTGACCTTGACCTCATTTTCTTGGATCATGCTAAGTTTTTTGTGATAGTTGTAGTAAAACTTTATATTTAGGACTATCAACATAATATAAATGGTTAGTAAAGAAGGCGAGAAATTTCAGTGTGTGCACTATTGTTGTTTTTCCTTAATTCTATTTTTGTTAAAACTTTGTATTAAATAGCAGCAAAAACAAATGTTATCCTTGCTTGTGTCAAAATATGTTTATTTGTTGTAAAAGTAAGTTAAGCAATGTATTGTCAAATTCACAATTAATGGCCTTGTCATTAAGCAATGTTAACAACAATGTTTTCCTATAGAAAGTCAGATTGTTTTATAATGAGTAAACCAAAAAACATATTTAATGTTAGAATGTTTACATACTTGATTTCTCAAAATATCTACCCAAAGACTAAAAATTGTAGTTTTGATGAAATTTTTCTTCATACACCATCCAGATTTATTTCCTTATATGTTATACCTAAAAAAGTAAGTAGGGGAATAGAATTACTTATTAAATTTGTTCATGAATTTGTATTCCATCTGCTTCCTTTGTTTAATATTCACATAGACCAAGGTGAGAGACGCAGGCTCTTTAGAGCCTCTGGTTTATACTTTTTTTATGACAGATTTTGATTTTATTTTGTAGTATTCTTGCAATATTGGGTCAATTCCATCCTGACCTATTGTAAGATTGTATATGCAGGCATACCAAAAATCTTGTTTGTTGCCACTCACAAGGACAAAGTACCAATGGTGAGTGATCTTATGTTAGAAATATAGTAGTAAGTCATTGCCATTTGAAACACTTGAATAATGTGTAAAAACTGCTTACATGATGATAATATGCCCATATGTCTTAACTTGACAAAACTTCGTATAAAGCTACACTTTCGAAAGAAAAAAAAATCATAATTGATTTGTGGGTAATAGACTTAAGATCAGATTACAGGGACTATAACTAGAGTAGAATATATGAAGAAACACTTATAGATAAGAAAATGATATTGGTCAGCATTTGTATTAATATTCAATTTGATATATCTCATTGTCATGGAGATTCTCTGCTGTGTCACTCTCGGTCATGGTCTATTGACTTTAAACAATTGTTCAGTTTAAATGTTAAAGTTTGTATTTTCTTTGCCTTGTTACTATCGGGCATGGTTTATTGACTATAACAATTGCTCAGTTTAAATGTTAAAGTTTGTATTTTCTTTTTAAGTCAGTTTTATTTCAACAAATATGCTGACAATATGAAAGTTTAGTGATGTTAGAGGCCAAAATATTTGAAATTCCAAAACGTAAAACAAATGTTGATGAGTTGGTGAAATAAAAAATCGGGACAGGTAATGCATGAGGACGATTTATGATTTGTTTTAAAATAAGTTTAATTTTATCAACAAAAAATTGAAATTAAACAATATCCATATGTTCATGCAAATACCCTCTTGACCTGTTTTAGATTTATTGCCAACTTATTAACTGTGACTTATGTTGTTTACTTGCGTTTCTTTACTAGGTAGGTAAAGTGAATTACCAAACAAAAATATCAATAGCAAGTTTTTCTTTCAAAATACCCTTTTCATTTTATTTCCCTTGGAAGGTAAGATTTAACAACTGATAACAGTTTCAGTCTGTTATCTTTGAAAGTATGAGATCTAGGTTAAAAGTGTAAAATTGACCTTTGAGAGAAGATGTTTGTCACTTGAAAATTTGAGATAAATCTAATTGTAGAACGCGTTATTAATGATGGTGATATCAACTTAACAGTCCTGTTGGATTTTAAGAAAGCTTTTGATGTAGTAGATCATGATTTTCTCTGAAAAAAATTTGAAATTTATTGATTTGATAATACTGCTGTTTCTTTTTTAAAATCATATTTGAATGAAAGAACTCAACAAGTACAAATTTGTAATGCTCATTCTGAAAAACTTTATATCAAGTATGGTGTCCCCCAAGGCTCCATATTAGGTCTATTTATATTATACATAAACGACCTTCTTTTTTATATGAAAAATTCTTTCACTGTTATATGCCTATGATTCAACTTTACATCTTTCTGGTAATGGTTATCAAACTCTACAGTCAAAGATACAAGAAGATGTACATGGTGTTGAGGAATGGTGCAATGATCATGATGATAACAATATGTTCATCAATAAAAATAAAACAAAATATATGATTATTGGAACGAAGCAAAGAGCAATGCCACATTACAATGAGAGTTGTTTAACTATTAACAATCAAGTGATACAATCTTCCACATGCAAAGGTATTTTAGGAATTCAAATTGCCCCTTCCCTCACATGGACAAACCAAATTGATGTGATCTGCTCAAAAATATCATCTAGACTATATCTACTATTAAAGATTAAAAAAAATTTGAATCCAGACTGCAGAAAATTATTCTATATTGGTTTTATCTTGCCACTAATTGATTATTGTTGTTAAGTGTGGAGTAGTTGTAGCAGTGAGGATATTAAAATTACAAAAGAGAGCTGCTAGATTAATACTAGAAACCGACCCTTTTGCTCCGTCTTGCCCTTATTCAAACACTTAAACTGGTTGACAGTTGAACAGAGAATAAAATATCACAAGTTTGTGATGACATTTAAGTGCATTAAAAATGACGCCTCATCATATCTAACTGACAAGTTTCATTATGTTTCAGACAGAAATACATACCCCTTGAGAAATGCTGTTCAAGGAAACCTCATACTCCCTAAACCAAGAACAGAATTGTTCAAAATCTTTTTTACGTATTCGAGACCATTCTTGTGGAATAATTTGCCAATACCGTGAAAAAATATTACAAATGTTAATTCTTTCAAATACAACATTTATAACAGATCATTTATTGAAATCAACCTAGCTGTATAAATAATATTAAAAACTGATTATGTCATCATGTTTATTTATTCATCACATTTTATCAAGTTGTATTGAACATTATTATCATACTTGACTTTTTATACTTATGTATGCAATGTATATGTTTGCATTTTGTTTGAATTTTCACGATGAGGGCCTCAGGGAAGATTAACTGATTGTGTAACTCTCTTAAAACAATGTATTGTTGTTGTTGTTGTTATTCCACCATTGAAGATGCATTTAAATCACCAGGTGTGCGATACAGTGTATTATTCTGTCAACTTTTTATGTTTAACAGGAGAATATTGAGACCAGACGTGAAGAGCTTTACAGAGGAATTGAGGAGTTGTTTAAAGACCACGAGGGAAAACATCATCTGGTCCTTAGACCTCTAATATTTGTCAATGCCAAAGATCAAGCCGACCCAGAAATAGAAGTTCTGAAGAAAACAATAACAGAACTTACATGCGACCACCCATGCTGGGGTGAAAGAATGCCCAATGCTTGTGTTCCACTAGAGCTAGAGATCGCTGAACTAGTGGCAGAAGGAAAACAAATAATGTCATTGGCTGAAGTTAAAGAATTAAATGCTATCAGCGAGGTGTCTGTCCTGTCCCCTGGGCAGTTGACTGATTTCCTACATTTTCATCATTCCCTGGGGAAGATTGTTTATTTTGATACCCCCCAGCTGAGAGATAATGTAATCATCAACCCTCTTCTTATGGTGGAAGTTATGAGATCTTTTATCACAGGTGTGTATGTATTTTCATTGTGTAGTGAATATATATATATTGCAGTTAAAAATGTTCCAATATCCAAAAAGTGCTTACCTACCTTTTATTAGAGCGTGACAGACTGTTGGATAGTATCCTATACTAATATTATTGTTGGTATGTGAGATCTTGTATGTAATATGATTAGTAAAAAGATTAATTTTTTTTTTATCCACAGTGTTAAAAATTGTGAAATGCATGCAATTTTTTATCAGATTTCTGAATAAAAATGTAGTTTTTTAATTGGTGATGTACAGCAGCAGGCAACCGAGGAGTTTACTTAGATACTTAGATCAAATTTGAATTGTGTGGCGTCACTTTTATTATACTAGAGTATGTCCCTTTAATTTATAAATGGGAAAATTGCTGAATTTTTTGTTTCCATTTCCTTACTTAAGTTTGCCTCAACCAGGGACTTTCTATACTAACGGGACTCGTCTTTATTGATTTTAACTGATTACTCAGCCGCCTGTTTAAAGCTACCACCCAACAATAAACTTAGGTCTAATATACGATGCTAGTATATATTTTCTTATTTCACAGTACATTGTAATTGTATAATTATTATTAATTGTATATATAAAATCTGATAAATAGCGATTTAAGATGAAAAAAATATAAGATTTTGAAAGAATGATGAATTATTTAACTGAGACGTATTGTTTTTAAGAACACCCCAGTTTTGTAAAATTGTTTACATATCACACAAGATGGCGGCCACTGAAAATTCAACGAACAAATTCCTCAAAGTTCAAAGATCGATATTTAAAAAACAATCCGAGAAATCTTTTGAAAAACAGCATTTTGCAATGAAAAAATGTATAAAATTTCATAAAAACAATTTTTTGTTAAATTTGAACATATAGTTTATTTGTAGTTATGAAGAATACTTCGTAAAAGTGAAATGATTTGCTATAAAGTCAAGTGACATCAGCTAAGGGCGAGATCAGACTGATAATTTAGATATCGTTATAAGTGACCAGTCCTGTTAGTAAAAAAAGTCCCTGCCTCAACCAAACTTTATGAATTCTATACAAAATGCTTATTACCACAAAACAAAGATCACGTTTGAATTTTTGGTGCCTTCCCTTTTACTGTTCTAGAGGTTTTTTTTATGCCTTTTACAAATGAAAAAAATGCGGAATTTTTCGTTTCTGTTCTCCGACTTATGTTTACTTCATTGAAATTTTATGAAACTTAGATATAATGCTTATTACCAAAAAGCAGATCATTTACAAATTTGGGTAGCTTAATTTGCAAGCTGGGGCATCATCTGTGTCCCATAGACACATTCCCTATTTATTTATTTTTTTCTATTTAAACTGAAACTGATATTTATTAAGTATAAAGGTATCGGTATAACTATAGAACTACATGGTTTCAAAATATAAAATATATTTGAACAATGCTAAAAAAAACTTTAAAAACTTTGAGAATGCAAGTAGTTCTATCTCGGTATGAGTTGATTTCCAACACAATTATGTTTTGAGAAAATGTGTAGTTTTTATATATTTAAACTGAAACTCCTATACTAGGCTTTTTATAGAAAGTGAATGTAGACGTGGTAAGTGTTTCACTAATCTAACATACATTATTGTTTAGGGACCAGCTGATGCACTCCTAGGGTTGCGAGATTTTTTCGATGTGTTGGTGTCCTTTGATGTTTTTCTGCATTTCGGTCAGTTAGTTGTCTCTTTAGCGCATTCCATGTTTCTATTTTCAATTTTATTGCAGGATCAATGCATTTTGACCACAAATGAAACACAATTTGCAAAATGGTATAAGTGTCCATATTGATGTCTAGTGTTACAAATTAAATTATTCATTGGTTCCCATTTTTTAAATATTTGTCAAAAGATAAAACAAGTTTGATTCACACATTTAAATGACATATGTATTTTGATGGAAGATATCCTGGATTAATCAATTGTCTGAAAGTCTACAGACATTTATATTCCATGATTATGAAATATCAACTATTCATGTTTAGTTCTCACATCATGTTGTAACTGCATCACTTTCTTTTTTTATTGGGGAACATATTTCAACCGGAAATCTGAACCTCACCAATGAAGCTTGAATTCCTGCTAAATTAAACCAATAGTTCCAAATGGTAAAGTTGAAAGAAATTTTTACGGACACCATCACAAGTTGGTTGACCGTTATGAAATATTCGTTTCACAGATGATAACAGATATGTTCCTTATGTCATATCTATAATCCCTACCCTTTTTAACGAATTTAACCTACCGAATTAAACTTGGTACCACTTTTGTACTAAAATGAGCAACACGGTGGGTGCCACATGTGGAGCCGGATCTGCTTGCCCCTGATTACCACAAGTTTTTGGTGAGGTTATTGTTGCTTATAGTCTTTAGTTTTCTATGTTGTGTTCTTTGTACTGTTTGTCTTTTAGTTTTTTAGCCCTGGCGATGCCAGTTTATGAGTATGAATGTCCCTCTGGTATATTTTGCCCTATTTTAAAATATTATATTTGTCTGTTTGTCTTTTTCTTTATTAGCCATGTTAGCCATGGCGATGTTAGTTTATGAGTTTGAATGTCCCTCTGGTATATTTTGCCCTATTTTATAATATCATATTTGTCTGTTTGTCTTTTTCTTTTTTAGCCATGGCGATGTCAGTTAATGAGTTTGAATGTCCCTCTGGTATATTTTGCAATATTTTATAATATCATATGTGTCTTTTTCTTTTTTAGCCATGGCGATGTCAGTTTATGAGTTTGAATGTCCCTCTGGTATATTTTGCAATAATTTATAATATCATATTTGTCTTTTTCTTTTTTAGCCATGGAGATGTCAGTTTATGAGTTTGAATGTCCCTCTGGTATATTTTGCCCCTATTTTATAATATCATATTTGTCTGTTTGTCTTTCTAGCTCACCTGGCCCAAAGGGCCAAGTGACCTTTTCCCATCACTTTGCGTCCGGCGTCGTCTGGCGTCGTTTACTTTTTAAAAAATCTTCTCCTCTGAAACTACTGGGCTAAATTAAACCAAACTTGGCCACAATCATCATTGGGGTATTTAGTTTTAAAAAATGTGTCCGGTGACCCAGCCAACCAACCAAGATGGTCGCCATGGCTAAAAATAGAACATAGGGGTAAAATGCAGTTTTTGGCTTATAACTCCAAAACCAAACCATTTAGAGCAAATCTAACATGGGGTAAAATTGTCAATCAGTTAAAGATCTATCTGCCCTGAAATTTTCAGATGAATCGGACAACCGGTTGTTGGGTTGCTGAGCCTAAATAAGTAATTTTAAGGAAATTTTGCAGTTTTTGGTTATTATCTTGAATATTATTATAGATAGAGATAAACTGTACACAGCAATAATGTTCAGCAAAGTAAGATTTACAAATAGGTCAACATAACCAAAATTGTCAGTTGACTACTTAAGGAGTTATTGCCCTTTATAGTCAATTTACAAAATATTTTCCTCTGTTACAAATGGGCAAAGTTCATTGTAGATAGAGATAATTGTAAGTAGCAAGAACGTTCAGTAAAGTAAGAACTTCAAACACATCACCATCTGACACCAAAAGACAATTTTGTCATGAATCCATCTGTGTCATTTGTTTAATATGGACAAACACGGAGGTGAGCGACACAGGCTCTTTAAAGCCTCTAGTTTGTTTTTTTATTATCTTGATTCTGAATATAAAAAGAAGACTGCAAACTTTTATTCAAATTGATACCTTGAATTGGTTGAATCAAGGACTTATATAGGTCCCTTGTTGAATATATATAGAAAACTTTTTTTCCCTTGTTGGTTATTATCTTGAATAATATTATAGATAGAGATAAACTGTAATCAGCAATAAAGTTCAGCAAAATAAGATTTACAAATAAGTCTGTACTATCAAAATGGTCAGTTGATCCCTTTAGGAGTTATTGCTCTTTATAGTCAATTTAACCATTTTTTGTAAATCTGAGTAATCCTTTACAAAAATCTTCTCCTCTGAAACTACTGGGCCAAATTAAACCAAACTTGGCCACAATCATTATTGGGGTATCTAGTTTAAAAATTGTGTCCGGTGACCCGGTCAACCAACCAAGATGGCCGCCATGGCTAAAAATAAATAATAGGGGTAAATTGCAGTTTTTGGCTTATAACTAAAAAATTAAAGCATTTAGAGAAAATCTGAAATGGGGGTTCAATTGTTTATCAGGTCAAGATCTATCTGCCCTGAAAATTTGAGATGAATCGAACAACCAATTGTTGGGTTGCTGCCTCTGAATTGGTAATTTTGAGGAAATTTTGCTGTTTTTGGTTATAATCTTGAATAATATTATAGATAGAGATTAACAGTGAACAGCAATAATGTTCAGTAAAGTAAGATTCACAAATAAGTCAACACGACCGATATGGTCAGTTGACCCCTTTAGGAGTTATTGCCCTTTATAATAAATTTTTTACATTTTTCATAAATTTTTGTAGATTTTTAGAAAATATTTTCCACTGTAATAACTGGGGCAAGTTCATTATAGATAGAGATAATTGTAGCAACAATAATGTTCTGTAAAGTAAGATCTATAAACACATCACCATCATCATTGTTATGCATTTATCTGTGTCCATTGTTTAATATGCACATAGAACAGGGTGAGCAACACAGGCTCTTGAGAGCCTCTAGTTCTTTTTTAGCCATGGCGATGTCAGTTTATGAGTTTGAATGTCCCTCTGGTATATTTTGCAATATTTGATAATATCATATTTGTCTTTTTCTTTTTTAGCCATGGCGATATCAGTTTATGAGTTTGAATGTCCCTCTGGTATATTTTGCAATATTTGATAATATCCTATTTGTCTGTTTCTTTTTTAGCCATGGCTATGTCAGTTTATGAGTATGAATGTCCCTCTGGTATATTTCGCCCTTATTTTATAATATCATATTTGTCTGATGTATTTTTTCTGTTTTAGTCATGGCAATGTCAGTTTATGAGTATGGATGTCCCTCTGGTAAATTTCGACCCTATTTTATAATATCATATTTGTCTGTTTGTCTTTTTCTTTTTTAGCCATGAGGATGTCAGTTTATGAGTTTGAATGTCCCTCTGGTATATTTTAGTCCTATTTTATAATATCATATTTGTCTGTTTGTCTTTTTTCTTTTTTAGCCATGGCGATGTCAGTTTATGAGTTTGAATGTCCCTCTGTTATATCTCGCCCCTATTTTATAAATATCATATTTCATGTATTTGTCAAGGTAAAATCACATTCTGTGTATTTAACATAAATGTCTTCTTTATATATACGATCACAGCTTGAGAAGTTACCTCAAGATTAATAAATTACCCACCCAGAAGGATCACAGCTTGGGAACTTACCTCAAAACTAATAAATTACCCACCCAGAAGGATCACAGCTTGGGAACTTACCTCAAAACTAATAAATTACCCACCCAGATTGGGAACTTACCTCAAAACTAATAAATTACCCATCCAGAAGGAATGTATTTAATCAAGGTAATCATGGTTATAAACATTCAAAATATTTGTTTACTTCATGTGCTTAGAATAAATAGTAACTAAGGAGTAAACTTTATGTGCTAAAAGCTGGAAAATTAAAATATGAACGACAGTAATTGACTGACAAGATGTCATCATGGATGACTGCCATACATCATTCGTAGTGTTTCTCCTACAGAAAACATGTAGAAACCATGCAAACATTTGAAAACTCGCAGTTTTCCCACAGCACATGCAAGCCTTGTTTCAGATTATTTTCTTACAAAAGGGAAATGATTCAACTTTGATCACCAAATCCCGTTATAACAGACTAGACCCTAAAAAAATGTGTTCTGATATAAAAGACATTTAATTGAAATATGAGGATAAATTGTTTTTTCCAGTGATGATCAAAATGAGTGATACAAATTGTTTTATCATGTAGCTTTTATAGACCGGTATTACCTCATAATTTAAACTATATTTTAAATCTGAAAACATATTCTTTGTTTCATGTTTATAGATGTTGCATTTTGGCCCAAAGAAAATAAAACAAGGAAAACCTTCAAAAAAATGTCTGAAACTGGAATGATACAAAAAGCAGACCTCTACCAGATTTGGGAACAAGAAGAATTCCGTCAGATTTTACCATTTAAAGAGTACATATTTGATATGCTGATACATCTAGATATTGTATCCGAACAACGGAGATATGATACAAAAACAGGGAGTCGTCTACCAATAGAAAACTTCTTTGTACCCTGTATGCTTACACAAAGAAATAATACAGATTACTTGACAAAAGAATGTACACCAGAGAGGACTGTTAGTTTGGCCTTTGTTTTCAAAGGAACCATCATACCTCCAGCCTTACCAAACCGTCTAATATGTGCATGTCTGAGTATGTGGACAATAAAAGAATACCAAGGACGGAAACTTATGTTTTCTGGGTTTGTTGGGTTATCATTTGATAAAGAGCATGATATTGTTGTCTGTGTAGAAGGACATAAGATCTTACTGTACCTAGTCCACAAGCGCTCCAAGGGCCTGATAATACCTGATATAGCCACCAGTGTCCGGGATTGTTTGTTTGTTACTTTAGAAAGAATCTCCGAATTTTATCAGTCCTCCATTGATTGTAAAGCCAGCAGCAAGTTACCTTTCCTCACCGAGTACTCCTGCTCGACATTAAACTGTTTCACTTCAGAAAACAAGTTGGTCTCCGAGACTGAGGAATGTCTTTGTAAACACGGAGAAAACATTAAAAATAACTGGCGTATTTGGAATAAGAAAAAGGTATGTAAATACTTTTATAAGAACATCACTGCGAGAAATTTAGAAATTTTTGCTCATATGTGGTCAAGTTCCCTTATTGGATAAGATAGTTACTTTATTTCCATTATATGTTAGACCTTCAATCTTTCAACATTATGAAAGAAATATGATATGGTATATGATTGTCAACGCAACAACTCCCCACCATAAGCCAAAAAACGTAAAATTCAGAAACCTTTAGCATGTTTAGGTTGCCGTAAGATATTCAACAATGAGTAAAATATATGTTACATATCAAGCTCTTAAAGTCGTTACGTAAAAATGTGTATACATTCAGAGACAAATTTATATATGTACAAACTTGTTGATGTTGGTATGATAGTAACTAAACAGCAATAGACGAATGTATCAGACAGAGGGACAAAGGATGATATTTTTTCTACAGCACCTCTATGTTTAAACGTTTTTTTGTAAGGTAGAAGATCGGATTAATATCTATAATATTAACCTGACTTTGCTTGTAGTAACTGTCAGCAATTGTCAATATTCTATTTGTTTTATTATGTGTGCTTTTCACACATTTTACAAAATAAAATGTGTTTTGTGGACCGACAAGCAAGTAGGTTGTTACGTGGAATTATACAAATACTTGGATTGTAGAGTTATTTTCTATTTTACAGGAACACAAGCAGTGTGATGCTAATTGTCCAGGTAAATGTATCATTAATCTCTCTGCACTTCCATATTATTGACAAGAGTTAACATTTAACTTATGCAAATATCCAATTTAATTCCAATCTCATGACATAAACTATGCTACTGATATGCTTTACTTTTTTGCTGTTGACAATATTTCACATAATTCAGATTGAAACTTCTTTGGAAAAGTAATGGATTTTAACCATCTGTGTTTATACAAACATACGTATTTGATTTTAACGAACATAATCTATGTATTACTGGTAAATTATTAAGCCAGGGATTTCGTTCGTTACCATAAATTACTTTAAACCTTTACTAAATTTGTCCATAAATATAAAGACTTGGTTTTGAAGTTTGGTAGTACCTGAAGAAAACTTATTTGAAACGGGATTAAGCACATCCTTATTTTTACGGAAATTTTGTCAACCGAAATTTAGAGTTCTAGTAAATCTTATTGATCCTTCAAATAAACTTATTCTAAAAGGTTTACAATTCAACACTGTAATAAGATAATTGAATATTGTTTGTATTGGTATTAATATTGATTTTGTTATCAGTAAATTAGAAGCAAACTAAATATTACTGGTATGCTATATACATAAACACATTCATGGATCTACAATATATCGATACATGTACTTGTCATTGCACAAGGTTTTGTTTTTCCCTGACTGTTTAGGACGTCTTTATGCTAAATCCATTGGATGTTGGATGTGTACGGATTGATAATATAGTCTTAGATGCATGATTTTTTATTAGTTGTATTTTTATCCATCTGATGAGTGAAGCCTTTTTCAACTGATTTTTTTAGTTCGTTCTTATGTTGTACTGTAATTCAGTGGTTGTCGTTTGTTTATGCGTTACATATTTGTTTATCGTTCATTTTTGGTAAATAAATTATGCCGATAGTTTTCTTGTTTGGATTGTTTGACATTGTCATTTTATAGCTGACTATGCAGTATGGGATTTGCTCATTGTTGAACGCCATACAGTGACCAGCAGTTGTTAATTTTTGTGTCATTTGGTCTTTTGTGGATAGTTGTCTCATTGGCAATCTTACCAGTTTTGTGTTTCTCTTGTGTCGTAGTTCTTCTCTTTTTTTGTGTGTTTTCCTCAGTGTTGGTTTGTAACCCGGATTTGTTTTTTTCTCAAATCGATATATACATGTGTTTTTATTTTCATTTTAGGTTTGAGTGAAGATGCTTTATCTCAGATCCCAAGTAACACAGAGTTGCTTCGTCTGTCTGTTAATTGTGAGACACGCATGCTACACGATTTGGCTCTCCATCTTGGAATGGAAGAAATGGTATGGAGTGATATGGTAGAAAATTACCCAACAAATACACAGATGGTAAAGTTTTTGACACTGATGCATTTGAAAGAGAATGAAATAACATTCACAGAATTGGACAATGGATTGAGAGAAATGGAAATTACAGCACATACATTATGTGTGGTAAGTTATTACTGCAATGTACTTGTGCTATTTTTTTTTTTTATATATATTTGGTATATGGTATGGTTTTAAGGTGTGCATGTCTGTCTTGTAATGTTCATCTGCAATTGACCAAAAATTGCATTTGAAAGTACAAAGACCTAATAGAGACATATGCAATGTCATATTAAATTATAGATTCTAGTTTTTATGTTGTGTTTGTTTCTTTCAATTTTCTTCAGTTTCCCTTTATTTGTCTTCAAGATATCATGTTTCTTTTGATTTGATTAACTTTGAATGACTCTCTATATGAACATACTACCATCAGGTTGTCATTAATTTCGTGAAAGTGAAACATAGCAATCCTTTATTCTGGTTTAAGCATCGGCCGCAACATCAACATTTAGGTCCAGTCTGAGGTTAGAGTTTAATTAAATTAACTTGTTCAATCCTTTCTGGAATATTATGAAATGTGGATAGATCCTTGTTAATGACTAAAACACAGTATCCAGTTCTTGTTAATATCTGGTTATATGACCGTAGGCAGTTTGAGGAGGTCACCTCGATGGTTAATTAAATGGCATCTAGACTAGAATACATACAAAGAAGTGATAAATATTATCGACTACATGCATCGTGAATTGTTTATTTAGGACTTTTTTTATAATTTAAATATACATGTTAATAGTTTTAAATTATATGTTATAATTTGAGTCAAATTGTTAAGCATGCATTTGACAGCTAATTCTCCTTTAATGATAAATAAACTTTTAACAGTTAACAAGTAGATAAGAGTCTAAGGTTAAAGTTTGTTTCACATTAAATACCCTGTCAAACCTTCCTAGAATTTTATGAAACATTGGCAGAAGCTTTTTAATGATTACCGGTAAGAGATAATGTCTGATGCAACGTTTTGAAAATATATTTTCATTTTCAGTATCCTTTTGAAAGATGGACTTACTTTTTAGTTAACATTTTGGGATTATTTTTTTTTACATGTTAGTTTGTAAGCCTTCATAAAACTTGGACAGAAGTTGATCTTCTTGACCGAGAAGTAGCATTTAAAGAGAGAAAATCGAAAAATTCTGTATTTTACTGATAAATGGACTGAGTTTTTATTAGGTCAACATTACACTTTAACACGCAGCAGCAATTGGAACCGAGACAAAGGGTTCCGTGGAACCCCTTAAGAATATTTAAAATATTTTTTACGTTAGGCATTTCTGGTCCAGGAGGACCGTGGGGTTTGATTTGGATACAAAAGTTTTTTGTAATTATATTTCCTTTGTTTTCACTTACGAGAAATTGTTGATATTGTTTACTATATTAAGTATGTGATATATATATAACTTAACACTTTTTTGTTGATGTTATAGTGAAACTCAAAATTCAGTATCTACAATTTTTTTGTTTTGGCGCTTTGATACATAAGTTGGTCTTTTTGTAGGAATTGTTTAGTAATTTGACCTGTTATATCTGTCTGGGTTACTCACCCAATGGTGTCCCTTTAAACAAACAACTGTCATACAAGTGTGAGGTTTAACTGGCTATAAACCAGATTGAACACGCTTTCTTTTCTGAAAATGCCTGTACCAACTAATGAATATGGCCGCTGTTTTTCACCTTTTCAGTTGATTGATATCGTATAAATTGGTCAAGTTTTGATAAGCGTCCTGTTTTTCACCTTTTCAGTTGATTGATATCGTATACATTGGTCAAGTTTTGATAAGCGTCCTGTTTTTCATCTTTTCAGTTGATTGATATCGTATAAATTGGTCAAGTTTTGATAAGCGTCCTGTTTTTCACCTTTTCAGTTGATTGATATAGTATAAATTGGTCAAGTTTTGATAAGCGTCCTGTTTTTTCACTTTTTCAGTTGATTGATATCGTATAAATTGGTCAAGTTTTGATAAACGTCCTGTTTTTCACCTTTTCAGTTGATTGATATAGTATAAATTGGTCAAGTTTTGATAAGCGTCCTGTTTTTTCACTTTTTCAGTTGATTGATATCGTATAAATTGGTCAAGTTTTGATAAACGTCCTGTTTTTCACCTTTTCAGTTGATTGATATAGTATAAATTGGTCAAGTTTTGATAAGCGTCCTGTTTTTTCACTTTTTCAGTTGATTGATATCGTATAAATTGGTCAAGTTTTGATAAACGTCCTGTTTTTTCACCTTTTCAGTTGATTGATATTGATAAGAATTGGTCAAGTTTTGATAAGCGTCCTATTTTTGAATTTGTCTTTGAGTTTGGTACTTTTGCTAAACTTTTTACCTTAATTTTTGCTAAGGTTAAGTTTATATGATATTAATCTTTGAACAAACCGTCATAAGCAATGAGTAATTTGAACATGTCTTTATGATTTTGTCTGGACCCTTTACTTCTGTAATAACTGTACGAACTTGTTTCCACATAACATGGATCAATGGTAGATGTAACTTATCACCCTGAAATAAATAAATGTTTAATATTATCGTATTTACAGGTACGTCAGAGAAAACAAGTGAAATCTAGTAAGTACTTTGATATCTAAAGTTTTTTACATGGTATATTCAAAAGTGTTATGTTTTTATACGACCGCAAATTTTGAAAAAAATTTCGTCGTATATTGCTATCACGTTGTCGTCGTCGTCGTCGTCGTCGTCGTCGTCGTCGTCGTCGTCCGAATACTTTTAGTTTTCGCACTCTAACTTTAGTAAAAGTGAATAGAAATCTATGAAATTTTAATACAAGGTTTATGACCACAAAAGGAAGGTTGGTATTGATTTTGGGAGTTTTGGTCCCAATATTTTAGGAATTAGGGGCCAAAAAGGGACCAAATAAGCATTTTCTTGGTTTTCGCACTATAACTTTAGTTTAAGTTAATAGAAATCTATGAAATTTTGACACAAGGTTTATGACCACAAAAGAAAGGTTGGGATTAATTTTGGGAGTTTTGGTTTCAACAGTTTAGGAATTAGGGGCCAAAAAAGGGCCCAAATAAGCATTATTCTTGGTTTTCGCACAATAACTTTAGTTTAAGTTAATAGAAATCAATGAAATCTAAACACAATGTTTATGACCACAAAAGGAAGGTTGGTATTGATTTTGGGAGTTTAGGTCCCAACAGTTTAGGAATTAGGGGCCAAAAAGGGACCCAAATAAGCATTTTTCTTGGTTTTTGCACCATAACTTTAGTATAAGTAAATAGAAATCTATGAAATTTAAACACAAGGTTTATGACCATAAAAGGAAGGTTGGTATTGATTTTGGGAGTTTTGGTCCTAACAGTTTAGGAAAAAGGGGCCCAAAGAGTCCAAAATTAAACTTTGTTTGATTTCATCAAGAATTGAATAATTGGGGTTCTTTGATATGCGGAATCTAACTGTGTATGTAGATTCTTAATTTTTGGTCCCATTTTCAAATTGGTCTACATTAAGGTCCAAAGGGTCCAAAATTAGACTTAGTTTGATTTTGAAAAAAAATTAATCGGTTGGGTTCTTTGATATGCTGAATCTAAAAATGTATTTAGATTCTTGATTATTGGCCCAGTTTTCAAGTTGGTCCAAATCGGGGTCCAAAATTAAACATTGTTTGATTTCATTAAAAATTGAATAAATGGGGTTCTTTGATATGCCAAATCTAACTGTGTATGTAGATTCTTCATTTTTGGTCCTGTTTTCAAATTGGTCTACATTAAAGTCCAAAGGGTCCAAAATTAAACTTAGTTTGATTTGAACAAAAATTGAAATCTTGGGGTTCTTTGATATGCTGAATCCAAACATGTACTTAGATTTTTGATTATGGGCCCAGTTTTCAAGTTGGCCCAAATCAGGATCTAAAATATTATATTAAGTATTGTGCAATAGCAAGTCTTTTCAATTGCACAGTATTGCACAATGGCAAGAAATATCTAATTGCACAATATTGTGAAATAGCAATTTTTTTTTTAATTAGAGTTATCTTTCTTTATCCAGAATAGTAAGCAAGGATTATCTAATTGCACAATATTGTGAAATAGCAATTTTTTTTTTAATTGGAGTTATCTTTCTTTGTCCAGAATCAACTCAAATCTTTGTTATATACAATGTATATTCACTTTTTACTACCAACTGATAAATTAAAATAATCTTTACCATTCAGTGATAACAAGCAGTTGTTTTACATCTTAATATTTTATGATGTATTTAAATGAGTAGTTATTGTTGCAAACTCCATTAGAAATTTAATTGAGATTAATTTGGAATAAGGGAAAGGGGGATGTGATTAAAAAAATTGGGTTCAATTTTCTCATTTGAAATGAAATTTCATAAATAAAATGAAAATTTCTTCAAACATTTTTTTGAGAGGATTAATATTCAACAGCATAGTGAATTGCTCTAAGAGAAAACAAAAATTTTAAGTTCATTAGAACACATTCATTCTGTGTCAGAAACCTATGCTGTGTCAACTATTTAATCACAATCCAAATTTAGAGCTGAATCCAGCTTGAATGTTGTGTCCATACTTGCCCCAACCGTTCAGGGTTCAACCTCTGCGGTCGTATAAAGCTACGCCCTGCGGAGCATCTGGTTCATACTGTTCTGATTCTAAAAAAGATCATAAATGTAATGCTTACCTTGGTACAATATCTAAATAAGGGTAGTTAAGGTAAACAAAAGGTCATCTTGATTCCTTTTCATCTAACTGTGCAACTTTTTAGCTCACCTGGCCCAAAGGGCCAAGTTAGCTTTTCTCATCACTTGGCTTCCGTCGTCGTCCTTTGTCTGTCGTCTGTCGTCCATCGTTAACTTTTACAAAAATCTTCTCCTCTGAAACTACTGTGCCAAATTTAACCAAACTTGATCACAATCATTATTATGGTATCTAATGTAAAAAAAATGTGTTCGTTGACCCGGCTAACCAACCAAGATGGCTGCAATGGCTAAAAATAGAACATAGGGGTAAAATGTAGATGTTTGCCTATATCTGTGAAACCAAACCATTTAGAGCAAATTTGATAAAAAAGTAAAATTGTTTACCAGTTCAAGATATATCTGCCCTGAAATTTTAGAATGAAGCGGACAACCCTTGTTGGGTTCCTGCCCCTGAATTGGTAACTTCAAGGAAGTTGTGCTGTTTTGGGTTATTATCTTTATTATCTTGAATAATATTATAGATAGAGATAAACTATAAACAGTAATAATGTTCAGCAAAGTAAGATCTACAAATAAGTCAACCCTTAAGAAGTTATTGTCCTTTATAGTAAACTTTTGTAAATATTTGTAATCTTTTACAAAAATAATCTCCTCTGAAACTACTGAGACAAATTTAACCAAACTTGTTCATAATCATCATAAAGGTATCTAGTATAAAAATGTGTTCGATGACCCTGCCCTTGAACCAAGATGGACGACATGGCTAAAAATAGAACATAGGGTAAAATGGCTCATATCTCTGAAACAAAAGCATTTTCAGCAAATCTGACAGGATTATATTGTTCATTAGGTCAACATATGTCTGCCTTGACATTTTCAGACCAATCAGGCAACCTGTTGATGGGTTGCTGCCCCTAAATTGGTCATTTTAATAAAATTTTGCAGCTTTTGGTTAATATCTTGAATACTATTATAGATAAGGATACACTGTACACAGCAATAATGTACAGCAAAGTAAGACCTACAAAAAACCCTGACATCACCAAAATGGTAAATTGACCCCTTTAGGAGTTATTGCCCTTTATAGTCAATTTTTAACAAATTTCATAAATTTTGTAAATTTTTATAAATTTTTAAAAATATTGTCCACTGATACTACTGGACAAACTTCATTATAGATAGAGATATGTGTAAGCAGAAAGAATGATTAGTAAAGAAAGATCTACAAACACATCACCATCACCAAAACACAATTTTGTCACGAATCCATCTGTGTCCTTTGTTTAATATGCACATAGCCCAAGGTGAGCTACACAGGCTCTTTAGAGGTTCTAGTTTTCACATTTCATAGGATTGAGTAATCATAATGTTTTTATCTTTATCATATAGTTCTGTATCTTTTTTTATTACAAAGCAGTCAGCACATACTTTCGAAAATATAATCACCATCTTGAGAGATAAAATTGTGAATGGAAATTTTATGGGGAATGTGTCAAAGATGTTTATCTTCCATGCGTGATTTGGTTATAAAATTGACTGCCTCCCTGAATGTATTCCAATTATAGTCCAGTCTAACTAAGATTTAACCTCAAACTAACAGAAAATGTTTTAGTTCTAATCTATAGCATTATGCCCTTTATATACACAGAAAAAAGTCCCATAAAATATAACTTTAGGAAAACTCAAATCAGCATTTTTCTTTGGAAATTAACATTGGAAGGGGAGATAACTCTTGCAAAAATCAGTCTTTTTTTGGTCAGTTTTTGATTGTTTTTTCTTTAAATTTATGTAAAGTATGATACTTTGATGGGGTTATAAGTTTGTATTTGACTAAATGATATAATCTTCTGCTCATGAAATGTACAAAACCGAAGTGTTATGGGTAGATTTATTTTTGTTGTGCATTTCTCATTAAAAAAATTGCAAATTTGAAGCTTTGTGACCATTTTGAAAAAATGATGTGAAAATTTGGTATTGTTAATATCTGTATATTATATTTTTTCAGCAACTTACTTATGTAAAGAAACTTTAAACCACAAAAAGAAGAAGACATGCTTAATTATTTTGATTAAATTTGAGATTCTTTACCTTGACATGTTGAAAAATTCAATAAAGGTCAACTAATGAATTTCGAAATCTAGATCATAGCTTGATAAAAGTTATGACAACACCTTTAGAATTGTTTGTTATACTCTAAAGACCGCTAAAAAATCAAGAATCAACTGATTCTGATGAATAGAAACGGTAAAGTTGTAATTTTGTATCAATTTTTAAAGATATTTCTGCCTTTTTTGCAATAGTTATCTCCCTTTTCAATGCAAATCTCCATAGGAATTTTAAACGGTGATTTTTTTAAGTCTTCCTCAAGTTAGATTTTATGGGACTTTTTTCTGTGTATATTTGGGTTATAATACTAAAGATAAAATTTAAAAATCTTCTGTTGCAATTACTTTCGGGTTTGGGTCAAATATATGCTAGATTGACTGGACTATTAATAAAAAACATTAAAAGTTTCTCTGTGTCCGTCGTCTACTTTTATAAAAATAGTCACCTCTTCAGAAACTATTGAACCAATTTCAACAAAACCTAGAGTGAATATTTCTTTGAGTATGCAGCATACATGTTGTTCTGACATGGCTGCTATGGCTAACCATTGAACATACGGTTACAATGCATTGTTTTGTCTTAAAAGCCTGAATAAGACAAAACTATAACATAGGCAAAACGTTTTTACCAATTTTCCAAAACATTGGAGATTAGTCTTTTGTAACACAATCATGACAATGTTATAAACTTAGCAATTGTGAATTTAATGATCATACTACATTGCGTTTTGTTTACTGTTATGTGTTTTTGTCATTTTTGTCACACTTGTGACAAAAGTTGCAGAATGTGAGACAATTTGGTGGCGTTTTAACTATTTTGTAAAGCTTGATATACCAGAAAGTAGAAGACGTGGATGCTTTATTTATACATTGTGTGTATAGATTCTTTACGTTACGAAGTTTATGTTTTGTATACATCCGTCGTCATTGACCTCATTTTCATGGTTCAACTGATGTTTAAAAAACAAAACTTGCAGTTTTGAGTAATGGGAATTTCTCTCTTATGCTTAGTTATACAACATATAGCTGGTTCATTTGAATGTCTTTTTGTCAATCAGCCAGGAATCACCTGACCTTAACCTGTATTCATGGATCAATGATCAGGGTTATGTTTACTTGGTCAAGTTCGTATCTCAATACTATACATGCAACAAGACAACTTTATTTGGTGCATGTAATGAATGTATCGTATACATGTCTGACTAAACTTATCCTCATTTTCATGGTTCATTTAATTTGTAGATGTTATTCTTCATGATTAGACATATTTTCGATACGTCAATCATATTCATTGTATGAATAACCTCAATTTGACGCTTCTGTAATCAAGGATGAGTTTTCCTGGTGAAGTCAATTGCACAGATCCTACATATGCCAACTATATTTGATATATCAAATGATTGTAAGGTATACATTTTTTTCATAGTACATTGGTCAATGTGTTGTTTGGTAGTTTGCCGGGAAATAATGGAGCAGTTGCATTTGGTTTATGGCATGATTGTAAGGTGAGGTTGTCCGACTGGTAGGTTTCCACTGACCCTAATCCCATTTTTAGGATTTATTGTTCAATGTTCAATTTGAGTGGTTTGCTTTGTTTCCGTAATACTAGTACTCTGAAATGTATACATTGTATGTGTAAATTTAATTTTTGATTTTAAACAGCCAGTGAATGAAATGACACTAATAATAATCGATCTGTAATGCTCTCTTAAATGCCGGTGATGATCCTTTAAGAATTATCTAGTAGACGATTTAAATAATTGGGATGAGACAATAATTAGAAGTTGGCAGTCCATTATGTGGGAAAATATGCCCTTGAATAATTATAAAATTACAATGAAGTAATGGGGGAAATATTTAGGCCCAATTTTCAGTTTCAGCTATTGTCTCCTTTCCAGAGAGCATGAATTGAATGCAGAAACTGTATACATTAACATATTTAATTGTTAGTGCCAGCTGGAAAATAAATGCAAATGTTTACCCTTGTGTCTCACAAGCATAACACGCATTTGACTGTCCAGGATAAACAATATTCCATTGTTTAAAAAAGCATTCAAGGTAACACTGCAATATGAGTCTTTGATAAGTTTTGAATAATTCTCTGTAGATATATTTGTTTTCTTATTCCAGGTATTCCTGACGATATTCTAGACTGTATTCCATCAGACGAAATTTTAGATAGATTAGCACCGTTGATTGGCAAGATAGTTTTTCAACTAGGAATAGAACTTGGACTCTCTGTAGAAGAGATAGAGAGTATCAAAGAGAAATGTGATCGTGATTTGACAGCACAGAATAAGGAAGTCTTGTTTGCATGGAGGAAAGACAGAACAGTGAAACCTACAATACGGGTTCTTGAGCAAGCTTTTGTAGATATTGGTAAAGGGGCAAGGTGTTTAAAGGAAGTTGTAAAAGATGTTGATCCAAATACACTTCAGGCTGTAGAAACATTTATAGGTAATACTACTATGAAAAAAGTCTGAGTAAATAAATAAGACACTTTAGGTAAAATTTTGCTCATCTTATTAAATGAAAAACAAGGGAGTGAAATGGATTTAATAAACTTCTACAAATACTTCAAACAGTAGATTCCATTCATTCAAAAGTTTTGATCAAACTTAGTGTTGAAAAAAACCTCTCCATTATATATCACATTAAGTAACAGTAGTTCTGGATTACTATAGCAATTTATATAGAAAAGTCTTTGGTTTATATCATGAGGGTGGATCATTTCCAGAAACCTAATTGTGAACTAACAAAAATCGTAAATCCAATGAAAAGCATATGAATAATAATGTAAAAAAGAAAACTACACAAAGACAATACAACAAAACATTACACAGGAAAGATTATTAAGTAACACAAAATCCGTGGTTGTTTTTGAGTGCTCCTGCAGTATCCTTGAATTCCCTTTATTGATATTTTTAGGACATTATTTTTTCATGTCCCCGGTACAAAATGTTGAAGGGCATATTAATTTACCCATGTCCGTCTATCCGTCCGTCCGTCCAACCGTCCATCTGTCCGCCCATCCGTCCGTCCTGATTAGGATATATTGTTTGTCCGGCTGTCTTTTCCTACAGTTTTGGAGGTACAACTTTAATATTTTGTGGGATGTTCACACACATAATGAAGGTGTGTAAGGCCACAGGATTTTGATTTTTTTGTAATATTCTGAAAATGGCAGGTAGTTGGACTTAATAATGTTTTTTGTACTAGCTGCATAGAGAAATCATGGTTTGTCAGGCTATCTCCTCCTACAGTTTTGGAGGTACATCTTAAATATTTTGTAGAATGTTCATACACATAATGGAGATGTGCATGGCATTTTTATTTCTTTTAAATACATAGTTTTTATACGTTCGTTTACAGGACGTATTATGGTATACCATTATTCCTCTGTCCGTCTGTCCATCCATCCGTCGTCAACATGTCGGAAAATAACTCAAAAACGTTTTAACAAAATAATCTGCACATTTACAGATAGAATCAGAGAACATGCAAGCAAAATCATACAGGACATTCAAATCAGTCAGATTTTAGACTATATGATGACACATCTGGTGATATCAGCAGATGACAGACGCCGTATTGAACAAAATGCGGGACAAGATGATCAAAACAAAGCATTGCTTGATATTGTGGTTAAAAGGAGAGAACCTATATATAGTGTGTTTGTTGATGGATTACGTAACTGTGGATACAAGGAGCTAGCAAATGATTTGAAATATAATTCTGAGGAAATGAGCCCACTTACAACATCAGAACCTGCTGAAAATAAAGGTATAGTTAGTTTGTGTTGTGTACACTTGCTCAGTTGCATTTTTACTGTTTCTTTATTACATTGGCGCATTTGTATTTCAAATAACACCGCTGACAAATTATTATGCAAAGCAGCTTACTTTTAACCAATCATCCTCATTTAAGCCCCATCACACTAGACCAAGACCATGGAGATTGCATTACAATCTTTAAAAAAATAAGATCTCGGTGAGATCGTGGTATGGTCAGCTTGAATATTCAATATTTCATAGCGTGCATACACTACAAAAGTCCAAAAGTCTGAAAAGACCAGTTTTTGTCTCGATTTGCATGAACTTTTACTCGACATTCTCTTTTTGTATGAAATTTTTGTAAAAATTCTCGACAAAGTCTTAATTCGTCTGAAATATGTATTAATATTCTCGACCTTGTTCTCGACTATCTTTATTGTTTCTCGATTTTTCTCGACATATGTCTTGACAGTATTAACATTGTCTGAATATTCTCGACACTTTCTCGACAGTCTAAAATGTGTCTTGATTTGTCTTGACCTATTCTCGACTGTCTTGAATTTGTCTCGATAAGTCTTGACATATTCTTGACATTCTTAATGATGTCTGAATATGTCTCGACACATTCTTGACATTCTTAATGATGTCTTAATATGTCTCGACACATTCTCGACAGTATAAATTTCATTTGAATTGTGTATCGACGCAGTCTTACAGTCATAAACACTTTCTTGAGCTGATTTGTTTTCATTTCCATTATGGCTTAACTAGACTAAAAGAATTAGAATACAATATCACAATGCAAATTATAAAAACAACATATTGGTCAATAATTGTTTATTAGCCATATAAACATTGAATATTATGCATGTAAAATGAAATATGTCTACAGTATGAGTGATTTCAATTATTAAGCACTTATTTATCATATGTATAAATTAACATTTGTAACCCACATTTAAATAGGTTTATATTTAACCATACTCACATTTGTATTTGTAACATTTTCATACCAATATTTGTTCTTATCAAAATATTCACATATAAACATTTTAATACAAAATATTTAATTGCCAAAATTTTGTTTCAGTAATAATAAGTGTAACTTGAAAAAGAACAGTAAATTCTAGAAAAAGAAATAAAGCAGAATAAATATCCTGTACAATGGTCATGATGGTTGTAATTTGAAATTTGGAACTTTTTTTTTTCAATTACAGAAAAAAGTAGGATGTGAAATGTGTGGTTTGGTTTCCACATTTTGGCACTACGTTTCTGAACTTTTATAGAAGTCGTTATCCTCATTGCTTTTTGAATAAATCAAACATATGCAAATTTATATAAAAGATATAACAAAATACTGAATTAATCAAATATGGGTCCACTTTCTACATGATAACTTTTTACTCACAATGTTAAGGTAGATCATATGTAAGTTTCCTGAGATACATTTTTGTATACTTTGCTAAAATGAAGATTTTTATATGCTCTTTTAAAAAAATAAAATAAAAGGAATGGGCCTCTGTGCTATTTTTAAAACTATGAGTCATTGAAAAATTGTAGGATCGTGCAAAAACACATTTTTGTGCAAAAAAAAATAATCTATGAGATAGAACTTTCATTGAAATAAATTGTGAGAAGATATGTTTTATAATATGTATATAAAAAAAGGGGTCACTGAACTGTTTTCTTGATACAAGTAAAAAATCCCAATCAGACCAGTAATCTTTTTTACTAATAGAGTTATCTCCCCTTAAAAGGCTCATTTGAAAAAATGTCTCTAAAACACAAAATGTATGGTATTTGTTTAAATATTTTGGATAATGAAATAATTATATACCGATTGAAGGAACTCATTAATTACAAATTAATAAGAAATACTATAATAATATTAAGTCTTAAGTCGGAACCATTAACATTCAGCAATGAATCCGGTTCCTTACCTGGAAGAAGAAGAAGAAGAAGTCTAATATATCATTATTCCCATTTTTTACAGGTTAAATACAGGTAAATGCGTAAAGGTGGCAACTATTTATTTTGGAAAAGTTAAATGCAAGAAAATGTTGGAAACGTAATACACCCTTTGAAAGGAATATCTCATAGAAAATAGCAAAGTTGACTTCCATTTAAAAAATCTCTTTTTGTCCACTTTTTTTTTCTTTTGAACAACTTGTTCCATATACAGCAAGAAAGTACATAACAATGTACCTTTCCAAGTATATAAACTATTTATCTACTTCATACAAAATACATACATGTATAAATGCATATCTAAACATTTAAAAACCATATTTTATTGTCTTCTGAAGCAAATACAACTGGATTGCTTATTTTATCAAAACTAAATATATGTGTGTCAATCTTTCTGTCATCGGTGACCAAGAATAGTCCAGACTGTTCCGGAATGGGAAACATCTCCAATTTTACCCACATGGTAGCTTTATCTAGATGGTTGTGTTTGAAAATCTTAGAAATTGTGCCAAAGCGATGGTTTGTCCTATGTGAAACACAAACACAATAGTCATGTGAGCGTGATGCTGTCGTCTGATGCTCTGTTGTTGAGAAGAAAAATTGTCTTTTTAACTCGGCATCCTGTCTCTGGCTGAACTTAAGATATGTGACCACTGGGTCTATGTCAAATAACTCATAATTTTGGTCATATATATTATTGTAATTGTCTCTTAGAATTGATAGATCCTCACTTTGTAATATGAATCTTTTCGTAGATGCTGTAGATATATCTTGATGGTGAATGGAATTTACTTTTTCTGCCAAGCGGCACAGACTTGTTTGTCTGCTGTAATTTATAATTTCACCACTCAAAATATTGTGAGAGCTCCAATCGTATATCTGAAATATGAATTAAGGAAATTAATTTATGCATACTAGAGTAAGTGAATGAGATGTGATAAATTGTATCTTAACAAGGCTGTATTCCTTAACTCTTGAAAGCCAAATCAGCAAATTGTAAATAAATAATGTTAAATGCTGAAAACCATCACATATAGCTTGCTCATGTGAACCCTCATATGCAGTATCTCAAGAAAAATGCTACAACCATATAAATCATGTCTGTCTTGTGTTAGAATAAATACATACGTGTTGACTTTTAAACCTGAAGCATTTGTTTACAACTGTCTTAAATAAGGTACCTGGTGTTCAGTTGTTGTCGTTTGTTGATGTGGTTCATTTTTCTTTTCATTTCTCGTTTTTTATAAAAATTAGACGGTTGTTTTCCTATTTTAATGGTTTTACACTAGTCATTTTTTGGGGCCCTTAATTAGTAGAAGTTGTTTGGTATGAGCTAAGGTTTTTTGTGGAAAATCGTTCTTTGGTCTTTAATGGTTTATTTTTAGTGATAATTATGAAAATGAAACACAAAGAATAACTTGCTAATATGCACCTTGATTCAAATTTCACCAAGCATTTTGACAGTATTGCAAGGCAAAACATAGATCCCTACTTATAAAATTTCATTACACTGCAACAAAATGCTTTGACTATCACTTGTCAAGGTGTAAAGTACAAACAAATATCAAGTCAATATATTAAAGAAGATAAAAAAAAGGGGGAAAGTAATGATTTGAGTGAATTTTCAAAGTCCAAGGACCATAACTCTGATGCCAAATTTGATGCAACTCAAAGCGCCTTCATTTTATAACCTATCATCTATATGTAAGATGTTGTGGTCTGCTCGTTGTGGCTCATTATTGAAGGTCATACGGTGACCTATAGTTTTTAATGTTTTCGTCTCCGGTGGACAGTTGTCTCATTGGCAAGTATACCACATCTTCTTTTTTATGTTATCAACTTACCCGGTAGGTCTGCATCACTGTTGATTCTTCATGTCCGTGTTGTAAAATTTGTCTGGTCACCCAACTGTTTGCTCGTTCCAAAGGATAAAGCCATCTATCATACAATGGTCCATAGTCTTCATAACCCTCTGGGATATGATGTAGCAGGTGTGTTGTGATATTCTACAAATAAAAATATTTTAAACAAATGAAAAATTATAAATTCATACAGTATTATATAGTACTACATCTGAAAAAAAAATTATATAAACCTTAATTCTGACTTCAGTACTGATACTGGTTTAGTGTCTGTCTGTTATGATGTTACTGATGAAACTTAACACATCAGCTATACACAACTCCAGGATGTGTGTGAAGGAAATTATTGCAAGGGAAATAATTGAATGTGCTTATTTTAATTGATATTGCAACAAGCATTATTGTTTAATTATTAACATCAAAGTCAAGTGTATCCCAAACTCTAACTGAACGACAAAATGACAGATAAAAAATCATTCGGACAGACAGAAATTTTGAAATATTTTGTTTAAATATGTACAAAAACCCAGATTTCTCTTTCAGTCAGACAAACCCTAAAACAGTTTGGCACAGACTGAAAGTCCATTAATTGGTCACTGAGAGAGTTGGCTTTTTGAAATTATGTGACATCTTCTTAAATTGCATTTTTATATCATTCGGCAATTTATCTGCCCTTTAATCATTTTTTTTTAAATTATGCTTTTTATAAGGGTGCTATAAACATTTTGATATAAACAACTAGGGGTTATTCCCCGACTAAAAATAACCATGGAGGGAAACCCCTGTTTATTTACTTAATTAATGCTAAAGCATCATGTTTTTTGTATTTGATTGTAAAAAAACATTAATAAGTATTCAATTACAAATGGTTGAATATTGAAATAATTTTAAAGATTATATTAAATAAACATGTTTTGAAGGGAGACAACACTGTAAACATCCTGTTTTTAGGCAGTGAAAAATGAAAACATATTTGCAGCCACTGTAGTAGCTGTTTTCGGAGCAGGAGACCGTACTTTTTAAAGGCCTGGTTAAAACCTATAAATTTCATACAGTTTGGATTATAAAAAATGTGCACGTCTGTATGAGTATGAACATAACCTGATTTCAGGTTTTTTATGTTCAAATTAGGCAAAACCTCAAGGAAAAAAAGTCATTTTGATAAGATTAAAAAAAAATAATTATGAAACAAAATTAAAAAAATCAACCTACTAAATTGCTATACTAGTTCTGGTGCTCTTGTCATGGTTATGTGCCATATGAATATAACAAGGTAAAAAATATGGAAATATGCTTTCTAAAGGTTAAGCTTAAATTTGATACTTTTTTAATTTTGTGTAGAATTTGAAAGTAAAATTTCAAAAATTTAAGTTATAATCTAGCTTTTCTTGGACATAATGAAATTAAGTGAATCTCATCATCCACAGACTGACTGCGGATTTTCATAGATTACCAAGTCTTTTGATTCTGTTGAATTAATTTTTATTTGACAAATTTTGCAAATAAATTGTTTCACATAATCATATATTAAAGAATATTACTGGTTAGGGCTATAAACTTTAAAGTTAATAGTACTATTTAAAAATGTAAACACAAAACCGCTTTACATATAATGCACAAGGATGCAGGAAAATAAATAATTTACATTTATATTTATTCAAAAACACTTTAATTATAAATATAAATGTATTATAAACATAAAACTTCTGATTGTAATTAATGCATATCATTAACATTGCAAATATATTTGTACACAATATTTCAAATGTAAATGTTGTTTTGATAGCAATTTGGAAAAACAATCCAAACATTTAATGAATTTGCAAAAAACCTTTCATCATTTGAAGTTTCCTATCAGGATATATTTTAATGGCTTCACAAACCCAATCATAAAATTAAAAACACAATAGAAATGGCATTTTCAATTTACAAGAGCCATATACATGTCAGCTTGGCATTGAAGCCATGTTCATCGTTATTATAACACCTGTAAAACTTCAAATAGAAAACACAAGTAGATGTTTAACCAATCAATTATCATCATTTTAACCTTATATAAAAAGTAAAACTGAATTCTTGCACATTATTGTTTGCTTGTCAACATGGAATATCAACGTCACTACCAGCCAACCTTTACACATCTTAACAATGTGAGAAGTAACAACCAGATAATGCATCAATACCAGCCAACTTATTCTCTGCCAACTAGTAGTAGATCAACAAGTCATATGTCATACCAGCAAAATACGGTGAGTTGCAAATACACTATAGTAATTAGTTTAAATAATTAACATGTGAATAATTAATATAAGGCATCAAAATCTGTCTAGTAAAGTTACTTATTTTGGTTTTTTATTTGGGAGGACAGATAGAAAAAGAGGGGAGGAGTGTTAATTACTCTGTATAAAATAATAATATTCAAACACAACCATTATAGACCCAATAAACCATTTCAACTCATTTAAGTTTCATTATTTTCTCACCTGTTTATGAATATGAACATGAATATTGCATTTTTAGAAGTAAAGTTATTTTTTTTTATCATATTTTCTAATAATCAGATAATGTTGCTTTGCTTTATATATCATATTTCATTTTTCTGAGCATAAGCAAAGCCCTATTTTGCAATTTGATGTTGTTAAGTATTTAAAATCTTGATATTTAACATAATTGTATAATATTTGATTTAAACAATGATTTGTATAGTCTAACTATGATCCATGATTAACATAAACATTAGTATCAAATTTGAGATACAATTTTTTTTTAACAAATTTGTCTTCAATTATATTTAAGGATGTTTGCTTGTCATGTTTTGGAAATTTTGTCAGCTTTTGAAATTCTCTGGTTTTATCCATTTGAATGCCTTAAAAAAATTTGACCATGAACCCCCATTTTTTCTTTGTATAAATCTTATACATGTATAATTATAAGCCATTTGTGAAAGTCTTATAAATCTTAATTATATTAAATAGTTTTTGAGAACTTTTAACTGGTCAATGGAAAAGCTAGAAAAGTCAAGAGAGAACATTTCTGGCCAAAATTCCAATGGCTAATATCTCAAAAACAATCACATTGACCCCTATATTCTTTTTGATTTTTTTAATCCTCAACTTAACCCCTATCAATACATACTAGTTTTTGGAAAGTTATTTATTTTGAATCTGAGCAGCAAACATCATTAACTGATGATATTCTGATGGTAGGTCATGTCAAAATGTTTTTGATACTTATATCATGCTGATAGACCAACAGATATTTATTAAATGAACACTCTCTGTGTAATTATAATTAATTTTTCAACACGTTTCTTGCATTCCATGAATATAGGTTGTAAATTATAAAATATCCTTTTTGATGTTTATAAAAACAATTTCATCTCAGTATAGGTGTTGCTCATTGTTGAAGGCCATACAGTGACCTATAGTTGTTCATTTCTGTTTCATTTTGGTAGCTTTTGGAGAGTTGTCTCATTGGCAATCATATCACATCTGCTTCTTTTGGAAATTTCTGTGCAAAATATTATGATCTGATCTTCTAATGGTTTAACTTTGGACCCTTTTGGCCCCTTTTCCTAAACTGTTTGGACCAAAACTCCCTAAATCAATCCCAACCTTCCTTTTACGGTCATAAACCTTGTGTTTAAATTTCATAGATTTCTATAAACTTATACTAAAGTTATGGTGCTAAAACCAAGAAAAATGTTTATTTGGGCCCCTTTTTGGTCCCCAATTCCTAAACTGTTGGAACCAAAACTTCCAAAAACAATCCCAACCTTTCTTTTGTGGTCACAAACCTTATGTCAAAATTTCATATATTTCTATTTACTTAAACTAAAGTTATAAAACGAAAAACAAGAAATTGTTTATTAGGGCCCTTTTTGGCCCCTTATTCCTAAAATGTTGGGATCAAAACTTCCAAAACCAATCCCAACCTTCATTTTGTGGTCATAAACCTTGTGTTAAAATTTCATAGATTTCTATTCACCTTTACTAAAGTTAAAATGCGAAAACTAAAATTATTCGGACGCCACAGAAGACTACGCAAACGTGAAAGCAATATACGACGAAAAAAATTTCTATTTTTGCGGTCGTATAAAAATTTAATATAATTTAAATCATTGTGAAATTATTTCTAGTGGATATGTTATTTATGGATTTGCTTACAATTTATAAAATAGTATTTAAATAGGTTAAATACTGATCAATACTAGGGGTCCTTGTTGAAATAAAGGTTAAAATGTAACAATACTTTAATGTTGTCATAAGTTTTTGTCAAGCCTTCGACTTTAGTCGAAAAAACGAGACTAAGCGATCCTACATTCAGTTGTCAGCGGTGGCGTCCACAAATATTCACTCTGTTGTTAAAGTGTTTGAAAATTTTAATAACTTTCTTAAACTTTAATTGATTTTTACCAAACTTGGACAGAAGCTTGGCCCGAGAACACAGTTATTTCATAGTGCATTTCTTTTAGACAATAAATTCAAATTAAAAAATCGCACCTGCTCTTTCTCAAAAATATTTTTACAGTGTAGGGTACTACCAGTGAGACAAATAATATCAAAATTATAGAAACTTCTCCCAGCTCTAACTCAAAATATTGACAATTCTGTATTAAGGGTGTGTAAAATTCAGTTTGACAGCTTCAGACGTGATAAAATTTGACCTTTTAGAACTTGTCCAATTCACTACTTAACAAAAAGTTTCAGCACCAAATTTTTTTTGACATGAATTACATCCCCCTACTTAATATTTCATGCATTTAATATAAATAAATAAATTGGGAAAGTGTATTAAATAAAACATGTTAGTTATACACTGTTTACACTAGGGACTATATTCCTAGACAACTAAAACCAAGGACGATAACTGTGTCCTTGGACCTTATGATCTTAAGATAGTATCCAGAAGAAAATTTTGTTAAAATAAAATTCCATTTTTTCAATATTTTACATGTAAATGGACTCAGTTTTTCTGCGGGGAAACATTACATTCACTCTGTGGTTAAAGTTTTTAAAATTTTAATAACTTTCTTAAACTATCCTTGGTTTGTACAGAAATTGGACAGAAGCTTATTTATGATCATAAGATAATATCCAGAAGTAAATTTTGTAAAAAATAAATCCATTTTTTCCATATTTTACATTTGAATGGACTTAGTTTTTCTTCCAGTTAACATTACATATGTATTCTGTGTTTAAAACAAGTGTTGAATGTGATTTAAATATTCAAATAAATTTAAAGAGTTATCTCCCTGCTATGTTATACAAATGAACATTTTTAGGGCCTCCTTATAGCCTAACAGTGAAAAACTGAAGAAATAACATAAAATGAGAACTAACTTACAAAACTTTTCAGATCACTAATATAACAAGACTAGTAGAAAGTTACTTTCACTTGAAACCATTCAATAATACCTCTTATTATTTTGTATATTCTGTAAACAAACTTATAGTCACAGATACTTCTTTTCACATTTAACTTTCTCTAGCCAGTTTCACAGTGATTTAATTTCTTGTACTTTTATTATACATAATTGCAGTCCCCTTGATAATACTAGAGCACGGAAAATTCACATAATTTAGATTAATTTAAACTTTAGAGATAAATTTGTGATCAATCCTGCAGTAGATTCAATAAATTTTACAATTTTAATGCATCTTTGGAATTGCAAGTTTGAACATGATGAGTCTAAACTGATTTTGATGAGTCTGGGACTCATTGACTTGCCTTAGAGAGAACCCTGATAAGATATGCACTACAAGTATAAATAAAAAAAATCATTTAAAAAGCAGGGGTGGATTAAGCGGGTTTTACATAGGGCACCCCCCTTTTTGTGGGAAAAATTGATTGCTTATATAAATCACTGAAGCATGACTGATGCAGGGACCCTCTTAGTTAGTCAGTGGACCCCCTCTTGTGAACATTTCTAGATCTGCTACTGAAATTGACACTTTTCTTTTAACTATAAATATTGACTACATAAATAACTATGCTGTGTTTTGTGAGGCTGCAACCTTTTGATTATCGGGAGGGGGGATTTCAATTCAAGACAAACATCTGTTTTCTTTTGCAAAAACAATCTATATTTTTGGGGACTAGTCCAAAATCAATTTGTTTTCTTTCAATTTTAGCATCATATTACACATAGTCATAGTGGCAGCTGCATGAGGATGCAACATACATATCCTATTTACTGGTCAAAAACAAATATTTTTTTCTCTCCAAAACCTGTAAACAAACTTATAACCACCACCCCCTCCTAATCAAATGGTTTGTCTTAAGTGCAACATTACCATTTCTATATTCACCTGGATAAGGAGGTTAAGTTAGGAAAGGCTTTGAAAAACAAATGAAGAAAATCTCTAAAAATCCTACATTTATCCATCTGTCTAATCAATCTGTCTGTTTGTCAATGTTCACGAGATTGGCAAACACAGAAAAAATGTCACATGATACAACGTTTCAACCTTCACCTTGAATCAGCTTTTAGCCCTGTCGTCTGAACGACATGCAGCTAAGATGTCAGACAAAATTTCCTGTTTATTAACCTTTTTGCATAATAAGATGGGACTCAGTTATTTCAAAAAAGGTAGACAATATTCAATTGTTATAGTCACTGATAATTATGTGAGGGACTATCCCCTAGGATGGGGAGGGGGATGATTTTTCTTAAAAAAATTATCATGGTCAAGCAGATGACAAAAAAATATATATATTTATAAGAATATATTCTTAAGCCAGTTTGTCCCATGCCGTTAATATACAATGTAAGTGTTGAATATAGAAAATTAATTTGAATAAAGCGCCTATAAGGGACTGCAATATTTATATGAGGGTTGGGCTAGTGCAAACATGGACGGGCACATAATTTTTTAGGCGAATAATGAGTGGGGTGAAAAGTTGATTAACTAACATATGGGGGGTGCACACGTTTGAGGGCCCTCATGGGGTTTTTTATTATGTGATTACTTGGCCGTTTTTTTAATGATTATTTGATTATTAAGCCAAATATTTCATGATTATTTGATTACCTAGGACTATTTTTAGTTTATGATTATTTGATTACTAAAGATAAGCAAATATTTAATGATTAAGGGGTTATATTGGCAAAAAAATGGTGATTATGTGATTACTAGGACACCCCCCCCCCCCCATGAGGGGCTCAACTTTTTTTAAACCCTTTCATGTGTGCATTTTAAATCAATTAAATCAATTTAGTTCTATTCAATTCTTTATAACTTTAAGCACATTATGCTTATCAGAGCAATAAATACAAATACATTTCTATAACACAATATGACATAAATCAAGAGTGCAAAAGATTAAAACTATATTTTTTTTAATCAAATTGAATAACAGCACTTTAACAAATCAATGAAGTGAGGATGATTGTTAGTCCATATACTTATACATTATCTGAATGCATTATGTTTATAGGTCTAAATGTTCTTATTTATTATACACATTTGTTATTTCTGTGAAAAAATGAAAGAAAAAAATGCACAATTGAATGTAAACCAATAAAACCTAATCCAGAGCTTCAATACATTTTTGTGTGTTTTTGTGTCTTCAACTTCAACAAAAACTACCTTGACCAAAAACTTAAACCTTAAACTCCCACTTTCATTTTCTCTGAAAAGTTGACCGTGAAATTGTGATCAAAAGTTTAATTTGGCTTTAAAATTGGAAAGATCATATCATAAACAACAAGTGTACTAAGTATCAAGTTCAGCTTCCTTAAAAAACTACCTTGACCAAAAACTTTAACCTGAAGTGGTGCGAGCAAACTCACAGACGTACTAACTGACGGACAAAGGAACGGAGGCACAGACCAGAAAACAAAATGCCTCTCTTCTATTGTAGCATAACGTATGGTAAACAAATGCTTAAAAAAAATATTGTACCCTTGGATCCAATCACAGTGTTCCTAAGTTGACTTCCTTCACAAAAATTAAATCTTTATAATATTGAAATATATGCATTTTAGTTGAAATATCAACTCTGATATGTACATGTATTATTGATTTCGTAAAAAAATATCATATGTGTACTTAAGTTTTTTTAAGCAGGGCAAGGACTTTTTTCCCATTAATTAAAGCCAAGCGAGAACTTTTTTTAATAATAAATATTGAGAGGCATAATTTTCTTTTTATTTGCTCCCAGCAAAATCACACTAGTGTTTCAAAAAGTAGTATCTACATTGTATTATCATATGGTGGAATTAAGTCGACAATTAAACATGAAATTCAGAAGTGGCATTATAGTAGACAAATATAGTGTTGCAAAATCTAGTACTTTTTATATCTTTTTAACAGGGATTATCCCATTTGTATACCATCTCCCTTTTTCCAAAGATCTTTCTCAAAAGTCATAATTATTTATTAGCTTTCTCTTTTAACAATACATACATGTAAACATGTTGTGCTACTTTTTTCTTTCACAAATAATTTTTTTACTCTTTGGTCGGGTTGTTTTTCTGTGACATTCCTTGTTTCCATCTGTAATTTTATTGTTATTGACCTCATCCTATTTCTTTATATAAATCTGATTTTTTTAAATTTTCAAACAATGTATTATGATAATTTGTGTTGATTAGATTACTTAATACAAACAACTAACAAGAATGAAATTAAAACTCTGAGATGGGAAAATATGAACTTTTTGTTTAAAGAGTATATTTATATATATATAGTTAATTAGCTAAATAAACATGATAAATAAACTTAAAACTATTTTGTCAATTCAATTCAATATTTTATTTAAGTCTCATCTCTCAATAATATATAATACAACATTACATTAAATGTAAAAATATATAAATATAAAAAGAGTACAGAATTATAAGAGACTATAACATTAAAAATTATATAAAGAATGCATCTATTATAAAACATATTGACATTAACATTATTTACAGTATAAAACATTTCTACGTCTATTTAAAATAAGATTACAGGCTTTGGCACAGCTACGAATCATATTATTATCTGTAAACAAAAACACTAATTTCTGTTTATCATCATTAGACATAAAATCACTATTAAAATGTGTTGCTTCATCAAATAATGTTTTTCTAAAATCATCAGGGTAAAACAGTTAAGATGGTTACACTAAAGACTGGTGTCTGTGTAAATGGTGAGAAGTGAGGGTCTATAGATATAGGAAGATGTGGTGTAAATGCCAATGAGACAACTCTCCATCCAAATAACAATTTAAAAATTAAACCATTATAGGTTAAAGTAAGGCCTTCAACATGGAGCCTTGGCTCACACCGAACAACAAGCTATAAAGGGCCCCAAAATTACTAGTGTAAAATCATTCAAACGGGAAAACCAACGGTCTAATCTATCATTGATATTAACCATTTATATCTAAAATTAATAAGTCATTTTGCAATAATATGTCATTATAAAAACAACCATTTTTTTCAAGAAACCAGTCATGGTTACTTCTAGTACAGGGGTACTTCTAGTACAAGTTATTTGTGTCTACTTATAAGTAAATTTTGTTAGATTCAAATTTCATTGTCGATGAAATTAAACATACATGTTGAATAATGACATCTGTAAACATATGGTAAAGGACAGACACTCATGTTTGATAAAAAAATCTTAAAGAAATTAAGATAGTTTGACTTTTTTTACTTGTATAAGTTAAAACATTTAATGTCTATGGTACATACATGTAACTAAATTAGCCAATAAAATAATATATTAGAAAAATTAAATAAAATACACTTGTATCAAAGTTGTATGTATATTTTTAAAAGTACACGTATCTTACTAATTAACTTCTTTAAATAAATAAAATAAAAGTAACTTGTACATGCATGTAGTACTCTTGACTGTGATATTTCTGTACATTTCCGCATCTTTGGCAAATAACAATTTCTTAGTTAATTATTATTGTTCTATTACAAAGGCAAAATACTCAAATAATTGCTATGACTAAGATAATAAAATAGTCTATCAAAAAGGATGTCTATGCTCAAGCCTTAATTTACTGAATCTTTTAAGAGTTCACTGAAATTATTATCATGTTTCCATATTTTATTATGCATACAAAAGTGATTTAATTTACATTGCAAATTTCTTATTTAATTTTCAGATGCTAAATCCTTCCTCTCAAGACATAACTATGGCCACACTACAGAACTTTAATACACAATCTGACAGAGGAGATCAGCCACCAAAATGTGATCTAAGATGCAAGTGCTGTGCTGTACAAATGGCTTTTGGACTAGTGTGTGCCTGTAATCTGACCAAAGAAAGTGTTGGTACACAGACTGATATTTTAGTTCTCAACATGACTACTGAAGACTACTTCAAACCAAAGACAACTGCCTTTAAGCTATTACAGGTAAGACAATTATGTATTTTATATTTTACTAGACCTTTAATTAAGAGTATCAGTTGAACATAATAAAAGTAATATTGCATTCTTGTATAGACATGATAGATGTAGTAATACTATCATACTTTGAAAAAATATAAAAAATTAAGGGTCTGTTCTAAAAAAAAATTACTTTTATTTTCTAAACTCAATTCTAACCAATATCTTAAAAAGGAAATTTGTATTAAAGACATTTATAATCAAAAGAATGTTGGATTAGATATTGTCAGATGTGATCTTAATATTATTTATTTCTATTAGAAAGTAAAACAAGTCTTATCATATCAGAAATATCCTCTCATACATTTAGAAGTGACATTTGGAAATTATTTTCAAACTAATGAGTTATCAGTATGATTGATAATGGTCTATGCATTTGTTATAGAGTGTTCAATGAAAGAAAGTAACATATTATTATACTGTATTAGTCTGGTGCTAATTTATCATGATCAAAACTACCATTCAGAAGCATACTACAATTTGTACATTGTATATCAACAGAAACAACACATTTAAAGTTGAAAAGATGATGATCAGCCTGAATTAACCATAATCAGAAAATCTTAACATTCAGCAATTATAAATATATCAATTTATTAATGTTTTTCCCCCATTTTCTAGCATTTAAAAAAGTATAATTTAAGTTTTAAATTTATCCAATAAGTGTCAAATTATAGATTAGCTTTAAACATTCAGTGGTAGTTCAGATACATATTCAGGACAAGTCATGATAATGAGAAATTTATCAATTAGAATTATTCTTATAGGGAAGGTAAATGTGACTGACATTGCCTAGCCTTCAACAATAATCAAATACTTCAATTTAGCATTAAGCCCCATTTATACAAATTAATATCTAAAAATGTTTTATTTGCCTATGTGTCAATATTTATTTAAATGACCTGCTAATTTTAAATACTTTTTGAATTGTAATTGAAGAAATTATAAGTTATTTAGGTAAAACAGGCAGTATGTATGACCTTCAAATATATATATATTTTCAGTTCTGATAGCAGAAGTCTATACCATGCACTTAAAACTTTGAATATTTAAATATTTTAAATCCATGAAATAGAACTGAATTGTACATGCTGTAACTTACACTTGTCATTTCGGGGCCTTTTATAGCCGTCTATGCAATTTTGGCCTAAATTTGCTTATTGTAGTAGACTGTACAGTGATTATTTAGTTTTAAAAAAAGTGTCATTTGGTCTCTTGTGGAGAATTGTCACATTGGCAATAATGAATCATACCACATCTGCTTTTAAATATGAAAGAACTTAATTATTTAGAAAAAAATTGCCAAAGTTTTATATTCATATTTTTACAAGTTTCTAAGGATCATTATAATATATATAGCACAATGTTTTTGTTCGAAAATGCATTTTGAGGGGAAGCGACTCTGAAAGAGTGCATTTTCTGAAGGAATCTTCTTGTGTATCTTGCTGTTTGTATTATAGCCTTAACTGTCCCTATTTATTCTTTAGATATTTTAAAAGCCTTTTCAAAGGTATCTCACTAATTGTTTAATTTTTTAACCATAAATAAACATCAAAATCTATTTAGTTTTGTCTCTGTTGCAAGTGTATATAATAATCAGTATAATTATATTCAAGTATGAGTTAAAAAAAAATAAAGTCTACTCACCATATTTGAAAGGAACTGCAACAACCATAGTTTAATACAAGAAACAAGATTAACAACATTTATGCACTGACAGGATAATGAGATATGGATTTCAATTAAATAATTGAGGTTATATTTATATGGCATTACTTATGTTTGTGTTAAAGACTTTCTGATTGGCCAATGAGTTTTTAAACATAGGTAAAAGTAAAATGATGCTGTTTCATGATTGGATAAAAAACATCAATCAAAGGATTAAAAAAATATTTACCTTTGATCAGGTTGATGAAGTAATAAAATTTATTTTGCAAAAAGTTTTAACTATAGGTAATACATGAAAGGTGTGAAAAATTTTAAAGATCTAATATATTGTGCAATAAAGATGTCAAGGTTGTGGATGTAAATTAAGATCAAAATGATAAGATTAAACTCTTACCTTCATCAATTGTACACTGATCATTTAAAGGTGTGAAAATTACAAACGAGTGAATTAAAATGTAATTAAGTAAAATAAAATGAATTGGAAAAATTATGATGAAATTATGAAAAAATAATAAAGCCTTTCTTTTAATGCATATTACACTTCTGGGACTATCATTATTATTATACTGATCCGGGTTCACTATTTTAAATGTTTTAAACACTTAATGATAGGGAACTTTGATATTTTGTATTTAAGTAGAAATTTTTCTTAGTTTTAAATAAATCTGTTTATTCTTTACATGCCATTAAGGTTTCACTTAATTTTGAATTATAACTTAATGAATGATATTTGAAATAAAATTGTTTGGCCAATGAATTAATTTTATTTCTTGAAAACTTTAAACAATACTAAGTTTTTTTATAAAGAAAATGTTTCAAATGGATAATGTATGCTTACGGCATGAAGATATGAAACTACAAATGTATTGGGTCAGAGAAAATTAATACACCTGAAATTTTCTTACCACGTACAAAAAAAAAGCTTTTTTTCAGCTGAATCTTATACGCTATTTGTTAAGTATTGCACTCGTTGATAAAAATTTACTCCTAGCTTTTGTTAATAATGAAGAATATGAATACATTTCATTATGATTATGAATAAATAGGTGTAATATACTGAGTAAGTTCCAGATACCTATTAAATCTTCTTATATTAATGATTAATATTTTTCAACAGTTTTTTTGGTAAAATTGTATGAGTATCTCCTAATAGTTAATTTGAAATAAAATTAAAAAGATTCAAAATAAGATTCAAAATTTATCAAGGAAACTCAAATGTTACTATGTGACTTTTAGGTAAGCAGGAAGAAGTCTAAGGACTTAAAGTCACAGAAAAAATGAAAATAATTGCAGTGAACATATTTATTTCAAAATGCTTATGACAAAAATGATACAAGATTTTATAATTTAAATATATAAAAGCAAGATCTTTCAATATTGTCTTTTTATGACATATTCATTATTCAGTTTAGGAATTTGTTCTTAAGGAGGTTAATGCAACGATACAAAAAAATCTGCAAAAATTGAAACATTTGTTTTTTTCATTAAACATTTTATTTATTACATCTAAAATTAGTTGTTACTTTAAAACAGTTGTTTTGGCCCCAGATGACTTTTAAATTTTTTAGATGATTAAAAAAGCTCCCTCGTTGGTAAAAAACGCCATTATTTTGCATAGAAAGTAAAATAACTTTTTTAACTCATTAGTGACCTATATTTTTTTCAAATGAACTGATCTTAAACTAAATATTGTAAAATTTAAACCATTTCTGTAGTTTGGTTCTTTTTTTTGTTTCAATTTTACCTTTTTTCTCCTATAAGTTCAATAGAAAAGTACTGTAAATTCAGAAATTATTGCGTGTGTATTATTGCGATTTTGTCATTTTAAACTTTAATGTGATTTTAATTTTTACAATTTTGAGAAAAGTCATGCTTTATTCAGTTAAAATATTACAAAATGTGAATTTTTAATTATTGCGTTTACAACTCTGTCGCATTAATTGCAATAATAAAAACCTCACAATAATTTCTGAATTTAAAGTACCTAAAAAAAATGCATGCTTTTTTCAAAGGTAGATTGTGAGCTGAAATAAACAGTGACCACATATTTTTATTTATTTATTTCCATTAAGAATAGGATAATTTATATAGAAAAATAGTGAAATCCTATGTTTGAAAAAAAATAATTATTTAGACTTGCAAGCCTCCTTAATAGAAAAAAGAAGGTGTGGTATTATTGCCAATGAGACAACTCTCAAAAGGACCAAATGACACAGAAATTAACATCTACAGTTCACTGTATGGCTTTCAACAATGGGCAAAGCCCACACACATAGTCCGCTTTAAAAGGCCCAGACATATTTCTTGGTTTTGACCCCCCTGGGAGCAAGAAATAGCTGGATCTGCACCTGAATAGAGAGGGGAAAGGTACCAAAGGGATATCCAAACTCATATATCAAAAATAAACTGACAGCACAATGACTATATATATAACAGAAATAGGGGTCAGGTCAGTGAACCATGAAATTGGAGTAAAAACTTTCATAAGTCATAATTACTCATTATTAGATTTAAATCTCATATTATACAAAACTGTTGTCTGCTCTATGGTTAGGTTGTTGTCGCTTCGACACATTCCCCGTTTTCTTTCTTAATTTTAAAACTGATATAAGAGTTTAAGTAATAATTCATAGAAAGTCTCATGAAGTTTTTTCAATTTATTACAAGAAAATGATAAGATTGTCGCATATTTTTAATATTACAACATCACTTCTGACAATTTATCACTTATGGTTATATCTAAGAAGAAAAAAAATTGGATACAAACACTGAAAATTGCAAGATGAACCTGGGCATGTAATTATGGCCTTAAATGGACCTTTAAGGGCAAAATTGATAATTCTTGTTGTTTTAAAATAAATGTCAATTTTAATGTCCCATCTGCTATTTCTATGTTCTCTATTTTCCATGTTCCTAGATCTTTCTATCAGTAAAGATTGTTGCATCATTTCTTGTTAAAGTTTCCGGTCAAGGTAGATTTCAATGACGTTTAAGTCACAGCTACTTTAAACTTTTAGAACATATAAAAAAGAAGATGTGGTATGATTGCCAATGAGACAACTATCCACAAAAGACCAAAATGATACAAACATTAACAACTATAGGTCACCGTATGGCCTTCAACAATGAGCAAAGCCCATACCGCTTAGTCAGCTTTAAAAGGCCTGGATGAGACAATGTAAAACAATTCAAACAAGAAAACTAACGGCCTTATTTATGTAAAAAAAGGAACGAAAATAAATATGTAACACATGAACAAACCACAACCACTGAATTACAGGCTCCTGATCCTTATTAGTTGTAAGTCAAATTAGTGTTCTGACCAAGTTTCATGGACATTGAAAATATAGTGTGTCACACTAAGTGAATGTCAGTACATCAGAACTGTATTAGAACTTATTCCTTAATTTCTTTCTGTAATATTTTCATTCATTTTATCATATTTATTCATCATTGTAGAACCAGATAACCAGTGTCCTCCATACAACCAAACTGAGCAGCACATCTGACAAAACTTTTGAGGACAGTGTTTCGGAAGTTATCAACTTCATTAATGATCTACCAGATACACCTAGAACCAGAGAAAAAGTTAGAACAAGGTTCAGAAAAAGAATGTACAACCAAAAGGGATATAAAAAAAACCAAGTGAGTATAATTTTGTTTTAAGAAGTGTATGCATAATTCATGCTCCTGCCACCAGGTCAAAAGGGTGTTAAGTTTACCTTTGACCTTAAGAATGTCAGTACATGTTTGTCTGTAATGTGTTTAAAAAATAATGTGGTGTAGCATACAACATTCTTGAGTTATATAAAATAGAAGATGTGGTATGATTGCCAATGAGACAACTATTCACAAAAGACCAAAATGACACAAACATTAACAACTATAGGTCATAGTACAGCTTTAACAATGAGCAAAGCCCATACTGCATAGTCAGCTATAAAAGGCCCATTAAGACAATGTAAAACAAGAAGACTAACCGCCTTAGTTATGTAAAAAAATGAACGAAAAACAAATATATAACACACACACAAACGACAACCACTGAATTACAGGCTCCTGAATTGGGACAAGCACATGTATACATATTCTTTAATGAGGCTTGAGGGTGTAAGATTTTTAGAAAAAATTTAAAAAATTATTTTTCATTACAAATTTTATTAATTATCCTTAGTAATTGGTACTTTATCATATGGTACAAAAATCATTCCAAAAAATATTTCTGTGTTGGTCCCAGGTGACATTCAAAATGTAAATATCATTGAAAAAGCTCTAAATTATCTCCCTTTGATGCAAAAATGCCATTTTTTGGCATTAAAATTGAAATATTTTTTTTAAATCATCGGTGAACTATATTTTTATTGGTTTTTTTCAAATAAGCTGTTCATAAATTAAATTATTGTATAAGTTTAATTGATTTCTGTAATTTTTTTTTCTATTTTGATATTACTGTTTCTCTTATTATAAGTTTGACAGAAAAAAAGGACATTTACAAAAAATGTATGCTTTTTTTTGAAGATTAGATTGTGAGCCGAAATGAATGGTGACCAAATTTTTTTATTTATCTATTAAGAATAAGATAAAGTTCATTTATAAATAGAAAAATATAGCGAAATCCTATATCATATAAATAAAAATGTTTTAGACCCACGAGCCCCCTTAATCAGGTTATATATAAGCCAGGCTACATAGCAAGTTATAAGAAGACCAAGAGTAACACCTGCTTAACAATCCAATAAATGGTCTGAATAAATCTTAAAATTGAAAACAAATAACATGTATATAAATCACAGAATTGCATGCTCTGGATTACTTTAGACAAGTGAATAAGTGACATAGTTTACTCAGAGAGTTGATATGGAAATGTTGATAAAATTAACAGTTGTTGATAGATATATCTTCAGTGAACCTTTGCCACTTCTGTTCTATACAAACAATTAAAGAAACAGGAAACAAATACTGGCAAATAAACTTACCTTACAGAATGAGATGATGATACCAGTTTCTTTTTACTTCTTAGAGGTCTTCTGAGATTTTTGTTCAGTTGTTACATTCCACGTTTCCGGTACTGGCTTTTTAAACTATCATGCAAACCGTGAATTGAAGGTGTACGCAATATATATGAGATATGGAAGTAAAAAAAAATCTTCCAGTTAATCAAAATAAGAATTCTGTTTATGAAATGTCAGTTCCTGATCCTAATAATAGAATGAAGAAGTCTGGAAGACTCGTGAACTTACTTATTATTCCCAAATTTCTATAAAATAAAATGGTTTAATTATGAAAAATTAAAAAAGACCCTTTCACCCTCTGATGTTAATATTTCCCCATTGTGGCTAACATTGGACGCCAACTAAAAAATGGAGATAATTGAATCTTTTATGCAATATGATAACAGTTATTATTATTGTTATTTTAAACACCTTTGTTGTTGTTAACAATTCAATATTTTAAGTTATATACTAGTGAAAGATGTGTGTTATAATGCAGCATATTCTGAAATGTTGATGCATTAGTCATAACAGCTAAAACAAATAATAACATTTCAGTTGACGAGTTAACTATATAAAAAACAAATTACTTATAAAAAGAAAATCTGTATAAATATTTACAAACTTAGGTTTATAGAAGTACAGAGATACTAATTATTTATTTTTTTATTTCAGAGAGTTAGCCATAGCAACTGGCGGAAGTGTTAGAAAATTGCAGTGGAAGAAAGCCAGAGAGGCAGTAATACCACCAAAACAACCCAGGGCATCCTTCAAACAAAGGAATATTTCAATTGTGAGTTCCGCAACAACATCACCAATATCTTCCCCTGCTGTGTCTCCAGTATCTACTCCAGCAAATTCTCCACAAACTTCACCCACTCAACCTCCAATGATTTCTCCTGCTTCATCAGTCTCTTCTCATACAACAGAACAGCTTCCACAGACAAACAGTTTAGGAGTTTATTTTAAAGTAGGAGACAATGTCTGCATTGCAAGTGGCGGCAAGACGTATGACTTTGCAACTGTGGAAAAGATATGGACCTCAAGAGTCGACATTACCTACCTAAAAAAAGCTGGGCCTAAGCTTTCAACATGGAAGTTGGGTAGTGGTAAACTTTACAAAGACAGTATTCATAAGAACAGTGTCTTTCATTGCTTGGGCAAAGTAGATCAAGTAGAGGGTCAGCTAATGCAGACAATAAAGAAAAAACTAAATAGTCTTTTTTAGTAGACAATTTTGTAAAAACATGTAAAGTTTGACATTTGAAATATGTTATCTTATTGTCATTGAAATTTTATTTTCAGATTTTATCAAAATTTACTAGTAATTTAAGGGCCCTTTATGAACAGTGGCTTCGTGTTGATGGCTTTTCATTGGCTAATAATTGTTTACTTTTTTAAATTGTTATTTGGATGGAGAGTTGTCTCATTGACACTCACACCACATCTTCCTATATCTATAAGTTAACAGTTTTGATTATAGGTTAAGCTAGCTGATTGTTTTTTTGTATATATTTATGTAAATATTTCAGGTTTCAATTAAGATATATAATATAAAGTACTCATTGAATAAAAATATATTTAATTCATTTAAGACTGTTCTCTCCTCTTCTATCTTAAAACTTGCCAGAACTTGGGAATCCTTTAGCTTTGTTTTAAGTTTATCCATGAACTACCATTTAAAAATTTTGCACACTAACTACAACTTTTCCCCCTTAAATGTATTAAAAATGTCATGTTTACAAAACTATAGAAATTCTTGTAATATTTTCATGGTTTTTGAAAGAAAAAATGTGCCAAGTTAAGTGTAGGAAAAGTTGAGAACAATATTTATTTTTTGACAAATTTTCAATGTATTTATCTTGAAAAAACGCACACAGACCAATTATTTGTTTTCTGCTTTTTGAGTCCCTTTATTTATATTAAATCAATTTGTAATAGTATTGTAAAAAGCTGGTTATTTTTACACAGAGTAGAAAATACCCTTTAACAAGTTAAATTAAGGAGATAAGAAACACAAAGAATACTTTGTTTATTGTTTAACTTAGTTGTCTTGTATTTTTATTGTTAACAGGCAAATATGTTTTGAATGTTGAATTGTCACTTTACTGTTTGTCATCTTGCAGGAAAAAATTAAATTTCTTTTTGTCAAGAGGTTTTCCCTGTGTTGTTGTTATAGTATTTATAAGTTCAAAAATGGTTAGTGAGAGAAGTTGTATAATAGGTTCTTGTTTTGGGAAAAAGATATATATAGGTAAAATATGCAAAGACATTCTTTGGCGGTTCAAAAGGTGGGGTTCAGTTATGTTATATTATTTTTTCACAGAATGTATGATTTACAATATCAAATATGACTTCAGTCCATTTAAATAATGTATTGGACATTTTGTAATTTGTTTTGTTTGAATATTGTTGTTATAATATATATGTTTATTTTTAATGTTTTAACGTGATAAAAATTGCTAGCTAGAAAAGAGAAATGTTATTGCTAGCAACTAAACCTATACCTGGAGTTTTGTTTTATTTATTAAACGAAGGATTAACAAATGCAGAAAAAATGTTTATATAGATTTACATACTACTATCTACACTTACACTTTCAAAGAAAAAATAATCTGCTTTAATTCATTAAGGGGAATAACTCTAACTTAACAATTGGAAAACTAGTTTGACCTAGTGTTAAGTACATTCAAGACAGATTTTAGCATGTCAAGAATATATCAAGAAAAATTCAGACACAATTCAAAATGTTAAGAATGTGTCGAGACATAATGAGGAAAAAAAAGAATGTCGAGAATCCGTCGAGACATAATGAGAAAAAAAAAGAATATCGAGAATCTGTCGAGACATAATGAGGAAAAAAAAGAATGTCGAGAATCTGTCGAGAAATTTTAAGACATTATTCAGAATGTCGAGAATATGTCGAGTAAATTTCATACTTATTTAATACAAGTCAGAATTTGTCAAGAAAAATTAAGACATAATTCATTCTTTTTGAGATTGTCGAGTAAAAGTTCATGCAAATCGAGACAAAAACTGGTCTTTTCAGACTTTTGGACTTTTGTAGTGATACCACGACCTTGCTACGATTCTGCTACAACAGTAACTCATGTTAGTTAGATCTGGTCACACTCTTGCTACGTTTTATAAGACCTTACAACGACTCACGATCTCTGTACGCTTCTACCCAGACCTTACGGTTCGCATTACGATCTTGATATTAGTCTACTACGATTGAAACACGACTCCACAACGTTGTCACTATGTTCTTTGTCCTATGAATTGCTTGACTTTTCTATTGTACACACCAGTTTCCTTGAGAAAACATGCCACTAAAGGTATCAAAAACTCTTAAAGGTTGTGGTGATAAAAGAAAAAGTTCTTAAAGAACTACACGAACAAATAGAGCCAATATTACAGATTAAATTCAAAAAATCATTTGATACTGGGCAAACTCCTATGGACTGGAAACATGCCAGCGTCGCTACAGCTTTTAAAAGGGGAGACACACATTACGCAGTAAATTACGGATCTACTTCATAAACTTTCATCTGTTGCTAGTTAATAGAACACATGGTTACAAAGCATTTAATAAACCACCTTGAAATAACCCAAATTGAGATGGTCCAACTACGAGATGCTCGGTATACATGGTATATCTGCAATAAATACCTCTATACGAGTAGTATTACAAACATGCTTACCACATTAAAATAACCATCACCAGCAGAATGTAGGCTATGCACAAGATGGGTAATGATGTATACTATATCATACCATCTTGGTGCCATTCCATCTGACAGACTCATTAAAGCAGACACAGGAACTAGAAAAAAATCATACACTTGCATACATCTGACATATTCATAAAAGCAGACACAGGAACTAGAAAAAAACATACACTCGCATACATCTGACATACTCATTAAAGCAGACACAAGAACTAGGAACCATACACTCACATACATATAATAACTATTACAGAATTCATACTTTCCTTATACAATACAACTAATCGGAATTTGCTCCTTGTGGTACTTGTCCAGGCATCATCCGTTAATACCGTCAGGAAACAGCTCACTTATATTTTATCATTGATGAAAGATTTAAGCAAAAAATTAACATGTTAGCGATTCAGGCTCTTGGGAGAATATAATTTAAAACAAGAATCCATGTAGGCTTTGCGACTGTATTTTAAACTTTCACCTTTTGTGACGCTGTTGTGCCATGATTTTGTTTTAATATATAATAGACCAAGGTGAGTAACACAGGCTCTTGTTATAATATATGTTTTATGTAATGTTTAGCATACCTTGTGAATAAAAAATGTTAAATTGTATTATTCTATAATCATTTAACACAGCACAATTTGGTTACACTTCATATATACAGTCATGTAGTGGTACAACATTGTCTTCATTCTGTGTCCTCATTTTTATTACTGAGGCTACTTTAAAATTTTATTTTACCAATTTTTTCAAGGAAATTTGATTTAGCCCTAAGGATTCTAAATATAACAGTTGATGTTATGTAACTCCTTCAATAAATCAAATGAGCAGGGGAGATTGGGTATCATTTTTTTTTAACTCATCTGGCCCAATAGGGCCAAGCGAGTTTTTCTCATCACTTGGTGTCCGTCTTCCGTCGTCCGCCGTCGTCCACTACATTTTTCAAAAACTTCTTCTCTTAAACTACTGGGCCAAATAAAACCATTTGGCCGAAATCATCTGTAGAGTATCTAGTTTTTTTTATCTTAAAAATGTATCTAATGACCCTGCCCATCAACCAAGTTGGTCGCCATGGCTAAAAATAGAAATTGAGGGTAATTGCATTTTTTTGGCTTATATTTCTGAAACAAATCATTTAGACAATGAGTAAAATGTTTATCAGGTCATGATATATCTTTCCTTAAATGTTCAGACACATCAGATAACTTCTTGTTAGGTTGCTGCCCATGAATTGGTAATTTTAGTGAAATTTTGAAGTTTTTGGTTATTATCTTGAATATTATAATAAAGATTCAATGTAAACTGCAAAATTGTTCAGAAAAGTAAGATGTACAAGTAAGTCAACATAACTAAAATACACCCAAAAAGAGTAATGGCCCCTTAAAGTCAATTTTTCACCATTTTATAATTATTTGTCAATGTTTACATTTTCCCCCCTCTGAAACTACTGGGCCAAATTCATTATAGGAAAAGATAATTGTAAATAGGAAGAATGTTCAGATAAGTAAGATCTACAAACAAGTCATCACCACCAAAACAGAATTTTGTCATGAATTCTATTCTTGTCTATAATGTGTATCCTTAGTTCAATATGCACATAGACCAAGGTGAGCGACACAGGCTCTTAAGAGCCTCTAGTTTTACCTACTAATTAAATCCTTAAATTTGACAGCAATTAATCAAACTACAAATTACCGGGCATTCTGTAAGATTAATATATAATTATACCCCCGCTTTAAAAAAGGGGGGGTATACTGTTTTACCTCTGTCTGTCCTTCCGTCAGTCCGTCCGTCCCATGAATATTTTTCGTCGCATTTTCCTCAGGAACTTCAATACAAGGATTTCTGAAATTTAGTTTCAGGGTTTATCTAAGTCAGCTATACCGTGTGATGCGTTTTCAGATTGATCACTTGACAACTTCCTGTTTACCGAAAAACACTTGTATGATTTTACACATGATAGCCAAGTTGAAAATTTTCGTCACATTTTTCTCAGGAACTACAATACAAGGATTTCTGAAATTTGGTTTCAGGATTTATATAAGTCAGCTATACCGTGTGATGCGTTTTCAGATTCATCACTCGACAAATTCCTGTTTACCGAACACTTGCATATTTTTACACTATTAATATTATCCACTTGCGGCGGGGGTATCATCAGTGAGCAGTAGCTCGCAGTTTCACTTGTTGAGATAGCTGTAAAGTTTTATGAAAGTCCAAATTAATTTGAAAAGGTTATTTAAATAATTAAAGATGACTATCTTAATTTGATTAAATTCTAAAAATTGTAGCTTTTTCTACGTATTTCATGTATTTATTAGATCCTTTAATTTGAGAGCAATAAACCAAACTACCAATTAACCTGGAATTTTGTAAGAACAATATACATGATATATAATTGAGTAAGATAGCCTGATTTAGACCAGTCTAGACTAAATTTTAAGGTCAAGACTGGTCGAGACAGAAAGAGACAATTTCAGACTAAACGAAGATTATCAAGAACTGAATCAGATTTATTATGTAAAGTCGAGACCAAAGTTGAGTACAATTAAGTACAGTTAGGTACTGTTGTGATTATGTCGATTTTTATCAAGTAAAATATGTGCTAGACGTTACTGGTCGAGCACAAAATATGGTCTTTTCAGACTCTGAGCAGTTTTAAGTAATAGGTAATGAATCTATTTCAACACTCAGAACAAAGTTGAAGCAAAAAACCTTTATAAAGAACTCTTTCTGCATTTTTATACGACCGCAAAAAAAAATTGTGGGCTGTATATTGGTATCACGTCGTCGTCGTCATCCGAAGACATTTGGTTTTCCCATAATAACTTTAGTATAAGTAAATAGAAATCTATGAAATTTAAACGCAAGGTTTATGACCACAAAACAAAGGTTTGGATTGATTTTGGGAGTTTTGGTCCAAATAGTTTAGGAAAAAGGGGCCAAAAAGGGCCGAAATAATCATTTTTCTTGGTTTTCGCACAATAACTTTAGTATAAGTAAATACAAAACCATGAAATTTGAACACAAGATGTATGACCATAGAAGGAAGGTTAAGATAAATTTTGGGAGTTTTGGTCCCAATAGTTTAGGAATTAGGGGCCAAAAGGGTCCAAAATTAAACTTTGTTTGATTTCATCAAAAATTGAATTATTGGGGATTTTTGATATGCAGAATCTAAACATGTATTTATAAATATTAATATTTGGGCCCTGTTATCAAATTGTCCAATTGGTCCATCGCCGCGATATAGCCTTTTTGTGCTCATGCGGCATAAAGCAACCAACAATCAATCAATCAAATTGGTCCACATTGAGATCTAAAGGGTCCCAAATTGAATTTTATTTGATTTCATTAAAAACTGAATTTTTGGGGTTATTTGATATGCTGAATCTAACCATGTACTTTACAGTTCAATCATATTACATCACATTCGATAATGATCTTCTGGACAAAGTAAATGCTTCTGAAATACATCTTTGTGCATTTATAAGTTGATAGGCAGTGTTGACACTCCTATTCTTAATAAATCACCCAGTGTTGCTTTGTTTTAGCCCACACTATACCATGATACCAGGTTATTTTTATTATCACCACCTTGTGATTACTGGAAATCGTATAGTAAATGAAATATTCTATATTTTTGCAGGATTATCAGATAGGACGGTTCCATGGTTTAAAATTCGTCTGCAGAAAAATTATTCAAATATCATTACCAGTGTAAAGCATGATCTAATAGTAGATTATTTGATATCATGTGATGTATTGACAACTGGTGATTGTGAAAAGATAAATGCGTGTCCATCACAAGAGCAAAAGAATAGACAGTTAATGGACACACTTTTGCATGGAAATGAAAATGGATTTACCGAATTTCTTAACGCTCTACGAAATGACTCAGTATATACAGATCTAGCAAACAGAATAGCATCCACAGAAGTAACAAGCACAGATAGATGGAACATTCAGAGTTGCTACAATATAAATAAACGAAAATATGGGCAAGAGACAACAACCCTGCTGCCCAAAAAAAATAAAGAGAATTAGAGGCGAATAATTGTTCAGGGAAATATCCTTTTGGGTAAAACTGTTGGTCATTTTAACTATACAATATGGGTTTTGCCCATTTGTTAAGGTCATACAGTGACTTCTAGATGCTTACATTTACTCAATTTGTTATTTGGTTGATAGTTGTCTCATTGACTAGCATACCACATCTTCTTATCTTTAATTTATCTTGCACTTCAATAATGCAATTTAGGTATAACTGGTGAATAATAAAGCCAGTGATTTTCTTAGGTCAAATTGATTAACACGTTTTAATAATTTGTTTCACTGATGAAATGATTATTTTCTATTTTTTTTTATTTTGAACATTTTGTCTTCTTGTAATTATTGTTGTTGAATGCCAAGCTATCAATATATTTTATCATAATCAATATAATATTCAATGTTATCCTTGTATAGAAATTAATGTGACCAAGATAGATGTTGTATGTCATAATAAATGTTGTTCGCAATAGATGATGTATGTCGTGATAGATGTTGTTCGCAATAGATGATGTATGTCGTGATAGATGTTGTTCGCAATAGATGCTGTATGTCGTGAAATATGTTGTATACCATGACGTATGTTGTTTGCCTTATAGATGCTGTATGCCATGATATATTAAAATATTTCTAACATGATTAAGACCCATTTAATAAATTTAACCGATCAGACAGCTGTACTGTTGTCTGAAGATCTAAGACCATGAACACTAGTGAGCTGATATACAGACAGACGCATCCTATCAGCCAGTTGGTTTCCTCTTTTAGTCTTTGTTAAATTTGCACTTTTAAAAAAAATGTGCAGAATTTATACTTGGCATGAGTAAAACTTTATCCTGTCCAGTACTGTAGACACAATTTCACATAACATTTCATTGCATATAAGAAAATGACCATCACTGGAAGTTAACCAATCAAATGTTCACCTCTTTTAACATGTGTGCAAGCTTTAGTAACCATGTAACCTCAAGTTTCCAAATTATTTTATAGAAACCCCAAATAAAAAAATAATGGTGCTATGAAATACCAAAGATATATGTTTATGACCCAGACATGTTTTACTGCAATGAAATGTAGGATAAATTACTGTCAAATTCAAGGGAATATTTTTTATGACCTTTTTTCATATGCAACCGGGTGTGACGTACTATGATTTGGTTACACCTAAAGTAGTGTCGACTTCGGTCAATTACGACTATTATTCTAATTCTTTTTTAATAGGGCACGTAAACAAGAAGTTGCTGTAGTTCTCCATATATCTATTTCTGTGAATATATGCTCATATGAGCTGTGAAAAATGTGTGTCACATCTTTAGAACAGTTCATTTAAGAATGAGTGTCTTGCTGGCTAGTTTTGTCATTTTCATAAGGTGATAGTACTGATATACATGATATAATACCAGTTTGAGACCATTTGAAGCATTAATTTCAATGTCCAAACTTCCTAACATATTGACCAAATTACTTATTAACTTCAGTTTTACATAATTAATCAATCAAAATGTGTTAATTTCACGCAAAGTATATTGATTGATTGTTAATTGCTTAACGTACGGTGTTAAATGTTTCATGCATGTTCAGGACGAAAACAAAATAACAATTATTACAATCGCAGCTCCTGTAATAGAAGCTGTCCAGGATTAAGGTCAGTGAAATTTAGACAGCCACTGGAAATTACTTGTATAGGTGTGTATGATACTGGTAAGATGATTTATGAACAATAAAATAACAATTTATTCCACAAACTATACTATAATAGACGAAGACTTTGCAAAAAACAAGATCATTATTCATATTTACTTATATAATTATCATTAGATTGCATTCTTTCTTAGCAGTGATCGATAAAGTTTAAAATCGTTGTTCCCTCCAACTTTTCTAACTTTTTTGTTGAATGCCTAAATTTATCAAGTCTGAATCCGCCTTTTAGCTCACCTGGCCAATTAGGCCAAATTTACTTGGCCACAAGCATCATTCGGGTATCTAGTTTCCGATGACCCTGCTTGTCAACCAAGATGGCCGAAATGGCTAAACTGTTACTGTTACTGTTACTGGTAATTTCCTCCTCTCTCAGGAGCACTCCCAAAGGGATACATCAATTCAAAATTATAGTCTAAGAAAAGATATTTACAACTTACGTTAAACTGTACAGTTATCCCACCACCCTTGGTTATTGCGTATACTAAAAGCATTGTTCATTTGGCATACTAGTCTAATGGGTAGTAAAATACAAGTTTTTACTATTACTTTGAAACCGTTATAAATAGAGAAAATCTGACAAGAACTGTTCAGAATGTTAAATAATGATAAATGTTTTTTTTTCCATTTGTTTGTCATGCTTTCCTTTTATCTTGAAAACTATAAAAGATAGAGAGAAACTTTAAATAGAAAAAATGATAAGCACGACAAGTTCTACAAATAAGTCTAAAAAGGTCAAAATCGTCAGTTGACTTCTTATTAGAGTTATCTTAAAACTCATAAAAGATAGACAAATGATAGATACAAATTGAAATAAGCGAAAATAATCTAAAGTCTAGCACTGGAGATGCAAAGTCTAGTGCTATAGATATACATGCATAATGCATCTGTTCTGTCAATTGAACTAATCTTTCATCCATCAGAAAACAGTTTGTTTTAATCCAAACAGAATCGTAATAGCCATTGGGTTATTTTTTTTTCAAGTATTTGAAAGTGTTTGAGATAATATCAAGTGTCCAAAACGTTCGTAGACGCAACTCCCAGCATATGTTGGGCCTGTACAAAGTCAGGCTATGTACACCATGTGTTAGTTGGTGTTTTACCTAAATATTTTAAAATTTGTGCATGATTTTGTATTTTAACCTTTTTAATCGAGTGTTACTGATAATTGTTTTGTAAACGAAACACACAACGGCGTACACAATGATAAGCCTGGAATCTTTTATGAGTTGTTTTTCTGTGTTGAACGTCTTTTTTTATTAAAGAGAAGTCGAGGTTGTAAATTCAAATGGCAATATTTTTTGGCAGTTCTACAAAATGTAACTTTTCATTTCATCACCAATATCAATATTTGTATAGTTATTCATTTTCTTCAACTAATTTGTTTATTCATTTATCAGCTATTTTCATTGGTACTGTGTGAACATATGTTTTATATATTTTATAATATTGTCAGAAAAGGTGTTGCAATAGTTATAATAATCCCATAATAATAATTTCATACATAATATATTTCTTGTATTCAATCATTTCAAAACGTGTAAATAAAAGTCCTTAGCCAGATTTCCTCGGTTTTAGTTTGTTACCCCGATTTTGTTTTTTGTCCATGAATTTATGAGTTTTGAACAGCGGTATACTACTGTTGCCTTTATTTAGTGACTTTATACATATCTTGAAAAATTAAGATTGACAAATTTAACATGTCATGATACCATTGTGTTTTTGTTGTTTTTTATTTTGTTATTTTAGCACTGTTTGTGTTTAAGTAGTGTCTTCTCTACTTGTTTATATCTGTATGAACTTTTGATGAGTACTTATGTAAAAAAATAAATAAATAAATGTTCTTGTTCTAATTATTGGCCAACAAATCAAAGCAACATCGACACGTTGAACCTGACAGGCCAACCTATCACAGCAACATCGACAAGTTGAACCTGACAGGACAACCTATCACCGCAACATCGACACGTTGAACCTGACAGGACAACCTATCAAAGCAACATCGACAGGTTGAACCTGACAGGCCTACATATCACAGCAACATCGACATGTTGAACATGACAGGCCAACCTATTACAAAAACATCGACACGTTGAACCTGACAGGCCAACCTATCACAAAAACATCGACACGTTGAACCTGACAGGCCAACCTATCACAGCAACATCGACACGTTGAACATGACAGGCCAACCTATTACAAAAACATCGACACGTTGAACCTGACAGGCCAACCTATCACAGCAACATCGACACGTTGAACATGACAGGCCAACCTATTTACAAAAACATCGACACGTTGAACCTGACAGGCCAACCTATCACAGCAACATCGACACGTTAAACATGACAGGCCACCCTATTACAAAAACATAAACACGTTGAACCTGACAGGCCAACCTATCACAGCAACATCGACACGTTGAACATGACAGGCCAACCTATTACAAAAACATCGACACGTTGAACCTGACAGGCCAACCTATCACAGCAACATCGACACGTTGAACCTGACAGGCCAACCTACCACAAAAAGCAGCGTAATCGTACATACAAACTATAGAGTAAAATGTAAAATAACATCAATACCGAACTCAAAGGAAAATTCGAATCGGAAAGTTCCTTATCAAATGGCAAAATCCAAAGCTCAAGGACTTAATACGATAGGAAAACAATTGTTATACATTGTATATTCTTATTTGGTACATGCATTTCCTAATGCAGAAAATGGTGGATTAAACCTGGATATATAGCTAGCTAAACCTCTCACTTGTATGACATACGCATAAAATTCCATTATATTGACAACAGTGTGTGAACAAAACAAACAGACATAATAGGTAAAAATGTAAAAAAAAAAAATAGGGGTACAGCAGTCAACAATGTGTTATATTCTTATTCACCTTAAAACAAAAGATGTCAAAATCGAAAAAAAACAAAACAATTTCTTTGCAAATGATTGATTTCAAGTCGTACATAGGTGAAAGATACCAAAGACATAATCATACTCATACAGTCGAAGTGGGCATTCATCCGCCTCATCATCATCACCATCATCATCCTCTACAAAAACATTAATAGAAAATTAAGTGTGTTGTTATACTAAACAAAACATAGTTTTCATGGAAAGACATCATGCAAAATATATAAAAAAATCCATCATAATATAACATAAAAGTTGTCTATACATGACCTTGTAAGTGTTGTGCCATTAAATAGTTGTGAAGGTGTGAGCTTTTGTTCCATGTTGAAGGCCTAACTTTATTACAAAAACAATAATAAAAACACTTTTTATTTGTTGTTTTTTTTGTCATGTATGTACAAGGATTCTGTATCATGAATTTATATGTTAAATCTTTTTTATTGTATCTTTTGAAATAATTTCACAAAGAAACACATATTGTTGCATATACACAGTTTTTTCAATAAAAAATAACTACCTCTGTCAACAACTACTGAACCCACGGTAGCAAACTGGGTATACGACCAATCATGATGAACAAAAAGCTGTATCACAGGAATTTTCTTATCAATAATGCTGTTCCATGATATCAACTTTCCTAAAATGTAAAATATAAGCAAATAAATTATTTTATATAAATTAATCAAGAGGGATTTTGTATGGATGCTAATATCAATATACTGAAGTACATATAGCTCAGGTGGTCGTGTGGTCAAGCAGGACAGCTACAGTGCAGGCGATTTGGTGTCACGATATCTCAGTAGTATGGGTTAAAATCACAGCGAGGGAAGAACAAAAAAATTCTGAAAGCTAATTTACAGATCTAATATTGTTGGGTTGATTTTTAGGACTGTCAATTACAACGGAATATTGTATGAAACATGAAGATTCATGTATAGAGCAAAATTTCTTTAGTTGTGAATTTATAACAGATAAATGCTGAAGGTCAAATGACAACACCCCTAGGTTTTTTTTTTTAACTGGTCACCTGTAGTATCAAAAATAGACATTATTTCTTCCCTTTATTATCTATGCAAACCATTTTAGTTATGATTTTGTCAATTTGGTTAAGAGATATCACATTGTGTAACAAGATAGAGGTACCATCATTGATTAACAAAATAACGTTATGAGAGGCAACATATTGTTGTTCACTTAAACTATTTATCTAGAAACAATTATGTGGGTAGCAGAAATTGATACAGTTGAAAATCATAATAGAAGGAAACTTTCTTCCATTCTCTGGAGTAATGAAATATTCTTGAGAAATGTTAACATTGATATCCAAAGTGAATAAAATGGCTCTTCAAGCTACAGTTGAGCTGATAAGTAAATCATAAAATTATATTACCTTGACCAATATCTTAAGCTCTCTAAACTTGCAATCCATTATCAGTAAACTTAAAATTATGGAGCATAGAAATCAATGGAATACTTCTAAGTGAGACCTTATCATCATCAGCATTAATAACAGGACTTATCACTTTCACCATGTACTGGCCTCTTTGTTGCGAATCAATTGCCTGAAAAAAAATAATAAAAGAAATAAAATTTCGCGAAAAGAAGTTATCTTCTTTGGTCCCTACACTAGGTGACATCATATGCATGCCTCCAATGTCAAACATAAACACCAGGCGTTTTCTGGCTTCTGTGCAGCTTCAGAATGTAATAAAATTTATAAACAGAAGATTTTTAGGTGCAACATGTGAGGTTTTTTTTTTGCTTATTATAGTAGAAATTACATGTCAATACATTCAGCAATTCAAAATGTCGGCTTTCTAAGTAACAGACAAGGAGATAGAGAATTTTACGCTAACTGTCATCCAATCAGATCCATTGATACAAAATAATTGCATTAGAATTTGGCATGCACTTGATAGGTTAAATACATTTTGAGTGAATTTTACAAGTCCAAGGACAATAACTCTGCAAAAAAAATCATCAGACTGTAACTTGTCATGGTTATACTATTTACCAAATATCAAACCAATATCTTCAAGCATGAAACGTGTGGAAAGCTGATTTGCTGGACTGACAGACCTCATTCAAGCTTTCTAGGGTTATACTTTGACTTTAATTGCATATCAAATATTCTTAAACTCATTACTGAAATTAACATACCAGTTTCATTTGGTGTGCAGTTGTCACATTATTGCCCTCGTTTACATATCTTTTTATAGCCGACTTGATATGGGATGCCTTCCTGTCACATGCGCCCTTCCCATCCTGAGCCTCACAAAAATTGTAGGATTTTATTTTCTTGTCTAGCTCTTGATGTAAAGTGGCAATGGTCAATGTACTTTTGTAGCAACCGGCATTATCTGACCATATCTTGACCTTTTTGACAGATATTTTGAACCACATCGACCAGAATAGCTCCAGTTGTAGCTGCATCTTGAGGGGTTGGTTGTTCAAATATATGCACATGTGTAAGAAATTTCACACTTCCCTCTGATTTTAACATAGTTACAGTAATGTGCCAATTAATGCCTCTCTTTCCAAACCAATCTGTCTTGCCCTTTCTAAACTTTCGCGGTGAAAATTTCATGGCCCAGTCAGCTACCATGAAAGCCTCATTTTCCCCAAGACAGTTCACAACAGCTTGTCTTGCCTTTTCTTGATTTTTTGATCGAAGGATATGACTCTTCCATTCATAGATATCAGCTATAGCTTTTTCAACCTAAAACAAAAACAATAAATTTGTAAATTTATAAGAACAAAAAATCAAGTTCATATTCACCTCATTCTCACAATTATATCTAGAATTTACACTAGAGGCAATAAAGAGCCTGTCGCTCATCCTTGGCATGTGTGCAAGTAGCATATTAAACAAAGGACACATAACATAGAGGAGAATAGAAATGTAGAATTCATGATCAAATTTTGTTTTGGTGATGATAATAACAAAAAAATGCAAAATTTTCTTAAAATTACCAATTCAACTGGTTGCCTGATTTGTCTAAAAATTTCAGGGCGGTTAGATCTTTACTTAATGAATAATTTTATAATATCAAATTTGCTCTAAATGCTTTGGTCTCAGATATACTAGCCAAAAACTGCATTTTACACCAATGTACTTTTTTTTGCCAAGTTGGTCAGCTTGGTTGGTGGGCTGGGTCATTGGACACAATTTTTATACTAGATACCCAATGATGATTGTGACCAAGTGTGATTTAATTTGGCTCAGTAGTTTTGGAACATATTTTTGTAAACGTTTGCGAACCACGGACACAGGACGCCAAATAATGAAAATAGCTCACTTAGTCCTTTAGGCCAGGTGATCTAAAAACCAGAGAAATGTGTAATGTAGGTCAAATTTACATGTTTTGGAAGGATGGTCTCATGCGGTGCTGCATCTCCTATACCAAGTCGCATACATGTAACTTTTTTTTATATTTAGTGCTTGAGAAAAGATTGGATCTATCTACACTAAAACCAAAAACTATCATGAGGAATAAAATTTGATAAGATGTTGTCTCACATCTGTATTAGTCACACAGTAACTTAGTAATGAAGTAGGACATAACATTTTACCAGAATTTAAAAATACCTTAAAGAGCACAGCTTCAGGATTATCCCAGTGTCTTTCAAATGCACTCTTTGAAATAAAAGATAGTGTTTCATCAACAAAACTACACCGTTGGCATTCATCAGTATGCGAATGGTTATCACATTGTTGGCAGAAGGGTCCTTTTTCTTCACTCAAAGCATACGAACAACAATGGTCTGCTATGGATGATGATGTATTTACATGTAGCTGAAAAAAAAATTAGTTGATTCAATCTTTGGATTGGCTTCTGAAAAGATATATATATATATACTCTTTCTCTCTATATATATAAATATAAAGAATAATATAAAAAAGAAGATGTGGTATGATTGCCAATGAGACAACTATCATCAAAAGACCAAAATGACACAAACATTAACAATTATAGGTCACCATACGGCCTTCAACAAATGAGCAAAGCCCATACCTCATATAGTCAGCTATAAAAGGCCCTGATAATGGTTGCTTTGAAAGTCATATTCCTATACACCCCCAAAAACTTTGTATTGAGGGGGAGGGGAACAAAAGTACTATATCAGACCTTTTTTGGCCCTTTCTTTTAGAAACATGTGGCACCAGAATCCCAAATTAAAAAAATAACCAAAGTAATATGCCAATAAAATATGTAAACATTTCATAAGGCTCTATTAATATCCCAAATTAGACACAAAACCATAATTTCTATGGATGGATAACAGACCCATAACCTTATAACAATGTACAACCACAAAATATTTTGAAGTCGTATGAAAAAGGGAATATGAAAACTAATAAAAACCTTATAATCTGTTTTTAGGTAATGCTTTGCTACCACCAAATTATCCAGTGTTTTCTTCTTTTCATCCAAGGTTAAATCTAACTGTTCTACAGTTTCTGTGAGATCTGTAAATGCTCGACTTCCCTCAGAAATATAGTAGCCAAGACCCTCCATAGACTGTCTGACTGAAGCACTGCAGTCGGTCAAAATCTTGTACATAGTACTTGTGCCTGCAAATGGAATTAAAATAGTTTAAGAAGAAAAAAAAGAACACCAATCTTTGACAATATTTCACATGAAGTGTATGTATGTAATGAACATAAATATGAAATGAAGCCTGCTTTGTACTAGTCGGACAAGCTGAACCCGATCTTTAACTTAATGCTACCACACACGGTAACAGTCTACAGGAAGACATGCCACCCCAAGGTGAGCATGCTACAACCAAAAAGGGCGGTTAAAAATAAAATGTTTTTGGACATTTAATATTTTAAGGTAATCCAATGAAATGGGATTAGCCAGAAAACCTTAAATTTTGTTAACAAAATGGCTGACGTCATCAGCAAACATACTAAATTCATAAAATCAAACTTTTAATGCAGAATTGTAATCCAAATGAAATAAATACCTAAAGGCTGAATGTTTTCATCCTCACAGAGCTGTGTATACTGCCTGATGATTGTTGCAGGGGCAATACTTCTGATTACATTTGGTGTTTGAATGAGTTCTCCAGTTGCAAGCTGTAATGTTTTTTCTCCAATTGGTAAATCTTTGATCAAGTGGTTTGAAGTAATGAAGTCTAAAAAATGGTCAAGCTGTCCATCATTTATTTTTGAACGAGGAATCTTTGATGTTTGTGCAGGAACACCTAAACCAATATTTTGTGCATGTTTCTTAGCAGAATAAAACTTGTAGTGAGATAATCCTGGTATACTGGCACTGACTTCTGCAAAACTGTAATCATTTGTTGCTATTGATAATAACTGTCTCCTCAACGTTGAGGTGTTTGCAACCATGTATGAGCTGACAATAGCATCCAACAAAGAGCTTGTGGTTTTATTTTTGTCATTTTCTTGCTCTCCAAAAAGAGAATGTTTGATGAACTCAGAACCATCAGGACAAATAGTGTTCAGTAGAGCAGTTATACAAGTATTAGCTTTTGATAAATATCTTCTTTTTGTTCTCTCACTTGACTTCTCTAAAGATTCAGTTAGACACTTTACAGGGCTTATGTCACATGTTTCCAAGAATTCATTGAATTTTCCAAGTCTATCAATTCTGATAACAGATGCTTCTGTACCCTGACTATCAGTTTTGCAGCAACTTTCAGTTTCAAAATAACTGGTTGTTTCCTGACTTGATGATGTGGAAGCATGTTTAGCAAACTGAAAATAAATGTTATTTTAAAAATATAAATAAAAATTCACAAATTTTATTAAATGTGTGCCTTTGATTAATACAGACAAAATAATTTTAATGCTATATTTATTTAACATGTCATGTGTTTAATGGGATTTGAAAAATTACTGCTGAAATAACAAATGCATGCTTTTCTTACTATGAAGCTTGTATATAAATTGGAAGTCAATTAATTAAAAAATAAAAAAGCTAGAATGTTTACAAATGAAATTCATTAAAAAAAAAAATCAAAGGGCAATAACCCCTATAAAATAGGATTTTCCCAAATTTTTAACTTGGCCAAGAGATTTTCACGTTAACGCTTGTTTGTAAGTTTGAAGTCAATCAGTTAAGAAATAAAAATTCTTGGGCGCTTACAAATACAGGCAAACAGAACCCACATTTCCATATATCCTCTACATTGCAAAATAATTTAATTTTGGATGTAACGTGTCTTCTGATTGGCTGGCGTAATTTTGTTATGAGCCTATAGACATAATTTAGTCATGTGACCGTGACGTCATCAACATTTTTTCATGGTTTTCAAGGTTTAAAATGGAATCTGAATGGAATTTAGAATTAAATTATAAGAAATGACTGTAATATTTTTTTCTGTCTATTCAAATAACAGAAAAATTTGGTGCACATTGTTAAATAACCTACTACGCGTGTTATTCAGTGTGCACCAAATTTTTTATGTTATTTCTTCAAAGACAGAAAAAATATTACAGTCATTCCTGAAATGTGCCGGGAACAAAAGTCAGATTGAATAAACAGCTTTACGATCAGAGTGATCTCAAATGAACCAAATTATCAAATATGCAGTTAGTACATTGAAAGTTCTTGAAATCTTTTAGTCTTTAGCCATGACGAAAAGGAGATGCTTCATCTTGTTGTATAGGGCTAAGATGCGGTCTGTGGTCTCGTTATGTAGCAAAACAAATTCAGAGTAACATTCAACATATAGACAAATTTTTATATAACTTCCTATTCAATAGAATCAATTCAAACATCATTTATCGAAAACATGATGTCATTCCGTTAACGTGGACCCAACCAGCATATGGCTGTGAGTGGGCCTACTTTATCGTATCTAGCTTTAATACTGCAATTTTTTTTATAAATGAAATTTTCAATGATACTTACATTATATCCACTATTAAGTCGATTAGGTCTGAGATTATACTGTTCTTCATATTGATAGCTACATGTATCACCAAGGTTGTCACTGTTCATCAAACACTGCATAAAAAAAATGTTTACTTATATCAGATGATAACTGAGTCTTTAAAAACATAAACCACAGTAAGCTTATCCATTAACAGGCTATCAGGACTCTGTTAATTTTACGTTTGTTTTTGTTCCATCATATGTCATGTATGAGTTCAACCCTCATGTGCAAATTCAACAAAAAATTTTGATGAGTTTATTTGTACTGAAAAATGGGATACACAATTTTGCATAATGATATATATATGCAATATATATATATGACTTGAGGTTTTAAAGTACTGAATGAACCCACATATTCAATAATAATAATGTTAATTTTCTGCCCTTGCTTATTGCACTACTATTGATTGTAATTTGTACATAGTTCAAGTTTTCAATAAAACTATGAACTGTAGAAGAAATTAATACTACATGTACTATGCACTTTAAAATAACAGACACATAAACTTGAAGTATCATTTTTTTTTTTCTCAATATATACATTAAAAATGGTGAAGTATACTGAATGTCAATAAAAATACAACACCTACATGTACATGTATTTTGCATTGAATAAAAATTCACTGTCAGATCTTTTAACAAAATTCGTCTGTAACTGTCATTTTTCTCAGGTCAAAATTGATAGAAAAATTAACCCAATCAAATTTTTGTTTAACTTTAATTTAATATTCAACAAATATTTTAATATCTTTTTAATAAAAATAAATTGGGAGAATCATTATCAATTATTTTGGTATTCAGACTGTCAGTGCTAGGGGTAAACTATTTTAATGTATCATGATGTTTGATATACCCCTTTATATGACATGTATGACAGTCGGACTCATACAATTAAGCCCATTAACAGATAGAGATACCATACATACATGTACATTGACTCTGAATAAAACCATACATACATGTACATTGACTCTGAATAAAATAATAGCATGTACTAGCATTATAACTTACATTTGTATTTGCACAAATTTCAGCCAAGCTACATGAAGTGGATTGCCCACAATAAAGGGTCTTTCTGCATCTTGGACATATTGCTGAAACATACAGTTCAAATTATTTTTTTTTATATAAAATAAAGATACATTTTTAGTATATGCAAATTAAATAGATGTTTGTCCCATAAAAGAAAAAAAAAATGAATTTAGGAGAAATGGATTCTTATAAATTCCTTATTAAGTTTATAGTACACTACTGATTGTGACAAATTTAAATATTTTGAAATAAAAACCTGTCAGTTTTTGCTGAACTTATTCTGTACCTTTGTTGTTGACAGGTTAAGCTACTTGTTTTTGGAGAGAAATTCTGTTTCTTGTTTACTTTCTTCAAACATCGGTAATATTTTGGGTAGGGGAAAGAAATGGATAAAATCATGCAATGTAAAGGTGTTTTTCCTTCTTTGATAACTTAAGAAACTGAAAGATTTCAGCTATTTATGCAATATCCTGAATGTTCCTTGTAAATTTAATAATAAGCCTCTTATTTTGGAAATAAAAGACATTTTGATTTAATTTATAATGGTCCAGTATTGCCTGGGAGGTGGGTTGAGGTCCACTTCAATGCTTAATTGATAGGGGTGCCGCTGGGGTTCTGTTACTCTACCCTTTTCATATAATTTAAAAAAAACTTAAATCAAATACCCTTTGCAGGGGCGGTTCCAGCCATTTTAAAAGGGGGGGTTCCAAACCCAGGACAAAGGGGGGTTCCAATTACATGTCCCCATTCAAATGCATTGATTGTCAAAAACAAAAAAAGGTTCCAACCCCTGAACCCCCCCCTTTTTTTCTGGATCCGCGTCTGCTTTGTAGGTTTTTATGGGGAGGGGGGAAACTTCTGCAAATTTTGTATATCTAAAATCAATTTTTACATATATATCACTATTGTTCAATCAATTTTGCCCAAATCAAGTTAAGAGGGGGTGGGGTCAGTGAAAAACACACTATGTGAATTAAGTTTTTTATCCTACATTGAACTTTTGATGTTATCCCCAAGCTGGTTAATAAATATAAATAACAAATTATGATACTAAATTATAAAAGGAAATCATTTTAATTATTGTACTTACGAGTTCCAACTGGAACTATGATTCCTGTTCTAGCATGAATCTCTTTCACTTTTTCCAAAGATACATTTATGTTATGCCTTTACCCCATACCATCCTCCATATATTTTGTTGTCTTTGTTGTGAGAGGAAATTATATCAGGTATCCCACATATCTTTGATTTGCAGCCTGCTTTGTTTTTATTCAAAAACCTGTGAAAATGTTCACTGCACACTTGAAACGTCTGTGTAATATCACTTGGCAGTAGACCAGCCTCAGTAAGAACAATGGACTGCAATGCTGATGACAAAGAAGTCAGTGGGGGAAACTTCACCTACACATTTACATATCTGTGAGCTTTTAAAGCTACAGAAGGACATGGTTATTTACAGACCATAACTATTGTTTTAACACTGACTGTTCACTGATATCGTCTGCAAAGTTTCTCCCATTTGTGTATACTTCCTGTGTACATGTGTGCTTTAGACCAGAAGAGTTCTACCAGGGGAGATAACTCTATATTATCAATAATGAATAATGAAGATTTTCTTAATACTTTTTTAAGGACATGCTTGAATTTCCATTCAATTTACAAGTTTACTTGGTTATTTATATAATATAGATTATATTTAGGTCAGATAGTACTTTGAAATCAGTGTGGAAAGGAATGAAATCATCTACAGATTTTAAGGATCTATGGAACACTGTATAACCACTAAATTCTTTAAAATGTAGAAAACCTTGAAAAATCTGCATATTGGCCTCTTAAAACTTTTGAAAACATTAAAATAAGCTTGGAGAAAATTTTTCATGACATTAAGCAGGTTTCAAACAAAAATTTAACAAAATTTTAATTACCTTTATTTTTACCTGAAAAGTCATGTTTCCATGGCAACAACAGGGTGACACATTATGATTATGGAGTGGCAAATATTTTTTTTGGGAAAATTAAGACATAAAATGTATTGAGGTGAAATTTGGTGGAATTCTGTATCATGTCATGGCCAGCTCATTTTTATATTTACAGAGAATTGATATTAAGTTTTACCCTTGTCCGTCTGTACGTCCGTACGTTCGTACGTCCCAAAGTTGGTTTCCGTTCTTTAACTTTATTTGCCTCTACCAAATTTTATGAAACCTATAAACAATGCTTTTTACCACAAAACACATATCAAGGGCGCAATTCGGTGTTAACCGTTCTAGAGTTATACCCTTTTAAAAATGAAAGAATTGCTGAATTTATATACGCCCGTTTACTGGACGTATTATGGTATACCGTTATCCGTCTGCCCTTCTGTCCGTCCGTCGTCAACATATCATGGCGGACATTACCTCAAAAACGCTTTAACCAATTTGCATAAAACTTTGGTGAACTGTTCATATCTATTGAAGTGAGCTCCCTATCGTTTTGTTTAAGTTTTAGATTTTACGTTTCCGAGTTATGGGGTTTTATTCATTAAAAAGGGAGATTTTCCAGTTTTCGGACACTAACTCAAGAATGCTTTGACCGGGACCAACTTGCAAGAAATTTTGGTTATTTTTTAATATCTGTTGACATATTTTTATAAAATTCAGATTTTACGTTTCCAAGTTGCGGGGCTTCATTGTTATTCTTGTGGGATTTTGTCTTATAATCGGTTTGTTTCTGTGCGTGTTACATTTTAGTGTTATGTCGTTGTTCTCCTCTTGTTTTTAATGCGTTTCCCTCGGTTTTAGTTTGTTACCCCAATTCTGTTTTTTGTCCATGGATTTATGAGTTTTGAACAGCGGTATACTACTGTTGCCTTTATTTTATTCATAAAAAGGGGGATTTTCCAGTTTTCGGAAAATAACTCAAAAATGCTTTCAGCAGTTCTCATGAAACTTTAATGAATTGTTAATATCTTTTGATGTAAGCCCCCTTTAGAATTTTATAAATTGTAGTTGTTTATTGTCTGACAACAGATTTACTCAGAAATCTTTAATTGAATATAAATTCAATTTATATGATATAAATTTCAAGTTCTTTGACTACATTTATTCAGAAACCTATAATATGTCAAATATTTAATTACAATCCAATTTCAGACCTGTATCAAGCTTAAATATAGATAATAGTTGTCATATTCCTTACTTGGTAAACGTATCTATTGCGTAGAATATGATGATGTAAACCTGTTTTTATAACAAGCTAAACCTTGGTAGCCTTTGGCAACTGATTTTCATAGTTCGTTTGTATGTTGTTATCTTTTTATTACGGGGCCTATTATAGATGAATATAAGGTTTTTGCTTTGCTAATTTTTGAAGGCCGTACGGTGATCTATACTTGATAAGTTCTGTGTCATTTGTGCTTTTGTGTTGTCTCTTGGGCAAAACTACCATATATTCTATTCTATATAAAAACAATTGAAAAGAAAACACTAACATTCAATTATTGCACATACAAAGAAAACACTGAATTACCGGTTCCTGGCTAGAAAGAGGCAACTATATAATTTGATGAGCAAAAAATCGTTTGCGATCCACCCTCTCCTTTCCATGGACAATGATGAAACAGCACCACATTTGAACAAGCTTCAATCAAAGCGGGAAAGCGCTAGACGAGACACGAGTCAAATTCTAAGAAATGCTAATGCATACAAATGTTCCACCTTTGAGAACAAGTACTTTCAATTACTCCAAGTTACAGCAAATGTTACCACCAAAACATGATCACCTATGTTAAAAAGACAACTTTTACCAGTTATGATATAAATATAAAATACAATGTTATACAATGTTTTAATTCAATGCTTTTCAATTTCGTACTTTATTTGGCCTTTTTAACTTTTTTGGGATTCGAGCGTCACTGATGGGTCTTTTTTAGACGAAACGCGCGTCTGGCGTATATAAAAAAATTAAGTCCTGGTATCTATAATGAGTTTATTAACTGTCTTTTGATAATCAAAGGCATTTGATATCGCTATCCTAGATTAAATTCACTATTCATTATCATACATTTTTTGTACTCGTTGTCTAAGACTCGAGTCGCATGGTAAATTCCCGAGGAATTGCATGTTTTTTTGTCATCCAAATTATTTAAATTTTCACTAAATTAAGGTTAAAATTGATATCGTATTTACGTACACATTAGTTATCAAAGGTACCAGGAATATAATTTTTTAGACGAGCGTTACGTTTACAGAAGATTCATCAGTGACTCTTATATCAAAATAGTTATAAAGCGAAACAAGTACAAATTTGAAGAGCATTGATGATACAAAATTCCAAAATGTTGTGCCGAATACCACAAAATATTCACGAAAATGTAAGTTTTCGACAATCCACGAACATTGATACCCACGAAAATAAATGAATCCACACTACATAAATATTCACTATCTAATTCACAAGTGATTTTGATCTGCATATATTAATGTTTGGTCAACTGTCTTATGTTTTATATTCTAGGTGATGAGACTGTATCTCACATGTTTTCTTTACAGTTGATTTTGTATTTTCACCATTGACAAAAAATCAGTATATGCATCGCCAAAACCAAAAAAAAAACTAAAAACGAAAAGAAAAGAAAAAATATCCGACATTAAAACTAGTCACATTATTGAGTTCCTATCAGTATTATTTTGATGGAAGGTTGGAGTGTTTCTTATTTATGAATGTCCATGCGTAATCTGGCACACCATCGGATGTCTTCAGGGGAGACGAAATTCAGACGTAATTTTCATTTGAGCCCATTTTTTTACTTTTCTGTTCATTGTGCAGTGTTTTTCAACTTTCGTATATCTGCAATGCTTATTTGTTTGCCGTGCCGTTATTGTTTTATGTTTTTTCCTGGCTGATGCTTATGTTATAAAGTCATATTAACGTGTGTTATGCAAGGCATATGTCTTGTGTCGTGCTGTTATTTCTTCGCATGCTACTGTTGTTTGCCCTACTGATGGCATTTACTATATGAAAAACAATATATGATCCCTCTTCAACTTTGTACGTGTTAGGCTTTACAACTCTAATGATCTGAGCGTCACTGATGAGTCTTATGTAGACGAAACGCGCATCTGGCTTACGAAATTGTAATTCTGGTAACTTTGATATCTACTTCACGTATCCCTGAAATCCGGGAAGCCATTTTAGGTTTTTACATCTTCATGTATAGGTTTCTAAAAAAATGTTGACCACTAAAAGAATCATTTACAAATGAATGTGAGACATCCCAAATTTTTTTTTTTCTATATAGATGACAACAAATTGAAAGGCAAAAAATAAGTAACAAGTAAGGCACAGCTTTTACTCATAGAATGATGTTTGCCACGTGGATGTTTATTGTCCGTTCCAAATTTTTTTACAATGCTGATGTTGATTTTGCCCTGCAGATGTTATTAAATGAGGTGCTGTTGAATTTAATTACCAAGCTGTTGATTTGTATGCCATGCGGATAATTTGTTATGACATGCTGATGATTTTTTATGGAATGCTGATGATTTTTTTGCAATGCTGAGGATTTATTTTGCTATGCTGTTGTAAAAGTGCCTTGCTGATTTCTGTTTTTCTTCAATTTATAAATGTTGGTTGCCCCTTAGTGTTTAAAGCTTGGGAAGAAAACTCTTAGAATCAAAATGCTAGTTCATGTCAAGCATTACAATGTACCTTACGCAGATTTATTGTATACTGCAATTTTGGTTTGTTCTATCGCAGTTCACAATCAGTCAAGCTTTTTGTCAAAATCTGCTATTTAATAGATTTTTCATATTTAAGCTAGAATCGAAACGTTTGATGTGAGTGAATCAGTTTAAATATTTTACAAAAAATAATTGAATCAATAGAAATAGACATTTAAGTGTTTAAAAAGTGTCCAAAAACTTTCGTCAGATGAACATGAAATTTGAGGCCAAACCGGCCCTTACCGGACCTACTCCTTTCAACTGGACTGATAGGTTTTTATTTAAATTTGTATTTGTAGCATAGAAGAAAAGTTCTGTAACAACATTTTCCTTCTTTTTTTACAAAATATTATAAAATCTATCGATCTTATCACAATTTATTTTCAGATTCTATTGTATTTCTAGCATTTTTTTGTATTAACAAACATGTGTTTTTTCATGATTATTCTAAGCAGGCAATATTCAGAGACTCATAGCTTGAAAAATATCACGGATTACTACTAAAGCCTACATATTAGGCCGTTAGTTTTCACGTTTGAATACTTTTACATTGTCGTTTCGGGGCCTTTTATATCTGACTATGCAGTATGTGCTTTGCTGATTGTTCAAGGCTGTACGTTAACCTTTTTATGTTTTGTTTAGTCTATTGTGAAGAGTTGTATCATTTGGCAATCATATCACAACTTCTTTTATTTTGATAGTATAAACTTAACTTCGTGATACGGTAAATTAAAATGTATTAGATATTTTTACACATTGAAGCCATAAGCAATGTCAATGACAGTCAAAACAGACCGATATCTATCCTTACAACAACATAAGAAGAATTTAAACTTCGCGTATCGTAAACTTTTTTGTCTCTATAAATAATGCTTTTCCCATCCATCTCAAGTAAAGGGTATTCAGTACTCTTCGTAGTAATAAGGATATGGTGTCTTAACCTATCATTTGGAATGGTAAACTCTTGAACTCCTTCCAGCTTCCCTTCTGGTTTAATTATAACCATAAAAGGTACGACCGGTTTAAATTCACCCTGCTGATAATACACTGCCATTATTGGTTTGTCAGATTCTACTTTTATAGAGGCGTTGCTGTTGATATCTATGTAACCCCCAATTTTGTCGACTACTTTGGTAGCTTGTTTCAACTGTTTGCCGAGGAGAGTCATCGATGTATTTGCATGTGTAGCGATTAAACGTAATATCAATGGTTTGTTATCAAATAATGGTGGTATAACAAATGTCGTTCCTAGCTCTTTAACTGGAGGTACCATTTCCAATAACTGATTCATTAAACCACTATTCACGGGTACTTTCGCGCCATCAACCCCAGAAAGCACTGCTATATCTTTGTTTGATTGTACTATCGTTCCTGTGAGGTCAGTATTACACGAGTACTTTCGCCCCATCAACCCTGGACTGTGCTCCTATATCTTTGTTTGATTGTACTATCGTTCCTGTGAGGTCAGTATTACTTGAAAGTTCGAGGGTTCCCCTTTCTGGTAAATGAATAGAAATGGTATCCCCATCTCCATACTTCGTATTGTTATAAGTTATCGTTTCAGTCTTTTCGAGTAGTTTCAATGTTATATTTACGTCTGTATCGACGGTTATTGCAACAATTCCGATAAACGATTCCCCACCTCCTGAAGGGACGAAAGACGGAATAACATACGATGTTGATAGCTTTTCTTTTGGTAAAACAACAAATCCTTCATTGGTAATCGAATCCTTATATAATGCATACAAATCAGTTTTGCTGGACGTAAGTATGTGTACTCCTTTCTTCTCAATTTCGTTTCTGTTGACTTTGAATTCTGATAAAAAAACGATTTTTTGTGAAGTGTAAAAGATCGATATGTTGTGACATAGCTCGATAGCAGGGTTGTACATAACTAACTATTGAACTTTAGACGATGATAAATGTAATTTAAAAGATGACATAAAACTTAGAAAACCATTGTTACGCACTAAGTAAAACTCTTCAGTATCTGTCGAAAATCAAATATAGTGTCATTATGAAAGTAAGTTACACCTAAGAGTAAACTTTATTGTAGCAGCATTTCGAACTTTAAAAAAATATATATATACAAACAGGTTTTTAAAGAGACAGGAAGTTGAAAATAAACCTCATTATTGTGCTTCTTTGTTGCTGTTTGTTTTTGTTTCAAGTTTTTATGATTATGACGCAACGTTGCCTACTGTACCTCTATTTTTGACATTTTTTACGTATGATGTCGGTTTGTTTTATTTACACATAGTTGTCAATATAAAATGGATTTTTGTATCCGACTGCCATACATGAGAAAGGTTAAGCTACCTACTATAAAACATGGTTCAAGCCACAATTTTCTTCGCAAGAAAATGTCTGTATCAAGTCATGAATATGACGGTTTTATTCATTCGTTTTTTGTATTTGAGATCGTGTTTTGTCATTTGACTTTCAGTTTCTAAATTTCTTCGAATTTTTGTGATTTTACTTTGTTATACTGGTTTGGATAGAAAAGGGAACGGACATGGGAAATGTGTCAAAGAGACAACAACCCAACAACAGAGCAGATTGTTTTTTTTTCTATCAATTTGGTGGATGTAAAAAGAAAATGACTATATTTATACGTATCACCAAATTTTCGTTGGAGAAGAATGGCAACTATGGTAAATTTTCCCTAGGGAAGAATTTGTTCAAACTTGTTACCCCAGGGGGGGGGGGGGAATTGGCATGGGCTCAGAATGTCTATATAACATTGGCCCAATGAAAGTTGGTATTTGCTGTTCCACTACTCAACATACACCTTTGAGGAGTAAGGGTAAAGACAGATAGGTTCGGAGTCGAAACAGTTTATCTGTGCAAAATGACAAGTTTTTCAGTGGACTGTTCACATTGTGAATTAGCACTTTTCAAATCCATGCATAGCTTATCTGTAGGGTGTATATGCGTATAATGCCCCTAAAATGCACCGAATGCGCCATTGGACGTTGATACCCAGCCATCGACAGCAAATCTGATGGAGAATAAATTCCTAATGCTATATTGGATGAATACTACTGATTTTATCTATACATGTATCATGTATTATATTATCTTTCCATCTGTGTTTTGTTGTACAGTCTTGACAAAGATTGTTATAATTAAAAGAGCATATAAAAAAATGAAATAATGTCATTATTTTTACATGTGTCACGTGTATGATCAAACTTATTTGAAGTGTAAAAAAGTCTTTAGATCTTATTAAAAAATAGAATGTTTGTGATGGCTCGTCGAATACCGTAGATAATTGTTTGACTCCATACACTAAACTATCGTACACTAATGACGTTTCTTACAAACATACATTTTCTTATTTCAGTCAAACTTTTTTTACAGATTTTGTTTTTGCCACAAATACAAAGAAATACGATGTATACAAACTTGAACTACTATTAGATGATGAAAGCATTTGATTCCTGACATAATGCATATACAAACAAAGCAGATGTGGTATATAAAGGCTACAAGACATTTTTTCACAAGAGGCTAAATGACACACGAATTAACAACTAAAGGTAACCATACGGACTTGAACAATGAGAACAAATCCGTCCCGTATAGTCAGCTATACAAGGCCCAGGAAAGAATCATGTAAAACAATGCATACTATAAAAGTAACGGCTTAGTTTATGAACAAACAATGAACGAATACCAAATATGTATAACAGCAGCAAACGGCAATTCCTAATTACTGCCTTCTGATTTCGGACCCCACATACAGAATGAAGCGTGATTGTTATCCGTTCGTTTGATGTGTTTTAGTCTTTGATTTAGTCATTTGATTTTGGACTTTCTGTTTTTAATTTTTCTCGGAATTCAGTTTGTTTGTGATAAATACAGTCCCTGTAACGTAAAAGTTAACACTTTTTTCGTTCGGAAATCGTACGTACAGCGTTCGGTAATCGTTCATATAGAGTTCGGTAATCGTTCGTACATCATTCGAATAGCGTCCGTACAACGTTCGGTCAGCATTCGTTCATCGTTCGTTCATCGTATGGTAAATGTCACCGTAGAGGCTTTTGTAAAACGTATGGTTCATGGTATCGTTAATCGTTTTATTTGTCGTATGGTTTATGGTATCGTTTAGCGTTTCGTTTATCGTATGATATGTGATATCGTTTAGCATTTCATCAATCGTATGATATATCGTTTTGTTAAGCGTCACATTTTGACATGAATAACATGAGACCAAATACGGCGATATCAGTCAGGCTCTCTATATATCTCTCTCTCCTCCGCCAATCATTTCTCTGATCGAAATATTTCCTTGACACAATAAATTATAAAGAATGTTCTATAAATCAGGCTTGATATGAAGTACATGTTTTATATCTAAATGTATTTAAAAAAAAAAGACAACACATCCATGGTATTTGTTCGCCTCAATGTCAGAGTCTGATATATAAAACTGCAAGGGATATGATAAAAAATCGTTGAAGGTATCTATGGAACCATCGTCGCTTTTGATTCCTGCTGTCGGTGTTAAAACTGTTTTATTTTACTGTAAAAAGTGCTTAATTCCATGTATGTGTAAAATACAGAATTAAAAAATAACTCTACCTTTTTTATATTTCTTGATTTTAGAGGTAAGCCTCTAGCCAAGTTTCACTTATTCTGTCGCAAATCATTTACCTTAAATAACCAGTCAATTGTATTCTAAAAGAAGTTGATTTGTTCTTTGTACGAATACATGTAATATTTCTCACTGGACGTTATGTTTACAATCGATGATCAAATACAAATCTACAGTATTTATATGAAAGAGACTAAATAATATATTTTTTTTATTATTATTCTAAACATATTTGAAGAATCGAAATAATCAGTTCTACAAATGGATGTTATATAAAGACTTGAAATTTTACAATTATCACCTGCATCTATGAATTTTTGTATCAACGCACCAAACTTTTCCCTTTCATCGTGCATAGCTTATTTCCCGATTCACTTAAGGTTTCTAAAGATCTTCTTACTTGTTCATTACATTCTAAAATTAAAATCCTACACAAATTGCAAAAACTGTTATTCTCCGGCTGGACTGCGTAAAAGATGAATATTGTTTTGTTTGTGTACACACAATGTTTTGATGGCCGATATCCAGTTTCGCTAAAAAGGAATTAATTTGCGCCACAACTTAATTACGCCAATTCTTTTTTTTGCATCACTTTTTTGTAAAAACTGCAGCATTCATTTGCGCCAATAAAACATTCATTTAATTGCGCAAATATTATAGACTTGTTTCAAATGTTTGTTCTTAGTGCACCGAGGAGGTCCTTTCCGGTATTTACAGGTACAGATACCGCAAAGGGCCTCCTAAGTGCACTAAGAACAAACTAGTGCACTAGGGACCTGATGGAAAGATAGAATTGACATAAAAAAGTCATGGCATACAGAAGGAGAAGTACATAATTTCGAATTTTAGTAATTTTAGTAATTATAAAGCTATTTAACAGTTGAAGTCAGTATTCTAATGTTGCATGTACGTTTAAATAGGTTAATCGTTTCGATGTAAATATGACACAATTAATAAAATTGAGAATGGAAATAGGGAATGTGTCAAGTTTCATTTATTGGTGCAATTCATATTATAAAAAAGAAGAGATGAGCGCGATTCGAACCTTTACAATATGACAATTTACACCTAACCGTTTTGACAAACCAGTAAATTCTTCGCTCGGGGATATACACCTGACAGTAATCTTCATTCAGTAACTTTACAATACCCAGCCGTGTCATTTCCGTATATTGTACATGTAGATAGCACGTGTGATACATGTATATACACCAGAAATACTCATTCAAGTGATTATTATTTTTAGAAGAACTCCATATCGGGTACATAAACATAAAATTACAATTGAAAAAAATTTATTAAGAAGTTCAAATGTTGTTTTATTAAATGCACCTATGCATGTATTTGTAAACTTATGTTAATTCGTTATTTCATGTATCTTTTTTTTTTTTGCTTCAATTACTAATTTATCTTATTGACTTATTCGTAAATCGATAAACGCACATTTCTGAATAGAATAATATGGAATTGAATGATTTTTCAAACTTAAAACTAGTTATACATGTACATTTGATGCCTCTTAAACTTTATTTTTCTCGTTGGGTTGCTTGTCCATTAATTGACGTTTACGCTATATTCTTGTGTTCGGTATTTGTGAAAAACCGCTCATCTATCAATTTCACAAGAAATATAATACTCGTAAGCCAGGAACATTGTTTAACTTGCTATCAATTGTTCGTATATGTACAAACATAAAATAAAATGAAACACTTTAAAGCGGTTTAAATTATGCAGTGCATTTTGAAAATATAATTTTGAAAAAAACCGGTTATTTTTGTTTCATACTTTTTCTGTCCCTTATCTTAAAAATTAGGCCACGTGTCACTGGTTAATATAGAACTAGTCAACCATGAATAATCCCAAACAACACATTTTTGATTGTTGTTTTCACACTTGCTTATATTATCAATATATTACGTATTGTTTTCCGCTGAGATTACTACATGTAGAACAGTTATAGTAGTCTCAGTTTTCGGCAATATTGAAACAATATCATTAAGAATTTTAATTGCTTCAGTTATTTAATATATATTTATATATATTTATTATTTCATGATTAATATTTTTACATAATTGCATCATTTTTTTAAGCATTTATTTATTCATATGACATTTTAAATATTTATTTAACGTGGATACCGATTTGATAAAATTGAGAATGGAATGCATCAAAGAGTCAACAACCCGACCAAAGAAAAAACAACAGCAGAAGATCACAAATAGGTCTTCAGTGTAGCGAGAAATTCCCGTACCCGGAGGCGTCCTTCAGCTGGCCCCTAAACAAATATATACTTATCTAGTTCAGTGATAATGAACGCCATACTAATTTCCAAATTGTACACAAGAAACTAAAATTAAAATAGTACCGATTTGATAACTGTTTAAACACTTGACGCCATATTAATATTATATATGAACATTTCGGAAAAATAAGGTGGATATTTAATCATCGGCTCTCATAAAGTTTTCTTGTAGATTAAATGAAGGGGGACAATATACCTCTTAGTAGTAAAACTTTAAGATTGGTATTCCTTAAATTGTATAACTTTCTTATTCTGGCTTTCTCCTCAATTTCTAAATTATATTGAGAATCATGTTTTTATGCCAGATCTTTTATCATTTGTTAAAATCAAAGACATGTAGTACATGTATTCTATTTTCTGGGATAAATTATTCACAATGATACAAAAATAAGGGATGATTTAGAAATTGGCATGTTGTGTATACACCTATGTATTGGTGAACACTATATATGTTACCCACTACCTGTCCTTATGTGTTTTTGTTGTTTGATTGCTGGCTCGTTGTCGTTAAACCAACTATGATCTCCCACAGTTTCAATATATATATTTCCCTTAAGACTTTGCTCACACGAAAGTGATAGAATAGGTTAGTATATACATTTTAGAGTTTCACTTTTCAATTTTTAACTCCCCAAAAAATTTTGTTTTAAACTATCTATTTTGAAGACGTGTGTTATCTGCATGAACGAAGTCTAAATAGTCACCAACTTACCAGTTTATTGTTTTCCTATTTGGCACACACCTAAATATAAACCTCATTGTAAATACAATTTAATTGGTCGCAGTAAGTTCTATTGATCACAAAACAAATCCAAGTTTTATATAATAAATATGAAAAAAATAATAATTATGTTTTTTTTATATATATAATTACTTTGAAACAAGGAAATAATACTTTAAATTGCATTGTGCAAAATATGTCGTAAAATCTTCCTACGATTTAGAAACTTTTTTCTTTATGCGTTTCCCTCGGTTTTGGTTTGTTGGCCCGATTTTGTTTTTTGTCCATGGATTTATGAGTTTTGAACAGCGGTATACTACTGTTGCCTTTATTTGACATAGTTTACACTGGACATAAAACAACTTACTCACCGTGTAGAACGCCACATGCGGGGTGTCGGCTATGTTTGACATGGGGTGGCAATTTTGAAGCGACAAAAAAGTAACAAGGTAAGTTCAAGCTTCAAAATTTCTTATTTTAAGAACTCTCAGCACCATAAAATGTATTGCACGGAAGGAACCGCAACGTAATCTTTTTCCTGAAAGCAGAAGCAGTCGTTTTCAGTGCTCAGTTTTCTCAAACACCTCGCCCTAGTTTTCCGTGTTGCAGATTTTGAGGCTTTATATGCAAATTTCGGTATAAAAAACTACTTTACACAACTACCCTCCGTATTATTTATATAGAATTGTATTCCTCACATGGACTTCTACCAAATACCAGTTCTAAGTAAAAATTAATTGGTTTTAAAATTATTATTCATCAAAATATAAAGTGTCGCTCGGGGTGTCAGATTTTGCAGGTCAAGGGGTAGAGGCTTGTCATATAAAAAGATATAATTGCATGTAAATAAGTCTTCATATGATACATTTTTTGTTTCAAACACAACTTCTATACTATGACAAAATAAGGGTACTTCATTTTGCCTGTTTAGTCTGATACAAATTATGCTTTTGATTTCATTCATAGTACAAAATGGCTCAAAACATTTAATTTTAAAGGTGGTAAATGATTTCTTTTCCGTTTCAGTCACTACTATGGTCAGAGAAAAGTCAAGGCTATGGCTCATTAAACCCAAACCTGGTGGAAAATCACAAACTAGTTCTAAATATAAGATCTGCCCAAAACATCTACCAGCCAAACTGCATCATACTTCATCACCAGGTTCACATAAAAAGCACATGTGCACGCCGCAAAAATGCATCACTCCAAAAAGAATTAGAATACTCTCTCCAAAGAAGCACTCACCGGCATCTTTTTCATCGAATGACAACACAACTTTAAGTAATCCTCAAGACAAAGATACTATAATTGTAAATGATTTCAAAACAGCGATTAAACCTTTTAAAAAAGTTCATTTGGCTGCTGAATTTCTATCATTTATCCAGTGGGAAAAGAAAATACATTTCCTCAAGACAATATTTCGCTTAATTTTTCCTGGAAACAGTCAGATTCCTGTTAAATAGAATAACATCAGATTGGTCTGTTCAAAGCATTTAATTAATTGTATTCCTATGCAACTTAATTTAAATCATTAATGATTTGATAATAAATTGGGTACACCCTTCTTTATTCATACGTGTAATTTTCATATTCTTACGTGCATTTGTCAATATTTTTGTTATTTAAAGGTATAATATAAAACAAATAACTTTTACTTCTATTCATATACAATTATTTGTCTACTTTGAGGCTCTATTTGCTATGTTTATCAATAAAAATGCACATTACTTAAAATACTAAAATATGGACCAAAATACATACATTAAGGTTGTAATTTGTCATCATAACAGTGTAGGTGTGTTTGAATTAAAGAGTATCAGACAGAGACCGACTTATAAGAAAATGTATTATTTATAAATGAAAAGCCTCTACCCCTTGACATGCAAAATCTGAAATCCCGAGTGACACTTCATATTTTGATGAATAATAGTTTTAAAACCAATTATTTTTTACTAAGAAACTGGTATTTGATAGAAGTCCATGAGAGGAATACAATTCTATATAAATAATACGGAGGATAGTTGTGTAAAGTAGTTTTTTATACCGAAATTTGCATGTAAAGCCTCAAAATCTGCAACACGGACAACTGGGGCGAGGTGTTTGAGAAAACTGAGCACTGAAAACGACTGCTTCTGCTTTTAGGAAATGGATTACGTTGCGGTTCCTTCCGTGCAATACATAATATGGTACTGAGAGTTCTTAAAATAAGAAATTTTGATGCTTGAACTTACCTTGTTACTTTTTTGTCGCTTCAAAATTGCCACCCCATGTCAAACATAGCCGACACCCCGCATGTGGCGTTCTACACGGTGTTACTGTACCAATCAATTAACTAAAATATATCTAAGGGATTATTATTATGCATGTAAATGTATATAAATGCCGTATACCATATACATATATTGTGGGTTAATTATTTTAAGCATAAAGTTCATAAATCGATCTCTGAAACAAATTATATATATATATAGAATAAAGTCAAAGTAAAGATTAAACTTATGCATGGCGGAAAAGAAATATATGAAAACGATAGAGATGCAATTGGCATGCAGCCTTGCAAATGATATTTAAAAAACATATATATTTACTTTATTAAACCTACTAGGACTTTAAGTATTGTTGCCGGGTTGTTGAAGTTTCCAGAAAAAAGAAAATACACAAGAAAATTTATCAGTACACTATTATATCATAATATGTTTGGTGTCCATTTTAAAATATATTTGTTTAAGAATTTAGTGTTTTCTTATTCATTCTGACATCTGTGTCCATGGATCTGAACAAGAATTGTATCTCTGGACTCTGGTATTGAAGGTATTTTGATCTCATAATGTAACATGTAAATTTATTTGTGCTTTCTGTAAAAAAAAAGCATTTGAACATTTTATTTTCAAAACTTCTTTAAAATGAGTTGACTTTTAGCATTTATTTATTTTCCAAACCGGATACAAATCACTGATTTCCAATTTTAGACCAATCTCATTATTATCAGTAGTGGGCAAAGTATTTGAAAAAAATTAGTTATATTTCAAATATACAAAATGCGGTAACTTTCTGTTTCAAGTTCATATTTGCCTTTTGAGAATTCTAATGCAGGAGTTCCACAAGGCTCTATATTAGGTTCCCTACTATTCCTTATTCATGTATATGACATAGCTGGTAATTTGATAAGTCTAACTCGTTTGTGTGCTGACGAAAAATCCCTTTCTTATTCAAGTACTAGTCCTAACAAATTAGCGAATGTCTTAAATAGCGATGTAGAACAAATTTTAGTATGGTCTAAGGATTGGTTTATTGATTTTAATCGAAACAAGACTATTACTAAGCTATTCTCCTGTAATCCTTTTCCAGATGATATTAAAATAGAACTTCAAAATCAAGTAGTAGAATTGTCTCCTGTCATAAACATTTAAGTATTACTTTTTGATTCCAATGGTAAATTCTATACAATAAAGAAAACGTTTCAAAGTGTGCAAGCACAAGATTAAATTTCTAAAAAAATGAAAAATGTATTGACTAGGAATTATCTTATTCGCATAAACATAACACTTATAAGACCAATTATGTAATATGCACGTGAGTTATGGGATGACTGTACTCAACAAGATTCCAACAATCCGGAACATGTCTTTCAGTTGGAAGCAGGAAGATTAGTAACTGGATTGCCTGTGTTCGCTAGTACGGAAGTTATATCTATTTTCAGTGGTACAGGCAGACATTTGCTAGTGGACAGAAGAAAATCCAAAAAGCTGAATACGTTCTATTCTTCACATAAAGTGGGACTGTCTCTACAATATTTTCAGTTATAGATAGAATATATATATATTTGGAATTCCTTTTTTTTCATCGAATGAGGTTGCCTAAACTCTGACATATGTACGTCCAGAAATATGAATATATTTATCTAACTTGACACAGACACAATTGCACGTCAATCTTTATTATTAAGGACAGTTGATTGGATAAAAGTGATGGATTGCCACGCCTATATTAAAACTGAGATCCTATGAACAGACTACAGATAGCTCTCAGTATTCGAATTTGATAAAAAAAAATGTATTTTATCTTGTATAGTTTCAATATTAAAAGTGTTGGGCAACGTAGTTGAATTTTAGATTTAATTTGGGAAGTCGTGTATACATGTATCCCCATTTGATAGGTTATTCAACATGAAGAAATACAAAAAATATCAGCTGGTTTTAAGAGTTGCAAATATTAACAAATTAAATTTTTGATATTGAATTATTTTTTTATTTGTGTTCCTCAACAGTGTTCGCTAAATATTTTTTTCCCTCGAATCCTGAAAAGTGAAGAGTTTTTTATACGTGTAAATCCCGAGTTCACACAAACGACGTTCATAAATGGTCTGTTCAAGAGTTTAATTTCACTTTTCAAAATATTTGAGACACGTAAATGATATAGGTTATTAGTAAAATTAAGAGAAAAAACTTTTTATATAAAAATTTTCGATAACATTTATTTATTTTTGTTCGTCGTACCATTGTAATCTATGTTTAAAGTGACTTATAGAACCAAAGGGTCGGGTGTTCTAATTATTGTTTTTATATCTCACTGTATTACTGGTATACAATATTTTGTGAAAAACACATGTCACTATAATAAATAATTTACTTACTTACTTACTTACTTACTTACTTACTTAATTACTTATTAGTGCTAGCTTCACAAAGAAAATATCCACTGACATACGTAATATCTAATGTCATTGGTCACGCATGGACTGTCTTATTTTATAGGGATGCCCATATGGCACATCAAAGATAAGATTGATTTAACCATTGTACTTTAGAATTGCAACACATCTTAAATTCACTTGAATACATTAACCTGTTATCTTGTCGACTTAACAGCTAATTTCCTAATGCTTGTAGCGTAAAACTTTGATAGGCTTGCTTGCTCTGTTTGTATAAACATGGATCCAATCTTTGTAAATAACATTGACATCTTCAAACAATATATTTTAGTCTGTATATATTATATTTAAATTTGATTGGAAATTATCCCAATTACAATTGTAAAATATACAAACTAAGCAAGCAAGCTAACCAAAGTCTCGCTTTACATGCATTAGGAAATTAGCTGTAAAGCCAACATACAGATAGCCGCTATATCCTGAGAAGAGACCACGATAAAATTTGAAAGTTCAACAAATCCTAGTTTTCACGGGAACGAATAATTTGTTAAAACGTTGTAGTGATCAGATCATCAATGACGTAATTTAAAAAAAAACGATGACAAGGTTGAAAATAGTTCTTGACGTCTTTTAGCAAGAACGTCTCCTCACTCAGCTTGTGGTTATGTGTTGGTGGTGGATAGAGTCACGCCGACTTAAAATTGACTATTTCTCTGCAGTTACAAGTAAAGCTCGTTGTCGAAATCAACACTAGGGAGATACCATTAAATTTTTACAGGGTCGGGATGGGGGAGTTGTGGCCAGGATGAAATATGTTGTCAGACAAACTTTTTCGGGCATGTGACTTCATATTTGAAAAGGGATAAGAAATTGCTTAATTGATAATTTCTGCATTGCATTTAAAACATCCATTGATAGAATATCGTTCAATTAGAAATCAATGTCCGCTGTTTGGAGTTTAGTTTGGCCATTTTTAGTGCTTGTCATAAGACGATATTTCAGGGGTTTCGATTGTTAAACTCATTAAATCAAATAACGAACATATGCCATCTCAACCTGAGAAAGAGTGTCTCATTTACATTAATTTTATCAATGATTATCGTTTATAAGATGTTGTACTTTCAATGCTATTTATAAACGCGGAGTAAAATTTTATATTGTTCATCTTAAAAAATATTCAGAAGACAATGGGACATATCGGAGAATCTTTGAGTTCTGACGAAATTTTATAGTGTTTTTCTATCTTTCCACAAAGTATATAAAAGTACCAAGCGTTTTTCTCAACTTTGACAACCTTATTCTGTAACAGATCTTGGCAGAATTTTTCAACGGCAATTTTCAAAGCGCTTAGACTATTACAGTGCACCGTTGCGATTCAAATACGATGTAATCGTATAGAAAAACCTTGCAGCTGACTAACTATTGACAAAAACATGCTACATATGAGAAAAATGCCTGTAAAGATTTTACATAATTCATATCTGCCGTCGCCATATTGGGATAGTTGCAATTCCAGTTACGGTTATCAGTTTAATACCAGTGCAGTTGAGTAATATGGTGCAGTTATTCAAATGCAGATTTGTAACATTATCAATATTAAACCCAATCCCGCAAGCAGCTGTGGTCATCTTGGAGAGGATAGTATTCACTATTTTGTAAGTGCCATTTTATCAACGAAGCAAGAGAAATATTGTTTTCAAATTAGAAAGATCTGCTATATCCATTTTGGTTTTATTGGCTGGTGACGGTCACCTTTCATTTCAGCAAAACAAAGACATTTTTTAGTCTGTACAATCACATATCAGAAATACACTAAGATTTAGAACATTCAAATAAAATTCGGAATTTCTACTTGTCAACACTTCACTCTAGTTCAGTTTTATATATAACTCTTATATATACGTTTTGTTTTTGAAACAAGGCTATATTTTGTCAAAAGACAAGCACAATAACCCCAAAGCGAATTGCGAGAAGTGGTCTCGTATTTCGTTTTCGTTAAAGAAAAAAAAAATACTAATAGTTTATGTAAAATAACGACTCTTGTACGGTGTCGCGTTTATATCTTTTGAATGCATTGGTACAAAAATTACCATAAAATGACAGGTTTGCGAGATCAGACAGTAACCTAACAACAAAACAATTGAAAACCTAGAGATCAATGTTTAACATTCGCCAGCAATGAGCAATTTTCATAAATAAAACATGATTTAGGTGAATACTTTGCGAGTAAAGAAAAAGAGACTACTGTCCATAGATTTGTTATTAACCCCAGATGCTTGATGGGTACAAATCAGTATTCAGGATTCACCACTTTGCATTAAACCACATTACAACAGAAATTAGAAAATACATGTACATGTAGGGACTCGCAGTATTTCTAAGACATTGTTAATTCCTGTTCTATGTAGCTTTTTATCTGGCAAACACGGTTTTATAAATGCTGACAGGCACCGACCATTGAAAAACAATCGATCTGTTTAAAATAAGAAATGTTTTTTATGGCAAATAAGAAAAATGACCGTTTGATTTGAAATTGTTTTAAAAAAATTATTTACAATAGATTGAAATAGATGAAAATAACGTGGGTTAATGTGAAGAGGCTAGACTTTAATTTGTGTCGTAGGGAGGCGATTGAGTGGTGTTGTTTCCAATTATTTCCCTAATGAAAATCTGCAATAATTATTGTATCATCATGTTGTTTGATTTTCACATTATAACAAAACTAAGAATTTATAGTTAGCTGTTTAATGTCCAGTGGCAACTATTAGAAGTATCATTAGGAGGACATTTACAATGTTATAATAACATTATATGTATGTTTCATTATATGTTGTGTCACATACTATAAATATGTAGTTTTATGGCAATAAAGATTTGAATTGAATTATAATACGTTATTCTGATTGGCTACACTGCAATCTTGCGTTATTCCTAATCAATTTCATTACACAATAAAATGTATCATTCAAGATGACACGAGGTCCCACAATAGAGTGCACATGTAAATTAAATAAAAACTTGATAAAAATCGTGTTTTCATAATCCTAGCTAAAAAATGTATTTATAAGTATTGAATGCTTCTTTTTGTAACTTCATAGGGTTGTAAAAACGTTGACCGAGCGCACATTTTTAGAATGAAGCGCGAAATCTTACAAAATGTACTACGGTAAACGCTTTTACACCACAATGAAGTTACAAAAAAAGCATTCAATACCTAAAATAAATATGAACAAGGACATCCTATGTTATTCCAACATGTGTATTTCGGCACAGGGATGACCTATAGACCGTGTGTATCATATGTATATTTAGGGTGGGTTTCTCCGAATTAAGGAGGTATAAATACAGGAAAATAAATAAAAAAAATAAAAAAATAAGATAGAGTATTACGGGCAAAATAAAGAACAGAGGAACATGATATAGGAAAATTAAGGAAAATGGTATAAGAAAATTCAAGAATAGAGGGAAATGGTCTAGTTTTTTGCCGGACAATTGTTGATGATTGTTTAAAGTAAAGTGCATTTATAGGTAAAATAATACACAATCGTTTGAACATCGGTAGGGAAGTTATGTTTGAAGTTGATTAGGCACATAATGAGTATTTTTTTTGTTTGAAATTTCTCGAATACTTTTTTTTTCGTCTGATTTTAAAATGAATAAAAAAATCTGTAATAAAAAAATAAACGGTTTAATTACGACATATAGATAAAACTGCTATTCAGTCGATTTTAAAATACATGCTATAAAAGAGAATACATACAAAATATTTAACAAACTTTTTGAACAAAAAGTCAACCTTAAGACCCCGAATATATATGTTTATAAGAACATTATATTAATTCTGACTTCCATCTAAAATAACTTGAATTGTTCATTTGGAAAAAAAGTGTGATACCTTAGGCTATTTTAAAAAAAATGTTGATTGATCCGAATTTTACGCATATTATCACTTACTTATATAAAAAGATTTAACAGAACACAATTCATGTTTTATATTTGAGAAAAAAACATATACGCCAAACGAAACTATGCACACCAAGAAACGATGTACGCTAAACGATACGATATACGCTATAGAAACGAAACGATGTACGCTGAACGATACGGTAAACGCTAAATGACACGATTTACGCAAAACAATAAGATATACGATAAAAGGGCGCTTATGTTATCGTTTATGGTATGGATTATGGTACATGGTTTCGTCGTACATCATTCGTTCAGCGTCCGTACAACCTTCGGTCAGCGTTTCGTTTGCATTCGTACACCGTTCGGGAAGCGTACGTACATCGTTCGGGCATCGTTCGTTTTGTTAACTTTTACGTTACACGGACTGTAGTACCTGATGATTTGTTTTTAAACACATTGTCCTGTATTCTTTTAAAACCGCATAAAAGGCTAGATAATAAATGAAATGTGTGTATGTATTCTAATAACAATCAATTAAATCATCATACAACCAGCATTTTTCGTTTATTTTTTTACATAAATAAGGCCGTTAGTTTTCTCGTTTGAATTGTTCTACATTTTCTTATCGGAGCCTTTTATAGCTGACTATGCGGAATGAGCTCTTCCATTGTTGAAGGCCGTACGGTGACCTAAAGTTGTCTCATTGGCAATCATACCACATCTTCTTTTTTATATTGTCACCTTCAATTACTGATTAGAGCATATCAGTGTTAATATAACAAAGAAGGTAATCCTGGCAATCATGCTGACTGATAACGATTTACTTGTCGAACCTGTTTCAATAACCAAACTTATCATGTTGTGACGGATTAAAATTATCACACATGCGTCAGATAAGTAGTCAAAACTTTTGAAACATATTGAAAACGTTTAAAGGGGAACGTCTTTATAAATAAGAAATACCATTACTGTATGATATGTTTATCCTGCCAAAAAAATGAAATAAGATGAAATAAAAAATGTACCTGTATTTTAAGAAACATACAATATAAAAAACTAAAAATCACAGAGGAAACTTATTTCGATTAAGGTAATATATATTTTCAAATGTCCCCAAACAAATACATAATAAGGGAAGTAACGTTAAGTGATTTAAGTTGTGACTAACCAGCCACCCCTGTTTAGCGGCCGTTTTCTGTGGTCCGACGAGCAGCCAGTGTTTGAGACGTTTCACTGTTACAAAGTATCGACTGCAATAACTATTTTTTTGACATTTTTCCTATTTTGTCTGTTTGTTTTGCTCACAGATTGTTGTCAAATTAGTTGAATTATATGCAACTGTCATACAAATGAACGGTTTAGCAAGGTAATAAACCAGGTTTAATAAACCATTTTGTAAACAAGGAAACGTCTTTTATAAATAAGGAATATAACAGTTGATTTACAGTCGTTTTATGTGTTTAGGTTTTGATTTTGTAATTTGATAAAAAAAAAAACTTTCCGTGTTGAATTTTCCTATGAGTTCAGTAGTTTAATTATTCTATATTTTGACAGTGCGCACATTTCCGCTGAAAACGTATAAAGACTGTTTACACCTGTAACCATTTTATATTTTATTTTTTAAATATCTAAGGTAAAATATAACCAAGGACATTGTATGTTTGTTCAAGCGGATATCTGTTAAATAAAAAGACAAATAGCGTGTGTTTTATCTTTACTCAGTAACTACACGCGACGTTATGTAGTATAAAGTTTAAATTTTAAAATGGGATATAAGTGAACGGTTTGATAGTGAATAACTCGCATATTGATATTTCACGGATATTAAAGACAGTTTGAGGTAAGAACATGTTTTTTTTCTGTCTTCAGACAATAGTTTGTCTTTAACAATTAACTTCTTAATATTTAACAATTGAAAGTCATCTATACTTAAATTAGATATGTAATTTACTTTTTTTCTAAAAGTAAAAGGTCAGGTTTATAAAAACTTCCCTATTAAACACTCCTTTAAGTTTCATAACACCATTCGGTCAGTCAGCATTTTTTGCTGATCGTCGATTGTTCTCTTTTTATAGAAAACATTTTATAATGTCTTAGTTTTTAAGGTTCTATGTAGAAAAAAAAATGATTTATTTGTGCATCCTCAATATATGTCGAAAAATCAGTTCCACACCGCCACACTCTTTTCCCCTCAAGTCTAGAATACGTATACGTAAGAACGTAACGCATTCACAGACCCTCAATGGTTTTAACAAATTAATGTAAAAGCAGAGAAATGTCTAGAAGGTTTTTAGGCTGTATGGTATAGTATAAAATGTTGATGTTAGTAATAAACAAAGCAATGTCAATCAACTAACACATAAACCAGGATTTTAATTCTATATTTGCACCAGACGCGCGTTTCGTCTACAAAAGACTCGTCAGTGAAAATGTTAAAAAGGTCACATTAAGTACGAAGTTGAAACGGAATGATGAGATAAATAAAACAACAAAAACAATTACAAATAAATCTAACACAAAATAATATATATATGAAAATAAGGATATGTGGAATGATTCCAAAGTTCAAAAGAAGTGGATGTTTTACATTATATCCCTATTGTATGCCTACTTTGCAAGTACCATGGATAGTTGAAGTGGCATTACAATATAGATAGCAATACCTTATTTCGAGAGGAAAAGGTCTGTCAATCTATTTATCATTTAGTGTGTACCGCGCGAGATTTCAAACAAGCCGCAGAGCAGGGTAAATCTAAGGGTAAAATAAGACCATCGACAGCCGTTATGAATTCGTTACAATTCGCAGAAATAAAAAATAATATTTTAAGTGTACAGAAAATATCTCGATTGAAATCATTTAAAGTTTCTGAAATGTTCACGTAACCCAATACTTCTTTTAAATACTTAAGGTACAATATAACTGAGGCATTTATGTTTATTCATGCGGGGACCTTTAACAAAAATCACAAAAGGCACACACTGTGTACGTGGTCGATAGTTTAGTAAAGACACTATTGTTAGACTAGGATATAATATTTCAAAATCGGGTTTTGATGAAAAGGTTTCATATTTTGTTTTCGTATTCATTATTGAAATATGTTATAAAAGTTTTTACAATCATAAAAACACAATAGTAGAAAATAATGTGTTTATAATAATCCCAAAATCTTCGATATTTGGATATTTATTCTAATTAAATATGGAATGCAGTTAAGTTACTAACATATAAAATCAGTGTGATTTCTTTTCATTTGTTTACCCCCTTTTTGGGCCCTGTTTTTGACCTTTTAATCTTGCAGATACAATGTTCACTTACGAGACATTTTTTGTCGACCTTCTGATGTTTTTACAAATCTGCATTATCTACTGCACAATAACAAATTAAGTATTTGTTATAATTCAAGAAATATAAATGACTATTGAGTAGACACGTTTTAATTTTCTCTTACAAAACAGTAAAATAGTCTACTTACTAGTTAATAGTTATTGTCATTTTTGGCCCTTTTATAGCGGTATGGTTTTTGCATTGTTGAAGACCCTACGGTGACACACAGTTGTTATTTTCTGCGTTATATGGTCTCTTGTGGAGAGTTGTCTCTTTGGCAATCATACTACATCTTCTTTTTTATATGACATGGAATATATTGCTGAAAGTCAGTTGTATCCTGTTACATGCCATTCAATCCTTATGTATACGATACATATTCTGTGTACTAAATTTTGTAGATATTAAAATGAGGAAAACGTTGTCGTAAGCACTCAAGCTTTAATTATTTAACCTAGATAATTCAATCCTTATATATACGATAAATATTCTGTGTTATACGTTTTGTATATATCAAAATGAATAAAACTTTGTCGTAGAAAAGGACAATTTCACGTTAGACTACAGTTTACAAAAACAGTATATAGTAGCTCTAATTATTATTTGATGTTTGCATTTCTTACCTCTAACCTTTTATTTCACCTTATCTTGTGTTTCATATGAATCAAAGATCACAATTATTTAAAAACATGTTACATTTGCTTCATGCTTTTTATTATAATTCCCCCCTTTTTTGGTTTACCAAACCTGACCAGAAGCATAAGATAAAATTTCCTCTAACACACTGGACCAGTTAATGGGTTATTTTTATATATTATTTTCACATTTACAATTGTGTCGAATAATACAATGCATGGTTCAGATCTATCGTTATAACGACTCTGTATAGTGTTAATACACGTGAATACAGAGAGAGCATACTACATACCTAGCCAAAGCTAAGTTTTGAATTTGGTAAATATGACATATTTGCTTTTCATTTTTAATGGTTCCTAACTTTTTACAATTCGGATATTTATTAGTTTGAAATATTACGTTGCCATCTATCTATTGTAGAAGAATGTTAATTAATCTAGACATGTTGTTGCTTCTGTCGGCTGTTTTTTTCATAAATAATGTACACTCAACTTTTAGTTAATAACATGTCGATCTTAACAGTTAAACTGAATAAAGGGTTGATATATGCCTTGCAAGGCTTATTCATATGATCGATAACGAAAGCATAATTACTGATATATCCAATTACTGGACAAATAGTATTTACAAAATGATTGCCGGCAAATGTTACGAAGTAAGCTCCTCAAAATGGTAAAACTTGTTATCGCTAGCATATAATTAGGAAATGCAACCAGAATGAAATGTTCATAAATAGTATGACAATTATGTTTACACTTGTAACTACACATACTATTCTTCTTTTAAATACTTACGGTACAATATAACAAAGATCCTGTTTGTTTATTTAAGAGTAAAATTTTAACTAAATAGACAAATCGCGTGTTTTTCATTGATTGCTTAGTAACTAGACGTTACATTGGGTACAATAACCTTTTAAATGGAATGTAAATGATTGATATAGTAATGTATTACACACATAGTCATATATAAAAAATGTAATTGAGAGCTTGAAGTAAGAATATCTTCGTCACATAGTTTGTCTTTAAACATGTATTACTGAACATTCTGAATATGTAACAGTTAATGTATTACTGAATATGAATGTTAAGGTAATATGGTATTCTCTCAAAATGAAAAGGAAAGAATAATTACAAATGAATTAATGCTTTGCAATTGCGCAAAGGTTAATGTTTTCTTTAAATTCAATTGCCCTTTTTATTGAATCATTTAGATTTTTTTTTTCGGACGGGAAATCTGAATTTTGTTTTGCTTTTCAAATTCCTTTCTATCGACTTAGATATAAGACTATACGGTGACCTCCAAGACTCCCGGCTTAAAGTTAAACGAATCGTAAAGCATGTGTACTAGATAACAAAAATTCACAAATACAAGGTGAACGTCATATTTGCGCGAATCAGGAAGAGTTAATAGTGACGTAAAATTAAATCTAAGAATAATGACGTCCTTGCCGAAACAAATTATTATGAAAAGACAGGATTTTGTAGAATTTTGTGAACAAATGTATTTTGACTTACTTTAAGTCGTAAAAAAGAGGAGTATCCGCAAAAAAAAAATGGAGATTTGAAACATGCAAATATACAAAGTAAAAAAAATCTGCAATGAAACGATAGACTGCCGTAATAAGTAGCCTGTGAATGTGTTGCTTCTCGCAGAAGTAACGATATTGAAACTTTGTATAAGTTTATTGAATTATGCACAGTTATACCCCAATGGGGTACATATAGAAGGCATAGATAAATCAACAAAAGAAGTTTACAAGTTATAAGTGTACAGGAAATATTTCGAGTGAACAAATATTAAAGTCTTTGTCATTGTTTTCGACACCAAATAATTCTGTTAAATACACCAGGTGCAATATAACAAAGAGCCATACAAGTTTATCCATGTTTGGAAATTTTAAATGTTTATACAACAGACACATTGTTTGAGCGAAATAGATAGTTCAATGACTAATAACACTAGAATCTCACATTATATATATTCAGATGTCATTTAAAGTTATTAATTTAAGATATGGCAAAGAGAGCTCGTTTTTTGTCTCTCTTTATCACATAGTTTGTATTTAGCCATGTGTTATTGACGATGTTTAATTAATGTATTTAAAATTTGTGTTTAAAGTTTGTATAGTTTTTCGCACTTAATGATAATAAAATCTCAGAGATTGTTTAGTTTGTCAAGCAATTCATAATATTGTATTTCTTTCAACATTTACATATTTAATATTCCGACTTTTCTATTGATAAAGTACATTATAAATATTTATCATATGTTTAGTAGTAAATACAGTAGTTTTGATTATGTGACAAATAGCCTGCTGTTTAATCCATATCTCGCAACTTTAATGCGCACCCTTTATCGCATACCCTTTATCACACCACTACCCTTTATCGCATGCCCTTTATCACACCTCTACTTTTTTTTCTTTTTTTTTTTACAATTTGTTTATTATTTTACTTTAAAAAAAAATCCTCAAAATAGGTCCAATAAAACGGTCGTTCGGGCGTGACGCAATTTATTGAATGACGTCATTGTTTGGTATGTGACGTCACGAACGTCAAGTTTTCATATTCTTGGAACACTAAATGGAAGTATAAAAAAAATCAAAACACAAAAAAATAAAAAAATAATAAACAAAATATTTCTTAAACAACAGCACGCAAATAGTAAGATAAACAATGTGCTTCGTAATTGAGCAGTTCTTTTAATGCCTTTTTAACAAGACAAAAGTAGAATTGAAGGTAACCCAGTGGTATAGATCAGAAAACAGTTCATATAATATAATACTCTTCTGTTGAAATATATGATAAAGCGTATAATACATGGGAAAACCCGTGTCACATGCCGTATCACCCTCGACCAATATCATCCCTCGGGCCTAAAGGCCCTTGAGCTGATATTGGGGTCTCGGGATGATACGACATATGATACGGATTTTGCCATGTATTATTCTCTATATATCTAAACACACTATCATATTGAAAAAAATGTTTCGTCAACTGTTTCCTTTTAAAACCTCGAATAAAACTTGATAAACGAAGATTTCAAAAGACTAATTGTAGTGTGTCATACGTGTATTTCATTACTATGGGATCACTGTTGAAACTCTATAAACCTTCAAGGTAGTTGTCTGTCACCTTGTACTTTATGGACAATAGAAGGAAATAATTGTCAATGTACCTTCAATAATTAAAGTCCATATTGATTTAAAAGAATGGATAAGTAATATAGTTTTTTAACATGGTATAGTAATGTTTTGTTTTTTTATTTATATTCTGCAAACCAGCTGTATCATGTAAATATAACGGAATTTGATGAGACTGTTAATAAAAAGATTAGCTCTATAGAACCAGGTTTAATCCATCATTTTCTACATTTAAAAATGCCTGTACCAAGACAGGAATATGACAGTTCTTGTCCATTCGTTTTTGATGCGTTTTGTTATTTGATTTTGCCATGTGATTATGGACTTTCCGTATTGATTTTCTTCTGAGTTCAGTATTTTTGTGATTTTACTTTTTTTTTGTAATGATTGATGAAATATAACTGACAGGTTAATAGACTTGTAAGATTCAATATGCTTCGTAAAATATAAGATTCGTAATCAGGGACCTGTTAGTCGCTTCCTCTCGTCGAATATACCTTTCTAAATGTGTCGAACTGTAAGCGTCAGGGTTAAGATCTGTCTTTGTATGGTCTCTACAAAATGTAAATGGACGCGAATTCAGAGAGGATACTGTACATCTTTCAAAAGTAATCTTTTGGAAAATTGGGATGTAATAGTATATATTTAAATCTTTCTTTTCTATTTGGTCATAACTTGCTAAGAATCGGAACGATTGCATATATCGCACATTGATTAGTCATCTGTCTTTTAGTAAAGACTGTATAATGCTTTAATACTTGTTTGTGTTGCTTTGTATAGTCTGTATATAGATATAAGAAGATGTGGTATGAGTGCCAATGGGACAATTCTCTTAACCAAGTCACAATTTGTAAAAGTAAACCATTAAAAATCAAAGTACGGTCTTCAACCCGAAGCATTGGCTCACACCGAAAAGCAAGGTATAAAGGGACCTAAAATAACATCTGTAAAATCAATCAAACGGAAATCCAACGGTCTAATCTATTTAAAAAACGAAAACAAGAAACACTTCTGAAACACATCAACAAACGACACTACTGAACATCAGATTAGTTTTCTATGTTGCATTTTGTGAACTAATGTTTCTCTGTTTGTCAATATTCTGTTTATGCCATGTCACAGTCAGTATATTTTCGATTTACTAACTTTAATATCCCTCTAGTATCTTTCGCCTCTCTTCTACCACAGTCGTTAGGTGTCTTCCACCACGACGTATTCTTCACATCTACATTTAGGCAACTTGTCCAACATTAAGACATTTCATCGAGCATACCGAGTCTCATGCATAAAACAGATCGCCGGAAAAGGGTTTGAATGAAGCTCCTGATTTTGTTAAGTAGGAATTAAAATCACAAAAATACTGAACTCAGAGGAAAATCTAATCGGAAAGTCCAATAATCACATGGCAAAATTAAGTGACAAAACACATAAAAAACGAATGGACAAGAACTGTCATATTCATGATTTGACACGCACATAATAAGGCAAAAATGTATCATTGTCTGTATGACAAGGTTTACAGTTCTAACTAAATAATTATAAAATCGTTTTATATCTGTTAAGATACCCAATATCCTCCTTTTAAATACTTAATGTTGAATACTTATGATTCATTTATTTTTGTGGGGACCAATTTTCCTGAAATGAGGAACCTGTATTTCTGTGGATTTTGTATTTCGTGGTTTTGCCATAGTCTGCATACAATCCTACAAAAAAATTATAATTCGTTGAACCTGTAAATTCGTGGTATTCCTGTAACAACGAAATTCAAGAACATTGGTATCCCACGAATAATAATGAATCCACAGTATAACAAAGAGTCATTTATGTTTGTGTAACCGGAACTACGCTTACATAATTTGTAAAAAGTGTGTTTGTGTGTGATAAATATATAACTTATATTCGTTTAGTCCGTTTACATCATATGCTTCGTCTTCATCCACTTGTTGTTTCCATTTAAAATAAAGGGTAACACTAAAACTTGGATTGCTTGAATAAAAGAATATCAACCTACGACACAATCCCTTACACCAGGACGACTGGATACGAACTCGAAGTTATCTAACATATTTAAAGGAAGCATTACGTTATGTTCATCAAATGTGGAGTTGGCACACCTTTTTTCAGTGGAATGTTAACACTTTTCATAAATAAGGCGAGTTGTCAGACTGATTGTTCAATGGGATTTACCCTTTTACATAAGTGTGACGAGTTGATATACAAGAGTGGGGCGATTTTTTAGAAAGTGGCGATTTAGTGTTGGCCGATGGGCAAGTGGGGCGAGTTGACATGGTTTTATATTTAAAAATAGGGTTAGGGGGTCATAAAGGGTATATATTAATATATAGTAATGTCTAAAGTATATTCAAACGGTTGTGTGACGTCACGTTCTAAACTATATTTTATGAATTGTAAATGGTTTTCATCTAATCTTAAACAGTTGGGATATAAAATAGTTATCCCATTCTGACTTGGTGTGTCAGTGTTTAATCACCTTCTGGCCTGCGGCCATCTGGGTGATCTTACACTGACACACCGAGTCCTCATGGGAAAACTATTACTGATAGCTCAATGTGAGGTTTTGAAGTGACATGTGTGATGTTAGGTTCAAATTGAAGCAAACAAGAAGTAAAATGATTTACCTTACAGGTTTTTAACCTTACAAAAAACACCAACGTCATAAAGTTGATGGCAAAGTAAAACATTTTTTTACAAATTAATTAATATCTAACTTAAATGTCATGTTTGCACTCAATAGAAGTACATTCAATTTGTATTGTTTAAAACAAATTAAGATTAGGTAGCTGAGGAGCCATAACACAAACACTAGGGTTAATTAACCCTTTTAACTATGTGGTTATATTTCACGTGACAATAGCTGTATTTATATAATAATGTTTTGTTTAACATTGACTTTGCGAAAATAATAGCCAGAATGAGAGATAACAATGCATGACCCGAAGTGGAGTGAAATTTTCTCTCTCATTCTGGCTACTCTATTCCATAGTCAATGTTAAACAATTTAGATTTTGTCTACATGACTGTTAGAAAGAGTTACAAATAAATAGATTCAAAAGTATGTGTTTTGACATGAAATTGTTGATTTGAACTCTATCTGAATATAAATCATTCTTGACTAGTTAAACAAGTAGAATTCTGCTTTAGCTGGTTCTAGAGGTTGTCTTAGACTTGCAATAAGATACCTATATTTTGCTCATTGTTGAAGGCCTGAACTCATGTTGAATTCAAGATGAAAAATTACCGTAAAGGCAGCGTGTCATAGCTTTTATTGCCCGGTGATGTTTTGGGTTTTGTCTAAACAAGGTTTACTCCACAACCCTTCCATTTCATTCTCATTTACATTTTCTATGGTACTCAATAACTTACAACTTCATGTGAGCATACCTATCTGTAACAAATGACTTCTAAAGTATTCAAACAATTTCAACTTCAACGGCAGTAAGAAGAAGTAAATAAAGAACACAAACGGTATAACAGAAACTATAGTATTTTAAAGTCTCTGAAAATGTCAGACAAATTTAAATGATAACTCTTTTTCCCCCTTATTGTTCAATTGTAATAGTTAATTAATTGGCAGGCTTATAAATCTAACCCACGTGTCTGTCAACGCAACTAAGCTCCAGCGTGCACGTGAAATTGAAAATGATTGACGTGAAAATCAATAGTCTGTTGCAACAACAAGGCATACTATTTTCGCATAGTGCAGTTAACGCTATATATATTTCTTTTAAAATTTTATCATAGAAGGACATTCGTACAGGAAGTATAATAATGCTTAGTAATGTCCTCCGACTAAATATTGCGTATGAATCATATTTAGATCACAGGTAAACTTGTGTCGAAACGGTAGTGAACACATTTTGTAGTGTACAGCAATACATCTGTTTTGTGGTTATTTGCAAAATACTCAACTTTTCATTCTCTCATGTGCGTGCGTATCAAAAATTTCATCTTATAACTGTTTCTTTACAACATGCACAACACAACCGGAAAACTGTTTGCGAATATCTTCTCATGTAATTGATAATATGTAGAAAGTTATGAGTAAAACAATCATTGAAATGTTCACAAGGAAAAGGGTTTTTATTTTCGACTGCTGTTTATATGTCTCGTTCTTCCTATCAAGCCATCTACTAACACTACCTTTATATTTGATGTTTTGGAATATTTGTCAAATAATGTTTCTATGTGTCGCTATAGCTTCACTGGAATTTTTAACTGAAAGTGATGAACTATAGAGATTGTCCTTTCCAACAGTGCATAGTAGGAGTTCGTACACAGTTGGCAAAATGTGTATATATTGTATTTTTATGCCATTTTCATATCGTGCTATTTAAATAGAATTTTCATTAATTTTTTTTTTACCATACTTCTAACGTTTTTATTAAACAGCTTGTTCTTTCCATTGACAGGTATTTTACATGAATGTTGACAAAGTACGCTTAACGGGTTTTTGTGGTTTTAAATTTTAAAGATTTAAACAATTTTATAGCATTAACTATCTTTTTAAAGAAAAGCGATTTTTTTTTCATGTTTATTCTTTTATTGGATGCTATTTTCAGCGATTTCTTTTCACAGAAATAACAATGCTTTACTAGCGTTATTGTGTCTTTAGACATATTTATAATTTATTTTATTTTTATTTAAAAAAATACTCAGGCGGTGTTTAAATCTCTGTATATAACATATTTTGTATTCAAAATGTGTTTGTCCTTCATTCACAGTTACGGATGTTCTACATTTTGACCTGCTCCTATTAATAGCTTTTTTTGGTTTAATATCATGTTTAACATGTTAAACATTTAACCTGATTTTCATGAATGATGTAATTTTTTAGACTGATTAGGATTTATTTTATCAGTTTTAATAGACAACAATTTAAGATGCTTATCAGTATAGTATTGTGTAAGATCCACGGATTTTGATATAACATAATCTTTCAATCAGTTTAATTGAGATCTGGAGCTGGCATGTCAGTAACTGCTAGTAGTCCTTTGTTAATTTATGTATTATTATCATTTTGCTTAGTTTCTTTTGTTACCTATTCTGACATCGGAGTCGGACTTCTTTTAAACTGAGCTTTACTGTAAGTATTGCTATGTTCTTTTTTTTTTCTACATTGACTAGAGGTATAGGGGGATGATTCACATCTCGCAAAACATCTTTAACCCCGCTTCATTTTTGCGCCTTTCCCAAGTCAGGAGCCTCTGGCCTTTGTTGCCTTTGTTAGTCCTTTATGATTTTCAATTTTAGTTCATTTATATGTTTTGGAGTTAAGTATGGCCTCCATTATCACTGAACTAGTACACATTTGTGTTAAGGGGTCAGCTCTAGCACGCCTTTTCGCTGTGTTGATGACCCATTTGTGGCCGTCGGTTGTTTTTTGCTCTTTGGTCGGGTTGTTGTCTTTTGACACATTCCCCATGTCCCTTCTCAATTTGATGTACACATAGAATTTGTACGACAAAACCATACATGTATAGTTAATTATAAAAAAGAAGATGTGGTATGATTGCCAATGAGACAACTATCCACAAAAGACCAAAATGACACAGACATTAACAACTATAGGTCACCGTACGGTCTTCAACAATGAGCAAAGCCCATACCGCATAGTCAGCTATAAAAGGCCCCGATAAGACAATGTAAAACAATTCCAACGAAAAAACTAACGGCCTTATTTATGTAAAAAAATGAACGAAAAACAAATATGTAACACATAAACAAACGACAACCACTGAATTGCAGGCTAGTTTTTTAAAGTACTCACGGTGAAAAAATATGTTTTCAAAGCTTTTTACAATATCGAAAGCATGGTCTTGTTCTGTATATGCCTGAAAACGGTCTTATTGTTCTGTAATATAACCAAATGATATGGCTGACCATCGTATTGTAGTTCTTTAATGTAGTTAGACCCCCCCCCCCCATTATCCTGGGTTAGGAACCCCCTCTTTTATAAATGGCTGGATCCGCCCCTGAAAGACAGCTTGTTTCAACTCAGACGACTTCAGAATGTATTTCATTTATTCAGGACATGCAATATATTAAGATTAACCGAGATTGTGGGCGTATCAAGGTGCGTTCGAATTAATTAGGAATGCCAGTTTTCCACCCAAAGGTCTGCAGTTCTCTAGTTCTTCAAGGACTCAGACTTCCTCCATCAATGAACACTGGCAATTATAGAGTGCTGAAAGTGGCGTTTAACATTAAATAAACCTAGTTTATTTAATTTTCAAAAGAAAATTGCAAGGCCTGCACTACGAATTTAAATGGCCGTCAGTTTATCATTTACCAGTGATATAAATCATTGTTTTTTTTAAATTATTTTTAGAATTACTTAACTCGCAAGTCGACTTTTGTAAAACGCAACTCGACATTTGTAACTCGCAACTCGACTTTCGAAACTCACAACTCGACTTTCAAAACTCACAACTCCACTTTCTAAACCCACAACTCGACTTTCTAAACTCACAATTTTGTAACTTAAAACTCGATTTTTTAAACTCGCAACTCGACTTTTTGTGACTCGCAATTGCAACTCGACAAGAAGAAATCGTCACCATTTCGAACTGATTTTTACACTTCGTTTTTATATTGGGCTGTTACATCACTGTCTCAATTTAGGAGAGGGTTTCAAAAACGATAACAAACATGTTTAACCCCGTCATATTCTTAAAGTGCCTGTTCCAAGTCAGGAGCCTGAAATTCACTGGTTCGTTGGTAAATTGTTGATCAAATCTATTATTTTTCTTTTTTCGTTTATTATTTTTTATAAGTTATAGATATTTCATATCTTTTGGACAGTTTTGTGGTGTTTCGTAAATTATACCATGCATAGTTTTTGTTGAAACCCCTCGGCAACCTACGAAACACCACAAATCTGTCCAAAAGATATGAAATATCTATAACTTATATTAGATCAGAAAACAGAAAGATAATAATATTATCAAAAGTATTCAATTTAATTAATTCATTAGAAATCAAAGCAATATTTACAAAATATATACTTAAGAAATAATTCTATCCTGCCATGCTGTATGCTCATTTTAACATGGGTAGGCATTATATTTATAAACATTTAATACCTCGCTAACGCTCGGTATTAAGATATTAACAAATATAATGCCTACCCATGTTAAAATGAGCATAGAGCATGGCAGGATAGAATTATAATAGATTCTAATAGGAATAATTGAACTTTTTCACTTCGAAGCGGACCTATAGTAGACGCTCGGAATGTCGCCATTTTGATTTCATGAACCAAAAACGTTATAGAAAATCAACAGTTTATCAATAAAAAAGAACAGAAACATTTAAACTTACTTTTAGAATGTTTTTATTTAATTTCCTAGCGAGCAACACCAACAAAAATTTCCATTTTGATATCTGGCGTTGTTCAAAATTCACCTGACGTTGCAATTTCAATTGTGACGTCAATCACGTGCAGCCCATGTTCCATTTGAATAAGAACATGGCTTTGTACACAAAGCTTAAGAAGAACGTCATATTATAATGTACATTTATCTATGTTTCTGTAGAAACTAAATATTAAATTGAAGTCAGAATATTTTCGGAGTTGCAATTAAGAAATAATTATTTATATGACAAGATACTCTGCTTTAGTATTTTTAAATAATCATTTGTAAATGAAACATGCATTAAATCTAAATAAATCTTTGCATCATACAAAACAAATGTTGATAAACAATAATAATTATGTTTCTATGTTAATTATTTCCTATCGTTTTAGTAAGATTGATAAGTAATTGGTTTTTTTTGTGTATTGTAATATATCCATAAAACGGAAAGTAAGATAAACTAATTAAATATTTAAATTTTAAACGGTAGTGAATAAAAATACTGATGTGTTTTCAATTCACAAAGATTTTAAATCCCTGCAGCTCACACAAAAACGTAACAATAGAATAATAGTCCTAGTAATAATTTACAATATTCATAACAAAATTTAATAAAGTACTAACCCGAATAATGTCAGTCGTTATATTCCGTCGATCTCCGTCTGATTTCCGATTGCTATTATTTTGTACTGTTTAAGTATGGATTTATAAGTCTTTGCTGATATTTTGTATAGCAATCTGTTCTTATAGTGGAATGGTAGAATTTAAAAATAGAATCATTTCAATAATAAAATGTCCGTCCTTAAATACTTGATGCTTGTGTTTATTGATACTACATGTATATATATTCAAAATTTTCGGAAAAAAATGACTGACAAGAATGTATGTTTATTATAAAATTTCAACCCTGTTTTTGTTTGTTTGTTTTAATAGTATTACCTTATATTATCTACATATATATGTGTACAATGGTACAGTTTTGAAAATTGTATTCACTGTGTTGCCCACCTATCCTTCACGTCTTGATTCATTCACGTTATAGTGCGCATTTCAAACGCACACTATCGGTTTGCGTTCTAAAAAAAACAATTATACTAATTTCACTCGTGAATGCTCATTTTCGTTTTTCTTATCTATATTTAGGACACGGCTGTAAGAGATTGGCATGTGACTTGCATGCACGGTCATAATTACTCACTTAATTTATTAGACCAAAAACAGTCTGTTGATAAGATGACCCAATCAGTTATATGCCACAGGTTTCGTTGCATGTACATTGGACTTTAGATTTATCTATACAATTAACATATCCATTAGTACAGACGACTTCAATAACGAGTTGAGAACATGAAAGTCCATGCAGGAAATAAAATATAAAGATATGATAAAGTAAATGCATGCAGAATTCTAGATTATAAAGCAAACTGGGTGCATAAATTTATATTGCGATTGGTTTGTGCAATTTGCATAAGTCATCCGGTTTGTAGAAATTTGGATTTGCAAAATGGTTATCATCTGGAAAATTATGTACATTCCCAAGTACTTAATAAAATAGTCTAGCTTTAAAATGTATATTCAAAACGTAGATGTAAATATTCACTCTCAACTGACTTCTTCTAATCACAGTCATTTATTTCATTTCAAAGGCAAATAAAAATTCAGCAACAATCTTTTGGTGACCCAGCCGTCAGCGGTATTAGGTTCACGTATTGCTTTTCTTTTTTTAAAGAGAACAACTTGTTTTACAAAGTAGCTACACGTACATATGTTTGTGACATGGTGCATTCGCAAATTTATGTGACAGGGTTGAGTTATATATTTCAGTGACGGAGTACATTTAATTAGTTACACATGTCTGTGACCGGGCAAATTTACAGTTTTTTTTACAGAGTAGCTACCTATGTTTGTGACAAGGTGCATTTACAAAATGATGTCAGTGACAGCGGAAAGTTGCATATGTCTGTGACATGGTAAATTTACAGTTTATCTTACCGTGACAGATGTTACATATGTTTTTGATCATGTGTATTTACCAATTTCTGTGTCAGGGTAAAGTTACATATTTATGTGTCAGGGTAAAGTTACATATTTCTGTGTCAGGTTAAAGTTACACATTTCTGTGTCAGGGTAAAGTTACATATTTCTGTGTCAGGGTAAAGTTACATATTTCTGTGTCAGGGTAAAGTTACACATTTCTGTGTCAGGGTAAAGTTGCACATTTCTGTGTCAGGGTAAAGTTACACATTTCTGTGTCAGGGTAAAGTTACATATTTCTGTGTCAGGGTAAAGTTACATATTTCTGTGTCAGGGTAAAGTTACATATTTCTGTGTCAGGGTAAAGTTACATATTTCTGTGTCAGGGTAAAGTTACACATTTCTGTGACAGGGTAAAGTTACACATTTCTGTGTCAGGGTAAAGTTACATATTTCTGTGTCAGGGTAAAGTTACACATTTCTGTGACAGGGTAAAGTTACACATTTCTGTGACAGGGTAAAGTTACACTTTTATGTGTCAGGGTAAAGTTACATATTTCTGTGTCAGGGTAAAGTTACACATTTCTTTGACAGGGTAAAGTTGCATATTTCTGTGTCAGGGTAAAGTTATATATTTCTGTGACGGGGTAAAGTTACATATTTCTGTGTCAGGGTAAAGTTACACATTTCTGTGTCAGGGTAAAGTTACACATTTCTGTGTCAGGGTAAAGTTACATATTTCTGTGACAGGGTAAAGTTACATATTTCTGTGACAGCGTTAAGTTACATATTTCTGTGACAGCGTAAAGTTACATATTTTTGTGACATGGAAAGTTTCCTAGATTTGTGACATTGTTTTTTGCTGTTTTTTATAGAGACCTTAGAATTTATTTGTCTGTGCTGATACCTGGTCAAGTAACTGTGAAGTTTTTGATTTGTTTATCTGTGTCATTATATGTTGGTCAACGGTTGATTAGGGTCCCGGTTCATTTCTTTATTCTTTAATTTGTTTTCGCTTGTTATTCTTTATCTTTAACAATAATGGCTATTCTGTAATAACTTGATAACTGTATTCTGACAGAACATTGTTCTTTTCTGTAATCAGTATATTTTTACCCAATTCTTGAAATTTTGCAGCTGTTCATTAAATTTTAGCTCTCCATTATTCTCTATTCTCTATTTTGCCCATTTTACTCTATTCTTTATACCCCATCCACACCCTCTTGTATACCGTCTGTCTAAAGGTTGGATGAACGTGAGGGTGGACGATCTAGTAAACAGAAAATAACTTTAAATTGTCCACTGTTAACGAAACTTTTACCAGGAGATAAGTTCTTAGCAAACAGAGGATTTGACATATCAGAAAGTGTTAAGACTTTTGTGTGCGGAGGTGAAAATTCCTGCATTTCCCAAGGGAACACGTCAATTATTTTTTTCTTAAAATAAAGCCAACAAGAAAATGAAGTGCACGTACATGACTGTTTTCGCATACAAGTTGAACTTGTAGAAAACAAATATACTATTCTACAAAAAACATTGCTAATTCACTTTCTGAGTTTACATGTGTCACTGAGTTGAATCAGTTGTTCTACGACATCCTCCTCCCCCATTCCAGACCCTCACTGAGGTTACAAAGTCTTAAGAAACTGTGGTATGAGTGCCAATGAGCAATGAGCATACATCAAACTATTGAAATTTTGTCAAATACTGTAAAAAAAATAATGTTTGATTTTTTTTACTAAACATTTTTATGTGAGTTCGTGGTGTTATAAGGGGGGGGGGGATGGAGAGAGGTCCTGATCCCGAAATCCCGGGCTTAAAAACATGAAATCCCGAGGTCCCGAATTGAAATAAATTCAAATCCCGACATCTCGAAATTCGAAAAAAGAATTCCCGGATCTCGGAACGGTCAATCCCGAAATCCCGAGCTTAAAAACACCCGTTCCCGACGTTCCTAAAAAGGTCCTCCCCCCCCCCCCCCCCATCTGTTATGGTTAAGACCGATGGCTACAGTGCTGAAGGTCCCGAGTTCGATTCTCACTCAGGGTGCTAAAAATATCAGTACATCAGAAGGGTAATTTTCACCCTCTCACACACATCTCTGGTACCCAGACCGGAGTTTAAACTAGAATGGGTACTTTGGGGGCCTCGGTTGGTCAAAAGTTGTCCCCTACTTTGACCTGGAGATCAATCTTTTGATATCTCTCTGGTTTGTCTGTTTCCACCGAGTGGCACCGTGGTTTTCTCCGAGTACTTCGGCTTCGGGTACAAGTCAAATCGGCACCTATAGAAAAAGTCAAATGGGCACCAGGTTAAATCGGCATTTAAAATACTGAAAAAAAGATATATATTAACATATTCAACATGGGTGCCGAAATGACTACATCGGGTGCCGAATTGACTATACCGGGTGCCGATTTGACCAGGTGCCGATTGAACCAGGTGCCGATTTGACTAGAATTCTTCGGTTTCCTCCACCATAATAACAGACTTCCCGGTGGCCTAGCACTCACGTTGTGTTGGGTGGGGATTGATTGTCCTTGTAAAAATAATTGTCGTATAAATTTACTTTTTGACACATCTCCATTATTCCCGATCAGGGCCGTAACTAGGGTTCGAATTCAAGGGAGGCAGGGGTTTAGGGTCGCCGATTGAGGCCCCCATGAGAGGGGGGGTTAGGGGGCGCATCCCCCGCCGAGATTTTTCTTTCAGTAAAATGGCTTAAAAAGTCCGTTTTCCTTCGATTTCCTAATTACTTAAAGAAACATCAGTATTGCCTGAACCTGGAAGCAATTTTTATGCAAAAAGAAGCTGAGATTGCTGTTCGGGGTGAGCCAAGGCTCCTTCTTGAAGGCCGTACTTTGACTTATAATTATTTATATTAAATACATTATGACCGCGGTTTTTTTCTCAATAAAATCAGTGGCTAAAAATGACCCGTTTTCCTTTGATTTCCTTACTTTAAGAAACAGCAGTATTGCTGTATCCTGGAAGCAAATTTTATGCAAAAAAATATCATCTGTATGTAAAGATATTTTTGTTAGAAATCAAACTGGTAGGTTAAAAAAACACATAAAGCGATATCTTAGAACGCAAGATATCTATTTTATCGAGGACCTTGAATTTCAATATTGTTGAAAGCTGAACAGACATGTATTTAACTACAACCAGGGACTTTAAAAGTTTCTATACTAGTATACTTAATTAGTATAGAAAGTCCCTGCTACAACGAATCGGAGTGTTTAACTACTAAGGCATTGACCAAAATGTTCTCGTACGATCGGGAGACGTTAAAAAAAATGATCCAACAGCTGATTCAGCCGATTCACACTACATAGGGAACTTCCTCTGCTTTATTGAGCCTCTAAAGAAATGTGAATAGTGAGGGGGGGGGGGGGGGGGGTTATGACCTTTATCGGGACTCCGGGATCGGGTGTTTTTAAGCTCGGGATTTCGGGATTGACCCTTTCGGGATCCGGGAATTCTTTATTCAAATTTCGGGACCTTGGGATGTCGTGTTTTTAAGCCCGGAATTTCGGGATTTCGGGTTTTTAAGGCCGGGGATTTCAGAATCATAACCCCTCCTATCTCCCCTCAATAGTTAAGTTTTATTCAAAATTGTCGAAAGCAAAGTTTCATATATGTGTTCTCGTACGAATACTGAATAACAGACGGACGGCCACACGCGGAAAAAAATAAAATAAAACAAATACTGAAACGGTTCACTATCGATCAAAAATCCGGAAAATGACATATATCACGTTAAATTGGGTTATTTATAATATAAATTCAAGTTCTTCGTGTACATATTGTCAATATTTTATTTTATTACTTCAAAAAAAATAAAATTGGTTTAGAAAATTCAGGGGGAGGCGGCAGTTGCCTCCCCTGCCTCATAGGTAGTTACTGCACTGCCGATAGAGAGTGTACATGGATGCCACTGTACCCTCGCAGCTTTCGAGGGGTTCTTCGGATAGCGGAGGCATTTTCCAGTACATATACATATAGAGGGGGGGGGGGGGTAGGAGGGGTCCTGATCCCGAAATCCCGGGCTTAAAAACACAAAATTCCGAGGTCCCGAATTTAAATAAAGTAAATCCCGACGTCCCGCAATTCGAAAACAAGAATTCCCGGATCCCGAAAGCGTCAATCCCGAAATCCCGAGCTTAAAAACACCCGATCCCGGAGTCCCGATAAAAGTCCTATCCCCCCTCATATAGCGTGACAAATTATTTATTATTTTTGGCGATCAAACAGGGGTGGTCTTATGTCCTCTACCCCCCTTTTCCCATTGAATCAACCGTTTTAAATGGGTCCAATCATTGTTTCAACCTGGTCCGATTTGTCTTTCAATCTAATCCGAGTTTCTTTAAAAGTGGTCCGACTTTTCTTGGTCTGACTTGTCCCAATCCCGATCTCCAGTGCCTCGTTTTGACAAAACTTCCGCGTTGCTGCTATCGACAAACTGCAAACAATTCTTTTTCACCAAGAAGACGTCATTTCGAGGACTTTTAAGGGTAAGTTTTAAATATTTCTGTTATATTTGACTCATGTGAAGAAATGACATACAGTGGCGGATCCAGAGGGGGGGGTCCGGGGGTGCGCACCCCCCCCCCCCCTTTTGCCCTGGGCTAGCACCCCCCCTTTCGAAAATTCTTGCATCCGCCACTGACATTTTAGCTCATTTTAAAAATATTTTTTACATTTTTGACACGGGTCAGCAACAGAACAGGTCGATGGAAATATTTCCGGGTTTCCATATCTCTTCTTCTTCGCATTAAGACGAAATGTTCTGAACAAGTACAGAAGAAATGTTTAATTAATCATTTAACTAAGTGATTTTATTTTCTTCAAGGTAAAATTGTTTATAATGGAAACAAATTTGTAAGTTAAAAAGTGCATTTGAAAAGTGTAAGAGTTTTTAGACACCAGGCGGCGCTGATGTTTGTCATATTTTTTTGTTTTTGTTTTTAAAAGTTTTCTTTTTTAAAAAGCTTGCCTGAACCTTCATTTATAATGCGTATAGAATCAAAATTGTGCATACAATATATAATCTTTGTATTTGAAAATTAAAAAAAAGTTAATAACTGATTATTAACATCAAGTTAGGTTCCTCATCCACAGGTATGAGACAATATTAATTAAAGTTGTTACATTATTATATACCACAAAAAGTATACATGTAACCTGGGAACAGTATATCTAATATAGTTAATATATATGTTCCTGATGTAACTTAAACAAGTTATTTCAGAAAATAACAGGCATACTGTTATTTGGGTAATTCTTATAGAGTTATCTCCTCCTGTCGTGAATTGTGTTGAAATAACCCTTTATTTTACAAAGAAACAATGTATGTGTAATATTAACGCCTTTCAGTCATCACAGTGGGTCTCATTGGGGTCTTACTAAGTTAGCGTGATGCAGGATTGGCCGATTTTTGGTAAACGTGACACGAGAAAGTAAAATTATTTTGCGTGAAAACGGGAAACAAAAGTCGAGCGGGACACATGAAATTACTAAAAAAAATAGCAGGGAATCCGGGAAAATCCTAATTGTATTAAGCATGATATCAAAATGTGTTGTCAAAAGTAGTGATGACTTGTTCATGTTGTTTGTATGTGTGACATCCCGTTAGTCGGACAACCATTATTCCGACAGCCCATTACTCTGACAGCTCACTATTCCGACAGCCCATTAGTCTGACAGCTCTTTATTCCGACAATGCATCTGTCCTAAGTGTATGGGTAAATTTTCTCTAAAAAGACCAACTCCATTCTCTATAATCATGATAATATTTGTGGTTGTCCGTTTTGATTCCGATTATTCTTCTCAGGTGGGATATTTGTCTCAGTATATTGGGGTTGGTATTTATTGCAACTGTTCAGTCCTCACCCTCGTCTCTCTTTCGTTTTACAGGTCTTGGTATTTTATCTGTCTTTATATTTCAGAGTTTGTGTGACCACTGTTATTCTGTTCTGTTCTAGGTCGCTGTTTTTTGTTGTTTTTTTGTCGATCTATCTCATTTTCACTAGATCTTCGGTTTCTCCCTTTTCCGTATCAGGGGAGTGAGGTTTCATCACTATTTACTACATAAATAAACATATCAGAGTTGGATAACACTACCCGCCCTCTTTGGTCGTAACACCTTCTACCCCTTGTATCACTCATCTGAGTTTTATTTCAATTAATTTTGTCGCGGAAATTAACGACTAATGTAGTGTCAGTCAAAAAGAGAAAAACAAAGAGACAAGTACAAACCCAGGTCCTTAAAAATAAGATGACAAATAGGACGAAATATGTGCTCCAAAAAGATGAGCAATTCCAGATTCTACCAAGACACCAACCATGCCAACCCGTGCGATTTTATGAATATCATGTTAGGGAATGTGAATCTACGAAATACAGAGACAGTACACAGCACTTCCAATAACGATCGATCAGACAAAGTCTGAGAGATGACACTTAATATATGTGTAGGGGTACCGATTTTATATCCTGAGCTTATTTTAAAATCTAGAAAAACATTCCTCTTTTATAATGGTTGACTGATGAATTACAACAAAACTATTTAAGAAAAAAAAATATGACAGACATGAACCAACGACAACTACTAAACTACCAGCTACTGACTTGGGACAGGCACATTACAAATGTGGCGAGCGGGGTTAGAAATTATTTGAAAAGGGCTTAACTCATCAGATCGATACAAAGCACACAAACTTTTTGTGATTTAGCTGATATTGACAGCTAGCTCAAAGCCTATAACAACTAATAAAAAATCATATATCTAAGACATGGTGTGACATTCTTGTCCCACGTGTGTCTTTGTCAAATGATTTGCCTTCTCCTGGACTCTCTCTTGGTTTGTCTACCATTCATTGGTTAAGGCATCTAATCCTTACAGTGGCAGGTTGGATTTGGCCATTTTGACAATATCCAATACACAGAATAAACTCTGTATTCGCATGTAAATTTGTAGGATACTTATACAAGTGAATTTTATTTACCTACATTTGTATATAGAAGACCTTGATCCTTCATACTTCGTACTTTGGATATAGATGCCTTATGTTATGAAGTTTCTGTCTGTAATATGTCCATTGTCCTTGACCTCATTTTCATGGTTCAGTGACTACTTGAAAAAAAAATTAAGATTATTAGTATTCTTAATTTCTCTCTTATTATGAGTAATTGGATAACTATATTTGGTACGTGCGTACCTTGCAGGGTCCTAGTGCCCGTCAGACAGTTTTCTATTCATGGATCAGTGAACATGCAAGGTTAAATTTGTATGGGTCAAGTCCATATGCATGTTTTTAACTTCTCTGTAACCTATGTACTTCATGGTTTTATGAGAATAAACTATATATCACATCTGAAATACTGTAAGCACTAGGTCTACTATATTTATGCCCTTGTCAGTCTGTGTGTCCGTCTGTCCCTACATATGTCATTGTATGTCCATGCGTCCCAAAGTTGGTATCCGTTCTCTAACTTTAGTTTGCCTCAACCAAATGTTATGAAACTTATACACAATGCTTATTTCCACAAAAGGACAGATCAAGTTTGAATTTTGGTGCTTCACTTAAACTGTTCTAGAGTTATGCCCCTTTACAAATGGTAAAGGTGCTGAATTTTTGATAGTGACCTTTACCGTTCTTCAGTTATGTCCCTTTATAACTTTATATGATATGCAAGCGGGGGCAACTTCTGTGTCCCATGGAAACATTCCCAATTTATTTGTATATAAAATCATTATAAGATGTACATGTCCAACTGGCAGCTGTCACCCGACGTTGACCTCATTTTCATGGTTCAGTCAGTCAAGGATATAACTCTATAGAGTTATTACAGAAAAATAACATACATTTGTTATCTTGGACTAAAAAATCAAAGAACTGTGATAACATATATGTATGTTACATGTTTCAAAGGAACAATATACATCATTAGTTTTGTTAAAATGTATGCAAGTTCTATTGATATTACTATTGTCTTAATGTAAACTCAACTATAGAAAGATATAACAGTTCATAGTTTCCAATCATGCATAGATAGTACACGTATGTTATTACAGAAAAACGTACATGTATGTCTGTAATAACTAAAAGGTGTTATTACAGCTTCTCTTCATCACTCCAAAGCATTTGCTCAGACATATACATGCTTAATTACAATGTATTTTAATTTATTGTAAGAAATATGATCAGAGCATGTAATGAGGTTCTGCGCAAGCTTCCCAGTAATTCCCAAGTTTCTCATATATAGTAAGTTACATGCCTTAAATAACTAAGCCTTGTTATAACAGCTAAGTTTATCCCTTAAAAGCCTCGTCTCATTGATTTACCATGGTTAATGAAAAATTATTAATTTAATTCAAAAATTAGTTATCATGGCTATGCATTTAGTTTCTGCGCACAGTTTCAAGAGTTCCTTCCCTAGAGGCCACTAAAAATTTAAATATTTATGATTTATTTTACAAATAACAAACATATTTGCCTTTAATTTGCTGAACTAGTAATCATTATTGTTTAGCCTTTAGGGGCAAGATTAAGTGTGCCTCTGGGTGCGGAATTTTCTCGCTGTGTTGATGACCCATTGTTGGCCTTTGGCTGTCTCTGCTCTCTGGTTTTGGTTGTTGTCTCTTTGACACATTCCTTGTTTCCATTCTCAATTCTGTTTAATCTGTTTACATGTTTTAAATTTTAAAACTTTTTTTCAGATTTTGATTGACTGGTGGCAGAAGGGGTATGAATATAAAGTGGCATTAAGGCCTTGCAGACAGACTTAACAATAATATGCTGAAGTTGCAATAACAGTTTGACGAAGACCCACATGTAATCCCATATTGACGGTTGTAGAACTCGTACCAACAGATTTCACTTTGGGTATTTAATTGTATTGTAATAAGTAAGGGACTTTACTTTAACACGTTTCTTTAAAATCACATAATCTTCAGTTTGCATGCTCAGATTGAAAAAGTATTGCTTACGAGCTTCACTGTTCGACCTTCTTTCTCGCCTAGTAAAAGTAGTTACACAGGTTTTTTTCCATTGTTATGCATTGTACCTGTGCAATAATTTCACGATGTGAAACCGTGAAATTGCTTATGAAGTGATTACTGTCAATTATGAAAATGTTGTAATCTCTTTAAAACATATATAATGTCATTCCAAAAACATTTCTGCCTCGAAAAACACAAAAACTGGCACAGAAACACTTCTATATGTACTGGATGTGTAACCTTTTTATCAGGATCTGAACATCATAATATTCAGTATGCTAAAAATAAGTGTTATTCAAGCTTGGACGGTAAATAGCTTAACATATTTTGTATAGTTTCATCACTCGATGCATAAAATTGAGAATGGAAATTGGGAATGTGTCAAAGAGACAACAACCCGGCTATAGAACAGACAACAGCAGAGTCCGTCATAGGTATTTTTATCATTCGGCTGCTGTCCTGTGCAATATCTGCGATTATAGAAATAATCTGGATCATAGTGGGTGCAATATTATCTATTAACATGATTAAGTTAGAAATACGACGATGATGTATGAGTGCCAATTGAGATATCTTTCCATTCAATACACAATCTAGTAAAGTAAGCAATCATAGGTTCGTTGCTGAAAAGTAAGCTATAGAGGGATCAAAAATTATTTGTGTAAAATAACATAAAAAAAAGGCCTTATTTCATGTGTATTTTATATACAAAAATAGAAATTTTTATATCCAATGCATTAAAGAAATATAGTAGGTTTAGGTGTAACGGTGCAATTTTCACAAAATATATCAAATTTCCCACGTTGTCGAACATAAACATGGATTTTAACATGATTAATGATTTTATTAAGATTGACAAATGTTTGAGTCAGAGTCCGTTAAAAATTAAAAAAAAATCTAATATCTCCATTTGAAAAAAAAACTTAGCAAAGACGAAAACCATATGAAACAACAGTTGTTTTCCACTACCGTCAGAGCAAAGGGAACAGTTTGAAAGTGCCAAATACTGAAATATGTCAAAAATCAATACTTTTTTGTAAACACTGTCATGTATGTAAATACTTTATAATAGTGTTGGATAATCGGTTGAAATTACCAACCGATTTTCTATTACAATCGGATGACAGCAACCAACCGACTATCGGTTATAATTGCTTCATAATACCTTGCCCTTTTGTTTTAAATGAAACCATGCATTTAGTCTCATTGTACATGTCTAATGTGTAGATTCCATATCATTGCAGAGTTTATATATTCATATTTATGATCTTTTATTTCCCTTTTATATTCTGACGTACTAAATTATAATCCTGGTACCTTTGATAATTATTTATTTAGCAGTTAAAACAATGAATTAAGAAGAATCAAGATTCATATTGAACATATTTTATCTCATAATTACAACATTAATTACCATCAGTGACACTAACCATGCTAACATTTCTAAATTTCAATGGTGTAACTCACAATAAAATTTCAATAGTATAGCTGTATAAACATTTGAATGCTTCTAATTAGGAAAAGATATATTAAGTTTTTAACTTTAAGAAATTTAAAACTAACAGAAAAAAATCCAACAATGCATTTGCATTATACATGTTATAATATATACAGTAAACAAAGGGGATTAAGCTAAAGTCTGTAAATTCGTGTAGAATGCTTTTTTTTTCATTTTTGTGTTCATTATTTTCTGTCAATTGTGTCATTTGTGCGTCTGAACTTATAATTGCAAGAATGCGGAATTATAACATAGTTGAACCGTATCCGATTCGTGATTCTTATATTTATTAATGGCGGACAAATTTCAGAAAATTTACAAAAATAAACGATGTTTGGCAAGCAATTTGGAAAGAAATATGACGTTTTTTAGCTCACCTGGCCCGAAGGGCCAAGTGAGCTTTTCCCATCACTTTGCGTAGGCGTCCGTCGTCCGTCGTCCGTCGTCGTTGTTAACTTTTACAAAAATCTTCTCCTCTGAAACTACTGGGCCAAATTGAACCAAACTTGGCCACAATCTTCATTGGGGTATCTAGTTTAAAAAATGTGTGGCGTGACCCGGTCAACCAACCAAGATGGCCGCCACGGCTAAAAATAGAACATAGGGGTAAAATGCAGTTTTTGGCTTATAACTCAAAAACCAAAGCATTTAGAGGAAATCTGACATGGGGTAAAAATGTTTATCAGGTCAAGATCTATCTGCCCTGAAATTTTCAGATGAATCGGTCAACCCGTTGTTGGGTTGCTGCCCCTGAATTGGTAATTTTATGGAAATTTTGCAGTTTTTGGTTATTATCTTGAATATTATTATAGATAGAGATAAACTGTAAACAGCAATAATGTTTAGTAAAGTAGGATTTACAAATAAGTCAACATGACCGAAATGGTCAGTTGACCCGTTTAGTAGTTATTGCCCTTTATAGTCAATTTTTAACCATTTTTCGTAAATCTTAGTTATCTTTTACAAAAATCTTCTCCTCTGAAACTACTGGGCCAAATTGAACCAAACTTGGCCACAATCATCATTGGGGTATCTAGTTTAAAAAATGTGTGGCGTGACCCGGTCATCCAACCAAAATGGCCGCCACGGCAAAAAATAGAACATAAGGGTAAAATGCAGTTTTTGGCTTATAACTCAAAAACCAAAGCATTTAGAGGAAATCTGACATGGGGTAAAAATGTGTATCAGGTCAAGATCTATCTGCCCTGAAATTTTCAGATGAATCGGTCAACCCGTTGTTGGGTTGCTGCCCCTGAATTGGTAATTTTGTGGAAATTTTGCAGTTTTTGGTTATTATCTTGAATATTATTATAGATAGAGATAAACTGTAAACAGCAATAATGTTAAGTAAAGTAGGATTTACAAATAAGTCAACATGACCGAAATGGTCAGTTGACCCGTTTAGTAGTTATTGCCCTTTATAGTCAATTTTTAACCATTTTTCGTAAATCTTAGTTATCTTTTACAAAAATCTTCTCCTCTGAAACTACTGGGCCAAATTGAACCAAACTTGGCCACAATCATCATTGGGGTATCTAGTTTAAAAAATGTGTGGCGTGACCCGGTCATCCAACCAAAATGGCCGCCACGGCAAAAAATAGAACATAGGGGTAAAATGCAGTTTTTGGCTTATAACTCAAAAACCAAAGCATTTAGAGGAAATCTGATATGGGGTAAAAATGTTTATCAGGTCAAGATCTATCTGCCCTGAAATTTTCAGATGAATCGGTCAACCCGTTGTTGGGTTGCTGCCCCTGAATTGGTAATTTTGTGGAAATTTTGCAGTTTTTGGTTATTATCTTGAATATTATTATAGATAGAGATAAACTGTAAACAGCAATAATGTTAAGTAAAGTAGGATTTACAAATAAGTCAACATGACCGAAATGGTCAGTTGACCCATTTAGGAGTTATTGCCCTTTATAGTCAATTTTTAACCATTTTTCGTAAATCTTAGTTATCTTTTACAAAAATCTTCTCCTCTGAAACTACTGGGCCAAATTGAACCAAACTTGGCCACAATCATCATTGGGGTATCTAGTTTGAAAAATGTGTGGCGTGACCCGGTCAACCAACCAAGATGGCTGCCACGGCTAAAAATGGAACATAGGGGTAAACTGCAGTTTTTGGCTTATAACTCAAAAACCAAAGCATTTAGAGGAAATCTGACATGGGGTAAAAATGTTTATCAGGTCAAGATCTATCTGCCCTGAAATTTTCAGATGAATCGGTCAACCCGTTGTTGGGTTGCTGCCCCTGAATTGGTAATTTTGTGGAAATTTTGCAGTTTTTGGTTATTATCTTGAATATTATTATAGATAGAGATAAACTGTAAACAGCAATAATGTTTAGTAAAGTAGGATTTACAAATAAGTCAACATGACCGAAATGGTCAGTTGACCAGTTTAGGAGTTATTGCCCTTTATAGTCAATTTTTAACCATTTTTCGTAAATCTTAGTTATCTTTTACAAAAATCTTCTTCTCTGAAACTACTGGGCCAAATTAATCCAGACTTGGCAATCATCATCTTTGGGGTATCTTGTTTTAAAAATGTGTCCGGTGACCCGACTATGAAATCAAGATGGCCGCCACAGCTAAAAATAGAACATAGGGGTAAAATGCAGTTTTTTGCTTATAACTCAAAAACCAAAGCATTTAGAGCAAATCCAACACGGGGTAAAATTATTAATCAGATCAAGATCTATCTGCCCTATAATTTTCAGATGAATCTGACAACCCATTGTTGGGTTGCTGCCCCTGAATCGGTAATTTTAAGGAAATTTTGCTGTTTTTGGTTATTATCTTAAATTTTATTATAGATAGAGATAAACTGTAAACAGCAATTATGTTCAGCAAAGTAAGATTTACAAATAAGTCAACATGACCGAAATTGTCAATTGACCCCCTAAGGAGTTATTGTCCTTTATAGTCAATTTTTAACAATTTTCATAAAATTTGTAAATTTTTATTAACATTTTCCACTGAAACTACTGGGCCAAGTTCATTATAGATAGAGATAAATGTAAGCAGCAAGACTAGTAAAGTAAGATTTACAAACACATCACCATCACCAAAACACAATTTTGTCATGAATCCATCTGCTTCCTTTGTTTAATATTCACATAGACCAAGGTGAGCGACACAGGCTCTTTGGAGCCTCTAGTTTATGCTACAAATGGATAAAACATTAATAAAAGGCAATTTGCAATACGTTCTAATGAAGCAAAGAAATTATTTTGTCTAAAATCAGAATGATTTGTACGCTCTCAAGTAACAAGTACCGGTATTGAAAGAAAGTATTTCATACAATGTTATTAATCTTAAATAACATTCCTTCAATCTGCAAATATGTATAGTCAATCCTTTGGTCGCGTTTATAAAGAAGGAAATTGGTTATTTAAGAAATAATTAATGAGGTCTGGAATATATCGTGATTTTACCACGGGTTAGCCCTTTACGACAAATATTTTACCCTGAGCGATAGCGAGGGTTAAAATATCGGCATAAAGGGACAACCCGTGGTAAAATCACGATATATTCAAGCCCCCATGAATTATTTCGATTCTAATAGGACAAATACGGCAACAGTTTTGGATCGAAGCGCTCTAGGTGAAGTCATTATTTGCCGTTCCCAGAAATAAACGCACTGTCTATTAAATTGACGTAAAAGAACGGAGAAAACTGAATAAGTAACATGCTAAAACTATTTACAATAACATATTTAGATAGATATAAATAAATCTAAATGATAATTGTACTTATATGTCTTATTTATTTACAAACAATGGCTGATATAACACATTTTAGAATCGTTGTTTACGTTTCCGTGTTGTAATGATTTTCGGGTTCAAAAGCGTGTATTTTCCCGTAAAATGCTTATATTCTGACGTCATCATTCTATGACGTCGGATAGCTCATTCGTATAAAAGCATATGCCGTGGGAGTACGATCGGAACAGCCCAAACAATATATTCATATTTTACCACGGGTGTGTACTCTAAGCGTTTGAAGGACGTCATGTTAGAATGGTAATTTTATGAATGAGTTTCGCGACGTCATAATACGATGACGTTAGAATATGAGCATTTTACGGGAAAATACACGCTTGAAAAACCGAAAATCATCACAACATGGCAACGTAAACAAACGATGCTAAAATGTGTAATAAGCCATATTTGTTTAAACATTTAAGACATATAAGTAAATTATCATTTAAAATAATTCAAAACTATCTATATGCGTTATTTTAAATAGTTTAAGCATGTCACTAATTCAGTTTGCTCCGTTCTTTTACGCCAATTTAATAGTGCGCTTATTTATGGGAATGGCAAATATTTGCCTCCACCTAGAGCGCTTCGATCCAAAAGAATTGCCGTATTTGACCTATTAGAATTGAAATAATTCATAGGGGCTTGAATATATCTAGATTTTACCACGGGTTGTCCCTTTATGCCAATATTTTACCCCTCGCTATCGCTCAGGGTAAAATATTTGTCATAAAGGGCCAACCCGTGGAAAAAATCACGATATATTCAAGCCCCCATGAATTATTTCTTAATTATAGGATGTTTTACATTGTTATTGTCATCGACTGGTATTTTTGTTAATATTTGTTTGACTGCGCATATAAAACGCAAACCGTAAACGGACCGGAAGTTGACAAGCTAAAAGTCCGGAAACTTTTAACGACAGTCGATTGAACAAAATACCAATGGATTATCGACATCGCCAGGCCGTACCAACTGATTTCTGACTTATTCCGATCATCGGAACAACACTACTTTATAATGGAAACCCGAACTTCTGAGGGATGTTTATATACAAAAATAAGGAAATGGGGTATGATTGCCAAATGGGACAACTATCCACTTAAGCACAAATAAAGTGGATGTAAGTAATGATAGGCAACTGTAACGCTTTCAACAATGAGAAAATCCCATACCGAAAAGTCGGCTATTAATGGCCACGATTGATGATTATACACTATTCTCTCTTAAAAACAAATATATAAACACATTTTGTCCTCGATTTAAATTACTTTTTAAACATAAAAGTAGGTGCAATATATATTTTTAAACTCAAAAAGTTTAGTGACCCCATCAGATACTTGACAAGCTCTTAGTCTTCGTCTTTTGTATGAACACAAAATTCATGGATCACACATTTCTCTTTAACTATCTATACGAAAGTTTCTGCACTCATGAATTTTAGCATCGGCTGTCATGGCTGTAATCGACGGCTAACTTTACACTTGTATGTTTGTCTGATGTGTAATTGTGTTTTTCACTGTTGTTTCCTTGCTGTCTGGTGGCCATGGACAAATACATGAATTCTGCATGTCATCATCAAACACGTGAATAGCTATATATCTGGTAAATCAAACACTTTTTCTTCGCATAGAAATAACTCTTCATTAATCTGAGCATGGAACAAATACTTTATATCACGAAGTATAAATGTGGATACAAAAAATGAAAAACTAAGCGAAATTGTTAATCCCGCATTGCATGACAAAATGTGTTGTATTAAGTAAGTAGCATGTGTTCTTGGTTGATTGTAAACACGTAGTAGTCCATAATGCATTGTTGCTCATTTAGTGGATTGGTAAAAAAAACAGGTAACAATAAATTGCGTCACACGTAAATAAACAATTACACGTGCGAGAACATAAGTTTGCTAATTCATGCATTTCCATATAAGGTAGTGTTGCTGACCTGAGTAATGATAACGTCAAAATTTCTTTTTGACTTTTTTTTAAAGTCATGTGTGTTATGAAGGTAGATGTCACCGTTGTAATGTGGTAATTAATTTTTGCTGTACACGTGTGTTAATGTTTATTTTTTTACATGATCCTGTTTGTGTTTCAGATTTGCAAATATCATTTTCATTATTAATTAAAAATGTACTTTCAATAAATTTTAGGGAGGAAACTTGATGGTTCGTGGCATTCCCTCTTAATTAGAAAATAATCTATTATAAATATTCAATCAGAATCCAAATTCAGAGCTGTCTTAAGCTTAAATGTTGTGTCCATACTTGTTCAACTGTTCAGGGATTCGACCTACATTGTATGCAGGAAAAACCAGTTTGCTGTCACTTTACAGCCTCTTGTTCTTATTGTTGAAGGCCGTACCGATGCCTATAATTGCTTACATCCACTTCATTTGAACTTAAGTGGATAGTTGTCTCATTGGTAATCATATCTCCTTATTTTAATAAATATACAATGATTTCATTTTCTTTTACAGGATATAATGGCAAGTTGGGATAAGGTAAGTTTTTCTTCTTAAAAGTCATTGTCATGTGACCTATGTCATGTGTCCCATGTTGTCTATAAACTGTACATAAAGATACAGGTGTGTAGTATTCTCAGAGTCAGTCAGTGTCATGTGACCTATAAAATGTATGTCATGTGATCTATGTTGTCTACAAACTGTACATAAAGATACAGGTGTGCAGTATTCTCAGAGTCAGTCAGTGTCATGTGACCTATGTCATGTGACTTATGTTGTCTATAAAATGTACATAAAGATACGATACAGGCGTGCAGTATTCTCAGAGTCAGTCAGTGTCATGTGACCTATGTCATGTGACTTATGTTGTCTATAAAATGTACATTAAGATACAGGTGTGTAATATTCTCAGAGTCAGTCAGTGTCATGTGACTTTTGTCATGTGACCTATGTTATAAAGATACAGGCGTGCAGTTTTCTCAGGGGGAGAACAGGAGAAATCAAAATGACTACAGTGAACAGAATTTCAATAGACAAAATTCCAGTAGACAAAAAAAAAAAAAACGTAAGATATTGTAGGACATTAACAACTCTTTAAGTCGAAGAGAATCTGACAACGCCATAGAAAAAAATGAAAAACAATCAAAATTCAACAGTCTACATTAGTCATTTCAGGGCCTTTTATAGCTGACTTATGCCATATGGGCTTTGATCATTGTTGAAGGCTGTACAGTGACCTTAAGTTGTTATTTTCTGTAACTTTATTTATAACTCTGAAATTAAACACAACAATTTCACTCCTTCTTGGTAATCACTGTATTTGGTATAAACTGTTGAAACTGTAAAAATGTAGCTTGTTAAATTCAATTATTACATTAATGATACATTTGTATGTTCTGGAGGAAAATGTAAAAGATTTGTTTTGCTTACAGAAACTTCTTACAGCTGCAGAGCATGGGAATATAAAAGAGTTAGAATTATGTGTAAAGAACGGAGCTAACTTGGAATGTAGAACTGATGATTATGTAAGTGAAGAAAAATGTTTAACACATTAACAGATATTTATTATATAGTACACATAATGTGGATCATTTAAACATTGCCCTTGTTAGTGTTCAATGACTCACTGTACATGTGACCTAGCAATGACACTCTTATTCCCAACACCAACATGTGATATAATAATGTCCCTCTTATACCATGTATACCCCACACCAGCATGTGACATAACAATATCCCTCTGATACCGTGTATACCCTACACCAGCATGTGACATAACAATGTCCCTCTTATACCATGTATACTCCACACCAGCATGTGACATAACAATGTCCCTCTTATACCATGTATACTCCACACCAACATGTGACATAACAATGTCCCTCTTATACCATGTATACTCCACACCAGCATGTGACATAACAATGTCCCTTTTATACCATGTATACTCCACACCAGATTGTGACATAACAATGTCCCTCTTATACCATGTATACCCCACACCAGCATGTGACATAACAATGTCCCTCTTATACCATGTATACTCCACACCAGCATGTGACATAACAATGTCCCTCTTATACCATGTATACCCCACACCAGCATGTGACATAACAACGTCCCTCTTATACCATGTATACTCCACACCAGCATGTGACATAACAATGTCCCTCTTATACCATGTATACCCCACACCAGCATGTGACATAACAATGTCCCTCTTATACCATGTATACCCCACACCAGCATGTGACATAACAATGTCCCTCTTATACCATGTATACTCCACACCAGCATGTGACAACAATGTCCCTCTTATACCATGTATACTCCACACCAGCATGTGACATAACAATGTCCCTCTTATACCATGTATACTCCACACCAGCATGTGACATAACAATGTCCCTCTTATGCCATGTATACTCCACACCAGCATGTGACATAACAATGTCCCTCTTATACCATGTATACTCCACACCAGCATGTGACATAACAATGTCCCTCTTATACCGTGTATACCCCATACCAGCATGTGACATAACAATGTCCCTCTTATACCATGTATACCCCACACCAGCATGTGACATAACAATGTCCCTCTTATACCATGTATACCCCACACCAGCATGTGACATAACAATGTCCCTCTTATACCATGTATACCCCACACCAGCATGTGACATAACAATGTCCCTCTTATACCATGTATACCCCACACCAGCATGTGACATAACAATGTCCCTCTTATACCATGTATACCCCACACCAGCATGTGACATAACAATGTCCCTCTTATACCATGTATACCCCACACCAGCATGTGACATAACAATGTCCCTCTTATACCATGTATACCCCACACCAGCATGTGACATAACAATGTCCCTCTTAAACCATGTATACTCCACACCAGCATGTGACATAACAATGTCCCTCTTATACCATGTATACTCCACACCAGCATGTGACACCAATGTCCCTCTTATACCATGTATACTCCACACCAGCATGTGACATAACAATGTCCCTCTTATACCATGTATACTCCACACCAGCATGTGACATAACAATGTCCCTCTTATACCATGTATACTCCACACCAGCATGTGACATAACAATGTCCCTCTTATACCCAACACCAGCATGTGACATTGTGACATAACAATGTCCCTCTTATAACCAACACCAACCTCTGACATAACAATATCCCTCTTGTACCCAACACCCACCTCTGACATAACAATGTCCTTCTTATACCCAAAACCAACATCTGACATAACAACTTTACTATCATACCTAACACCAACCTCTGACATAACCATGACACTTTTATGCCCAACACCAATATGTGACATAGCAATGACACTCTAATACCCAACACCAACATGTGAAATAAAATAACTTTAACAGTACCAATTTTTTCTGCACCAGATAAGGATTTCGACAATAAATGTCTCTTCAGTGATGCTCGAGGACAAAATATTTGCAAATCCAAAGCTTATTAAAACGATGAACAATGACACTCTTTACCTCAACACCAACATGTGACATATCAATGACACTCTTATACTCAACACCACTATGTGACACAGCAATGACACTCTTTACCTAAACACCAACATGTGACATATCAATGACACTCTTATGCTCAACACCAACATGTGACATAGTAATGACACTATTATACTCAACACCAACATGTGACATAGCAATGATACTCTTTACCTAAACACCAACATGTGACATATCAATGACACTCTTATGCTCAACACCAACATGTGACATAGCAATGACACTCTTATACTCAACACCACTATGTGACACAGCAATGACACTCTTTACCTAAACACCAACATGTGACATATCAATGACACTCTTATACTCAACACCACTATGTGACACAGCAATGACACTCTTTACCTAAACACCAACATGTGACATAGCAATGGCACTCTCATAGTCAACACCAACATGTGACATAGCAATGCCACTCTCCTAATCAACACCAACATGTGACATATCAATGACACTGTTATGCTCAACATCAACATGTGACATAGCAATGACACTCTTATTGTCAACACCAACATGTGACATAGCAATGACACTCTTTACCTCAACACCAACATGTGCCATAGCAATGACACTCTACCTCAACATCAACATGTGACATAGCAATGGCACTCTTATAGTCAACACCAACATGTGACATAAAATAACTTTAACAGTAGCAATTGTTTCTGCACCAGATGCAGATTTCGACAATAAATGTCTCTTCAGTGATGCTCGAGGACAAAATATTTGAAAATCCAAAGCTTATTAAAACGATGAAGAGCTATGATCCAAAAAGGTACAAGACACATATCAATGACACTCTTTACCTCAACACCAACATGTGATATATCAATGACACTCTTTACCTCAACACTAACATGTGACATAGCAATGACACTCTTATAAATGTATAGTCAACACCAACATGTGACATAGCAATGACACTCTTATTGTCAACACCAACATGTGACATAGCAATGACACTCTTATAGTCAACACCAACATGTGACATAGCAATGACACTCTTATAGTCAACACCAACATGTGACGTAGCAATGACACTCTTATACTCAACACCAACATGTGACATAACAATGACACTCTTATAGTCAACACCAACATGTCACTTAGCAATGTAACTCTTATTGTCAACACCAACATGTGACATAGCAATGACACTCTTATAGTCAACACCAACATGTCACTTAGCAATGTCACTCTTATAGTCAACACCAACATGTGACATAGCAATGATACTCTTTACCTCAACACCAACATGTGACATAGCAATGAAACTCTTTACCTCAACACCAACATGTGACATGGCAATGTCACTCTTATAGTCAACACCAACATGTGACATAGCAATGACACTCTTATACTCAACACCAGCATGTTATGTATCAGCGACACTATTATACTCAACACCAAAATGTCACTTAGCAATGACACTCTTATAGTCAACACCAACATGTGACGTAGCAATGACACTCTTATAGTCAACACCAACATGTGACGTAGCATTGACATTTTTACACTCATCACAAACAAGTTACAGATCACACTTATAGGCAATGCAAACTTGAAAAAAATAAACATGGCTTATTGCAGTTCTTTACTTATACTCACAACAAACATACACCATTGCTATATTACCCTTATACTCACCACAAACTTACACCATTGCTATATTACCCTTATACACAACAACTCATATGATATGAAGCAGCTGGTAGACACCCAACATTTTACACGGTAATACCACTAAATAATTTCTAAGCTTTGATCATTATTTTGAATAGACACAAAATACTGTTAATCAGACAGGTTTAATGGACAACAAATATTTGTTAGAATTATATAAAGTGGGGTCTGATTTTATTCGTAACACAGAACTGAATCAGATAGTTTAGGTTTTATTTTGTTTCCTGATGAAAAATTATTTTGTAAACATCTGATTTTAATGAGAAGTTGATGAGAACAAGTTGTGTTAACATCTTTAGTCAGATAATGTTAATTCTACAGATCTAATGTAGATAATGTTAATTCTACAGATCTAATGTAAAACGTCTTTTAAAAATAACAAATACTTGACAGAATTATATAAAGTGGGGTCTTATATTTCTTGTCTCTTCGTACTGAATCAGAAAATATTACTCGTTTTAATGTTTCTTGAAAAAAGTTTTTTTTTAACCTGACAGTTCTGATGGAAGTTCTGACATCTCACAATAAAACATGTTGTTTATTTGTTATTTATGTAGAATATAAATAAAAGTGTGACTGGTCATTTTATTCAGTTTTGACCACTGATTCATGTGATATATATTTTGTTTATATTTATTACACAACATTGTCAAGTTTATGACACAAGTTTTGATGTCTGTTATATGTTGATATTACAGTGGGGATGGACACCATTAATGTTGGCGGCTGAGGGAGGACACATGGAGGTGGTGACTTACCTGGTCACTCACGGCAGTCAGTTAGAGGCTACATCCACCTTGGTAATGATAGATATAATCATCTTACTCTGACCAAACATCACTTTATACAGAATCTACACAAAATCATGTTGTTAATTAGACAGGTTTAATGGACAACAAATATTTGTTAGAATTATATAAAGTGGGGTCTCAGTTTATTCGTAACACAGAACTGAATCAGATAGTAAAGGTTTTATTTTGTTTCTTGACAGAAATTAATTTGTAAACATCTGATTTTAAAGAGAAAATGATGAGAAAAAGTTGTGTTCACATCTTTAGTCAGATAGTGTTAATTCTACAGATTTAATGTAAAACATCTTTAAAAAATAACAAATACTTGACAGAATTATATAAAGTGGGGTCTTATTTTTTTTGTCTCTTCCTACTGAATCAGAAAATATTACTCGTTTTAATGTTCCTTGAAAAAAGTCATTTTTTAAAACTATTGATCATTCTACATAATCATTGTTAATCAGACAGATTTAATGGACAACACATATTTGATAGAATTATATAAAGTGGGGTCTCATTTTAATTGTCTTGTCCAGCTGAGTCCATTGATATAAATATTGTTTATGTTTCTAGAAAAAAGTTATTTTTTAACCTGACAGTTCTGATGGAAGTTCTGACATCTCACAATAAAACATGTTGTTTATTTGTTGTTTATGTAGAATATAAATAAAAGTGTGACTGGTCATTTTATTCAGTTTTGACCACTGATTCATGTGATATATATTTTGTTTATATTTATTACACAACATTGTCCAGTTTATGACACAAGTTTTGATGTCTGTTATATGTTGATATTACAGTGGGGATGGACACCATTAATGTGGGCGGCTGTGAGAGGACACCTGGAGGTGGGGACTTACCTCGTCACTCACGGTAGTCAGTTAGAGGCTATAGACCTGGTAATGATAGATATAATCACCTTACTCTGACCAAACATCACTTTACACAGAATCTACACAAAATCATGTTGTTGATCAGACAGATTTAATGGACAACAAATATTTGTTAGAATTATATAAAGTGGGGCCTCATTTTATTCGTAACACAGAACTGAATCAGATAGTTGAGGTTTTATTTTGTTTCTTGACGAAAAATTATTTTGTTAACATCTGATTTTAATGAGAAGTTGATGAGAACAAGTTGTGTTAACTTCTTTAGTTAGATAATGTTAATTTTACAGATCTAATGTACAACATCTTTTAAGAATAACAAATACTTGACAGAATTATATAAAGTGGGGTCTTTTTTTTCTCGTCTCTTCGTACTGAATCAGAAAATATTACTCGTTTTAATGTTTCTTGAAAAAAATGTTTTTTTTTTCAACTTTGATCATTCTACTGAATCAACAAACAATCATGTTGTTTATCATACATGTTAAATGGACAACAAATACTTGTGAATTATATAAAGTGAGGGTTGCTATTATTTGACTTGTTACACTTATATAATTAAAAGTTTACAATTTTTTTACCTGTTTTGTTTCACTGAATCAGAAAATATACATTGAATTTATATCTTAATCTACCATTTAATAGTTTATACACAAACATAATTGGATATTTTCTTACCCGATGTTATATTTCTTACATTTGTTAAATTGTTTTACTCCTCTCGTGATTTTGTTATCACACACCATTAACATGTTTATATTTTTCTAGAGTGGACGAACAGCTTTACATCTTGCTGCTCAGTTTGGAGAGATTGATGTAACAAAATGTTTAATAGATCAAGGCTGCAGTCCTTGGGTGAAATCAAAACAGGTAACATTCAGTTTTATTCCTATTAGATAGATAGTTATTTTATTCTCTAAAAACTTAATACAAGTCAACAGAGAAAGTACAATTACAATATAAATACAAATACAATAGTTGAGGGTAAACAGCTGCAGATAAAATATAATAAAGTACAACTTTTAAGTTTATGATGAAATACCTGTATAATAAACAGGTTAAACTAAATATGAAGAAATCAGTCTGTGCTTAACTTTTACATGGAGGGACAAACCTTTTTATTAATACACCTAATGAATGAACACAGTTTTCTTAAGGAGGCTTGCGGGTATAAGATTTTCAGAAAAAAATTAAACAATAATTTTTCATTACAAATTTCATTTATTACCTTAAGTAGTTATTACTTTATCATTATGGTACAAGAATCATTCCAATAAATCAATTGGTGTTGGCCTCAGGTGACTTTTAAAATGTAGATATCATTGGAAAAGCTCAAAATCATCTCTTTTTGTGTGCAAAAATGCCATTTTTGGCATTAAATTTGAAATATCTTTTTTAACTCATCGGTGACCTATATTTTTGTTTTGTTTTCGAAAAAGCTGTACATAAAGTAATTAACTGTAAAATTTAAGCGATTTCTGTAATTTAGTTCTTTTTTTATTTCGATATTACAACTATTTCCCCTATTAGGTCAACAGAAAAAAGGACATTAAGAAAAATGTATGCTTCTTTCGAAGGCAGATTGTGAGCGTAAATGAATGGTGACCACATTTTTTTAAAAATTAAACAAATGATTCAGACCCGCGAGCCCCCTTAAAACTGATTGTTTTTGTCGAGCTTTTGACTTTAATCTCAGAAAGCTCGGCATAGGAATGGTGATCAAGCAGTGGCTGCGGCGTTAGCTAACTTCTTAAAAGCTTTATATTTTAGAAGGTGGTAGACCTGGATGCTTCATATTTTGTATATGGATGCCTCATTTTACGAAGTTTCCGCCAGTCACATTTCCAATGTCCTTGACCTCATTTTCATGATTCAGTGACTACTTGAAAAAAACTTATTTTGTAATTTAAATTCTCTTTTATAAGTAAGAGTATAACTATATTTGTTATGTGCGTACCTTGCAAGGTCCTCATGCCCGTCATACAGTTTTCACTTGACCTCGACCTAATTTCATGGATCAGTGAACATTCAACAAGGTTAAGCTTATTTATATAAAAAATGAACGAAAAGTTAAGTTTTTGAGTTTTGGTCTTTTTTCTAATACTGCACAATGTATATACAATAGGTCAACTATATTTATACCCATGCAACGAAGTTGCGGAGGGTATAATGTTTTTGACCCGTCCGTCCGTCCGTCCGTCAGTCCTGTTTCTTGTCATCGCAACTCCTCTCAAACCACACAACAGAATTTCACGAAACCTTTTCAGATAATAAGGACATACTATGCAGTTGTGCATATCGACAGGAAATTGCGATTAAATTTTTTTTCTAGGAGTTACATCCCTTTGAACTTATTTACTTTAATGTACTACTGCAACAGTTTGTCATCGCAACTCCTCTCAAACCACAAAACAGAATTTCACGAAACCTTTTCAGATAAAAAGGACATACAATGTAGTTGTGCATATCGACGGAAAATTGTGATTCAATTTTTTTTCTAAGAGTTACGCCCCTTTGAACTTATTTACTTTAATGTACTACTGCAACAGTTTGTCATCGCAACTCCTCTCAAACCACACAACAGAATTTTACAAAACCTTTTCAGATAATAAGGACAATCCACATACTATGTAGTTGTGCATATCAACTGGAAATTGCGATTCAATTTTTTTTCTAGGAGTTACGCCCCTTTGAACTTATTTACTTTAATGTACTACTGCAACAGTTTGTCATCGCAACTCCTCTCAAACCACACAACATAATTTCACAAAACCTTTTCAGATAATAAGGACATACTATGTTGTTGTGCATATCGACGGGAAATTGCGATTCAATTTTTTTTTCTAGGAGTTACACCCCTTTGAACTTATTTACTTTAATGTACTACTGCAACAGTTTGTCATCGCAACTCCTCTCAAACCACACAACAGAATTTCACAAAACCTTTTCAGATAATAAGGACATACTATGTAGTTGTGCATATCGACTAGAAATTGCTATTCAATTTTTTTTTCTAGGAGTTACGCCCCTTTGAACTTATTTACTTTAATTTACTACTGCAACAGTTTGTCATCGCAACTCCTCTCAAACCACAGAACAGAATTTCACGAAACCTTTTCAGATAATAAGGACATATCGACAGGAAATTACAGTTCAATTTTTTTTCTAGAAGTTATGCCCCTTTGAACTTATTTGCTTCAATGTACTTCTGCAACAGTTTGTCATCGCAACTCCTCTGAAAACACACAACAGAAATTCATGAATTTTGTAGATAATAAGGACATACTATGTATATTGAAATTATTATTCAATATTTTTTCTTATACAATTTTTTTTCTTATACTTATTTAATTTCTCCAATGACAATGTGGGGACATGGGGTATGTGAGCGTGCTCACTAAGGTTCTTTAATTGGTGTATGGAAATGTTTTATGATCAATATGTCAGTCGCGTAGGTTTTATTTGACCTTGACCTTATTTTCAGGGTTCATTGCTCAGTGTTAAGTTTTTGGGTAATGGTCTGTTTTTCTTAAACTATAAGCAATATGCCAACTATATTTGCTGTATGGAAGAACACACCCTACACCAATCCTAAACTACTGACACAACTACCATCTCATCATACTCCAACAACACACCCTACATCAATCCTAAACTACTGACACAACTACCATCTCATCATACTCCAACAACACACCCTACATCAATCCTAAACTACTGACACAACTACCATCTCATCATACTCCACCAACACACCCTACATCAATCCTAAACTACTGACACAGCTACCATCTCATCATACTTCAACAACACACCCTTCATCAATCATAAACTACTGACACAACTACCATCTCATCATACTCCAACAACACACCCTACACCAATCCTAAATTAATGACACAACTCACATCTCATCATACTCTACCAACACACCCTACATCAATCCTAAATTAATGACACAACTACCATCTCATCATACTCCGACAACACACCCTACACCAATCCTAAATTAATGACACAACTCACATCTCATCATACTCTACCAACACAACTCACATCAATCATATACTACTGACACAACTACCATCTCATCATACTGTACCAACACACCCTACATCAATTCAATTACACATCTAACACCAATTATACACTACCAACACATCAACCATCTAATCATACTCCAATTACACATCTAACTCAAAAAATACACTACCAGCACATCAACCATCTAATCATAGTTCAATTACACTTCTACCACTAACCTTACACCAATCCTAAATACTGACACAACTACCATCTCATCATACTCTACCAACACATCTAACGCCAATCCTACATTACTGACACAACCACCATCTCATCATACTCTACCTACAGACCTAACACCAATCATACACTACTGACACAACAACCATCTAATCATACTCCACCACCACACCTAACAGCAATCATACATTACTGACACAACTACCATCTCATCATACATCACCAACACACCTAACACCAATCCTACACTACTGGCACAACTACCATCTCATCATACTCCACCAATACACCCAACACCAATCATACACTACTAACATAACTACCATCTCATCATACTCCACCAACACACCCTACACCAATCATACACTACTGACACAACTACCATATCATCATACTCTGTCAACACACTTAACACCAATCATACACTACTGACACAACTACCATCTCATCATACATCACCAACACACCTCACACCAATCCTACACTACTAACATAACTACCATCTCATCATAATTCACCAACACACCTAACACCAATCCTACACTACTAACACAACTACCATCTCATCATACTCTGCAAACATACCTAACACCAATCCTACACTACTGACACCAATAATACACTACCAGCTCATCAACCATCTAAATATACTCCAATAACACATGTAATTGTATCAGTAATGTAGGATTGGTGGTAGGTGTGTCAGTAGCATATGATGTAGTAAATTATGATCCTGGTACCTTTGATAAATAACTCCAATAATACACTACCAGCTCATCAACTCATCTAATTATACTCCAATTACACATCTAAGTCCAATAAAACACTACCAGCTTATCACTCATCTAATTATACTCCACCAACACACCCTACATCAATCCTAAACTACTGACACAACTACCATCTCATCATACTCTACCAAATACACCCTACATCAATCCTAAACTACTGACACAACAACCATCTCATCATACTCCACCAACACACCCTACATCAGTCATATACTACTGACACAACTACCATCTCATTATACTCCACCAACACACCCTACATCAATCATATACTACTGACACAACTACCATCTCATCATACTCCACCAACACACCCTACATCAGTCATATACTACTGACACAACTACCATCTCATTATACTCCACCAACACACCCTACATCAATCATATACTACTGACACAACTACCATCTCATCATACTCCACCAACACACCCTACATCAATCCTAAACTACTGACACAACTACCATCTCATTATACTCCACCAACACACCCTACATCAATCATACACTATTGACACAACTACCATCTCATCATACTCTACCAACACACCTAACACCTATCATATACTACTGACACAAATACCATCTCACCACACTTCACCAACACATCCTACATCAATCATATACTACTGACACAGCTACCATCTCATCATACTCCACCAACACACCCTATATCAATCATATACTACTGACAACTACCATCTCATCATACTCCACCAACACACCTAACACCAATAAAATACTACTGACACAGCTACCATCTCATCATACTCCACCAACAAACCTAACACCAATCGCACACTACCACTAGTAGCCCGATTTGAGTCTGAAACGGTCATTTTGGTCTGATCACATCTTGATTGACTGGATTTACCGCTAGAGAAATTCGTCACGATATTTAAGTTCGTTAAGTCGCCGTTCAGATCGATAGCCTCATCAGGTAAATCAGTTCGTTAAGACATGTCAAGACGGAAAAGACTGATTCGTCTAGCGGGTTGTTTAGACCCGTTAAGACCGTGTCAGACCAAACCAGACCATGTATACAAAATTACGTTCAAAAGGTTCAGACCCTGTTTAGATCCGTTCAGTATACCGGTTTGATAACACGAGTTGCGCCCCTTCTACTCGATAAAGCATTTTAGATTAATATGTATATATGTTTTTTTAATATTAGGATTTGTTTGAAGTATATTTTGATTAATTAAAAAAAAATTAAATCTTCTGTTGATTCTTTATTTCTTTTCTTGTTTTGTCGAGGAACTAATAAATTATTCGTCTATATATGTTGTTTATTTTTTTAATAAATGTTAGTTTATATAAATATATATTGGTAATTAAATGCAAGGACGTATGTTAATTGTATCAACACCAGAATGTATGCCATAAACCTTAAAATGTTGTGAACACCGGTGAAAATGTTTTTCGTATTTGAAGTTTAGTAACGGAAAATCCTAAACGTAACCTTAAAAAAGTTAAGGATCCACAGAACTGCAGCGGAGGCAAATTAACACATGCATATTTTTGTTTTATGTATGACATTTTCTTTAATTCGTTTTATGTTGATATATGTCCTAGTTAACCGTTGAAGCTGTTGCATTTTGTTTGCATGTTTATTTTTTTAGTGCGATTTACTCTATTTAAGTTGGAAAAAAATATTCCCGACATCCGGAAATTCGAAAAAAGACTTCTCGGATCCCGAAACCTGATCATCATAATGCATTCATTCAGTCTCTGTCGGGACGGTGTTAAAGTATCACCGTATAGAAATTTTCATTCAAACGATGTATCCTTATAATATTTATTTTCTAATCCATATGATAGGTATATTGTACTTAGTATATATATACATAATATGGCGTTAATTCAAACAAAATCTGTCAGTTTAGTTAAAATGGTTGAGTTCGATGGCACGTGCTAGTAATCAACCGGGTCAACAGGTAACAAAATCAATGATCCGTAACGTAAGAAAGTACATGCCTATTATATATTACCATAACTCCCATCATAATTCTTAATAGAATGGTGCCGTAGGGCTAAACGTTAATAGAGAAATAATGAATTTGTGTATACACGTATTAGTGATGTCTGGTCGTTTGTTTTTACCAATGTTATTTCAACTGATCGGGCGGAGCTAGGTTTTAATTTGCATAAGGACAGTTTATTTGAAGATGTGTGTGATAAGGATAATTGCCGTTATAATTATTACTGATTTCTAATCACCTATCAGTGTCATCAAAGGAATTTACATAAGAATTACTGGACACTTCATTGATGAGTTTATCCTAATACACCTATCTATAGATGGACTGGTTTATTATGAGCGAACCGGTTAAACTCCGCCCAGTCAAGTGAAATAAATCGAGTAATACATGCTTATGTTTTCAAGTTTTTGAATTGAGCAAAATTGAACTGTTCGGAAGCCGTTTGTTAAGTATTCAAAAGAAACTTTACGCTTCTCTACTTATATAGTTTAGAGAGTATTCCTTTAAATTGTGTCAGTTAAATAAAGTAGCGTGTATTTGTATTCTATTTATTTTGCTAATTGTATCATTATAATATACATTTTGTATTTCACTACTATATATACTATAAGTTGTAGTGTGATTGATTGTTGGTTGTTTTAAGTCCAGTGGCAAATATTTCATGCATTTTCAGGACCAGCTGTAAGTTAAAGACATATATGGAACTCACCGGTGTATTTTTCACGTGTTATAATAGATAAAAGAATAATTAATTTCTAAAATATCGAAACATAAAGGAAGCAAGGCGCATGGATTATCCGCACTTATCAGTTCTTTTTTCTGTTTTGTCTTAAAAAAAATAATGTTATTTTTTTGTATATGTTTACATAATTTACGATAACTGCGGTGTATACGTGCTGTCAGACGAAAGATAAATATGTGCCCTTTGATATTCGTCACCAATTTGTCAATTTTTACATAGATGACAAACACGGTTTTCTCTCAGTACATTTTGCCATCTTCTTGTTTCAATAGGCAATTTGTTATTGGTCGTTCGAAATCGACAAAGAACAACGGCGTCTGTAAAGTTCAAAAATATTCCTCAAATTCCCAGTGTTTCTTACAAGTTTTGTAGTTAATAGCTTTTGGCGAATTTTGACTTCATGAATTTCAATTCTGAAGAAACTGGTCTAACAGTCTTTGCTTTATTACAGTTTTTAACCAATCTTTATCTATATAATTTTGTAGAGAATGAAGGATGCAAGTCTAAGCTTTGAATTAAAATGGTCATTAAATAGATACACAAATAAAAGAACAAGTGTAAGTGTTGGAATGACATATACAATATATCACAATGTGCATTGTCGAAGAAGTTAAAGGAGTAGGTCCGGTAAGGACCGATTTTGGCCTCAAATTTAAGGTTCATCTGACGAAGGATGTTGACAACTTTTTATACACTTAAGTGTCTATTTCATTTGATTCAATTAATTTATGTGGAAGATTTCAATTAATTTAGTCATTCAAAACGCTCCGATTCGAGCTAAAATATGAAAAATCTACCAAATATGCCGAAAAATATCACTTTTAATATGGTTTTTGTCAAAAATGAAAGTGGCCGCATCCGTGTTCATCCTCAACCTTTATATATGTTATGTATTATCATGAAATACAACTTACATTTCAATATTTTGGATGAACACGAATGCGGCCACTTTCGTTTTACACGGAAACCGTGTGAAATTTAACCAAAATGCTAGAATTTTGAAGATTTCACTAATTTTGCATGACTTAATGGTGCTAGTACCCGATATATGTACATCGTATTGTAAAAAAACAGCCCATATTATGTAGCAGAAGCATTCTACTATCCAATGAATAACTAAAAGTATACATTTTAACAATTTTGTAAAACTGCTATATTTTGGGGCCAAAACAGGGTCTTACTGGACCTACTCCTTTGATTTAACTGGACAAAATTGAAGAGAGGCAGCCCAATCTTTTCTCCTTTTTATTACGAGTACAAATAAACATTTGGGTTATTGTACACGAAATGCATGCTACAATTCATTTTTGTGGATTTTAGACACTTTGGAACTCTATGTGGGCTATTTCAGCAACTACGCAAAAAATCCCAAAACTAGATACACGGTTAGATTCAGAATGTCAACGAGTTCCAAATATCTATATTAAAGGACTATTGTCTATAAATTTGGACCCCACAAAATTGAAAAAGGGACCAAAAATATAAAAAAAAATGCATGCATCGGATACATTTGTTATTGAAGGCATGATTGTAACAATAGGATGAATATACAAAAATATCTTATTCTGGAGACTCATTGGGGGGTTCTGATCCCGGATCCCGCTGACTGTTTTGGCAGATTCCCGTATTCTGCTTATTGTTTTGGCAGATTCCCGTATCCCTCTTATACTATGCAGTTCTAATTTTTTGTAATTATCCGTGTTCCGCTAGACTTCATTTCCCGTTTTTCACTACACAATCATTTGACTTTCACCTGTCACGCTTGCAAAAAATCGGCAATCCGGCGTGACGCTTATACCCAAATGCGACCCACTATTTTACTCTATTTTGACTCATATTAAGCCCATTATAAATATATTAAAAAAGTAGGGTGGATTTTTTTGTCCCTTTTTATCCCGTCTCGTTTCGTTTTTGTGCCAATATATAGATGTCGTATGTGACAATGAGACAACTCTCCATCCGAGTCACAATTTATAAAAGTAGACCATTATACGTCAAAATACGGTCTTCAACATGGAGTCTTGGCTCACACCGAACAGCAAGTTATAAAGGGCTCCAGTGTAAAACCTTTTAAACGGGAAAACAAAGGTGCAATATATATCAAGATGTACGTAAATAGTGGTGAAGTGTCATGGAAATGGATAAAAAAAATAAGGATAAAGATCCCTATACGCTTTATAAGAAACTAAATGGAATACATTTGAAATAAATGTTATTTCTATTTAATTTATTAGAGTGTTTTAAAACCAAACTTTCCTCCGTAAGTTAAAAATTATCAAATCTTTTTCTTACTTTATCTATTGTTTGAGCAAGTCGGCTAAATTAAGGCTTTACAGCTAATTTCCTAATGCATGTAAAGCAAAACTTTGGTTGGCTTGCTTGCTTTGTTTGTAAAATTGTTTATACAATCTTTGTAAATAAGATTGACATTTTTAAACAATATGAATTGGCATAGTTTAACCTGTATTTTTAATATTTGAATTAAATTGGGTGTTATCATAATAATTATCCATTAAAAAAAAAGCAAGCAAATTAACTAAAGTCTTGCTCTACATGCTTAAAGAAATTAGCTGTAATTGATAAAAAAAAATTATACAGTGAAAATGCACCGCATATACAATACTAATGATTCGCTCCACAGTGAAAATGAAAGAATAGTATCATTATTCGACAGTACACATGACTAGCAATGCATTACGAAATCATCATAGTGGAATTTAGTTAAATATGAAGAAACTGAGTGACAAAACATATTCTACGTTACACAACTTTAATAATTGCATTAAAATAAATATGTTTTACTGCAACAACATCTTACATGTTAGTTATAAAGCACCTGCACGATCTGTTCGTGAAATGTCATAAATATTCACCTATTTTGGTATATATTTCACAGCTGGATGGCTTTAGGCGCGATAAAACCCCGCTCGCATCTCTTACTTTGTTTTATTAGTATTATGTATTTCTGAACATATACATTTTAACTAATTTTCTTCATTTTCTTCAAAAATTAAAAAAAGTTCGTCTGTTTATTTATCATTCTACATTAGACATTTATGACATATACAGTAAAAATTATATTTTAGGATCCGCACTTTACATACACTGTGACATATATAGGAAGAAATTTGAAAGATTAAAGCCTGTATTATACACTAACAACTACCAAAGGCTGATAATTATGGCATCGAATCATTTGTCACTCATACACAAAATATTCACACTGTCGTTTGCTAAATATGGACTATATGGTATATAAAAGCGACGTAATCGTAAAGATAGATATAAGAAGATGTGCATTGCATATGTGGTATGCGTGCCAATGAGTCAAAAATATTATTTAGTTGTACAATAATTGGCTGTTTGGCAACAAAATAGTTCCATGTTTTTTAAATCAAAGGTTTTGGCATCTTCGCTAGTCAAAGGTTACGATCCACTCTGGAGAGTGGGCGTTGATCGTGACCCATAGCTAACGAAGATGAGGTTTTGGATGTCTTCGATTTCACCGTACCTGGTGTAAAATTGTCCCCGACTATACCGAACGTTGACTTATTATACGAGCTATATTTCACCGTACCTGGTGTAAAATTGTCCCTGACTATACCGAACGTTGACTTATTATACGAGCTAACCACTATCACACGTACAGTTCTTACAAGCATGGCCCGTGTTAGTACTTATAATGACATACAGCTAGTTTTGTTTTATCTACAATTATGTATCTTGTATTCGTTATTTTTTTTTTTATCTACACCGTATTTAGTTATTGCTTGACCCACTCAGAGTTCTAGGTCGCGAACAAGCTTTCCCTGAACTAATCTATTGGGAAACTTTTAGGTATGTTGGTACTTAATGCTCTTCAACTTCGTACTTTATTTGGCCTTCTTTGAATTTTTTATTCGGGCGCGGTGACTAATGAGTCTTTTTTTTTTTAGACGAAACGCACGTCTTCCGCGCGAAAATATATGATGAGTTTATATACCATTGTGTCAATAGAGAGAAAATTCTTTGATTAAAACACACTCGGGAATAGCAAGACAATTTACCAAAAGAGTAGTGGGAACTTCACTGATTTTTCTTATCATATACTAGTATATTTCTGATAGTTTTCCCGACCTCTCCACCTATTTTCAAACTTGAAAGGAGACCTCTTTCAGCGGCACGAGTCTGGAACATGTACACATGGCAGTTGCAAGTAATAGCTATATAAATATAAAAGAGAAGATGTGGTATGATTGCGAATGAGACAATTGTCCACAAGAAACCAAAATTACACAGACATAAACAACTATATGTCACCGTACGGCCGTCAACAATGAGCAAAGCCCATACCGCATAGTCAGCTATAAAATGCATTTCAACGATACTATAATTAGAATAAAAGGTTATAGAGTATAACGTACTTACAAAATATGTCATCTTGTAGAATGTGATTTCACAAATATATTTTTTTCAAATTCGCAGTCCAAGTCAACGTAAAATCGGTTACACACATTTTTCATGCTATAAATCCATTTCAAAAATATTATTTCAAACACACACTAGCTTGCCTTTTCGTTAATTTAAATAATACAAATTCAGCTAAATTTTGTTTATTCCCATCTACAGAGAAATCTCACACTTATCCTAGACGTTAATAATACTCATGCACTTCAAATATTAATTTTATTAAACAATTTATTGATACGGATGACAACGTTTTAAAAATACGGTTACATCAGGGTGTACAAAATGTGAATTTGTTTTAATTTGAATTCAAAGATAGATTAAACGGTAGCTTTAATAGTGAAATGTACTATTTTTTGAAGACTCGCCTAAATGTATGTTGCATAGATGTATTTGACCCCAACAATTTTATTTAGATCATGCTGTAAATTATATTTATAAAACCATTCATTTGTAAATACCGCCAGAGACATGTGTATATATGTCTCTGATACCGCATATATCTGCTCACTGTTTGAATATAGAAACTTGTCGATTTTATAATATTGAGACATATCCGAGATTTTGTAATATGTGTGATAAACAAGTAATTGAAGATGAATATCATTTTATTTTAGTATGTGAAAAGTATAATGAATTTCGAAAGAAATTTATCAAACCGTATTGTTTGAGGAAACCGTCGAATCATAAACTTTTAAAAAGATCAATGCATTTGAATGGGGACATATAGTTGGAACTCGCCCCTTTTTGTTGTGCTCGGTTGGGACCCCAATACAGGCTCATAGTATTTTAAAGCATTTTTGAAGTGTTAAAATATTATAAACCAGAGACATATATAACTTGTAATTCATGTCTCTAAATGAACGAATGATAACTTTTACGAATAGAAAGAAAAAAGCAAGTCTGTCCGAAAGGTGATTGTCTATTTGATATTTAAAAGGAAAATGTATAACTATAGTGTGTTCATTGTAAACTTAAACCATAATGCATAGAATTGTCTCTGCATGTTTATAACAGTCACAAGTCACTTCTAGAATTAAAGGTCAGCGATCAGAATAAAAATTCGTGCAATTATATTTTGTCAAAAGTGATCGAGATGCCTTTATCAGGTAATTCAAATAATCGCACCCATATATTTTTTTCCCAGAACACGTTAAAGTTAATATCAGAGCCATATAATACATGTTTTATATCTTTGACTATTATCCTAGTAGACTAGTATAGTTTTTCTCAGGTTATATTCTCCGTTGATATGTATCTTTCCTATAAAGTCTTGTTTTTTCTCTAACACTTTAGAATAGTATATAGGGACCACTTCCGAAAATAATCTTTTAAAATGCAAATTTAAGTTTTAGCCTTTAAAACATGTATGTCAAATAATTTGACCACACAACAAAAATTTCTACCATTAACATTAGTCACGCTCGACAGATTTCGATGTGAGACAGTCACACGTGCCGTTACAATAGCCAGTGTACACGCATCAGCGCACACATGTATGTCAAATAGGTCAGTTGATTGGAGGAATATTTCCGAAAACACGCCTACCTCAAACTAATACCCAATCAAACGCCTTTACCAGAAACATAAATACTTGGAGATTTGGTTGCATATTCAACCCGACCGTGCAAGGGCTGTATAGCCAGTCAAGGTCGTTAAAAACTTCCATTTGTTGTTGCATATTCAACATTTGAAAAATTTTATAAACTCTTTAATTCGAGCTAAGAAGCAAAGAATATGCCCGAAATGCAAGTTTCCCAATAAATTTCAGCTATCTAGTGATGAAATAAAAAATAAATAAAAATAAATAAAAAATACAAATTAAAAGTTTTTCGAATTATAAAACTATAAGTCTTTTATCTGACAAGAACACCCCAATTTAGCGGACAAGCAGTCAAGTTATTCTTTTTGCTGTTACTGAATATATACCAAGAAAGACAATAAATCCCGATATTAATTTGAAACTTTGTTACTGAATACTTTTCCAAGAAAATATTCAAATATCTTGGCAACATGCATGTCGGAACAGAAAATTTGGCATACAGTACTTCAGAACGATGTTTACATTATAATACATTATACCCAACAATTGTGATGACGAATTCCTTCCTTTGTTCGAGAACAATTTTATTTAAATAGAAATCTGTGATTGTACTTTGTCCATTACTTCGACGAACTAGAGCAGGTTAATTATCAACCTGTTTTTAATTCAAATTGGTTCTCTTCTTCTTCTTCTTTTAGTATACAATAGTCCATCGACATCCCATGATAACATACTGAGTGGCGGATCCAGGAATTTTCGTAAGTGGGGGCCCACTGACTGACCTAAGAGGGGGCCCGCTCCAGTTACGGTTCAGTGATTCCCTATATAAGCAACCAATTTTTTTCCCAAAAAGGGAGGGGGCAAAATGCATAACCGTTTATTTATGTATAATTGTCATTTTGCTTATTTTCTTTGGTTACATCTTTTGACATCAGACTCGGACTTTTCTTGAATTGAATTTTAAATGTACGTATTGTTGTGCGTTTACTTTTCTACATTGGCTAGAGGTATAGGAGAGGGTTGAGATCTCATAAACATGTTTAACCCCGCCGCATTTTTTTGCGCCTGTCCCTAGTCAGAAGCCTCTGGTCTTTGTTAGTCTTGTATTATTAAATTTTAGTTTCTTGTGTACAATTTGGAAATTGGTATGGTGTTCATTATCACTGAACTTGTATATATTTGTTTAGGGGCCAGCTAAAGGACACCTCCAGGAGCGGGAATTTCTCGTTACATTGAAGACCTGTCGGTGACCTTCCGCTGTTGTTTTTTCTATGGTCGGGTTGATGTCTCTTCGATACATTCCCCATTTCCATTCTCAATTTTATTCTTTCTTATGTTCAATGTAAAAATGTATATAACTTTAAATTGCAACTATCTATAGTTCCGTAACTTTCTATCAAGGCGTATAAAAGAATGGTCGTTAAGTGCGTATATTTTTGTTAAATCAATTTTTCTTGTATGTTTCAAACTGTGCTACACTTTTGACAACGAGTAGTTACATTTCCCCATATTTACCATTGGAAAAAATGTGTAAGCAAATTTTTATTTTATCAAATCTCTTTTTTGGAATTATTTAAATTTTTATGAATAATATTCTTTACACCAGAAATGTTATTTATAAACAGTAATGACTAGTGTCTCACTATCGGACACGCAGGACAGAGATGTATATTATCAAATGATTACCTATGCACCTGAATGTTTAAAATGGAAAGATTGAAGTTTTCGGTCGTGTACACTGACAGAAGTGAAATGATGCACGAACTTGCAAGTCCGACAGGAAATCGCTTGCCTGAATACCTGGAGGTGTCACCTGCCAATACACCTGGGAGTAATACCTTTAGCCATGCTGGTGATCAGACAAGGGAAGGTCTGAATTTATTTAAATAAAAGAATTATGGACAAATTAGATTTTTGAAAACAATTTTCACGTAACGTCAGGGGTAATACTTGTATAAGACATTAGTTAATTTTTTTAACTTTACATTAAAGTAAATAAACCCAATTTAGGAGCCTGTTATTCAGTGGTTGTCGTTTGTTTATGTGTTACATATTTGTTTTTATTCATTTATTTTCATAAATAAGGCCGTCAGTTTTCTCGTTTGAATCGTTTTACTATGTCTTATCGGGGACTTTTAAAGCTGACTAGGCGGTATGGGCTTTGCTCATTGTTGAAAGCTGTACAGTGACCTATAATTGTTAATGTTTGTGTCGTTTTGGTCTTTTTTGGAGAGTTGTCTCATTGGCAATCATACCACATCTTCTTTTTTATATTTAAATAGTCTCCCCTTAATTTTTTGTCTGTAGTGTTTTTGTTGATTGCTGTTTATCAAATATTTGTTTGTTTGTTGCTCATGTATACTAGTATAAATCAAGTTGTCATCACTGTTGGGTTTCTCGTCTGAATTTTGCACATTAACTCTGTTAGATGCCTAGCTCTTTTCCAAGCAGAGCCATTTATAGGGTGTTTATTATGAAGTTTAAGTTTTTGGTCATTGCTGAAGGGTGTACAGTGACTTATGATATAAGATATTTTTTTTTTTAAGATATTTTTATTTCCAATTATGGGCCCCAAAGGGCATAAACATAACAACATCAATATTTTTTTTTTGATATAGTGACTGAAAAGAAAATCACTTGATCTACATGGTTTATGGTTTATAGTTTAAGATATGAAAGTCGTCTCATCAAAATTCATACCCAGTGGTGGATCCAGGGGGATGGTTCAGGGGTTGGAATCCCCCTTTTTTTGGACGATCATGGAATGGGGACATATAGTTGGAACCCCCCTTTTTTAAATGGCTGGATTCACCCCTGATACCATATCTCCTTAGGCAAAAATAAAAATTATGTTTGTTTCCAACATGTACAATGTAGCTTACAGCTTCTTAGAAACAATTCAAACATTGATGACCTTCTGCTGTTGTCTGCTCTGTAGTCGGGTTGTTGTCTTGTTGGCACATTTCCCATTTCCAGTCTTTAATTTCATTACGAAGTATCTGAGATACAAACCTAACCATTTTAACATTGTATTAAACTGAAATAACCTAAATCACTTAAATTATCCATGAAATAAAATTAAGGTCAGGTCAACCTAACCTGATAGACAAGAAGACCTTGCAAGGTACTCATATACAATAAAATGTATCCAATTTCATGTAATAAAATGTAACAGTATATTTTACACTCAGTCACTGAACCACACATCCAGCTCTTTTAGCTTTTATAAATGTAAAGCTCTATTAAAAATAGCTTATACATCATCACCCAAAGACTGTAATACATATTTCTTGCATATATACAACCAACTTTCATGACTTTCATGTAAGGCGAGACAAAATAAAATGATACTTTGAAGTACATGTATTGTTTAATATGTTCGACTACTACATGTATTGTTTAATATGTTCGACTACTACATGTACAAGTATAAAATGCCAGTTTCAGAATGAACAGTAATTTAGAAGATTGTCAAAATACATGTAGACTACAGTATTTGAACTACAAATGTATACAGCAAGCTGTCATTTGACTCTTAGGTCCAACCAACAACTGTGCCAGGGCTGTAAAGCTTGTCTAGGTTGGTGAAACTTCCATCATCATGCATATATATGACACTAACCAATAGTGACAGACCGTGCCAGACCCTCATGAAAGGTCAAAAAGGTTTAACACTCCCTGGTGGTACATGAAGCCAACAGTAGCAACGCCAGCATAGAAATTCTTATTAAATCCAAATTCTTATTTTAAATGAATAATTATCCAAGGTGAATTCAGATATATATGATCATGATGATGCACTTGTAGTATTGACAATGATCATGATGATTGTAAGGTAATCACTGAAACTATGAATTTTCATTATTCCAATTTCCTACTTTTTTTCCTATGAATTGTAAGTTTGCTTTTTGTTCAATTCACAATTTCCTTTTTGTCCAATCAGAACATTCCATCAACATCATGGCATAATGCTGTTAGCTTTATCAACGGTATTTCCAATTGCAATAAGTAACTCAAAATTATGAATGAATCCACCGTTTCACAATTTACAGCTACAGGTACAAATGAGGTACCGTATGAGAGTAATTTGGTGACACTATATATTTCCTATGTATATATGATATATATGCCCCTTCATAATCTTGCTGGGAATCATGCTCAAACCAATGTGATATCTTATCTACAAAAATATATACATTAATTTATAAGATGTATTATATAACATGTATAAAATTAAATAAGTCAATAGCATTTATACTATTTTATATACTACTGTCAATTCAGAAATTAATGTGAGGTTTTTATTATTGCGAAAAATGCGACTGAGTTTTAAACGCGCATTTAGTGATATTTTCTATGAATTAAACAGGATTTTTCACAAAATCGTAAAAATTAAAATCGCATTTAAGTCTAAAATGACAAATTCGCAATAATAAATGCAAGCAATAATTTCTGAATTTACAGTAACTACATGTATTTGATTTGTCATATTTGTAGTAATAATAATTCAACAAATTCTTTTAATAATACTTTTTTATTTAAAAATAGAATTTTTAGAATATTACTACATACATGACAAAGCAATGGTATGTATAGATTATAACATGTTATAATATATGCATATATTTAAGTTCTACAAAATTTAGAGCAAAACAAATCATTGATAACGATTCAGAGGAGGGTCCAGCCATTTTGAAAACCAGGACAAAGGGGGGTTCCAATTACATGTCCCCATTCAAATGCATTTATCCTCAAAAAGAGAAAGGGGTTCCAATCCCTGGAACTCCCCTCTGGATCCGCGCCTGCAATTTAATGAAACATGCCTGGAAAATTATCTTAAATTTCTTATCACAAAAGTGTAAAAAATTGTCGTTGAGGACGCAATGCTGTCACATCATTTGGAATCAGGGCACAATATCAATTTACTCTTTTTTTTTGCCCCAGGCAATTTTGAGGTTATTGCATATGCAAACCCAAGCCTTGAAGGTATTCATAACAAATATGTGATAAATTATAATTATTGTACATCACCCATCAGTGGCTATATAAATAGGTACATCATCAGTGTAACATACATGACATATAACTCATAACCAAACAATCTTCACATGTCATGTGAAGATTGTTTGGTTATGAGTTATAAAAAATCCAGTGACAAATATTTCATGCAAATTTTAAGACGTGACAATTATCAATACATTATTAAACATACAATACATATGAATATGTAGGGTTACTCCATCAGGGGGTTAGGTCTGGTAATAGGCCACCCCCACAACCAAACCATTGTGAATACACACAATGGTTTAGGCAATAAACAGGTGTGTATCCAGCTTTTTTAAAAGGGGGGATTTAAACCATAGTTTATATGTACCTTTTTCAAATCATGCATTGATCTTCCAAAAAAAAAGGGGGGGGTCCAATCACAGGAACAATTTTTTTACAAGCCCAAATTCTTACTTTGCCTTTGAACAAGTTACTGTGTAAGAATGTTGTGTATTAGAACGTCGATTCATAACTGTATGCACAAATGTATTTTTCCTTCAAACTCTTGGCCGAATCGATGATCATGATGATTATTCTCTGACATGTCTGATAGGCATGTTTTAAAATATTATTCATATCTACTCACCAATTGTAATTACCAGCTCAGCTTATATTGTGCTGTAGTGTCCATCTACCATGTCAACGATTTTGTGTAAAATAAATTTGCCATTTGAAGATGCCGACATCCGACAAGTTGGGTACAGTAACGTTAAATCGTTTACGGGCGTGTTTTCCGTTTTTAATCAAGCTTGTCAGATTTGATTAATTATCGTCGGAAAATGTCCCTAACGGATATAGTAATTCAAATTAAACCAGCTTTACTATGCTGTATTTATGTAATATATATAACCTGGTCTTTGAATGTACTTCAGGTACACTGGCCTTTTTCTGCTATAATATTCAAACTTTATCTTTTAACGAAGTCTTCTAGTAGATCTATGTAATATTTTTTTTATAAAAGACTCTCGAATTATAGACTAATTAAAAATAAAGATGGAAAGTCAAACGCATGAGTCTGGCAAAAATGAACGGACAATGGCATGACAGTAAACGGAAAACGAGAAAAGACATAGATTCTAGTTATATATATATTTTTTTTCCCTGCCTCAAATTTACTCAAATGCAATTTATAGAGCCAACATTAAAAGTTAAATGAGAATGCATTCATTTACAATATTAAAAAATGTTACATCTTAAATTTGATTAAACATAATTATTAAGATCACGCGTTTTCAAGTGTTCACGGCCGACATCCGTAATTATTTGATAAGGGTGTAAAATGATCTGTATTGTAATCACTTGTAAACCTTTAATATAAAGGTTCAGGTGCTTACATTCAATGAATAAATGTTATTTCGGCAATCTGTTGATTTTTTTTAGTCAATTCGCGGCGGTTTGTTCAGCAGTATGACTTTGAGCTACTTTTTAAAATATACAAAACATGTTAAATAGGATGAAGTAAGAATTCAAATTGAATATCTTTTTTATTTAATTAACATGATTAAAGGGACGTGGTAGACTTTCAGTTAACATAAACCGTCTTCTTTCTAATTTTTATTTTATTTTTAAAAGGGGAGCAACCCCTGATAAACAATGGGAAAGTTTCACTGGTTTTGTGTCCAAATGATTAAAATCTGAACACGACTGGACACGGTCTGACAACATCTTGACGTTACTTTGTATCCATGGTCTGTTTTGGTCTGACATGGTCTTAACGGGTCCAAACAACCCGCTAGACGATTCAGTCTTTTCCGTCTTGACACGCCTTAACGAACTGATTTACCTGATGAGGCTATCGATCTGAACGGCGACTTAACGAACTGAAATATCGTGACGAATTTCTCTAGCGGTAAATCCAGTCAATCAAGATGTGATCAGACCAAAATGACCGTTTCAGACTGAAATCGGGCTACTAGTGTACTGACACAACTACCATCTCATCATACTCCACCAACACACCTAACACAAATCATACACTACTGACACAGCTACCATCTCATCATACTCCACCAACACACCTAACACCAATCGTACATTACTGACACAACTACCATCTCATCATACTCCACCAACACACCTAACACCAATCCTACACTACTGACGCCAATAATACACTACCAGCTCATCAACCATCTAATTATACCTCAATTACACATGTAATTGTATCAGTAGTGTAAGATTGGTGGTAGGTGTGTCAGTAGCATATGATGTAGTAAATTATAATCCTGGTACCTTTGATAACTAACTCCAATAATACACTACCAGCTCATCAAAACATCTAACTATACTCCAATTACACATCTAAGTCCAATAAAACACTACCAGCACATCAACCATCTAATTATACTCCAATTACACATCTAACACCAATAATACACTACCAGCACATCAACCATGTCATCATACTCCACCAACACACCCTACATCAATCCTAAACTACTGACACAACTACCATCTCATCATACTCTACCAAAACACCCTACATCAATCCTAAACTACTGACACAACTACCATCTCATCATATTCTACCAAATACACCCTACATCAATCCTAAACTACTGACACAACAATCATCTCATCATACTCTACCAACACACCTAACATCAATCATATACTACTGACACAACAACCATCTCATCATACTCCACCAACACACCCTACATCAATCCTAAACTACTGACACAACTAACATATCATCATACTCTACCAACACAACCTACACCAATCCTACACTACTGACACAACTACCATCTCCTCATACTCCACCAACACACCCTACACCAATCCTAAACTACTGACACAACTACCATCCCATCATACTCCACCAACACACCCTACATCAATCATATACTACTGACACAACTACCATCCCATCATACTGTACCAACACACCCTACATCAATCCAATTACACATCTAACACCAATCATACACTACCAACACATCAACCATCTAATCATACTCCAATTACACATCTAACTCCAAAAATACACTACCAGCACATCAACCATCTAATCATAGTTCAATTACACTTCTAACACAAATTCTACACTACCAGCATATCAACCATCCAATCAAACCTTACCATCATAACTACTATCTAATCACATTCAACCAACATACCTTACACCAATTATATACTACTAACAAAGCTATGATCTAATCCTACTCCAGCAACACATCATACACTACCAACACAACTACAATCTTATACTTTACCAACACACTTGATACCAAGCATTCACTAATTAACCAATATATATAAAAAGTATAAAACAAAAACAGTGTTGCCCACATATTTCAGCCTTTTATAATGCAGATACAGCACAAACAAGAAAAATGACATATATTACAGTTTTCTTCATGTGTCATTAATATTATATTGAAAAGAGCACAAACAAGAAAAGTGACACTCCACAGTAACATAATATGTTAGCCTTTTAATTGTGTGTCATAGTGGTTGTCAATGAAGCACATTATAGAATAATGATATTATTATTCATGTGAATCGAACACAAAGCACGAAAATGATACTCTGCAGTAACATGTGTCAGCCTTTTACTCATGTGTCATAGTGGTTGTCATAAAGCTAGTAGTAGAATAATAATACTCTCATTGTCAATGTGAATCGAACAAAAATCACGAATAATAACACTCCACAGTAACATATGTAAACTTTTTACTCATGTGTCATAGTTGTAAATAAAGCACTTACTAGAATAATATTACTGTCATTGTCAATGTGAATCAAACAAAAATCACGTGAGTAAAGAAACAATCCCAGCTGTATTTTGCAGAATGTATTTTAATATAACAGTTGTACCAGTAATATGAGATTTTTCATATGTTCCAAATATGTAGAGTTAGTAAAATCCCTTACACTCTGTTGTTACTTATTACAAGTTAATGACACAGCCAAAATTAAGTGTAGTTTCCAGACAGATTGTTGAATTATCATAAAGATAGATTGATTTCTCGTATTTTTTTTGGTTTTAATGTGATATTTTACATACTGCAATAATTTCTTTAACAGTAAAATCTCAAATACTATTCATTGATTTCTTTATAATGTTACTTCATATTTGTTGTTGGTTTAGGTTCACTGTTCTTTATGTCAAGTATAAATAAGACTATTCTGCATTGTATAAATAAAATTGATGCAACAGTTACCTATTACTTTATTGCATTATACATGTTATAAAGGTAACATTAGTGCAATAATTTACCTATTATTTATCGTTTTGAATTATACAGGTAACATTAATGCAACAATTACCTATTATTTATCGTTTTACATTGTACATGTTGTATAGGTAAAATTTATTCAACAGTTACCTATTATTTACTGTTTTACAGTTTTTGAAATAAAAAATATATATGTGTATAATTAATGAAAGATTATTTGATTGTATTTCAGGGTAAGACTCCTTATGATCTGGTAACAACATCAGTGTATTGTTCTGAAGAGAAGAAGAAAGAAGTGATAGACTTCCTTAAGGTAAATAGTCTTGTCTTACTTTAAAAGATATTTACAGATTATGAGAGACAAAACAGACTTGGTACAAAGAAATTACAATAAAGTAGTTGCCAATAGTTTTCAATGTCATTGTAGTATTTATGTCAGTTAACAATGTAAGTTGACAATTCCAAGCTTGTTGCCTTATATACATGTTGGCAAATATATGTGAAAGACAAATGTTTGAAATCTGTATTCTCATCTGATGGATGTCTCTTATTTTTTGTGTCATCAGCTTGGTATCTCCTAGGTACATACATCACATCATCTCCTTGTATGTGTCATCAGCTCGCTATCTCCGAGATATATACATCTCATCATGTCCTTGTATGTGTCATCAGCTTGGTATCTCCTAGGTATATACATCACATCATGTCCTTGTACGTGTCATCAGCTTGCTATCTCCTAGGTATATACATCAGATCATCTCCTTTTATGTGTCAACAGCTTGGAATCTCCTAGGTATATACATCAGATCATCTCCTTTTATGTGTCACCAGCTTGCTATCTCCTAGGTATATATATCACATCTTCTCCTTTTATGTGTCATCAGCTCGCTATCTCCTAGGTATATACATTACATCATGTCCTTGTATGTGTCATCAGCTTGGTATCTCCTAGGTATATACATCACATCATCTCCGTTTATGTGTCAACAGCTTGGTATCTCCTAGGTATATACATCACATCTTCTCCTTTTATGTGTCATCAGCTGGCTATCTCCTAGGTATATACATCACAGCATGTCCTTGTATGAGTCATCAGCTTGGTATCTCCTTGGTATATACATCACATCATCTCCTTTTATGTGTCATCAGCATGGTATCTCTAGGTATATACATCACATCATCTCCTTTTATGTGTCATCAGCTTGGTAACTCCTAGGTATATACATCACATCATCTCCTTTTATGTGTCATTAGATCGCTGTCTCCTAGGTATATACATCACATCATCTCCTTTTATGTGTCATCAGCGTGGTATCTCCTAGGTATATACATCACATCATCTCCTTTTTTGTGTCATCAGCTCGCTGTCTCCTAGGTATATACATCACATCATGTCCTTGTATGTGTCATCAGCTTGACATCTCCTAGGTATATACATCACATCATCTCCTTTTATGTGTCATCAGCGTGGTATCTCCTAGGTATATACATCCCATCATGTCCTTGTACGTGTCATCAGCTTGGTATCTCCTAGCTATATACATTGCATCATGTCCTTGTATGTGTCATCAGCATGGTATCTCTAGGTATATACATCACATCATCTCCTTTTATGTGTCATCAGTGTGGTATCTCCTAGGTATATACATCCCATCATCTCCTTTTATGTGTCATCAGTGTGGTATCTCCTAGGTATATACATCACATCATGTCCTTTTATGTGTCATCAGCTCGCTATTTCCTAGGTATATACATCACATCATGTCCTTTTATGTGTCATCAGCTTGCTATCTCCTAGGTATATACATCACATCATGTCCTTGTATGTGTCATCAGCTTGGTATCTCCTAGGTATATACATCCCATCATCTCCTTGTATGTGTCATCAGCTCGCTATTTCCTAGGTATATACATCACATTATCTCCTTTTATGTGTCATCAGTGTGGTATCTCCTAGGTATATACATCACATCATGTTCTTGTATGTGTCATCAGCTCGCTATTTCCTAGGTATATACATCCCATCATCTCCTTTTATGTGTCATCAGTGTGGTATCTCCTAGGTATATACATCACATCATGTCCTTGTATGTGTCATCAGCTCGCTATTTCCTAGGTATATACATCACATCATCTCCTTTTATGTGTCATCAGCTTGGTATCTCCTAGGTATATACATCACATCATCTCCTTTTATGTGTCATCAGCTCGCTATCTCCTAGGTATATACATCACATCATGTCCTTGTATGTGTCATCAGCTTGATATCTCCTAGGTATATACATCACATCATCTCCTTTTATGTGTCATCAGTGTGGTATCTCCTAGGTATATACATCACATCATCTCCTTTTTCGTGTCATCAGCTTGCTATCTCCTATGTATATACATCACATCATGTCCTTGTATGTGTCATCAGCTCGCTATTTCCTAGGTATATACATCCCATCATCTCCTTTTATGTGTCATCAGTGTGGTATCTCCTAGGTATATACATCACATCATGTCCTTGTATGTGTCATCAGCTCGCTATTTCCTAGGTATATACATCACATCATCTCCTTTTATGTGTCATCAGCTTGGTATCTCCTAAGTATATACATCACATCATGTCCTTGTATGTGTCATCAGCTCGCTATTTCCTAGGTAAATACATCACATTATCTCCTTTTATGTGTCATCAGCTTGGTATCTCCTAGGTATATACATCACATCATCTCCTTTTATGTGTCATCAGCTTGGTATCTCCTAGGTATATACATCACATCATCTCCTTTTATGTATATATAATGCATACCTCTGTGCGGAAAGCTTGATTTACATGTTTATGCAAATATGTAATAATCATATATTAAAAGAAAAAGCACATCTTTACAAAATATTAAGTATGCTGTCAACCTGTGTATAGATTTTAAACCTTTCAGTATGTAGCGGGGAGACAAAGCCACCTACATAGATAAAACCTCTATGAAATTAGTAAACTCAGTAACGTTAACTGTCCTGCACAACCTTTTTAAATTACATACAAAACAAATCAATCAAATCATCATTAAATAAGCAGTGTGAGATATGTCAGACCACCAATTCACTCACTCCAATTTATAATGTAAAGTTCTATATTAAAGTAGTCCTTCCCTAAAAAATATATAGTGCTTTTGATGTCATTGTTTACTTGACTTTTGTCGCAGAAAGCTCGACATATGGATAGTGATCCGGCGGCGGCGGTGGCGTTAGCTAACTTCTTTAAAGCTTTATATTTTAGAAGGTGGAAGACCTGGATGCTTCATACTTTGTATATGGATGCCTCATGTTACAAAGTTTCAGTCAGTCACATGTCAAATGTCCTTGACCTCTTTTTCATGGTTCAGTGACTACTTGAAAAAAGTTAAGACTTTTTGTAATGCTTATTTCTCTCTTATTATACGTAATAGGATAACTATATTTGGTATATGCGTCCCTTGCAAGGTCCTCATGCCCGTTAGACAGTTTTCACTTGACCTCATTTCATGGATCAGTGAACAAGGTTAAGTTTGTGGCGGAATCCTTTAATATCTTTAATCAAATACCTAACAGTTATTTACCAGTATGTACAGTTAATAAATACCCCATTAGAATAATCCGTCTTTTTCTTTCTAGTTCAACTGATAATACTTCTATACTTCTGTTACTACTATTTTTACAATGAAAATTATCCATAAAAACCCTTAACTTATATACTAAAATCATAAGAACATTCTAAATCTAGAACAAACTATAATTAACTAGAGAAATGATAAATAATCTATTTTTAGTAACAGGGTAAATTCCGGAATTTCCCAACACTTTCTTAAACATAAATATACACAATTACTTTCACTATCCATCTAGAATATTCTAGCATGATTCATTTACTATAATTAAAATAACAATGTAATATTAGTGATTACATAAACAGTGTCAAATAAAAGTCCAATGTCTTTATAATTGCGTACTATTCGCAACAAAGTGGTCAAGTCCATAGCTCAGATACTATAAGCAATAGGTCTAGTATATTCGGTGTATGAATGGACTGTAAGGTGTCCATGTCCAACTGTCAGGTGCCATCTTGACCTTGACAGCATTTTCATGGTTCAGTGGTTATAGTTAAGTTTTTGTGTTTTTTTGTCTGTTTTTCTTATACTGTATGCAATAGGTCTACTTTATTTGGTGTATGGAATGATTGTAAGGTGACATGTCTAGCTGGCAGGTGTCATCTGACCTTGATCTCAATTTCATGTTTTTTTTGTTTTTGACTTTTTTTCTAATACTATATGCAATAGGTCAACTATTTTTGGTGTATGGAAATATTTTATGATCTGTATGTCAGTCGCACAGGTTTTATTTGACCTTGACCTAATTTCACGGTTCATTGCTCAGTGTTAAGTTTTTGTGTATTGGTCTGTTTTTCTTAAACTAAAGCAATATGTGAATTATATTTGTTGTATGAAAGAATTGATAGCTGTACATGCCTGCCTGGCATGGTTCATCTGACCTTTACCTCATTTTCGGGGTTCATTGGTTGATGTTTAGTTTTCTTGGTTAATGTTAAGTTTATGTGACTATCAACATAATATCAATGATTAGTAAAGAAGGCGAGACATTTCAGCGTGTACACTCTTGTTAGACATAATTTACTTGCTCATGAGTTCGCATTAAAAATTTAGGATTAATGTGCTCCATACTATATTTATTTAAGATTTCCAGAAAAATCAGGGGCTATGTTTAATAGTTACCTTCTGACCGTTGGTATTTTACTACAAGTAAAAAACATTAAACCTGGATTAAAAATTGGCAGATAGAAAGGTGATACATGTACATTTTAGGATATACCTGCTTTGTATGAAGTTATGCTTAGGTAAAAAATTAAGAAAGCTGTGACAATTGAAAAATGAAAAATTTGTTGGAATAGGTAGGGATTTTGAATTGGTGGTCTGACACTTTTAAAGCAAGAAACTGTGAATCACAAAAATCAGAAAACAATTTTTTAGCTCACCTGGCCTAAAAAGCCGAGTGAGCTTTTCTCATCACTTGGCGTCCGTTGTCTGTCGTCTGTCGTCCGTCGTCGTCGTCGTCCGTCATCGTTAACTTTTACAAAAATCGTCTACTCTGAAACTACTGAACCAAATTTAACCAAAATTGGCCACAATCATCATTAGGATATATAGTTTAAAAAATGTGACTGATGACCTCGCCTACCAACTAAATTGGCCGACATGGCTAAAAATAGAACATATGGGTAAAATGCAAATTTTGTCTATTATTTTTTGAAATGTTATAAATAGAGAAAATCTGAAAGGAACAAAAATGTTCAGAATGATGAGCATTACCAATTGTTCATATACAGTTGGGTGCAGACCAAGCATTACATAAAGTAAACGCAAGTTAACGCCGCGTGCACATATTTCGTTAGTTAACTTCAAATTTCCCGTTTACAAGTAAACGCCCGTTTACTTAAATTACGTTAACGCGGTCGAAATGGAAATTGCTAACGTCTACCCGAGTAAACGGGCGTTTACTTTGTTTCCGTTTAGTCAGTAGTAAACGGGCGTTTACTTCAAAATTCGTTAACTTTATTTTTACGTGCACTTAAAAGTAAACGGGCGTTTACTACAGATTTTAAAAGTGTATTTTTACGTGCACTTAAAAGTAAACGCGCGTTTACTTTTTGCGTTAACTGATTGGATTAATTTATAAATACACTTCAAGTTCATTTGTACATTTATTTCATAAAAACGACCTTTAGTCTTTGTATTTTACGTATATGTGTTTTAAACCAGAACAATTCATAAACTCTTTTAATTCGAATATTAATTTTATTCAATTACACACAATCAGTTCCATTAAGTCCATTATTTTACTGATTAGCTATACTTTCTTTTCAAAATTTACATGTACAAATATCTATACGGAAAGAAAGGTTATCCGAGACATCGGGAAAATATTTTTATATGATGGGATATAAACAAGGTTTACGTTGTTTCTTTCCCCATTTTTAATTGTCTCTTTGAAGTCTATAACTCGGTTCATTTAATATATAATTTTTAATCGAAATTCCCCTCGTTTGTCTTGGATTAACATGATTTCAGCTTCTGTTTTGACAAATTATCAAACGTAAATTTTACGGGGATGTTTATAAAGTGTAACATAAGTATGTCCGTCATTTGTACATTTCCGTCAATTTAAATGTTCAAATATTGCGATCCTTTACATGGGTATATAACTCATTTACTATTCAGCTATAAAGAGTGCCAATATGGTCTGTGTTGGTTGTTGGACAAATATTTTTATAATACGAGTCAGTCGTATGAAAACTACTGAAATTTGTTTCAATTCAATATTTTGAATAAAAAAGAACATGGTGGAACTCTAAATTGACATGATTGATGGGAACACATTTTTTTAGTCATAATATTCAAATATTGCTACCTTCCAGTTTTATATAATACAATCAATCCTCAAATGAAAATATAACTCATTTACTATGCAGCTATATAGATTTACATAATAAAAAAGTGCTAATATGGTCAGTTATGGTTGTTGCGGACAAACAATTTTATAATATGAGTCAGTCTGAGGTATGAAAACTACTGAATTTTGTTTACGATTCAACATTTTGAAGAAAAAAAAGGACATGCTGGCATTTTAAATTGATGGGAACAAAATGTTTTGGTAATAATATTCAAATATTGCTACCTTTTATATTATACAATCAATTCTTACATGAAAATATAACTCATTTACTATGTGACTATATAGATTTACATAATAAAATGCTAATATGGTCAGTTTTGGTTGTTGCAAAACAAATAATTTCATAATACGAGTCAGTCTGAGGTATGAAAACTACTTTAATTGGTTTAGGATTCAATAATTGGTATAAAAAAGTACATGCTGGCACTCTAAATTGATGCGAACCTTTTTTTTCGTCATAATATTCAAATATTGCTATCTTTTATATTGTACTATCAATTCTAACATGAAAATATAACTCATTTACTATGTGACTATATAGATTTACATATTAAAATGCCAATATAATCAGTTTTGGTGGTTGCAGACAAATAATTTTATTATATGAGTCAGTCTGAGGTATGAAAACTACTGAATTTTGTTAACGATTCAATATTTTGAATAAAAAAAGGACATGCTGTCACTCTAAATTGATGTGAACAAAATTTATTAGTCATGATATTTAAATATTGCTACCTATTTTATTATACAATCAATCCTTACATGAAAATAGTACTCATTTACTATGCCACTATATAGATTTACATACTAAAATGCTTATATGGTCAGTTTTGGTTGTTGTGGACAAATAATTTTATTATATGAGTAAGTCTGAGCCCAGTGAGGTATGTAAACTACTGAATTTTATTTACGATTCAATATTTTGAATAAAAAAGGACATGCTGACACTCTAAATTGATGCGAACAAAATTTTTTAGTCATAATATTCAAATATGGCTAACTATTTTAGTATACAATCAATCCTTACATGAATATATAACTCATTTACTATGCTGCTATATAGATTTACATAATAGAATGTTTATATTGTCAGTTTTGGTTGTTGCATACAAATAATTTTATAAAACCAGTCAGTCTGAGGTATGAAAACCACTGAAATTTGTTTATGATTCAATATATTGAATAAAAAAGGACATGCTGGCACTTTAAATTGATGCGAGTAAAATGTTTTAGTCATAATATTCAAATATTGCTACCTATTTTATTATACAATCAATCCTTACATGAAAATATAACTCATTTACTATGCCGCTATATAGATTTACATAATAGAATGTTCATATGGTCAGTTTTGGTTTTTGCGGACAAATAATTTTATTTTATGAGTCAGTCTGAGGTATGAAAACTACTGAATTTTGTTTTCGATTCAATTTTTTACATCAAAAAAGAACATGCTGGCACTCTAAATTGATGCGAACAAAATTTTTTAGTGATAATATTCAAATATTGCTACCTATTTTACTATACAATCAATCCTTACAAGAAAATATAACTCATTTACTATGCCGCTATATAGATTTACATGATAAAATGCTTAATATATGGTCATTTTTGGTTGTTGCGGACAAATAATTTTATTATATGAGTCAGTCTGAGATATGAAAACTATTGAATTTTGTTTACGATTCAATATTTTGAATACAAAAAGTACATGCTGGCACTCTAAATTGATGCAAACAAAATTTTTTAGTCATACTATTCAAATATTAGTACCTTTATTATTATACAATAAATCCTTACAAGAAAATATAACTCATTTACTATGCAGCTATATAGATTTATATAATAAAATGCTTATATAGTCAGTTTTGAGTGTTGCGGACAAATAATTTTATAATACGAGTCAGTCTGAGGTATGAAAACTACTGAAATTTGTTTACGATTCAATATTTTGAATACAAAAAGGATTTGCTGGCACTCTAAATTGATGCAAACAAAATTTTTTAGTCATAATATTCAGATATAGCTACCTATTTTATTATACAATCAATCCTTACATGAAAATATAACTCATTTACTATGCAGCTATATAGATTTACATAATAAAATGCTTATATGGTCAGTTTTGAGTGTTGCGGACAAATAATTTTATAATACAAGTCAGTCTGAGGTATGAAAACTACTGAAATTTGTTTACGATTCAATATATTGAATAAAAAAAAGACATGCTAACACTCTAAATCGATACGAGTAAATTTTTTTAATCTTAATATTCAAATACTGCTATCTTTTTCATTATACAATCAATTCTTACATGAAAATATAACTCCTTTACTATGCGGCTATATAGATTTATATAATGAAATGCTTATAAAATGGTCAGTTTTGAGTTGCGGACAAATAATTTTATTATATGAGTCGGTCTAAGGTAAAAAACTATTGAATTTTGTTTGCGATTCAATATTTTGAATAAAAAAAGGACATGCTGTCACTCTAAATTGATGCAAGCAAAATTTTTTTGTCATAATATTCAAATATTGCTTCCTTTTTTATTATACAATCAATCTTTATATCAAAATATAACTCATTTTGTATGCGGGCTATATAGATTTACTTAATAAATTGCTTATATGGTCAGTTTTGGTTGTTTCGAACAAATAATTATATATTAATTATATATTACGAGTTAGTCTGATGTATGAAAAACTGAATTTTGTTTACTACTCAATATTTTAAATACAAAGAGGTCATGGCCGTCAGGCTGGTACAAAAATTGCTGTCAATTGTATTATATGGTCAATTATGGCATAAAAATATAACTGAACTACTTCTATATAGAATAAGATAACTTGTTAAGAGGTAAATATTGTCAGTTTTGGTTAATGATATCAAATAATTTTGTTTTACGAGTCACTCTGTCTAGGATGAGAAAACTGTTTATTTTTGGTGAGGATTAAATTACATGTATTTGAATAAACATACTTAAACTATTATTTGCGAAGAACAAGAAATTAACTATAATTATTGTTCAATTGAATACAAATGTGTGACATTTTTAAATAACTTTAATCGTCAATATGTCAAGCAGAAATGACCAGTTGGTCAATTGATTTTGATGTTCCTTATCATTTCATATTTTAGGTCAGTGTATTCAGGTTACGAAGACAAACTGCGTTAACGGGCGTTTACTACAAACAGTAAACGCGCGTTTACTTATTACGAAAATAGAAGACGCCCATTTTTCCACGTTAACGCGGAGGTAAACGGGAAAGTAAACGCCCGTTTACTCTTTACAAAATTAGAAGACGCGCCGTTTTTGCGTTAACGCGGAGGTAAACGCGAAAGTAAACGCCCGTTTACTTTTAATGTCTACTGCAATTTCGGAGTTAACGCACAGTTAACGCGGCGTTTACATGAAGTGCACGCGAGTAAACGTCGCGTTAACTTTTTCGGCCCGTCTACATGTAATGCTTGGTCTGCACCCAACTGTACATCAAAACTGTTAGACATATTCTTATAGGAGTTATTGCCCATAAATGACAAATTGTACCATTTTGTTTCATTTGTGCCAATTATCATGAAAACTATGATATTTAGAGAGAAACATTTTTTTTCCGTTATGCCTTATATGATTTAAATTATAATAGATAAATAAACACTTTAAATCACACAAATGATCAGCAAGGCAAGATCTATTTAAAAGTCAAATTTTGTCTCTATAGTTTATAGTAGACTGTCACTCTTCATACATGTAGGAGTGATTGCTCTTAAATAAGGATTTTGTTTACCTTTTTGTAGACTGTCATGTCAAAGACATCCCCAGAAGTAACTCCTGACACCCATTTACAGGAACCTGCAGCACCAGTAGTTGAAGGTAATCTAATGTTAATTATTCAGATACCACTGAAATGATTTATAATTACCTGTTTCTAATATACAGAAACATTGATATCTGCTTATAATGTTATAATGAAAAGTGATGAAAAAAAAACAACAATTTGATGGGAAAAGTGAAGTAGGCTTTTGATGAAGATTGATTGATTACAGATCACCATGATCACATTAACTTTAAAATCATTCTCATCTAATTATTCTTTCCTCAACCTGCTGAATATATTTTGGATAATCATTTTTACTAGTTCCTCCTACAAGGCATGTGACGTCAAAATCATTCTTACTAGTTGCTGTCACAAGGCATGTGACGTCAAAATACTCATAAAGGCAACAGTAGGATACCGCTGTTCGAAATTCATAAATCGATTGAGAAGGCCCTAATATGAACTGTATGTCTCAGACCTAATATGTAGAAATCGGTAGACGAGTATGACCTCTTACTAATGACTTTTTAGGATAAACATTTATTTATTTACATTTCAGACAGCAAAATACCAGAACAAATAAAAAAGATGGATCATGAGTCGATTGCCATTTATCTGAACGCCCTTGAATCGGGTTCAGAAAGAAGACGGGATATAAATTTAATAATTGTTGGAAAAAAATCTGTTGGAAAGACTTCCTTAGTACGACGACTGTTCGGGGAGGAGTTACAAAGTGTAAAAAGCACAAATGGTATAGAAATTCATCGGCGGAGATGTAAAATAAATCTAAGTAACTGGGAATGGAATAAGGTGTTAGGTAAATATGCGATTTTTTTCTCACTCCAATTTTACATGTTTTATTTATTGCAAAGTTATCATAGAAAAACTAAAACATAGTAAACATAATTTTAATTTTTTCTGTGTATGCTGTTTTTATGTATTTACTCTTTTTTTTATTTTTCAATTCTTGGAAACACATTTTTGCTAGACCCTAGTATGAACCGTATGTCTCAGACCTAATATGAATATTCAATATGTAATTAATGGAATTAAAGATAGACATGTTGGATAATTTAAACTAAAATACAGACTAATGATCTCTACTACATTAACGCAAAATATTTTTTTTCGCAAAAATTACTTTGCTTATGTAAACTTATCCTCACAGCCGTTTTATTATATGTAAAAATGTTAATTTTTTTTTTAATTAAACTGTTTCCCAGTGTTCTCTTTCATACTTGAGACTTAAAATGCTGTGTAATTAGGATTTTTTTAAATAAATTTTTAGTGCCTGCATTTCATGTTTATATGATCTTCAACGTTTTATTAAAAATTGTTCTCAAGAATACAATCCAATCAGCGCAAAAAAAAATAAATGAAAATATGTAATCAGATGGATGTCTAATCCGATGGATGTCTAATCCGTTGAATGTCTAATCCGATGAATGTCTAATCAGATGGATGTATAATCAGATGGATGTCTAATCAGATGGATGTCTAATCAGATGGATATCTAATCAGATGGATGTCTAGATTAAGTGTTGTATATGGCAATTTAATACTTTAGCAAATACTTTATGTCTACTGTAATTTCATTATTTCAATAACTGCAATAGTTTTTACTGTAAAGGTTTTATATGAAAATAAAATGTTATTGATATCTATATTTTTTAAATGCAGATACCCTTATTCGTTTGATGTGTTTGAGCTTTGATTTTGCCATTTGAATACGGACTTTCCGTTTTGAATTTTCCTCAGAGTTTGGTATTTTTGTTAATTTACTTTTTTCTTGATAATGAATGACCTGTTGCCTTAACAGATTATTGTTTTATGTGTTAAGTTTCTAAGAAAGGGTTGGACGTGGTTTTCTTTATTGTTTCTTTATTGTATAACATATGAAATCGGTGAAGTTTAATCATAACTTCCATATGTTTCTTCTATACTATGAACATTTTTTACTATTTGTTTTTGTAGATACAAGATTAGTGAAAGAAACAAGTATCAACAATAGAATATTGCAGTCAATTGTCAAAGAGTTGCATCAAGATAAAGAAAAACCAAAGCATGACATATTAGAGATATCTTCATCAGATCAGATATCAACAGATGATAATAAGGGCACAATCACCAAAAATATTGAACATGACGAAGAACCTCAACCCAAAATGAATTATCAGTTTGCTTATCCGGAGATTACAGAATCGCCGTTGTCTAAACTTGCAAAGGATGAGCTGTTAAGTATAATCGGATCTGCTGTAGACTTACAAGACGAAGATGGCTATGCAAATTTAACAGTGTGGGATTTTGCTGGTGACATTGAGTATTACAACACACATCAAACGTTTTTGAATTCAGAAGCAATTTTTCTTGTCGTAGCAAATTTACATGACATAGATGACACATTATCCTACGGTTTGTAAAGTCAAGATATAATTATACTAAACATAGATACCAATTATTCTTGATGTTCAGTTCATATAGAAACAATGAAACTAAACATTTAAGACAGCAAATTTTAATACGTGGCTATTTTTTTAATGATTTTTATTATTTGCTCTAAACGACACTACTTTTCGTGTTTCATTTAAGATAGCCATTTGCTATCTTCACTTGCATTTAGAAATTGACAATGAGGATCGGATGAAAACAAAAGTTTGTGACAAAAGAGATGACTTAGCTTCCCAATTGTTCTTTCATTTTCTATGTAGCAACATTCTAGCAGTGTCTTCCCATGAAGTATATATCTCCAAATTGATACAATATTCTAGGACTTGTATTTCCTATCAAGATGTCCTTATAAGAAAGTTGCTGCTCACACAAAAGCTATCAAACCAAGTGTCAAAGAGGTGCAGTTGAAATTATTCCTTCTAAAAATTTACAGACGCCATCAATAGTTGGTTTAGCGTCATTGAATATCTGTTTAAACGATGATGACGAATATGTCCCAAAAGTCGTAACTACAATCCTGCCACTTTTTGCCTACCGAATTATACTTATCACCAGGTTTTTAGATACACGAACAACACGACGTGTGCACATGGAGAGTAGAATCTTCCGTGAGTGTATGAAATCATCCCCGGTTTTTGGTTGGGTTTTCTGTTGCTCAGTCTTAAGTTCTCTACGTTGTGTTTTGAATATTTTTGATTGTCGTTTTAGTCTTTGGCGTTCTTTGTCATGTCTTTGTCAGTTTATTTTCGTCTTATGATTATAAATGTTCCTTTTATATCTTTCCCCTCTCTTTTACACGTAAAATCGTGTAATATACTTGTAGCTAACCTGTTTTATATCTTGCTTAAAAAGATATCACCACAAACGTTGATTTCTTTTTATCTCATACAAACATCCTTTGTTATACGACCGTAAATAGTTTGTGTTGTCCGAGACATTTTGTTTCCAAACAATAGCTTACATATTAGTGATTGGATCTTGATGAAATGTTACCACAAGGTTTCATATAAAACATGAAGGTTGGGATTGATTTTTGGGGCAATGGTCTGAACTGTTATGAATAACGGAACAAAAACAAAACTTTTCTAATACAAATGTATAAATTATTCATTTCTTGACCATATTCAATGGGATTTAATTCAAAAGGTAAATGTAACCGTGTCTTTATATTTTGGATTTTTTGCCCCGTGTTTAAATTGATCCACATTAAGGACCTATGGGTCCAAATTAAATTTAGTTTGATTTTAGCAACATTTGAATTCAATGGTGTTTTTTAATATGCTTAATCTAACTATGCAGAACTTCATGGTAGGTTTGTTTATAATTTTGGAAAAACAAATTTTTTAGAAAGCTTTATACATATGTGTCAAATATTTAATCAGAATCCAAATTCAGATCTGTATCAAGCTTGCATGAATGAAGTGTCGATTTTCGCCCAAACTGTTTAGGGTTCGACCTCTTCGCTCATATCAAGCTGCGCCCCGCAATGCGTTTTATTAATGTATAGCGTTTTGCTTCCTGTACATGAAAAATTTATGGACTCCATCATTAAATTGGCTTTATTACCACAGATTACCATAGACATGTTCCATTTGTAGTTACCAGAATATCGTTCTATTTACGTCGACTCTGACCTTCAAGTGAGACTTATATCCAAATTTGTACCTACCACAAATAACAAGACGGGTGCTGAATGTGATATAGGATCTGCGTACCCTTCTTGAGCACCTCGATTCAACCCCGATTTATGCAAGGTTCATTTAGTTCTCTAGATTGTGTTCTATATAATGTTGTGCATACTTTTGTCTATTCTTTGGGTTTTTTTATCTGCCCGATCGTTATCGCTTTCTTTTTGATTGATGAATTTTGATTTGTCCTTGTGTAACTTTCGCCTCTTTTTAAACACTGATTTAAATAGTTATATTTTTTACTTGCAATATTATAACAGTCTGCAGGATAAATCATTATATATATTTTTTTATTGAATGAAGTAATTATATTCTTCAGACACATTTCAAGTGCAGTCATCCACCGAAATATTTAAATATCAATTTGTCTTTCATCACAGGCACATTCAATTTCTGGATGGATACAATACATTGTTATGGAAGCATAAATGACAAAACTGAAGCTCTATTGCTCGAAGGAGCTCACAACCTTCTAGATCCACCAGTTATTGCAATTGGTACACACAAGGACAAATTTCAGGTATTTAAATCAAAGTAAAAATGGAGTAGACATGTTAATTTAGTCTCTGTTTATAAAAATTTGACGACTGAATTTGCACCTTTGAAAATATTTAGGTAATGTTAACTTGTGTTCGTATAAAAATGGTATTCTAGTTAAGTTTAGACTATGGACATTGGTTATACTTCACCAATGTATCGGATCTAAAAGATACGATGAGATCAAGTTTGCCACGACGTCTTACACGTCTAACTGTTTGTTTATGAATCGCTGATGCAATGTTACGTTAGAGCGCAGTTTAAATAGAAACTAGGGAAATTGTTTCAGTCTAGATTGTATAATATCTATTTCATTTTACTGTACGAATATGTACCTTTGTCATATTGATAACAATGTATATCTTTTTCTGTCATGACAGTCATGCTCGTCAATGCTGATTGTCGTTTTAATACGACCGCAACAATTGAAAAATTTTGGTCATATATTGGTATCACGTTGGCGTCGTTGTCGTCCGAAGACTTTTGGTTTTCGCACTATAACTTTAGTTTAAGTGAATAGAAATCTATGAAATTTAAACACAAGGTTTATGACCACAAAGGGAAGGTTTGGATTGATTATGGAAGTTTTGGTCCCAACAGTTTTGGAATAAGGGGCCAAAAGGGCCCAAATAAGCATTTTCTTGGTTTTCGCACTATAACTTTAGTTTAAATAGAAATCTATGAAATTTTGACACAAGGTTTATGACCACAAAGGAAGGTTGGGATTGATTTTGGGAGTTTTGGTTCCAACTGTTAAGTAATTAGGGGCCAAAGGGCCCAAATAAGCATTATTCTTGGTTTTCGAACGAAAACTTTGGTATAAGTAAATAGAAATTAATGAAATTTAAACACAAGGTTTATGAACACAAAAGTAAGGTAAGGTAAGGGCTTTGTTCATTGTTGAAGGCCGTACGGTTACCTATAGTTGCCATTTTAGTCTTTTATGGATAGTTGTCTAATTGGCAATAAAACCACATCTTCTTTTCTTATAAGGATTGATTTTGGGAGATCCCAACAGTTAAGGAATTGGGGGCAAAAATAGTGAAAACTTTTGTTTGATAAGATTGTGTGGAAGTGTAGTATAGAGAGTGAAAAAGGCAAAACTGGCAACCAAATCAACAGGACCACCAAAAGCACGTAACACTCTAAAATGGTCAATTCCACTGTTTTCATATGATATTACAAAAAATAATGAAATGTTCTTTGATAATAGTTAAGGAACTCGTTAAAAGCACACAAAGATTAGTAGTAGATCACTTACAAGAGGCCGAAATGAAACGATATTTACCGTTTTTTTTGTAGTCTAGGTAACCAATACATAGTGGGAACCTTCAAATGTCTCGAGGAGGCCTTAAGCTGTGCTGTGGTAGTGACATAGTTATTTAGTATATGACTCTTTTTGGAGCGTACGGCCTTGAATGAAGTTGAAGGCAAATTTCATTCTTAATGACTTCCGTGTAGTATTTACTTCATACCACCACCACATTGCTGGATGCTTTTTCGACTAATATGTACACAAAACGCTTTGATAGACCTTAAATTTTGTTTTTAGTACAAGAAAAGGGGCGTATTACTTACTCTTTTATTTATTTAAAATAAAAAATCGAAGGGTGATTTGCGTATATCAATGAATATAAACAATATTCATACATTTATTTAAATCAAGTGACTTTTTGTAAGATTTCTTCCGTTTTCAACATTTTTTTAAATAGGATTAAAGAGCATCTTTAATAGCCTGAGAACACTGTTCTCAATTGATTTTCGACCGTGGACGATATTTTGGTTCTTTTGTCAGAAAATTTATAACCTCACGGTCTAGAACGATGTTGGATTCATGACCATAGGAACCATATCTAAACTTCGATGAGTCATAGTCTATATTTGAATGAATGGTCTTCTGTTATGTAGTAGCTTCCGGAGACGTTTCAATCACTCGATATTACCTTTAAAATTTTTAGAGAACTGTGATCCAAATATTTCATTTAAACTCTAAAGTTTCTATTGTCTATAAATTGACACATAGTAAAGAAAACTAGTGTTTTACAAGTCAATAATATTGCAAATAAATTGACATTTAATAAGAAAAAAAAATGTATCAGCTTTGTATTAGTAGTTTTAGTCTCTAGTCTAACTCTAAAGACTTTTTTTACGGATGTTACCATTTTAGTTTCCTTTGGTATTGACAGGTTTATCAACATTTCCTTATTTGTCAAAATTATGATTATTCAAGTCACTAGACAGAAAGGATTTATGTTCACCATCAAATTGATTTTTACAATTACTATATATACGCTTTTTTCTCTTTGCATGTGTTTTTGTCTGCTAATTTCAATAAGTAGTGATGTATCACTCATTCTTAATTTTGTCAACTTACGTTCTTAAATAGTAACAAACTTTTTGCCCCAGTGTTCGATTCTTTATGAATATAAAAAATAAAAACTATCATTAAAAAACCCAACAGTATACAGAACACAATGGTCATAAGAAAATTAAAACTGAGCAACATAAACCCCTCTGAAAAACAGGGATTATTCTCAGATGCCCTGTGTGTGTTAACAGATGAAAAACCCGTACCATATAGCCGGCTTAAAAAAACATCCCGATTGGAAACATGAAACAATTCAATTCGAAAAATAACAGTCTAAATTATATCATAACAATTTACGAAAGCCAGAGTATTTATACATCCGTTCTAGAAAAACATCACAGAAAAGTACAGATATGAGAATAGTAATAGTTACCGACAGCCAAAATCATCTCATAAGAAATCATGTATCTAAGACTTTTTAAGTTAAATGATAATGAAATAATACAATATCACTGTTTTTATGTTTGCGAAAGGACGAAGAACAATGCAGAAAACGTCTCGAATCCTACACTGATAAAATATTTAAAGATTCCAAGCTTCACCTGAGATCAATTCACCTGATATCCAACACAGAGGATGAAGAAGATGCTTTTGGAAAATTGAGAAATAAGATATTTGCCACAGCAAAGAGTAGCGCAAATTGGAATCGAGAATACCCTGTTAAATTTATTCAGATGGAAAAAGCCATCAACTCTGAACTTACGATCGGAAAACAAATAATTTCTTTTGAAAAAGTAAAAGAACTTGGTGAGAAAATACCACTTCCGATAACTGATGACAAGGAGCTTCATCTCTTTCTCAGATATCAACATGAAATTGGTAACGTGATATTTTTTGAAGACATTCCGTCATACATCATACTTGATCCCCAATGGTTAGCAAATGCCTTTACATGCATTGTTACAGCCCAGCAGTTTCAACTAGAATTACCACACTTACAATGGGACAACTTCAAACAAACAGGAAAGATGGATCCTAAGCTATTGGAAGAAATATTCAATAAACAATCAGCAGACATGAGGATTCATAAAGAGCATATACTGGAAGTAATCGAAAAGTTTGACATTATCATCTATCCATTGCTACTGACGGAAAGTGGAAATGTACAAAGGGAGCATAGTTTTTTTTACGTTCCATGCATGCTTGAAACATTGAAAAATAAGGATATTGATGTATTGTTTAACGTTCCAAAGGCTAACAAATCTACATGTTTGTGTTTTGTCTTTAGTTTTTTACCGCCGTATCTAATCAGCAATCTGATTGTCTCTTGTCTACGAGAATATCCTCTAGCAGTGGTAAAGGGCGAGATAGGTCTCTTCAAGGATTGTTGTGTATTCAATATTGACAGAACTGGCTGTGCAAAATTTGTATTAGCAAAGAGTAGTCATATGATTCAGCTGCAAGTATGGCAATGGGATGAAGTAGATACAGAGGTTAACCAAGCTGTTTTAAAAATTGTCGAAAGAGAAATCAACAGAATTATCAACACGCGATACAAGTTGAAAACGGTATCTTTCGAGAAAAAATGGAAGTGTGAGACTACCAGTTTCTCCTTTGACACAGGATTCCATGAATTTGATCAAGTACATGATGAGAAAAAATATTATTGCGAAGAACATGCGACAACTCATAAATATAAAGACTATTGGTCTGGTGAGAAATCAAAGGTAATGTTTCTATTTGTTTTAGATTATTTTCATTTAGTGGGCATATATTAGTGACACGATGAAATCCAATTATTGTTATTTTTATTTTTATTCCTTTGATGTGTACTTGTTGCTAATGTCAGTATCAGTGTGGGATGGTTGTGATAAAGATAACCGTATTTGGTCCATTCGCAATTGATATGCACGACTGTACCACGTAAGGATCTACTATCAGTTCCATTCACAAAATCGCGCGTGATTTTGTTTTCTTCACAGAAATGAACGTGTTGTTTTGTAAATTAAACGCTTGTCATTTTGTATCAGAAAAGATAGATAAGTTTTTAAGATCGACTTTGTCTAATAAGTTATCAAAAGTACCAGGATTATAATTCAGTACGCCAGACGCGCGTTTCGTCTACCTAAGACTCATCAGTGACGTTTATGTCAAACTATTTATAAAGCCAAACAAGTACAAAGTTGAAGAGCATTAAGGATCCAAAATTCCAAAATGTTGTGCCAAATATGACTAAGGTAATCTATGCCTGGGATAAGAAAATCCTTAGAAAACAGATCCGTGTTACAAACTAAACTGAGGTAAACACATCAACTATAAGAGAAAAAGAACGAAACTTTTGTTTTACAGGAAATGTACGCAAAACCCGACCAACTTCAAACATTTGCGTATCCACACTATAACTTATAATTTAAAGATTACCTAACCGTCTTCCGATCAGAGACAGAGTTTTCATTTATAAACTTGAATATTATAAGACTTGTGTTGTTCTTATGTGGCTTTTTTTTCTGTATGTTCAGAAGGATTTGTTCAACCTGTTCATTTACTATTGAGGGTTATAATTCATATTTAGACGCAACACATAAAAAGTGCACACTGGCTACGGTTACTTGGAAATGTAACAATAATAAGAATACTATTGTTACATTGGAGACTAATTGCTGGAATGCAAAGTTGGGTAAGGAACCGGTAAATTCCGAATGTAACAATAATTATTGAGGCTACGATTACATTACGTTATTGCTGAGACTACTATAACACATTATAGTAGTCTCAGGTTATTGTTACATGAAAAACAACAATGTACGCTAGATTTATTAAACTATATATATAGTTGTATTGCTTGATTCTTTCATATGTACTAAATAATACTTGTAATAAATATTATTATTCAACAAATATTGTTTAAATAGTTTTGTGTATTAATGGTTTTGACTACCAAAGACGAAAAATATAGTACAATGGTTCCACTTTTAAGTATTTGACTGCACACCTACTCTTTTTAATGTCAGTATACTTTGAATAATGGATATTCCTATTACCAATGTTGTTTAGGATGAAAAATTTAAAACTTGGTATGCGTTTTAAACGAAACTGAAACTATATCAAGACACAAATTTCATACAGCTATACAATCTCAGTTCTAAAACAAATTGTTACATCACGAAAGCAAAGTTTGATAACTGTAACTTAAATTCTGTATACTTCTGTATGTACATGTATCCATGGAGGACGTAATGTCGTTCATCAAAAATGTGTCAGAGTTAAAAATGCTTTAAAAACCACATACTGGATTTGTAGAAACTGTCATTGTAAATAAAGAAATTAGAGTAAAGTAATTGTATGTAATAAATGTATGTATTGTAAATATAAAATAAATGTATTATTATTTAGTTCATATTACTTGTCCCATCGTACATTGCTGTTTGTCATGTAATAATAACGCAATGTAACCGTAGTCTCAATAATTATTGTTACATTCGTAATTAAGCAGGGTCTTACCCAACCATGCATTCCAGCATTGAGTCACCAATGTAACAATAATATTTTTATTATTGTTACATTTCCCTGTAACCGTAGCCAGTACCTAAAAAGTCACCAAAAAGATATCGCATGAGAGAAGCTAAAAAACTTTTTAGATTTTTTGTTGGACCTTCATATAAAATAAAGGTTGCATTGTTAATATATGAACAGCTTTTTATAGATCAAAGAACAATTTGCGAAAAAAATACAGGTTACCCTAGGGTCTTCATCGATTCATATTTCTGTTCCGGGTTATAAACAAATGACATGACACGAAAAAATGTCACGTAAAGCGAAAGTAAAACAGTTGAGTTATATCTATTTAAATGTGTGAAATCAGAAATGAACTTTCAGATAATTTACAGCCATCCTACAGGCTTCACGCCCACACCTGACACTTTGTTTTAAGTGCCTCCTTATTAAGCATCTTAAGTGCTTTCCTAAAATTAATGTGATCAGCTATAGGATAAATGCTGTATAACGAAAATATCAATGTGATTTTTAAGACAATTATCCATCCTATTTTACTTTTTTATGATCATATCATACTATGCTATATGAAAAATAAAGAAATGTTACTGACCAGTATGTTGCTATTATATTCTGAGTTGTTTTATGTATGTTCAAGGCAGAAGTAATGAAATGCATGTAATAATGCATCTTCAATCAATTAAAAAGAACGCCATGTTTACTTGGTTGCGTTGAATATCATAGCAGCTTGAATAATTCTATGTCCTAAATATCTATCTTTGTCGAACAACATACTACGTAGCTAGCTCATTTAAAAAAAATGCTTGACTGTAAAATTATTGTTGAATGGAAATACTTCTAGTATATCTTTAAGAACATTGTGCTTTGTACAAATCTCGCATGCTTGCAATGATATATATATGTTTCTCTAACTCTATGGAAATATATACCTTTCCGAACCCATTGTATAAAAAAATTTAATCAACGTGTGGTTGCTGGTGATCTCAAAAGATCATTGGATGATTTTAAGGGTCATGACCTTCTTAGCTAACTGAATGAATCAAGATATGATAACAGGTGTTAATGAAATTGACAACTTCGTGCAATGTGAAAGGCACTCGAAGGGGATTTTCGGTTAACAAAAAAAGAAAATGTCTTTTAATCATTAGAGAAACAGATTCTTACATAGTTACTCGTGGATTATCGGATTTATCCATTCTCGATAGTTAAATTATCAATTTGAAAGTCCTCTCCGATAATTTAACTATCTCGATTGGATAAATCCGATAATCCACTGGTATCAATGTAAGAATCTATATATATCTTTTTTTTTAATTTTTAATTATTCAAATAAATTTGACGTAATTTTGAATATTCTGACGTCAACATGAATTGTCTGTCTATCATTAATTCTGTGTTCTATCCTTTTTCACTGTCCCGGTGTATTTACTGCCTTGACCATATTTGTAGGTCTATCTACCTGTTAATAGATGGCAATTATATAGCATTAGTTTGTATCATTACATATTTCATTGATATTATAGGCTCCCGTTAAATTAAGTAGTGAGGAACAGAATTACGTCAGAATGTCAAAGATAGTTCTAGAGGTATTATCAGGCGTTTTATACGATCGCTTATTCTTAGATACAAAGACTGGAGAAATACTTGATCGTAAAAAGTTGGACATAACAGAAATGTGTAAGAAATATTGTGCTTTAAAAATAAACTTTCCAAGTCAAGGCTTTAGGAAAATAGAAAAGGTTGACGAGATTTCTACCATTGAAGATACTATTGGTGACGACATTCAACGAATACGTGTGATCAGAAATGAAATGCAGCATCCTTCTGTCTTTGCATTAGATGACACACGATACCAAACACTAATCACTATAGTTCATGATATGCTAACTAGATTTGACAAGCATAACAATCCAGCAGGTGAATCCTACGTAAAACGATTCGACGAAATCAGGAAAATGGAATTAGAGACACGGAGTTTTGAAGAGATAAAAGAACGAATTAAAGCAGGTAAGTCAAGTGATATCTTTTTCATTTTTGAAGTAAGGGAACAAATCCTAAATCTTGAAAGACAGATAACACCACGCACAAATAGAAATCGATGGAAAAGAGTACAACAGTAAAAAATCACTACACAAAACAGTAAAAACAAAAAAACGTTCCCCTTCGTTCTCGGCTATTGACGTTTAAGTTCGGAAAATGTGAATACAAAAGTTTACAAAGGTAGATAAACTGCAACTTTCAATTAATAAGTCTCGTCAGATGATATAATACTTTTCTAAAACTATTAGAAACATGCCTGCTTTTATTCAGAAAAGAAAAATAGGAATGCAAGTATGCAAAACAAATTATATCAGGCCCGAATTTAGAACACCTAATCATCTGTATGCATGATGTGCTTGTTATTTTTGTGACGTTTTGTATAATATATTAGGCAATGTAGAAAGTGTCCATTACAATACATCCTAATCATAACAAATGTTCTTAAACAGCTATTAAATATATTTAGACTTAAAATGTCAAAGTGAAAACAAATCGATATTTACGACTTGTGTGTTATACCTTGTTGATCTATTTCACATATTTTGAATTATTGTATTGTATCTTTCGACGTAAATATGCTTCAGACATGGATATTATGTATACGATTTAAATGAAGTTCAACATCATTTAGATGCAAACAAAATGTGACAACATCCGGAAAAATCAAACAAATACTTAAACCAAGTCTGCATCATCAATTCAAACTTAAAATGAATAATAATACATACAACAAATCATCTGGATAAATCGAACACAACTAAGTTAGTCTTCATGTTAAGGTAAACGAATGTTGCTCTAATTAAGTACATTATATCATCTCAGTATCGGATGCAAACACGTTTTGCAAATGATTTTTTGACAGAATTTCTTTTAAATGTTTCAGGATTGATAGAAAAGATTCATGCAGTTTTCGATAGTGTGTATTGATGACAAATTTGATTTCCTACACTTTTACAGATGAATAAGTAAATAAAAGTAAAAAAAGTTTCAATAAAAAAACCAAAGTCCAATGTATAGCCAGTCATTAAAAAATAAGAGTAAATGTTGTTTGTATAGATATATACATAGTATACATGATTGTAATTTTATTTAGATAGACCTGTAAACTATATTTACATACACACTATATATTTGTAAATATCATATATCAGCTCATAATTCAAGCATACAAATTAACAAGCAGATGTTATAGTGTTGATAAAATAATAGACTATGTACTAATTGTAAAATTAACGCTATTAAAGATGAATACCATTTTATACTTGAATATCAAATATATTTTTAATGAAATCCCAGAAAAGTAAATTAAACAGAAATCCATCTGTATACCAACTTCTCAAGTTGTTGTCTGTCAGAAATATTAGTGACTTATATAATGTAGGTATGTTTTATTACATACTCGATAAAATTATGTTCACAGCATATTTGAAACCTTCACGTATGCCTGCCAAACATATAAGGTTGGTTTTTTAATAAATGTGTTGTAAAAAAACAAAGCCACACACACATACAAACACAACATATGATATCTAAAAACTTTATTGAAACTATTTATTAACGGGAAAAAAATTATCAAGATATAAAAGGTGCATTTAAATGGATTACTCAACATATTAAAGAAACAACAAACATGTAATGCATGTACATGTTGCATTGTGAATGTTCAACAAATACCTACACTGGAAAATAACAGGTCAGGGGTAAACCGTAATATATGTGTAATTCAGGTCTCAGACAGGGTATATACTGTGACATTTCCGGCTTCAGGCTTATATCCCTTCGCCTTTGTATCAGGGGATTTAAACTCTAATATAGCCGGGAATGTCACAGTATATTCCCTGTTTGAGACCTGAATAACATATACTATTCAGGAATTTTAAGGAAAATGTTTCAGACCTTTGTCAATGATTATTACATTTTCTGTTATATTTCCGATGAAATCTTTCTTATTATTTCCACGGACAACAAAATGAAAACAAATCTGGTCGTGAAGTACATGTAATAATGGACTGTCCCAAAAAGAGATGTCAACTATTTATCATAGTAAAAGGTACAAATAAATAAAATGTATACTTATTGACTGGGTATGAATAGATAGTAAGTTTATTGTCACTAGGAGCAACTATTGTCCTGAGGCGTAGCCGAGGGCAATACTTGTATTCGAGGGACAATAAACTTACTATTCCACGAATATCCAGTCAGTAAGGGTTTTATTATGTCGAAAAAGACAACAGACAATAAATGGCAGTGATAAATCAACTATCGTAATATAAAAAAGCAGAAACCCAACCATAACGTTAACTTCAAAATGTGTTCAAATGCTAAGGCTACGTCTTGCACTGACGTTAACCCTAGTTACAATAGGTAAAACATGACGCCGTTACTCCCGCGGTATTTTCAAAATCCTCCAATTGTGTACCTGCATTGAAAATTCCGTGAAATAAAATGACACCTGTGGTCAAATAGTTCCATACAGGTCCAATAGTTGGAAACGATTGACCGGTCCAATAGTTCAACGCTTTCAATTTGAAAAAAAAAGCATTGTGTATTTATTTTATATAGAAAATGATAACTTGGGCATAATAAATTAATGTTCAAACTGTATATTTTCGGTCAATGATTTATTATGATTTTTTTGTCCTATGAACTGAGTGAAATGCAATATTTTTTCGAACTACTAGTTCATTGAGATAAAAAGAAAATATAAAATTCATGTTGCTAAGAGATTTTTTACTAGACTACATATGAGATTAAAGTAAGCAGCAATATGTAATATGAGATTAAAGTAAGCAGCAATATGTAACCATACGATCTTCTACTATGAGCAAAACGCATACTCTATAGTGTGTAATAAATGACTATAAATATCTCTGACATACCTCCCTTTGAAAGTGTCGAATCACTGTGATTACGCTGGTTTGTGAGTTGTATCACAGTCCTTTTTAACTCTTCTACAATAAACTAAAGTATTCTAGTACACAAGAAACAGTTAAATAATTATGCTACTTTTTAAAAAGTGATTGGAGTTTTCAAAATAACAGCGTATGTCATCTGATAAAGAATTAAACATAATAGTAATGATGTGATTTAACAAAAAGGTGACGATAATATACATTGGACGAACGGACCAACAGAAGGAACGACAAGGTTATTGAAATATAACGCTCATGTATTATTTTCATCATGATATTTACATATTTTCAATTTGTGAAGATGATGTTAAGTTCACGTGAGATTTATGTGAATACTATTTTTTTAGCTCACCTGGCCTTAAAGGCCAAGTGAACTTTTCTCATCACTTGGCGTCCGTCGTTCGTCGTCGTCCGTCGACCGTCGTCGTTAACTTTTACAAAAATCTTCTCCTCTAACACTACTGGGTCAAATTTAACCAAACTTGGCCACAATCATCATTGGGGTATCTAGTTTAAAAAATGTGTCCGGTATCCTGGTCAACCAACCAAGATGGCCGCCATGGCTAAAAATAGAACATAGGGTAACATGCAGTTTTTGGCTTATAACTCAAAAACCAAAGCATTTAGAGCAAATCTGACATTGGGGTTGAATTGTTTATCAGGTTAAGATCTATCTGCCCTGAAATTTTCAGATGAATCGGACAACCTGTTGTTGGCTTGCTGCCCCTAAATTGGTAATTTTAAGGAAATTTTGCTGTTTTTGGTTATTATCTTGAATATTATTATAGATAAAGATAAACTGTAAACAGCAATAATGTTTAGCAAAGTAAGATTTACAAATAAGTCAACATGACCGAAATGGTCAGTTGACCCCTTTAGGAGGTATTGCCCTTTATAGTCAATTTTTAACCATTTTTCGTAAATCTTGGTAATCTTTAACAAAAATCTTCTCCTCTGAAACTACTTGGCCAAATAATCCAAACTTGGCCACAATCATCTTTGGAGTATCTGATATAAATAGATAGATACTTGGGAATTAATAAAGACCTGAAGTTATTTATAATTTGTAACCTTAATCAAGTGTAATTGCTATTTTTTTTCAAAAATGTTTAAAATAACTTATTCAAGTTATATTTTTGTCATTATTTTTAAAGTAACCCTTTATCTCTATACTCCTCTCAAATCTGATAAACTCTTTATTTTATGATATAAAATGTTGTTTAAAATCATGAAAACTACATTCAGGGTATGTTTCTATTGAAAATTAAAATAACTCTATTAAGTAATTTTATTTTTTTTTAAATAAAAATTTACTTAGTATATAAGTAATTAAAAAAAATAACTTGTTTAAGTAACGCCCCTGACTGTTTGAACTTATTTACTATAATGTACTACTGCAACAGTTTTTCATCGCAACTCCTCTCAAACCACACAACAGAATTTCACGAAACCTTTTCAGATAATAAGGACATAACATGTAGTTGTGCATATCGATGGGAAATTGGGATTCAATTTTTTTTCTAGGAGTTAGCCCCTTTGAACTTATTTGCTTCAATGTACTACTGCAACAGTTTGTCATCGCAACTCCTCTCAAACCACACAACAGAATTTCACGAAACCTTTTCAGATAATAAGGACATACTATGTAGTTGTGCATATCGACGGGAAATTGCGATTCAATTTTTTTTCTAGGAGTTACGCCCCTTTGAACTTATTTACTTCAATGTACTACTGCAACAGTTTGTCATCGCAACTCCTCTCAAACCACACAACAGAATTTCACAAGACCTTTTCAGATAATAAGGACATACTATGTAGTTGTGCATATCGACGGGAAATTGCGATTCAATTTTTTTTCTAGGAGTTACGCCCCTTTGAACTTATTTGCTTCAATGTACTACTGCAACAGTTCCTCTTAAACCACACAACAGAATTTCACGAAACCTTTTCAGATAATAAGGACATAACATGTAGTTGTGCATATCGACGGGAAATTGCGATTCATTTTTTTTTCTAGGAGTTACACCCCTTTAAACTTATTTGCTTCAATGTACTTCTGCAACAGTTTGTCATTTCAACTCCTCTGAAACCACACAACAGAATTTCATGAAATTTTGTAGATAATAAGGACATTCTATTTAGATGTGCATATTGGCAGGAAATTAATTTTTCTTATACAATTTTTTTTTCTTTCACTTATTTAATTTCTCCAATGACAATGTGGGGACGTGGGGTATGTGAGCGTGCTCACTAAGGTTCTTTAATTGGTACTGTGTGAACATGTGAATGTTTATATATTCTATAATAGTGTCAGAAAAGGTGTTGCAACAGTTATAATAATCCCATAATAATAATTTCATACATAATATATTTCTTCTTGTATTCAATCATTCCAAACGTGTAAATAAAAGTCCTTAGCAAGATATAGAGACTTTATACATATCTTGAAAAATTAAGATTTACAAATTTAACATGTCAAGCTACCATTGGGTTTTTTTTTGTTTTTCATTTTGTTATGTTATCACTATTTGTTTAAGTAGTGTCTTCTACTTATTTATATCTGTATGAACTTTTGATGAGTACTTATGTAAAAACAAAATATATTTATGTTCTTGTTCTAATTTATTGGCCAACAAATCAAAGCAACATCGACACGTTGAACCTGACAGACCAACCTATCAAAGCAACATCGACACGTTGAACCTGACAGGCCAACCTATCAAAGCAACATTGACACGTTGAACCTGACAGGCAAACCTATCACAGCAACATCGACACGTTGAACTTGACAGGCCAACCAATCACAACAACATTGACACGTTGAGCCTGACAGGCCAACCTATCACAGCAACATCGACACAAAAAAGCAGTATATTCGTACATATAAAATAATGAGTAAAATGTAAAATAACATACATACCGAACTGAAAGAAAAATTCGAATCGGAAAGTTCCTTATCAAATTGCATTATCCAAAGCTCAAACACTTAAAACGATGGAAAACAACTGTCATATATTCGTACTTGGTACATGCATTTCCTAATGTAAAAATGGTGGATTAAATCTGGCTTTATAGCTTGCTAAACCTTTCACTTGTATGAATTACGCATAAAATTCCATTATATTGACAACAATGTGTGAACAAAACAAACAGACATAATAGGTAAAAATGTCAAAAATAGGGGTACAGCAGTCCACAATGTGTTATATTCTTATTCACCTTAAAAACAAAAGATGTCAAAAACGAAAAAAAAAAAAAAATTGCTTTGCAAATGATCGATTTCAAGTAATGCATAGGTGAAAGACATGTTCAAACTTATAAAGTCGGAGACAATCGGACAAAGACATGGCAAAAAAAGATGACAAAAAGTCAAACAACAGTATACAAAACACAACAGAGAAAACTAGACTGAGCAGCACAAAGCCTAACAAATACAATGAAAGGAATGAACTTTGATTGAATATCTCTCTTTTTATATGTAAGGTTAAATAAAGGCAACAGTAGTATACCGCTGTTCAAAACTCATAAATCCATGGACAAAAAACAAAATCGGGGTAACAAACTAAAACCGATGGAAACGCTTTAAATATAAGAGAACAACGACATAACACCGAAACGTAACACACACAGAAACGGACCAAGCATCAGACAAAACACCACGAAAATAACAAATATAACATGAAACCAAACACATGAATCTGGGACAGACAAGTACCGTGCCACGCCTTATCTCAATATCTCAAAAATAAGAGAAAACACAAACGACTCAACGTTAAAATGCAACACACACATAAACGAACAATAATATAACAATGGCCATCTTCCTGACTTGGTACAGGACACTTTTAAAGGGGAATAAAAGTGGTGGGTTGAACCTGGTTTTGTGGCATGCCAAACCTCGCATAAATTGCATGTTTATGCCCCCGCCGTAGCTGAGTGGGCATTAAGTTTTGCCCTTGTCCATCTGTACATCCGTACGTTCGTACGTCCCAAAGTTGGTTTCCCTTCTCTTACTTTAGTTTGCCTCTACCAAATGTTATTAAACTTATACACAATGCTCATTACCACAAAACACAGATCAAGTTTGAATTTCTGTGGCGTCAATTTAACGGTTCTAGAGTTATACCCCTTTGAAAATGAAAGAATTGCTGAATTTTTATACGCCCGTTTACGGGACGTATTATTGTATACCGTTGTCCGTCTGCCCTTCTGTCCGTCCGTCGTCAACATATCTACATATCTACACCAACATATATATAATGTCGGACATTAACTCAAAAACGCTTTAACCAATTGGCATAAAACGTTGGTGAATTAATTATATCTAGTGAGCTCCCTATCGTTTTTTTTATAAATTCTAGATTTTACGTTTCCGAATTATTGGGTTTTATTCATTAAAAAAAGGGGAAGTTTCCAGTTTTCGGACAATAACTCAAGAATGCTTTCACCGTGACCAACTTGCAAGAAATGTTGGTTAATTTTTTATATCTATTGACATGAGCTCCCTTTGATTTTTATAAATTTTAGATTTTAGGTTTCCAAGTTACGTGGTTTTATTCATAAAAAAAGGGGGATTTTCCAGTTTTTGGAAAATAACCTAAAAAATGCTTTCAGCAGTTCTCATGAAACTTTAATGAATTGTTAATATCTTTTGATATAGGCTCCCTTTAGAAGTTTATAAATTGTAGTTGTTTATAGTCTGACAACAGATTTACTCAGAAATCTTTAATTGAATATAAATTCAATTCATATGATATAAATTTCTAGTTGTTTGACTACATTTATTCAGAAACCTATAATATGTTAAATATTTAATTACAATCCAAATTCAGACCTGTATCAAGCTTGAATATTGTGTCCATTTTTGCCCCAACTGTTCAGGGGTTGACCTCTGTGGGGGTATGCAGCGACTCAACGTTAAAATGCAACACACACATAAACGAACAATAATATAACAATGGCCATCTTCCTGACTTGGTACAGGACACTTTTAAAGGGGAATAAAAGTGGTGGGTTGAACCTGGTTTTGTGGCATGCCAAACCTCGCATAAATTGCATGTTTATGCCCCCGCCGTAGCTGAGTGGGCATTAAGTTTTGCCCTTGTCCATCTGTACATCCGTACGTTCGTACGTCCCAAAGTTGGTTTCCCTTCTCTTACTTTAGTTTGCCTCTACCAAATGTTATTAAACTTATACACAATGCTCATTACCACAAAACACAGATCAAGTTTGAATTTCTGTGGCGTCAATTTAACGGTTCTAGAGTTATACCCCTTTGAAAATGAAAGAATTGCTGAATTTTTATACGCCCGTTTACGGGACGTATTATTGTATACCGTTGTCCGTCTGCCCTTCTGTCCGTCCGTCGTCAACATATCTACATATCTACACCAACATATATATAATGTCGGACATTAACTCAAAAACGCTTTAACCAATTGGCATAAAACGTTGGTGAATTAATTATATCTAGTGAGCTCCCTATCGTTTTTTTTATAAATTCTAGATTTTACGTTTCCGAATTATTGGGTTTTATTCATTAAAAAAAGGGGAAGTTTCCAGTTTTCGGACAATAACTCAAGAATGCTTTCACCGTGACCAACTTGCAAGAAATGTTGGTTAATTTTTTATATCTATTGACATGAGCTCCCTTTGATTTTTATAAATTTTAGATTTTAGGTTTCCAAGTTACGTGGTTTTATTCATAAAAAAAGGGGGATTTTCCAGTTTTTGGAAAATAACCTAAAAAATGCTTTCAGCAGTTCTCATGAAACTTTAATGAATTATTAATATCTTTTGATATAGGCTCCCTTTAGAAGTTTATAAATTGTAGTTGTTTATAGTCTGACAACAGATTTACTCAGAAATCTTTAATTGAATATAAATTCAATTCATATGATATAAATTTCTAGTTGTTTGACTACATTTATTCAGAAACCTATAATATGTTAAATATTTAATTACAATCCAAATTCAGACCTGTATCAAGCTTGAATATTGTGTCCATTTTTGCCCCAACTGTTCAGGGGTTGACCTCTGTGGGGGTATGCAGCGACTCAACGTTAAAATGCAACACACACATAAACGAACAATAATATAACAATGGCCATCTTCCTGACTTGGTACAGGACACTTTTAAAGGGGAATAAAAGTGGTGGGTTGAACCTGGTTTTGTGGCATGCCAAACCTCGCATAAATTGCATGTTTATGCCCCCGCCGTAGCTGAGTGGGCATTAAGTTTTGCCCTTGTCCATCTGTACATCCGTACGTTCGTACGTCCCAAAGTTGGTTTCCCTTCTCTTACTTTAGTTTGCCTCTACCAAATGTTATTAAACTTATACACAATGCTCATTACCACAAAACACAGATCAAGTTTGAATTTCTGTGGCGTCAATTTAACGGTTCTAGAGTTATACCCCTTTGAAAATGAAAGAATTGCTGAATTTTTATACGCCCGTTTACGGGACGTATTATTGTATACCGTTGTCCGTCTGCCCTTCTGTCCGTCCGTCGTCAACATATCTACATATCTACACCAACATATATATAATGTCGGACATTAACTCAAAAACGCTTTAACCAATTGGCATAAAACGTTGGTGAATTAATTATATCTAGTGAGCTCCCTATCGTTTTTTTATAAATTCTAGATTTTACGTTTCCGAATTATTGGGTTTTATTCATTAAAAAAAGGGGAAGTTTCCAGTTTTCGGACAATAACTCAAGAATGCTTTCACCGTGACCAACTTGCAAGAAATGTTGGTTAATTTTTTATATCTATTGACATGAGCTCCCTTTGATTTTTATAAATTTTAGATTTTAGGTTTCCAAGTTACGTGGTTTTATTCATAAAAAAAGGGGGATTTTCCAGTTTTTGGAAAATAACCTAAAAAATGCTTTCAGCAGTTCTCATGAAACTTTAATGAATTGTTAATATCTTTTGATATAGGCTCCCTTTAGAAGTTTATAAATTGTAGTTGTTTATAGTCTGACAACAGATTTACTCAGAAATCTTTAATTGAATATAAATTCAATTCATATGATATAAATTTCTAGTTGTTTGACTACATTTATTCAGAAACCTATAATATGTTAAATATTTAATTACAATCCAAATTCAGACCTGTATCAAGCTTGAATATTGTGTCCATTTTTGCCCCAACTGTTCAGGGGTTGACCTCTGTGGGGGTATGCAGCGACTCAACGTTAAAATGCAACACACACATAAACGAACAATAATATAACAATGGCCATCTTCCTGACTTGGTACAGGACACTTTTAAAGGGGAATAAAAGTGGTGGGTTGAACCTGGTTTTGTGGCATGCCAAACCTCGCATAAATTGCATGTTTATGCCCCCGCCGTAGCTGAGTGGGCATTAAGTTTTGCCCTTGTCCATCTGTACATCCGTACGTTCGTACGTCCCAAAGTTGGTTTCCCTTCTCTTACTTTAGTTTGCCTCTACCAAATGTTATTAAACTTATACACAATGCTCATTACCACAAAACACAGATCAAGTTTGAATATCTGTGGCGTCAATTTAACGGTTCTAGAGTTATACCCCTTTGAAAATGAAAGAATTGCTGAATTTTTATACGCCCGTTTACGGGACGTATTATTGTATACCGTTGTCCGTCTGCCCTTCTGTCCGTCCGTCGTCAACATATCTACATATCTACACCAACATATATATAATGTCGGACATTAACTCAAAAACGCTTTAACCAATTGGCATAAAACGTTGGTGAATTAATTATATCTAGTGAGCTCCCTATCGTTTTTTTATAAATTCTAGATTTTACGTTTCCGAATTATTGGGTTTTATTCATTAAAAAAAGGGGAAGTTTCCAGTTTTCGGACAATAACTCAAGAATGCTTTCACCGTGACCAACTTGCAAGAAATGTTGGTTAATTTTTTATATCTATTGACATGAGCTCCCTTTGATTTTTATAAATTTTAGATTTTAGGTTTCCAAGTTACGTGGTTTTATTCATAAAAAAAGGGGGATTTTCCAGTTTTTGGAAAATAACCTAAAAAATGCTTTCAGCAGTTCTCATGAAACTTTAATGAATTGTTAATATCTTTTGATATAGGCTCCCTTTAGAAGTTTATAAATTGTAGTTGTTTATAGTCTGACAACAGATTTACTCAGAAATCTTTAATTGAATATAAATTCAATTCATATGATATAAATTTCTAGTTGTTTGACTACATTTATTCAGAAACCTATAATATGTTAAATATTTAATTACAATCCAAATTCAGACCTGTATCAAGCTTGAATATTGTGTCCATTTTTGCCCCAACTGTTCAGGGGTTGACCTCTGTGGGCGTATGCTGCGCTCAGCGAAGCAGTTTACTCGTTTCCATTCTCTAACTTTAGTTTGTTTCAACCAAATGGTATGAAACTTATACACAAGGCTTATTACCACAAAATACAGATCAAATTAGAATTTTAGTTTGCGTCACTTTTACTGTTCTAGAGCCTTCACAAATGGAAAAAAATACTTATTTTTGGTTTATGTTCATTACTTTAGTTTGCCTCAACCAAATGTTCTGAAACTTATACACACTACGTATTACCACAAAACTCATCAAGTACAACTTTGGGTAGCGTCACTTTTACCGTTCTACTTTATATGATATGCAAGCGGGAGCATCATCTGTGTCCCATGGACACATTCCCCATTTATTTAGAAAGGTTTAGTAAAATGTTCTTGAAAAAGGGTAGCTTGTACTTAATTGACAAAGATATTCCACATGGAATAACCTGAGTAACTCACATACATCATGTTTAACAGTAATATTTCAATCATCGATTTCATTTGGAGTTTTGATAAATTCACATTTTAGGATCATACGAAACACAAATATGACACATGCATAGAAATTTTACAAGTATTTCTCCAAAGGTTGGCTTTCTATGGCCTCTCTCCCCTTCTAATAACCCTTGATCTGCCCTGACCCTCATGAATGCTTGCATCTCCTCTATATCAATGAATTCGAAATTAAGCAAAGTGTATCGAAAATGTATTGATTTTCTGCTGGCTTCTTCTTTTTGCAACTTCCCCCTATGGTTAGGAGCACATGAATTGCTTGATTATTCACAGGGGGCTTATATTACTCGGTCGAAAATAGTTAAAATCACTTTGGTATAAAACGCAATTGCGTATTTAAAAGACGATGGGCTTATATTACACAGAAGATAATAAAAGTTATTCACTTTGTTATAACGTTTTACTCCGAATTTTCCAATAGTTTAAAATCTAAAATGTTCCTGATTGACTTTATGACGATAGTAAAACCGTGGGATTTTCTTTTCTTCCTGTAAGTATGAATTATAATTGTTGTTTTTGTTGCAAGTAGTTTACATGTATTACAGTTATAGGATTTTTTCTTAATTTCTTGTGAGTCTGGGTTATAATTGTTGAGGTTGGCTTGTAGTTTATTGCAGTTGTAGGATTTTTTCTTTTCTTCTTGTGAGTTTTGGTTATAATTGTTGTTGTTGTTGTTGTTGTTTCCTGTAGTTTATAACTGTTTAGGGATTTTCTTTTATTCTTGTGCGTATGGGTTATAATATGTTGTTGTTGTTGCCTGGAATGTATTACTGTTGTAGGGAGTTTTTGTTCTTCTTGTGAGTTTGGGTTATAAGTGTTGAGGTTGTTGCTTGTAGTTTATTACAGTTGTAGGAATTTTTCTTTTCTTTTTGTGAGTTTGGGTTTTAAATGTTGTTGTTGCCTGTAGTTTATTACAGTTGTAGGAATTTTCTTTTCTTCCTAATGTGGTGCAAGTTATAATTTTTTTTTATGAAATTCGTGTTGTTTTTTCATTGATTTTAGTACGGAGATCACCGCTTATGTCAAATTCGAGGTATAAGTCTGAAAAGGAGACAGAGGAAGCCGTGTCTGTTTTTTTTTTTTTTAAGTTTCCAGTTCAGAAAACGAAGAAATATAATCCTCCAAACCAGACTTGGGGTCAATTACATTTGAATGTAATTAATTAAATTACATGGAATCGAAACATATCATAAGGTAAGAAGTGATTTAGATTACCTTCATTTAGATCTAGTTTATATTTTTAAAATCTTAATGGTGTTGATAGTTTATTTATTTTAATTTTAACTTTTTTAACTTTTTTATACTACATTTTGTATATAAGAAAAAGAGAAACATTAAATACATTGACATTCGTGTTGGGAATAATATACTACAACAAACAAATTGTATATTTGATATTACAAACCGTTTTCTTCGTTATAAAGTTTTTTTACTTGTCGACTTTAAACTGTTTTCTTGAAATGTGTATTTTTATTTTGACATTGGTATATAAACTATATATATTGAAATGAGTCAACAATTATATGTTGATTTCTTTAAGTATTGGTATGTAAGGCTTCTTGTCACACCCATTATAAGCAAATTATAGTTCTTTTATTAAGTATTTCGTGAACTTGTCGGGTAACTCAAACTTTAAATAATTTTGTGAACTCTTTCAGCGTTTTGTGTTGAACTAGCAATATGTATTTCCCTTTACTATGTCACAGAATGTGTGTTCGGTCAATCTTTTAAAATATCAAGTGAAACTTACCACAAATCCCGCCAGGACCTAACAGACCCTTTACAAATAAATACCCAAATAAATATAATGCAATTTAAACACATTCACAAAGTGCATTTTATTCTTGTAAATGGTAAATGCGTGTTTGAAATATCAAGTAAGTTCCTTTATTTCAACAGTATTCAATTATTTGTATTTTAATACCCGTTGATTTCCACTGAAAAGTTATACTAATAATACTCGCATGTTGGTATTTTTAAGGTAGATCATCGGTATATATTTCCCAAGATAGAATTTGCGTTAACTTTGCCAAAATGATAATTTAACTATGTTCTTGTCATAAATATAATAAAAAGGCCACCGTTCTAATTTTTAAACTATGAGTCGTTCTGAATTGCCTAACTTTGGTTTGAGTGATCAAGAAAAAACACATTTTTGTGTATAACAAGAAATCTATATGATAGATTTTTGAAATAAATTGTTAGAAGGTAGATTTTATTATTGTTTTAAGAGAATTAAAAGGAAAGATGGTCAGTGATGGTTTTACCGAACTAGTTTTCTTGCTACAAGTAAACGTTAGAAAATTGTGTAAATTTTTACGTAAAGAGTTATCTCCTTTTAAATTTCTCAGTTGACAACATTGTTTTTAAAATACAAATGTTTGGTATTTGTTTGAATATATCAAACATATTCATATAAAAAAAAACCAGTCTAACCAATAAAATTGCACAACTGTCTAAAAATTTGCAGATTTTGGCAAACAACTAAACTGATTGCATATTGTGATAGTACGATACAAGCTGTCGGTATACAATAAATATACCTCAAAATCAGATATACCGGTACATTATTTTCACGATTAATATGATTAACATCTGACAGTGAACTGGTATGCACAAAGCGATGATTTCTTCAAGTAACAAACACGACTGCCAATTGTGTTTAAGTAAATCGTCTTTGTTTTCAGTGTAATAACATAGAAAATATAAACTATATTACCAATTGCATTATTCTTTTTGTAACTTCATTGGGGTGTAAAAGCGTTGACCGAAGTACATTTTGTATGAAGTGGGGATTCATTTTAATAATGCGTGCACGGTCAACGCTTTTACACTCATATGAAGGTACAAAAAGAAGCATTCAATACTTTAGTCATAATAATTTTTTTTAGCCAGGATCATGAAAACACGATTTTATCAGGTTTTTATTTAATTTACCTGTGCACTTTATTGTTGGACCTCGTGTCATCATGAATGATAAATGTTATTGTGTAATAAAACTGATTAAAGAATCATGCGTGATTGCAGTGTAGTAATTATTTGACATGTAAAATGTAAAATATATATAACATGTAAAATATGAAATAATTACTGTTGCAATTGTCTGTACCACAACACTTGGTTATTGAGGTAGGCGAATTAACAGACAAACGACGCCCATCAGCATGGGGATTATTCAAGAACTGACACGTCTGAAATATAACAAATATTTAAGAACTCACAAGTCTGATGAACAACAAAAAAAAAGAAATTTCCAAGCTTCGTTGAAAATGCATGATTTTGTATATTTTGGGAGATAAAGAATTGTTGTTTTACTTTTTAGTGTCATGTGTCTCTTTTTTGTTTGATATTTCTTTCATTTTTGTTTCTTAGAATTGTGATGCAATGTTTTAGTTATTGTTCTTTTTTTTTTTTTTTTTTTCTTGTTTTTATCCTTTTTTATTTACTGAGCACAAAGTTGGAAACAAGAATGAATGCAAGAAAAGCCACAACTTGTAATACGAACATATAAACGACCAATACAAGTAAAATTATAATTACATACAAATAAATTTAAGTGTGACTCAAACAGGTAAATATTTCTGCTTTATAGAAATGTAAAATAAATGTCAATCTTACCGTTTTTGACAAAACAACCTAGGTTGAAGAAGAGGTCTCCATTTAACTTTGGATTCTGTGAAACCATACATATCTGTGAACATTATTGAAATTGTAAAACATTCGTCATTATCTTATGTTTATAAATGACACTTAAATGAGGGGTCGCACACTTGAAATCTTTAAGACATTCATGGGTTTTTACCAACGATCATCTTTCCTTATTGACAGATTCTAATACAATATACAACAAAAAGTTTTTCGACTATCTAAAAGTGTAAACTGATATTGTGTATGATGAAAAGATGTACCATAACTCTCATGAAACACCCTGAGGTCAGCAGAAGCCAAGTGTCCATGTAGATTCACTTATTTTCGTTGGCACCAATTTTCGTGGATTGAGAAAAACTTGCATATTTGAAGTTATTTGATTTTGTGATGTTACAAAGTCTACATCTAATTCGCAATTCGTTCAAATTTAAATTTCCACGAAATCCACAAAATGGTATCCAACGAATAATAATGAATCCATAGTAATATACGATATTCTCTTCAGCGCTTCTAGCATTGATGTATATAGATATAGGAAGATGTGGTGTGAGTGTCAATGAGACAACTCTCCATCCAAATAACAATTTAAAAAGTAAACCATTATAGGTTAAAGTACCATCTTCAACACGGAGCCTTGACTCACACCGAACAACAAGCTATAAAGGGCCCCAAAATTACTAGTGTAAAACCATTCAAACGGGAAAACCAACGGTCTAATGCATACATTTAACAAAGTTGTCCCTTTGGTATCTTTCGTCCCTCTTTTATCAACACAACATTGAAGGATGAACAACTTTCTAAACAACTTTTAAAGAAAAGTAAGCTTGATCGGTTGACCAAGCAATGTCAAAGTAATTTCCACCCTCCAAATCGGCTGTACCAAAAAGTAAAATCACAAAAATGCTGAACTCAGAGGAAAATCAATTAGGAAAGTCCATAATCACATGGCAAAATCAAATAACAAAACGCATCAAAAACGTATAGCCAAGAACTGTCATACTCCTGACTTGGTACAGGCATTTTCAAATGTAGAAAATGGTGGATTAAACCTGGTTCTATAGCGCTAACCCTCTCTCTTTAATAACAGTCTCATCAAATTCCGTTATATTTACTTTAACACATTTGATTATACAGTCATCTCATGCAACATTTTTAAAATTCCTTGACGGTTACTCAGCTAACATGTTAATACCACTAATTGCACCACTACACCAAATAAAATATGTAAAACCAGTTAAAGGATACAGACTTACCTCCCCTGCCTGACAGTTGACTGTTTGATAGCAATGTGCAGGTTGATCAACAGAATCACATTTATAACAGGTCACAGCTGTATAAAATCAAAACAAAAATAAAACATAAATATCTACAGATACAGAACAGTTATCTATTTATATGTTTTGGAGCTTATAGTATGACGTTCATTTTCATTGAACTAGTGCACACTTTGTTTTAAAGGTAAGCTGAGGACCACCTCCGTGTGTGGGACATTCTCGCTATGTTGAAGACCCATCTGTGGCTTTCGGCTGTTGTCTGTCGTTTTGTCGGGTTGGTGTCTCATTGACATTTTCCCTTTTCCATTCTCAATTTTATCTGAATACAAATAAAAACATTCTAGATACCAGATTAAATGTGTGTACTCCGGACCACCGTTTCGACTACATCTCATCAGTGACGTTGTAATCGTAAAGGTTAAAAGGTCAAATAAAATACGAATTTGAAGAACGAACATATATGTACATACCAAAAGACAGACGGACACAAGTTAATCCGTACAATAGAAATAACAGCATATTGATAAGACCGTTACAATAAGTTCATCTTATCTTGTAGTTTATGTGTGTATGTATAGTTCATTTAGTCGTACTTGTAAAATCTTATTTAATATAAACATAGAAGTATATACTACTTAAGGTAATACATAAGGATATTTAAAACATGATACACTTAATAATGGTACAATAATAATGCACATTTGGTAAAATTAATATTAACAATATTCAATAGTAAACCAATATCGTGTAAAATATTCAAGCTTTGAACTGCTCTGTTGTACGTACAATTATTCGAACTGAATAATCGATATGGTAAATTGAAATTCTTAAACATTTTTTTAAGTCGTTACGAAAGCATATAGCAAACTCCAAAATAATACATCAAACTATATGTTAAAGAAAGGAAGACAACATTAGGAAAATCTTGCAGGTTCAAAATGAAGATATAAAACAATATAATCACCTGCGTAATCATATTTCAAATTTTCACGTTACGATAACGCATTCCTAGTTAAGGACGTGACAGGTTTTTTTTTACATTCGTTTGCTGTAATTGAGCTATTGATTTTTGCCATTTGATAAGATACTTTCCGTTTTGAAATCCCTTTCTATTCTTTTTTTGTTGTTGTTATTTTACCTTTTTTCTTTCACAGCTCAAATCATAACACATGAAAGGTTAAATAAAAGACCATTTACTCTTGGTTGAAATTTCAATATTTCAAAATTTATCAACAGCAATATATGTATACGAAAAAGTGTAGACTACATTTTTGGTGATGTCTCAAAGACAGAAACTTTCATCAGCCCTGGCATTGACACACCGAATACTAAAAGAGGGACGAAAGACACCAAAGGGACAGTCAAACTCGTAAATCTAAAACAAACTGACAACGCCATGGCTAAAAATGAAAAAGACAAACAGAAAAACAATAGTACACATGACACAACATAGAAAACTAAAGAATAAACAACACGAACTAACATATACCAGGCTTATAATGTGTTACCTCATTGTTCGAACTTAACCTGTTCTTTGCTACAAAAGACAGCACATAACTTTGAATCAAGTTAAGAGATACAAATAGTAAATACTAGTAGTTAAAGCATAATAAGAAAATAACATGACCATAAAAATGCGATTATGTTATGAATCTTAATATCTAACCTTAATTTGGTTTTAATCTGATTAAAGATGATTTTATTGTACGCTGCAATGCATCGACAGCCTGAGCCGGTACAGACAAACAATATATCAAAATATAATAAAAATTTGTGCGTTTCACTTTAAATTTTTAAACTTTTCTATGTTGTGTCATGTGTACAATTGTTTGTCTGTTTATCTTTTTCATTTTTAGCCATGGCGTTGTCAGTTTATTTTCGATTTATGAGTTTGACTGTCCAATTGGTATCTTTCGTCCCTCTTTTATCAACTTGACAAGGTTAATCTAGAAATACACTTTGGTCTTCGAAACTACTTTAAAATTAACTTTCTTACTTGTTTTTTTACACTACTGTACTAGGAAAGGGGGATGGTTACGATTCGACTAACATTTTAGTGGTTGTCGTTTGTTGAGGTGGTTCATAAATAAAGGCAACAATAGTATACCGCTGTTCGAAATTCATCAATCGATAGAGAAAAAAAACTAAACCGGGCTACAAACTAAAACTGAGGAAACGTATCAAATACAAGAGAACTAAGACACAACAGAAACACAATATTAAAATGTAACACACACAAAAACGAACTATAATATAACAATGGCCATTTTCCTGACTTGGTACAGGGCATTTTATGAAAAAAATGGTGGGTTGAACATGGTTTTGTGGCACACAAAGCTCCCGTTTTAATGCCGATGTTTATTATAGCATTGAAATGACAACAGTTCATGACAGGACTACAATAAATAAATGGGAGAAAATATAAGACAGAGAAACACACAAATAATGGCCAACAAAAGGTACCAGGTTAAAAGGTTAACACGCCAGACGCGTGCCACGTCCCCACAAAACTAACCAGCGACGCTCGATTAAAAAAGCCTGAAAGCTAAAACAAGCACAAAGCCAAAGATCACCGAGGACCAAAAGTTCCAAAAAGTTGTGACCAATACGGCCAGGGTTATCCGCCTGGGACAAGAACATCCTTACTATTAAGAATAATTTATACCCTTGCAAACAGTAAATTCTATAAAATGACCATACAACAGATATACATGATTAAACTGAAGTGGTGACTAGCTATAGAATAAAAACGAATACATTACAAAAATACACAGCCGTGTTAGCAAAAGCCATCGCAACGCCCAAAGTGACGTCAAATTTGAATTTCTAAAACGAGTTCCGAAACTAAAGAAAGATATGGATAAATTTCTAAAAATATTTACCAAAAATAAGCTAGAATTAGGATTGATTGAAGATTAGATTTGTAATACTGATATTAAATTTATTAATAACAATGAAAATTGCAATGCTTATTAATATCAAGTAGTGGTAGTAATTAGATAATTAATTGTATTATCTAGCTATGAATACAGTGATACAAAATTAATTTCTGAAATAGACCTAGATTAAAAATAGTCCAGAAGTTCTTTAAATTCTTTAAAGAATCCACATACGGTCAATACCACTACGCGAGTAAAATAATTTTGTCGTTTGTCGTTCAAAGTTTTTTCAAAGTTATAATAAAACAATGGAATAGTAGATTTAATTAGTTTATAGTTCTTAACTTCTATCTTGTATTAAAGCAAGTATTGTCACATGAACCAAAATAAAAATCAAAATGGAAAGTCATTTATATAATGGCTAAAAGCTGATACACACCATGCTATTTCTTGATGGTCAGTCACTTTAAACCGGTTTAATTTTAAAATATTCAACGAGAGATTGAAATATTTGCAATTAAAATAAAACATATCATACAAACTTTTGTCTTATCATTTTTTCTCTATGTAGACTGGCGTGTGCTTTCAAGCAAAAAACACCAACGTCTATAAAATTTTGATTTTCCATAAAAGCTTTTAAACTACTAACGCAAGAAAACTTTTTTTTTCTTTTCAGCTTTTCCTAGCTTAATTTCTTTTCGCTTCATTGAAATCGCCGGTAACCAGAGTAATGCTTCTAGAGGTTTTTTTTATAAAACTGTTTACTTTCTTGACGAAAGAGTTTCTATCTGTTTTGTAAATTTGCGCATAAAGTCAAGCTAAACACAAAATTGAATTGTCTATTTTCAACATCATTCCGTCATTATCGAAGAATCTATTAATGAACTGCATCTCTGTTGTTACTGATTGCTAAAACCTTCTTGAATAAGTTCTTTTATGACAATAAAAAATAAAATCAGTTTCCTTTTCAAGACAAGTCAGGCATTGCCCTCTCAAAAGAAACGCATCTTAAATGAAAGGAAATCAAATCAAATCCAATCAAGTTTATTGTACAAAACAGGCCTCCAGCCGACAGTACATTTATTAATACACAATATGATATCAACTACAATTAAATAATAACATATATTAAACAATACAACACAATAAAATTGAGAATGAAAATGGGGAATGTGTCAAAGAGACAACAACCCGACAATAGAACAGACAACAGCAGAAGGTCACCAACAGGTCTTATATGCTGCGAGAAATTCCCGTACCCGGATGCGTCCTTCAACTGGCCCTAAACAATCAGTGTAATTGAAGTCTGGAGCTGGCATGTCAGTTAACTGCTAATAGTCTGTTGTTATTTATGTATTATTGTCATTTTGTTTAGTTTCTTTTGTTATATCTTCTGACATCATACTCGGACTTCTCTTGAACTGAATTTTAATGTGCGTATTGTTATGCGTTTACTTTTCTACATTGGCTAGAGGTATAGGGGGAGGGTTGAGATCTCATAAAAATGTTTAACCCCGCCGCAGTTTTGCGCCTGTCCCAATTCAGGAGCCTCTGGCCTTTGTTAGTCTTGTGTCATTTTGCTTCGTGTGTATAATTTGGAGTTTAGTATGGCGTTCATTATCATTGAACTTGTATTATTATATTTATTTAGGGGCCAGCTGAAGAACGCCTCTGGAAGCGGGAATTTTACGCTGCATTGAAGACCTATTAGTGACCCTCTGCTGTTGTCTGTTATATGGTTGGGTTGTTGTCTCCCTTTACACATTTCCCATTTCCATTCTCAACTTTTTTTTCTTTCTAAAAATGGGTAAAACCAGTACCTCAAATAAGCACAAAACTGCTAAATATATGTGTAAAACATCATCGATATTGTCCTTATACTTGTCTGTATACAATATTATTTGATTACTTACTGACATCAACTATCTTATTGTGACTGTGTAAAGTCTCAACTTCACATGTTGATTTTTGTGCTATACGTTATATGATTGAAATTCATACATAAAGGCAACAGTAGTATACCGCTGTTCAAAACTCATAAATCCATGGACAAAAAACAAAATCGGGGTAACAAACTAAAACCGAGGGAAACGCATTAAATATAAGAGGAGAACAACGACACAACACCGAAACGGACCAAGCAACAGACAAAACACCACGAGAATAACAAATATAACATCAAACTTAGAACAACCCAAATATTCAAACTATGGTTTTGGGCCGATTAATAACCATAATAACCGGATATAATTTCACTGTTATTTGATGTTTCTAATTATAACATAACGAAAACCCAAACAGCTGATTAACTTTCGTTTTCATTGAGGTATCTTCCTTTATATTTTCATTTCGAAAGTCAACTATAATTTTACGAACCAAGTTATTTGTGCATTCACATATCAATTGGTGGGGTTCGTGTTGCGTATTCTTTTAATTAATTCAGTTATAGTTACTATGGTATCAGCTTAATGGACACCTAGACAGGAAAGAATTTTGACAATTATTCGTTTTAATTAAATACAATATTATTTTTTTGTTCGTTTATTTCCTGCTTCCTTCATTTGAGTTTTAGTTAAATTCCTTAGTTATATACCTTCTGCTGTTGTCTGTTCTATGGTCGGGTTGTTGTCTCTTTGACAATTTCCCATTTCCATTCTCAATTTTATTTAGTAAATCACAAGGCGACTGAGAGACTCTTGAAGCAAAAATCATTATGATCGGCATCCATGCTTATGCACACGAACTAACTACGTTTTACAAAAGAGAACTTTACCAACCAGTAAAAATATACCGAAATCCGGGGAAAATTCAAAAGCTCAAACACATCAAACGAATTGAAATCAACTGTCATATATCTGACTTTGTACAGACATGTTCTTATGTAGAAAAACGTAGACTAAACCTTGTTTTTTAGCCAGTTTAACCTTAACCTATCACTTCTATGACAGTATGTATATTGCTTGATCAAATGTTCTCTTTTTGCAATTTTTGTGTGTGCACAGTGAAAATGATATGATCCCAATAATAATTGGAGTCAAGTTTATAAATGAAGGGGTACAATTTAATCAAAGATAATTACAAATGGAACGAATTGTCATATCATTTCTCTAATACATTATGTTGGTTATCTGCAATTAGACATAATAAATTCATTATTCAATCCATTTTTCCAAATTAATTTAGGGGATTGGCAGCTGAATGATTTAAGTAGTCTGTCAACACACAATGAGGTTTTTAGTTTGAATCTCGTGGTAGCATGATGCGCTCGACTTTAATCTTAATTAACAAGGATCGTCAGTTTCCTGCTGAAGGTCAGTTGTTCTCTTCGCGATTTCTAGCTTGTTCCGACAATGAAAACTGACAGTCGCGAAAAAGCACAATAGTGTCGAAATCAATCAGAGAATTCAAATTGAATGTTTTGCAACCTTCCAAGACGTTATCTAATAAATGTCAAGTGTCATTCCAAAAACTCCTCCTGTATTATTTTTATAACAAAATGTAAACAACAGAAATGATTGACCACTATTTCAATTACTGCTAGGTTAAAATATACAAATGACAATATATTTATAATAGTTGTTTTCCCTACCCCAGGTCTACCCCCTCAAAGAACACGCAGATGGCAGTTAGGTCCGCTGCTGTATGCCCTGAGGTAATCGGTGCCCTCAGGTAATCGTGACAATAGTGCCCATATGCGTAGTAAAAACATGATCTAAAAATAGAATAAACTAAAAATACATCATTGTAGTTTCTATTACGACTGACAGTATATGCGCGAAAAATAGGAGAAAACAGGAACACATACAATTTTTTACAATAAGTTAAGACAAATAATTCACGAAAAAAATCCAAATATTTGGTTTATTTTTGGTCATTGCAACGTGAACAGATATTTATTTCGTGAAACGTAAATGCCTTAAAATAATTAAAAAGAAAACACTTTTTGAATGGCGATTTAAACTTAAATTTATCATAATAGTTGTCAAAAACTGGTTTCATAGAGATTTATGTAAATACATGAATATACAATTATTTAAACTAGCTATTACAGAATAAAAGTTATCCACACATGCCTAAGGCAGCAAACATTTGATTTGATATGTATGCGTTCAATAATGATACATATAAAAAAAAGAAGCTGTGGTATAAAAAACAATGAGTCAACTGTCCACAAAAGGACACATAAATTAACAACTGTAGGTCACCGTACGGCCTTCAACAATGAGCAAAGTCCATATCGCATTGTCATCTCTAAAAGGTTCTGAAATAACAATGAAATCCAATTCAAACGAGAAAACTAACGGCCTTAATTATATAAAAAAAAAATTTAAAAAAATAGGTTGCACATACTAGTTAACAAACGACAACCACTGAATTACAGGCTCCTGACTTGGGACAGGCACATATGTTTTTTTTTCTTATAAAAGTTGTACAAACAATCGATATGTGAACAGTATTCCATCAATTATATCAAAGTATAAATAATCATAAATCTTTATCATTTAAGCAAAGCATACATTTATAGATCCGTATTTTACTCGATTGGCTTTAAAATAGTTAATAATATATGACACTAACATATGGACAGATTACGCATATATTGATTTTGGTTACTTCTTTTAAAGTAACAGAAGTAGAAAATGATAACATTTAATAGATAGGTTATTGAAAATCAGTTCATCTTGTCCGACTGCATGAGGGGCAGTGGCGGATCCATCCATTTAAAAAAAAGGGGGGTTCCCAATCCAGAACACAAGGAGGGGGTTCCAACTATATATTTCCATTCAAATGCATTGATCTCCAAAAAAAAGGGTTCCTATACCCAGAACACCCCTGGACCCGCCACTGTCCATTGTTCAACTACTAAATTGTCTGTTTTACTTACTAGTACACTTGGTACAATAAAAAACCTGATAATAAATTGTTCAAATAAGGCCTTTGAAAATAGTGGAATTAATTAGTTTTGGAGTGTCAAAACTCGTTGGAAGTACTTGATAAATTGCATGCATATGTTGGTGATTTTAAATCTGTTCAAAGTTTTGATTTTTCTACCCTATATACCACTTTGCTTCATATTCCTATTAAGAAAAAAATCACATCCCTAATTAACTGGGCATTAAAAATGGGAGAATGCGAGTACATATGTTCAAACTCTTTGCGATATTTTTTTAGTAGCAATAAACAAAAGAACTATGTCAATTGGACATGCTTTGATACTATTTATGCGCTTTAAATTTTATTTGATAACATTTGTGTTCGCTTTAGAGATTCCGTATATCGTCAAGTTATCGGAATTTCAATGGGGACTAACTGTGAACCAATTATTGCGGACCTGTTTTTGTATTGTTATGAGTAACAATTTATGACTTAAATTAGAAAAGACCCATCAAAACAATATTTGATACAAAAATTTAACAATACTTTTAGATATTTGGATGCTATATTGGCTCTCAATAATAACGACTTCCGTATGTATACTAAAGAAATTTATCCTGTAGAACTTACTTTAATTAAAGCTAATGTTAACAATGACCACTGCCCTTTCCTCGATCTTGATATCTATATCATAAACGGGAAGATGAATACAAAAATTGTTGATAAGAGAGATGTTTTTTTCATTTCCTATTGTTAATTATCCATTTTTAGATGGTGACGTTCCCTTGTCATCATCTTATGGTGTTTATATATCTCAACTTGTACGATTCTCTCGTGTATGTAACAACGTATTAGATTTTAGCGAGAGAAATTTATGTATTACTAAAAAATTATTACACCAGGGTTTTCGATATCACAAACTGGTCAAAACATTTACTAAATTTTATCATCAGTATAAGGAAATAATTCGTAAATATAACTCATCATGCAGACATCTTCTATACGTTCAGGTATTTCACATCCAATTTTTTATGAAAGTATTCAATATAAAGAACAAAAATATCAGTATTCTCCTCAGAAACTAACAAAACCTTTAAATAGACTTATTAAAAAGGGATATAGTTACGATACTGTTGTCAGGTCATTAAAGATTGCATATTTTGGCTTTAATATTGATTCACTGATAGAGTCTTTGAATCGGAACTAAACACATCTATTTCTAAAGAAACAGTTGTTCGCATGACAAGGGTTATGTTCTTCTCATATATTTTATGATAGTACAAATGTCTGATACTAAACCCCTAACGGGAGGGATGATGCCTGATATTCATATGATGAACACATAATCTTTCAATCAGTTTAAATGAGGTCTGGAGCTGGCATGTAAGTTAACTGCTAGTAGTCTGTTGTTATTTATGTACTATTGTACTATTGTTCTTTTATTTATTTTCTGTTGTTACATCTTTTGACATCGGACTCGGGCTTCTCTTGAACTGAATTATAATGTGCGTATTGGTATGATTTTACTTTTCTACACTTTTCTACACTGTCTACAGGTATAGGGGGAGGGTTGAGATCTCATAAACATGTTTAACCCCGCCGTGTCATTTCCGTATATATATTGTAGATAGTCACGTGTAATAAATACACCCAAAAATACCCATTCAAGTGGATTTTGTCTTTTAATCTGTGTTCCAATCTTCTCGTAATCAAGGATCGAATTCACATAAGCCTATGGGATCTGAAAAGCAAGTTGTCCGACCCTCTAAATACGATGGTTCTGTTTCTTGGGAAGATTATAAAATTAAGTTTGAAATGATATCCGAATTAAATTGTTGGACGGATAATCAGAAAGCAATGTTTCTTGCGACAAGTTTAAGTGGGAATGCGCAAATTGTTTTAACCGAAATTGATCCGATAAAGCGTAAAGATTATCAATCGATATGTTCGGCATTAACAAGTAGATTTGGAACCGAAAACAGAACAGAGCTTTTCCGTGTGCAGCTTAGGAATATCCGTAAAAGAAGAGATCACGAATTTCCAGAATTGGAAATTCAGAAGTGTCTGGTCAAATTAAAACACTGACTGCTGTGGTAGAAGAACTTCGACGTGAGCTTCAGTTTCTTTAAGCGATATGAGTCAACAGAGACGCGGATTTAACAACAATAACAACAAGCCGGGAAAAAAAGAATGTTGGACTTGTGGAGAGACAGGCCATATAAGAAGAAATTGTGCTAAACATGACAAAAGTAATACAAATTATCAACAAAAAGACAAAGTGAGAACCGGTCGTGTAGCGAGTGGCGATGGAGGAATGTATATTTCTGGTAAATTTCAAGGTAAAAGCATTCAATGTTTAGTAGATACAGGTGCAAATGTGACAGTATTTAACAGTAAGGTACTTAGTATACGATTCTCTGTCAGATGAAATCAAAGTCGTGTTGCGTCCAGCACATACACACATGAAATTTGCAGATGGTAAACCAGTTAAGGTTAAAGGAATAGGTCAAATGAACGCGGAAGTCAGAAGGACACTTCTCACACACGATGTGTGGGTAGCGGATATAGATGCAGATATAGACTGTATAATTGGCTATGACTTCATGAAACAAAATATGTGTTGCATTGGTGTGGCTAACAATACAATGACTGTTAACAAAGAACAGATATCGTGTGCAGTATTAAATACACAAGGTGTGCGATGTTGTCGGGTTGCTGTGTCAGAGACAACAGCTATTCCGCCAGGTGTGGAGCAGATTATTCCGGGGAAAGTTATTGATATTGGTTATGCTCCAGATTGTAGTATGTTAGTAGCTTCAGATAAATTTGTGGAAAAGCATCAGCTCATGTTGGCTAAAGTAGTAGTCAATTCGTCATCAGATGGTGTTCCGATTCGAGTATTGAACGCGACATGCAATTGCTGCGACATGTGAAGCAGTAACCATACTTAATGAGTCAGTTTTTTCTCAAGAACTGTCAACAGAAGATATTCCTGAACATTTATATAGTTTATATACAAGCTCATGTGTACATTTAAATGAAAACCACAGAGAAAAACTGAGAGCCTTACTTTTGATGAATTAGAGTGTATTTGCCAAAGAAAGTGGGATATAGGACGTACCGATTTTGTAACGCATAAAATCAATACTCAAAATACAGACCCGATTCATCAAAAACCGCGCCGATTGCCATTTGCTCAAAGATCCGAACTAGCTTCTTAGATTGATAACATGTTGCGCAGTGACATCATTGAACCGTCCGAGAGCCCATGGTCATCACCCCTAGTCCTTGGAAGAAAGAAAGATGGTTCTACGCGGATATGTTTGGACTATCGCAAGCTCAATGATATCACAAAGAAAGATTCATTTCCGGTTTCTCGTATAGATGATAAACTAGATGCATTGTCCGGAGCAGAAAGGTTCCATGTACTTGATCTTCAAAGTGGTTATTTTCAAGTAAAATGTGATGACAACGACCGTGAGAAAACTGCCTTTGTGACAGAAAATGGCCTTTATCAAGTAATGCCAATGGGTCTTTGTAACGCACCTGTAACGTTTGAGAGACAAATGAACAAAAATTTGAAAGGTTTATCATGGAAAACTTGCTTGGTATACTTAGATGATATTATTGTCTTTGAAACGGAATTTGAATCTACCCTACAGAGACTTCAGGAAGTGTTTGACCGTTTGTGTATATCAGGGTTAAAACTTAATCCAAAGAAATGCACGTTGTTTCAAAAGAGTGTTAACTACCTGGGACATGTTGTTTCTAAAGATGGTGTTCGCGCTGATCCGCCAAAGACTGAGGCCATCAGTAATTAGCCTAGACCGACTACGGTAAAAGAAGTAAGGGCTTTTCTTGGAATATGCTCGTACTACAGACGATTTATCTTTGATTTTGCAAAATATGCACGACCATTGACAAATTCTCCCACTTGATACGATATTCCCGTGCTTGCATTTCCTATCATGATTTTCTTGATAGAGGGTTACTGCTCACAAGGAAGCTATTAAACCAAGAGTTCCAAGTGGTGAAGTTGAAATCATCCCTTCGAAAATTTTACGGACGCCATCACGAGTTGGTTGACCGTTATGGAATAACCGTTTCACAAGTGATATCGGATATGTTCCTTACGTCGTAACTACAATCCCTTCCCTTTCATGAATGTGACATACCGAATAAGACTATTTACCGGCTTTGTAATCACATAAGCAACACGACGGGTGCCACATGTGGAGCAGGATCTGCTTACCCTTCCGGAACACCCGAGATCACCCCTAGTTTTTGGTGGGGTTCGTGTTGTTTATTCTTTAGTTTTCTATGTGGTGTCTTGTGTACTATTGTTTTTCTGTTTGTCTTTTTAATTTTTAGCCATGGCGTTGTCAGTTTGTTTGAGATTTATGAGTTTGACTGTCCCTTTGTTATCTTTCGTCCCTCTTTTGAATAAGCTTATTGAGAAGCAAACATTGTTTGAATGGACAGATCTATGTGAAGAAGCATTCAACATTATTAAATCAAAACTTTCTAGTCCGCCGATTTTAGTGTATCCGGATCCATCTGGTTTGGAGTTTATACTCGACACTGACTGTAGTAATTCTGCGCTAGGTGCAGTGATTTCGCAAGTTCAAAATGGTCATGAAAAGGTTATTGCGTATTATAGTCGAGCGTTATCTAAATCCGAAATTAATTACTGTACTACAAGAAAGGAAGCATCAAACACTTTCATTGCTATCTTTATGGAAGAAAATTTACTGTTCGAACTGATAATAGTTCATTGCGTTGGATTACTAAATTAAAGGATATAGAGGGGCAATTGGCGCGATGGTTGGAAGTATTAGGAACCTACGACTTTGAAATTGTACATAGGCCTGGATTAAAACATTCAAATGCAGATAGTTTATCGAGAAGGCCGTGTTTAGATTGTTCACACTGTGAAAAAAGTAGAAATAAAATATGGTGTATCTAGCACACAGTGTAATGTTATAAGCGATAATAAATCTAATGTGTCAAATTCAAATAGTTGGATTAATGGTTTATCTGATAGTGATATACAATGTGCACAACGGGAGGATACAAATTTAGAATTGATTATCAATTTGATGGAGAATAGTGATCATAAACCTACTTGTCATGAAATCTGTTCGGAAAGCGTTGTTGTGAAGGCATTATGGTCACAATGAAAACGACTTGAAATACGAAGCGACATCTTATACAGGAGTTGGGAAGACGACACAGGAAAAAAATTTCGTGGCAACTAGTGGTTCAAGATACTTTTAAAACGGACATTCTATCAAACCTACATGATGCCGTAACAGCCGGACATTTGGGAGTTAACAAAACTTTAGAACGAATAAGAGAACGATTTTATTGGCCAGGCGTTGGGGAAGATGTCAAAGAATGGTGCCGTCGATGTCATCAATGTGGTTCACGTAAAAGACCTCATTAAAGAGCGCCAATGAAAACATATAATGTTGGAACTGTTATGGAAAGAGTTGCTATGGACATAATAGGACCATTACCGCTGTCTGAACGGAATAACAGATACGTACTAGTTATCCAGGATTATTTTTCGAAATGGGTAGAAGCATACGCATTGCCTGACCAGGAAGCAGAAACTATAGCGCAAGTGTGGATAAAACGAGAACCACTGCACTTCATCAACAATCTGATGGGATGGTGGAGCGATACAACTCAACGATGGAAGCAATGCTAGCTTCATGCGTAAATAAAGATCAGAAGAACTGGGATGTTCTACTTCCATTACAGATGATGGCATATCGTAGCGCTGAACATGACACGACTAAATACTCACCGAATGTGATGTTATTCGGGCGTGATGTAAGACATCCAATTGACTTGTTATACGGACCTGTTAATAATAATGATAATTTTGATAATCTCCCGGATTATGTGGTGCAAATAAGAACATATTTAGACAATGTACATGAATTTGCGCGAGAAAACATTACTAATGCCAGTCAGAAACAGAAATGGTATTATGACTATAAAGTTAATTTTAAACCGTATTCTGTTGGAGACGCCGTATGGTTACACGATCCAAAGAGAAAAGTTGGGATTAGTCCGAAACTACAATGTAATTGGGATGGACCTTATCTTATTATAAACAGTATTAGTGACTTAGTATACCGCATTCAAAAGTTAGAATCGTCAAAACCAAGAGTTGTTCATTACAACAGACTTAACCCATATCATGGAGATTTTGACAATTGGCTAATTAAAACTGTAATTCAAAGAGACAACGACTCTCACGCTACCGCAATCGAAGAACATAACATTGAGACTGATATTGAATTGAGTGAAAATGAACAGTGCGATATGTCCAATTTTCCAACTGACAATATTGAATACGGTCGCGGACATCGTGTGAAACGTCCACCTAACAGACACGTGCCTGACTAGAAATTGTTAAAATTATGAACATTTAAAATTGAAGTGAACATGCATTGCATGTTTTCATGATTATGATTGGGTTATTTTGATTTATTTTGTTTAGATGTTGAATTTATTTTTTTGAAATATTTTTGTTTGTTCGTGCAATTTTTATTGCATATGTTTTTGTTTTATTTTTGAAAAGTGGTCTTCCATACTTTGATAAGTTAATTAAAGTTATTTTTGTTTACATGTGAGACACTTGTTTTTCAAATCAGTAGGCAATGTAATATTTTAATGTCTTTTAAATATTGACCTCTAGTTAGTTTGGCTTTATAACTGTTTATTTGTGTACAAAGAAATTTGATGACGCAAGGCTAATTTGACAAGTTGCTAGTTTATTATCTGCAGTTAAAATTGAACTGTCAGATGTGATTAAGACCAGAAACGATGTTCTGGTGTGTAGGGTAATAAAATTAGCTATGCCTATTTTGTTTGTCTAGAGATGAAGTAATTAAACTCTATGATAAGGTCAGTTAGTCAAGAGACTGGCAGATTGTGTATCAGCTGTGATACTCAGTTAGATTCTGGAGGACTTGTATTTAAAGTTAATATGTGAAAACTTTGTAGCTAACTTTGTAGCTAATAAGTCGGAAGTAATGTGCATTTGTTAATAAACTTGTTATGCAATTGTTTCAGAAAAAGGGAGAAGGTTTGGATCCATTAAAACGTTTAATCCTGCTGCAAATGTTTGCACCTGTCCTAAGTCAGGAATCTGTTGTACAGTAGTTGTCGTTTGTTTATGTAATATATACGTGTTTCTCGTTTCTCGTTTTTCTTATATAGATTAGACCGTTGGTTTTCCCGTTTGAATGGTTTAACACTACTAATTTTAGGGCCCTTTATAGCGTGTTGTTCAGTGTGAGCCAAGGCTCCGTGTTGACGGCCGTTCATTGACCTATAATTGTTTACTTTTTTTTTAAATTGTTATTTGAATGGAGAGATGTCTCATTGGCAATCACACCACATCTTCCTATATCTATTGTAAATATAAATATCGTATTATTTACATTTTTTTGTAGTTGCTGGGAATTTACCACAGGATATATTGTCGTGCCATAGATGGCTATGTCCGTCCGTCTGTGTCGGTGTTGACCTCCCCTCGATCACGTTACAATAGACTTATATAATTTTGCAATTTGCTAATTTTCTTCGATTACAAAAAACTTCGATCTCCTTTTCGGTTCTTTCCGGTCCTTTTCGGTTCTTTTTGGTCCTTTTCGGTCCTTTTCGGTTCTTTTCTGTAAATCGTCGCTCTTTTCTGTAAGTCGTCGAACCCTTTTAGGAATGAATCCAAATCGAGTATAAATACCAAAAAAAAATACAATTTAAAATAAAAATGAAAATAATAAGTTTAAATGTTGCTTTATTAAATGCACCTAGGTACGTTTTATATAGAAATAACGTTGTGTCCACTTGTGTCCGCCTGTATCCCCTGTTTCTTTAAGTTTTAAATAGAAACAACGTTGTGTTTACTTGTGTCCGCCTGTAGCTCTCTGTTTTTTTTTTGTTTTTTTTTAAAGTTTTATATATAGCACTGGGTCCAGCTGTGTCTGCCTGTAGCCACAAGTTTCTATAAGTTTTATATAGAAATAGCATTGTGTCCACTTGTGTCCGCCTGTAGCCCCCTGCTTCTGTAATTTTTATATGAGGGTTTGGATGGGGTTAAATGATTAAAGAATAATGCCCTTGAAAAATGAAGATTAGAGAATAACGGGCAAAAAACGGAAGATTAGAGGAAAAAGGGGTTAATTTTTTGAAGATTAGAGAAAAAAGGGGTGAAAAATAAATGTTAACAGAATAACAGACCCCCCATCCAGGCCCTCTTATATAGAAATAGCACTGTGTCCAGTTGTGGTCGCCTGTATCCTCTATTTCTATAAGTTTAATTTAGCACTGAATCCAGTTCTGTTCACTATTTATTTAATTTTTATATAGATATAAGATTGTGTTCAGATTAGTACTGATTTGTTTAAACCAGTGCCTCTGTATCCCCGGACACCATGTTGTTCCCCCAATTATTCTATATTCTATATACCCCATCCACACTGTAAAAAATAAAAGTAAAGTAAAGTAATCTTTATTTAAAGTCGGGTTGCATATATACACAATAACAATGAACATGAGCTTTTAGGAGCTCTTTAAACCGACTGATATTAATAAACAAAACATACATGTAATAACATGATTTACTTCTTTAATTTAAATTGGAAAAATATGGCCTTAGTCCATCTGCTCTGGATATACTCAAAAGCTATCTGACTGCACTAAAACAGTGTGTAAAAATTGGCCAGAGTATCAGTCAAATGCAAGATATATATAAAGGTGTTCCTCAGGGATCTATACTAGGCCCTGTATTATTTAATGTATTCAGAATTGATATTTTTCTTTTTGTCAAACACTGTGATTTATATAACCATGCTGATGATAACACCCTCTCAAAAACAGGTACTACTTTGGAATCAGTTATTAAACTCTTAGAGGAAGATAGTAATTCCCTAATATCATGGTACTCTTTCAACAAAATGCAGGCAAACCCAGAAAAATTCCAGGCAATTGCCATAGGTAAAAAAAACACACACACTCAAAATATTGTTTTCAATCTAAATGGATTCAATATAAAATGTGACGACGAAGTGAAAATACTCGGTGTAACAATAGACTTTAAACTGGATTTCAACACTCACATTTCAAATATTTGCAAAAAAGCTGCACGACAACTAAACGTTCTAAAAAGAATTGGCACTCATCTCACCAGACTTTCTAAACTTACAATATACCACTCATTTATCATGTCAAACCTCAGCTACTGTCCTCTTGCATGGCACTTCTGCAGTGAACAAAACACAAAGAAAATAGAAAAAATACAAGAAAGAGCACTCAGATTTATTTATGACTACACTAATTCATACGATACACTTCTTGCACAGTCTAATTATATAAGCTACCAGCACTAAAAATCAGAAGATTGAGAAACATGGCATTAGAGACATATAAAATAATTAATAAATCAAGTCCAGAATTCCTACATAGTTTAGTAAATATTAAAGAAAATTCATATAACTTCAGGTACAAAGGCATAGCAAATATACCACGGCCAAAAACAACAAGGTATGGTAAGAAAAGCTTTAGTTATGAGGCAGCAAAACTCTGGAATTCCTTGCCAAATGAGCTTATCAACTTTTGGCCAGTTCAAAATTTTTATCTCCACCTGGTGATTTCAGAAAAATGTACATGCAGTTCTTGTAAATAATGTACTTACTTGCTGCCCCATAACACTGTGCTTAAACGGCCGTGGGTAACTTAAGTTACCCACAGCCCAATATGGAGCCGCCTGGCTACGGTTAAGAAGTTTGCTCCTATATAATTACAATACCATAAATACAAAAGAAATGTTCAGTAATTAAAAAGTTATATAAATCTGTTGGGGAAACTCTGCAATGTAAAACGTGGTTTGTTACTACAAAATAAACGATTACAGCACGATTTTCCAAAACACTTATGATGTCCGTAACTTCAAAACAACTTGTCCGTAACTTTTTTCCTTATACCAATAGGGATGTCCGTAACTTTAGCATGATGTCAGTAACTTTCAAAGAATCTTTATTCGTAGATGTAATTATAAAAAAAAAAAATGATAAAAAACAAATATTCCGAACTCCTAGGAATGTTCAAACGTGAAGTCCTTCATGGAATGACAAAGCCAAAACCTCAAGTTAACACACCAAACGAATGGAAAACAACGGTACCATTGCCACATTTTTTTTCCTTAGCAGAAATACATAGATGAATCAGTCCAAACCTCTAAAGAACACATGTATGATTTGATACCCGATGTTATTGAATCCCTGAGGTCAATGAAACTTTTAGAAATTTTAAATCTACTTTTATTGCTATGATAAACTGACACCTGTTTAACAATATAGCCTTCCATCTATTCCTAGATATTGGCATTTTTTTTCCTCACAATCAACAACACATCACACTAGATATATTGAAGATACCATACTTTTTTTGGCTAACAATTCAGGAATTATGTAAGGGAAAGGATATCAATTTTTTCCGCGGCTACACCGTCCAAGGACTCATCAGTGAACAATCTATAAAGCTAGAAGAATGTTAGATAAATTTCGCCGTACCGCAACGTCCCGTTTTATCCCGGGAATAATTTTTAAAAAATTAACGGAAAATCCGTGACACTCTGGTTGTTTAGTTTGAAGAATATCGTTATTGTATAAAGCTATGTAATAATTAAGGGGTTTGGTAGTGTTTATTAACCTTGAAGGGTTGAAATTGTTAATCTTACAATTTTAAAAAAAAAGTTACCCACATCCGAAAAAAAAGTTACGGACAGTTTGATTATTTTTAACTTATAAGTTACGGACATCTTATGCATTTTTTAAAAGTTTGCTTTGCGATAAAGTGAAGTCAAAATTAACAAATTTGTAGTGATGGTAAGTGATTTATTTATTCAAAAGTCCTATCAATAATGAAATAGATCATGAAAAACGTTGAAAAAAGCAGATTTCGTAGCCACTATCATCTCAATAAGTTTAGAGTCCTCCATCTTGGGATGTGGGTAACTTAAGTTACCCACGGCCGTTTAAGCACAGTGCCATAACTTCACCTCGAAGCCTGCTGTTTGTTTTTTGTTTTTTTATGTTTTATCTTTTTGCAGTTATTTTTACTTTTTTTATTTAGCTATTTATTTCTTTTGCTTATGCATTACCTTTGCTATTGCTGCATGCAGTCTTTTGTCGGTGCTTATAGTGTTTTATTTTGCATGTGCTAATTCCGATATAAATACTATGTGCTACTATGTGCTGATATTTGACATTTGTTTTAATATAATAACTTGCTTAGCTTTTATTCTGCATGTGCTATCTATGTATTAATACATATATGTGTGCTGTCTGTCTGTCTGTTTGTGTTGTATGTGTATCTTATGTTATTACATTTATATTTTGTTTATTAATATCAGTGAACATAGCAGGTCAGTTTTATGCTATAGTTAAAGATATGTATAATAAAAGTAAGCTATGTGTCAAAATTGACAATCAATCAACTCCTTTATTAAGATCATTTATTGGAGTGAGACAAGGGGATGTTTTAAGCCCCAGTTTATTCAAACTTTTTATTAATGATCTCCCTGCATGATGTCTTCTCTTCTTGTGCTAATACTGTTAATGTTAATAACCAAAGGGTTATTTGTTTAATGTATGCTGATGACATTGTTATTCTCTCAGATTCACCAGAGGGATTGCAAGAGAGGTTAACCATGCTTAACAATTACTGTTCTAAATGGTGTTTAAATATAAATGAGAACAAGACAAAAGTTATGATTTTTAATAAAGCAGGGAGACATGTTAATCTCCCTTTTTACCTAGGTGAAAAAGCTATTGGATGTACATATAATTATAAATATTTGGGAATCACTTTTATACCCAGTGGTAAATTTTTTCAATGTAAAGATGAACTGTACAAAAAGTCTATGAAAGCATGTTTTAAATTACAACAATGTATGTCATCGTCAAACCCTAGTGTTTCAACTTTACTTCATTTATATGACCACACTGTAAAACAAAAGAATCTCATCTGGACTGTTTTCTTGGCCGTGCCATGATGAAATTGTGAAAGTGAGTAAGGCCGTTAGGGATGCTTCGGAAATTCGATTATCAAAGAAATTGATTATAAAAACCGCAAATACAATTGTAACAATTGTTTTTACTTGAACTGCTAAAAACCTATTTTATTTGTCATCAAACGCAGTGTTTGACACCTTCCTTTTCAGTAGGTATATAATATTTATAGAACTTAAATAAATCGTAGGTCAGTTGATTGATAATCACGTTGATTCTGTTAAACTGACTGTTTTATATATTGTCAATGTAAAAAAAAGATGGAATGGTGTCTTCTGATACTCAAATAAGTTAGAAAACAACCCATGCTATGCAAATTTTAGGGGGATCTGCGCACGCCCGCCACGTCCCCGCCTAAATCCGCCCCTGGTGACACCCCTCCCCAATTCCAGACCCTCACTGATGTGACAAAGGAAAAGATCCTCCTGTTGGGGAAATGGAAGCATTCAGTCAATATTCATTGGCAAATTTATGTGAATCAATGGCTCCATTTGACTTATTTTTTTATAGACATTCATGAATAAAACAACGAAATTTTCAAATCATTTCAAGACAACTCGGACCAGTTTTTAAGACAATTAAATAAAAAAAATGTTTGGACATTTTTATACTAAAAATCTATATACACCGTGAAAAATTATTTATTATTTATTTGGCGATCAAACGGGAGGCCGCGTCAATTACGTCCTCTACGCCCCTTTTTTTCCTTAGAATCAACCACTGAGAAGCGTTCTTAAATGGGCCCAATCAGTGTTTCACATTGTTCCGAGGTGTCTTTGAAATTGTTTAGAATCGACCTTAAATGGGCCCAATCAGTGTTTCAAACTGGTCATATCTTTCAATCCAATCCGAGTTTCTTTAAAACTGGTCCGAGTTTTCCTGGTCCGACTTGTCCCAATCCCGTCATTCAGAGTCTCGTTTTGGTTTGTTTTTTGTTTTGACAACGTGTTCTACAAACAATTCTTTTTAACCAAGAAATCATCAATCATAATCATTTCAATGACTTTAAAGGGTAAGTCTGAAATATTTCTGTTAAATTTGACTCACGTGAAGAAATGACAAAGGCTCTACTCATTTTATCTCATTTAAAAAATATTATTTACATTTTGTAGGTATGGCAAACCAATGGGAGATAACTCCAAATTACCCTAAACAATTGTTCCCAGATGTGTGTAAAAATAAAATCTTTGGGTGACCTCAAATTACGGCCTTCTATGAACTTGTTAAGTCTCAGAAGGTTCTGATTGCTTTTGATAGATATTATATGAATATTCATGATTCTGTATATTATAATTTTCGGGAATACGATGAAATATTTGAGGTACAAACAAGGGTTTGAAAGTTACATTCGTTTCAAAAAAATACAAAGGAACGTTATACAGTCATAAAATGTACTTTTTTTTATTAAGTTTAATGTATTAATTTAATAATTAGGTCCAATAAATAAATCTAGATAGCTGTGTTCATGGTGTTCATATCAAAATTAATTCCCTTGCATGGACAACTTTTGGTTTAGTTTTGATTGGAAATCAGCGGTGATAGTTTTTTTTTGCATGTATACAGCCAGTTTATTGCGATTTAAAGATAGTTCAACCACTTGCCATTGCACACACAGAGTTTGTGAAATCTTTTTTCCCCTGGTGGTCCTTGAAGAAAATCTGCTGGTTCTCACTATTAATCTATTGAAGAATACTAAAAATGTGTCAGTCCTATGCAAAATTTAGGTGGTGAAATCCTGAGGACTGACACTTTTCGCAAACTCTGCACACAAGATAGTAAAGGATACTGAATAATGTGGTTTAACAACAATCAATATATGTATTTTCAACATGTTCAACTAAAAACATAGATAGGAATCCATGCAGAAGCGGCAGTTCACTTCGAATGCTATTCACATTCAATCGGGCATTTTGAACATCCTGAATGAGATTGGTTTACAGATTTCATGGTATAAATATTGTAACTGATATACAGATATGAATTTACTTTACTTATATACATACAAGATGTTATTTACCAGTTACAGTGAGCTGACATAATTATTCTGTTTGAAATTTCTCGAATAAAAATAATGTTATATTATTTTCATTGTTTTTCAATGCAACAGGTATTTTAGTCCTGTTGAATAATTGTTTGAAGGTTGTTGTTTATTTTTATTTATCAGTCAGGGGACTTACTTAAACAAGTGATTTTCTAAATCACTGATTCAAGTAACATTATTTCCATCAAGGTTGGAAGTTAGAGTTGTCTTTCTTTAATAATCACCTATTTAAGTAGCACAAACTAATCACTAGAAGAAGTGATTTCATTTTATTGTAACTTTAAATATAGAATACTAATGATCCAGGGACTAATTATGTTTCTAAACTTATCAGAACCAATATCTGTGTTGTCTAGGATGACCAGGTCAATTCAGGTGATGACCTTGTACTGAATCTAGGATAATGACATACAAATCACTTGTTTAAGTATCAAACCGCAATTTCTTTCCCAAAAATCACTTCTTTAAGAATCATTCATTTAATAACCCCCACTAATTTCAACACCCCCCGAACAGTGAAATTTTTATCGCGAACAGTAGAATTTTATTACATAATCTTAAAGATGAAACATTGAACTTCACAGGAAAAATATTCCCACTGCTGTGAAAAATCTTTTAAGAAAGTATCATTTCATTATGTAAAGCCATTATTATAGCATTTTTTCAACTAAATCATAGCAACCATTGCATAAACCTTGCTACTTAAAAGAAGCAAAAAGTTCATATTTTTTAATTTGTTGGTTTACGGATTTTCTCCATGAAAAAGTCGGGTCGGTCGGTCGGAAAAAAAAAGAAAAAAAAGATCTTTCAAGACAGAAAACTGATATGCAAAAAAAAAATATATTTCACCTTTCTAATAATATGTTTGTCATACTATTTTTTCATCGTTCTTAAATTTTAGTTTGATGAAATATTATTACTCAGCTGTAAACATCGCATGACATTGTCTAATAATTTCCCGTAAAAAAAAGGGGGGTACACTGACAAAGACGAAATTCAATCGTCATTTCACAAACAAGAAAAACAGATTCACGTCAGTTATTGGACTAAGCTTTTAATCAAAACTTGGTGAAAAATAATAAGCACGAAAACTGATAAAGAAAAAAGTAAAAACGTCGTACAAAAATAAGTTCCAACATACGTGTCAAAAACGTAATAGACTCGTCCACTGGACAAACGAGAATATCAGGTTAAATAATCTGTTGTCATGCATTCCCGTTTTTTTTATCCAAATGGACGATATTTTTTTATTATCTATAAAACAAGAAAATATCAAATGATTTGTTAAAATTCAGTATTTTAACTTGATGTCTTGAACTTCCACCTGTCCACATTTGGACAAGTCTATTTATATGAGAACATGCATCTAACGGACTGGTGACAAATAAGGAAAACAAACTTATTGTGTAATTGGTTTTAAACACAGGTTTCGTTCCGCAAAATTATTTGCGCAAACGACATTTCAAGGTCATTAATAATTGATTTGTCTATTTTTAGAAACGTAAACTGAAAGTTTCATTTTTCACTTCTGTTAGTGATTAATGCATTTCATTTCATAAAAAAGGATATTTTAATTATTTTTCAGGGATAATGCATTTGTTAGGGTCGGCGAGAATAAAAAAAAGCCTGAAAATTCGATTTTCTTTTTATTTTTAAATCGGCAAAATCGGGTCGGCGGATCCGTTAACCAACAAATTAAAAAATCCTGGCCTTAAAGATATTATTTAAACCTATGTGTGTAAAATTTTAAAAACTACAAAATCCCAATTTGTGACAAAACCTTGATTTTGCTACTCAAATAAGTGATTTAAAAATCATTGAAAAATCACTTATTTCAGTAAGTCCCCTGACTGTTTATAAGCATTGATCACTATACATGCTATATGAGAATAAGAATATTTCATTACATAGAATGTTAATGAAAAGGGAACATTCTAAAACTATCATGACTATACAAAGACTTTTAGACAGATGACATATTTCAAAACTTTTCTCGTCTCTCATGGTACAACTGATTTTTATAGTTCGTTCTTATGTTGTACTGTCACATGTCAGGGGGAGGATTGGGCGCCTGCTAACATGTTTAACCCTGCCACATTCTGTATGTATGTGCCTGTCCAAAGTCGGGAGCCTGTTCAAAGTCAGGAGCCTGTAATTCAGTGGTTGTTGTTTGTTGATGTGTTAAATATTTGTTTTTCTTTCATTTTTTTGATTGAAAAAAGATATGCAAGTTCGGTTTGTTGTAAAGTCGTATTTACAGGATATAGTTTGGATTTGCCTATTTTAAGTTTTCACTTTCATTTGATTTTTTAGAGTGAAAAGTGGAAAAAAAATCCTTTTCTCATTACAACCAGAACCCACATACAAGGCTGAAATAATTTATACTATTCCTCTAAAGTTGCCTACTCCTTTTTATGTGTGCAATATTTTATTATAATCAGGTTTAATTTAGCTTAGTAATGGTCTTCAAGTGGCATTAGCATATGACTTCGTAAAAAATATGTACACTAGGTTCCACAATTAGATCTACAAAAGTAGGCCCGACCGTGCAATGCTATATTGAAATTTTGGTGTAAACATGAAGTTCACAAAAGTTCAAAACAATGTGGCTATGTTTTCATGAGACCCGGGTAGCGTTTGTTATATGAATTAATTAGGAACTGAAATTGTCAACATTGTTTTCATTGCACACTTATTGTTTTTATCAGGATTATTTATGATCTTTTAACCTTTGACACATTGTTTTCTTAGCGGTCAAGTAAAGTGTCGGCTTTTTGACTATATCTGGTTTATTTTCAACACTTATAATGTTATAAGTTAAATTTTGACTATCTATTGATAATTTTTCGTAAACAATATCTATTTTTCGCATATAAATTAATTGATTTAATAATTATTCTTTATTTCAAATCCACCAATATTAACAGTTCTATTGTTTACATGTACCAAATGCTAATTTACTACGTGACAGGATAAGCTGTCAATCAAAACAAAAAATCTATAATCTGACTATCGGGGCATTGAAATCTCAACAGATCGATCAGTTTCCAGTCCCGTTAGTATAATAGTCCAATGACATGTAATTGATTTGACACTTCGTGCTGCAATTTGTTAGAGAAACCTAAAAACTATTCTAATGCAATTTGGATGTAACAATTTTTTTCATTGGCTAACAGTTGCCGTCAAATCTACAGTTGACCAGGCGTAACTAAGGAGAGACCCGCCATTTTGAATTGATAAATCAACAAATGTTCGATTACTACTATATAATCAAAAATAAAACAACACCTACCTCGAATTTGACTTTTTAATGTAATTTTATCCTAATTTGAAGCGTTCAGGTAACGAAATAACCTCCAGTTTGTAAGTTTTCGTTTGTATGACGTCACGTTTAGCCATGACGTCTGTGTGCCAAAATTATTCATGAAATTTCGCGGATTTTTTTTTATTTGACAAATTTAGACATTTTTTCAAGTTTTATCGTATTTTTTTCTTTTTGTAATGCATAAGAATCAGAATAACAGTACTGTAGTTGAAGAGTTGCCACCGTCAATTTTGATTTGACGGTCGCAAATCTCCGTTTTACTGTCTTCGCTCCGCGTCGCCAGTAAAACTGCATTTGCGACCGTCAAATCTACAATTGACGGTGGCAACTCTTCAACTACAGTACTGTTATTCCTTAAATGTAACCCTCCTTTTCCTACTGATAAATTCTGAGTTTTCATCTATTAAATCTTATTTTTGTTCTGTAGTCTCTTCCTGTCCATTTCGACTAACAAATTTTAAAGTTAGAACTGATGCAGACTTAAGGAAACCAATGCAGCCTTCACAATTAACTTGAGAGTCCACAAGCCCTAAGCTCAATTTAATTTTTTTTTAGTTGGATTCTGTTGGCTTAAAGAGAAGAATTTTAAAAGTCTGAAAGCAATTTTAATTACCAGCCAATGCCGTAGCGGCAGCGGTTCTCCAAAACGGCTTGTCAGATTTACTTAGAGTTTCGTAAAATGTTAGACTAACTTGTTTAGGGGAGCCATCAATCTTTCGTTTGTGCATCGGGGTTTATTAAGTGGCATTTGGGGGGGCATAAAGAAGGGAAGGGTTTACTTTAGAACCCTATGGGATTTTTTTTTTTTAAATTTTTAAATGACTATAACTTGAAAACTGTAAGTGATAGACACACATAGTCTTCAGAAATGATCACAGGACAATAAAATAAATCAAATGAAATAAAGGGTGTCGTGAGTCCCTGGGGGTCACCCCCACCCCCTTCAATTTGAGAATGTGCTATTATCTTGTAAACCGTTGAGATCCCCACCCCTAAAACATATATTTTCTTGTATTGGACAGTAAAACACATCAAATGAAATAAAAGGGAAGTCCCTGGGGGTCATCCCCACCCCCTTCAATTTAAGAATGTGCTATTAACTTGTAAACGGTCAAGATCCCCACCCCTAAACCATATATATTCTTGTCAGTCAGGGGTACTACTTGTACAAGTGTATTTTATTTACTTGAAGAAGTGAAAAAAAATATACACATATAAGTAAATAAATAATGTTTGAATAATCTCCCCTTAATTTTCTGAAAAATTTACTTGTACGAGTAAATTTTTCTTACAATCCCACAAAAATCCTCAAGTTTTGAGATGTAAAATCATGCCTTTAATGATTTTTCCCAGGTTTGCTCAAATTTTTTCATTAAAGTTCAATGTTTCATCTCATTAATTCATCAAAGAAACTGATTGAGCAAAGATCTTGTATATTTGCGCAAGGCATTCAAAAATTGCTCCTTTGGGGCTTGTAAATGAGCAGTGTTAAGAAGATAACAGACAAATGGGACTTTCATTGTCCATGAAATTACACTTGAATGATTAGTAAAGACATCTGCAAAGGGTTAACAATTTAAAAATCTATTAGAGCAAAGAAATCTTCAGAATTCAAGAAAAGAAGAAAGGATGATTTTTTTACCTATACAAGTAAAAAAATCTGAATGCGGAAGGGACATAACTCAGCCAATTTTTTTTTTACCTATACAAGTAAATAAAAAATTCCCAATTGGGATAAAAATTCCCAATTTGATGTTCAAGGAACCCATTTGAAAATACCTGGAATCATCCCTGTTTATTGTCCCATACAAGATTATATATGGTTAACAGGTTTAGGGGTGGGGATCTTGACCGTTTACAAGTTAATAGTCAAATTGAAGTAAATAAAATTTACTTGTATAAGTATCCTACAAATTTACTTATATGTGTATATTTTTTTTTACTTCTTCAAGTAAATAAAATACACTTGTACAAGTAGTACCCCTGACTGCTTGTATGGGACAATAAAACAAATCAAATGAAATAAAAGGGAAGTCCCTGGGGGTCATCCCCGCCCCCTTCAATTTGAGAATGTGCTATTAAATTGGGAATTTTTTATGCATAAAATGTAAGACAAAATCATATCATTTTCCTGTAAAAATGGAAAATGTATATTAAGTTTAACCTCTACACTGATTTAAGAAGTTGTAACATTTTGAATAATTATGGATGGGCTAATGATTATGATATATATGATTCTGATTTCATAGATATGATCACCAGATTACTTGAAAGTAACTGGATTGAGACCAGGGAAGTTGTATTACATGAATACCATTGCACATGATGCACTATTCCAAATAATTATGACGTCTTGAAAGGCTATTATATTCATTCTTTTTACACCTTACTTCGAAGTAACCTAGGCATAAACATATATACCAGCTAACATGAATCTATGGCAAGCCGTTTTACTATTTAATCAAATATAAAAAAGAAGATGTGGTATGATTGCCAATGAGACAACTATCCACAAAAGACCAAAAACATTAACAACTATAGGTCACCGTACGGCCTTCAACAATAAACAAAGCCCATACTGCATAGTCAGCTATAAAAGGTCAAGATATCTCATGTAATATATAAGATATCTTCTATAGTTTCATTTACATGAGATATCTTATATATTATATGAGATATCTTATATATTATATGAGATATCTTATATATTATATGAGATATCTTATATATTATATGAGATATCTTATATATTATATAAAATATCTCATAAGTTTATTAGAGATCTCATAAAGTATATGAGATATCTTATAAATATCTTTTATAATTTACAAGATATCTTTTATAATTTACAAGATATCTTTTATAGTTTATAAGACACCTTATATAGTTGATAAGACATCTCATATAGTTTCTAAGATATCTTACATAGTTTATGGGATATCTTATAAAGAAAATTATATATGTTATCTTATAAAGAAAATTATATAAGATATCATGTAAAGAAAATTATATAAGATATCTTATAAAGAAAATTATATATTAAAGATATCTTATAAACTATATATTTTATAATATATCTTATATAATTGATAAGATATCTCCAAAAGTTATTAAGATATCTTATGAATATATTTCAGATTAGCTATCTTATATAGTTGATAAGATATATTTAAGATATCTTATCAAGTTTATAAGATAGTTTATAAGATATCTTATATTTAAAAAGAAGATGTGGTATGATTGCCAATGAGACAACTATCCACAAAAGACCAAAATGACCCAAACATTAACAACTATAGCAGGGCTCGACATTACCGTTTGTCCGATTGTCCGGGACAAGTGGAAATAGGTGTCGGGCAAGTAGATTCATCATACTACTTGTCCGATGGGACAAGTGAAAAAATCGATGTCAGATGTTAATAGATCTAATTCAAGACTTATACTTTCCTAAAAATATGAGTGATTGTTTTATTGATCATACAAAATGAAATAAATATTCATTGATTGAACCAGAGACATATAAACTTGTATAATATGTCTCTGATTGAACGTATTTAAACATGCTGGCAGCCATTGACCAGGGGAAAATAAGTAAGGGGAAGGACACCAATGTAAATGTTTCTTCTTAGTATAAGCCTCTTGAATTAGGAGCACCTCCATATGCATGGTATGGAGTTTTACCTTACCTTAAACATTTTAAAATAAAGTTATTTTGATTTTAGGAATAGCATTATAGTGCCTAACAAGATTGTGTGAGGTAGACGAAATTGAATTAAAAACGATCGTATTGACTTTTGATGTGCAGAAATAGGCAGATCGGATATATTTTGACTTTATTAACTTACTTCTTAAGTTTGAGATTAATTGCAATGAACATATTCCAATGAGACTGAAAAATGCTTTTTTTTTTATTATGATAAATAATAATTTTACCTGCCGTAGTCGTGCGTAAAATATATTTCAGCATTTCTCTTAAGAAAATGACTTGTTCAATGGAACAAAACGTATTATTTGTAAACTTTCTCTTTTAATCTTCACAATAGGCTTTTAAAAAATAACATTTCAACTGTATATCCCGAAAATTTTGTGAAAATAGAATAATTGGCAATTCGTACCTTTCATACCTTATTACTTTCATTGATAAAACATAATATTGACTCGTCCAGTGTCCAGTCTGAAGGTCATTTTAGTTACCGTACACATTCATGCACGTTTTGATTAATCAATAATCATGTATGAAAAGCATAAACAAGTTTGAAGGTAAACTAATAACAATTTAATCCAATCAAATTGACTACGATTTAATAACAATGACCAGTCCACATCATAAAAATGTATAGGGGTAAACTGGGTAGGGAGAAAATGTCAGATATTTTAAGTTCATTATTTTGCAATAACGAATAAAATTTTGTTAACCAATAGATTTGTTATAATTTCATAAACATGTCATTATGTATGGTATTGGTATAGTTTTTGGATCTTTTAGTAGCGTATTTAAGGCTGTAGAAAGTTTGGCCTTCAAAAGTCAACATAATCATTGACTTTATACAGAAAATTCGCCTTTTTAAAACATTGAATGTTTCTCAACTAAAACTCGACAACAAAGCAAAACCTTTTTTTAAAACATCGCAAAAAAATTAATTCTGATTGATGCAGTGGTATCGTCATAAATTGCACTGGAGTGAACAGTGGTACATCAAACGTCGAATTCCCTCACACAATGTTATCACACACTATAAATTAAAAAAGGTTTCATCTAATAAGATCTATATGTTAAAATAATAAGTTAAGATGTAAAAATTAAATAAAATTTAAAAAGGCAGATTGTTTACTAAAATGTTTTATGTACATCATGATCATATACAAATTGTATGTAAAAATCAAAATAAATTGTAAAATCTTGCTTGGCACCATCAACATGATCAATAAATTTTAAAAGGTTTATTTGTAAACAAGGTGCCAGGTGTATTTGGTTTAAACCATACCACTACTTCAGAATGAATATAGGTCCATGAATAGGAGAACCTAGTGGTATGGGAAGAGATATGATTTAATGATCAACACATGATAGTGACAATGAGTCAGAGAGCTCAGTCTTGCAAATAAGCCTTCAGTCTGAAATAATAAAATGAATTTTGATGTGGTATTCATATAACATAACAAAATGTTCCCTTTATTGATCTTTATTAGGTACAATCAAAGGGCAAGTGTTATTATTGCATATAACATAAATTATCAATATGGAGGATTTTCAAATATTAATTCGGACAAGTGAGTTAAGAGTTCGGACAAGTTGATTTTCTTGCAACTTGTCCGAAGGGACAAGTGAGAAAAAATGATAATGTAGAGGCCTGTATAGGTCACCGTACGGCCTTCAATAATGAGCAAAGCCCATACCGCATAGTCAGCTATAAAAGACCCGATAAGACAATGTAAAACAATTCAAACGAGAAAACTAACTATAAAATTTATAAGATAGCTTTTCAGGGGTTTATCTGGGTATTTTGGGAAAAAGGACCCTGGCCACTTTTGGGAATTTTGTTTACGCCATTTATATAGAAATTGGGAAAACTACAAATAAACCAGAAGTCAGTTTTAGTATATATCCTGACAGGGGTTTATCTGGGTATTTTGGGAAAAAGGACCCTGGCCACTTTTGGGAATTTTTTTACGCAATTTATATAGAAATTGGGAAAACTACAAATAAACCAGAAGTCAGTTTTAGTATGTAAGTTTTGAGATATCTTTAAGATATCTTATATAGTTTATGGGATATCTTATAAATAAAATTATATAAGATATCTTTTAAACTATATATTTTATAAGATATCTCATATACGTTTAAAGATATCTTATAAACAATACATGTAGTTTATAAAATATCTTATATAGTCTAGAAGATATCTCATATAGTTTATAAGATATCTTATATTATCGCTATTTTGTGCATTTTTCGTTTGATCTTTTTTTGTGATAATTTTCATATCATGCTACTAGCTTGAGATGGAATAATTATCACTAGAAACTAAGGAGGCCACGTGGCGTTGCTAACGAAATTGACATGAGCATGATGAAATTGACAACGTCGTCATTGGTAAAATAGCGATAAATAGATTATCATTGGTCATCTCAACTCGATTGCTTTTCTCACTTTCGCTGTACCAGCTCAAGCGAGAAAATCAATCTCGTTGAGATGATCAACGATAATCTATAATAATCTATAAGATATGTTATATAAATTATTAGATACAGGATCTCTTATATTTTATGAAATTATTTTAAAATTTGTAAATTTCATAAACTTTATATATATCTTATATAATCTGTTAGACATGTTAGATATTTCATATAATATCTAATAAACTATACAAGATATCTTATAAAGTGTATAAGATATCTTGAAATTGAATTAAATAGCAAAATGGCTTGCCATATAAACCAATGAAAAAAAATCATCCATTTGGTATTTTTCATCAGGTCATCTTTATAAGTTTACCTTGATTAAAATGGATTTCATATTGAACTGGTCCATTGTCGTATTCAGAAAGACAATTACAAAAGTTTATATACTTAATAGATAAGATATTTAAAGCAATTGACCAGTGAACTTTAAAATTATTTGGAAAAATTGTAGATTTCATTAATAAGTAAAAGAATATTTGAAATTAACTTAAAACGATTTATGCATGCGCCAGAAAGTAATTCTCAAAAGTTGATGGTATTCTAAAGAAGAAGAAAGAATAATTTTCATAACTTTTGAAACAGTTCCATATTACAGCAAATTCCAACGAGTATGAAGCTTCGTGTAGATTCTTTGGTTAGCTTCCTTGCTAGCTCAACCATGAAATCATTATTAGGTAAGGTAAACAAGCCTATGGGTGGAGTCAATAGTTTAATAGAGAACCAATCAGAACTAGTGACAGAATAGAAACATTGTAAAACTAGTTTTACAAGTCAGTTTAAAAATAAGTTTTCAATCTAAATTTAAAATTTATTGATAATTATAATCTTTTTCACAAGCATGCTGTAGGTGTGTTTGATTTGCCAATTTTATTTCAATCAATCACTCGGTCCATTTATACATGTTATAAATCCAGTTATGCCTATGTACTTTACTATGGTACATTCACTGCGTAAATATACGGTTTATGACACCTTCTGCCTTAGAATTTCAAATTTTTCAAACTGCAATAATATAAAAACAGAAAAGTTAATGAATCATAGGGACGGGCCATTTTGTACATATACAAAGAAGAAACTTCGAGCAAGCATTATTATTTATTGTTTCATTAATTGCATTTCAAAGTTAGACAGGATTTTTTTTTTTGGCAAATAAACCAAGTTTTTTGTAGAAAATCCACAGATATTTTTGTTTTAAAATTTTAAGAATAGATTTCTCACTTGATTTTCTATATGATGTGCTAGCGTTTATTGTTTACAAACCTAAACAATCTTATTTTTTTTTTAAATCATGCTAAGTCACAAAAGTCGAGCGGTGTACTTGAAATGGTCATGTTTAAACCAATATCTAAATTTATAAACTTGATTTTAGGATCATCCTTGAACAAAACATAAACCGTAACTCCGTTTTTTACTTTATTTTAATACAAAGAATTTTTTTTATTCAATCAAAAACTATAAGAAATGAAATTTAATTTGCAAAGTTGTTTATTAAGTAAACTGTTTGTATGAAACAAACACATTATAAACAGGCCATTTATACGAGTGTTTTCATTGGATGCTAAATTGGTACTATGCTCCTCCCAATTTTAAGGTAATAATCACTTCATGGTTGAGCAAACAAGGAAGCTAACCAAAGAATCTACCCGTAGCTTCATACTCGCTGAAATCTGCTGTAAATGGTGATATCTTATTTCATGAATGGTCTAATCATCAACATAATTTTTCAAAAACGCTCAAACTTTTGTCTTTTGTTGATATAGAGCAAAATATAAAATAATTTATTTTCATCAAATTATATAACCATGCAGCTCTTCTGGGCGATCTGCTTTTACGAGATCGGCGCCCATTAAAATGGATTCATCAATATTATACCAAAATTTGAATTTGCACTTAGCAGAGGTCTGCTTTCACACCAATTTTGACAAACATGTTTTTGATCAACCTGCTAGGCGATCTACTTTTACGAGATCAAATAATCCCATAACATTTTAATCAATTGAATCCTGATGCTAAAATTGTTTACCACATGTTGACATAATCATAGATATCTATGACATAATCAAATCGTCCACTAAAGTCAAAATATAGGACACTTCATAAACACCTATACTTTGCCTATATTTTTCAACCTATAACGAAAAAAGTGCTAAACTTTTCCGAAAATACTGATTTTTATTTTATTTTCATGAATTGGGAATTTATATTCACAAATATTTTTTTGGGGCCGCTGGCCGATTTTAGGGCCGCAAAGCGGCCCTAAACTATATAGTGGAATCATCCCTGATAAAACAAGTCAAATGAAATAAAAGGGCAGTCCCTGGGGGGTCACCCCCACCCCCTCTTATTTGCAAACTTGTGAACGGTCAAGATCTCCACCTCTAAACCATATATATTCTTGTATGGGACAATAAAACTCATCAAATGAAATATAGGGGAAGCAGGGGTTAAAAAATCCACTAGCCCGACGCCCAGGACGAGATCATTTACGCCTCGGGCAATTAAAATGTGTAATCCGATATGCCCGATGGACTAGTAACAAAAAATTCTTGACGTTTCCAAAATAGAAAGTGAAAAATCCCTTCATCACTATTCTATGTTAGCCAATTCGAATCAATTAAATCATCGGGGATTTCAAGAATTTGAACTGGGTTGTACATATTTTAAAAATAGAACAAATAACTCTGGCATGTCTGATGGCCTGGTATCATGTGTTGATTGCAATTCTCGTACTTTAAATATCGATTTCTCATAACATGGCTTGGGGTATTGTACATTGCTTATCGTGCCAAGATTTTCAATTAACGATATTTGGGGGTATCAGGTATTGATTGGTATTGACCTGTCTTGTTGCACAGCTCTTGAGCACGAAACCATGCAACAAAATATTTTTTAATATTTTAGTACGGGAACCCCAGGAACTTCGTCAGTTTCAAAACGAAAAACGGTAGATGAAAGGAGTAACGAGGCTGAAAATTCATCCCCCAAAAATGCTAAATATGACGGGGAAAAGTCGCGGAAAAAAATTTATAGTGTCCAGGACAGAGGGGCTGCCAAGTCTTTAGCGCGAGACTCACACATGTTCATGCTTATTTGGCGGCATTTTCCTTTGATCTATTGTTTTTTCTCTTTGATCTTTACAATTTGGCCAAAAAATCACACATTCACTTCCTGAAAAGTTGGCAGAACTGGGACACAATGATTCCCCTGGCAAATTTTGGCTGTCGCTGAGGAAAAAAACAGACAATGCTCTGTGAATATTGCCGTTAGTTGCCCCAAGCACGCAAATAAAAAGTCTGCTTTGAATGTGGGAACAACTAATATAAAAAAGAAGATGTGGTATGATTGCCAATGAGACAACTATCCACAAAAGACCAAAATGACACAAACATTAACAACTATAGGTCACCGTACGGCCTTCAACAATGAGCAAAGCCCATACCGCACAGTCAGCTATAAAAGGCCCCGATAAGACAATCATGACAATGTAAAACAATTCAAACGAGAAAACTAACGGCCTCATTTATGTAAAAAAATGAATGAAAAACAAATATGTAACACATAAATAAACGACAACCACTGAATTACAGGCTCCTGAGTAAGTTAGATTAAGCACCAAAAGAATAAATTACAGATCAACAAATTTTTTTAAATACAGTGTATAATGTCTCCTTCAAAACAAAGGACACCCACTTTGTATTATGCAGCAAACTCTTGATTTTTAAGGCATACTATATATAGCTAGGGCTAGCAGGTCAGTTTTGATGGACTAGCAGTTCTTCCAACAGGGCTAGTAAAATCCTGCTGCCAATAAGTCCTGGGCTAGTTAGCTGTAACAAAAATTTTCAACCCCTGGGAAGTCCATGGGGGTCACCCCCACACCTCATGTTTGATAAATTGTAAAAGGTCAAGATCCCCACCCCTAAACCATATATATTCTTGTAAGGGACAATTAAACAAATTAAATGAAATATAGGTGGAAGTCCGTGGGGTCACCCCCACCCCCTCATGTTTGATAAATTGTAAACGATCAAAGGATCCCAACCCTTAAACCATATATATTCTTTTAGGGACAATAAAACAAATCAAATGAATATGTGACCATGGGAATGGCAAATTATGGGAACTTTGTTTGGGAGACTTCGTAACAGCATCCTGTTACAATTGCTTCTTGTTTTAATTAATTTGGTCGCGGAAATTAGCGACTAATGTACCGTCAGTCAAAATGAGAAAAACAAAGAGACAAATACAAACCCAGGTCCTTAAAAATAAGATGACAAATAGGACGAAATATGTCCTCCAAAAAGATGAGCAATTCCAGATTCTACCAAGACACCAACCATGCCAACCCGTGCGATTTTATGAATATCATGTTAGGGAATGTGAATCTAAGAAATACAGAGACAGTACACAGCACTTCCAATAACGATCGATCAGACATAGTCTGAGAGATGACACTAAACATATTTGTAGGGGTACCGATTTTATATCCCGAGCTTATTTTAAAATCTAGAAAAACATCCCCTGTGAGATGATAATGAATAATTCATGAATATGCATGAACATTTCATGAACTGTTCATGAACAGATTTCATGAACAGTTCATCATATCTTCATGAACATTTGATGAGCAATTCATGAACTGAAAATCGACAGTAATGTTCATGAACTTTAATGTTCATGAACAATTCATGAACAAGAAAGGTTCATGAGCATTTAAATGTTCATGAACAACAATGATCATGAACCCTTTCTTGTTCATGAATTGTTCATGAACTTTGTTCATAAATTGTTCATGAACATTGAAGTTCATGAACACTAAAATGTTCATGAACCTTTCTTGTTCATGAACTGTTCCAGTAGATTTCACTGGAATTATCACTGGTAAATCCACAAACTGATTAACTAATATAAAAATTATGTGTGATATATAAACTTCTCTTCCTTTCTGTAATTCAAAACTTGCTGTCTCTGTATTTCCAACAATAATTGCTGAATAAAGGTATTAAAATGGAGTCTGCATAAAATCTGTTTCATATCATTGCTGGCAGCTCATATTTAATCCCCTAAAAGTACAAAAATATCCACAAAGAATCAATTGTCCAAGAGGTAATGATTGTATGAAGCAATACATTCAATAGAAACAGCATTATGCATCTTAAATTGCATTGGAAGTTTAAGTTAACCTCAAATTAAGTACCCCCCCCCCCCCCCCCCCCCCCCCCTCTTTAACCCTTGAAGATGAAACTGGCGACTTAAATTATTATTAACGTTTCACCAAGTCAATTTACGATGAATATTATTCACACAATTTAATTTCTACATATCAGATTATCATATATACCCATGTACCATTTACATGTCAGATTACGATATGTCTGTTATGAATGTGACAACAATATATCAATTTATCATTCTTCATTAATTTATTGTCTGCCTAAACTTTCTGATGTTTTGCTCAGATTCAAATCCTAAATGTTTTATATTGCCTCAACAAATTGTATTTCATAATCATTATATGTTAAATCAAATACTTATCTGAAAACATCTGCGTTTGGATTCTCCATTTTTGTTATCCAGCGTAATCATATGACGTCATATTTGCAAGTGCGTTTAAGTCAAGGTGTCAATCTCGTCCCATATAATATCGGCCCGAAGTTGACTCGTCCCTGTTATGGTATTTCAGTGAACTTCTCAAAATCGGTCGACCGTTGGACTACGGAAACAGCCGATTTGCGGGGTTTGCCGGTTTGTAGAAATTTAAAATCACAAGAGTTACTTCCCCTTAATATGGGTGTTTGAGAATGTTTTGAAAATGTATTTCACTTTCATTAGAATATACGTTTTCCTTTAAAAATTTTAGTTTTGTATATAATATCTATCTTAAAATACAGCTACAACTTCTATTTCATCTTATTTTATTTTTTTATTTTGCAGGAATAAAAAAATAAAAACACCATACATTTATGATATTTCACGAATAATTAGGTAAAATGTTCTACTCTGAATGGACGAAACGGTATCTTTGATACTCATTCATACGTGAGATGTATTTTAATGATAAAAAAAAAAATATACGTGAGATGTAAGTTATAAATGTTACATCTATTGATTCATCAAAACTTCATGAACATTAATAAATACTTTTAATGAACATTTCATGATTTTTTATGAGCAGCTAGTGATTCATCAAAACTTCATGAACATTCATAAAATACTTTTAATGAACAGTTCATGAATTAAATTCATGAACCTTCATTTATGAATTATTCATGAATTTTCATGTACCATTCATGAACATTCACGAACCATTCATGATAGTTCATGAAGTCATGAATTTCTTCTCGCCGGGGATGCCTCTTTTATAATGGTTGGGGGAGAGGAAGGACTGATGAAATACCTGATTACAACAAAACTATTTACGAAAAACAAATATGACAGACATGAACCAACGACAACCACTAAACTACCAGCTACTGACAGTGACTTGGGACAGGCAAATTACAAATGTGGCCAGCGGGGTTAGAAATTAGTTGAAAAGGGCTTAACTCATCAGATCGATACAAAGCAAACAAACTTTTAACACTTATATATATAAACATACCGGACTTGACAGCGTATTTACAAATCCCTCACAACAACAAAAACACATTGTACAGATTTGAGAGTATTCTCAGGTATTGACAGCTAACTCAAAGCCTATAACACTAATAAAAAATCATATATCTAAGACATGGTGTGACATTCTTGTCCCGCGTGTGTCTTTGTCAAATGATTTCCCTTCTCCTGGACTCTCTCTTGGTTTGTTTACCATTCATTGGTTAAGACAGGGTTGCCCACCTAATCCTTACAGTGGCGGGTAGGATATGGCCATTTTGACAATATCCAATACACAGAATAAACTCTGTATTCACTATTGTATAGAGCAAATCATATGATGACCATGCCGAATTTGTTGAAAAAATTATCGATGAGAATCTGTACAAATAATTCCCTGTTTAACGTACAGTCAGGGGTACTACTTGTACAAGTACTTTTTATTTACTTGAAGAAGTAAAACAAAATATACTTATATAAGTAAATTTGTAGGATACTTAGGCAGCAACCATTTGATTTTCTGGGGGGGGGGGCTATGGTTTTTTTTGGAAAAAAAAGTTTGTTTCCAGTTTTTGGAGAAAAAAATAATTTGTTTTTGATTCTGAGAAAAAAAAATTATTTGTTTCACCCTCAGCTGCCACTATACATGCTATATGTAATGCTAAAATTTAAAGAAAAAAAATGTTTTCAACTTGTCGGGAAAAAAATATATTGTTTTTCGCCGCAGCCCGCAAGCGAAAAAAAAATTTGTCCAGAAAAAAAACCCATAGCCCCCCCTCGAAAATCAAATGGTTGCTGCCTTATACAAGTGAATTTTATTTACTTGTATAGGTAAAAAAAAATACTTAGTTATGTCCCTTAGACATTCAGATTCATCGTAAACAGACGTCTTAAAAGCCCAATATTTCAGAAGGTAGAAGACCTGGATCCTTCATACTTCATACTTTGGATATAGATGCCTTATGTTATGAAGTTTCTGTCTGTCATATGTCCATTGTCCTTGACCTCATTTTCATGGTTCAGTGACAACTTGAAAAAAAAATTAAGATTATTAGTATTCTTAATTTCTCTCTTAATATGAGTATTTGGATAACTATATTTGGTATGTGCGTACCTTGCAGGGTCCTAGTGCCCGTCAGACAGTTTTCTATTCATGGATCAGTGAACATGCAAGGTTAAATTTGTTTGGGTCGAGTCCATATGCATGTTTTTAACTTCTCTGTAACCTATGTACTTCATGGTTTTATGAGAATAAACTATCTATCATATCTCAAATACTGTATTTAATAGGTCTACTATATTTATGCCCTTGTTGGTCTGTGCATCCGTCTGTCCCTACATATGTCCGTGCGTCCCAAAGTTGGTATCCGTTCTCTAACTTTAGTTTGCCTCAACCAAATGTTATGAAACTTATACACAATTCTTATTTCCACAAAGGACAGATCAAGTTTGAATTTACCGTTCTAGAGTTATGCCCCTTTACAAATGGTAAAGGTGCTGAATTTTTCGTTTCCGTTCTCTGACTTAAGTTAGCCTCAACCAAATTTTGATAGTGACCTTTACTGTTCTTCAGTTATGTCCCTTTATAACTTTATACATGTTATATGATATGCAAGCGGGGGCAACTTCTGTGTCCCATGGAAACATTCCCAATTTATTTGTATATGGAATCATTATAAGATGTACATGTCCAACTGGCAGCTGTCACCCGACGTTGACCTCATTTTCATGGTTCAGTCAGTCAAGGATATAACTCTATAGAGTTATTACAGAAAAATAACATACATTTGTTATCGTGGACTAAAAAATCAAAGAACTGTGATAACATATGTATGTTACATGTTTCAAAGGAACAATATACATATATACATCATTAGTTTAATTTAAATGTATACAAGTTCTATTGATATTACTATTGTCTTTATGTATACTCAACTATAGAAAGATATAACAGTTCATAGTTTTCCAATCATGCATAGTACACCTATGTTATTACAGAAAAAGTACATGTATGTCTGTAATAACTAAAGGGTGTTATTACAGCTTCTCTTTTAACTCCAAAGCATTTGTTTAGACATATACATGTAATGCCAAATTATATCCGGGTGAAATTTGACCCGGAGGAAAAAAATGTCACAGTAGTTGTTGTTATTTTTTTATCCAGAGGAAAATATTTCCCTGGGATATTTTTTCCATTGCCGTGAAATTCTATCTGGGTAGTTAACTTATTGAATAGTTATTAGAAAAAACTTATCCTTTAAAAATACTATGAAATAATAATAGTGTATTTGAATGAAAACGAAATAGTTAAAAAAAATGTATTATAATGGGAAATAATTTCACAAAGTATCATTGAAAAAATTTCCTGAAATATTCAAGTCAATATCATCCTTTTAAAAAGAAATTTATCATGAAACTTAGGGAAGAAAACCAGAAGTAATTTCAAAGATCATAATTGTGAAAATAATATCATGATTAAATAAGGTTAGTGAAATACATGTAAAAGTGAGTTGTTTTCAGATCTCAGTACAAATATAAATTTAAAAGTAGACTAGGTAGAAATATAGTTGCATTACTACTGTTAACAGTAATAGAAGAATTTGATTATGATGATATTTTTAACTATATATAAATAGGTTTGTCTGGGGACAGAGATGTAGTTGTTGATTATATGGAAATCAGATAAATCATAACATAACAATATATTGGAACAAAAGCATGTTTAACAACTGGATAGTATTTACCTTTGAAATGTTATCTGTCTTATTAAATCAAGTTGTTAGTCATCTTATTATATAAATGAATATATAAAAAATAAGATTCAAGGAAAAAAATTTCACTATGAAATAGATTCAGAAATATATTAAATTAATCTCTTTAAAATATAAATTGCTCATAATTACCTCCCTTTGATAAATTATGCAAATTTGTTCTACCTTTGTGAAACATTTTATATATAGTCAGGTATATATTGATTGTGAGTAACTTACATAGTAGTTAATGGGACTCTATTTCACACGTTTCTGTGAAATGCCATGCCTGAAAAAAAATTACCGGGACAAAGTATCATCAGTATAAAATATCACAGAGGAAGAAATAAACCGTTACACACATGCTTAATTACAATGTATTTTAATTTATTGTAAGAAATAATGATCAGAGCATGTAATGAGATTCTGAGCAAGCTTCCCAGTAATTCCAAAGTGTTTCATACATTTCATATAGTATTAGTTAAGGCCAGACTTTTTTTATTATCTGTTTAACGAGAAAATTTGTAAAAAAATAGGGTCGAGGGGACGAAATAAAAAAAAAAAAAAAGTGCAAAATTGGTCCAGTCGACACTAAAAATAAAAATAAAACCAATCTAAGTGACTCTTTTTTTTTTTTTTTTTTTTTTAAGAATTTATCAAAATACAAGAACAATGGAAGAAAACAGACCTCTAGATTTCGAGCTGGGCTACTAAAATTTGATACAATTTAGTTCAAAATACAAACATCATTTAGGAATAATTTGGTCTGGGCTACCAGCTTGAGTTTCCTAAGTTTTGTCCCTGTGTAGGGTGCAAACGTGTACTGTAGGGTGCGAAAGTGAAAGGGGGTGAACGTGAATAAAAAAAGTGGTTTTTCAAATGATTTGGTCCCATCCATACACAAAATTCAAAAAGCATTACAGTCTGCACGGTTAGCCACTAGTCCGATGCCCCAGAATAGTAAATATTGATTTGGACTAGTGTTTAATGTAAAAAAACGGTCCCTTCCCGGAAGTCGCCGTTTTGTTTGACCATGCGACAAGAGATAAATTAATAATCGCAGACCCGAACTCGTACTTTTTTTTTTTTTTTTGTGGATTTCGTAACAGTCGGCAGAAAAAATAAAAATAAAAGTAGGAAGCACTACTTTTATTTTTATTCTGAAATCGGACAATGTGGAGTCGGCGGATCTCGTTAAACAGATAATAAAAAAAGTCTGGCTTAAGTTACATGCCTTTAATAACTAAGCCTTGTGATATATATAACAGCTAAGTTTATCCCTTAAAAGCCTTGTCTCATTGATTTACATGTTAATCATGTTAATGAAAAATGTATTAATTTAATTAAAAAATTAGTTATCATGGCTATGCATTTAGTTTCTGCGAAAAGTTTCAAGAGTTCCCTAGAGCCCGCTAAAAATTAAAATAGTTATGATTTATTTTACAAATAACAAACATATTTGCCTTTACTTTGTTGAACTTGTAATCATTATTGTTTAGCCTTTAGGGGCCAGATCAAGTGTGCCTCTGGGTGCGGAATTTTCTCGCTGTGTTTATGACCCATTGTTGGCCTTTGGCTGTCTCTGCTCTCTGGTTGGGTTGTTGTCTCTTTGACACATTCCTTGTTTCCATTCTCTATTCTGTTTAATCTGTTTACATGTTTTAAATTTTAAAACTTTTTTTCAGATTCTGATTGACTGGTGGCAGAAGGGGTATGACTATAAAGTGGCATTAAGGCCTTGCAGACAGACTTAACAATAACATGCTGAAGTTGCAATAACAGTTTGACGAAGACCCACATGTAATCCCATATAGACGGTTGTAGAACTTGTACCAACAGATTTCACTTTGGGTATTTAATTGTTTTGTAATAAGTAAGGGACTTTACTTTAACAGGTTTCTTTAAAATCACATAATCTTCAGTTGGCATGCTCAGATTGAAAAAAGTATTGCTTACGAGCTTCACTGTTCGACTTTCTTTCTCGCCTTGTAAAAGTAGTTAAACAGGTTTTTTTCCATTGTTATGCATTGTACCTGTGCAATAATTTCACAACGTGAAAACGTGAAATTTCGTATGAAGTGATTACTGTCAAGTATGAAAATTTTGTAATCTCTTTAAAACATATATAATGTCATTCCAAAAATATTTCTGCCTCGAAAAACACAAAAACTGGCACAGAAACACTTCTATATGTACTGGAGTCTGGATGTGTAAACTTTTTATCAGGATCTGAACATCATAATATTGAGTATGCTAAAAATAAGTGTTATTAAACATATTAAAGCTTGGACGGTAAATAGCTTAACATATTTTGTATAGTTTCATCACTCGATGCATAAAATTGAGGATGGAAATTGGGAATGTGTCAAAGAGACAACAACCCGACTATAAAACAGACAACAACAGAGTCCGTCATAGGTATTTTTATCGTTCGGCTGCTGTCCTGTGCAATATCTCCGATTATATAAATCCTCTGGATCATAGTGGGTGCAATATTACCTATTAACATGATTAAGTTAGAAATACGACGATGATGTATGAGTGCCAATTGAGATATCTTTCCATTCAATACACAATCTAGTAAAGTAATCAATCATAGGTTCGTTGCTGAAAAGTAAGCTATAAAGTGACCAAAAAATTATTTGTGTAAAATAACATAAAAAAAACCGGTGTCATATGGTATTTTGTACCCCATGGTAAAATGACCCCGGGGTCAAAATACCGCTATGGTAAATTGAACCCCCCCATGGTAAATTGAACCCCCCCCTGTATGGAAAATTGAACCCCAATGGTAAATTGAACCCCCCTGTTTTTTTCATTCTAGATGATTAATAAAACATTTAACATTATATAAAAGCTAATCAAATATTAAAAATCATTAATATAAAGAGGGGAGGTCAATTTTCAATGATTGGTTAAAAGAAAAATATTTGCTTGGTATAATCGCTCTGAAGTCTTAACCAACAAAATTTCATTCAAAAAACTTCTTAAAGCATTAAAACCAAACAATGTAGCTTGGACACTTTAATTCTTTGAAATTAAAAATATTTATATAGAATGGTAGACTTTTAAATTTTAATTCTCCATGGTAAAAAAGGGGAGGGGGTCAAATTACCATGGCTCAGTTAATCTAAAAAGTAAAATTTTCAAAACATCTTTTCAAGCTAATAAAATAAATACATACAACTTATTGGAGTATAATAAATATCTAAAGGAGTTACAGTAGCAAGATATTTTAACATGAAAGGTCTTTAGATGTATAGTAGGGGGTTCAATATACCATGGTACAATAACATGGCTAAGTAAAATTTTCATAATATCTTTTCCAGCATGTTAAATACATACAAACTACTTATTGGGGTATTAAAACTATAATAAGGAGTTAGAATAGCTTGGGTTTTTGAAATTCAAGGTCTATAGTAGGGGGTTCAATATACCATGGTAAGGGGGAGGGGTGAGGTCAAAATACCACAAAAATATTTTTTCTATAAAATATCTTCCAGCATGTTAAATGCATACAAACTACTTATTGAAGTATTGTTACTATGTTAAGGAATAAGAATAGCTTGAATTTTTGAAAATCAAGGTCTATAGAAGGGGGTTCAATATACTGCAGGGGGGTCAAAATACCATGAAAATATTTTTTTCTTCAAAATATTTATTCCAGGATGTTAAATGCCTACATACTACTTATTGAAGTATTATTACTATGTTAAGGAGTTAGAATAGCTAGAATTTTTGAAATTTAAGGTCTCTGGTAGGGGGTTCAATATACCGCAGGGGGGTCAAAATACCATGGAATTTTTTTTTTTTTCCTAATATCTTTTCCACCATTTTAAATACATATAAACTACTTATTGGAGTATTATTACTATGTTAAGGAGTCAGAATAGCAAGAATTTTTGAAATTTAAGGTATATGGTAGGGGGTTCAATATACCGCAGGGGGGTCAAAATACCATGGAATTTTATTTTTTTTCTAATATCTTTTCCAGCATTTTAAATACATATAAACTACTTGTTGGAGTATTATTACTATGTTAAAGAGTTAGAATAGCTAGAATTTTTTTAATTTAAGGTCTATAGTAGGGGTTCAATATACCGCAGGGGGGTCAAAATACCATGGAAATTCATTTTTTTCAAAATATTTTTTCCAGGATGTTAAATGCATACAAACTACTTATTGAAGTATTATTACTATATTAAGGTGTTAGAATAGCAAGAATTTTTGAAATTTAAGGTCTATGGTAGGGGGTTCAATATACCACAGGGGGTCAAAATACCATGGAAATTATTTGTTTTCAAAATATTTTTTCCAGGATGTTAAATGCATACAAACTACTTATTGAAGTATTATAACTATGTTAAGGAGTTAGAATAGCTAGAATTTTTGAAATTTAAGGTCTATAGTAGGGGGTTCAATATACCGCAGGGGGGGTCAAAATACCATAGAAATTATTTTTTTCCCCAATATCTTTTCCAGCATGTTAAATACATACAAAATACTTGTTGGAGTATTATAACTATGTTAAGGAGTTATCATAGCTAGATTTTTTTGAAATTTCAGGTCTATGGTAGGGGGTTCAATATTTTGACTACTTATATATAGACCTTAAATTTCAAAAATTCTTGCTATTCTAACTCATTAACATAGTAATTATACTCCAACAAGTAGTTTGTATGTATTTAAAATGCTGGAAAAGATATTAGGAAAAAAAAAATTTTCCATGGTATTTTGACCCCCCTGCGGTATATTGAACCCCCTACCATAGACCTTCAATTTGAAAAATTCTAGCCATTATAACTCCTTAACATGGTTATAATATTCCAATAAGACCTTTGTATGTATTTAACATACTGGAAAAGTTATTTTTAAAATTTTACTTAGCCATGGTATTTTGACCCCCCTGCGGTATATTGAACCCCCTACTATAGACCTTGAATTTCAAATATTCAAGCTATTCGAACTTGTTAACCTAGTTATAATATTCCAATTAGTAGTTTGTATGTATTTAATATGCTGGAAAAGATATTTTGAAAATTTTATTTAGCCTTGGTATTTTGACCCCCCTGCAGTATATTGAACCCTCTACCATAGACCTTCAATTTCAAAAATTATAGCTTATATAACTCCTAAACATAGTTATAATATTCCAATAAGTACTTTGTATGTATTAAACATGATGGAAAAGATATTTTTAAAATTTTACTTGACCATGGTATTTTGACCCCTCTGCGGTATATTGAACCCCTACCATAGACCTTCAATTTCAAAAATTCTAGTTACATGTATTATAACTCCTTAACATAGTTATAATATTGCAATATGTTCTTTGTATGCATTTAACATGATGGAAAAATTATTTTGAAAATTTTACTTAGCCATGGTATTTTGATCCCCCTGTGGTATATTGAACCCCCTACTATAGACCTTGAATTTCAAATATTCAAGCTATTTGAACTCGTTAACCTAGTTATAATATTCCAATTAGTTGTTTGTATGTATTTAATATGCTGAAAAAGATATTTTGAAAATTTTATTTAGCCTTGGTATTTTGACCCCCCTGCGGTATATTGAACCCCCTACCATAGACTTTCAATTTCAAAAATTCTAGCTTATATAACTCCTTAACATAGTTATAATATTCCAATAAGTACTTTGTATGTATTTAACATGATGGAAAAGATATTTTTAAAATTTTACTTGACCAAGGTATTTTGACCCCCCTGCGGTATATTGAACCCCCTACCATAGACCTTCAATTTCAAAAATTCTAGCTATAATAACTCCATAACATAGTTATAGTATTGCAATATGTTCTTTGTATGCATTTAACATGATGGAAAAGTTATTTTGAAAAATTTACTCAGCCATGGTATTTTGACCCCCCTGCGGTATATTGAACCCCCTACCATAGACCTTCAATTTCAAAAATTCTAGCTTATATAACTCCTTAACATAGTTATAATATTCCAATAAGTTCTTTGTATGTTTTTAACATTCTGGAAAAGAAAGTTTGAAAATTTTACTCTGCTATGGTATTTTGACCCCCCTGCGGTATATTGAACCCCCTACTATAGACCTTAAATTTAAAAAATTCTAGCTATTCTAACTCCTTTACATAGTAATAATACTTCAATAAGTAGTTTGTATGCATTTAACATTCTGGAAAAAATGTTTTGAAAAATAATAATTTCCATGGTATTTTGACCCCCCTGTGGTATATTGAGCCCCCTACTATAGACCTTAAATTTCAAAAATTCTAGCTTATATAACTCCTTAACATAGTAATAATACTTTAATAAGTAGTTCGTATGCATACAACATTCTGGAAAAAATGTTTTGAAAAATAATAATTTCCATGGTATTTTGACCCCCCTGCGGTATATTGAACCCCTACTATAGACCTTAAATTTCAAAAATTCTAGCTATTCAAACTCCTTAACATAGTTATAATACTCCCAAAAGTAGTTTGTATGTATTTAGCATACTGGAAAAGATATTTTGAAAATTTTACTAAGCCATGGTATTTTGACCCCCCTGCGGTATATTGAACCCCCTACCATAGACTTTAAATTTCAAAAATTCTTGCAATTCTAACTCCTTAACATAGTTATAATACTTCAATAAGTAGTTTGTATGTATTTTAAATGCTAGAAAATATGTTTTGAAAAAAAAAAATTCCATGGTAGTTTTACCCCCCCTGCGGTATATTGAACCCCCTACCATAGACCTTAATATTCAAAAATTCTAGCTATTCTAACTCTTTAACTTAGTAATAATACTCCAATAAGTAGTTTGTTTGCATTTAACATCCTGGAAAAAATGTTTTGAAAAAAAATAATTTCCATGGTATATTGACCCCCCTGCGGTATATTGAACCCCCTACTATAGACCTTAAATTTCAAAAATTCTAGCTATTCAAACTCCTTAACATAGTTATAATATTCCAATAAGTACTTTGTATGTATTTAACATGCTGGAAAAGATATTTTTAAAATTTTACTTGACCAAGGTATTTTGACCCCCCTGCGGTATATTGAACCCCCTACCATAGACCTTCAATTTCAAAAATTCTAGCTATTATAACTCCTTAACATAGTTATAATATTGCAATATGTTCTTTGTATGCATTTAACATGATGGAAAAGTTATTTTGAAAAATTTACTCAGCCATGGTATTTTGACCCCCCTTGCGGTATATTGAACCCCCTACCATAGACCTTCAATTTCAAAAATTCTAGTTTATATAACTCCTTAACATAGTTATAATATTCCAATAAGTTCTTTGTATGTATTTAACATGCTGGAAAAGAAAGTTTGAAAATTTTACTCTGCTATGGTATTTTGACCCCCCCCTGCGGTATATTGAACCCCCTACTATAGACCTTAAATTAAAAAAATTCTAGCTTATATAACTCCTTAACATAGTTATAATATTCCAATAAGTTCTTTGTATGTATTTAACATGCTGGAAAAGAAAGTTTGAAAATTTTACTCTGCTATGGTATTTTGACCCCCCCCTGCGGTATATTGAACCCCCTACTATAGACCTTAAATTAAAAAAATTCTAGTTTATATAACTCCTTAACATAGTTATAATATTCCAATAAGTTCTTTGTATGTATTTAACATGCTGGAAAAGAAAGTTTGAAAATTTTACTCTGCTATGGTATTTTGACCCCCCCCCCCTGCGGTATATTGAACCCCCTACCATAGACCTTCAATTTCAAAAATTCTAGTTTATATAACTCCTTAACATAGATAAAATATTCCAATAAGTTCTTTGTATGTATTTAACATGCTGGAAAAGAAAGTTTGAAAATTTTACTCTGCTATGGTATTTTGACCCCCTGCGGTATATTGAACCCCCTACTATGGAGCTTAAATTTAAAAAATTCTAGCTATTCTAACTCCTTTACATAGTAATAATACTTCAATAAGTAGTTCGTATGCATTTAACATTCTGGAAAAAATGTTTTGAAAAATAATAATTTCCATGGTATTTTGACCCCCCTGCGGTATATTGAACCCCTACTATAGACCTTAAATTTCAAAAATTCTAGCTATTCCAACTCTTTAACTTAGTAATAATACTCCAATAAGTAGTTTGTATGCATTTAACATCCTGGAAAAAATGTTTTGAAAAAAAATAATTTCCATGGTATATTGACCCCCCTGCGGTATATTGAACCCCCTACTATAGACCTTAAATTTCAAAAATTCTAGCTATTCAAACTCCTTAACATAGTTATAATACTCCTACAAGTAGTTTGTATGTATATTACATACTGGAAAAGATATTTTGAAAATTTTACTTTGCCATGGTATTTTGACCCCCCTGCGGTATATTGAACCCCCTACCATAGACCTTCAATTTAAAAAATTCCTTCAATTCTTACTCCTTAACATAGTAATAATACTCCAATAAGTAGTTTGTATGTATTTAAAATGCTGGAAAAGATGTTAGAAAAAAAATAAATTTCCATGGTATTTTGACCCCCCTGCGGTATATTGAACCCCCTTCCATAGACCTTAATATTCAAAAATTCTAGCTATTCTAACTCCTTAACTTAGTAATAATACTTCAATAAGTAGTTTGTATGCATTTAACATCCTGGAAAAAATGTTTTGAAAAAAAATTATTTCCATGGTATATTGACCCCCCTGCGGTATATTGAACCCCCTACTATAGACCTTAAATTTCAAAAATTCTAGCTATTCAAACTCCTTAACAAAGTTATAATATTCCTACAAGTAGTTTGTATGTATTTAACATACTGGAAAAGATATTTTGAAAATTTTACTTAGCCATGGTATTTTGACCCCCCTGCGGTATATTGAACCCCCTACCATAGACTTTAAATTTTAAAAATTCTTGCAATTCTAACTCCTTAACATAGTTATAATACTTCAATAAGTAGTTTGTATGTATTTAAAATGCTAGAAAAAATGTTTTGAAAAAAAAAAATTTTCATGGTATTTTGACCCCCCTGTAGTTTATTGAACCCCCTACTATAGACCTTAAATTTCAAAAAGTTTAGCTATTCAAACTCCTTAACATAGTTATAATACTCCTACAAGTAGTTTGTATGTATTTAACATGCTGGAAAAGATATTTTGAAAATTTTACTTTGCCATGGTATTTTGACCCCCCTGCGGTATATTGAACCCCCTACCATAGACCTTGAATTTCAAAAATTCAAGCTATTCTAATTCCTTAACATAGTAATAACACTCCAAATTGTAATTTGTATGTATTCAACATGCTGGAAAAGATATTTTGAAAATTTTAATTAGCCATGGTAATTTGACCCCCCTGCGGTATATTGAACCCCCTACTATAGACCTTGAATTTCAAAAATCCAAGCTATTCTAACTCCTTCACATAGTTATAATACTCCAATAAGTAGTTTATATGTATTTGGCATACTGGAAAAGATATTTTGCAAAATTTTATATAGCCATGGTATTTTGACCCCCCTGCGGTATATTGAACCCCCTACTCATAACCTCTAATAAAAAAAAAATAGCCAATAAATTGTAAATAAGATTATCTGCAATACTATTTCTTAAAAACAGGGGGGTTCAATATACCGCAGGGGGGTTCAAAATACCATATGTGAAAAATGACCCCGGGGTCAAAATACCATGCGGTATAATGACCCCGGGGTCATTTTACCGCATGGTATTTTGACCCCGGGTTCAATTTTTAGGGGGTTCAAAATACCATATGACACCGGCCTTATTTTATATACAAAAATAGAAATTTTTATATCCAATGCATAAAAGAAATATAGTAGGTTTAGGTGTAAAGGTGCAATTTTCACAAAACATATCAAATTTCCAACGTTGTCGGACATAAACATGGATAACATCATTAATGATTTTATTAAGATTGACAAATGTTCGAGTCCGAGTCTGTTAAAAATTAAAAAAAAATCTTATATCTCCATTTGAAAAAAAATCTTAGCAAAGACGAAAACCATATGAAACAACAGTTGTTTTCCACTACCGTCAGAGCAAAGGGAACAGTTTGAAAGTTCCAAATACTGAAATATGTCAAAAACCAATACTTTTTAGTAAACACTGTGATGTATGTAAATACTTTATAATGGAAACACGAACTTCTGAGGGATGTTTATATACAAAAATAAGGAGATGGGGTATGATTGCCAAATGGGACAACTATCCACTTAAGCACAAATAAAGTGGATGTAAGTAATGATAGGCAACTGTAACGCCTTCAACAATGAGAAAACCCCATACCGTATACTGTAGATTCATTTTTATTCGTGGTTTACCAATTTTCGTGGGTTTCGTGGGTCACAGCGAACCACGAATTTAATAATTCAACGAAGAATAATCCCGAGAAATGTATATGAAGTCGGATGTTTATTTTCGGTTATGTTATGCAGTTCTAGTATAGTGTTGACTAGCGGTAAACATTGTAACATGTAACATAACACACGTTTTTTTATTGAGAGAAGATACAAGTATTTTGATTAAATCTATAATAAATATATCGAATGTCAGCGATAATTTACTTTTTAAAATTGATTGAAACTGTTCATTGGAAATAACTGCAAGTTGTTAATTACCGTGTCATATTTTGGTTTACCAGTAATTAAAAATCAATAGGATTAAGTACGTGGATATTGCTGTAGGTAATATTGTTTATGACAGGAACATTTATGTTGAAGTTTCACACCTTATACTTATATTACTGTTTATTATATCGTGATTAGGGAAATGAGCTGTCAATCATAAAGTTTTGAATGCCTTATAAAATTTAGACAAAAATTTATTAATTGTACAACAAACATGTAAATAATTTGTTGTCTCTATCATTGTTGTAATCGAAGTTATCAATGAACACTTTAACCTAGAATGACCAAGTGAGGATTTTGACATTTCAAAACTTTTTCAATGAAATCCTTCTTTTTGGTTTGTTTTATTATTGATCAAACCAAGGAGGTTATATGATCTCCTAAATCAAAAAGAAATCCACGAATTACGTATCTATTTTTTTTGTAATCAGCTATCCACGAATTTACGTATACCACGAAACGTCTTTTTTCTCTATCCACGAAAATTGATACCCACGAAAATAAATGAATCCACAGTAGTCGGCTATTAATGGCCACGATTGATGATCAGTGTTCTTCCAAGGACTGAGTTGCACAAACGTCTATTAAAGTTAATAGTCTATTAAAAGTACACTTAAATTTAATAGTCTATTACTTGCGTTGCACAACATTTAATTAACGTTACTAATCTATTAACTCACTATTAAATTTAATTGAACGAAGGTGCGCTATTAAGTCCTTAATTGTTCATTTAAAATGGATGCCATGCAAGTGCTTGGATTACTTGTACCTCAAAATCAGCCGAAAAATACCGTGACAGGCTTCTCAACTCGATGATTTGACGGACTTAGAGCCTCGCACAGCCGGTGATATCCCACATTGTATATATGATTTCGTCACAAAAAGAATTGTTTTTGTTATTATTAAAATAATAATAGAAAGAAAAGATAAAAATTGATAAGTTTTTGAAGCATAAATGAAGATATATATATAACTGTTATTCTATGATTAACCATTTTCATTATGAATCTATTAGGGAAACAATGGTTTTATTTTCAATCTCTTTCTCTTTAGTCTGTACTGTTCCGCCTATATCAGACGACCCACTTTTCAGTGTGAATATCATTAAATTGTCCAATGTACTAATCATGCTAATATTGTATGTTTATTTCTCCAAAATTAACCATTTTAGAAGGCATGCATGGACGAAAGCATTGGACATTTGAAAACCTTTTATAACAGGGGTGAAGAATGTGCAATCTCCGTTGACGCTTTGATAAAGAGTGCTTTCTTTCATGTCCGCATTTCTACCAAGTATGGCATGCCGAGTTAACATTTTAATGATTACTACAGATTGGAGAAATGAATAACAGAACAGTGCACAATAACGTACAATAACATACATTGTTATTCGTAGGAGATAAGAGAAACTATGTGATAGTTTTTATTTTTTTTTATTTATTTAAGATGGCATGGTGTATGTCCATAATATTTATATCCAATACATATTTATTAAAAAAAATTTGCAACTGAAAACTGTAATGAAGATGAAACAAAACTATCCGACACTTTGGTATATCTTGGATATAAACTTAAAATTAATATCTGATATTCACATGGGATAGGGTTCATAATAACAGAAATTATTGGACTTATATGGGGTTGCCAATATATTCCGACACATCATTATTCCGACACCCCACTGTTCCGACACCCCAATAGGCCGACAATTTAAAGGTTAATAACTGCAGTTATAGAAAATAAACTTCATGAGTAGAGCTTCACGAGAGTGTGGATGCGGGTTTACAGAATAGAGAATAATGGGGGGAAACTTAAAGAATAGAGAAAAATGGACCAATAACAAAGAATAGAGAAAAATGAGGTGTTTAAATATAAAGATTAGAGAATAATTGGCAAAAAGTATAAAGAATTCAGATAGGAATTAACGACCCCTCCTCCGCAATCCAGACACCCCTTCATAAAATAGTTGTCACTGTCACAGGAAGGTTCTAGTTTTTATTATTCCGATTTACCAGCATTTTTTGCTGTTGTAAACTTGTTCTTACAGATTCCTCATAGACCGCGGTAAATTTTACAAAGTTCTATTTGGTTTAACACTGTCTTTAGAGTTCAATGTATTAACTTTAAATAATTCACTCTTCAATTAAATAGTGTATAAACATTGTTGTATATAAACAAACTAAACTAATGTTCTTCTCAAAATAATTCTGTAATGCGCGGATACACCGGACTGCATCATTCGATAACAATATGGACTAGGTCAATAATATTATAATATTGGGTCAATGGAAGGCGTCCCAGAAAAAAATCAAAATAGCCTTGCCAGACGTCAAAATTATTTGGACTAGGTCTATAATATTATAATATTGTGAAAAAAAACTAGTCTTTGCTATGCAATAACAAATATATGGCAGTTTTAATTTACAGCCGTAGTTTTTCTTCGTAAAATTCTACATACAGCAGATCGATATTGGTGTCAACATTGAAAATTAATACACATTTTCCCTGAAATATGATGTATAAACAAATAATGTGTAAATGTAATCTCCATTGACGTTTTGATAAAGAGTGCTTTCTTTCACGTCCGCATTTCTATCAAGTATGGCATGCCAAGTTAACATTTTTTAAATGATTACTACAGATAAGAAACACAAATAACAGAACAGTGCACAATACCATACATTGTTATTCGTCGGACACAAAGAGAAACTACGTGATAATTTTGATATATTACATAGTGAATTAATTTAGTTTTTTTTAAATAAAGATGGCATAGTGTATATTGTCCATAATATTTATAACCAATAATACATATCTAACATTTTTTTTGCAACTGAAAACTGTTATATAGATGAAACGAAACTATTCTACACTTTTGTGTATCTTGGGTATAAACTTCAAACAAATATCTAATATTGACTGCCGTAATAGAAAATATACTTCATGAGTAGAGCTTCATGAGGGTGCTGATGTTGATTTACAGAATAGAGAATAATAAGGGGGGTAAAGAATAGAGAAAAATAAGGTCCTAAAATAATGGGCAAAAAGTATTAAAAAATAGAGAAAATGGCAAACATTTTAAAGAATACAGATATGAAAGACCCCCTCCTCCTCAATCCAGACACCCCTTGGTAGAATAATTGTTGACATGGTATTTGAACTATTCGTTCTAATATCACAGAAACAGATTTTAGCATGCCACATATCGGGTATAACTATCAAAGAAGTACCATGACCATATGCATATAAAGAAACTGAAAACTTTGCAAGTTTTGGTATAAGAAAATGGGAACACATTCTACTAAAAAAAAGAAATGTCATCAGCAGTGCAGTCTCTCTTCATAAAGAAAAATGTTCATGTGATCAGGGAACGACCATTTAACTTCAAGGGGGTGATGGTTTTTTTCCTAAAAAAAAATATTCTGATCCCCAATTTGATGGAAAAAAATATTTCTGGTCAAGCAGATGAACAAAAATATTTTGAATGCAGATTCCCCCATTCCTTATATATAGTGTTAAACAACACATGCAAACATGCGACACGAAAATTACTCTAGCAACCAACACCACCCCTTTTGACACTCACAACGGAAGGTGCCAGTTTTCACTATTCCGATTTACGAGCATTTTTTGCTGTTGTAAACTTATTCTAAAAGATTCCTCACAGAGAACGTGGCAAACTTTACAAAGTTCTATTTGGTTTGCCACAGTCTTTATAGTTCAACGTACCGCGTATTAACTGACTCTTCAATTTTAAGTAGTGTATAAACATTGTTGTATATATAGACTAACTAAACTAATGTTCATCTCAAAATAATTCTGTACACTAAACTAAGCATCTCTCATACAATCGTCTAAGCGGTAAAGCCTAACTGGAGCCTTAACTTTCTAATTCCACTGCTATGGGAGAGATACATAGCTGTGTATCGTCATGTTAGTTATTCGATAAAGCTTCACAAAGCTTATTTAGTTTGACAAAATGTTCGCTACACCGCGTCTCATTCATTCTTTATTTTTAGGGGTGAATATATCCGACCACTTTCACAAATACATATCTACCAATCAACCGTGATAAATTGCCTGAGCCTGCTGCAATGCAAATTCGCGGCGGTTCCTATTCAATACTAGTATGTACTTTCATTGTCTAGTGGCAGTTCAAGTGTCATTGACCTTTTTTCATGCCAGATGGCAACTATGACAGGGCCTATCTACTTTTTAGCTCACCTGGCCCAAAGGGCCAAGTGAGCTTTTCTCATCACTTTGCGTCCGTCGTCCGGCGTTAGCTTTTACAAAAATCTTCTCCTCTGAAACTACTGGGCCAAATCAAACCAAACTTGGCCACAATCATCAGTGGGGTATTTAGTTTAAAAAATGTGTGGCTTGACCCGGTCAACCAACCAAGATGGCCGCCACGGCTAAAAATAGAACATAGGGGTAAAATGCAGTTTTTGGCTTATAACTCAAAAACCAAAGCATTTAGAGCAAATCTGACATGGGGTCAAAATGTTTATCAGGTCAAGATCTATCTGCCCTGAAATTTTCAGATGAATCGGTCAATAGGTTGTTGGGTTGCTGCCCCTGAATTGGTAATTTTGAGGAAATTTTGCTGTTTTTGGTTATTATCTTGAATATTATTATAGATAAAGATAAACTGTAAACAGCAATAATGTTCAGCAAAGTAAGATCTACAAATAAGTCAACATGACCAAAATGGTCAGTTGACCAGTTTAGGAGTTATTGCCCTTTATAGTCAATTTTTAACCATTTTTCGTAAATTAAAGTAATCTTTTACAAAAATCTTCTTCTCTGAAACTACTGGGCCAAATTAATCCAAACTTGGCCACAATCATCTTTGGGGTATCTAGTTTAAAAAATGTGTGGCATGACCTGGTCAACCAACCAAGATGGCCGCCACGGCTAAAAATAGAACATAGGGGTAAAATTCAGTTTTTGGCTTATTACTCAAAAACCAAAGCATTTTGAGAAAATCTGACGGAATAAAAATGTTTATCAGGTCAAGATCTATCTGCCCTGAAATTTTCAGATGAATCGGTCAATAGGTTGTTGGGTTGCTGCCCCTGAATTGGTAATTTTGAGGAAATTTTGCTGTTTTTGGTTATTATCTTGAATATTATTATAGATAGAGATAAACTGTAAAACACCAATAATGTTCAGCAAAGTAAGATCTACAAATAATTCAACATGACCAAAATGGTCAGTTGACCCGTTTAGGAGTTATTACCCTTTATAGTCAATTTTTAACCATTTTTCGTAAATTAAAGTAATCTTTTACAAAAATCTTCTTCTCTGAAACTACTGGGCCAAGTTAATCCAAACTTGGCCACAATCATCTTTGGGGTATCTAGTTTAAAAAATGTGTGGCATGACCTGGTCAACCAACCAAGATGGCCGCCACATCTAAAAATAGAACATAGGGGTAAAATGCAGTTTTTGGCTTATAACTCAAAAACCAAAGCATTTTGAGGAAATCTGACATGGGATAAAAATGTTTATCAGGTCAAGATCTATCTGCCCTGAAATTTTCAGATGAATCGGTCAATAGGTTGTTGGGTTGCTGCCCCTGAATTGGTAATTTTGAGGAAATTTTGCTGTTTTTGGTTATTATCTTGAATATTATTATAGATAGAGATTAACTGTAAACATCAATAATGTTCAGCAAAGTTAGATTTACAAATAAATCAACATGACCGAAATGTCAGTTGACCCCTTTAGGAGTTATTGCCCTTTATAGTCAATTTTTAACCATTTTTCGTAAATCTAAGTAATCTTTTACAAAAATCTCCACTGAAACTACTAGGCCACAATCATCTTTGGGGTATCTAGGTTGAAAAATGTGTCCGATGACCTGGCCATTCAACCAAGGTGGCCGCCACGGCTAAAAATAGAACATAGGGGTAAAATGCAGTTTTGGGTTTATAACTATGAAACCAAAGCATTTAGAGCAAATCTGACAAGAAGTTGAATTGTTAATCAAGTCAATATCTATCTGTCCTTTTTCAGATGAATTGGACAACTGGTTGTTGGGTTGCTGCCCTCCAATTGGTAATTTTTAAAGAAATTTTGCTGTTTTTGGTATTCTTGAATACTATTATAGATAGCGATAAACTGTAAACAGCAATAATGTTCAGCAAAGTAAGATCTACAAATAAGTCAACATGACCTAAATGGTCAATTGACCCCTTAAGGAGTTATTGCCCTTTATAGTCAATTTTTAACAATTTTCATTAATTTGGTAAATTTATGTAAATTTTTACCAAATATAGTTCTCTGTTACTAATGGGCAAAGTTCATTATAGATATAATTGTAAGAAGCAAAATCGTTCAGTAAAGTAAGAACTTCAAACACATCACCATCACCAAAATACAATTTTGTCATGAATCCATTTGTGTCCTTTGTTTAATATGAACATAGACCAAGGTGAGCGACACAGGCTCTTTAGAGCCTCTAGTTTTTACTGTCAACTGATTGTTCTCGGCCTGAACATGCATGTCAGTAATATTTGCCACTGGACATCACGCAAAATTGAAATATTGTAAGTACTTTTTGATATGTTACTTGTATTATTATTTTTAGGACTATCAGGAGGAATAGGTTTAACTGATGGAATTATTCTCTTGAAATCAAAATTATTTATTTAAAAAAGTTGTTGAATTATTCCATGTCAGACTATTTGGGGTATCGGACTACCATGGGGTGTCGGACTAATGGGGCGTCGGACTAATGGGGCGTCGGACTATTTGGTTGTCGCACCAATGGGGTGTCGGACTAATGGGACATCTGAATAACGGGGCTGCCCCGATTTATGATACTTAATTTCTTCTCTCGTGTATTTTTTCCAAGAATTTTCAATCCCTTGCAATGACAACACAAGCAATTTCTTGTATCTTGTTTAAAATAAATTAGCGGCTAAATTTTTCTCAAGGAAGATTAAAAATTTCTGATTTTACCATGATTGTGCCAAATGCTATAGCAATTTATTCGAGTTCCCAACCTTCCATAAATGAAGTGAAAAATCGACTTAGATTGAGTCAGACTCTCGAAATGGAAGATATAAATATAGCAGGCTGCAGTTGTCAATTTTCCTTTGTAGACGTCGACAACAAACTTTATATTAAAATAAGTAACATAATGGAATTTAAGACTAATGCTTTTTTATTCCCCTATTCCCCTCGTTTTTCGAGACTTTTCTATCCTTTTCAATACAACATATGCAATTTCTTGTATTTTGGAATTGGCCATTTGGTGTCAATTGAAAGTAGACCCAGGGTTGCGTTCAATATATTATCGGCTACGTAGATATATGACTATTGAACGTGTAGCTAGCCTAGCAGCTATAAGTAGATATTGATAGCAGCTAGGCTAGCTACACGTTCAATAGTAATAAATCTACGTAGCACTACGTAGCATTATTTAGTTGCTACGATGTTGAACACAACCCAGTTGAAAAATGCTGAAATCGCTGAAATCGTGTTGACGTCATGAAAAATTTATGAAAATCGTGTAAATCATGATGACGTCGTGAAAATGATGAAAATCGAGAAAATCGTAATGACGTTGTGAAAAAATGATGAAACTCGCAGAATTAAATGGAGCTTAATTGACTATTAAATTGTTAATAGTCACTTAATTGTCTATTAGTAAATAGTATCCTTAAAAGTGATTCGTGCAACGCTATTAAATCACTCTATTAACTAATTGTCAATTAGATATTTAATAGTCTATTAGAAGTTAATAGTCTATTAACTTAATAGACGTTTGTGCAACCCAGTCCAGGCCGTTTTAGCGTCGCGGTGCCGCGACGCTATATTTTTTCACCGTGATGCTATAATAATTCCCGCGACGCTATAATTATTTTGAAGATGCTATTTTACTTGTCCTCAATTTTGAACTTTCATCTATTATCGATTATGATCATAAAAATTATATCACCTTTAATTGTAATCCCTTTAAGTCGGACACTTAAAGCAATTAAGAGATTAAATAGCTAGGTGTTAATTGCCCTCAGGGTGATAACTGTTTGGATGCGAATATCCCAAGCTGACACTTGTGGCATGACTAATACCACGTGTCTGCAATCACCAATTTCGACATGGAAAAATGCAATCACAAAAAAATTCGAAATCTACGTTTTGTATTAAGAAATTTCAAAGATTGAAATGACTTTTTTTTTTTTAAAAAGGTCGTTTATTTGTGAAACTCTCCAAAAATTACTTTCTTACTCTTCCGGTAATACGAGAGCGAGAATTTTGGTTTAGAGCTAAAATAAGTTTTATACTTCTTTAAAAAGTTATCATAATTGGCTTAAGTTTATGTTGAATCCATTTAATGCATTAAAAGCGTCTTATTCATTCACAATCTCTTGTCAAACAATGTTTATTCTCGGACTCATTTTCGTAAATTTTTCTACGGCTGCCATTGCACATTTTTGTGTAAACTACGGATAGGAACTGGACCAGATATGACAAAAATCCACATTTTAATGACAACAGATGGACAGTAGACAGAAAAAATATACCAAGAGAGAAAACTACGCATTTACCGACTATTTGTAAGATAACTTTGTTAAAAATACATATCATTTTGATGTAAAGATAAGAAACAACTGGGACTAATTCATTGAGTGCCATGAAACAATGAATTTCATAAACATGATAAAAAAAAGTTTTTAAATTGATTTTTTTTTTGCTACATTATCTTTACTTAATATAATATAAAAAATAGTTAATTTTGTGTACTAGATATTTAGTTTTGTATATATACAGGTTGCACTATAATGAACCATTCATTCATTTGACTTATTGTTGGGTAACTGAAACCACATATTTATTTTTGGCACAAAAGCAAAAAAATAATTCTGTAACTATAAATGAATAAAGAAAACATAAACTGAAACTATTGTTTTTGTGGTTATAGTTTAATTGTATTCTCAGTTATGAATTGAACAATATAAACTAAAACGTATAAAGGAAATAGAGCATCAACGTGACGCAACAAATGACATTAAAAAAATACAGTTATTTTTTTTTACGCAAAATGTGATGCTATCCAAAATTTCTGGGGAGAACACTGATGATTATACGCTATTGTCTCTTAAAGACAAATATATTAACACATTTTGTCCTTGATTTAAATTACTTTTTAAACATAAAAGTAGGTGCAATATATATTTTTAAACTCAAAAAGTTTAGTGACCCCATCAGATACTTGACAAACTCTTAGTCTTCTTCTTTTGTAAAGACACAAAATTCATGGATCACACATTTCTCTTTAACTATCTATACGAAAGTTTCTGCACTCATGAATATTAGCATCGGCTGTAATCGACGGCTAACTTTACACTTGTATGTTTGTCTGATGTGTAATTGTGTTTTTCACTGTTGTTTTGTTGCTGTCTGGTGGACAAATACATGAATTCTGCATGTCATCATCAAACACGTGAATAGCTATATATCTGGTTAATCAAACACTTTTTCTTCGCAAAGAAAGAACTCTTCATTAATCTGAGCATGGAACGAATACTTTATATCACGAACTATAAATGTGGATACAAAAAATGAAAAACTAAGCGAAATTGTTAATCCCACATTGCACGACAAAATGTGTTGTATTTAAGTAAGTAGCATGTGTTCTTGGTTGATTGTAAACACGTAGTAGTCCATAATGCATTGTTGCTCATCATGCTCATTAAGTGGATTGGTAAAAAAAACCAGGTAACAATAAATTGCGTCACACGTAAATAAACAATTACACGTGCGAGAACATAAGTATGCTAATTCGTGCATTTCCATATAAGGTAGTGTTCCTGACCTGAGTAATGATAACATCAAAATTTCTTTTTGGCTTTTTTTTTAAAGTCATGTGTGTTATGAAGGTAGATGTCACAGTTGTTATGTGGTAATTCATTTTTGCTGTGTGTGTCAATGTTTATTTTTTTACATGATCCTGTTTGTGTTTCAGATTTGCAAATATCATTTTCATTATTAATTAAAAATGTACTTTCAATAAATTTTAGGGAGGAAGTTTGATGGTTTTTGGCATTCCCTCTTAATTAGAAAATAATCTATTATAAATATTCAATCAGAATCCCAGTTCAGAGCTGTTTTAAGCTTAAATGTTGTGTCCATACTTATTCAACTGTTCAGGGTTCGACCTACATTGTATGCAGGAAAATCCAGTTTGCTGTCACTTGACAGCCTCTTGTTCTTATTATTGAAGGCCGTACTGTTGCCTATATTAAATTGCTTACATCCACTTCATTTGAACTTAAGTGGATAGTTGTCTCATTGGTAATCATATCTCCTTATTTTAATAAATATACAATGATTTCAATTTCTTTTACAGGATATAATGGCAAGTTGGGATGAGGTAAGTTTTTCTTCTAAAAAGTCATTGTCATGTGACCTATGTCATGTGTCCCATGTTGTCTATAAACTGTACAGAAAGATACAGGTGTGTAGTATTCTCAGAGTCAGTCAGTGTCATGTGACCTACAAAATGTATGTCATGTGATCTATGTTGTCTACACACTGTACATAAAGATACAGGTGTGTAGTATTCTCAGTCAGTCAGTGTCATGTGACCTATGTCATGTGACTTATGTTGTCTATAAAATGTACATAAAGATACAGGTGTGTAATATTCTCAGTCAGTCAGTGTCATGTGACCTATGTCATGTGACCTATGTTATAAAGATACAGGCGTGCAGTACAAACCTCAACAAAAACTTAGGCTGATCTCAAAACTGATGCATATACAATTGTCTACAGACTTTTCTAAAAAAACAAACTCTTAAATTATAGACAACAATTTCACTCCTTCTTGGTAATCACTGTTTTTGGTATAAACTGTTGGAACTGTAAAAATGTAGCTTGTTAAATTCAATTATTACATTTATAATACATTTGTATGTTCTAGAGAAAAATGTAAAAGCTTTGTTTTGCTTACAGAAACTTCTTACAGCTGCAAAGGAGGGGAATATAAAAGAGGTAGAAATATGTGTAAAGAACAGAGCTAACTTGGAATGTAGAGATAATTTTGTAAGTAAAGTAAAATGTTTAACACATTTACAGATATTTATTATATAGTACACATAATGTGGATCAGTTAAACATTGCCCTTGTTAGTGTTCTATGATTCAGTGTACATTCTATTTATTGCAAATACTCTTGTCTTCAAAATATTTAGAAACATAGTATTATGATATATTGTGATTAACTTTATTACACTGATGAATACCACTCCAGTTTGTATGTCAAAGAGTTGCTGTCTGATACTTCGTAACTGTATACAATTGAAATATAGATTTACTTTATTACACGTAACATAGTATTCTAGACAAAAAACATTACTTTGGTCCCAAAAAAATCTTGCATGACCATGACTTGAGACATGACACCTGATCATACAACTTTCATTGACCACTCCTGTACTGAACATGACATGTGACACCTGATCATACAACATGCATTTACCACTCCTGTACTGAACATGACATGTGACACCTGATAATACATCATTCATTTACCACTCCAGTACTAAACTTGACATGTGACACCTGATCATACAACATTCATTAACCACTCCTGTTCTGAACATGATATGTGACACCTGATCATACAATATTCATTTACCACTCCAGTACTGAACATGACATGTTACACCTGATTATACAACATGCATTTACCACTCCTGTACTGAACATGACATGTAACACCTGACTATACAACTTTCATTTACTACTATTGTACTGAACATGACATGTAACACCTGATTATACAACATGCATTTACCACTCCTGTACTTAACATGACATGTGACACCTGATCATACAACATTCATTTACCGCTCTGGTACTGAACATGACATGTAACACCTGATTATACAATCTGCATTTACCACTCCTGTACTGAACATGACATGTGACACCTGATCATACACCATGCATTTACCACTCCTCTACTGAACATGACATGTAACACCACATCATACAACATTCATTTACCACTCCTGTACTGAACATGAAATGTGACACCTGATCATACAACATGCATTTACTACTGTCTGAACATGACATGTGACACCTGATCATACAACATGTGACATACCAATGAGACTCTTATAGTCAACACCAACATGTGACATAACAATGACACTCTTTACCTCAAAACCAACATGTGACATAGCAATAACATTCTTTACCTCAAAACCAACATGTGACATAGCAATGACACTCTGATAGTCAACACCAACATTTGACATAGCAAATACCAGATGACACTCTTTACCTCAACATAAACATGTGACATAGCAATGACACACTTATAGTCAACACCAACATGTGACATGGCAATGACACTCATATGCTCAACACCAACATGTGACATAGCAATGACACTCATATGCTCGACACCAACATGTGACATAGCAATGACACTCTTATAGTCAACACCAACATGTCACTTAGCAATGCCACTCTTATACTCAACACTAACATGTGACATAGCAATGACACTATTATAGTCAACACAAACATGTGACATAGCAATGACACTCATATGCTTAACACAAACATGTGACATAGCAATGACACTCTTTACCTCAACCCCAACATATGACATAGCGATGACACTCTTATAGTCAACACCAACATGTGACATAGCAATGACACTCTTTACCTCAACACCAACATGTGACATAGCAATGACACTATTATAATCAACACCAACATGTGACATAGCAATGACACTCCTTACCTCAACACCAACATGTGACATAGCAATGACACTCCTTACCTCAACACCAACATGTGCATAGCAATGACACTCATATGCTCAACACCAACATGTGACATAGCAATGACACTCTTTACCTCAACACCAACATGTGACAGATCAATGACACTCTTATAGTCAACACCAACATGTGACATAGCAATGACACTCATATGCTCAACACCAACATGTGACATAGCATTGACACTCTTTACCTCAACACCAACATGTGACATAGCAATGACACTCTTATAGTCAACACCAACATGTGACATAGCAATGACACTCCTTACCTCAACACCAACATGTGACATAGCTAAGACACTCATATGCTCAACACCAACATGTGACATAGCAATGACACTATTTACCTCAACACCAACATGTGACAGATCAATGACACTCTTATAGTCAACACCAACATGTGACATAGCAATGACACTCATATGCTCAACACCAACATGTGACATAGCAATGACACTCTTTACCTCAACACCAACATGTCACTTAGCAATGACACTCTTATAGTCAACACCACCATGTGACATAGCAATGCCACTTTACCTCAACACCAACATATGACATAGCAATGACACTCTTTACCTCAACACCATCATGTCTCTTAGCAATGACACTCTTATACTCAACACTAACATTTGACACAGCAATGACACTCTTATAGTCAACACCAACATATGACATAGCAATGACACTCTTTACCTCAACACCAACATGTGACATAGCAATGACACTCTTTACCTCAACACCAACATGTGACATACCAATGACACTCTTATAGTCAACACCAACATGTGACATACCAATGACACTCATATGCTCAACACCTGATCATACAACATGTGACATACCAATGCTACTCTTATAGTCAACACCAACATGTGACATAACAATGACACTCTTTACCTCAACACCAACATGTGACATAGCAATGACACTCTTTACCTCAACACCAACATGTGACATATCAATGACACTCTGATAGTCAACACCAACATTTGACAAAGCAATGACCAGATGACACACTTTACCTCAACATAAACATGTGACATAGCAATGACACTCTTGTGACATATCAATGTCACCCTTATAGTCAACACCAACATGTCACTTAGCAATGACACTCTTATAGTCAACACTAACATGTGACATATCAATGACACTCTTAGTCAACACCAACATGTGACATAGCAATGACACTCTTATAGTCAACACCAACATGTGACATAGAAATGACACTCTTATAGTCAATACTAACATGTGACATAACAATGACACTTCTTACCTCAACACCAACATGTGACATAGCAATGACACTCTTATAGTCAACACCAACATGTCACTTAGCAATGCAACTCTTATAGTCAACACTAACATGTGACATAGCAATGACATTCTTACAGTCAACACCAACATGTGACATAGCAATGACACTATTATAGTCAACACCAACATGTGACATAGCAATGACACTCTTATAGTCAACACCAACATGAGACATATCAATGACACTCTTATAGTCAACACCAACATGTGATATAGCAATGACATTCTTTACCTCAACACCAACATGTGACATAGCAATGACACTCTTATACTCAACACCAGCATGTGGTGTAGCAATGACACTCTTATAGACAACACCAACATTTGACATAGCAATGACACTCTTATAGTCATTACCAACATGTGACATAGCAATGACACTCTTATAGTCAACACCAACATGTGACAAAGCAATGACACTCTTATACTCAACACCAGCATGTGGTGTAGCAATGACACTCTTATAGACAACACCAACATTTGACATAGCAATGACACTCTTATAGTCATTACCAACATGTGACATAGCAATGAGATTCTTATACTCAACACCAACATGCGACAAAGCAATGACACTCTTTACCTCAACATCAACATGTGACATAGCAATAACACTCTTATAGTCAACACCAACATGTGACATAGCAATGACACTCTTTACCTCAACATCAACATGTGTCACTTAGCAATGACACTCTTAAACTCAACACCAACATGTGACATAGCAATGACACTCTTATACTCAACACCAACATGTGACATAGTAATGACACTCTTATACTCAACACCAACATGTGACATATCACTGACACTCTTTTACTCAACACCAACATGTGACATAGTAATGACACTCTTATACTCAGCACCAACATGTGACATAGCAATGACACTCCTTACCTCAACACCAACATGTGACATATAAATGACACTCTTATACTCAACACCAACATGTGACATAGCAATGACACTCTTATACTCAGCACCAACATGTGACATAGCAATGCCATTATTACACTCATCACAAACAAGTGACAGATCACACTTATAGGCAATGCAAACTTGAAAAAAATAAACTTGGCTTATTGCAGTTCTTTACTTATAGTCACCACAAACATACACCATTGCTATATTACCCTTATACTCACCACAAACATACACCATTGCTATATTACCCTTATACTCATCACAAACATACACCATTGCTATATTACCCTTATACTCACCACAAACATACACCATTGCTATATTACCCTTATACTCACCACAAACATACACCATTGCTATATTACCCTTATACACAACAACACATATGATGTGAAGCAGCTGATAGACACCCAACATTTTACACGGTAATACCACTAAATATTTTCTAAGCTTTGATCATTATTTTGAATCGACACAAAATACTGTTAATCAGACAGGGTAAATGGACAACAAATATTTGTTAGAATTATATAAAGTAGGGTCTCATTTTATTCGTAACACAGAACTGAATCAGATAGTTAAGGTTTTATTTTGTTTCCAGACAAAAAATTATTTTGTAAACATTTGATTTTAATGAGAAGTTGATGAGAAAATGTTGTGTTTTTTTTTTAGTCAGATAATTTTATTTCTACAGATCTAATGTAAAACATCTTTTAAAAATAACAATTACTTGACAGAATTATAAAGTGGGGTCTCATTTTTCTTGTCTCGTCTTACTGAATCAGAAAATATTACTCGTTTTAATGTTTCATGATTTTTTTTTTTTTAAAACTGTTGATCATTCTACGTAATCATTGTTAATCAGACAGATTTAATGGACAACAAATACTTGACAGAATTATATAAAGTGGGATCTCATTTTAAATGTCTTGTCCAGCTGAGTCCATTGATATAAATATTGTTTATGTTTCTAGAAAAAAAGTATTTTTTTAACCTAACAGTTCTGATGGAAGTTCTGACATCTCACAATAAAACATGTTGTTTATTTTTTGTTTATGTAGAATATAAATAAAAGTGTGACTGGTCATTTTATTCAGTTTTGACCACTGATTGATGTGATATATATTTTGTTTATATTTATTACACAACATTGTCCAGTTTATGACACAAGTTTTGATGTCTGTTATATGTTGATATTACAGGATGGATGGACACCATTAATGTGGGCGGCTGTGAGAGGACACCTGGAGGTGGTGACTTACCTGGTCACTCACGGCAGTCAGTTAGACGCTACATCCAAGGTAATGATAGATATAATCACCTTACTCTGACCAAACATCACTTTATACAGAATCTACACAAAATCATGTTGTTAATCAGACAGGTTTAATGGACAACAAATATTTGTTAGAATTATGTAAAGTGGGGTTAGAAAAATTATTTTGTAAACATTTGATTTTTAATGAGAAGTTGATGAGAAAAAGTTGTGTTAACATCTTTAGTTGGATATTGTTAATTCTACAAATTTAATGTAAAACATCTTTTAAAAATAACAAATACTCGACAGAATTATATAAAGTGGGGTCTTATTTTTCTTGTCTCTTCGTACTGAATCAGAAAATATAACTCGTTTTAATGTTTCTTGAATTTTTTTTTTTTTTAAACTGTTGATCATTCTACATAATCATTGTTAATCAGACAGATTTAATGGACAACAAATATTTGATAGAATTATATAAAGTGGGGTCTCATTTTAATTGTCTTGTCCAGCTGAGTCCATTGATATAAATATTGTTTGTGTTTCTAGAAAAAAGTTTTATTTTTTAACCTAACAGTTCTGATGGAAGTTCTGACATCTCACAATAAAGCATGTTGTTTACTTGTTGTTTATGTAGAAGATAAATAAAAATGTGACTGGTCATTTTATTCAGTTTTGACCACTGATGCATGTGATATATATTTTGTTTATATTTATTACACAACATTGTCCAGTTTATGACACAATTTTGATGTCTGTTATATGTTGATATTACAGTATGGAAGGACACCATTAATGTTGGCGGCTCGGGAAGGACACCTGGAGGTGGTGACTTACCTGGTCACTCACGGCAGTCAGTTAGACGCTACATCCCAGGTAATGATAGATATAATGACCTTACTCTGACCAAACATCACTTTATACAGAATCTACACAAAATCATGTTGTTAATCAGACAGGTTTAATGGACAACAAATATTTGTTAGAATTATATGAAGTGGGATCTCATTTTATTCGTAACACGGAACCGAATCAGATCGTTAAGGTTTTATTTTGTTTCTTGACAAAAAATTATTTTGTAAACATCTGATTTTAATGAGAAGTTGATGAGAAAAAGTTGTGTTAACATCTTTAGTTGGATATTGTTAATTCTACAAATTTAATGTAAAACATCTTTTAAAAATAACAAATACTCGACAGAATTATATAAAGTGGGGTCTTATTTTTCTTGTCTTTTCGTACTGAATCAGAAAATATAACTCGTTTTAATGTTTCTTGATTTTTTTTTTTTTTTTAAACTGTTGATCATTCTACATAATCATTGTTAATCAGACAGATTTAATGGACAACAAATATTTGATAGAGTTATATAAAGTGGGGTCTCATTTTAATTGTCTTGTCCAGCTGAGTCCATTGATATGAATATTGTTTATGTTTCTAGAAAAAAGTTATTTTTTTAACCTAACAGTTCTGATGGAAGTTCTGACATCTCACAATAAAACATGTTGTTTATTTGTTGTTTATGTAGAATATAAATACAAGTGTGACTGGTCATTTTATTCAGTTTTGACCACTGATTCATGTGATATATATTTTGTTTATATTTATTACACAACATTGTCCAGTTTATGACACAAGTTTTGATGTCTGTTATATGTTGATATTACAGAGTGGAAGGACACCATTAATGTGGGCGGCTGGGGAAGGACACCTGGAGGTGGTGACTTACCTAGTCACTCACGGCAGTCAGTTAGACGCTACATCCATGGTAATGATAGATATAATCACCTTACTCTGACCAAACATCACTTTATACAGAATCTACACAAAATCATGTTGTTAATCAGACAGGTTTAATGGACAACAAATATTTGTTAGAATTATATAAAGTGGGGTCTCATTTTATTCGTAACACAGAACTGAATCAGATAGTTAAGGTTTTATTTTGTTTCTTGACAAAACAAATATTTTGTAAACATCTGATTTTAATGAGAATTTGATGAGAAAAAGTTGTGTTAACATCTTTAGTCAGATAATGTTAATTCTACAGAACTTATGTTAAACATCTTTTAAAAATAACAAATACTTGACAGAATTATATAAAGTGGGGTCTTATTTTTCTTGTCTCTTCGTACTGAATCAGAAAATATTACTCGTTTTAATGTTTCTTGAAAAAAAGTTTTTTTTTTCAACTTTGATCATTCTACTGAATCAACATAAAATCATGTTGTTAATCATGCATGTTAAATGGACAACAATTACTTGTGAGACTTATATAAAGTGAGGGTTGCTATTATTTGACTTGTTACACTTATATAATTAAGAGCTTATTATTTTTTTTTACCTTTTTTGTTTCACTGAATCAGAAAAAGTGAATTTATATCTTAATCTACCATTTAATAGTTTATACACAAATATAATTGGATATTTTTTTACTCGATGTTATATTTCTTACATTTGGTAAATTGTTTGACTCCTCTCATGATTTTGTTATCACACACCATTAACATGTTTATATTTTTATATTGTTATAGTTTGGACACACAGCTTTACATTATGCTGCTGAGAGGGGACAGATTGATGTAATAAAATGGATAATAGATTCAGGATGCAGTCCTTGGGTGAAATCATTGGAGGTAACATTTCGTTTAATTCTTATTAGATAGATAGATATTTTATTCTCTAAAAACTAAATACAAATCAACAGAGAAAGTACAATTACAGTATAAATACAAATACATGTACAATAGTTGAGGGTAAACAGCTGCAGATAAAATATAATAAAGTACAACTTTTAAGTTTATGATGAAATACCTATATAATAAACAGGTTAAACTAAATATGAAGAAATCAGTCTGTGCTTAACGTTTACATGGAGGGACTAACCTTTCTATTAATACACTTAATGAATGAACACAGTTTTCTTAAGGAGGCTCGTGGGTATAAGATTTTCAGAAAAAAATTAAACAATAATTTTTCATTACAAATTTCATTTATTACCTTAAGTAGTTATTACTTTATCATTATGGTACAAGAATCATTCCAAAAAATCAATTCTTGTTGGCCTCAGGTGACTTTTAAAATGTAGATATCATTGAAAAAGCTCCAAATTATCTCCCTTTGGTGCAAAAATACCATTTTTGGCATGAAAATTGAAATATCTTTTTTAACTCATCAGTGACCTATATTTTTTATTGTTGTTTTCGAAAAAGCTGTACATAAACTAAATAACTGTAAAATTTAAGCGATTTCTGTAATTTTTGATTTGGATATTACAACTATTTCCCCTATTAGGTCAACAGAAAAAAAGGACATTAACAAAAATGTATGCTTCTTTAGAAGGCAGATTGTGAGCGTAAATGAACGGTGACCCCATTTTTTTCTAAATTAAAAAAATAATTTAGACCCACGAGCCCCCTTAAAACTGATTATTTTTTGTGGAGCTTGCAACTTTATTCTTTAGAAAGCTCGGCATAGGGATAGTGATCAAGCAGTGGCCAAGACATTAGCTTACTTCTTAAAAGTTTTATATTTTAGAAAGAGGAAGACCTTGATGCTTCATACTTTGTATATGGATGCCTCATGTTACGAAGTTTCAGCCAGTCACATGTCCAATGTCCTTGACCTCATTTTCATGGTTCAGTGACTACTTGAAAAAAAAAATGTTTGTAATGTTAAATTATCTTTTATCAGTAAAAGTATAACTATATTTGGTATGTGCGTACCTTGCAAGGTCCTCATGCCAGTCAGACAGTTTTCACTTGACCTCAACCTACCAACACATCTAACACCAATCCTACATTACTGACACAACTACCATCTCATCATACTCTACCAACACACCCTACACCAATCCTACACTACTGATACAACAACCATCTCATCATACATCACCAACACACTTAACACCAATCCTACATTACTGACACAACTACCATCTTATCATACTCCACTAAAACACCTAACACCAATCCTACACTACTGATACAACTACCATCTCATCATACTCCACCAACACACCTAACACCAATCCTACACTACTGACACAACTACCATCTCATCATACTCCACCAACACACCTAACACCAATCCTACACTACTGACACAACTTCAATCTCATCACACATCACCAACCCACCTAACACCAATCCTACATTACTGACACTACAACCATCTCAGCATACTCTACCAACACATCTAACACCAATCCTATATTACTGACACAACTACCATCTCATCATACTCTACCAACACACCCTACACCAATCCTACACTACTGACACAACTACCATCTCATCATACTCAACCAACACATCTAACACCAATCCTACATTATGACACTTCAACCATCTCATCATACTCTAACAACACACCCTACACCAATCCTACATTACTGACACAACTACAATCTCATCATACTCCACCAACACACCTAACACCAATCTTACACTACTGACACAACTACCATATCATCATACATCACCAACGCACCTTACACCAATCCGACATTACTGACACTACAACCATCTCATCATACTCTACCAACACACCCTACACCAATCCTACACTACTGACACAACTACCATCTCATCAGACTCCACCAACACACCTAACACCAATCCTACACTACTGACATAACTACCATCTCATCATACTCCACCAACACACCTCACACCAATCCTACATTACTGACACAACTACCATCTCATCATACTCTGCCAACACACCTTACACTAATCCTACATTATTGACACAAGTACCATCTCATCATACTCTACCAACACATCTAACCCCAATCCTACATTACTGACACTTCAACCATCTCATCATACTCTAACAACACACCCTACACCAATCCTACACTACTGACACAACTACCATCTCAGCATACTCCACCAACACACCTAACACCAATCTTATACTACTGACACACCTACCATCTCATCATACATCACCAACGCACCTAACACCAATCCTACATTACTGACACTACAACCATCTCATCATACTCTACCAACACACCCTACACCAATCCTACACTACTGACACAACTACCATCTCATCAGACTCCACCAACACACCTAACACCAATCCTACACTACTGACACAACTACCATCTCATCATACATCACCAACACACTTAACACCAATCCTACATTACTGACACTACAACCATCTCATCGTACTTCACCAACAACTTACACCAATCCTACACTACTGACACAACTACCAACTCATCAAACATCACCAACACACTTAACACCAATCCTACATTACTGACGCTTCAACCAACTCATCATACTCTACCAACACACCTAACACCAATCCTACATTACTGACACAACTACCATCTCATCATACTCTACCAACACACCCTACACCAATCCTACACAACTGACACAACTACCATCTCATCATACTCTAGCAACACACCTAACACCAATCCTACACAACTGACACAACTACCATCTCATCATACATCACCAACACACTTAACACCAATCCTACACTACTGACACAACTACCATCTCATCATACTCTAGCAACACACCTAAAACCAATCCTACACTACTGACACAACTACCATCTCATCATACATCACCAACACACTTAACACCAATCCTACACTACTGACACAACTACCATCTCATCATACTCTACCAACACACTTAACACCAATCCTACACTACTGACAACTACCATCTCATCATACTCCACCAACACACTTAACACCAATCCTACACTACTGACAACTACCATCTCATCATACTCCACCAACACACTTAACACCAATCATACATTACTGACACAACTACCATCTCATCATACGCCACCAACACACCTAACACCAATCCTACATTACTGACACAACTACCATCTCATCACACTCCACCAACACATCTAACACCAATCCTACATTACTGACACAACTACCATCTCATCATACTCTACCAACACACCTAACACCAATCGTACATTACTGATACAACAACCATCTCATCATACTCCGCCAACACACCCTACACCAATCCTACACTACTGATACAACAGCCATCTCACCATACATCACCAACACACTTAACACCAATCCTACATTACTGACACAACTACCATCTCATCATACTCCACTTACACACCTAACACCAATCCTACATTACTGGCACAACTACCATCTCATCATACTCCACCAACACACCCTACATCAATCCTACACTACTGATACAACTACCATCTCATACTCCACCAACACACCTAACACCAATCCTACATTACTGACACAACTAACATATCATCATACTCCACTTACACACCTAAAACCAATCCTACATTACTGACACAACTATCATCTCATCATACTCCACCAACACACCTAACACCAATCCTACACTACTGACACAACTAACATATCATCATACTCCACTTACACACCTAAAACCAATCCTACATTACTGACACAACTATCATCTCATCATACTCCACCAACACACCTAACACCAATCCTACATTACTGACACAACTACCATCTCGTCATACTCCACCAACACACCTAACACCAATCCTACATTACTGACACAACTACCATCTCATCATACTCTACCAACACATCTAACACCAATCCTACATTACTGACACAACTATCATCTCATCATACTCCACCAACACACCTAACACCAATCCTACACTACTGACACAACTAACATATCATCATACTCCACTTACACACCTAAAACCAATCCTACATTACTGACACAACTATCATCTCATCATACTCCACCAACACACCTAACACCAATCCTACATTACTGACACAACTACCATCTCGTCATACTCCACCAACACACCTAACACCAATCCTACATTACTGACACAACTACCATCTCATCATACTCTACCAACACATCTAACACCAATCCTACATTACTGACACAACTACCATCTCATCATACTCCACCAACACACCTAACACCAATCCTACATTACTGACACAACTACCATCTCATCATTCTCCACCAACTCACCTAACACCAATCCTACACTACTGACACAACTACCATCTCATCATACTCCACCAACACACTTAACACCAATCCTACACTACTGACAACTACCATCTCATCATACGCCACCAACACACCTAACACCAATCCTACACTACTGACACAACTACCATCTCATCATACTCCACCAACACACCTAACACTAATCCTACATTACTGACACAACTACCATCTCATCATACTCCACCAACACACCTAACACGAATCTTACACTACTGACAACACAACCATCTCATCATACTCCACCAACACACCTAACACCAATCCTTCACTACTGACACAACTAACATCTCATCATACTCTATCAACACACCCTACACAAATCCTACACTACCGACACAACTACCATCTCATCATAATCCAACAACACACCTAACACCAATCCTACATTACTGGCACAACTACCATCTCATCATACTCCACCAACACACCTAACACCAATCATACACTACTGACACAACTACCATCTCATCATTCTCCACCAACTCATCTAACACCAATCCTACATTACTGACACAACTACCATCTCGTCATACTCCACCAACACAACTAACACCAATCTTCACTTCTGACACAACTACCATCTCATCATACTCCACCAACACACCTAACACCAATCCTACACTACTGACACAACTACCATCTCATCATACTCCACCAACACACCTAACACCAATCATACATTACTGACACAACTACCATCTCATCATACTCCACCAACACACCTAACACCAATGCTACATTACTGACACATCTACCATCTCATCATACTCCACCAACACACCTAACACCAATCCTACACTACTGACACAACTACCATCTCGTCATACTCCACCAACACACCTAACACCAATCCTACATTTCTGACACAACTGCCATCTCATCATACTCCACCAACACACCTAACACGAATCCTAAACTAACAAAACAACCATCTAATCATACTCCAGCAACACATCTTACTTCCATCTAATCACATTCCACTAATACACCTCACACCAATCATACACTATTAAACAAAACTACCATCTAATCATACTCCAACAACACACTTTACTACCATCTAATCACATTTCACCAACAGATCTTACACCAATCATACACTGTTTACAAAACTACCATCTAATCACATTCTACCAATACACCTTACACCAATTATACACTATTAACAAAACTAACATTCAATCACATTCCACCAACACACCCTACACCAATCATACACTGTTATCAAAACTACCATCTAAGCATACTCCGGCAACACATCTTACACTAATCATACACTACTAACAAAACTACCATTTAATTATACTCCAGCAACACATCTTACACCAATCATACACTATTAACAAAACTACCATTTGATTATACTCCAGCAACACATATAACTACCATCTTATCACATTTCACCCACACACCCTACACCAATCATTCAATAATTTCTTTAACAGCAAAATCTCAAATATTATTCATTGATCTCTTTATAATGACACTTCATATTTGTTGTTGGTTTAGGTTCACTGGTTTTTATTTCAAGTATATATAAATAAGACAACATTCTGCATTGTATAGGTAAAATTAATGCAACAGTTACCTTTTATTTAATGCTTTACAGTTTTTGAAATAAAAGATATATATTTTTTGTGTATAATTAATGAAAGATTATTTGATTGTATTTCAGGGTAAGACTCCTTATGATCTGGTAAAAATAGTAAGCCATGACAGTGAAGAGAGAAAAAGGAAGAAGGAAGAAGTGATGGATTTCCTTAAGGTAAATAGTCTTGTCTTATTTTAAAAGATATTCACAAATTATCAGAGACAAAACAGACTTGGTACAAAGAAATTAAAATAAAACGGTTGCCTGTAGTTTTCAATGTCATTGTAGTATTTGTTGTCAGTTAACAATGAAAGTTGACAATTCCACGTTGTTGTCTAATATACATTGCATATGTGAAAGACAAATGTTTAAAATCTGTGTTCTCATCTGTTGGATGTCTCTTGTTTTTTGTGTCATCAGCTTGGTATCTCCTAGGTATATACACCTAATGATGTCCTTGTATGTGTCATCAGTTTGCTATCTCCTAGGTATATACATCACATCATCTCCTTGTATGTGTCATCAGTTTGGTATCTCCTAGGTATATACATCATATTACGCCCTTGCATGTGTCGTCAGTTTGCTATCTCTTAGGTATATACATCACATCATCTCCTTGTATGTGTCATCAGCTTGGTATCTCCTAGGTATATACACCACATCATCTCCTTTTATGTGTCATCAGCTTGCTATCTCCTAGGTATATACACCACATCATCTCCTTTTATGTGTTATTAGCTTGCTATCTCCTAGGTATATACACCACATCATCTCCTTTTATGTGTCATCAGCATGGTATCTCCTAGGTATATACATCACATCATCACCTTGTATGTGTCATCAGCTTGGTATCTCCTAGGTATATACATCACATCATCTCCTTTTATGTGTCATCAGTGTGGTATCTCCTAGGTATATACATCACATCATCTCCTTTTATGTGTCACCAGCTTGCTATCTCCTAGGTATATATACATCACATCTTCTCCTTTTATGTGTCATCAGCTCGCTATCTCCTAGGTATATACATCACATCATGTCCTTGTATGTGTCATCAGCTTGGTATCTCCTAGGTATATACATCACATCATCTCCTTTTATGTGTCATCAGTGTGGTATCTCCTAGGTATATACATCACATCATCTCCTTTTATGTGTCACCAGCTTGCTATCTCCTAGGTATATATACATCACATCTTCTCCTTTTATGTGTCGTCAGTTTGCTATCTCTTAGGTATATACATCACATCATCTCATTTTATGTGTCATCAGTGTGGTATCTCCTAGGTATATACATCACATCATGTCCTTGTATGTGTCATCAGCTTGCTATCTCCTAGATATACACATCACATCATCTCCTTATATGTGTCATCAGCGTGGTATCTCCTAGGTATATACATCACATCATCTCCTTTTATGTGTCATCAGTGTGGTATCTCCTAGGTATATACATCACATCATCTCCTTATATGTGTCATCAGCGTGGTATCTCCTAGGTATATACATCACATCATCTCCTTGTATGTGTCATCAGTGTGGTATCTCCTAGGTATATACATCACATCATCTCCTTTTATGTGTCACCAGCTTGCTATCTCCTAGGTATATACATCACATCATCTCCTTTTATGTGTCATCAGCTTGCTATCTCCTAGGTATATACATCACATCATCTCCTTTTGTGTGTCATCAGTGTGGTATCTCCTAGGTATATACATCACATCATGTCCTTGCATGTGTCATCAGCTTGCTGTCTCCTAGGTATATACATCACATCATCTCCTTTTGTGTGTCATCAGTGTGGTATCTCCTAGGTATATACATCACATCATGTCCTTGTATGTGTCATCAGCTTGCTATCTCCTAGGTATATACATCACATCATCTCCTTTTATGTGTCATCAGTGTGGTATCTCCTAGGTATATACATCACATCATGTCCTTGCATGTGTCATCAGCTTGCTGTCTCCTAGGTATATACATCACATCATCTCCTTTTATGTGTCATCAGTGTGGTATCTCCTAGGTATACACATCACATCATGTCCTTGTATATGTCATCAGCTTGCTATCTCCTAGGTATACACATCACATCATCTCCTTATATGTGTCATCAGCGTGGTATCTCCTAGGTATATACATCACATCTTCTCCTTTTATGTGTCATCAGCTCGCTATCTCCTAGGTATATACATCACATCATGTCCTTGTATGTGTCATCAGCTTGGTATCTCCTAGGTATATACATCACATCATGTCCTTGTATGTGTCAAAGCTTGGTATCTCCTAGGTATACACATCACATCATCTCCTTATATGTGTCATCAGCGTGGTATCTCCTAGGTATATACATCACATCATCTCCTTGTATATGTCATCAGCTTGGTATCTCCTAGGTATATACATCACATCATCTCCTTTTATGTGTCATCAGTGTGGTATCTCCTAGGTATATACATCACATCATGTCCTTGTATGTGTCATCAGCTTGCTATCTCCTAGATATATACATCACATCATCTCCTGTTATGTGTCATCAGTGTGGTATCTCCTAGGTATATACATCACATCATGTCCTTTTATGTGTCATCAGCTTGCTATCTCCTAGGTATATACATCACATCATGTCCTTGTATGTGTCATCAGCTTGCTATTTCCTAGGTATACACATCACATCATCTCCTTATATGTGTCATCAGCGTGGTATCTCCTAGGTATATACATCACATCATGTCCTTGTATGTGTCATCAGCTTGCTATCTCCTAGGTATATACATCACATCAGGTCCTTGTATGTGTCATCAGCTTGCTATCTCCTAGGTATACACATCACATCATCTCCTTATATGTGTCATCAGCGTGGTATCTCCTAGGTATATACATCACATCATCTCCTTGTATATGTCATCAGCTTGGTATCTCCTAGGTATACACATCACATCATCTCCTTATATGTGTCATCAGCGTGGTATCTCCTAGGTATATACATCACATCATGTCCTTGTATGTGTCATCAGCTTGCTATCTCCTAGGTATATACATCACATCATGTCCTTGTATGTGTCATCAGCTTGCTATCTCCTAGGTATACACATCACATCATCTCCTTATATGTGTCATCAGCGTGGTATCTCCTAGGTATATACATCACATCATCTCCTTGTATATGTCATCAGCTTGGTATCTCCTAGGTATACACATCACATCATCTCCTTATATGTGTCATCAGCGTGGTATCTCCTAGGTATATACATCACATCATCTCCTTTTATGTGTCATCATTGTGGTATCTCCTAGGTATATACATCACATCATCTCCTTGTATGTGTCATCAGCTTGCTGTCTCCTAGGTATATACGTCACATCATCTCCTTGTATATGTCATCAGCTTGCTATCTCCTAGGTATATACAACACATCATCTCCTTTTATGTGTCATCAGCTTGCTTTCTCCTATGTATGTACATCACATCATGTCCTTGTATGTGTCATCAGTGTGGTATCTCCTAGGTATACACATCACATCATGTCCTTGTATGTGTCATCAGTGTGGTATCTCCTAGGTATACACATCACATCATCTCCTTATATGTGTCATCAGTGTGGTATCTCCTAGGTATACACATCACATCATCTCCTTATATGTGTCATCAGCGTGGTATCTCCTAGGTATACACATCACATCATCTCCTTATATGTGTCATCAGCTTGCTATATCCTAGGTATACACATCACATCATCTCCTTATATGTGTCATCAGTGTGGTATCTCCTAGGTATATACATCACATCATCTCCTTTTATGTGTCATCAGTGTGGTATCTCCTAGGTATATACATCACATCATCTCCTTTTATGTGTCATCAGTGTGGTATCTCCTAGGTATACACATCACATCATCTCCTTTTATGTGTCACCAGCTTGCTATCTCCTAGGTATATACATCACATCATCTCCTTTTATGTGTCATCAGCTTGCTATCTCCTAGGTATATACATCACATCATCTCCTTTTGTGTGTCATCAGTGTGGTATCTCCTAGGTATATACATCACATCATGTCCTTGCATGTGTCATCAGCTTGCTGTCTCCTAGGTATATACATCACATCATCTCCTTTTGTGTGTCATCAGTGTGGTATCTCCTAGGTATATACATCACATCATGTCCTTGTATGTGTCATCAGCTTGCTATCTCCTAGGTATATACATCACATCATCTCCTTTTATGTGTCATCAGCTTGCTGTCTCCTAGGTATACACATCACATCATCTCCTTATATGTGTCATCAGTGTGGTATCTCCTAGGTATATACATCACATCATCTCCTTTTATGTGTCATCAGCTTGGTATCTCCTAGGTATATACATCACATCATCTCCTTTTATGTGTCATCAGTGTGGTATCTCCTAGGTATATACATCACATCATCTCCTTTTATGTGTCACCAGCTTGCTATCTCCTAGGTATATATACATCACATCTTCTCCTTTTATGTGTCGTCAGTTTGCTATCTCTTAGGTATATACATCACATCATCTCATTTTATGTGTCATCAGTGTGGTATCTCCTAGGTATATACATCACATCATGTCCTTGTATGTGTCATCAGCTTGCTATCTCCTAGATATACACATCACATCATCTCCTTATATGTGTCATCAGCGTGGTATCTCCTAGGTATATACATCACATCATCTCCTTGTATGTGTCATCAGTGTGGTATCTCCTAGGTATATACATCACATCATCTCCTTTTATGTGTCACCAGCTTGCTATCTCCTAGGTATATACATCACATCATCTCCTTTTATGTGTCATCAGTGTGGTATCTCCTAGGTATATACATCACATCATCTCCTTTTATGTGTCACCAGCTTGCTATCTCCTAGGTATATACATCACATCATCTCCTTTTATGTGTCATCAGCTTGCTATCTCCTAGGTATATACATCACATCATCTCCTTTTGTGTGTCATCAGTGTGGTATCTCCTAGGTATATACATCACATCATGTCCTTGCATGTGTCATCAGCTTGCTGTCTCCTAGGTATATACATCACATCATCTCCTTTTGTGTGTCATCAGTGTGGTATCTCCTAGGTATATACATCACATCATGTCCTTGTATGTGTCATCAGCTTGCTATCTCCTAGGTATATACATCACATCATCTCCTTTTATGTGTCATCAGTGTGGTATCTCCTAGGTATATACATCACATCATGTCCTTGCATGTGTCATCAGCTTGCTGTCTCCTAGGTATATACATCACATCATCTCCTTTTATGTGTCATCAGTGTGGTATCTCCTAGGTATACACATCACATCATGTCCTTGTATATGTCATCAGCTTGCTATCTCCTAGGTATACACATCACATCATCTCCTTATATGTGTCATCAGCGTGGTATCTCCTAGGTATATACATCACATCTTCTCCTTTTATGTGTCATCAGCTCGCTATCTCCTAGGTATATACATCACATCATGTCCTTGTATGTGTCATCAGCTTGGTATCTCCTAGGTATATACATCACATCATGTCCTTGTATGTGTCAAAGCTTGGTATCTCCTAGGTATACACATCACATCATCTCCTTATATGTGTCATCAGCGTGGTATCTCCTAGGTATATACATCACATCATCTCCTTGTATATGTCATCAGCTTGGTATCTCCTAGGTATATACATCACATCATCTCCTTTTATGTGTCATCAGTGTGGTATCTCCTAGGTATATACATCACATCATGTCCTTGTATGTGTCATCAGCTTGCTATCTCCTAGATATATACATCACATCATCTCCTGTTATGTGTCATCAGTGTGGTATCTCCTAGGTATATACATCACATCATGTCCTTTTATGTGTCATCAGCTTGCTATCTCCTAGGTATATACATCACATCATGTCCTTGTATGTGTCATCAGCTTGCTATTTCCTAGGTATACACATCACATCATCTCCTTATATGTGTCATCAGCGTGGTATCTCCTAGGTATATACATCACATCATGTCCTTGTATGTGTCATCAGCTTGCTATCTCCTAGGTATATACATCACATCAGGTCCTTGTATGTGTCATCAGCTTGCTATCTCCTAGGTATACACATCACATCATCTCCTTATATGTGTCATCAGCGTGGTATCTCCTAGGTATATACATCACATCATCTCCTTGTATATGTCATCAGCTTGGTATCTCCTAGGTATACACATCACATCATCTCCTTATATGTGTCATCAGCGTGGTATCTCCTAGGTATATACATCACATCATGTCCTTGTATGTGTCATCAGCTTGCTATCTCCTAGGTATATACATCACATCATGTCCTTGTATGTGTCATCAGCTTGCTATCTCCTAGGTATACACATCACATCATCTCCTTATATGTGTCATCAGCGTGGTATCTCCTAGGTATATACATCACATCATCTCCTTGTATATGTCATCAGCTTGGTATCTCCTAGGTATACACATCACATCATCTCCTTATATGTGTCATCAGCGTGGTATCTCCTAGGTATATACATCACATCATCTCCTTTTATGTGTCATCATTGTGGTATCTCCTAGGTATATACATCACATCATCTCCTTGTATGTGTCATCAGCTTGCTGTCTCCTAGGTATATACGTCACATCATCTCCTTGTATATGTCATCAGCTTGCTATCTCCTAGGTATATACAACACATCATCTCCTTTTATGTGTCATCAGCTTGCTTTCTCCTATGTATGTACATCACATCATGTCCTTGTATGTGTCATCAGTGTGGTATCTCCTAGGTATACACATCACATCATGTCCTTGTATGTGTCATCAGTGTGGTATCTCCTAGGTATACACATCACATCATCTCCTTATATGTGTCATCAGTGTGGTATCTCCTAGGTATACACATCACATCATCTCCTTATATGTGTCATCAGCGTGGTATCTCCTAGGTATACACATCACATCATCTCCTTATATGTGTCATCAGCTTGCTATATCCTAGGTATACACATCACATCATCTCCTTATATGTGTCATCAGTGTGGTATCTCCTAGGTATATACATCACATCATCTCCTTTTATGTGTCATCAGTGTGGTATCTCCTAGGTATATACATCACATCATCTCCTTTTATGTTTTATCAGTGTGGTATCTCCTAGGTATACACATCACATCATCTCCTTTTATGTGTCACCAGCTTGCTATCTCCTAGGTATATACATCACATCATCTCCTTTTATGTGTCATCAGCTTGCTATCTCCTAGGTATATACATCACATCATCTCCTTTTGTGTGTCATCAGTGTGGTATCTCCTAGGTATATACATCACATCATGTCCTTGCATGTGTCATCAGCTTGCTGTCTCCTAGGTATATACATCACATCATCTCCTTTTGTGTGTCATCAGTGTGGTATCTCCTAGGTATATACATCACATCATGTCCTTGTATGTGTCATCAGCTTGCTATCTCCTAGGTATATACATCACATCATCTCCTTTTATGTGTCATCAGCTTGCTGTCTCCTAGGTATACACATCACATCATCTCCTTATATGTGTCATCAGTGTGGTATCTCCTAGGTATATACATCACATCATCTCCTTTTATGTGTCATCAGCTTGGTATCTCCTAGGTATATACATCACATCATGTCCTTGTATATGTCATCAGCTTGCTATCTCCTAGGTATACACATCACATCATCTCCTTATATGTGTCATCAGCTTGCTATCTCCTAGGTATATACATCACATCATCTCCTTTTATGTGTCATCAGTGTGGTATCTCCTAGGTATATACATCACATCATGTCCTTGTATGTGTCATCAGCTTGGTATCTCCTAGGTATATACATCACATCATCTCCTTTTATGTGTCATCAGTGTGGTATCTCCTAGGTATATACATCACATCATCTCCTTTTATGTGTCACCAGCTTGCTATCTCCTAGGTATATATACATCACATCTTCTCCTTTTATGTGTCGTCAGTTTGCTATCTCTTAGGTATATACATCACATCATCTCATTTTATGTGTCATCAGTGTGGTATCTCCTAGGTATATACATCACATCATGTCCTTGTATGTGTCATCAGCTTGCTATCTCCTAGATATACACATCACATCATCTCCTTATATGTGTCATCAGCGTGGTATCTCCTAGGTATATACATCACATCATCTCCTTTTATGTGTCATCAGTGTGGTATCTCCTAGGTATATACATCACATCATCTCCTTATATGTGTCATCAGCGTGGTATCTCCTAGGTATATACATCACATCATCTCCTTGTATGTGTCATCAGTGTGGTATCTCCTAGGTATATACATCACATCATCTCCTTTTATGTGTCACCAGCTTGCTATCTCCTAGGTATATACATCACATCATCTCCTTTTATGTGTCATCAGCTTGCTATCTCCTAGGTATATACATCACATCATCTCCTTTTGTGTGTCATCAGTGTGGTATCTCCTAGGTATATACATCACATCATGTCCTTGCATGTGTCATCAGCTTGCTGTCTCCTAGGTATATACATCACATCATCTCCTTTTGTGTGTCATCAGTGTGGTATCTCCTAGGTATATACATCACATCATGTCCTTGTATGTGTCATCAGCTTGCTATCTCCTAGGTATATACATCACATCATCTCCTTTTATGTGTCATCAGTGTGGTATCTCCTAGGTATATACATCACATCATGTCCTTGCATGTGTCATCAGCTTGCTGTCTCCTAGGTATATACATCACATCATCTCCTTTTATGTGTCATCAGTGTGGTATCTCCTAGGTATACACAGCACATCATGTCCTTGTATATGTCATCAGCTTGCTATCTCCTAGGTATACACATCACATCATCTCCTTATATGTGTCATCAGCGTGGTATCTCCTAGGTATATACATCACATCTTCTCCTTTTATGTGTCATCAGCTCGCTATCTCCTAGGTATATACATCACATCATGTCCTTGTATGTGTCATCAGCTTGGTATCTCCTAGGTATATACATCACATCATGTCCTTGTATGTGTCAAAGCTTGGTATCTCCTAGGTATACACATCACATCATCTCCTTATATGTGTCATCAGCGTGGTATCTCCTAGGTATATACATCACATCATCTCCTTGTATATGTCATCAGCTTGGTATCTCCTAGGTATATACATCACATCATCTCCTTTTATGTGTCATCAGTGTGGTATCTCCTAGGTATATACATCACATCATGTCCTTGTATGTGTCATCAGCTTGCTATCTCCTAGATATATACATCACATCATCTCCTGTTATGTGTCATCAGTGTGGTATCTCCTAGGTATATACATCACATCATGTCCTTTTATGTGTCATCAGCTTGCTATCTCCTAGGTATATACATCACATCATGTCCTTGTATGTGTCATCAGCTTGCTATTTCCTAGGTATACACATCACATCATCTCCTTATATGTGTCATCAGCGTGGTATCTCCTAGGTATATACATCACATCATGTCCTTGTATGTGTCATCAGCTTGCTATCTCCTAGGTATATACATCACATCAGGTCCTTGTATGTGTCATCAGCTTGCTATCTCCTAGGTATACACATCACATCATCTCCTTATATGTGTCATCAGCGTGGTATCTCCTAGGTATACACATCACATCATCTCCTTATATGTGTCATCAGCGTGGTATCTCCTAGGTATATACATCACATCATGTCCTTGTATGTGTCATCAGCTTGCTATCTCCTAGGTATATACATCACATCATGTCCTTGTATGTGTCATCAGCTTGCTATCTCCTAGGTATACACATCACATCATCTCCTTATATGTGTCATCAGCGTGGTATCTCCTAGGTATATACATCACATCATCTCCTTGTATATGTCATCAGCTTGGTATCTCCTAGGTATACACATCACATCATCTCCTTATATGTGTCATCAGCGTGGTATCTCCTAGGTATATACATCACATCATCTCCTTTTATGTGTCATCATTGTGGTATCTCCTAGGTATATACATCACATCATCTCCTTGTATGTGTCATCAGCTTGCTGTCTCCTAGGTATATACGTCACATCATCTCCTTGTATATGTCATCAGCTTGCTATCTCCTAGGTATATACAACACATCATCTCCTTTTATGTGTCATCAGCTTGCTTTCTCCTATGTATGTACATCACATCATGTCCTTGTATGTGTCATCAGTGTGGTATCTCCTAGGTATACACATCACATCATGTCCTTGTATGTGTCATCAGTGTGGTATCTCCTAGGTATACACATCACATCATCTCCTTATATGTGTCATCAGTGTGGTATCTCCTAGGTATACACATCACATCATCTCCTTATATGTGTCATCAGCGTGGTATCTCCTAGGTATACACATCACATCATCTCCTTATATGTGTCATCAGCTTGCTATATCCTAGGTATACACATCACATCATCTCCTTTTATGTGTCATCAGTGTGGTATCTCCTAGGTATATACATCACATCATCTCCTTTTATGTGTCATCAGTGTGGTATCTCCTAGGTATATACATCACATCATCTCCTTTTATGTGTCATCAGTGTGGTATCTCCTAGGTATACACATCACATCATGTCCTTGTATGTGTCATCAGCTTGCTGTCTCCTAGGTATACACATCACATCATCTCCTTATATGTGTCATCAGTGTGGTATCTCCTAGGTATATACATCACATCATCTCCTTTTATGTGTCATCAGCTTGGTATCTCCTAGGTATATACATCACATCATGTCCTTGTATATGTCATCAGCTTGCTATCTCCTAGGTATACACATCACATCATCTCCTTATATGTGTCATCAGCTTGCTATCTCCTAGGTATATACATCACATCATCTCCTTTTATGTGTCATCAGTGTGGTATCTCCTAGGTATATACATCACATCATGTCCTTGTATATGTCATCAGCTTGCTATCTCCTAGGTATACACATCACATCATCTCTTTATATGTGTCATCAGCTTGCTATCTCCTAGGTATATACATCACATCATCTCCTTTTATGTGTCATCAGTGTGGTATCTCCTAGGTATATACATCACATCATGTCCTTGTATATGTCATCAGCTTGCTATCTCCTAGGTATACACATCATATCATCTCCTTATATGTGTCATCAGCTTGCTGTCTCCTAGGTATATACATCACATCATGTCCTTTTATGTGTCATCAGCATGGTATCTCCTAGGTTTATACATCACATCATCTCCTTATATGTGTCATCAGCGTGGTATCTCCTAGGTATATACATCACATCATCTCCTTTTATGTGTCATCAGCTTGGTATCTCCTAGGTATATACATCACATCATCTCCTTGTATGTGTCATCAGCTTGGTATCTCCTAGGTATATACATCACATCATGTCCTTTTATGTGTCATTAACTTGCTGTCTCCTAGGTATATACATCACATCATGTCCTTGTATGTGTCATCAGCTTGCCATCTCCTAGGTATATACATCACATCATGTCCTTGTATGTGTCATCAGCTTGCTATCTCCTAGGTATACACATCACATCATGTCCTTGTATGTGTCATCAGCTTGCTATCTCCTAGGTATACACATCACATCATCTCCTTATATGTGTCATCAGTGTGGTATCTCCTAGGTATATACATTACATCATGTCCTTGTATGTGTCATCAGCTTGCTATCTCCTAGGTATATACATCACATCATGTCCTTGTATGTGTCATCAGCTTGCTATCTCCTAGGTATACACATCACATCATCTCCTTATATGTGTCATCAGCGTGGTATCTCCTAGGTATATACATCACATCTTCTCCTTTTATGTGTCATCAGCTCGCTATCTCCTAGGTATATACATCACATCATGTCCTTGTATGTGTCATCAGCTTGGTATCTCCTAGGTATATACATCACATCATGTCCTTGTATGTGTCAAAGCTTGGTATCTCCTAGGTATACACATCACATCATCTCCTTATATGTGTCATCAGCGTGGTATCTCCTAGGTATATACATCACATCATCTCCTTGTATATGTCATCAGCTTGGTATCTCCTAGGTATATACATCACATCATCTCCTTTTATGTGTCATCAGTGTGGTATCTCCTAGGTATATACATCACATCATGTCCTTGTATGTGTCATCAGCTTGCTATCTCCTAGATATATACATCACATCATCTCCTTTTATGTGTCATCAGTGTGGTATCTCCTAGGTATATACATCACATCATGTCCTTGTATGTGTCATCAGCTTGCTATCTCCTAGATATATACATCACATCATCTCCTGTTATGTGTCATCAGTGTGGTATCTCCTAGGTATATACATCACATCATGTCCTTTTATGTGTCATCAGCTTGCTATCTCCTAGGTATATACATCACATCAGGTCCTTGTATGTGTCATCAGCTTGCTATCTCCTAGGTATACACATCACATCATCTCCTTATATGTGTCATCAGCGTGGTATCTCCTAGGTATATACATCACATCATCTCCTTGTATATGTCATCAGCTTGGTATCTCCTAGGTATACACATCACATCATCTATGTGTCATCAGCGTGGTATCTCCTAGGTATATACATCACATCATGTCCTTGTATGTGTCATCAGCTTGCTATCTCCTAGGTATATACATCACATCATGTCCTTGTATGTGTCATCAGCTTGCTATCTCCTAGGTATACACATCACATCATCTCCTTATATGTGTCATCAGCGTGGTATCTCCTAGGTATATACATCACATCATCTCCTTGTATATGTCATCAGCTTGGTATCTCCTAGGTATACACATCACATCATCTCCTTATATGTGTCATCAGCGTGGTATCTCCTAGGTATATACATCACATCATCTCCTTTTATGTGTCATCATTGTGGTATCTCCTAGGTATATACATCACATCATCTCCTTGTATGTGTCATCTGCTTGCTGTCTCCTAGGTATATACGTCACATCATCTCCTTGTATATGTCATCAGCTTGCTATCTCCTAGGTATATACAACACATCATCTCCTTTTATGTGTCATCAGCTTGCTTTCTCCTATGTATGTACATCACATCATGTCCTTGTATGTGTCATCAGTGTGGTATCTCCTAGGTATACACATCACATCATGTCCTTGTATGTGTCATCAGTGTGGTATCTCCTAGGTATACACATCACATCATCTCCTTATATGTGTCATCAGTGTGGTATCTCCTAGGTATACACATCACATCATCTCCTTATATGTGTCATCAGCGTGGTATCTCCTAGGTATACACATCACATCATCTCCTTATATGTGTCATCAGCTTGCTATATCCTAGGTATACACATCACATCATCTCCTTATATGTGTCATCAGTGTGGTATCTCCTAGGTATATACATCACATCATCTCCTTTTATGTGTCATCAGTGTGGTATCTCCTAAGTATATACATCACATCATCTCCTTTTATGTGTCATCAGTGTGGTATCTCCTAGGTATACACATCACATCATGTCCTTGTATGTGTCATCAGCTTGCTGTCTCCTAGGTATACACATCACATCATCTCCTTATATGTGTCATCAGTGTGGTATCTCCTAGGTATATACATCACATCATCTCCTTTTATGTGTCATCAGCTTGGTATCTCCTAGGTATATACATCACATCATGTCCTTGTATATGTCATCAGCTTGCTATCTCCTAGGTATACACATCACATCATCTCCTTATATGTGTCATCAGCTTGCTATCTCCTAGGTATATACATCACATCATCTCCTTTTATGTGTCATCAGTGTGGTATCTCCTAGGTATATACATCACATCATGTCCTTGTATATGTCATCAGCTTGCTATCTCCTAGGTATACACATCACATCATCTCTTTATATGTGTCATCAGCTTGCTATCTCCTAGGTATATACATCACATCATCTCCTTTTATGTGTCATCAGTGTGGTATCTCCTAGGTATATACATCACATCATGTCCTTGTATATGTCATCAGCTTGCTATCTCCTAGGTATACACATCATATCATCTCCTTATATGTGTCATCAGCTTGCTGTCTCCTAGGTATATACATCACATCATGTCCTTTTATGTGTCATCAGCATGGTATCTCCTAGGTTTATACATCACATCATCTCCTTATATGTGTCATCAGCGTGGTATCTCCTAGGTATATACATCACATCATCTCCTTTTATGTGTCATCAGCTTGGTATCTCCTAGGTATATACATCACATCATCTCCTTGTATGTGTCATCAGCTTGGTATCTCCTAGGTATATACATCACATCATGTCCTTTTATGTGTCATTAACTTGCTGTCTCCTAGGTATATACATCACATCATGTCCTTGTATGTGTCATCAGCTTGCCATCTCCTAGGTATATACATCACATCATGTCCTTGTATGTGTCATCAGCTTGCTATCTCCTAGGTATACACATCACATCATGTCCTTGTATGTGTCATCAGCTTGCTATCTCCTAGGTATACACATCACATCATCTCCTTATATGTGTCATCAGTGTGGTATCTCCTAGGTATATACATTACATCATGTCCTTGTATGTGTCATCAGCTTGCTATCTCCTAGGTATATACATCACATCATGTCCTTGTATGTGTCATCAGCTTGCTATCTCCTAGGTATACACATCACATCATCTCCTTATATGTGTCATCAGCGTGGTATCTCCTAGGTATATACATCACATCATGTCCTTGTATGTGTCATCAGCTTGGTATCTCCTAGGTATATACATCACATCATGTCCTTGTATGTGTCATCAGCTTGCTATCTCCTAGGTATACACATCACATCATCTCCTTATATGTGTCATCAGCGTGGTATCTCCTAGGTATATACATCACATCATCTCCTTGTATATGTCATCAGCTTGGTATCTCCTAGGTATACACATCACATCATCTCCTTATATGTGTCATCAGCGTGGTATCTCCTAGGTATATACATCACATCATCTCCTTTTATGTGTCATCAGTGTGGTATCTCCTAGGTATATACTTCACATCATCTCCTTGTATGTGTCATCAGCTTGCTGTCTCCTAGGTATACACATCACATCATCTCCTTATATGTGTCATCAGTGTGGTATCTCCTAGGTATATACATCACATCTATCTCCTTTTATGTGTCATCAGTGTGGTATCCTAGGTATATACATCACATCATGTCCTTGTATATGTCATCAGCTTGCTATCTCCTAGGTATACACATCACATCATCTCCTTATATGTGTCATCAGCTTGCTATCTCCTAGGTATATACATCACATCATCTCCTTTTATGTGTCATCAGTGTGGTATCTCCTAGGTATATACATCACATCATCTCCTTTTATGTGTCATCAGTGTGGTATCTCCTAGGTATATACATCACATCATCTCCTTTTATGTGTCACCAGCTTGCTATCTCCTAGGTATATACATCACATCATCTCCTTTTATGTGTCATCAGCTTGCTATCTCCTAGATATATACATCACATCATCTCCTTTTGTGTGTCATCAGTGTGGTATCTCCTAGGTATATACATCACATCATGTCCTTGCATGTGTCATCAGCTTGCTGTCTCCTAGGTATATACATCACATCATCTCCTTTTATGTGTCATCATTGTGGTATCTCCTAGGTATACACATCACATCATGTCCTTGTATATGTCATCAGCTTGCTATCTCCTAGGTATACACATCACATCATCTCCTTATATGTGTCATCAGCGTGGTATCTCCTAGGTATATACATCACATCTTCTCCTTTTATGTGTCATCAGCTCGCTATCTCCTAGGTATATACATCACATCATGTCCTTGTATGTGTCATCAGCTTGGTATCTCCTAGGTATATACATCACATCATGTCCTTGTATGTGTCAAAGCTTGGTATCTCCTAGGTATACACATCACATCATCTCTTTATATGTGTCATCAGCGTGGTATCTCCTAGGTATATACATCACATCATCTCCTTGTATATGTCATCAGCTTGGTATCTCCTAGGTATATACATCACATCATCTCCTTTTATGTGTCATCAGTGTGGTATCTCCTAGGTATATACATCACATCATGTCCTTGTATGTGTCATCAGCTTGCTATCTCCTAGATATATACATCACATCATCTCCTGTTATGTGTCATCAGTGTGGTATCTCCTAGGTATATACATCACATCATGTCCTTTTATGTGTCATCAGCTTGCTATCTCCTAGGTATATACATCACATCATGTCCTTGTATGTGTCATCAGCTTGCTATTTCCTAGGTATACACATCACATCATCTCCTTATATGTGTCATCAGCGTGGTATCTCCTAGGTATATACATCACAGCATGTCCTTGTATGTGTCATCAGCTTGCTATCTCCTAGGTATATACATCACATCAGGTCCTTGTATGTGTCATCAGCTTGCTATCTCCTAGGTATACACATCACATCATCTCCTTATATGTGTCATCAGCGTGGTATCTCCTAGGTATATACATCACATCATCTCCTTGTATATGTCATCAGCTTGGTATCTCCTAGGTATACACATCACATCATCTCCTTATATGTGTCATCAGCGTGGTATCTCCTAGGTATATACATCACATCATGTCCTTGTATGTGTCATCAGCTTGCTATCTCCTAGGTATATACATCACATCATGTCCTTGTATGTGTCATCAGCTTGCTATCTCCTAGGTATACACATCACATCATCTCCTTATATGTGTCATCAGCGTGGTATCTCCTAGGTATATACATCACATCATCTCCTTGTATATGTCATCAGCTTGGTATCTCCTAGGTATACACATCACATCATCTCCTTATATGTGTCATCAGCGTGGTATCTCCTAGGTATATACATCACATCATGTCCTTGTATGTGTCATCAGCTTGGTATCTCCTAGGTATATACATCACATCATCTCCTTTTATGTGTCATCAGTGTGGTATCTCCTAGGTATACACATCACATCATCTCCTTATATGTGTCATCAGTGTGGTATCTCCTAGGTATATACATCACATCATGTCCTTGTATGTGTCATCAGCTTGGTATCTCCTAGGTATATACATCACATCATCTCCTTTTATGTGTCATCAGTGTGGTATCTCCTAGGTATATACATCACATCATCTCCTTTTATGTGTCACCAGCTTGCTATCTCCTAGGTATATATACATCACATCTTCTCCTTTTATGTGTCGTCAGTTTGCTATCTCTTAGGTATATACATCACATCATCTCATTTTATGTGTCATCAGTGTGGTATCTCCTAGGTATATACATCACATCATGTCCTTGTATGTGTCATCAGCTTGCTATCTCCTAGATATACACATCACATCATCTCCTTATATGTGTCATCAGCGTGGTATCTCCTAGGTATATACATCACATCATCTCCTTTTATGTGTCATCAGTGTGGTATCTCCTAGGTATATACATCACATCATCTCCTTATATGTGTCATCAGCGTGGTATCTCCTAGGTATATACATCACATCATCTCCTTGTATGTGTCATCAGTGTGGTATCTCCTAGGTATATACATCACATCATCTCCTTTTATGTGTCACCAGCTTGCTATCTCCTAGGTATATACATCACATCATCTCCTTTTATGTGTCATCAGCTTGCTATCTCCTAGGTATATACATCACATCATCTCCTTTTGTGTGTCATCAGTGTGGTATCTCCTAGGTATATACATCACATCATGTCCTTGCATGTGTCATCAGCTTGCTGTCTCCTAGGTATATACATCACATCATCTCCTTTTGTGTGTCATCAGTGTGGTATCTCCTAGGTATATACATCACATCATGTCCTTGTATGTGTCATCAGCTTGCTATCTCCTAGGTATATACATCACATCATCTCCTTTTATGTGTCATCAGTGTGGTATCTCCTAGGTATATACATCACATCATGTCCTTGCATGTGTCATCAGCTTGCTGTCTCCTAGGTATATACATCACATCATCTCCTTTTATGTGTCATCAGTGTGGTATCTCCTAGGTATACACAGCACATCATGTCCTTGTATATGTCATCAGCTTGCTATCTCCTAGGTATACACATCACATCATCTCCTTATATGTGTCATCAGCGTGGTATCTCCTAGGTATATACATCACATCTTCTCCTTTTATGTGTCATCAGCTCGCTATCTCCTAGGTATATACATCACATCATGTCCTTGTATGTGTCATCAGCTTGGTATCTCCTAGGTATATACATCACATCATGTCCTTGTATGTGTCAAAGCTTGGTATCTCCTAGGTATACACATCACATCATCTCCTTATATGTGTCATCAGCGTGGTATCTCCTAGGTATATACATCACATCATCTCCTTGTATATGTCATCAGCTTGGTATCTCCTAGGTATATACATCACATCATCTCCTTTTATGTGTCATCAGTGTGGTATCTCCTAGGTATATACATCACATCATGTCCTTGTATGTGTCATCAGCTTGCTATCTCCTAGATATATACATCACATCATCTCCTGTTATGTGTCATCAGTGTGGTATCTCCTAGGTATATACATCACATCATGTCCTTTTATGTGTCATCAGCTTGCTATCTCCTAGGTATATACATCACATCATGTCCTTGTATGTGTCATCAGCTTGCTATTTCCTAGGTATACACATCACATCATCTCCTTATATGTGTCATCAGCGTGGTATCTCCTAGGTATATACATCACATCATGTCCTTGTATGTGTCATCAGCTTGCTATCTCCTAGGTATATACATCACATCAGGTCCTTGTATGTGTCATCAGCTTGCTATCTCCTAGGTATACACATCACATCATCTCCTTATATGTGTCATCAGCGTGGTATCTCCTAGGTATACACATCACATCATCTCCTTATATGTGTCATCAGCGTGGTATCTCCTAGGTATATACATCACATCATGTCCTTGTATGTGTCATCAGCTTGCTATCTCCTAGGTATATACATCACATCATGTCCTTGTATGTGTCATCAGCTTGCTATCTCCTAGGTATACACATCACATCATCTCCTTATATGTGTCATCAGCGTGGTATCTCCTAGGTATATACATCACATCATCTCCTTGTATATGTCATCAGCTTGGTATCTCCTAGGTATACACATCACATCATCTCCTTATATGTGTCATCAGCGTGGTATCTCCTAGGTATATACATCACATCATCTCCTTTTATGTGTCATCATTGTGGTATCTCCTAGGTATATACATCACATCATCTCCTTGTATGTGTCATCAGCTTGCTGTCTCCTAGGTATATACGTCACATCATCTCCTTGTATATGTCATCAGCTTGCTATCTCCTAGGTATATACAACACATCATCTCCTTTTATGTGTCATCAGCTTGCTTTCTCCTATGTATGTACATCACATCATGTCCTTGTATGTGTCATCAGTGTGGTATCTCCTAGGTATACACATCACATCATGTCCTTGTATGTGTCATCAGTGTGGTATCTCCTAGGTATACACATCACATCATCTCCTTATATGTGTCATCAGTGTGGTATCTCCTAGGTATACACATCACATCATCTCCTTATATGTGTCATCAGCGTGGTATCTCCTAGGTATACACATCACATCATCTCCTTATATGTGTCATCAGCTTGCTATATCCTAGGTATACACATCACATCATCTCCTTTTATGTGTCATCAGTGTGGTATCTCCTAGGTATATACATCACATCATCTCCTTTTATGTGTCATCAGTGTGGTATCTCCTAGGTATATACATCACATCATCTCCTTTTATGTGTCATCAGTGTGGTATCTCCTAGGTATACACATCACATCATGTCCTTGTATGTGTCATCAGCTTGCTGTCTCCTAGGTATACACATCACATCATCTCCTTATATGTGTCATCAGTGTGGTATCTCCTAGGTATATACATCACATCATCTCCTTTTATGTGTCATCAGCTTGGTATCTCCTAGGTATATACATCACATCATGTCCTTGTATATGTCATCAGCTTGCTATCTCCTAGGTATACACATCACATCATCTCCTTATATGTGTCATCAGCTTGCTATCTCCTAGGTATATACATCACATCATCTCCTTTTATGTGTCATCAGTGTGGTATCTCCTAGGTATATACATCACATCATGTCCTTGTATATGTCATCAGCTTGCTATCTCCTAGGTATACACATCACATCATCTCTTTATATGTGTCATCAGCTTGCTATCTCCTAGGTATATACATCACATCATCTCCTTTTATGTGTCATCAGTGTGGTATCTCCTAGGTATATACATCACATCATGTCCTTGTATATGTCATCAGCTTGCTATCTCCTAGGTATACACATCATATCATCTCCTTATATGTGTCATCAGCTTGCTGTCTCCTAGGTATATACATCACATCATGTCCTTTTATGTGTCATCAGCATGGTATCTCCTAGGTTTATACATCACATCATCTCCTTATATGTGTCATCAGCGTGGTATCTCCTAGGTATATACATCACATCATCTCCTTTTATGTGTCATCAGCTTGGTATCTCCTAGGTATATACATCACATCATCTCCTTGTATGTGTCATCAGCTTGGTATCTCCTAGGTATATACATCACATCATGTCCTTTTATGTGTCATTAACTTGCTGTCTCCTAGGTATATACATCACATCATGTCCTTGTATGTGTCATCAGCTTGCCATCTCCTAGGTATATACATCACATCATGTCCTTGTATGTGTCATCAGCTTGCTATCTCCTAGGTATACACATCACATCATGTCCTTGTATGTGTCATCAGCTTGCTATCTCCTAGGTATACACATCACATCATCTCCTTATATGTGTCATCAGTGTGGTATCTCCTAGGTATATACATTACATCATGTCCTTGTATGTGTCATCAGCTTGCTATCTCCTAGGTATATACATCACATCATGTCCTTGTATGTGTCATCAGCTTGCTATCTCCTAGGTATACACATCACATCATCTCCTTATATGTGTCATCAGCGTGGTATCTCCTAGGTATATACATCACATCTTCTCCTTTTATGTGTCATCAGCTCGCTATCTCCTAGGTATATACATCACATCATGTCCTTGTATGTGTCATCAGCTTGGTATCTCCTAGGTATATACATCACATCATGTCCTTGTATGTGTCAAAGCTTGGTATCTCCTAGGTATACACATCACATCATCTCCTTATATGTGTCATCAGCGTGGTATCTCCTAGGTATATACATCACATCATCTCCTTGTATATGTCATCAGCTTGGTATCTCCTAGGTATATACATCACATCATCTCCTTTTATGTGTCATCAGTGTGGTATCTCCTAGGTATATACATCACATCATGTCCTTGTATGTGTCATCAGCTTGCTATCTCCTAGATATATACATCACATCATCTCCTTTTATGTGTCATCAGTGTGGTATCTCCTAGGTATATACATCACATCATGTCCTTGTATGTGTCATCAGCTTGCTATCTCCTAGATATATACATCACATCATCTCCTGTTATGTGTCATCAGTGTGGTATCTCCTAGGTATATACATCACATCATGTCCTTTTATGTGTCATCAGCTTGCTATCTCCTAGGTATATACATCACATCAGGTCCTTGTATGTGTCATCAGCTTGCTATCTCCTAGGTATACACATCACATCATCTCCTTATATGTGTCATCAGCGTGGTATCTCCTAGGTATATACATCACATCATCTCCTTGTATATGTCATCAGCTTGGTATCTCCTAGGTATACACATCACATCATCTATGTGTCATCAGCGTGGTATCTCCTAGGTATATACATCACATCATGTCCTTGTATGTGTCATCAGCTTGCTATCTCCTAGGTATATACATCACATCATGTCCTTGTATGTGTCATCAGCTTGCTATCTCCTAGGTATACACATCACATCATCTCCTTATATGTGTCATCAGCGTGGTATCTCCTAGGTATATACATCACATCATCTCCTTGTATATGTCATCAGCTTGGTATCTCCTAGGTATACACATCACATCATCTCCTTATATGTGTCATCAGCGTGGTATCTCCTAGGTATATACATCACATCATCTCCTTTTATGTGTCATCATTGTGGTATCTCCTAGGTATATACATCACATCATCTCCTTGTATGTGTCATCTGCTTGCTGTCTCCTAGGTATATACGTCACATCATCTCCTTGTATATGTCATCAGCTTGCTATCTCCTAGGTATATACAACACATCATCTCCTTTTATGTGTCATCAGCTTGCTTTCTCCTATGTATGTACATCACATCATGTCCTTGTATGTGTCATCAGTGTGGTATCTCCTAGGTATACACATCACATCATGTCCTTGTATGTGTCATCAGTGTGGTATCTCCTAGGTATACACATCACATCATCTCCTTATATGTGTCATCAGTGTGGTATCTCCTAGGTATACACATCACATCATCTCCTTATATGTGTCATCAGCGTGGTATCTCCTAGGTATACACATCACATCATCTCCTTATATGTGTCATCAGCTTGCTATATCCTAGGTATACACATCACATCATCTCCTTATATGTGTCATCAGTGTGGTATCTCCTAGGTATATACATCACATCATCTCCTTTTATGTGTCATCAGTGTGGTATCTCCTAAGTATATACATCACATCATCTCCTTTTATGTGTCATCAGTGTGGTATCTCCTAGGTATACACATCACATCATGTCCTTGTATGTGTCATCAGCTTGCTGTCTCCTAGGTATACACATCACATCATCTCCTTATATGTGTCATCAGTGTGGTATCTCCTAGGTATATACATCACATCATCTCCTTTTATGTGTCATCAGCTTGGTATCTCCTAGGTATATACATCACATCATGTCCTTGTATATGTCATCAGCTTGCTATCTCCTAGGTATACACATCACATCATCTCCTTATATGTGTCATCAGCTTGCTATCTCCTAGGTATATACATCACATCATCTCCTTTTATGTGTCATCAGTGTGGTATCTCCTAGGTATATACATCACATCATGTCCTTGTATATGTCATCAGCTTGCTATCTCCTAGGTATACACATCACATCATCTCTTTATATGTGTCATCAGCTTGCTATCTCCTAGGTATATACATCACATCATCTCCTTTTATGTGTCATCAGTGTGGTATCTCCTAGGTATATACATCACATCATGTCCTTGTATATGTCATCAGCTTGCTATCTCCTAGGTATACACATCATATCATCTCCTTATATGTGTCATCAGCTTGCTGTCTCCTAGGTATATACATCACATCATGTCCTTTTATGTGTCATCAGCATGGTATCTCCTAGGTTTATACATCACATCATCTCCTTATATGTGTCATCAGCGTGGTATCTCCTAGGTATATACATCACATCATCTCCTTTTATGTGTCATCAGCTTGGTATCTCCTAGGTATATACATCACATCATCTCCTTGTATGTGTCATCAGCTTGGTATCTCCTAGGTATATACATCACATCATGTCCTTTTATGTGTCATTAACTTGCTGTCTCCTAGGTATATACATCACATCATGTCCTTGTATGTGTCATCAGCTTGCCATCTCCTAGGTATATACATCACATCATGTCCTTGTATGTGTCATCAGCTTGCTATCTCCTAGGTATACACATCACATCATGTCCTTGTATGTGTCATCAGCTTGCTATCTCCTAGGTATACACATCACATCATCTCCTTATATGTGTCATCAGTGTGGTATCTCCTAGGTATATACATTACATCATGTCCTTGTATGTGTCATCAGCTTGCTATCTCCTAGGTATATACATCACATCATGTCCTTGTATGTGTCATCAGCTTGCTATCTCCTAGGTATACACATCACATCATCTCCTTATATGTGTCATCAGCGTGGTATCTCCTAGGTATATACATCACATCATGTCCTTGTATGTGTCATCAGCTTGGTATCTCCTAGGTATATACATCACATCATGTCCTTGTATGTGTCATCAGCTTGCTATCTCCTAGGTATACACATCACATCATCTCCTTATATGTGTCATCAGCGTGGTATCTCCTAGGTATATACATCACATCATCTCCTTGTATATGTCATCAGCTTGGTATCTCCTAGGTATACACATCACATCATCTCCTTATATGTGTCATCAGCGTGGTATCTCCTAGGTATATACATCACATCATCTCCTTTTATGTGTCATCAGTGTGGTATCTCCTAGGTATATACTTCACATCATCTCCTTGTATGTGTCATCAGCTTGCTGTCTCCTAGGTATACACATCACATCATCTCCTTATATGTGTCATCAGTGTGGTATCTCCTAGGTATATACATCACATCTATCTCCTTTTATGTGTCATCAGTGTGGTATCCTAGGTATATACATCACATCATGTCCTTGTATATGTCATCAGCTTGCTATCTCCTAGGTATACACATCACATCATCTCCTTATATGTGTCATCAGCTTGCTATCTCCTAGGTATATACATCACATCATCTCCTTTTATGTGTCATCAGTGTGGTATCTCCTAGGTATATACATCACATCATCTCCTTTTATGTGTCATCAGTGTGGTATCTCCTAGGTATATACATCACATCATCTCCTTTTATGTGTCACCAGGTTGCTATCTCCTAGGTATATACATCACATCATCTCCTTTTATGTGTCATCAGCTTGCTATCTCCTAGATATATACATCACATCATCTCCTTTTGTGTGTCATCAGTGTGGTATCTCCTAGGTATATACATCACATCATGTCCTTGCATGTGTCATCAGCTTGCTGTCTCCTAGGTATATACATCACATCATCTCCTTTTATGTGTCATCATTGTGGTATCTCCTAGGTATACACATCACATCATGTCCTTGTATATGTCATCAGCTTGCTATCTCCTAGGTATACACATCACATCATCTCCTTATATGTGTCATCAGCGTGGTATCTCCTAGGTATATACATCACATCTTCTCCTTTTATGTGTCATCAGCTCGCTATCTCCTAGGTATATACATCACATCATGTCCTTGTATGTGTCATCAGCTTGGTATCTCCTAGGTATATACATCACATCATGTCCTTGTATGTGTCAAAGCTTGGTATCTCCTAGGTATACACATCACATCATCTCTTTATATGTGTCATCAGCGTGGTATCTCCTAGGTATATACATCACATCATCTCCTTGTATATGTCATCAGCTTGGTATCTCCTAGGTATATACATCACATCATCTCCTTTTATGTGTCATCAGTGTGGTATCTCCTAGGTATATACATCACATCATGTCCTTGTATGTGTCATCAGCTTGCTATCTCCTAGATATATACATCACATCATCTCCTGTTATGTGTCATCAGTGTGGTATCTCCTAGGTATATACATCACATCATGTCCTTTTATGTGTCATCAGCTTGCTATCTCCTAGGTATATACATCACATCATGTCCTTGTATGTGTCATCAGCTTGCTATTTCCTAGGTATACACATCACATCATCTCCTTATATGTGTCATCAGCGTGGTATCTCCTAGGTATATACATCACAGCATGTCCTTGTATGTGTCATCAGCTTGCTATCTCCTAGGTATATACATCACATCAGGTCCTTGTATGTGTCATCAGCTTGCTATCTCCTAGGTATACACATCACATCATCTCCTTATATGTGTCATCAGCGTGGTATCTCCTAGGTATATACATCACATCATCTCCTTGTATATGTCATCAGCTTGGTATCTCCTAGGTATACACATCACATCATCTCCTTATATGTGTCATCAGCGTGGTATCTCCTAGGTATATACATCACATCATGTCCTTGTATGTGTCATCAGCTTGCTATCTCCTAGGTATATACATCACATCATGTCCTTGTATGTGTCATCAGCTTGCTATCTCCTAGGTATACACATCACATCATCTCCTTATATGTGTCATCAGCGTGGTATCTCCTAGGTATATACATCACATCATCTCCTTGTATATGTCATCAGCTTGGTATCTCCTAGGTATACACATCACATCATCTCCTTATATGTGTCATCAGCGTGGTATCTCCTAGGTATATACATCACATCATCTCCTTTTATGTGTCATCAGCTTGGTATCTCCTAGGTATATACATCACATCATCTCCTTGTATGTGTCATCAGCTTGCTGTCTCCTAGGTATATACGTCACATCATCTCCTTGTATATGTCATCAGCTTGCTGTCTCCTAGGTATACACATCACATCATCTCCTTATATGTGTCATCAGCGTGGTATCTCCTAGGTATACACATCACATCATCTCCTTATATGTGTCATCAGCTTGCTATATCCTAGGTATACATATCACATCATCTCCTTATATGTGTCATCAGTGTGGTATCTCCTAGGTATATACATCACATCATCTCCTTTTATGTGTCATCAGTGTGGTATCTCCTAGGTATATACATCACATCATGTCCTTGTATATGTCATCAGCTTGCTATCTCCTAGGTATACACATCACATCATCTCCTTATATGTGTCATCAGTGTGGTATCTCCTAGGTATATACATCACATCATCTCCTTTTATGTGTCATCAGCTTGGTATCTCCTAGGTATATACATCACATCATGTCCTTGTATATGTCATCAGCTTGCTATCTCCTAGGTATACACATCACATCATCTCCTTATATGTGTCATCAGCTTGCTATCTCCTAGGTATATACATCACATCATCTCCTTTTATGTGTCATCAGTGTGGTATCTGCTAGGTATATACATCACATCATGTCCTTGTATATGTCATCAGCTTGCTATCTCCTAGGTATACACATCACATCATCTCCTTATATGTGTCATCAGCTTGCTATCTCCTAGGTATATACATCACATCATCTCCTTTTATGTGTCATCAGTGTGGTATCTCCTAGGTATATACATCACATCATGTCCTTGTATATGTCATCAGCTTGCTATCTCCTAGGTATACACATCATATCATCTCCTTATATGTGTCATCAGCGTGGTATCTCCTAGGTATATACATCACATCATCTCCTTGCATGTGTCATCAGCTTGCTGTCTCCTAGGTATATACATCACATCATGTCCTTTTATGTGTCATCAGCTTGGTATCTCCTAGGTTTATACATCACATCATCTCCTTATATGTGTCATCAGCGTGGTATCTCCTAGGTATATACATCACATCATCTCCTTTTATGTGTCATCAGCTTGGTATCTCCTAGGTATATACATCACATCATCTCCTTGTATGTGTCATCAGCTTGGTATCTCCTAGGTATATACATCACATCATGTCCTTTTATGTGTCATTAACTTGCTGTCTCCTAGGTATATACATCACATCATGTCCTTGTATGTGTCATCAGCTTGCCATCTCCTAGGTATATACATCACATCATGTCCTTGTATGTGTCATCAGCTTGCTATCTCCTAGGTATACACATCACATCATGTCCTTGTATGTGTCATCAGCTTGCTATCTCCTAGGTATACACATCACATCATCTCCTTATATGTGTCATCAGTGTGGTATCTCCTAGGTATATACATTACATCATGTCCTTGTATGTGTCATCAGCTTGCTATCTCCTAGGTATATACATCACATCATGTCCTTGTATGTGTCATCAGCTTGCTATCTCCTAGGTATACACATCACATCATCTCCTTATATGTGTCATCAGCGTGGTATCTCCTAGGTATATACATCACATCATGTCCTTGTATGTGTCATCAGCTTGCTATCTCCTAGGTATATACATCACATCATGTCCTTGTATGTGTCATCAGCTTGCTATCTCCTAGGTATATACATCACATCATCTCCTTTTATGTGTCATCAGTGTGGTATCTCCTAGGTATATACATCACATCATCTCCTTTTATGTGTCATCAGTGTGGTATCTCCTAGGTATATACATCACGTCATCTCCTTTTATGTGTCATCAGCGTGGTATCTCCTAGGTATATACATCACATCATGTCCTTGTATATGTCATCAGCTTGCTATCTCCTAGGTATACACATCACATCATCTCCTTATATGTGTCATCAGCGTGGTATCTCCTAGGTATATACATCACATCATCTCCTTGTATATGTCATCAGCTTGGTATCTCCTAGGTATACACATCACATCATCTCCTTATATGTGTCATCAGCGTGGTATCTCCTAGGTATATACATCACATCATCTCCTTTTATGTGTCATCAGTGTGGTATCTCCTAGGTATATACATCACATCATCTCCTTGTATGTGTCATCAGCTTGCTGTCTCCTAGGTATACACATCACATCATCTCCTTATATGTGTCATCAGTGTGGTATCTCCTAGGTATATACATCACATCTATCTCCTTTTATGTGTCATCAGTGTGGTATCCTAGGTATATACATCACATCATGTCCTTGTATATGTCATCAGCTTGCTATCTCCTAGGTATACACATCACATCATCTCCTTATATGTGTCATCAGCTTGCTATCTCCTAGGTATATACATCACATCATCTCCTTTTATGTGTCATCAGTGTGGTATCTCCTAGGTATATACATCACATCATCTCCTTTTATGTGTCATCAGTGTGGTATCTCCTAGGTATATACATCACGTCATCTCCTTTTATGTGTCATCAGCGTGGTATCTCCTAGGTATATACATCACATCATGTCCTTGTATATGTCATCAGCTTGCTATCTCCTAGGTATACACATCACATCATCTCCTTATATGTGTCATCAGCTCGCTATCTCCTAGGTATATACATCACATCATCACCTTGTATGTGTCATCAGCTTGGTATCTCCTAGGTATATACATCACATCATCTCCTTATATGTGTCATCAGCGTGGTATCTCCTAGGTATATACATCACATCATCTCCTTGTATGTGTCATCAGCTTGCTATCTCCTAGGTATGTACATCACATCATCTCCTTGCATGTGTCATCAGCTTGCTATCTCCTAGGTATACACATCACATCATCTCCTTATATGTGTCATCAGCGTGGTATCTCCTAGGTATATACATCACGTCATGTCCTTGTATGTGTCATCAGCTCGCTATTTCCTAGGTATATACATCACATCATCTCCTTTTATGTGTCATCAGCTTGGTATCTCCTAGGTATATACATCACATCATCTCCTTTGATGTGTCATCAACTTGGTATCTCCTAGGTATATACATCACATCATCTCCTTTTATGTATATATAATGCATACCTCTGTGCGGAAAGGTGATTTACATGTTTATGCAAATATGTTATAATCATATATTAAAAGAAAAAGCACATCTTTACAAAATATTAAGTATGCTGTCAACCTGTGTATAGATTTTAAACCTTTCAGTATGTAGCGGGGAGACAAAGCCACCTACATAGATAAAACCTCTATGAAATTAGTAAACTCAGTAACATTAACTGTCCTGCACAACCTTTTTTAATTACATACAAAACAAATCAATCAAATCATCATTAAATAAGCAGTATGAGATATGGCATTAAAGATGTCAGACCACCAATTCACTCACTCCAATTTATAATGTAAAGTTCTATATTAAAGTAGTCCTTCCCTAAAAAATATATAGTGCTTTTGATGTCATTTTTTACTTATACTAACCACAAAAATTTGCAGAAATGAAACTTTTAGTGAAAGTGTAATTTAAACCATTTTTGTCGAGCCTGCGACTTTTGTCGCAGAAAGCTCGACATATGGATAGTGATCCAGGCGGTGGCGGTGGCGTTAGCTAACTTCTCTAAAGCTTTATATTTTAGAAGGTGGAAGACCTGGATGCTTCATACTTTGTATATGGAGGCCTCATGTTACAAAGTTTCAGTCAGTCACATGTCAAATGTCCTTGACCTCTTTTTCATGGTTCAGTGACTTCTTGAAAAAAGTTAAGACTTTTTGTAATGCTTTTTTCTCTCTTATTATACGTAATAGGATAACTATATTTGGTATATGCATCCCTTGCAAGGTCCTCATGCCCGTTAGACAGTTTTCACCTGGCCTCGACCTCATTTCATGGATCAGTGAACAAGGTTAAGTTTGTGGCGAAATCAGACTAACACGGAATCCTTTAATATCTTTAATCAAATAACTAACAGTTATTTACCAGTATGTACAGTTAATAAATACCACATTAGAATAATCCGTCTTTTTCTTTCTAGTTCAACTGATAATACTTCTATACTTCTGTTACTACTATTTTTACAATGAAAATTATCCATAAAAACCCTTAACTTATATACTAAAATCATAAGAACATTCTAAATCTAGAACAAACTATAATTAACTAGAGAAATGATAAATAATCTATTTTTAGTAACAGGGTAAATTCCGGAATTTGCCAACACTTTCTTAAACATAAATATACACAATTACTTTCACTATCCATCTAGAATATTCTAGCATGATTCATTTACTATAATTAAAATAACAATGTAATATTACCAGCCTTCTCGATTAACTGTTAAATCTACAGGCTCGGAACTAAATTTTTAAATTTTTTTTAGTAAGATTATGTTGGCCTGTAGATATGATTTTTACAGGCCCAAGAGCAATTTTACAAGCCTGTGCTGCCTGGGCTGCCACTCAGCGTGAAGACTGCATTACATAAACAGTGTCAAATAAAAGTCCAATGTCTTTATAATTGCGTACTATTCGCAACAAAGTTTTGGTGGTCAAGTCCATATCTCAGATACTATAAGCAATAGGTCTAGTATATTCGGTGTATGAATAGACTGTAAGGTGTCCATGTCCAACTGGCAGGTGCCATCTGACCTTGACCGCATTTTCATGGTTCAGTGGTTATAGTTAAGTTTTTGTGTTTTTTTGTCTGTTTTTCTTATACTGTATGCAATAGGTCTACTTTATTTGGTGTATGGAATGATTGTAAGGTGACATGTCTAGCTGGCAGGTGTCATCTGACCTTGATCTCATTTTCATGTTTTTTTAGTTTTTTGACTTTTTTTTCTAATACTATATGCAATAGGTCAACTATATTTGGTGTATGGAACTATTTTATGATCTGTATGTCAGTCGCACAGGTTTTATTTGACCTTGACCTAATTTCACGGTTCATTGCTCAGTGTTAAGTTTTTTGTGTTTTGGTCTGTTTTTCTTAAACTATAGCAATATGTGAATTATATTTGTTGTATGAAAGAATTGATAGCTGTAAACGCCTGCCTGGCATGGTTCATCTGACCTTGACCTCATTTTCGTGGTTCATTGGTTGATGTTTAGTTTTCTTGGTTAATGTTAAGTTTTTGTGACAGTTGTAATAAAGCTTTATATTTAGGACTATCAACATAATATCAATGATTAGTAAAGAAGGCGAGACATTTCAGCGTGTACACTCTTGTTAAACATAATTTACTTGCTCATGAGTTTGCATTAAAAATTTAGGATTGATGCGCTCCATACTATATTTATTTAAGATTTCCAGAAAAATCAGGGGCTATGTTTAATAGTTACCTTCTGACCGTTGGTATTTTACTACAAGTGAAAAACATTAAACCTGGATTAAAAATTGGCAGATAGAAAGGTGATACATGTACATTTTAGGATATACCTGCTTTGTATGAAGTTATGCTTAGGTAAAAAATTAAGAAAGCTGTGACAATTGAAAAATGAAAAATTTGTTGGAATAGGTAGGGATTTTGAATTGGTGGTCTGACACTTTTAAAGCAAGAAACTGTGAATCACAAAAATCAGAAAACAATTGATTTTTTAGCTCACCTGGCCTAAAAAGCCGAGTGAGCTTTTCTCATCACTTGGCATCCGTCGTCTGTGGTCCGTCGTTGTCGTCGTCCGTCATCGTTAACTTTTACAAAAATCTTCTACTCTAAAACTACTGGACCAAATTTAACCAAAATTGGCCACAATCATCATTAGGATATATAGTTTAAAAATGTGTCCGATGACCTCGCCTACCAACCAAATTGGCCGACATGGCTAAAAATAGAACATAGGGGTAAAATGCAAGTTTTGTCTATTATTTTTTGAAATGTAATAAATAGAGAAAATCTGAAAGGAACAAAAATGTTCAGAATGATGAGCTCTACCAATTGTTCATATACATCAAAACTGTTAGACATATTCTTATAGGAGTTATTGCCCATAAATGACAAATTTTACCATTTTGTTTCATTTGTGCCTATTATCATGAAAACTATGATATTTAGAGAGAAACATTTTTTTTTCCGTTATGCCTTATATGATTTAAATTATAATAGATAAATAAACACTTTAAATCACACAAATGATCAGCAAGGCAAGATCTATTTAAAAGTCAAATTTTGTCTCTATAGTTTATAGTAGACTGTCACTCTTCATACATGTAGGAGTGATTGCTCTTAAATAAGGATTTTTTTTACCTTTTTGTAGACTGTCATGTCAAAGACATCCCCAGAAGTAACTCCTGACACCCATTTACAGGAACCTGCAGGACCAGTAGTTGAAGGTAATCATCTAATGTTAATTATTCAGATACCACTGAAATGATTTATAATTACCTGTTTCTAATATACAGAAACATTGATATCTGCTTATAATGTTATAATGAAAAAACCCAGCAAATTGATGGGAAAAGTGAAATAGGCTATTGATGAAGATTGATTGATTACTGATCAAATTAACTTTCAAATCATTATCATCTAATTTATTCTTTCCTCAACGTGCTGAATATATTTTGGATAATCATTCTTACTAGTTCCTCTCACAAGGCATGTGCCGTAAAAATCATTCTTACTAGTTGCTGTCACAAGGCATGTGACGTCAATATAATCATAAAGGCAACAGTAGGATACTGCTGTTCGAAATTCATAAATCGATTGAGGAGGCCCTAATATGAACTGTATGTCTCAGACCTAATATGTATAAATCGGTAGACGAGTATGACCTCTTACTAATGACTTTTTAGGATAAACATTTATTTATTTACATTTCAGACAGCAAAATACCAGAACAAATAAAAAAGATGGATCATGAGTCGATTGCCATTTATCTGAACGCCCTTGAATCGGGTTCAGAAAGAAGACGGGATATAAATTTAATAATTGTTGGAAAAAAATCTGTTGGAAAGACTTCCTTAGTACGAAGACTGTTCGGGGAGGAGTTACAAAGCGTAAAAAGCACAAATGGTATAGAAATTCATCGGAGGAGATGTAGAATAAATCTAAGTAACTGGGAATGGAATAAAGTGTTAGGTAAATATGCGATTTTTTTCTCACTTTAATTTTACATGTTTTATTTATTGCAAAGTTATCATAGAAAAACTAAAACATAGTAAACATAATTTTATTTTTTTCTGTGTATGCTGTTTTTATGTATCAGGGATGATTCCAGGTGTTTTCAAATGGGTCCCTTGAACATCAAATTGGGAATTTTTATTCCAATTGGGAATATTTTATGCATAAAATCTAAGACGCAATAATATTATTTTCTTGTAAAATTATGGCAAGCCGTTTTACTATTCATTCGAGTTTCAAGATATCTCATGTAATATATAAGATATCTTATACAATTTAATTTTTATAAGATATCTTATATATTATATCTTATATATTATTAAAGATATCTCATAAAGATTAGAAGATATCTTATATACTTGATTAGATATCTTCTAAAATGTATATGAGATATCTTATAAACAGTTTGTATTATATAAGATATCTTATAAAGTTTAGAAGACAATATAGTTTAGAAGATATCTTATATAGTTTATGAGATATATGATAAAGAAAATTATATAAGATATCTTATGAATTATATGAGATATCTTATAAACCATATAATATATCTTATATACTGATATCTTATATAATATATAAGATATCTTATATAATTTTCTTTATCATATATCTCATAAACTATATAAGATATCCTGGTACCTTTAATAACTATTTACACCACTGGGTCGATGCCACTGCTGGTGGACGTTTCGTCCCCGAGGGTATCACCAGCCCAGTTGTCAACACTACGGTGTTGACATGAATATCAATAATGTGGTCATTTTTGTAAATTTCCTGTTAACAAAACTTTGAATTTTTCGAAAATCTAAGGAATTTTTTGTCCCAGGCATAGATTTCCTTAGCAGTATTTGACACAACTTTTTGGAATTTTGGATCCTCAATGCTCTTCAACTTTGTTCATGTTTGGCTTTATAAATATTTTGATATGAGCGTCACTGATGAGTCTTATGTAGACGAAACGCGCGTCTGACGTACTAAATTATAATCCTGGTACCTTTAAGAACTATTATATACTATATAAGATATCTTATATTATATCAGAAATTTTATAAACTATATAAGATATCTGATAAACTTTATCAGATATCTTATAAACTTTATAAGATGTTTTATATAATCTGTTTTTTAATCATTTTAATAAGATATCTTATATAATCTGTTTTTTAATCATTTTAATAAGATATCTTATATAATCTGTTTTTTAATCATTTTAATAAGATATCTTATATAATCTGATTTAATAAGATCTTTTATAATCTGTTTTTAATAAGATATCTTATATAATCTGTTTCTAATAAGATATCTTACATAAAATAGAAGCTATCTTCTTATATAATATAGAAGATAACTTATATAGTTAATGAGATATCTGATAAAGAAAATTACATAAGATGTCTTATTAATTATATGAGATATCTTATAAAGTATATAAGATATCGTATATACTATATAAGAAATTTTATAAACTATATAAGATAGCTGATAAACTATATAAGATATCTTATAAACTTTAGAAGATATTTTATATAATATATAAGATATCTTATATAATCTATATCTTATATAATCTGTTTTAAAAAGATATCTAATATAATCTGTTTTAATAAGATATCTTATATGAAATAGAAGCTATCTTCTTATATAATATAGAAGAAAACTTATATAGTTTATAAGATATCTTAGATAGTATATAAGATATATCATAAACTTTAAAAAATATCATCTTAAGTTTAAAAGATATCTTATAAAAATATTTTATAAAAGATATATCATATAGTATATAAGATATATCATATAGGATAAAAGATATCTCATATAGTGGATAAGATATCTTATATAGTTTATAAGATATCTTATTTAGTTTAAAAGATATTTAATATAATTTATAAGATATTTCATAAATAAAATTATATATTATATCTTATAAACTATATAAGATGTCTCATACACTTTATAGGATATCTGATAAACTATATAAGATATCCGATTAACTATATAAGATATCTTCTAAACTATATAAGATATCTTATAAACTACATAAGATATCTTATAAAGTTTATGAGATATCTTGAAGTTCGAATAAATAGCAAAATGGCTTGCCATAGAAAATGTATATTAAATTTCACCTGTATAAAAATTCGGGATGTGCTACGGATTATGATTTATATGATTCTCAAAGATATGATTACCAGATCAATTAATTGAAAGTTATTGGATTGAGACCAGGGAAGTTGTTACATGAATATCATTGCACATGATGCACTATCATCTTAGCTATAGTAACCTAGACCTATTACAAAAACATATATATACCAGCTAACCTAAACCACTTAAAAAATCATCCATCGGGTATTTTTTCAACAGGTCATCTTTATAAATTTACCTTGATTCAAATGGATTTCAAATTGTTGAATTCAAAAAAGCAATTACAAAAGTTTATATACTTAAATTTTAATTGATAAGAAATTTACAGCAATTGAACCAGTGAACTTTAAAATTATTTAAATCAAACAGTTCCATAATGATGACATCGTATTTCATGAATGGTCTTTCATCAACATTATCATATCAAAAACTCTCAAACTTTTGTCTTTTGAGGAAATAGAGCAAAAAATAAAATAATTTCTTTGACAAAACAAGCTTTTATAAAATTATATAACCGGCTCTGCTGGGCGATCTGCTTTCACGAGATCGGCGTCCATTAAAATTCATTCATCAATGTTATATCAAAATTTAATCAGCATTCTTAACTGGATTTTAAAACGTTTTGACGACAAACTATGAAAACTTAGCTGTCTAAATCGGTGACGGAAACTTTGATTTTTATTTTATTTTCAAGAATTGGGAATTCATATTCACAAAAGTATTTTTGGGCTGCTGGCAGATTTTAGGGCCGCTCGGCCCTAAACTATATAGTGGAATCATCCCTGTGTATTTATTCTTTTTTTATTTTTCAATTCTTGGAAAAACATTTTTGCTAGACCCTAGTATGAACCGTATGTCTCAGACCTAATATGAATATTCAATATTTAATTAATGGAATTAAAGATAGACATGTTGGATGTAATTTGAACTAAAATACAGACTAATGATCTCTACTACATTATCGCAAAATATTTTTTTTCACAAAAATTACTATGCTTATGTAAACTTATCCTCGCAGCCGTTTTATAATATGTAAAAATGTTATTTTTTTTTATAATTATACTGTTTTCCAGTGTACTCTTTCAAACTTGAGACTTAAAATGCTGTGTAATTAGGATTTTTTTTAATAAATTTTTAGTTCCTGCATTTCATGTTTATATGATCTTCAACGTCTTATTAAAAATTGTTCTCAAGAATACAATCCAATCAGCGCAAAAAAAACTAAATGAAAATATCTAATCAGATGGATGCCTAATCCGATGGATGTCTAATCCGATGAATGTCTATAAATCAGATGAATGTCTAATCAGATGGATGTCTAATCAGATAGATGTCTAATCAGATGGATGTCTAATCAGATGGATGTCTAATCAGATGGATATCTAATCAGATGGATGTCTTATCAGATGGATGTGTAATCAGATGGATGTCTAATCAGATGGATGTCTAATCAGATGGATATCTATTCAGATGGATGTCTAATCAGATGGATATCTAATCAGATGGATGTCTAATCAGATGGATATCTAATCAGATGGATGTCTGGATTAAGTGTTGTATATGGCAATTTAATACTTTAGCAAATACTTTATGTTTACTGTAATTTCATTATTTCAATTACTGCGATAGTTGTTACTGTAAAGGTTTTATATGAAAATAAAATGTTATTGATATCTATATTTTTAAATGCAGATACCCTTATTCGTTTGATGTGTTTGAGCTTTGATTTTGCCATTTGAATACAGACTTTCCGTTTTGAATTTTCCTCAGAGTTCGGTATTTTTGTTAATTTACTTTTTTCTTGATATTGACCTAATGCCTTAACAGAATATTGTTTATGTGTTTAGAGTCTGAGAAAGGGGTGAATGTGGTTTTCTTTATTGTTTCTTTATTGCAGAACATATGAAATCGGTGAAGTTTAATCATAACTTCCATAGATTTCTCCTATACTATGAACACTTTTTAATATTTTTTTTGTAGATACAGGATTAGTGAAAGAAACAAGTATCAACAATAGAATATTGCAGTCAATTGTCAAAGAGGTGCATCAAGATAAAAAAAACCCAAAGCATGACATACTGGAGATATCTTCATTAGATCAGAAATCAACAGATGATAATAAGGGCACAATCATCAAAAATATTGAACATAACGAAGAACCTCAACCCAAACATGCCAAAATGAATTATGAGTTTGCTTATCCGGAGATTACAGAATCGCCGTTGTCTAAACTGGCAAAGGATGAGCTGTTAAGTATAATCGGATCTGCTGTAGACTTACAAGACGAAGACGGCTATGCAAATTTAACAGTGTGGGATTTTGCTGGTGACATTGAGTATTACAACACACATCAAACGTTTTTGAATTCAGAAGCAATTTTTCTTGTCGTAGCAAATTTACATGACATAGATGACACAGTATCCTACGGTTTGTAAAGTCAAGATATAATTATATTAAACCTAGGAACGAATTATTCTTGATATTCAGTTCATATAAAAACAATGAAACTAAACATTTAAGACAGCAATTTTTAATCAGTAGCTTTTTTGTTAAATGATTTTTATTATTTGCTCTAAACAACACTACTTTTTGTGTTTCATTTGATATAGCAATTTACTATATTGACCTGCATCTAGAAATTGACAATGAGGATCGGATGAAAACAAAAGTTCGTGACAACAGAGATGACTTCAGCTTCCCAATTGTTCTTTCATTTTCTATGTAGCAACATTCTAGCAGTGTCTTCCCATGAAGTATATATCTCCAAATTGATACAATATTCTAGGACTTGTATTTCCTATCATGATGTCCTTATAAGAAGGTTGCTGCTCACAAAAAAGCTATCAAGCCAAGTGTCAAAGAGGTGCAGTTGAAATTATCCCTTCTAAAAATTTACAGACGCCATCAATAGTTGGTTTAACATCATTGAATATCAGTTTTAAAGATGATGACGGATATGTTCCAAAAGTCGTAACTACAATCCTGCCACTTTTTGCCTACCGAATAATACTTATCACCAGGTTTTTAAATACACGAACAACACGACGTGTGCATATGTAGAGTAGAATTTTCCGTGAGTGTATGAAATCATCCCCGGTTTTTGGTTGGGTTTTCTATTGCTCAGTCTTTAGTTTTCTACGTTGTGTTTTGAATATTTTTGATTGTCGTTTTAGTCTTTGGCGTTCTTTGTCATGCCTTTGTCAGCTTATTTTCGTCTTATGATTATAAATGTTCCATTGGTATATTTCTCCTCTCATTTACACGTAAAATCATGTAATATACGTGTAGCTAACCTAATTTATATAGTGCTTAAAAAGATATCACCACAAATGTTGTTTTCTTCTTATCTCATACAAACATCCTTTGTTATACGACCGCAAATATCTTGCGTTGTCCGAAGACATTTGATTTCCAAACAATAGCTTACATATTAGTGATTGGATCTTGATGAAATGTTACCACAAGGTTTCATATACAAAAATGAAGGTTGGGATTGATTTTTGGGGCAATGGTCTGAACTATTATGAAAAACGGAACAAAAACAAAACTTTTCTAATACAAATGTATCAATTGTTCATTTCTATTCAATGGGATTTAGTTCAAAGGCTAGAACACGGTGGGTTCTTTATTATGCTAAATGTAACCGTATCTTTAGATTTTCGCCCAAACTGTTTAAGGTTCGACCTCTCCGCTCGTATCAAGCTGTGCCTCGCAATGTGTTTTATTAATGTATAGCATTTTGATTTCTGTACATGGAAAATTCATGGACTCCATCATTAAATTGGCTTTATTACCAGATTACCATAGGCATGTTCCATTTGTAGTTACCACAATTTACGTGGACTCTGACGTACAAGTGAGACTCATTGCCAAATTTGTACTTACCACAAACAACAAGACGGGTGCAGAATGTGATATTGGATCTGCATACCCTTCTTGAGCACCTCGATTCAACCCTGAATTATACAAGGTTCATTTTGTTCTCTCGATTGTGTTCTATATAATGGTGTGCATACTTTTGTTTGTCTATTCTTTGGGTTTTTTTTTTGCCCGATCGTTATCGCTTTCTTTTGTTGTCTATTCTTTAAAGTTTTTTATCTGCCCATTCGTTATCGCTTTCTTTTGTTTGTCTATTTTAGGGTTTTTATTTATTTGCCCGATCGTTATCGCTTTCTTTTTGACTGATGAATGTTGATTCGCCCGTGTGTAACTTTCGCCTCTTTTTATACACTGATTTAGATAGTTATATTTTTTACTTGCGATATTATAACGGTCTGCAGGATAAATCATTATATATATTTTTTTTATTGAATGGCGTAATTATATTCTTCAGACACATTTCAAGTGCAGTCATCCACCGAAATATTTAAATATTAATTTGTCTTTAATCACAGGCACATTCAATTTCTGGATGGATACAATACATTGTTATGGAAGCATAAATGACAAAACTGAAGCTGTATTGCTTGAAGGAGCTCACAACCTTCTAGATCCACCAGTTATTGCTATTGGTACACACAAGGACAAATTTCAGGTATTTATATCAAAGTAACAATGGAGTAGACATTTTAATTTAGTCTCTGTTTATAAAAACTTGACGACTAAATTTGGGCCTTTGAAAATATTTAGGTAATGTTAACTTGTGTTCGTATAAAAACGGTATTCTAGTTAAGTTTAGACTATGGACATTGGAAATACTTCACCAATGTATTGGATCTATAAGATACGATTAGATCAAGTTTGCCAAGACGTCTTACACATCTAACGGGCTGTTTACGAATCGCTGATTCAATGTTACATTAGAGCGCAGTTTAAATAGAAACTATCGAAATGGTTTCAGTCTAGATTGTATAATATCTATTTCATTTTACTGTACGAATATGTACCGTTGTCATATTGATAATAATGTATATCTTTTTCTGTCCTGACGGTCATGCTCGTCAATGCTGATTGTCGTTTTTGTTTTTAAAGTTGTTCTCTTGGACATTTTTTGAGTGAAGTGTGAATGAGATGATGCCCATTAATTGACACATAGTAAATTAAGAAAACCAGTGTTTTACAAGTCAATAATATTGCAAATAAATTGACATTTAATATGAAAAAAAAATGTATCAATTTTGTATTAGTAGTTTTAGTCTCTACTCTAACATTGCCTTATTTTAAAGACATTTTTTACGGATGTCACGATTATAGTTTCCTTTGGTATTGACAGGTTTATCAACATTTCCTTATTTGTCAAAATTATTATTATTCAAGTCACTAGACGGATTAATGTTCACCATCAATTTGATTATTACAATTACTATAGACACTTTTTTCTCTTTGCATGTGTTGGTGTCTGCTAATTTCAATAAGTAGTGTTTTATCACTCATTCTTAATTTTGTCAACTTCCGTTCTTAAATAGTAACCATTTTTTTGCCCCAGTGTTCGATTCTTTATGAATATAGAAAATAAAAACTATCATTAAAAAACCCAACAATATACAGAACACAGTTTTCATAGGAAAATTAAAACTGAGCAACATGAACCCTCTGAAAAACGGGGATTATTCTCAAAGGCCCTGGTTGGGTTAACAGATGCTGATGAAAAACCTGTACCATATAACCGGCTTAAAAACACCCCGATTGAAAACATATGAAACAATTCAATGCCAAAAACTAACCGTCTAACTTATATCATAACAATTTACGAAAGCCAGAGTCTTTATACATCTGCTCTAGAAAAACATCACAGAAAAGTACAGATATGAGAATAGTAATAGTTACTGACAGCCAAAAACATCATAAGAAATCATGTATCTAAGACTGTTTTAGTTAAATGATAATGAAATAATACAATATCACTGTTTCTGTTTTTGCGAAAGGACGAAGAACAATGCAGAAAACGTCTCGAATCCTACACTGATAAAATATTTAAAGATTCCAAGCGTCACCTGAGATCAATTCACCTGATATCCAACACAGAGGATGAAGAAGATGCTTTTGGAAAATTGAGAAATAATATATTTGCCACAGCAAAGAGTAGCGCAAATTGGAATCGAGAATACCCTGTTAAATTTATTCAGATGGAAAAAGCCATCAACTCTGAACTAACGATCGGAAAACAAATAATTTCTTTTGAAAGAGTAAAAGAACTAGGTGAAAAAATACCACTTCCGATAACTGATGACAAGGAGCTTCATCTCTTTCTCAGGTATCAACATGAAATTGGTAACATGATATTTTTTGAAGACATTCCGTCATACATCATACTTGATCCCCAATGGTTAGCAAATGCCTTTACATGCATTGTTACAGCCCAGCAGTTTCAACTGGAATTACCACACTTACAATGGAACAACTTCAAACAAACAGGTAAGATGGATCCTAAGCTATTGGAAGAAATATTCAAGAAACAATCAGAAGACATGAGGATTCATAAAGAGCATATACTGGAAGTAATCGAAAAGTTTGACATTATCATCTATCCATTGCTATTGACGGAAAGTGGAAATGTACAAAGGGAGCATAGTTTTTTTTACGTTCCATGCATGCTTCAAACATTAAAAATTAAGGATATTGATGTATTGTTTAACGTTTCAAATGCTAACAAATCTACATGTTTGTGTTTTGTCTTTAGTTTTTTACCGCCGTATCTAATCAGCAATCTGATTGTCTCTTGTCTACGAGAATATCCTCTAGCAGTGGTAAAGGGCGAGATAGGCCTCTTCAAGGATTGTTGTGTATTCAATATTGACAGAACTGGCTGTGCAAAATTTGTATTAGCAAAGAGTAGTCATATGATTCAGCTGCAAGTATGGCAATGGGACGAAGTAGATACAGAGGTTAACCAAGCTGTTTTAAAAGTTGTCGAAAGAGAAATCAACAGAATTATCAACACGCGATACAAGTTGAAAACGGTATCTTTCGAGAAAAAATGGAAGTGTGAGACTACCAGTTTCTCCTTTGACACAGGATTCCATGAATTTGATCAAGTAGATGATGGGAAAAAATATTATTGCGAAGAACATGCGACAACTCATAACTATAAAGACTATTGGTCTGGTGAGAAACCAAAGGTAATGTTTCAATTTTTTAAAGATTATTTTCATTGAGTGGGCATATCTTTGTGAAACGATGAAATCCAATTATTGGTAATTTTTATTTTTATTCATTTGATGTGTACTCGTTGCTAATGTCAGTATCATTGTGGATTCGTTGTGATAAAAAAAAAGTATTGGGTCCATTCCCAATTGATATGCGTGACTGTACCACGTATTGATCTACTATCAGTTCCATTTACAAAATCGCGCGTGATTTTGTTTTCTTCAAAGAAATGCATGTGTTTTGTTAATTAAACGCTTGTCATTTTGTATCTTACTTTTTTGTATCAGTAAAGATAGTTGAGTTTTTAAGATCGACTTTGTCTAATTCGTTATCAAAGTTCCAGGATTATAATTGAGTACGCCAGACGCGCGTTTCGTCTACCGAAGACTCATCAGTGACATTCATGTCAAAATATTTATAAAGCCGAACAAGTACAAAGTTGAAGAGCATTAAGGATCCAAAATTCCAAAAAGTTGTGCCAAATATGACTAAGGTAATCTATGCCTGGGATAAGAACATCCTTAGTTTTTTTTAAATGTGTCAAATAAAGGCAACAGTAGTATACCGCTGTTCGAAAGTCATAGATCTATAGCGAGAAAACAGATCCGTGTTACAAACTAAAACTGAGGTAACCACATCAACTTTAAGCGGAAAACAACGAAACTTTGGTTCTACAGGAAATGTACGCAAAACCCAACCAACTTCAAACATTTGCGTAATCCACACTATAACTTATAATTTAAAGCTCACCTAACCGTCTTCCGATCAGAGACAGAGTTTTCATTTATAAACTTGAATATTAAAAAGTCTTGTGTTGTTCTTATGTGTCTTCTTTTTATACGACCGCAACCAATTTTTGGGATCGTATAATGGTATGATGTCTTCGTCAGCATCGTCTGCGTCGTCGTCCGAAGACACATTCGTTTCCGGATAACAACTTTAGTTAAAGTGAATAGATCTACATGAAATTTTTTCAGAAGGTTCAATACCACATAAGTAAGGTTGGGATTGATTTTGGGGATGATGGTCCTAAGTGATTAGGAATTAGCATTTTTCTAGTTTCAGGATTATAACTTGTGTAAACGTATGTCAACTGCTCTGAAATCACACCACAATGTTTAAAACCACAAGAAGAAGGTTTGGATTCATTGTAGAGGTTATGGGGCCAAAGTTTAGGAATTATGATCCAAAAAGGGGTCAAAACAAGCATTTTTTCTAGTTTCAAGACATAACGTATGTGTAATTGCATGGATCTCTCAGAAATTATATCACAATGTACCAAATAACAAAGGGGAGGTTGGGATTAATTTTGGGGTTAATTGCCCAAAATATGTAGGAATTAGGGGCCAAAAAAGGGCCAAAAAGAAGCATGATTCTTGTTCCAAACAATCATGACAAAAACACAGGATTGAGTTTAAGGGTTATTGCTCCAAGGGGGTTTCAAAAAGTTTGGGGGGTGGGGATTTTTTGTTTACCTTTTAAGGGCTTTCTTTTTTTCAAAATTTTTGTTGGAACTTTGACTACAATAATTTTGTGACAGAAACCTATATTATGTCAAAAAGTTGATCACAATCCAAATTCAGACAGAATCAAGCTTGAATATTGTGACCAAATTTGTCCCAACTGTTCAGGGTTCAACCACTGGGGTCGTATAAAAGCGGCGCCCTGCGGAGCACCTTGTTCTGTTTGTTTAGAAGGATTTGTTCAAACTTTTAATTCACTATTGAGGGTTATAATTCATATTCAGACGCAACACATAAAAAGTGACCAAAAGGTTATCGCATGATACATGTGAGAGAAGCTAATAACATACACACTTTTTACATTTTTTGTGGGACATTCGTATGAAATAAAGGTTGCATTGTAAATATATAAATAGCTTTTCTTAGATCAAAGCACAATGTGCAAACAAATACAGGTAACCCTAGGGTCTTCATCGATTCATATTTCTGTTCCTGGTTGAAAAACAAATAACATGACACGAAACATATGACGTAAAAGTGAAAGTAAACATTTGAGTTATATCTATTTATATCTATTTATATCTATTTATATCTATTTATACCTATTTAAATGTGTGAAATCAGAAATGAACTTTCAGATAATTTACAGCCAGCCTACAGGCTCCACGCCCACACCTGACAATTTTTTTAAGTGCCTCCTTTTTAAGCATGTTAAGTGCTTTCCTAAAATTAATGTGACCGTCTACAGGATTAACACTGTATTACGAAAATATTAATGTGATTTTTAATCAAATTATCCATCCTATTTTACTTGTTTATGATCGTATCATACGATGCTATATGAAAAATAAAGAAATGTTACTGACCTGTATGTTGCTATTATATTCTGAGTGGTTTTATGTATGTTCAAGGCAGAAGTAATGAAATGCATGTAATAATGCATCTTCAATCAATTGAAAAGAACGCCATGTTTACTTGGTTGCGTTGAATATCATAGCACCTTGAATAGACCCTATGTCCTAAATATCTATCTTTGTAGAACAACATACTACGTAGCTAGCTCATTTAAAAAAATGCTCGACTGTAAAATTATTGTTGAATGGAAATACTTCTAGTATATCTTTAAGAACATTGTGCTTTGTACAAATCTCGCATGCTTGCAATGATATATATATGTTTCTCTAACTCTATGGAAATATATACCTTTCCGAACCCATTGTATAAAAAAATTTAATCAACGTATGGTTGCTGGTGATCTCAAAAGATCATTGGATGATTTTAAGGGTCATGACCTTCTTAGCTAACTGTATGAATCAAGATATGATAACAGGTGTTAATGAAATTGATAACTTCGTGCAATGTGAAAGGCACTCGAAGGGGATTTTCGGTTAACAAAAAAAGAAAATGTCTTTTAATCATTAGAGAAACAGATTCTTACATAGTTACTCGTTGATTATCGGATTTTTCCAATCTCGATAGTTAAATTATCTCGATTGGATAAATCCGATAATCCACTGGTATCAATGTAAGAATCTATATATATCTTTTTTTTTTTTTTTTTTAATTATTCAAATAAATTTGACGTAATTTTGAATATTCTGACGTCAACATGAATTGTCTGTCTATCATTAATTCTGTGTTCTATCCTTTTTCACTGTCCCGGTGTATTTACTGCCTTGACCATATTTGTAGGTCTATCTACCTGTTAATAGATGGCAATTATATAGCATTAGTTTGTATCTTACATATTTCATTGATATTATAGGCTCCCGTTAGATTAAGTAGTGAGGAACAGAATTACGTCAGAATGTCAAAGATAGTTCTAGAGGTATTATCAGGCGTTTTATACGATCGCTTATTCTTAGATACAAAGACTGGAGAAATACTTGATCGTAAAAAGTTGGACATAACAGAAATGTGTAAGAAATATTGTGCTTTAAAAATAAACTTTCCAAGTAAAGGCTTTAGGAATATAAAAAAGGTTGACGAGATTTCTACCAATGAAGATACTATTGGTGATGACATTCAACGGATACGTGTGATCAGAAATGAAATGCAGCATTCTACTGTCTTTGCATTAGATGACACACGATACCAAAAACTAATCGCTATAGTTCATGATATGATAACTAGATTTGATCAGCGTAACAATCCAGCAGGTGAATCCTACGTAAAACGATTCGACGAAATCAGGAAAATGGAATTAGAGACAAGGAGTTTTGAAGATATAAAAGAACAAATGAAAGCAGGTAACTTAAGTAATATCTTTTTCATGTTTGAAGTACAGGAACAAATCCTAAATCTTGAAAGACAGATAACACCACGCAGAAATAGAAATCAAATGAAAAGAGAACAACAGTAACAAATCACTACACAAAACAGTAAAACCAATGCTTTGAAGCCAACAAAAAAATGTTCCCCTTCGTTCTCGGCTATTGACGTTTACGATCGGAAAATGTGAATACAAAAGTTTATTTTCATTTAACAAGTCTCGTCAGATGATATAATACTTTTCCAAAACTATTAGAAAAATGCTTGTTTTTTATACAGAAAAAAAAATAGGAATGCAAGTATGCAAAACCAATTATATCAACCCCAAATTTAGAACACCTAACCAAACAAATGTTTTTAAACAGCTATTGGATATATTTAGACTTAAAAATGTCAAAGTGAAAACAAATCGATATTTACGACCCTTGTTGATCTATTTCACATATTTTGAATTATTGTATTGTATCTTTCGACGTAAATATGCTTCAGACATGGATATTATGTATACGATTTAAATGAAGTTCAACATCATTTAGATGCATACAAAATATGACAACATCCGGAAAAATCAAACAAATACTTAAACAAATCAATTCAAACTTAAAATGAATAATAATACATGCAACAAATCATCTGGATAAAGCAAACACAACTAAGTTAGTCTTCATGTTAAGGTCAACGAATGTTGCTCTAATTAAGTACATTATATCATCTCAGTATCGGATGCAAACACGTTTTGCAAATGATTTTTTGACAGAATTTCTTTTAAATGTTTCAGGATTGATAAAACAGATTCATGCAGTTTTCGATAGTGTGCATGGTGTGTATTGATGACAAATTTGATTTCCTACACTTTTACAGATGAATAAGTTAATCAAAGTAAAAAAGTTTCAATAAAAAAACCTAAGTCCAATGTATAGCCAGTCATTAAAAAATAAGAGTAAATGTTGTTTGTATAGATATATACATAGTATACATGATTGTAATTTTATTTAGATAGACCTGTAAACTATATTTACATACACACTATATATTTGTAGATATCATATATCAGTTCATAATTCAAGCATACAAATTAATAAGCAGATGTTATAGTGTTGATAAGACTATGTACTAATTGTAACACTAACGCTATTAAAGATGAATACCATTTAATACTTGAATGTCAAATATATTTTTAATGAAATCCCAGAAAAGTAAATTAAACAGAAATCCATCTGTATACCAACTTCTCAAGTTGTTGTCTGTCAGAAATATTAGTGACTTATATCATTGTATATAATGTAGGTATATTTTCAAAATAAGCAGAAAAGTTTAATTGCATTATATAGTATATTTGTTCTAACATATTTATTAAAGTATATTACGGAATACAAATGTGTCGAGGTATTGGATAACACCACAGAATTGTCAGTATATATTTAGAAAACTGCTGGGGTATATACACCATTTGTATCCCTAATTGGAACCTCAAAAACGTTATCATATCAACGGTTACTATGTAACGTAGTCAAAAGCTGTACAGAACACTAAGGAATGTCAGAGCCTCACAGAGGCAAACTAATGACGTGCTTCAGTCAATAGTACATTTTTAATACACAATCACTTAATTTACACTTTTAATACTTAAATTAAATGTTAAAAGTGTGATTATAAATTATTACATACTCGATAAAATTATGTTCACAGCATATTTGAAAATCCTTCGCGTATGTCAAACATATAAGGTTGGGTTTTTCAATATATGTGTTGTAAAAAAACAAAGCCACACATACATACAAACACAACATATGATATCTAAAAACTTAATTGAAACTATTTTTTAACGGGACAAAAATTATCAAGATATAAAAGGTGCATTTAAATGGATTACTCAACATATTAAAGAAACAATAAACATGTAATGAATATACATGTTGCATTGTGAATGTTCAGGGAATATACTGTGACATTCCACTACAAACTGCTCAGAGTCTGAATTGACCAGTTTTTGTGCTCGACCAGTAAAATCAAGCACACATTTTACTCGACTAGTCTCGACATTGTCTCGACTGGACTTAACTGTACTTAAGTGTACTCGACTAGGTCTCGACTTTACTTAATTAGTCTGAAATGGTCTTGACCAAGGCTCAACCTGTCTCGACCTGTCTTGACTAGTCTCGACTAGTCTCAACTCAGTCTGAACCAGTCTCGACCTGTCTCGACTAGTCTTGACCTTCAAATTTAGTTTTGACTGGTATAAAGAAGCCCATCTAACTAAATTAAAAATTGATCTTACAAAATTCAAGCTTATTAGGTAGTTTGATTACTGGCTGTGAAATAAAAAAAATAAAAATTTACAATAGGTAAAAATAAAAATTATTATATTTATTCAGATAGGCATCTTTAAATTTTCTAATAACTTTTTCAAATCAACTTGGATTTTCATCAAATTATGCACCTATCTAAGATATATATCAAGCTTACTGAATCCCATTTCATTTACTTTTTTGTTGTATAGCTATGAAATTTAAGAATTAAAGTCATCTCGGTAAAAAAGCTAGGATTTGCAATTTGGACAAAATAGAGATAGGCATCTTTAATTTTTTTAATAACTTTTTCAAATCAACTTGGATTGTCATCAAACTATGCAGCTATCTTAGATATATATCAAGCTTACTGAATCCAATTTCATTTACTTTTGTTTTGTATATCTGTAAAATTTAAGAATTAAAGTCATCTCAGTAAAAAAGCTAGGATTTGCAATTTGGACAAAATAGAGATAGGCATCTTTAATTTTTTTAATAACTTTTTCAAATCAACTTGGATTGTCATCAAACTATGCAGCTATCTTAGATATATATCAAGCTTACTGAATCCAATTTCATTTACTTTTGTTTTGTATAGCTGTAAAATTTAAGAATTAAAGTCATCTCAGTAAAAAAGCTAGGATTTGCAATTTGGACAAAATAGAGATAGGCATCTTTAATTTTTTTAATAACTTTTTCAAATCAACTTGGATTGTCATCAAACTATGCAGCTATCTTATATATATCAGGCTTAATGAATCCCATTTCATTTACTTTTTTATTGTATTGCTGTAAAATTTAAGAATTAAAGAAATGTTGGTAAAAAAAGCTAGGATTTGGAATTTTGGACAAAATAGAGATAGTACACTTTAAATTTTCTAATAACTTTTTCAAAATCACTTGGATTTTCATCAAACTAGGCAGCTATCTTAGATATATATCAAGCTTATTGAATCCCATTTCATTTACTTTTTTGTTGTAATGCTGTAAAATTTAAAAATTAAAAGTCATCTCGGTAAAAAAAGCTAGGATTTGCAATTTGGACAAAATAGAGATAGGCATCTTTAATTTTTTTAATAACTTTTTCAAATCAACTTGGATTATCATCAAACTATGCAGCTATCTTAGATATATATCAAGCTTACTGAATCTTATTTCATTTACTTTTTTATTGTATTGCTGTAAAATTTAAGAATTAAAGAAATGTTGGTAAAAAAAGCTAGGATTTGCAATTCGGACAAAAAAGAGATAGTACACTTTAAATTTTCTAATAACTTTTTCAAATCAACTTGAATTTTCATCAAACTAGGCAGCTCTCTTAGATATATATCAAGCTTACTGAATCCCAGGTTATTTTGTTTTTTGTTGAATTGCTGTCAAATTTAAGAATTTAATTAATCTAGGTCAAGAAAGCTAGAATTTGCAGTTCAAACAAAATAAAGATATATAGTGAACTTTATTTTTTTAATATATTTTTCAGTTTTTTTTTCAGGATTTGCAGTTTTGACAAAATAGAGATAGTACACTTTAAACTTGTTAATAACTTTTTCAAATCAACTTGGATTTAATTCAAACTATATAGCTACCTTGGTGATGTATCAGTCATACTGAAACATAGGTTGTTATTTAGTTTGGTGTATTTCTGTCTTTAAGAATTTAAGTAGGTCAAAAAGCTACAATATCAGATATATATCTTTCCTCATGATTTTGGAAAAAGTATATATAAATTAGTTATATAATTCCTTTAATGTTTTATTCCTTTTGATATAGATATCCTATAAATATATCAAAAAGCAAAGAAAAATTAAAGAAATTATTCAAATAGTTCTTCTGATTTGTGGTGATTTATAAGGCAATACCTTCTGCTTGGGGCAAACTTATTAAAAAGATCACATCTACCAGAGAGTTTAAAATTCTAAATAACATTTATTCAAAGTTGCAACATCCTTTTAAATCTAAATCACAAGGCTTTTTTAATTCTCTAGATAAGTAATACACGAGTTGAAGAAAAGTAGGGCTTTATTTTTACCTGTAAAACTCAGGTGTACTGATGTAATTAAACCATGTATAGTGCCATGTCATTAAATTTGACAAAAAAATATTTCAATATTTGATTAAAATAAATTTTTACTGCAACTTTGGAACACATTTCTTTTTTTAAAAGTTTCTCAAGGATTGTTATGAAAGTTCATGATATTAATTTTTTGTTTTACTACAAAAAAAGGGGTTTATTTTGTTTAAGCTGATTTGAAAAAGATATGAAATCTTAAAATAGACACCTTTTTTTTGTTAAAACAAAAATTTATATTTTTATTTAAAGAAAGATATATTTCTAATATCAAAGCTTTTTCACCTACATGTAGATTAATTAAATTCTTAAATTTGACAGAAATACACCAAACTAAATAACAACTTATGGTTTAGTAAGATATTTAGCAAGAATATTGCAAAGATAGTTATAGAGTTTGATGAAAATCTAAGTTGATTTCAAAAAGTTATAAAAAAATTAAAGTGTACTATCTCTATTTTGTCAAAACTGCAAATCCTAGCTTTTTTTACCTAGAATACATTGATTCTTAAATTTTACAGCAATACAACTAAAATCTAAATAACCTGGGATTCAAGAAGCTTAATATGTATCTAAGATAGCTGCCTAGTTTGATCAAAATCCAAGTTGATTTGAAAAAGTTATTAAAAAAATTAAAGTGTACTATCTCTATTTTGTCAGAAATTGCAAATTCTAGCTTTTTTCACCAACATTACTTTAATTCTTAAATTTTACAACAGTACAACAAAAAAGTAAATGAAATGGGATTCAGTAAGCTTGATATACATCTAAGATAGCTGCATAGTTTGGTGACAATCCAAGTTGATTTTAAAAAGTTATTAAAAATATTATTAAAGATGCCTATCTCTATTTTGTCCAAATTGCAAATCCTAGCTTTTTTTACGAGATGACTTTAATTCTTAAATTTTACAGCTATACAAAACAAAAGTAAATGAAATGGGATTCAGTAAGCTTGATATAAATCTAAGATAGCTGCATAGTTTGAAGAAAATCCAAGTTATTTTGAAAAAGTTATTAGAAAATTTAAAGTGTACCATCTCTATTTTGTCTGAATTGCAAATCCTAGCTTTTTTCACCGAGATGACTTTAATTCTTAAATTTTACAGCAATACAACAAAAAAGTCAATGAAATGGGATTCAGTAAGCTTGATATATATCTAAGATAGCTGCATAGTTTGGTGACAATCCAAGTTGATTTGAAAAAGTTATTAAAAAAAATAAAGATGCCTATCTCTATTTTGTCCAAATTGCAAATCCTAGCTTTTTTTACCGAGATGACTTTAATTCTTAAATTTTACAGCTATACAAAACAAAAGAAATGAAATTGGATTCAGTAAGCTTGATATATATCTAAGATAGCTGCATAGTTTGATGACAATCCAAGTTGTTTTGAAAAAGTTATTAAAAAAATTAAAGATGCCTATCTCTATTTTGTCCAAATTGCAAATCCTAGCTTTTTTTACCGAGATGACTTTAATTCTTAAATTTTACAGCAATACAACAAAAAAGTAAATGAAATGGGATTCAGTAAGCTTGATATATATCTAAGATAGCTGCATAGTTTGATGAAAATCCAAGTGATTTTGAAAAAGTTATTAAAAAATTTAAAGATGCCTATCTCTATTTTGTCCAAATTGCAAATCCTAGCTTTTTTTACCGAGATGACTTTAATTCTTAAATTTCATAGCTTTACAACGAAAAAGTAAATGAAATGGGATTCAGTTAGCTTGATATATATCTTAGATAGATGCATAGTTTGATGAAAATCCAAGTTGATTTGAAAAAGTTATTAGAAATTTAAAGATGCCTATCTGAATTTATATAATAATTTTTATTTTTACCTATTGTAGAATTTTTTTTTTTTTATTTCACAGCCAGTAATCAAACTACCCAATAAGCTTGAATTTTGTAAGATCAATATTTAATTTAGTTAGATGGGCTTCTTTGTACTAGTCAAAACTAAATTTGAAGGTCAAGACTAGTCGAGACAGGTCGAGCCTGGTTCAGACTGAGTCGAGACTAGTCGAGACAGGTCAAGACTGGTTAAGACTGAGTGGAGACTAGTCAAGACAGGTCGAGACAGGTCTAGCCTTGGTCAAGACAATTTCAGACTAATTAAGTAAAGTCGAGACCTAGTCGAGTACACTTTAGTACAGTTAAGTCCAGTTGAGACAATGTTGAGACTAGTCGAGTAAAATGTGTGCTCAATTTTACTGGTCGAGCACAAAAACTGGTCAATTCAGACTCTGAGCAGTTTGTAGTGTTCCCGGCTTAGAGTTTATATCCCCTGAGACGAAGGCGAAGGCGAAGGCGATATAAGCCCTAAGCCAGAAATGTCTGAGACCTGAATAACATATTATATCTTTCTCCGTTCGTATTTTGTATATTGTATTATGCATTATTTATTTCATGTCACCTTTATGTTTATATATTGTAATACTCAAAAATATTTTGTAAAAATTCGTGTTATGGGTGCATACAAAATTATTTTTATTATGTGTATGCTTCCTTTAAGATGTGTTTTTTTTTTAAATAAAGTATCATTGGTATGCACTGTTAAACTATTGCTTTTTAAAATAACAGTAATGACTTTTGAGATTAAAATATCAATTAAATGGTTTTGGACAGATTGGAATATTTATACTATATCTAAACTTATTTCCTTACAAAAAAAAGTTTAATTATGCAATCAGAAATAAAAAAAAAAACATTAACAGAATATAATATGTGGCCTTTAGTTATCAAAGGTATCAGGATTATAATTTAGTACGACAGACGCACATTTCGTCTACATAAGACTCGTCAGTGACGCTCATAGCAAAATATTTATAAAGCCAAACAAGTACAAAGTTGAAGAGCATTGAGGATAATTCTATTGAATGGTAGAGCGATAAGAAAGTCCAGTTTTGCCTTCAGTAATACAATTATCTTCTAAAAGGGGTCTATTCATCTACTGCAGTTTTAACAGAAGGCTTACAAGATGTGTTACTATTTTAAATAAAAAGTCAAATTAATGTATATACAAAAGTGTTTATTTCTTTTTATAATAAATATTACAGTTCGAATACTACACGTATCTATGGAACGCCATGGCTGCCTTATGGTTATGGTCAGCATTATATGCAGTGCTCACAACATTATATGCAGTTCTCACAACATTATATGAAGTGCTCACAACATTATACGCCGTGATCCAAACATTATATGCAGTGGTCACAACATTATATAATGTTGTGACCACAGCATATAATGTTGTGACTATTGCATATAATGTTTGGACCACTTCATATAATGTTGTGAGCACTGCATATAATGTTGTGAGCACTGCTGATCATTAACATAAGGCAGTCATGGCGTTCCATATGTATCCATGTATTATTATACCCAACACGACAAAGTTATTTTTCATTTACCTGTATTATTACAACCGTTTGTTTTCAAAAGTGATTATTTTCGAAGGGTTAAATCTTTCACAGTGGTGTCTTGCCATGGCTTTGTTTGGACTTGTTTGTTTGCTTTGTGGCCTTGAATGTTTGTCCCTAATATTTTATTAACTGTACATTTGCATTCAGATATCGCAGATCAAATTTATTCGTTCATAGTGTGTTCATTTACGTTTTTTGATTGAGTTAAACCTGCCAATTGATATTTGATCGTGTTTTTCTATGTTTTGATGTTATGCTATTGTTTCAGAAAAGGGGAGAAGGTTTGGTACCATTTAAACGTTTGATCCCGCTGCAAATGTTTGCGCCTGTCCTAAGTCAGGAATCTGATGTATAGTAGTTATCTTTTGTTTATGTAATTTATACATGTTTCTCGTTTCTCATTTTTTATATAGATTAGACCGTTGGTTTTCCCGTTTGAATGGTTTTACACTTGTTATTTTGGGACCCTTTATAGATTGTTGTTCAGTGTGAACCAAGGCTCTGTGTTGAAGGCCGTACATTGACCTATAATTGTTTACTTTTACAAATTGTTATTTAGATGGAGAGTTGTCTCATTGGCACTCATTTCCTATCTTTCTATATCTATTGTTTTTTTTTACTAAGAAGAGTTCAAAACAACAGTTCGGCCAAAACAGGTTAATAACATACAATTTTTGGCAATAACTAATTTCACTTCACATAAAAGTGAATGACACTTACATTATAAGAATGAGGATATGTATCGGTGTAACTTTCAAACTGCAAGAGAGCTTTTTATAGGAGGTACATGGTTGATACACAGTAAAATGATCTCGAGGTAAATTGTCAAGGTGATGATCTAATTATAAAACTTGCACAGAAACCAATAATGTTATCGACATAACGAGTTTATAAAATTGTATGTTACATGTATAACTCTAAGTATAACAAAATCATTTCGGTTGAACTGTTTTTTAATAGCAGTTTGTCCGGTTTTGTAATCCAAATGAGTTGTTTGGTATAATAATTTCATAATCAAACATTGATCCTTGACCTTGAAGTTTTGGGTTCATTTCTAAAATAATAACACACAAGAATATGCTTTTTCTTTCATTTTTAGCTCATGAAAAAACACCTTCAATTCTTAAAACATTCTACACGATAGTGTTTACTTGCGTTATGGCGTTTCATATCATTGAAGATTACTGTTCTACGTCATTTTGTAAATTGTTGGTACGCAGTAAAAAATCGCGTTACTTTTACTTAAGTATTAAATCTTGTATTTTATATTTGATTATTTTATGAATTTATCAATGTATGTGCTGTTTATACCGTTTGTAGTCTCGTCATGATTATCGTTCTTGAATTAAGCACAGGATAAGCACATTTCCCTACTTTACCGTTGGTTAATTGTTGACATCATAGAGTTAGATAAGAATCATTTACCAAGCCTTTATATCTATCTCCTTGTGAAATAACAACTTTTTTATAGAGGTAACACGAACAGTTGTGTATTTTGAGCAGGTAATCATCCAGAAGCACCTACAATTACTCCCGATTATTTTGGGGTTTCTTAATGCCCATTGAAGAGATGAGGTATGAGTACCTTCCAGTTGAAAATGTTATTCCAACCCAATCTATGTTATACTTTGCTAGACTAAATATTGATATGTTGAACCCATTATTGAAAGAGGCTTTTGAACTTTTAAAATCCCTTGATTGACAAGGTGTATATTCTCGGTATACATATGTCTGAATAGATGATAGCCTCACAGACAAAGCGGCCAATTGTAAGAACATTACAGATGTGAGCCATTTACAATCAGAAATTAAAAATGAAATAAATGACTATTATAAGGATTTATATAAAAGTTAAATAGAAATAGAATGACGAAAGAAACAAACTGTTTCTGTATAAAAACTTAAAACCTTCACTTGAAGCATATCTTTACTTATTGTTTAATGGTTTTTCTATCAAGAATAAGTTTTTGCTAAACGTCATACAAGTGACCATGACCTTGAAATAGAAAATGATCGTAACATTAAATTCCTCGAGAACACAGACTGTGTGAAACCAGTAAAGTCATCGAAAATGAATTTCATTTTATTTTCAATTGCAAGGTAAACGAAAATATCAGACACAATTTATGTAATGATATACAGTACAATTAGATGATGAGCATTTTAATCATTTTCCTGATGATCCAAAATTATTTTATATATTAAAACACACTTCCTTTAGACATGTTATAATTATTTGCTTCTATATAAAAAAAAAGGTCATTAGAACAGAGGTCTTATTGTAACGGATGTTGAATATAGTAATATTGTAATTTTAGCACTTATGTTTTTGAGTCTTTTTCATTAATTTTCATTAACTGTTTTTTTTTTTTATAAATATTAAAACCCACTTCCTTTATACATGTTATAAGTATTTGCTTCTACATAAAAAAAGTCATTAGAACAGAGGTCAGATGTCTTATTGTAACATGAATGTTGAATATAGTAATATTATAATTTTAGCACTTATGTTTTTGAGTCTTTTTCATTAATCTTCATAAACTGATTTTTTTTAAATATATACTAAAACACACTTCCTTTAGACATGTTATAATTATTTGCCTCTATATATAAAAAAAGGTCATTAGAAAAGAGGACAGAGATCTTATTGTAACATGGAATGTTGAATATAGTAATATTATAATTTTGAACACTTATGTTTTTGAGTCTTTTTCATTAATTTTCATAAACTGCTTTTGTTTTCATTTTGTTGTTAATTGTTTGTTTAAACTTGTATTACAACACACATTGTGAATGTTTAATGACAATCAATAAAATTATATAGATTACCAATGAGACAAATATCCACCAACGTTTTAATACAGTGGATGTTAGCAATCCTAGGCAACTTGACAGCCTTTAACAATGAGAAAACCCATACCGTTTAGTCGACTATAAAAGACTTAACTCATCATATCAATACAAAGAAGAAAAACATTTAACATTAATCCTTACAACAAGAAGGAGACAGATCTAAACGGACTGACAGCTATTGAATCCTGGTCTAAAACCAATAACAGCTAATGTATAAAATCATCTTTCTAAGATTCTAACATGACGTCCTTCAAACGTTTGAGTACACACCCTTGGTAAAATATGAATATATTGTTTGTGCTGTTCCGATCGTCTCCCGCGTCATATGCTTTTTTTATGAATGAGCTACCCGGCGTCATAGAACGATAACGTCAGAACATAAGGATTTTACGCAAATGATGCCTTACCTAGAGCAAAAACAATTGCCGTATTTGTCCTATTAGAATCAAAATAATTCATGGGGGCTTAAATATATCTTGATTTTACCACGGGTTGTCCCTTTATGCCGATATTTTACCCCTTGATATCGATCAGGGTAAAATATTTGTCATAAAGGGACAACCTGTGGGTAAATCACGATATATTCAAGCCCCATTAATTATTTCTTAAGTAACATACACATCAGAACACATCTGGCATCCAATTGATGTTGTATAAGAAGTCATAAACAGTCAGAGAAACGCATTAACTTGTGCAATGCCAAAATAAAGGTATCGACAGACTGTAGTATCGTTATATATGTCTAACAAAATTTAAAACTATTAAGTAAGATTTTAATTTACTGATAACAAAAATGTGTACTCATTTAAATTCAGCTGTTCATAATAAAAAACTTGATGCGTATAATGTGTTATTATTTTTTAAACCAGCAACACAAATAGGAGACTTTGAATACAACTTTCAATGTGCTCAACTCGGCATGCAAAGCAGTTTTCACGTTTCAAACAATCATCTACAGATTGACATTTGGCACTTAATAAGACTTGAAATTGACTTTTGTTTGCAAAATACCCTTTACGTATCAATAAATCACTCTTAAGTTTTTATAATTACTATTTCTTTAAAGGATTTAAAACTATTTGAAAATTAAATCATGACACTCTTTGGCAAAATAACATTTTAAAGCTGGGTTTTTTTAAATTCTAATCAATTATCTCTTATGTATCCCTTTTATCACAGAGCGTTAATTTCCACTATACACAACCATACATTATTCTGTCTTTCCTCATTATATGTTACACATCGCTTTAAAAACATTCATAAATGGTACACATTTAAGAAGATAGCAAACATGTTGTGTGTTTGTATTTCTTCTATTCGGGTCCAGTTTGTATTACATTGATCTAGCTGTTGTTGAACAATGTTAGTCAAAGTATTCTGTAATTTATCCCTTTACGACCCTTTTAAGATTTCTTAAACTTCATTTAGATAAGATTGTTAAATTAAGGTAGACAGAGGAACACATTTTATTTTTCATGATTTTGTAAAGAAAATGAATATTGGTGTTATTAAACAACTCTTAGGTTCATTGAATTTTGTAACACTTATAATATTTTATAACTATGTAATAAGAAATTATAAAAAACATTCACTTCAACACAAACTTTCTACATGGATGCACGCGATCAAAATAAGCTGACCAAGAATTTCGTCAAATAACTAGCTGAAACTCATGTCGAAACTTTAGCGGACTACCTAATGCAATCAAGTTTTCTCAACGAAGAACATTTGTATAACGAACAATTTCAAAACATCAAAACATTGACTAATTCCCCTTTCAATCAACATCACATTCATAGTAATACATCTGTTTGTAATAATTGTATCTGTTGTTATTGATACATGTATTATAGTCCATTTTATTTGTGCAGATTTAAAGCAAAATTGCTCAGATTGTGGTAAAAGCATGAACGTTTGCATAGTAGTAGTATAGGTAATGGACAAAATTTTCAGATATGGACCCACTCTGGAAAATTGAAATTTGGGAGAAGCGGCCATTTTAAAATGGCGGTCGTTGGATTTGAAAAAATGCTTAGAAAATTCATGAAAATTTTATTTCTCAAGTTATTGTCTTGAAAATTGGTTAATAAAGTGATAATACGTATTTGAGTAGAACAACATTGTGTTGATAGAAACTAGTTATACGCCTATTGAAATGTGTCCAATTTGATTTTTTTAAGCCAAAATAGGTCTACCTTCAACATTGAAACCGATGAAAATAAATATTTGGTTTATATTATTGTTTATCTGAAAAAAAAGCTTTCAAAAAACCTCCATTGGCATTATAGGCATAATTAGTATCATATCATAAAATAATGAAAGTCATAACGAAATCAACTGCTCTCAACGACATCATAAAAATCACGAAATAAATGAGTACAACTTAATGATGCCTTTACACATTTACATCGTCCTCTGCAACCGTTTTCACTTTTACATTCACATTTTATAAGTTCAGCACAAGTATTTGACGTTTGTTGTAGCGATTGTCAAAATAGTTCCAACAGCCCTTCTTTGTTCCGCGTCCAACCCCAGATGGAAGGTGATGGTGTTTCTAGGAGTTTAACAAGAGCTTGTCCCCAACAAAATCCTGCTTGGTAAGCAGCTCTCTTTATGTGTTGGTGTAATGCGGCAGAGTTTGGAGGAATGTTTTCAATATATCGTCCTTTTCTCGTGAATCACTCTCCTCTTCTTGCAGCATCTATACCCAAGCACTCGCTGGACCTGTCATACATTAAGACTACAAGACGTTCAATGTTTAAAGCAGCTTCATTAACACAGTCTTCATTTATATTAGGTTTATCACTTAATAGTTTGGAATCTTCATTCACTGCATCAAAGGATAAACATGTGTCCCATGCAGTTTTCTTTCCACTATTCGAAAACGATGAAACTTTGTCACAACCATTAAATGCGTGGAAGAATAGTAGTGCATTGGACTTAAAAAGCCTCATAAATAGAGCAAGTTTATGAACAGGGATGTACCTGAACTCCAACTTGTGCACTGCTGATACTGAAATTACAACAATGTCGGTGTCAAAGGTTCTAATCAATTTTTTCTGCATTCCACTTTTATTCACCTCTTTATTATTGCACGGTGATAGGTTGCCGTTATTTTTATCTGGTATGTTGCAAACAATTTCGCTTCCCTTTGTTGAAACTACTATCGTCTGAGCACTTGGAGTAAGCATAAAAAGCTGTTCCGCTAGATAGGCAAATAATTCTGTCTTGTTGTCGTCAATTCTTAGAAATGACTCCCAATTACCTGGTCTCACGGTCATAAAACTTTCGAGCATGATTTTTGTAGTCAGACTCGAAAATCAACCAATCAAATTGCTGGATTTCATGTTTCGAGCATGATTTTTGTGCTCAGAGCACTGAGCAAAGTTTTATGCCTTCAAGGCCAGGAATAGTATAGTCTACCTGCACACGTCTTCTAATACCTTTTCCACTTTTACCACGCGTTGATGCCTTCAAGCTGTCATGACGGTATTCATCCCATATCACATCTATCCGACTGCATGACTTCAAGTAATTATTTATACGAGGAAGGAAAACTTGCTTGGAGTAATCCTCAAAGGTTTTGCAAAATCTAGGTTTCAGTATGTTAACAATAACAACTCCGTATAAAATAATGGCGTCTACGTCAAAATCTAGGCTTCAGTATGTTAACAATAACAACTCCGTATAAAATAATGGCATCTACGTCAAAATCTAGGTTTCAGTATGTTAACAATAACATCTCCGTATAAAATAATGGCATCTAAAATCTAGGCTTCAGTATGTTAACAATAACAACTCCGTATAAAATAATGGCATCTAAAATCTAGGCTTCAGTATGTTAACAATAACAACTCCGTATAAAATAATGGCATCTACGTCAGGAATCGCAATAACAATTACCCACATGTTCTCTAATGACACTAACAAATCAGACTTTGAACCAAGTCTCAACTGACCAAACTGGCATTAGACAGTGAAGGTGGATAAGCTTGATTTTCGTGACGAAGAAACTCATAAAGATCACTATCACGAACGACACATACAGCTGGGAAAATAGAGAGCAATTCTGCTTAAAGGAGCTAATTTGTCTTTTTTCCTTTGATTCACTTCTCAATTGCTGGCGACTTAAGAGGTGTAATGTGTTTTGTTTAATTGGATCGGAAAGTGGTGTTGTCCTCTTGTCGTTCTCGCACGTTCTCTGATGTTCCCTCACGTACTCATGGTACTTATCAATCCCTATATGTTCGATAAATATTGTATGTAGGCCATATGCATTAGCATATGTAAGGAACAAGCAGTCACTTGATGGGCATGTCGAGATCGGGTCACATTGGATGCTTTGAGGAATGATTCTGCTGTTCCAGCAGATGCAACGTTTGACTGGCTCAAAGCATTTAGCCATCCACTATTTTGTAGCTAATCTCTTATTGTTCTCAAAGCACCAATCTCAATATATAGACCACCAAACATGATTACAATATGATTTCCCCGTTTCTTTCAGGTCAATATTCAATCGAAAGACTGACGAAAGATACCAAAGGGACAGTCAAACTCTAAATCTAAAACAAACTGACAACGCCATGGGTAAAAATAAAAAAGACAAAAAAACAACAGCACCCATCACAGAACAGAAAACTTAAGAATAAACAACACGAACATCACCAAAAAACTAGGGGTGATCTCAGGTGCTCCGGAAGGGTAAGCAGATCCTTCTCCACATGTGGCACCCGTCTTGTTGCTTATGTGATAACAAATCCGGTAAATAGTCTAATTCGATAGATCACATTCATGAAATGATAGGGGATCGTAGTTACGACGTAAAGAACAAGTTCGATATCATGTGTGAAACGGTTATTCCATAACGGTCAACCTACTCGTGATGGCGTCCGTAAAACTTACGAAGGGATGATTTCAACTTCACAATTTGGAACTCTTCATTTTTAAGCTTCCCTGTGAGCAGCAACCGTATATCAAGAAAATCATGATAGGAAATGCAAGCACGGGAATATCGTATCAATTGGGAGATATATACCCTGCATGCAAGTACTGGTGGAATGTTGCTACTTAGAAATGGAGAGTTCACAATTGGAAAGCTGAAATCATCTCTTTCATGCAATAGTCAAGTGGATGTTTTAGCAAGGGCATAAAAAGTTGATCACATGCTATGACTGGTATTTGTCCTGGGTTCATTTCTTTAATATGTCCATTAGTGCTTATTTGACCACATGGTGAATACCAAATACAAATAGCAACAGTCCTATAAAAATGATGTGGTGATATAAATTTAAATATATATCATTTCATTAGTTTAAATGCAAATGATAAAATAAAATACAACAGCAAAAAAAAAAAATATTTAAAATTTGTGTTTTCAAAATAGGCACCCTTCAAAATGGTCACCAGTACTTCAATACACGATGTCCTCAGATAATATTCCTTATCATAAGTGATAAATATACCGAGTTTTATAACAATCGGTAAAGAAAATTTCAGGTATTCATTTTAAAATGTCCACCCATAGACGCCATTTTGATTTTTAGAAATGGGTCCATAGCTATAAATGTTTATCATGACTTAAACTAAAACTCTGCAAAGTTTGATGTTTTTACCACCTTCTGAACCATTGTTTCACAAATCGACCTGACTATTATACAGAAGTGTGTTTGCTTTATCTGATTAGATTATTATTTAGATTGTGATGAATGTGTTCTTCTTATCGTCACATTATGAAGACAACTGCATACTCTTTATGGAATTATTAGATCATAGGGCTCACTTGAACAAACAGAATACTAAATCTAGAATTGATCGATAAATCAAAGCTATAGTTTAGGAGTCTTACATCAACCAGGCAAATTGACTTTTTTCGACAACTTTATTTGACTCACTGGGATGAAAACTGTTTTGATCCCCCTCAACATGTGTGGATCCGTCTGAGAGTTCAAGTTTGTATATTTTTACAATAAGTTAAGATTTAAAATAGAAATTTGTATAGCAAGCTCCCATTTTCTTATGTTGTTTACGTTTCTATATTTTCTAATTACCTCATGTATTTTGAAATATATAGATAAATATTTTTACATTATATTCGAAATAGTCCTTTTCTTCGTCCTGCCGGTGTTATATAATATAATAATTTGATAAGATGTATCATGTTTTTATCTAGTTTACAGCTTGTCTTGAACAATCAAATCCTCTCCCTTAATATATGCCACTGGACATTAAGAAATATATATCCATCAATCACTGAAACAATGTGTATCTTAATATCTAAGTGACTTTAGGGAGAATAGATAGAAGCCCAATCCCTTAGTTAAACTTTAAAATTGAAAATTAAACAGAAAATAATTGTATAATTAGTTATCAAAGGTACCAGGATTATAACCAATGTTCAATTTCATGTCAGAATTATCGAAGAATTTACTTTAAGGAATTTATTAATTTGGGTTCGAACTACGAGTTTATTTAATGTCGGATGTAATGCACTAGAAAGAATAATTGTATTTGTTACTAGTATATCAGTATATGACATAGAACATTTAGCATAAATTAAGGTTGTATATGCTAGATCGGACATTTTATAGAAAAAAGTAATATCACAAAATACTGAACTCCAAGGAAAATTCAAAATTGAAAGTCCCTAATCAAATGGCAAAATCAAAAGCTCAAAAATATCAAACGAATAGAATACAACGGTCATATTCCTAACTTGGTACGTGTATTTTCTTGTGTAAAACATAGTGGATTGAACCTGGTTTTATAGCTAGCTAAACCTCTCACTTGTATGACAGTCGCATCAAATTTCATTGTATTGATAATGATGCGTGAACTAGACAATTCATTATACAAATACTTTGATGCTTCTGACAATAATTGTCCTTGTGCGTACATCACTTGTTGTACGTATCACTGGTATGTTATCCAAATGTTTTATCAATAGTATTGTGTCTCCTGAAACTGGTGTTTTGACTCCTTAGTTATTAAAGGATGATTGATTAGTCCATCTTTTCGTCTGAGTGTGTATGATGACATTTAGAAAGGGGCATTGAACGCACGTCATGTATAGATTATTATTTTTTATTTTCATTTGTTTGAACAAGAATGTGTTTGCAAACCTTTTTTGGAATTCGATATTTATTTTATTATTTTAGTCAATATTTATTGTAATAACTACAGTGACGATTTTTTAATACACTTAAATGACTTGTGTAGTACATGTATGTTCAATTGATGGAAGAGCTGATCATCATTGCCTCGTTTTGAATAACTGTTTGCTTCCTGCTCTTCTATTTAATTGAAAGTATTACGTTTAAAAGGCGATGAAATTATTTTCAACTAGCGTGATGTAGATGTGATAGTTAAAGAAGGTAAGTAAGATTGTTTTGTTCTGTATGCTGCTAGGAAACATAAACTATTATATGTTTTCTTCTATTAGATTTTGAAAAGCAACTGTGCTTCAACGCAAATTGGTGCAAAGTCTTGCAATCTTATAACGTTGATTTTTAATAACCGGAATAAATTCTTCTTGTACACTTATCTTCGTGACAGACAGACAGTATCGAAATCCTAGAAAGCTATATATGTTATATTTGATAAACAATGAACATATTTTGTAAAATGAAGATGAGTTTATTAACTAACTTATCAATTAAAATGAGACTAACATATTGTTGTTTGGTAACATTTTGAGATAAAACAAGGCAAGCTGGCTGTGAATAATTTTTCAAAATGAGATGCTAAATTCTAAACCTAGATCATCGAACCTAGGATACAACTTACTAACCAAGAGTCAGAACAGTTTCCTCCATGATGAAGGAAACATGTCTTTAATAAGTTGTGTTCTTCGATAAATGGCGAAAAGTACATTGATGTAAAGGTTTTTAAGGTTAGAACTATATTACATCATTAGATACAAAAGTTCCCAATAATCACTTATTAAGCTAGTCCTAGATTACTCTGACGTCCAACGGAAAATATATCCTAGAACCAACCTGGTGGTTATCGTGTCGCTCCTAATGACATCAGACAACATACAATACAATCAAACTTTGGTTATCATGTCTGTCCCAATGCACCAGGCAACATACAATGTAATCAAACCATTGATTATCATGTCTGTCCCAATGACACCAGGCAACATACAATGTAATCAAACGATTGGTTATCATGTCTGTCCCAATGACACCAGGCAACATACAATATATCAAACGATTGATTATCATCTGTGTCTCAATGACACCAGGCAACGTACAATATTATCAAACCATTGATTATCATGGTTGTGTCAATGGCACCAGGCACATACAATATAATCAAACGAGTGAATACTCTTGTCTGTTCTAATGACAACCAGTAACATGCAATATAATCAAACTATTTATTGTCATATCTGGCTCAATGACACCAGGCAAAAAGTAAAATCACAAAAATACTGAACTCAGAGGAAAATCAATTTGGAAAGTCCACAATCACAATGGCAAAATCACAATGGCAAAATCAAAAAACAAAACGCATCAAAAACGAATGGACAAGAACTGTCATATTCCTGACTTGGTACAGGCATTTTCAAATGTAGAAAATGGTGGATTAAACCTGGTTCTATAGCGCTAACCCTCTCACTTTAATAACAGTCTCATCAAATTCCGCTACATTTACATGAAGCGTTAAATAAACAGTCACAATTAATAAAATAGTCAAAATATGGGTACATATCAAACGATTGATTATTATGTATGTCCCAATGACACCAGATAATATCCACCCATTGATTATATTGTCCCTCCTATTGACACTGAACAACATAACATAAAACAAACCGATTGATTATGTTGATTGTCTCAATGACATCAGTCAAAATACAATATTATATATCAATTGAGTATGTTGTCTGTTTCAATGTCAACAGACAGCATATAATAATATTCATTAATTAATTATCTTGTCTGTCTCAATGTCAACAGACAACATTCAATAAAATTCATCGATTAATTATGTTGTCTGTCTCAATGACTTTTTTAAAATAACAGAGAGAGGACAACGATTGATATATTCTGTTTAACAGTCAATTTATATTTCATAGTGTGTCTTTTCTATGTTGTGATGTTATATTATTGTTTTAGAAAAGGGAGAAATTTTGATCCGTTAAAATGTTTAATCCCGCTGCAAATATTTGCACCTGCCCTAAGTCAGGAATCTGATGTACAGTAGTTGTCGTCTGTTTATGTAGTTAATACGTGTTTCTCGTTTCTCGTTTTTATATAGATTAAACCGTTCGTTTTCCCGTTTGCATGGTTTTACACTAGTAATTTATGGGGCCCTTTATAGCTTGCTGTTCGGTGTGAGCCAAGGCTCCGTGTTGAAGGCCGTACCTTGACCTATAATAGTTTATTTCTATAAATTGTTACTTGGATGAAGATTTGTTTCATTGACACTCATACCACATCTTCCTATATCTAATAAAAAAAGGATTATACTGAACAAGAAAAAAACAAAAACGAAACTGAAATAATGCTGTTAACAGTAAAGAATTTAAATACGTGTAAACGAATGGCGTTAAAAATCCTTGAACAAATGAAATTAAAGGATTCAACACCCTTGTTTGATAAGTTCTCGAAACAAGTTGTGGTTATAGACATGATAGATGTAGCATCTGGTAATAACTTTTTTAATGTAATGTTACCCCTTAATATACTAAATAGTTACTTTACCCATAACATAATGTCTTGAAAAGTACAATATATAAGGTTAAATTAGAATATAACATGTCTACTCAAAACCTACGGATGATGTCAAGTGTAAATCTCTATATTTACAACCTATATCTTCCTGTTATGATGAGTCAACATTCAACTTATAATGTTATCACGAAGTACTTATGCTGCTTATTTTTAAAACCTTGTGTTCAAGGTCGAACTTAATGTAATATGACAGAAATATATGATAATATACTCATAATACCACATCTTCTTTTTTTTATATTATAAACTACCCGGGAAGTCATTTGTAGATTGACCGAGTGTCATCCTCTATATTTTCGAGATAGTGGTCGAGTTTTATAAAATATACAACATGAGTAGTCATTCAAATTGAACAGGTATTTCACAAAATATTGTGTCGTGTGGATTTGAGTATAGAAAGCGGACTCGTGGAGAATTTTTGTTTTATTTCTTCAGTTCTAGATTTTCTAAAAATGAGCACTTTTGTATAACGCTTTCTGAAACAGTTTAGAGGGTCACATTTTTAATTGTCTGTCTAAAAACCAATAAGAAACAAAATTAAAACATCTGAACTGTTTCCATCCATTTTTTATGCGAGAAAACATCAAAAATCATCATTTTCGTCTTCGTTTACATATTTTCAATGAGCTAATGTACAGTAGTTATCCTCTGTTTATGTAGTTCATGCGTGTTTCTCGTTTCTCATTTTTATTTGGATTAGAACTTTGGCTTTCCCGTTTGAATGGTTTAAAACTTGTAATTTATGGGGCCCTTTATATCTTGCTGTTCGGTGTGAGCCAAGGCTCCGTGTTGAAGGCCTTACCTTGATCTAAAATGATTTACTTTTATCAATTGTTACTTGGATGGAGAGTTGTCTCATTGACACTCATACCACATCTTCCTTATCTAAAAACAAATATTATATTGAAACAAGAAAAACAAAACAAACCTGAAATAATGCTGTTACCAGTAAACAATGTAAATACGTGTAAACGAATGGCTTTTGAATTCCTTGAACAAATTTAATTATTTGATTCAACCCTCTTGTTTGATAAGTTCTCGAAAGAAGTTGTGTTTATAGATGTAGCATCTGGTAAGAACTTTTAATGTCATATTACCCCTTAATATACTAAATATTTACTACACTCATAACAGAATGTATTGAAAAGTACAATGTATAGGTTAACATTAGCTAATCTCCAAAATTGGCTGTACGTTTTTTTTTTTGTATTATTCGAGTCTGTATACTGCCCTCTAGATGTCTTTCGATTATCTTTGTCTTTGACAAAACCACAGATAATATAAAAAAATATCAATTCTAATATGACGTTATTGCCGTACTTTGACCTATACTTGTTTCTAATTTTATTCATTTTGACTAGGATGTAGAGTGGTCTCATTGGCACTAATACCACATCTTTGTATTTATATATAGTTTACGTAACCACTTCACACAAAAAAATAATAATACAAACAAAGATAAATTTTTAAATAAATGATTGAATGAATTTAAACATCGCGATAAAAGTCTCCTAATCGATTTGACATCGTGTTTAGGATTCATTACGTCACATTGAATTATAGGGCTAAAATATTGGACTTCGATTTGAGGAACGGGCGTCGATTATAGTCCGGGCGTAGATCTGACTCTAACATATATTACCAAGCGTTAATTTTGGTAATTGACCGACATTTTTTGAAAATATAATCTGTGTGGTTGTCTTGCAGATTGGCCATATTGTGACCGTATATATTACCGGAGTGGTCATTTTGTCGATTAGTTCATTATAATCTGATTTTATCCGAATGGAAATTGTGTTTAAATGACGAAAACACGCAGGGTATGAAATCCATGTCATCTGAAATAAATTTTATGCATAGATCTAGAAATCGACAGATAATGATGACATTTAAATTCATAATAATACTCTCTTTTATTTGAAGTTTTTGCAGTTTGGTTTTGTCTTAACAAATTGACACAAACAATGAATTTAGTATTGTGGATTGTATTTGCTTAAAATGTTCGATACATGGCTAACCCCGGTTGATATGATAATAATCCTGTCACGTATGAATTGGGTTAAAAAACTGGAAATGTGAAAGTTTACGGGTGGTAGGTGCAACAGGATACTGACAGCTCTCATGGCTCGTCAGGGTGGGAGGTAAAAAGTGGATCCATGAAAATTTGATTTAAAACCTTTATTCATTCCAACAAATTAATGAGATGTTGTTTAGAATTATACCATTTACGGCAACAAGAAAACATCCAGAATTAAATGCAAAGTCTTTCGCCAAAAAATATATAAATTTCTTCTCATCCTATGTTAACCTCCATGCAATCTTCATCCCTTTATGATAAATAAATTGAACTGTAAAATACAACTTAGTATCCTCCTCGTGCCCTTATAATGTCTGATGTATACATATTTATGACAATATAGGTTGTGAGTACAAGAATCACTGCACAGTTCTGCTAAACCTAAAATTTAAATGTGAACTTAAGTTTTGCGTTTGTTTGATGTGTACCGATTGAGATTGTAATCTAAGAAAACATTGTTTATATATTAGTTGAAAATGTGGCTTTGAACTAGCTTTCAGTAGCTGCGAGTACTCAATAACTTGTGTCTTTATGTTATTATTTTGTGTGCTACGTGTTGTGTTGTTACACCACTGTACCAATGATGTTACACCACTGTACCAATGAAGGGAGAAAGGAGGAGGGATTGGGTGGGTATGGAGCGCAAACAAACATGTTAAGGTGGCACCTAACGCTACAGGGAGATAACTCTGTAAAATCAGCTAAACGTTTTAAGAGAGAATGTCACCAGGTACCAAGCATTTTGTCAAAAATATGGAAAGTGTCAAAATCACTAATTAGGTTGAAAACCACATTAAACGGTTTGTATTGAGTGTTTTTAATGAATTGGTAGTTCAGAGACCCCAATTTATTGTGTTGCTATGGAAACCGGTGAAGACTTAAACCTACACAGTGTTATCAACACCAATTCTCAGATTTCAATAAAAATGTATAGTTTTATGTCGAAAATCAGTCCCATAAGTAATCTCAGTCTTTGAATAGAATTGGTTGATATTTATAATGCTGATTTTAGCCAATTTTTTTTATAATAAGCTTTTATTGATCTTTATTGGGTATATAATAAGTCAAATTGTATAAATATAAAATTATCTGACATGCCAATCTACAACAACTTCAAGTCTAGAAAATGATTCACACATTTTAAGGGGAATTCAATGTATATAAATAAAAAATAAAATTGACTGGCAAATAATGGACGATGTAAAAAAAACATTATTCAATTTGGCAAATTATCCCATTTGGAGCCTCAGTAATTATCTCCCCTGACGGAGTTTTCTCTTTGAGAGACAAGAACACTACTTCCTGTACTGAATGTTGATGGAGGGAATTTCACCTGGGATAGCAGACGACAGGCAGACAAGCATGAATAGCAGAATATAAACAACAAATGGTAATTAGAAGACAACACATTTATTTTACTTGTTTAATGTACCACAAAATCTGATTATATATATTATATTTAAACTTGAGGCTTAGACAAAAAAGGACAATATTCGAATCATGCAATAAGAAATTTAAATCAAACCAAACAAACAAACAAACCTAAAACTTAAAGAAACTTAGACATATACCCTGCATATACACTTTCATATATACAGTTATACTGCTATTATACTGCTAATATCCCAACCAATGGCACTATTGGCAGCGTTGCACTTGTTTCTATCCATATGTAAACATTAAGTAAGGCCTGTATAGCCTGGTAAAGGCCATACTGTAACTTTTCCTTTTTTTTTGTTATAATTTCAAACAGAGACCATGAGACAAAGAGGGTATTACCCTGACGTCAGACGGCTGTTTTTCCAGACAAGCTCTGGCAAAACAGCTGCCAGATGTAAGAATAATATAATGCTAGAAAAATCCTAGACTTGATGATACAACATACAGTGCCAGTGGCAAATTTCACATATGTTGGTTATTGAAACAAAATCATTTCTCAAAAGAGAGGACTGGTTCTTTTAGGATAAGGGGAACCTTCTCCCATCTTCTCTTTGCTTTAGTTTGTTGCAACAGATAGTCCTTGGTTTAGAGGTTGGTGGGGAAAATCTTTAAAATGGGGGGAACCCTGGCTCATTTTTTTTGGTAAACTTTTGTGTACTTCCTTAGTATCAAATTTTTACAAATATATCAACTTATTATTTGGCAACTCTGACACATGAATGCAAACCAAGATGCTGGACTAAAATTTTCTAAAAATTGAGCCTCTAGCTTAGTAGCTGTGAAAACGTAGCTCTATTGACCTTGATTTGTTTTTTGGCCATATATATAAAAATAATCATCAACAGGACCTTAAGAACTACATTTTCACAGCTACTGGCTTCGTGACTCAAGTTTACATGATAAAGGCTGCATGGAAAAGAAAATGTGGTATTATTGCAAATAAGACAACTTTCCATAATGGAACAAATGGCACAGAAATTAACTGTTATTGGTCACTGTACAGCCTTTAACAATGAGAAAAGCACATTGTATATTATTCAGGTCTCTGGCAGGGTATATACTGTGACATTCCTGGCTTAGAGTTAATATCACCTTTGCCTTCGGCTCAGGGGATATAAGCCCTAAGCCGGGAATGTCACAGTATATACCCTGTCTGAGACCCAAATTACACATATTTTACGGATAACCCCTGACTTAATGTTATTTTCCAGTGCAGGTATTTGTTGACAACACATATATAAGTTGAAAAACCCAACCTGATATGTTCGGCATACATGAAGGATTTTCTAATTTGCTGTGAACATAATTTTATCGTGTAGTAACCGGTGTTATGATGACTTTTTTAGGTTCAAATTGGGGATAAAACGTTGTATATACCCCAGCAGTTTCCTGAATATATACTGACATCTCTGTGTTATTATCCAATCACAAACCTCGCCACATTTTTAATCCGTAATATAATCTCATAGACGGCAATAAATGGTCCCGAAATCTTAAATGTAGAACAATTCAAACAAGAAATCTAACAGCTGAATTAATGTACAAAATAATGAAAAATTAATGTGTAACACAGCAACTTTCTCAGCTACTAGCTAATATATATAAAAACTTGACCTGTACATGTAGACCTTGGGTAGTACACTATTGATAAAGTGACTTTAACTTTTAGCTACTAGGTTAAGTTTTTGAGTGAAGGTCAATTTCTCAGTAACATGTACCAGACATTGTACATAAAAGAATAGATCACTTATGAGTTTGATTATCATCTACATTCAATATTGTTCATCAGAACATATTAATTTAGTAAAAAGAAATATCAAATAAAAACATCATATAATTGATATTAAATTCTGATTTTAACTATATAATTGGACTACTTACAAGAAATGCTAAGCTCTATATTTTTTTTCTTACTGAACATTATCCAGTGTGCCAAAACCTTTTTAATCTACTAGTCTGGAAAACTTAATATCAAAATCCCTATATGACTATTTCAAAATTTTCAAAAGTCAGAATCAATATTTACTAGGGGGCATCAGCCTAGTGCTAACGGTGCAGACTGTTTTCCTTTATCATGTTAGCAAAGGCACGTTTAAAAAAATACCTATAGTACTTATATAATTTTCATATTTAGGTTGAGCCCCTACTCATGCTAGTTAGAAAATGTAAGTTTTATTCAATGCATCAAAACCGTCCTAAAAACTGCATAACATTCTTCAAAGTTTTTCAAATATTTAAACTAATTATTCATCATTTTTTTAAATTAAAATAGTAAATGAATGAATTTGTGTTGCACTGATTACAAAATGTTTTAATAAATAATTTTTTGTTATAGGTATGGAAACCTGCTCTTTTTCTTTTATATCTGAGACCCCTTGTGGTCCAAATGGCAACATTTCACCTGAATCCAAATGGTTGCCAATAAGATCCTGTGTTGGAAGTATTCTTTCACATTTAAGAGCTACACATATAGCTGTCTCAACCTTTAGATTTGAGTATGATCTAATAAAGGCAAGATCAGGATATTTTGAAGAGACTGAAGCCATTGATGACCATATCATATGTCCCAATCACAGATTTCATCTTGGAAAAGGATTTAGGAGAAGAAAAGTCTGCATGTCTAAAGAACCACTTTCAAACTGCTGCAACAAACACCAGGCTTCTGATACCACCGTCTCACTCATCCAGAGTCAACAGATATACAAACAGTATGAAATTTTGATTCCAGTTGGTTCAGGTATTATAATTTAACTAACATAACTTAGATGTAGGCTTTACATTTGAAAAGTTGAAATTTACAGTTTCAGATTCAATTTTGAATAAGTCAGTAAGTGATACCGATAATTGATTTTTTTTTTTATATGTTGATAACAATATCAGGAATATGATCAAAGCTGCAATTCAGAACAAATCAATACAAATACAGGAGCACAATAACCTGGAAACAACTTGCCTCACATAATTGGCTATGATATATACTGTTATATAATGACAAACATGTATGTCATCTTGAACTTATTCAATCACCTTCTTCTCTGAGACCATTATATAGATTTTGAAAAATAGTATTATGTATATTGTACAGAACTGATGTAAAGATACAGTGTGTATCATGTAGTCAATATTTTATTCTGAAAACTCTTGACTTTTGTCAGGGAGGGGGGGGGGGGGGGCTTTATTTTATTCAGACCATCCATAATTTTTGTAAAGCAATATAATGATATTAAATTATATATTGTTTTCATGCATTTTATTTTTATTAAATTATTGAGTTCTCTGTTGTATTTCGGAATCAACATCTTTGAATTCGTATTTACCTTTTTCCTTTTTTTTCAAGGGTTTTGTCGCCAATGTAGAGTTGCATTGTGTAACAGTTTAAAAGACCAGGTAGTTCCATCTGATGATACACATGAGACATTGCAAAAGGTTTGTAGAATAAAGATTGTTTTAAAACCTTTGAAGTAGAGTTAAGAAATAATAATTAATCGCTGCTCATTAGGTCAATTCTTCATCCAACAAACCCGTCCACACCCTCTTTATTTGTTTTAATTATTTTAAAAATATTCCTGCCTCCCACATTTCAAATAAATTCATGTCCATTTACCTCACTTTTTTTGTGTACATATTATAAAAATATATGAACACTTTTTAAATTCACAGTCTAAGTGGGAGGGCTCCAATATATATATATATATATATATATATATATAACAGAGAAGAATACCTGTACAGAACAAAACATTGGTTTTCTCCCCCCTTACTTACATTCCCCATCAAAATCATGCTGATTTTCGTAGCCTGTAGCTAGGTAGTATCTGTTTGTTTATGTGGTTCATAGGTATTTCACCATTTGTATATATAGATAAAATCGTTGGTTAATCTTTGAATTGTTTACACTAGTAATTTTCAGGTCCCTTGTAGCTTGCTGTTTGATCTGGAACAAAGCCCTGTGTAAAAGACCGTACTATGTCTTTGACTTGTATTTGTTATTATCAGGTTTGGAACAACCCTTCCTCAGGCAAGATGCCATTTTACTGTTGTAAAAAATAAAACAGAAAAACTTTACAGGGGAGGGGGAAGACATCATATTTTAAACAACTTTTCCAAAAGAGGGGGTCCACTAATTTTGAATAATATTAAAGAAAATGATTATGTTTTAAGTCCAGCAATTTCACAAAATACTTGACATGTTTTGACCATTTAATACCTGAAAGATATATAGTTCTTTGAGAAAATATGAGCCTTTTGTACTAAAAGAGTTTTTTTCTAAAACATAATATAACTTTAATTGACCCCTCTAAAAAAGGGATATTTATAAATAGCATTGAGGGGTTTGTTCCAAACCTGATTTGACTTGGATGGACAATTGCCTAATAGGCACACATACATGTACCACGTCTAAATATTTCTTCTTGGTGACCAGGGAAAAAAACACTTTATATATTAAAGAAATGTCAAATTACAAGTGAAAAATCAAGTTTTATTATTGTCAAAACCTATTATTTATGTTAACTACAAAAAATTGTAATCGCTCAACTTCACTTTTTATACTTCGCCTTAAACATTTGCAAATTAAATATTTTTTTATATAACTTTCCAAATTGTTGGAGCTAAAAAATCTGTAGAACAATAAATTAAATTTGTGTAATTAAATTAACGGTACCAATTTTCTTGCACCAGATGCGCATTTCGACAATACATGTCTCTTCAGTGATGCTCGTGGTCAAAATATTTGAAAATCCAAAGCTTATATAAAAGATGAAGAGCTGTAATAAAAAAAGATCCAAAAGGTATAGCCAAATTCGTGAAAGGAATCAGAGCTTTGCATGTGTGTGTAACCTGATGGATTTCTGTAAGCACTCTATTTTTTTTTAATTATGCCCCTTTGAATGCAAAAAGTTAACCTAAATATGCTACATGTATTGCAACAGTTTGTCGTGGCAACTCCTCTGAATCCACCCAACATACTTTCAAGAAACTTTTTTTGTAGATAAATAGTTACAGAGTTTTGAAGTTTTGAAGGTTTTTTTTTATGTGAAAATATTTCTCCCCAAAAATCACTGAACAAAATTTTACTAAGCTTGAACCACATCATTATAAGTTTCTTTTTTATTTTATTTTACAGTCTGAAAAATCTGAAAATATGAGATCTGCCAGCTTGACAGCTCCTTCAGAAACTGGATTTGAATTATATGAGGTAATATATATATGCTAACTTTTTTAAAACTTTAAATTAACATTTTATCTTTAAAATGGTCAAAATGACCATTTCCTTAAATTTCTAGCAAAAATCATTGTTTCGTAATGATTGAGATATTCTATAAGTGAATATTTTATATTCTAATATGACATTTTTATTTCGTATTGTAAACAAAGCCATGTTCTAATAACACATGCATGCTCACAGGCTTACTTTTTATATTCTCGTTATTTCATAATCATTTACATTTTTTCAAACTGTTTAACATATATTTTTTTTTGTTATGCATTATATTTGACTGAAGATTGGATAAAGGGAAGGAATGGCAGGATAAAATGTGCAAGCTGCTAACATCGTCTAAGCAGTATCTTAAATTGGAGTACAAGGTAAGTTATTGTCAATCATTCTAAAAACTATAATTAGGGCCATATCACTAGTTTGGGTGCCTATATTGTCTGTAAAAATGTCCTAAACAGATCGTATTTACAATGCAACAGTTATCTTTGTACCTACCACTGGCTACCAGTACTAATAGGAATTCATTAAAACTTAGAAGGATGTAAAAACCAAACACTTGTATAGTTAAGAATTATAAGACTTGCCTTTTTTTTACCCAAACAATAGCATGCATTTGAAATTTCATTAACAATTTTCGTCAAATTTTTTTAATAAACTTCTATTATAAATTATTTTTTGGAAACTTGGAACCAAGCTTTATATACATGATATAAGTGACAGTATATCTCAATGTTGATGTAACTAAGTCTGTCGTTGTTTATTTTATATATGATACACTGAGGTCTACTGTTTGTATGTTAAATAATAATCATATGACACATATTCCTGTTTGTTGAAAGTTTTCAGTGTGCCTATTTATAGGAAATACTCTTTGAATTTCAGACTCATGTTGTAAAGGAATCAGAGGTAGCTGATCATTGCTGCACATTTGCACTATCTGATGGGACCAAAGACTACACTTCCAGTTGCAGCCATTTACATCAAAATTCTTGTAACCAATGTGAACTGGACACTGTTCTTGAATGCTTTATGGGTGTCTCAAAGACCATAACTTATGACAATGATGATCAAAGAGATGATACAATGTATACTATTTCAGAGGTAAATGATCGCTTTATGTATAAAAGAATTTTATTTATAAATGAGAAGATGTGGTTTGAATGCCTATGAAACATCTCGTCATCCTAGTCACAATGTATTTATAGTAAGCAGATATAGATTACATAATGGATTTTAACATGAAGCCTTGGCTCAAACAGAACAGCAAGAGTTGACAAGTCTAAAATAATACAGAAATGAACACAAATGGTTTAATTCATATGAAAATGAGAAACAAAAAACACCTTCAAAAACAAACAATAAATACTGAACAACAGACCCCTAACTTATCATATAGATCCTGTTCCTCCTAACTTGTAATATAAATCCTGTCCTTCCTGACTTGTCATGTAAATCCTGTCCCTCCTGACATGTCATATAAATCTTGTCACTCCTGACATTTCATCTAAATTCTGTCCCTCCTGACTTATCATATAAATCCTGTCCTTCCTGATTTGTCATGCAAGTCCTGTTCCTCCTGACTTGTCATGTAAATTCTGTCCTCCCTGATCTGTCATGTAAATTCTGTCTCTCCTGACTTGTCATGTAAAACTTGTCCTTCCTGACTTGTCATGTAAATTCTATCTCTCCTGACTTGTCATGTAAAACTTGTCCTTCCTGACTTGTCATGTAAATTCTGTCCTTCCTGAATTGTCATGTAAATCCTGTCCCTCCTGACTTGTCATATAAATCCGGTCCTTCCTGACTTGTCATATAAATCCTGTCCTTCCTGATTTGTCATGTAAATCCTGTCCCTCCTGATTTGTCATGTAAATTCTGTCCTTCCTGATTTGTCATGTAAATTCAGTCCCTCCTGACTTGTCATATAAATCCTGTCCCTCCTGACTTGTCATGTAAATCCTGTCCCTCCTGACTTGTCCTTATAAATCCGGTTGCTCCTGACTTGTCATATAAAACCTGTTTTTCCTGAATTATCATATAGATCCTGTTCTTCCTGTCAGTGTCTGTCTGAGCACACAAAAGATGACAAACAAAAGGTTTGAATAATTTAAATTGTACAATTGATGTTGTAAAATTAGGGAATTGTTGTTTTATTGACTGGTACAGAAAAATTTATGACCGCACTATTTGTCAGTAAACAATGCACTCCTTTTTAATGCTAATACATTGTTGTTACTGTTTTTTAGAGTGTCAGAGCTGTTCATGAATGGAAAAAAACATATTCTTCGCTCTGTAAATCAGGATATTGCTCGTAAATCTGTCCTAAAAAATCTGAAAGAAGACGAAATGTTAGTTGAACGTGATTGGGCCATGAAGTTTATTCCAATGCAATACAGAGAATCTCAATCTAATTGGTTCGGTAAACGGGGACTCAATTGGCATGTTAGTGTTGCAACTTTCAAATACAGGCAGGCCTTGACAATGCATACTGTTATTCACATCTTTGACAGTGCACCCCAAGATGCTGAGACATCAAATGCTGTTCTTGGGAACAGTTTAGAGATTTTTCATCAAATTAATCCTTGCCTGACAAATGCCTACATTCGATCTGATAATGCTGGATGTTTTCATGGAGCAGCATCTGTATGTGCCATGCCATTTCTTTCATCCATTGTTCAATGTAAAAGAATGGATTTTGCAGACCCTCAAGGTGGAAAGTCCATCTGTGACAGAAAAGCTGCCCATGTGAAATCATACAGCAGACGATACGTCAATGAGGGCAATGATGTATGTACAGCAATGGATTTTAAAAATGCATTAATGAAATCAAACATAAAGAAAGTGTCTGTGGTTGTTGCACTTCAACCTCCTAAATCTGACAGCAAGAAGAAAGAACCTACTGTTTTTAAACTGCCAAAGATCACAACTGTAAATAACTTTTCGTTCAAAAATGGTGGAGTGCAAGTTTGGAGGCAGTATGGAATAGGACAAGGCTGTCATATTCCTGCTGTTGATATGGCAACTACTAGGGATCTTCCAGAATTAACCATTATTGAAACTTATCTAAATCAACAGACAGAAACAGATGTCAGACAGACAGAAACAGAAGTCGGACAGACAGAAACAGAAGTTAGACAAGCAGGAATCATAGAAGCTGAAGTCCCTCTTCAGGAACCTGTAACACAAGAAAATGAAATTGAAGTTGAATCTTTAGTCAATGACAACACTGTAACTACAGGTGACAAACCAAATGATGATGTTGATTCTGTCACAGAAGAAGAAATGTCTAAATTGTTTTCTTGTCATGAATGTACAAAAACATTTAGCAAATATGGTAATCTGTTGCGTCATCTGGATATTGGAAAGCATAGTGTAAAAAAGGAAAATAAGAAACTTTCTGACAAATCAAAGATTGAATATTCCAGGCATATGGAAAAGGTCAATACTGTAACTGTTAATTCAAATAACTTTTCTTCTGGTAATTCTAACAGTGATCTTACACAGGGATGGGCATTAAAGATAAGGAGAACAGTCAAAAGGTTTACCCAGGACCAAAAGAAGTATCTTCAAGAAAAGTTTGACAGAGGTGAAAAAACTGGACAGAAGTTTGATCCGGATGAAGTATCCCAGGATATGAGAATGGTAAGAACAACAAGTGGACGAAAACGTTTTTCCCAAGAAGAGTTCCTATCGACAACACAGATAGCTAGTTACTTTAGTCGTCTTGTATTAAATAAACGCAAATTATACAATCCTTTGTATACAGCAGATGATGAACAAGCAGAAACAGCTGAAGCAGAATTTATAGAACTGAATTTAGTAGCAGCTTAATGACAAGTTTTATGAAGGTTTAAATCTTTCTGACAAAGATACACTACATATGATGTAAATTTTTATATTAATGAGTATTTTGATTGATTAGAACATTTTCATGTTCAGAGGTTTATGTTTAATTGAAAATCAATATAAATTGTTTGCATCATTTGATTCGTAAATAAAAATATTAAGATTATTATTTCTACAAATAATTCAAAGTCAGACAATTCCTTATATGTGCAATGTTTTGCATTGTAATATACTTACAAATAAAAAGCCTACAAGAACCAACAGTCACATATTTTTTAGAGTTTACCTCCCTTCTTTATTCAATTAAACTGTTCTCTCAAATTTTCAGAATTTACTGATAGTTTTATCAAATTTCTATCCATTTAGATATTTTTAAAAATTGGAAAAAAAGTTTTTGAACTTACAATTATTAGATTTGCAAGACAGATTAAAATGCACTTTATAAACAATTTTAAAGCATGATATCTATTTTGATTTAAAAGATTGAAACTGACAATATTAAAACGAAGTTCATATAATAATTTATCTTAAATAAATGTCAAATGTGTTTTATAAAATCATAATTATCAATCACATCTATCACATCATAGTGTGTATATAAAAAGGACTAACAAATGAGTGTTTACAAGGTTTCATTATTCGTATTTTTTTAATATAAGCAAAAATAAGGAATTATATTGTTTTAAAGGTTATTTTTGTTTCATAACTAGGATATAGATATCATCTTTTTTTTCATTTATTGGTTAATACCAGGTGTGTTCTTTTCTGGCTGACCTGTTTTGGTAGTATAGATTTGGGTTCAGTGCTCAGTATTTTAGTAGCCTGCAGGGATAAATTCAGTTTAGTCTTCTTTAAATGTGTAGTTTGTTTGTAACTTGTGTAATTGAATTTTATATTCATTTCTCATGTTCAAATATATTTATTAACTGATTATGACTTTGTCTATTATTGATAGCTGTACACTTCGCAAACTTTCGAAGATATAAAAGGATGGATACAGCTGCCAAGATATTCCTTCATTAGACAGAATCTGAAAGTGCATCACTGGTCGCTATCTTGTCATTATTGCAGTCACTTCAAGACTTGTAAAACTTTTAACAATTTGTTGATTAGAACACCAGATCAAATTAATCCAATGCATACAGACATATCATATCATATTATATTCTAATCTGTAAAAGGAAAAATTTCACCTAACATTTACCATGCAGTTACTGGAATAAGTTCAATTTCTATTTTGCTTATTTTATTGTTTTGTTCTTCTAGCATTCACTCTATAAAAAAGAAGATGTGGTATTATTGCCAATGAGACAACTATCCACAAAATATCAAAAATGACACAAACATTAACAACTATAGGTAACCGTATGGCGTTCAACAATGAGCAAAGCCCATACCGCAAAGTTAGCTATAAAAGGCTCCGATAAGACAATGTAATACAATAATTATTTAAATTACCACAAGGTAAAAATATAAATCATTTAATGCCCAAAAAGGCGCAAGCCAGGGCCGACCGTGCAAGGGCTGTATAGCCAGTCAAGGTCGTTAAAAACTTCCATTTGTTGTAATACAATTCAAACGAGAAAACTAAAGGCCTTATTCATGAAAAAAAAACCAAATATGTAACACAAACAAACCACAACCACTGAATTACAGGTTGATTCAAATTTAAAGAACTTGATTCCTCATTTAAATTATCAAAACCGTATAGTAAATCAATTGTAGTGCAAACACACTGAATGAAAAACATTTACAAGACAAAAATGGAACCAGCTGTTGTGAATCAATAAAAAATACATTTGTAGGAAGTGTATAATATCATACTCCAACTGTATACAGGGGTGCTCATTTGTGCAATCGATTCAAACTCCTATAAAACACACAAACACGTTTGGATTAAAAGAACTTTTAAGTTCACCCATTTGATGAAAAAATTTCCTTAAAAGGGGCAAAATCAACAATTTTGAATTCCTTATGACATAGTTACATGAGCATTTATACAGACCACCCAGATTTTATGAAATATACCTTGAAAATATTTTATTGCAACATAATTTTGATTCAAATCAATTTTATACCATGGATCTAATTAATTTTTGAAAAACAAAATTAAAATTTCATTTTTGAAAATTTTACTATTTTTTAAATTTTTCCCGAACTTTTTGATATCACAGTGGCATAGTTTTGGCAGATGCCCACGAAAAAACTTATAATTTCTGAAATAATAAGTATGTAAGAAGGATAAAATGATAAAAAATGGTTTGTGTTGAAAAAAAATCAAGACGGACCAATATAGAGCTTTGTCCTACCTTTTCATACTTTTTTTCACAATTTTAAAAATGTCAACTTTTGATAATTTTTTTTTCAATTCAATTTTGATTTGCCAGCCAATTTTATTTTATTTTTGGTAAATTGGGTCCAATATGAATTGATACATGTAACTCAGTAGACTGGATGTGGTTGTAGATAGATTTTAGAGCTCTTTAAAAGTTGCTAACTTAGCAATATAAGAAAAAAACGCAAAATATGCTATTTTCATGTTGCCATGGTTACCAATTTGGTGCTTTTTAAAGAAATAAGTAAGGTAAATCTGAAATGGTGTTTTCTTATACTATTTATGAAAAGAGACAGATTTATCTAAAAATGTCTGTTTTTTTTTAAATATTTTGGTCTAAAAATGGCAGCATTTTCATAATTGTGTTACCAAATTGATGGTTTCCATGACAACAGAATTTTCATACTTGAAAATAGTACAAATAAAAAATAAAAAACATTTTTTTTTGTTTTGACCCAATATGAATGAAATAAGACCCAAACCATAATGATTTATTTTTTTCACTTTCCATGTATTGCTTCATGGCTTCTGACTTCTTCTCTTAAATAAAAAATAAAAAAAGATGCATTAACGAAAAAAATAAATAGAACTTGAAAATTGAAACTATTAATTTTTATTTATCATTTCTGTTTTATTAAAAGAAAATCCGTTCTTGTTTGTTATGGACTTACTAAATTAGTTGGTTTAATGAATGGTTGAACAGGTACCATGCAAAGATTAGAAAAAGGTTATTTTTACGGTGCATATCATTTCAATTTTGAAGTCTGTATAAAGTTATATGAATTCATCAGTTACGTTTTATTTTTACCATCACGCAATTGGTTGACCATAATGGAATGTTTATTTCTCAAATGTTTATAGACATGATCCGGTTGCCGTACATGTACACTTGTTTAAGACAAATCATTGGTCGTATAGGTACTGCATTGTTTTCCATTTGCACAACATTTGCAATGCATTTGGAAATCGTGAATAAAAATCCGCCATAGATTAAAAATTACAAAACTTGCCATAGATTTGGGATGGCATGACGTCACATTTGGAATCTGCCATAGATTTGGAAGCCACCATAGATTTGAGTCCTACATATATTTTTTACGAAAAGAGTTAATTTCCCTTATATTGCGTATTTAAAAAAAATGGATTGATAAAACTCAAATTTTTATATTTGTTTGAATATTTTGATTGATACAATAAATCACAAAGTTTTCTGTATATGAATAAACCGTCTAACCAATAAATTGCAAATATGTCTCTAATAAAGACAACAGTAGTAAACCGGTGTAAAAAAATTGAAAAACAAATTCGGACTACAAACTAAAACTGAGGAAAATACATCAAATATAAGAGAAAAACTACGACACAACAGAAACACAAGGAAAAATGGTGGAATGAACCCGGTTTTGTGGCATGCCAAACCCCCCGCTTAGAACTACGGCAATGGTAAATATATCATTTAAAGACAACATTACATGACAGGACTACAATACAAATAAATGAGAGAACATATAGGACAGAGAAACACGCCAATTATAGCTAACAAAAGGTACCAGGTTAAAAAAAAACTTATACGTCAGACACAGAAGGCTTATCCGTGACGCACAGATGAAAAAAGTTCGAAAGCCAAGACAAGTACATTAAGGAACAAAAGTTCAAAAAAGTTGTGCCTAATACGGCTAGGGTTTCTGTCTGGAATAAGAACATCTTTTGTTATTTCCAATAATTCATAATTTTGCAACCAGTGAAGTTTTATAAAATGACTATATAATATATACATGATAAAATCGAAGTGGTGACTAACTACACAATAAAAACGGATACATAAAACAACCTAAACCAGTACATAAACATTCACAGCCGAGTTAGCCATACCATCAACGCACAAGTGACGTCACATGAAATTCTTAATCAATATTCCAAAAAATAGGATAGACAAAATTCAGGATTAGATTTGCAATATTATACTGATATAACAATGAAAATTAAAACATAAATTAATATCAAATTGTGGTAGTAGACTATACCGATTATTTGCCCTAATCCACGACTTTGGAGATATATTTGAAATTCATTGGTTAGACTTTTATTCATAAAAAGAAAACTTGGTGATTTATTGTTATTTCAAAATTCGATCTCATAATTTTAATTTATGCACACAAATATGTTTTTCATAAACAATTTAACCATATCGAGGTAACTTTCAACGACGAATAGCTTATATATAAAGATATAAACGCAATCTCCTCACGCATTCACGATGTCCTCAATCAGAACCGATCCCCTCACGCATGACAAAATGAAAATATGAGGTTTTTAGATTTATTAAGGTGTCTATCAACACCGGACAGTGTCTACGCCACCCAAAACGACATTTATACTCATTGACCAAACAAAAAGAAAGTTTGAACTTGTATGTCTGTTAATTAGAACCATTTCAAAATCGAAATGTCACTTTTTTCAGCAAATTCTCGTGCGGCAACTGGTTTTGTAGGAGTTCAACTCAACGTACAACATTAAATGATACATATATCTCTTCGTTAAAGTATTCACCACAGCATAGCATTCTCCGATCTTCAATATTTTGACCAGTCGAATAAGAAAATTGCGATTCAGAAATGTCTATACCCTTTGAAGCGGTGACAATTGCTCCACTCAAGCACAACCGGAAAATCCTCTCACGGTTTTCATTGCAGAACCAAATGTTCTGCGTGTGTAGATTACCAGCCGTGAATAAACTACAGGCAACACCAACAACATATTATAACCAAAACTCACAAAAAGAAAAGAAAATGTCTACAACTGTAATAAACTACAGGCAACAACAACATTTAAAACCCAAACTCACAAAAAGAAAAAAAAAATGTCTACAACTGTAATAAACTACAGGCAACAACAACAACATTTAAAACCCAAACTCACAAAAAAAAGGAAAAATGTCTACAACTGTAATAAACTACAGGCAACAACAACAACATTTAAAACCCAAACTCACAAAAAAAAGAAAAATGTCTACAACTGTAATAAACTACAGAAAATAACAACATTTAAAACCCAAACTCACAAAAAAAAGAAAAATGTCTACAACTGTAATAAACTACGGGCAACAACAACATTTAAAACCCAAACTCACAAAAAAAAAAGAAAAATGTCTACAACTGTAATAAACTACAGGCAACAACAACAACACTTATAAACCAAACTCACAAGAAGAACAAAAAATCCCTACAACAGTAATACATTCCAGGCAACAACAACATAAACATAAAAATATATCACTGCCATGTTTCGTATGATCCTTAAATGTGAATTTATCAAATCTCCAAATGAAATCGATGATTGAAATATTACTGTTAAACATGATGTATGTGAGTTACTCAGGTTATTCCATGTGGAATATTTTTGTCAATTATGTACAAGCTACCCTTTTTCAAGAACATTTTACTAAACCTTTCTAAATAAATGGGGAATGTGTCCATGGGACACAGATAATGCTCCCGCTTGCATGTCATATAAAGTAGAACGGTAAAAAGTGACGCTACCCAAAGTTGTACTTGACATAAGTGTTGTGGTAATACGTAGTGTGTATAAGTTTCAGAACATTTGGTTGAGGCAAACTAAAGTAATAAACGGAAACCAAAAATATAGCATAGTTTTCCATTTGTGAAGGAGGATAGCTCTAGAAAAGTAAAAGTGACGCAAACCAAAATTCTAATTTGATCTGTATTTTGTGGTAATAAGCCTTGTTTATAAGTGTCATAACATTTGGTTGAAACAAGCTAAAGTTAGAGAATAGAAACGAGTAAACTGCTTCGCTGAGCGCAGCATACACCCACAGAGGTCAATCCATGAACAGTTGGGGAAAAAATGGACACAATATTCAAGCTTGATACAGGTCTGAATTTGGATTGTAATTAAATATTTGACATACTATAGGTTTCTGAATAAATGAAGTCAAACAACTTGAAATGTATTTCAATGTTATATTTAACTTTGCAATTAAAGTGCGAGGTTTGGCATGCCATAAAACCAGGTTCAACCCACCACTTTTATTCCTCTTTAAATGTGTCCTGTACCAAGTCAGGAAGATGGTCATTGTTATATTATTGTTCGTTTCTCTGTGTGTTGCATTTTAACGTTGAGTCGTTTGTGTTTCCTCTTATTTTTTATATATTGAGATAAGACGTGGCACGGTACTTGTCTATCCCAAATTCATGTATTTGGTTTTCATGTTATATTTGTTATTCTCGTGGTGTTTTGTCTGATGCTTGGTCCGTTTCTGTGTGTGTTGCGTTTCGGTGTTGTGTCGTTGTTCTCCTCTTATATTTAATGCGTTTCGCTCGGTTTTGGTTTGTTACCCCGATTTTGTTTTTTGTCCATGGATTTATGAGTTTTGAACAGCGGTATACTACTGTTGCCTTTATATATCATATGAATTGAATTTATCTTCAATTTAAGGGCATACGATACAGTTTTGATCCTGTATTTACAAGTTCGTGAAAATTTGCATATATGCTATTTTTAACCTGATTAAATCAAATATGTAATAAAAAATATACCTTCATGTGCTACTTTTTGAGTAAAATGGGGTCGACATTTTGTATATTTGCTCAAAATTCAGATTTGTGGCCGTAATTTCTTTTTCGAAAGAAAGACATAACTATTTTGTTATTAAAGATAAAAACAAATTGTTTTTTGTTAAATAATCGGTAATTTCTTTATTTTATAAGTATCATAAAAAATGATGCATTTTTAATTCAGAAATAAATCAAATGTTCATGAATTGAGGAAAATACGTCATTTTTTGCTGCATATTTATCAAAATTAACAAAAATCCTCTATTTACAGTTTTCTCAAATTTGGGTCACATAATCTCCCTGCAAAATAAAACAAATTGATGTTTTGAAAAATAGGGGTCCATGAACTCGTTTTCAAATTAAATCAGTTTGAATGATAAAAATCAGTCGAAAAATGCACCTTTTCCCGATATGTCACAGTTTGACGTCGCGAAAATAACATTTTACGTTAGCAACGTCATTACCTCCCCTGTCTCTGTATCGTATGCCCTTAAGATTTCTGAGTAAATCTGTTGTCAGACTATAAACAACTACAATTTATAAACTTCTAAAGGGAGCCTACATCAAAAGATACTAACAATCCATTAAAGTTTCATGAGAACTGCTGAAAGCATTGTTTAGGTTATTTTCCGAAAACTGGAAAATCCCCCTTTTTTATGAATAAAACCACGTAACTTGGAAACCTAAAATCTAAAATTTATAAAAATCAAAAGGAAGCTCATGTCAATAGATATAAAAAATTAACCAACATTTCTTGCAAGTTGGTCACGGTGAAAGCATTCTTGAGTTATTGTCCGAAAACTGGAAACTCCCCCTTTTTTTTAATGAATAAAACCCAATAACTCAGAAACGTTAAATCTAGAATTTATAAAAAAAAACGATAGGGAGCTCACGTAAATAGATATAAACAATTCATCAACGTTTTTTTCAAATTGGTTAAAGCGTTTTTGAGTGTATGTCCGACATGATATGTTGACGACGGACGGACAGAAGGGCAGACGGACAACGGTATATCGTGATACGTCCCGTAAACGGGCGTATAAAAATTCAGCATGTTTTTCATTTTTAAAGGGTATAACTCTAGAACCGTTAAAGTGACGCCACAGAAATTCATACTTGATCTGTGTTTTGTGGTAATGAGCATTGTGTATAAGTTTCATAACATTTGGTAGAGGCAAACTAAAGTAAGAGAAGGAAAACCAGCTTAGGGACGAACGAACGTACGGAGGTACAGATGGACAAGGGTAAAACTTAATGCCCACTCAGCTACGGTGGGGGAATAACAATGCAATTTAACCTTACATATAAAAAGAGAGATTTTCAATCAAAGTTCATTCCTTTCACTGTATTTGCTTTGTGCTGCTCAGTCTTGTTTTTTAGGTTGTGTTTTGTATTCTGTTGTTTGACTTTTTGTCATCTTTTTTTAGCCATGTCTTTGTAAGATTGTCTCTGACTTTATGAGTTTGATTATGTCTTTGGTATCTTGTACCTATGTATAAATTGAAATCGATCATTTGCACAGAAATTGTGTTGTTTTTTTTCGTTTTTAACATCTTTTGTTTTTAAGGTGAATAAGAATATAACTCAGTGTGGACTGCTGTACCCCTATTTTTGACATTTTTACCTATTATTTATGTTTGTTTTGTTCACACATTGTTTTCAATATAATGGAATTTTATGCGTAATTCAAACAAGTGAAAGGTTTAACTAGCTATAAAGCCAGGTTTAATCCACCATTTTTACATAAGGAAATGCATGTACCAAGTACGAATATATGACAGTTGTTTTCCATCGTTTTAAGTGTTTGAGCTTTGGATTATGCAATTTGATAGGGAACTTTCCGATTTGAATTTTTCTTTCAGTTCGGTATGTATGTTATTTAATATTTTACTCATTATTTTATATGTACGAATATGCTGCTTTTTTGTGTCGATGTTGCTGTGATAGGTTGGCCTGTCAGGTTCAACGTGTCAATGTTGTTGTGATTGGTTGGCCTGTCAAGTTCAACGTGTCGAAGTTGCTGTGATAGGTTTGCCTGTCAGGTTCAACGTGTCAATGTTGCTTTGATAGGTTGGCCTGTCAGGTTCAACGTGTCGATGTTGCTTTGATTTGTTGGCCAATAAATCAGAACAAGAACATACATATATTTTGTTTTTACATAAGCACTCATCAAAAGTTCATACAGATATAAATAAGTAGAAGACACTACTTAAACAAATAGTGATAAAATAACAAAATGAAAAACAAAAAAAAAACACAATGGTAGCTTGACATGTTAATTTTTTAAATCTTAATTTTTCAAGATATGTATACAGTCTTTATATCTTGCTAAGGACTTTTATTTACACGTTTGGAATGATTGAATACAAGAAGAAATATATTATGTATGAAATTATTATTATGGGATTATTATAACTGTTGCAACACCTTTTCTGACAATATTATAGAATATAATAACATTCACATGTTCACACAGTACCGATAAAAATTTCTGATAAATGAATAAACGAATAAGTTGAAGAAAATGAATAACTATACAAATATTGGTATTGGTGATGAAATGAAAAATTACATTTTGTAGAACTGCCAATAAATAATGCCATTTTGTATTTACAAACTCGACTTCTCTTTAATAAAAAACAGACGTGCAACACAGAAAAACAAGTCATAGGCTTATCATTGTGTACGCCATTGTGTGTTTCGTATCAAAAAATCATCAGCGGCTCGATTAAAAGGTTAAAAGGTACAGCACCAACAAACACATGGTGTACATAGCCGGACTTTGTACAGGCCCAACATATGCTGGGAGTTGCGTCTAAGAACGTTTTTTACACTTGATATTATCTCAAACACTTTCAAATACTTTAAAAAATAGAGGCTCTCAAGAGCCTGTGTCGTTCACCTTGGGTCTATGTACATATCAAACAATAAACATGACAAAATTGTGTTTTGGTGATGGTGATGTGTTTGTAGATCTTACTTTATTGAACATTCTTGTTGTTTCAATTACCTGTATCTATAATGAACTTGGCCCAGTATTTACAGTGGAAAATATTTTCAAAAAATTTACAAAAATTTACAAAAATTTATGACTATTGGTCTATATGAATATTAAACAAACAACGCAGATGGTAACATGACAAAATTGTGTTTTGGTGATTGTGATGTGTTTGTATTGAACATTATTGCTGCCTTCAATTATCTCTATCTATAATGAACTTGGCCCAGTAGTTTCAGTGGAAAATGTTAGTAAAAATTTACAAAGTTTATGAAAATGGTAAAAAATTGACTATAAAGGGCAATAACTCCTAAAGGGGTCAACTGAACAATTTCGGTCTTGTTGACTTATTTGTAAATCTTACTTTGCTGAACATTATTGCTGTTTACAGTTTATCTCTATCTATAATAAAATTCAAGATAATAACCCAAAACAGCAAAATTTCCTTAAAATTACCAATTTAGGGGCAGCAACCCAACAACAGGTTGTCCGATTCATTTGAAAATTTCAGGGTAGAAAGATCTTAACCTGATAAACAACTCAACCCCATGTCAGATTTGCTCTAAATGCTTTGGTTTTTGAGTTATAAGCCAAAAACTGCATGTTACCCTATGTTCTATTTTTAGCCATGGCGGCCATCTTGGTTGGCTGACCAGGACACCGGACACAATTTTTAAACTATATACCCCAATGATGATTTTGGCCAAGTTTGGTTAAATTTGACCCAGTAGTTTTAGAGGAGAAGATTTTTGTAAAAGTTCACGACGACGGTCGACGGACGACGACGAACGACGGACACCAAGTGATGAGAAAATTTCACTTGGCCTTTAAGGCCAGGTGAGCTAAAAAAAATAGTATTCACATAAATCTCACGTAAACTTTACATCATCTTCACAAATTAAAAATATGTAAATATCATGATGAAAATAATACTTGAGCGTTATATTTCAATAACCTTGTCGTTCCTTCTGTTGGTCCGTTCGTCCAATGAATATTATCGTCACCTTTTTGTTAAATGACATCATTACTTTTATGTTTAATTCTTTATCACATGACATACGTTGTTATTTTGAGAACCCCAAAAAGTAGCATAATTATTTAACTGTTTCTTGTGTACTAGAATACTTTAGTTTATTGTAGAAGAGAGAGAAAGGACTGGGATACAACTCACTAGCACAAACCAGCGTAATCACAGTGATTCGACACTTTCAAAGGGAGGTACGTTACTCCCGCGGTATTTTCAAAATCTTCCAATTGTGTACCTGCATTGAAAATTCCGGTAAAATTCCGGTCAAATAGTTTCATCCAGGTCCAATAGTTGGAAACAAAACTGTTGTTTGTTTTCTGTGATAACATCCAGTGAACACAACTAAAAGAACACATTTACTGGTAAAGTTTATTTTGCTTAGCGTATTGCAACGAATAGTTACAACGCTCAATATTGATTTTTTAAAGCTTTCTATTATAATAAGCTGGGGTTTTTTCTTCGATTCTTCAGTTTCTATTTTTGATGCAAAGTATAGACATACGCTGTATAAAGACTTTAGTAGTGAAGGTTGATTCAGGGATTGAGATTTGTTTTAGAACAATATTTCAATGTTTTGCAAACGCAATACTTACTTAGCTGACCTTTGATGAAAATATATGCATCACCATGAATACGTTCCCTCTGAGGTAGTCACATCCCCGTTCCCCAACATTATTTAGAACTATCATCGATTGCATTTTAGAGCCAGATTAATTACACGAGCTCCTGATGGATTAGATAATAACAATGGTGATTTCGACAAATACGAGTTCATCCAGTCAGTTGTATGTTGTAAAGGTTTAAGTGTGTGTGTCAAAAAAATATTCTTGTCTTTATTCAAACCTAAATTGGTTTAACATAATGTAAAAACAAAATATTCAATTTAAAAATACTATTCTTAAAAGATATTTTTTAATGTTGTTTTTGTTTTTTGAATTACATAGGTATATTTTTCTCCTGTGAATTTTAATAGAATCTCATGTAAAGTTCAGGTTAAAAGTAAACACGAAATTCTTGAGAGCCGTGGTGTAGTGGTTATCGCATCGGACTACAAACACAAAGATTCCTGGTTCGATCATCGGTCCGGAGGAATTTCAGGAACTGAATTTTTGGCTTTCCCTTGACACCCTTTGCGATTATGGTCTTGCGAAACGATGATAGTCCATTGGAAGGGGGCGATAAATGGCTGACCCGTGTTAAAAGAAACCCATGTCTATTGCACGTAAAAGACACCCTTGGAGATTTCTAAAAAGCAGGCTAATGCCGCAACAAGGCAGCACTCGTACCTGCACAGTGGAAAGGGATTAATATAAGTTGCAATAACTTGTTTCCAAATCCACTATAAATATGTTTCAACTAACACGAAATTCACCACAAACGAGCTTATACGTGAAATCACGTAAACATTGAGTGTCAAGTTAATTAGTATTCACATGAATCTCACTGAACTTTACATCAACTTCACAGATAAAAATATGTAAATATCATGATGAAAATAATATTTGAGCGTTATATTTCAATAAAAGAGGGACGAAAGACACCAAAGGGACAGTCAAACTCGTAAATCTATAACAAACTGACAACGCCATGGCTAAAAATGAAAAAGACAAACAGAAAAACAATAGTACACATGACACAACATAGAAAACTAAAGAATAAACAACACGAACCCCACCAAAAACTAGGGGTGATCTCAGGTGCTCCGGAAGGGTAAGCAGATCCTGCTCCACATGCGGCACCCGTCGTGTTGCTTATGTGATTACAAATCCGGTAAATAGTCTAATTCGGTAGGTCAAATTCATGAAAGGGAAGGGGATTGTAGTTACGACGTAAGGAACATATCCGATATCATTTGTGAAACGGTTATTCCATAACGGTCAACCAACTCGTGATGGCGTCCGTAAAATTTACGAAGGGATGATTTCAACTTCACCATTTGGAACTCTTGGTTTAATAGCTTCCTTGTGAGCAGTAACCCTCTATCAAGAAAATCATGATAGGAAATGCTAGCACGGGAATATCGTATCAATTGAGAGATATATACCCCGTATGCAGGTGCTGCTGGAATGTTGCTACTTAGAAATGGAAAGTTCACAATTGGAAAGCTGAAATCATCTCTTATAATAATAATGTTAATAATAACCTTGTCGTTCCTTCTGTTGGTCCGTTCGTCCAATGAATATTATCGTCACCTTTTTGTTAAATGACATCATTACTTTTATGTTTAATTCTTTATCACATGACATACGTTGTTATTTTGAGAACCCCAATCACTTTTTAAAAAGTAGCATAATTATTTAACTGTTTCTTGTGTACTAGAATACTTTAGTTTATTGTAGAAGAGTTAAAAAGGACTGTGATACAACTCACAAACCAGCGTAATCACAGTGATTCGACACTTTCAAAGGGAGGTATGTCAGAGATATTTATAGTCATTTATTACACACTATAGAGTATGCGTTTTGCTCATAGTAGAAGATCGTAAGGTTACATATTGCTGCTTACTTTAATCTCATATGTAGTCTAGTAAAAAATCTCTTAGCAACATGAATTTTATATTTTCTTTTTATCTCAATGAACTAGTAGTTCGAAAAAATATTGCATTTCACTCAGTTCATAGGACAAAAAAAAATCATAATAAATTATTGACCGAAAATATACAGTTTGAACATTAATTTATTATGCCCAAGCTATCATTTTCTATATAAAATAAATACACAATGCTTTTTTTTTAAATTGTAAGCGTTGAACTATTGGACCGGTCAATCGTTTCCAACTATTGGACCTGTATGAAACTATTTGACCACAGGTGTCATTTTATTTCGTCGAATTTTCAATGCAGGTACACAATTGGAGGATTTTGAAAATACCGCAGGAGTAACGGCGTCATGTTTTACCTATTGTACCTAGGGTTAACGTCAGTGCAAGACGTAGCCTTACCATTTGAACACATTTATGAAGTTAACGATATGGTTGGGTTTCTGCTTTTTTATATTACGATAGTTGATTTATCACTGCCATTTATTGTCTGTTGTCTTTTTCGATATAATAAAACCCTTACTGACTGGATATTCGTGGAATAGTAAGTTTATTGTCCCTCAATACAACTATTGCCTTCGGCTATGCCTCATGACAATAGTTGCTCCCAGGGATGATTCCAATATATAGTTTAGGGCCGCTTAACGGCCCTTAAATCAGCCAGCGGCCCAAAAAAATGTTTGTAAATATAAATTCCCAATTCAGGAAAATAAAACAAAAATTTGTAAGGGTTCCGCGGAACCCAGTGTCTCGCCTACTTTTGCTGTTAATCACAGGCTCAACAAAAATGAGGAAAAAAATCAATAAAATTATTCCTGTTGATACTATCTTTTGATCGTAAAAAGCTTCTGTCCAGGTTTGGTAAAAATCCAAGATAGTTTATGAATCTAATAAATGTTTTAAAACTTTAACTGCAGTCTGTATGTAATGTTAAATGGAAGAAAAACTAAGTCCATTTATAAGTAAAATACAGATACACAGGTACAAAATTTTAACAAAATTTCCTTCTCGATACTAGCTTTTGATCATAAAAAAGCTTCTGTCCAAGTTTGGTACAAATCCAAAATGGTATAGGAAAGAAGAAAGTTATTAAAAAAATTCAAACTTTAACTACAAAGTGCATGTGTTGTTTCCTGGCAGAAAATCTAAGTCCATTTAAAAGTAAAATACTGAAAAAATTGAAATTTATTTTTAAAAAATTTACTTCTGGATACTATCTTATGATCATAGACAAGCTTCTGTCCAAGTTTGGTAGAAATCAAGTATAGTTTAAGAAAGTTATTAAAATTTCAAAAACTTTCACCACAGAGTGAATATAATGTTTCCTGGCAGAAAAACTAAGTCCATTTATAAGTAAAATACGGAAAAAAAGGAAATTTATTTTTAAAAAATTTACTTCTGGATACTATCTTATGATCATAAACAAGCTTCTGTCCAAGTTTGGTACAAACCCAGGATAATTTATGAAAGTTATTCAAATTTTAAAAACTTTTAACCACAGAGTGAATGTAATGTTTCCCGGCAGAAAAACTAAGTCCATTTATAAGTAAAATACTGAAAAAATGGAATTTTATTTTTACAAAATTCACTTCTGGATACTATCTTATGATCATTAACAAGCTTCTGTCCAAGTTTGGTAGAAATCCAGTATAGTTTAAGAAAGTTATTAAAATTTTAAAAACTTTAACCACAGAGTGAATATTTGTGGACGCCGCCGACGACGACGCCGACGCCGACGGAAAGTAGGATCGCTATGTCTCGCTTTTTCGACTTAAGTCGAAGGCTCGACAAAAATCGGTATTTCCGGAAAAGTTTCCGTCACCGAAATTTTTCATAGTTTGTCGTCAAAACGTAGTAAAATCCGGATAAGAATGCTGACTATGATCGCATTCTATTAACAACGATTTAATTATGTCAACATGAGGTAAACAATTTTAGCGGCCGGATTCAATTGAAGTTAAAGTGTTATGGGAGTATTTGGTCTCGTAAAAGTAGATCGTTCAGCAGGTTGATCAAAAATATGCTTTTTGTCAAAATTGGTGTCAAAACAGATCTCGGCAAAGAGCAAATTCAAATTTTGATATAACATTGATGAATGAATTTTAATGGTAAAAGCAGATCGCCCAGCAGAGCCGGTTGTGTAATTTGATTAAAACTTGTTTTGTAAAAGACATTATTTTATATTTTGCTCTCTTTTCCGCAAAAACAAAAGTTTGAGCGTTTTTGAAAATAATGTTGATGATAGACCATTCAGGAAATGAGACCCCCCCTGAAATACGATGTCATCATTATTGAACTGTTTCAAAAGATATAGAAATGATCCAAATAATTTTAAAGTTCACTGGTTCAATTGCTTTAAATATCTTATAAATCAATTGAGTATATATATATACTTTTGTAATTGCTTTTCTGAATTCGACACTTGACCAGTTCTATTTGAAATACATTTAAATCAAGGTAAGTTTATAAAGATGATATGTTGAAAAAATACCCAATGGATGATTTTTTTCAATGGTTAATATGGCAAGCCGGTTTGCTATTTAATCTAACTTCAAGATATCTCATAAACTTTATAAGATACCTTATATAATAGTTCGCGATTAGATATTTTAGATAGTTTGAAAGATATCTTATATAGTTCAGTGAATCACGAGATATCTTAAATAATTTATGAGATATCTTATAGTTTATAAGATATCTCATATAATTTTCTTTATCAGATATCTTATAAATTATATAAGATATCTTATAAACTATATAAGATATCTTGTATAAAGTAAATTTGTAAGATATTTTATATAAAGTATATTTGTAAGATATCTTATATAAAGTATATGTAAGATATATATTTTAAAATCGATATTAGATATCTTCTATATTATATAAGATATCTTATAAAAAATATTATTTATGATATCTTATATATTATAAAAAATATTATTAGAGATATCGTATATAAATTATAAGATATTTCATATAATTTTCTTAATATGATATCCAATAAATTATATAAGATATCTTTTACAAAACATATTTATAAGATATTTCATATACTTTACGATATCTTAAATAAATCTTATACATTATATGAGATATCTTATATATTACATAAGATATCTTATATATTATGAGATCATTTGAAATTCGAATAAATAGCTAAATGGCTTGCCATAGGTTTATGTTAGCTGGTACTTGTGGTATATATGTTTTTGTAAAAGGTCTCTTTTACCAAAGTTAAGATGATAGTGCATCATATGCAATGATATTCATGTATTACAATGTCCCTGGTCTGAATCCAATAATTTCTTCAATCAGTGTACAGGTGAAATTAACTTAATATTCATTTTCCGTTTTTACAGGAAAAAGATATTATTTCGTCTAAGATTGTATGCATAAAAAATTCCCAATTGGGATAAAAATTCCCAATTTGATATTCAAGGGACCCATTTGAAAACACCTGGAATCATCCCTGGCTCCTTGTGACAATAAACTTACTATCTACTCATACCCATTCAATAAGTATACATTTTATGTACCTCTTACTATGATAAATAGTTGACATGTCTTTTTGGGACAGTCCATTATTAAATTTACTTCACGACCAGATTTGTTTTCATTTTGTTGTCCGTGGAAATTTCAAGAAAGATTTCATTGGAAATATAACAGCAAATGTAATAATCATTGAAGAAGGTCTAAAACATTTTCCTTAAAATTCCTGAATAATATATGTTATTCATATTCCCGGCTTAGAGTTTATATCCCCTGAGACGAAGGCGAAGGGGATATAAGCCTTAAGCCGGAAATGCCACAGTAAATACCCTGTCTGAGACCTGAATTACACAAGTATTACGGATTACCCCTGACCTGTTATTTTCCAGTGTAGGTATTTGTTGAACATTCACAATGTAACATGTATATTCATTACATGTTTATTGTTTCTTTAATGTTTTGAGTATTTCATTTAAATGCACCTTTTATATCTTGCTAATTTTTTTCCCGTTAATAAATAGTTTCAATAAAGTTTTTAGATATCATATGTTGTGTTTGTATGTGTGTGTGGCTTTGTTTTTTTACAACACATATATTAAAAAACCAACCTTATATGTTTGGCAGGCATACGTGAAGGTTTCAAATATGCTGTGAACATAATTTTATCGAGTATGTAATAATTGATAATCACACTTTTAACATTTAATTTAAGTATTAAAAGTGTAAATTAAGTGATTGTGTATTAAAAATGTACTATTGACTGAAGCAAGTCATTAGTTTGCCTCTGTGAGGCTCTGACATTCCTTAGTGTTCTGTACAGCTTTTGACTACGTTACATAGTAACCGTTGTTATGATTACGTTTTTGAGGTTCCAATTAGGGATACAAATGGTGTATATACCCCAGCAGTTTTCTAAATATATACTGACAATTCTGTGGTGTTATCCAATACCTCGACACATTTGTATTCCGTAATATACTTTAATAAATATGTTAGAACAAATATACTATATAATGCAATTAAACTTTTCTGCTTATTTTGAAAATATACCTACATTATATAAGTCACTAATATTTCTGACAGACAACAACTTGAGAAGTTGGTATACAGATGGATTTCTGTTTAATTTACTTTTCTGGGATTTCATTAAAAATATATTTGACATTCAAGTATAAAATGGTATTCATCTTTAATAGCGTTAGTGTTACAATTAGTACATAGTCTATTATTTTATCAACACTATAACATCTGCTTGTTAATTTGTATGCTTGAATTATGAGCTGATATATGATATTTACAAATATATAGTGTGTATGTAAATATAGTTTACAGGTCTATCTAAATAAAATTACAATCATGTATACTATGTATATATCTATACAAACAACATTTACTCTTATTTTTTAATGACTGGCTATACATTGGACTTTGGTTTTTTTATTGAAACTTTTTTTACTTTTATTTACTTATTCATCTGTAAAAGTGTAGGAAATCAAATTTGTCATCAATACACACTATCGAAAACTGCATGAATCTTTTCTATCAATCCTAAAACATTTAAAAGAAATTCTGTCAAAAAATCATTTGCAAAACGTGTTTGCATCCGATACTGAGATGATATAATGTACTTAATTAGAGCAACATTTGTTTACCTTAACATGAAGACTAACTTAGTTGTGTTCGCTTTATCCAGATGATTTGTTGTATGTATTATTATTCATTTTAAGTTTGAATTGATGATGCAGACTTGGTTTAAGTATTTGTTTGATTTTTCCGGATGTTGTCATATTTTGTATGCATCTAAATGATGTTGAACTTCATTTAAATCGTATACATAATATCCATGTCTGAAGCATATTTACGTCGAAAGATACAATACAATAATTCAAAATATGTGAAATAGATCAACAAGGTATAACACACAAGTCGTAAATATCGATTTGTTTTCACTTTGACATTTTAAGTCTAAATATATTTAATAGCTGTTTAAGAACATTTGTTATGATTAGGATGTATTGTAATGGACACTTTCTACATTGCCTTATATATTATACAAAACGTCACAAAAATAACAAGCACATCATGCATACAAATGATTAGGTGTTCTAAATTCGGGCCTGATATAATTTGTTTTGCATACTTGCATTCCTATTTTTCTTTTCTGAATAAAAGCAGACATGTTTCTAATAGTTTTAGAAAAGTATTATATCATCTGACGAGACTTATTAATTGAAAGTTGCAGTTTATCTACCTTTGTTAACAAGGAAATGTAAACTTTTGTATACACATTTTCCGATCGTAAACGTCAATAGCCGAGAACGAAGGGGAACGTTTTTTTGTTTTTACTGTTTTGTGTAGTGATTTTTTACTGTTGTACTCTTTTCCATCGATTTCTATTTGTGCGTGGTGTTATCTGTCTTTCAAGATTTAGGATTTGTTCCCTTACTTCAAAAATGAAAAAGATATCACTTGACTTACCTGCTTTCATTCGTTCTTTTATCTCTTCAAAACTCCGTGTCTCTAATTCCATTTTCCTGATTTCGTCGAATCGTTTTACGTAGGATTCACCTGCTGGATTGTTATGCTTGTCAAATCTAGTTAGCATATCATGAACTATAGTGATTAGTGTTTGGTATCGTGTGTCATCTAATGCAAAGACAGAAGAATGCTGCATTTCATTTCTGATCACACGTATTCGTTGAATGTCGTCACCAATAGTATCTTCAATGGTAGAAATCTCGTCAACCTTTTCTATTTTCCTAAAGCCTTGACTTGGAAAGTTTATTTTTAAAGCACAATATTTCTTACACATTTCTGTTATGTCCAACTTTTTACGATCAAGTATTTCTCCAGTCTTTGTATCTAAGAATAAGCGATCGTATAAAACGCCTGATAATACCTCTAGAACTATCTTTGACATTCTGACGTAATTCTGTTCCTCACTACTTAATCTAACGGGAGCCTATAATATCAATGAAATATGTAATGATACAAACTAATGCTATATAATTGCCATCTATTAACAGGTAGATAGACCTACAAATATGGTCAAGGCAGTAAATACACCGGGACAGTGAAAAAGGATAGAACACAGAATTAATGATAGACAGACAATTCATGTTGACGTCAGAATATTCAAAATTACGTCAAATTTATTTGAATAATTAAAAATAAAAAAAAAAGATATATATAGATTCTTACATTGATACCAGTGGATTATCGGATTTATCCAATCGAGATAGTTAAATTATCGGCGAGGACTTTCAAATTGATAATTTAACTATCGAGATTGGATAAATCCGATAATCCACGAGTAACTATGTAAGAATCTGTTTCTGTAATGATTAAAAGACATTTTCTTTTTTTGTTAACCGAAAATCCCCTTCGAGTGCCTTTCACATTGCACGAAGTTGTCAATTTCATTAACACCTGTTATCATATCTTGATTCATTCAGTTAGCTAAGAAGGTCATGACCCTTAAAATCATCCAATGATCTTTTGAGATCACCAGCAACCACACGTTGATTAAATTTTTTTATACAATGGGTTCGGAAAGGTATATATTTCCATAGAGTTAGAGAAACATATATATATCATTGCAAGCATGCGAGATTTGTACAAAGCACAATGTTCTTAAAGATATACTAGAAGTATTTCCATTCAACATTAATTTTACAGTCAAGCATTTTTTTAAATGAGCTAGCTACGTAGTATGTTGTTCGACAAAGATAGATATTTAGGACATAGAATTATTCAAGCTGCTATGATATTCAACGCAACCAAGTAAACATGGCGTTCTTTTTAATTGATTGAAGATGCATTATTACATGCATTTTCATTACTTCTGCCTTGAACATACATAAAACAACTCAGAATATAATAGCAACATACTGGTCAGTATGATATGATCATAAACAAGTAAAATAGGATGGATAATTGTCTTAAAAATCACATTAATATGTTCGTTATACAGCGTTTATCCTATAGACGATCACATTAATTTTATGAAAGCACTTAAGATGCTTAAAAAGGAGGCACTTAAAACAAAGTGTCAGGTGTGGGCGTGAAGCCTGTAGGATGGCTGTAAATTATCTGAAAGTTCATTTCTGATTTCACACATTTAAATAGATATAACTCAACTGTTTTATTTGTTTTTCAACCCAGAACAGAAATATGAATCGATGAAGACCCTAGGGTAACCTGTATTTTTTCGCAAATTGTTCTTTGATCTATAAAAAGCTGTTCATATATTAACAATGCAACCTTTATTTTATATGAAGGTCCAACAAAAAATCTAAAAAGTTTTTTAGCTTCTCTCATGCGATATCTTTTTGGTGACTTTTTAGGCACTGGCTACGGTTACAGGGAAATGTAACAATAATAAAAATATTATTGTTACATTGGTGACTAAATGCCGAAATGCATGGTTGGGTAAGGACCTGCTTAATTACGAATGTAACAATAATTATTGAGACTACGGTTACATATCGTTATTATTACATGACAAACAGCAATATACGATGGGACAAGTAATATGTACTAAATAATAATACATTTATTTTATATTTACAATACATACATTTATTTTATATTTACAATACATACATTTATTACATACAATTACTTTACTATAATTTCTTTATTTACAAAGACAGTTTCTACAAATCCAGTATATGGTTTTTAAAGCATTTTTAACTCCGACACATTTTTGATGAACGACATTACGTCCTCCATGGATACATGTACATACAGAAGTACCCAGAATTTAAGTTACTGTTATCAAACTTTGCTTTCGTGATGTAACAATTTGTTTTAGAACTGAGATTGTATAGCTGTATGAAATTTGTGTCTTGATATAGTTTCAGTTTCGTTTAAAACGCATCCCAAGTTTTAAATTTTTCATCCTAAGAGGATATTCTCGTAGACAAGAGACAATCAGATTGCTGATTAGATACGGTGGTAAAAAACTAAAGACAAAACACAAACATGTAGATTTGCTAGCATTTGGAACGTTAAACAATACATCAATATCCTTAATTTTTAATGTTTGAAGCATGCATGGAACGTAAAAAAAAACTATGCTCCCTTTGTATATTTCCACTTTCCGTCAGTAGCAATGGATAGATGATAATGTCAAACTTTTCGATTACTTCCAGTATATGCTCTTTATGAATCCTCATGTCTGCTGATTGTTTCTTGAATATTTCTTCCAATAGCTTAGGATCCATCTTTCCTGTTTGTTTGAAGTTGTCCCATTGTAAGTGTGGTAATTCCAGTTGAAACTGCTGGGCTGTAACAATGCATGTAAAGGCATTTGCTAACCATTGGGGATCAAGTATGATGTATGACGGAATGTCTTCAAAAAATATCACGTTACCAATTTCATGTTGATACCTGAGAAAGAGATGAAGCTCCTTGTCATCAGTTATCGGAAGTGGTATTTTCTCACCTAGTTCTTTTAATCTTTCAAAAGAAATTATTTGTTTTCCGATCGTAAGTTCAGAGTTGATGGCTTTTTTCATCTGAATAAATTTAACAGGGTATTCTCGATTCCAATTTGTGCTACTCTTTGCTGTGGAAAATATATCATTCCTCAATTTTCCAAAAGCATCTTCTTCATCCTCTGTGTTGGATATCAGGTGAATTGATCTCAGGTGAAGCTTGGAATCTTTAAATTTTTTATCAGTGTAGGATTCGAGACGTTTTCTGCATTGTTCTTCGTCCTTTCGCAAAAACAAAAACAGTATTATTGTATTATTTCATTATCATTTAACTTAAACAGTCTTAGATACATGATTTCTTATGAGATGTTTTTGGCTGTCAGTAACTATTACTATTCTCATATCTGTACTTTTCTGTGTCTATTTTCTAGAGCGGATGTATAAATACTCTGGCTTTCGTAAATTGTTATGATATAAGTTAGGCTGTTAGTTTTCGCATTGAATTGTTTCATATGTTTCCAATCGGGATGTTTTTAAGCCGGCTATATGGTACGGGTTTTTCATCAGCATCTGTTAACCCACACAGGGCATCTGAGAATAATCCCCGTTTTTCAGAGGGGTTTATGTTGCTCAGTTTTAATTTTCCTATGAACATTGTGTTCTGTATACTGTTGGGTTTTTAATGAAAGTTTTTATTTTCTATATTCATAAAGAATAATGAGTGATAAAACACTACTTATTGAAATTAGCAGACACAAAAACATGCTAAGAGAAAAAAGTGTATATAGTAATTGTAAAAATCAAATTGATGGTGAACATAAATCATTTCTGTCTAGTGACTTGAATAATCATAATTTTGACAAATAAGGAAATGTTGATAAACCTGTCAATACCAAAGGAAACTAAAATCGTGTTCGTAATAGTTGAAAGAGCAGCCAGCAATGTGGTGGTGGTATGAAGTAAATACTGAACGGAAGTCGTTAAGAATGAAAGTTTGCCTTCAACTTCATTCAAGGCCGTACGCTCCAAATAGAGTCATATACTAAATAACTATGTCACTACAACAGCACAGACTAAGGCCTCCTCGAGACATTTGAAGGTTCCCACTATGTATTGGTTACCTAAACTACAAAAAAAACGGTAAAATATCGTTTCATTTCGGCCTCTTGTAAGTGATATACTACTAATCTTTCTGTGCTTTTAACGAGTTCCTTAACTATTATCCAAGAACATTTCATTAATTTTTGTAATATCATATGAAAACAGTGGAATTGACCATTTTAGAGTGTAAAAGATTCTTCAGATTTTTAGATAAATTACGTGCTTTTGGTGGTCCTGTTGATTTGACTTTTTCACTCTCTATACTTCACTTCCACACAATCTTATCAAACAAAAGTTTTCACTATTTTTGCCCCTAATTCCTAAACTATTGGGATCTTAACTCCCAAAATCAATCCTTATAAAAAAGAAGATGTGGTATTATTGCCAATTAGACAACTATCCACAAAAGACTGAAATGACAACTATAGGTAACCGTACGACCTTCAACAATGAACAAAGCCCATACCCAACCTTCCTTATGTGGTCATTAACCTTGTGTCAAAATTTCATAGATTTCTATTTAAACTAAAGTTATAGTGCGAAAACCAAGAAAAAGCTTATTTGGGCCCTTTTTGGCCCATTATTCTTAAACTGTTGGGACCAAAACTTCCATAATCAATCCCAACCTTCCCTTTGTTGTCATAAACCTTATGTTTAAATTTCATAGATTTCTATTCACTTAAACTAAAGTTATAGCGCGAAAACCAAAAGTCTTCGGACGACAACGACACAAATGTACGACCAAAAAATTTTCAATTGTTGCGGTCGTATTAAAACGACAATCAGCATTGACGAGCATGAATGTCAGGACAGAAAAAGATATACATTGTTACCAATATGACAAAGGTACATATTCGTACAGTAAAATGAAATAGATATTATACAATCTAGAATGAAACAATTTCCCTAGTTTCTATTTAGAATGAGCTCTAACGTAACATTGAATCAGTTATTCATAAACAAACAGTTAGATGTGTAAGACGTCGTGGCACACTTGATCTCATTGTATCTTTTTGATCCGATACATTGGTGAATTATATCCAATGTCCATAGTCTAAACTTAACTAGAATACCGTTTGTATACGAACACAAATTAACATTACCTAAATATTTTCAAAGGCGCAAATTCAGTCGTCAAGTTTTTATAAACAGAGACTAAATTAACATGTCTACTCCATTGTTACTTTGATATAGATACCTGAAATTTGTCCTTGTGTGTACCAATTGCAATAACTGGTGGATCTAGAAGGTTGTGAGCTCCTTCAAGCAATACAGCTTCAGTTTTGTTGTTTATGCTTCCATAACAATGTATTGTATCCATCCAGAAATTGAATGTGCCTGTGATGAAAGACAAATTAATATTTAAATATTTCGGTGGATGACTATTTAAATCAGTGTTTAAAAAGAGGCGAAAGTTACACACGGACAAATAAAAATTCATCAATCAAAAAGAAAGCGATAACGATCGGGCAGATAAAAAAAACCAAAGAATAGACAAAAGTATGCACAACATTATATAGAACACAATCGAGAGAACTAAATGAACCTTGCATCAATCAGGGTTGAATCGAGGTGCTCAAGAAGGGTACGCAGCAGATTCTATATCATATTTATCACCCGTCTTGTTGTTTGTGGTAGGTACAAATCCGGCGATAAGTCTCACTTGTAGGTCAGAGTCGACGTAAATAGAACGATATTCTGGTTACTACAAATGGAACATGTCTATGGTAATCTGTGGTAATAAAGCCAATTTAATGATGGATTCCGTAAATTTTCCATGTACAGATAGCAAAACGCTATACATTAATAAAACGCATTGCGGGACGCAGCTTGATAAGAGCGAATAGGTCGAACCCTAAACAATTTGGGCGAAAATCGACACTTCATTCATTCAAGCTTGATACAGATCTGAATTTGGATTCTGATTAAATATTTGACACATATGTATAAAGCTTTCTAAAAATTATTTTTTCCCAAAATTATAAACAAACCTAACATGAAGTTCTGCATAGTTAGATCAAGCCTATAACAAAAACACCATTGAATTCAAATGTTGTTGAAATCAAACTAAATTTAATTTGGACCCATAGGACCTCAATGTGGATCATTTAAACCAAAAAAAATCCAAAATCTAAAGATACGGTTACATTTAGCATAATAAAGAACTCACCGTGTTCTAGACTTTGAATTAATTCCCATTGAAGAGGGTCAAGAAATGAACAATTGATACATTTGTATTAGAAAAGTTTTGTTTTTGCTCCGTTTTTCATAACAGTTCAGACCATTGACCCAAAAATCAATCCCAACCTTCATTTTTTATATGAAACCTTGTGGTAAATTTCATCAAGATCCAATCACTAATATGTAAGCTATTGTTTGGAAATCAAATGTCCTCGGACAACACAAGATATTTGTGGTCGTAAAACAAAGGATGTTTGTATGAGATAAGAAGGAAACAACATTTGTGGTGATATCTTTTTAAGCAAGATATAAAATAGGTTAGCTACAAGTATATTACACGATTTTACGTGTAAAAAGGAGGGGAAAGATATCAAAGGAACATTTATAATCATAAGACGAAAATAAACTGACAAAGACATGACAAAGAACGCCAAAGACTAAAACGACAATCAAAAATATTCAAAACACAACGTAGAGAACTTAAGACTGAGCAACAGAAAACCCAACCAAAAACCGGGGGTGATTTCATACACTGACGGAAGATTCTACTCTACACGTGCACACGTCGTGTTGTTCGTGTATTTAAAAACCTGGTGATAAGTATAATTCGGTAGGCAAAAAGTGGCAGGATTGTAGTTACGACTTTTGGAACATATCCGTCATCATCTTTAAAACAGATATTCAATGACGTTAAACCAACTATTGATGGCATCTCTAAATTTTTAGAAGGGATAATTTCAACTGCACCTCTTTGACACTTGGCTTGATAGCTTTTTTGTGAGCAGCAACCTTCTGATAAGGACATCATGATAGGAAAGACAAGTCCTAGAATATTGTATCAATTTGGAGATATATACTTCATGGGAAGACACTGCTAGAATGTTGCTACATAGAAAATGAAAGAACAATTGGGAAGCTGAAGTCATCTCTTTTGCCACAAACTTTTGTTTTCATCCGATCCTCATTTTCAATTTCTAGATGCAAGTCAAGATAGTAAATGGCTATATTAAATGAAACATGAAAAGTAGTGTCGTTTAGAGCAAATAATAAAAATCATTTAACAAAAAAGCCACGTATTAAAATTTGCTGTCTTCAATGTTTAGTTTCATTGTTTTTTTATGAACTGAACATCAAGAATAATTCGTATCTAGGTTTAATATAATTATAATATCTTGACTTTACAAACCGTAGGATACTGTGTCATCTATGTCATGTAAATTTGCTACGACAAGAAAAATTGCTTCTGAATTCAAGAACGTTTGATGTGTGTTGTAATACTCATTGTCACCAGCAAAATCCCACACTGTTAAATTTGCATAGCCGTCTTCGTCTTGTAAGTCTACAGTAGATCCGATTATACTTAACAGCTCATCCTTTGCCAGTTTAGACAACGGCGATTCTGTAATCTCCGGATAAGCAAACTGATAATTCATTTTGGGTTGAGATTCGTTGTCATGTTCAATATTTTTTGTGATTTTGCCCTTATTATCATCCGTTGCTATCTGATCTGATGAAGATATCTCCAATATGTCATGCTTTGGTTTTTCTTTATCTTGATGCAACTCTTTGACAATTGACTGCAATATTCTATTGTTGATACTTGCTTCTTTCACTAATCCTGTATCTACAACAACAATATTAAAAAGTCTTCATAGTATAGGAGAAATCTATGGAAGTTATGATTGAACTTCACCGATTTCATATGTTATACAATAAAGAAACAATAAAGCAAACCACGTCCACCCCTTTCTCAGAATCTAAACTAATAAACAATAATATGTTAAGGCAACAGGTCATTATCAAGAAAAAAGTAAATTAACAAAATTACCGAACTCTAAGGAAAATTCAAAACGGAAAGACAATATTCAAATAGCAAAATCAAAGCTCAAACACATTAAACGAATAAGGGTATTTGCATTTAAAAAATACAGATATCAATAAAATTTTATTTTCATATAAAAACTTTACAGTCACAACTATCGCAGTAATTGAAATAATAAAATTACAGTAGAAATAAAGTATTTGCTAAAGGATAAAATTGCCAAAGGGTTTATACAACACTCAATCCAGACATCCATCTGATTAGACATCCATCTGATTACACATCCATCTGATTAGACATACATCTGATTAGACATCTATCTGATTAGACATCCATCTGATTAGACATCCATCTGATTCGACATCCATCTGATTAGACATCTGATTAGACATCCATCTGATTAAACATCCATCTAATAAGACATCCATCTGATTACACATCCATCTGATTAGACATCCATCTGATTAGACATCCATCTGATTAGACATCTATCTGATTAGACATTCATCTGATTAGACATCCATCTGATTAGACATCCATCTGATTAGACATCCATCTGATTAGACATCCATCTGATTAGACATCTGATTAGACATCCATCTGATTAGACATCTGATTAGACATCCATCTGATTAGACATCCATCTGATTCAAAACGGAAAGTCCATATTCAAATAGCAAAATCAAAGATCAAACACATTAAACGAATAAGGGTATTTGCATTTAAAAAATACAGATATTAATAACATTTTATTTTCATATAAAAACTTTACAGTCACAACTATCGCAGTAATTGAAATAAGAAAATTACAGTAGAAATAAAGTATTTGCTAAAGGATAAAATTGCCAAAGGGTTTATACAACACTCAATCCAGACATCCATCTGATTAGACATCCATCTGATTACACATCCATCTGATTAGACATCCATCTGATTAGACATCTATCTGATTAGACATCCATCTGATTAGACATCCATCTGATTAGACATCCATCTGATTCGACATCCATCTGATTAGACATCCATCAGATTAAACATCCATCTAATAAGACATCCATCTGATTACACATCCATCTGATTAGACATCCATCTGATTAGACATCCATCTGATTAGACATTCATCTGATTAGACATCCATCTGATTAGACATCCATCTGATTAGACATCCATCTGATTAGACATCCATCTGATTAGACATCTGATTAGACATCCATCTGATTAGACATCTGATTAGACATCCATCTGATTAGACATCTGATTAGACATCCATCTGATTAGTCATCCATCTGATTAGACATCCATCTGATTAGACATCCATCTGAATAGACATCCATCTGATTAGACATCTGATTAGACATCCATCTGATTAGACATCCATCTGATTAGACATCTGATTAGACATCCATCTGATTAGACATCCATCTGATTAGACATCCATCTGATTAGACAGCCATCTGATAAGACAGCCATCTGATTAGACATCCATCTGATTTGACATCCAACTGATTAGACATCCATCTGATAAGACATCCATCTGATTAGACATCCATCTGATTACACATCCATCTGATTAGACATCCGTTTGATTAGACATCCATCTGATTACTCATCCATCTGATTAGACATCCATCTGATTAGACATTCATCTGATTAGACATCCATCTGATTAGACATACATTTGATTAGACATCTGATTAGACATCCATCTGATTAGACATCCATCTGATTAGACATCCATCCGATTATACATCCGATTAGACATCCGATTAGACATCCATCTGATTAGACATCTGATTAGACATCCATCTGATTAGACATCCATCTGATTAGACTTCCATCTGATTAGACATCATCTGATTAAACATCCATCTGATTAGACATCTGATTAGACATCCATCTGATTAGATATCCATCGGATTAGACATCCATCGGATTACATATCCATCTGATTAGACATCCATCGGATTAGACATCCATCTGATTAGACATCCATCGGATTAAACATCCATCTGATTAGACATCCATCGAACATTTAATAAGACGTTGAAGATCATATAAACATGAAATGCAGGCACTAAAAATCTATTGAAAAAAATCCTAATTACACAGCTTTTTAAGTCTCAAGTATAAAAGAGTACTCTAGAAAACAGTATAATTATAAAAGAAAACAAACATTTTTACATATAATAAAACGGATGTGAGGATAAGTTTACATAAGCATAGTCATTTTTGCAAAATAAAAATATTTTGCGATAATGTAGTAGAGATCATTAGTCTGTATTTTCCAACATGCCAATCTTTAATTCCATTAATTAAATATTGAATATTCATATTAGGTCTGAAACATACGGTTCATACTAGGGTCTAGCAAATAGTTATCAAAAGTACCAGGTTTATAATTTTAAACGCCAGACGCGCGTTTCGTCTACATAAGACTCATCAGTGACGCTCAGATCAAAAGAGTTAAAAAGCCAAACAAATACAAAGTTGAAGAGCATTGAGGACCCAAAATTCCCAAAAGTTGTGCCAACTACGACTAAGGTAATCTACTCCTGGGGTAAGAAAATCCTTAGTTTTTCGAAAAATTCAAAAGTTTTGTAAACAGAAAATTTATAAAAATGACCATATAATTGATATTCATGTCAACACCGAAGTGCTGACTACTGGGCTGGTGATACCCTCGGGGACGAAACGTCCACCAGCAGTGGCATCGACCCAGTGGTGTAAATAGTTATCAAAAGTACCAGGATTATAATTTTATACGCCAGACGCGCGTTTCGTCTACATAAGACTCATCAGTGACGCTCAGATCAAAATAGTTAAAAAGCCAAACAACTACAAAGGTGAAGAGCATTGAGGACCCAACATTCCAAAAAGTTGTGCCAAATACGGCTAAGGTAATCTACTCCTGGGGTAAGAAAATCCTTAGTTTTTCGAAAAATTCAAAAGTTTTGTAAACAGAAAATTTATAAAAATGACAATATAATTGATATTCATGTCAACACCGAAGTGCTGACTACTGGGCTGGTGATACCCTCGGGGACGAAACGTCCACCAGCAGTGGCATCGACCCAGTGGTGTAAATAGTTATCAAAAGTACCAGGATTATAATTTTATACGCCAGATGCGCGTTTCGTCTACATAAGACTCAGCAGTGACGCTCAGATCAAAATAGTTAAAAAGCCAAACAAATACAAAGTTGAAGAGCATTAAGGACCCAAAATTCCCAAAAGTTGTGCCAAATACGAAAATGAGTTTCCAAGAATTGAAAAAAAAAAAATAAAAAAAAGTAAATACATAAAAACAGCATACACAGAACTTGAAAAAAACCTTGAAAATTATGTTTACTATGTTTTAGTTTTTCTATGATAACTTTGCAATAAATAAAACATGTAAAACGAGACTGAGAAAAAAAAGCATATTTACCTAACACTTTATTCCATTCACAGTTACTTAGATTTATTCGACATCTCCGCCGATGAATTTCTATACCATTTGTGCTTTTTACGCTTTGTAACTCCTCCCCAAACAATCTTCGTACTAAGGAAGTCTTTCCAACAGATTTCTTTCCAACAATTATTAAATTTATATCCCGTCTTCGTTCTGAACCCGATTCAAGGGCGTTCAGATAAATGTCAATCGACTCATGATCCATCTTTTTTATTTGTTCTGGTATTTTGCTGTCTTAAATGTAAATAAATAAATGTTGATTCTAAAACGTCATTAGGAAGAGGTAATACTCGTCTACTGATTTATACATATTAGGTCTGAGACATACGGCTCATACTAGGGCCTTCTCAATCGATTTATGAATTTCGAACAGCGGTAATCCTACTGTTGCCTTTATGATTTGCTTTTGTGCAATACACTTTGCTATAGTGAATTGCACCCCCCCCCCCCCCCAAAAAAAAACAACACCAAAAAACTTTTTTTGGCAAACATTTTTTTCTCACCCCATCCCTTTTTTTTTTTTGGCCAATTTTTCTTTTTAACTTCTGAAATCTGCTATTTCTTTTTTACCCCCCCCCCCCAAATTTTTTTCAACTCCCCTCCCTCTCCCTTTTTCCCAAATAAATAATAATTCAAGTTTCCAATGAAGTTTGCAACCATAGTTTCCCATTTAAATACTACCTAATCATGTCTTAAAATATAATATCTTTAATCAGCAGTTGTATTGGGATCCTCTTGAAATAAACTGACAGCTAATCACCTCAAGAGAATACAAAATTTCTGTATACATAATTTTAAAGCAATGTAAGGAAAAAAAGCCAATCTAAACCATCCCTTTGGTGTATGGAAACTTGTTGTACAATGTCTGAGAGATCCATACACCGTTCCACAAGTTATTTTTGTCTGGAAACTAGAAATTAAAATGCTTATTTGGTCCCCTTTTTTTGGCCCCTAATTCCTAAATTATTTTATTGTTTTATATATTTTATGGAAAATACTGTTAGATGAGGCCTGCGAAAATAAATGTATAAGGAGAGTATGTGTGATTGCCAACGAGAGTAGAGACATCTAACAAATAGCATGAATAGAGTCATGGGGGATTGAATTCATACGCATTTTACTAAAGTGTCACAAAATAATTGCAGGAAAAAAAACAACAACAAAAAATCAAAATAATTGTGTATTAAGTAGAACTAGTTAAAAGGGCAGTAATCCAGTTTCAGATTTTTTTTGTTGGTTATATTGTATACAGCTGAATGTACTATTTACAAATACTTCTTATATGTCAAAAGAAAACAAAATAGCTGTACCGAATATTGTGATTTATATTGAAATTGATAAAGACAGCAAAATCAATAATGAGCTATTCCAATAACTATCTCTCTTGGGGGGAAAAGGGTGTGCTTCTTAAATTAAGACCTCCATTGTGGCCCGTAGACACATCAAACACTCGCCAAAATATAAGACTGAACCCCTGTAAGACCAAACAATGATAGTAGGAGTTAGTTGTTAAATATAATTGAAAAACTAAACTGATACAAATCAATAATTTTTTTAAATGTGCATGAATAAATTACAAAATGTGATAGTTGTAATAAATTGTTAAGCCAGCCTACAATATTAGAGGGGCTTCATGTTTAATGATCCATGCTTTTGTTTGTTTATCTGTTCATCTGTTCTGCTTCAGGTTCAAGTTTTGGTTACAGTTTTAGGTCAGGATAATTGTTAATGAAGATAACTTAATCAAAGAGCTGAAAGCTCTGAGGAAAAATGACGCCACTGCCTCTAATATTGGGATATTTTTTATGGAAGTCTTGATTTTCACATACCGTAATAAGTTTAACATTGCAACATATCTCGTAAGCATATAATTGATATTCGTATATGTGTGTGTGAAGTGAAGTTGACAACTGACGTTTTTTTTTTAATACAAATGAACAGGTCAAGAGTCAAGACTACCTGAATGATCTACAGTATCCAATGACACCTGGTTGTTTTTTGTACAAATAAATAGGTCAATAATACTGGATTGATCTATAATATCCAATGATAACTAGATGTTCTTTTGTACTAATAAATAGGTCAAGACTATTTAAATGATCTACACTATCCAATGACTACTGGCTGTTCTTTTGTACATACTCAATAAAGACTACCTGAATTATCTAAAGTATTCTAAGTAATGTGTATTTGTTTTCTTGCAATTACATTTTTCTAAATCAAGAATACAGACTACTAGTATCTTTTCAAACCCAATGATTATGAAGAGCCTGTTGTAACAATAAGGCTTTTATACCCCACTAGTCCTATTACATATTACTTCGCATTCTTAATCAATTTTTAACGTTTTTTAATTTTGAATGCGAAGTGTGACACATTGATAGTATTTTTTTTTTTATCAGAACAGTAAATAGAAATAGTTTTTGAAATAATGCTCCCGAGGTCATATGTTATAGGACTAACTAGATACCATTGAGAAGGGAGCCATCTCTGTGGGCCTCGCTGTCAAAAACGTGGGGTAAATAAGTTGTATGGATGATCTGATATGAAGCATTATTTGAAGTTATTACATAGTCTCATGTGTGATTTTATTCTTAGATTTTAAGTTAAAACTGATAAATATTCTCAGATTACAAGTTAAGAGTGGATGGATAAGTCTCCAAAATGCTTGCCAAACTGGAACTACAACAAGTTCTCCAGACAAGGACGAACAAGGCGTTGAAGCCAAAGTTAATATTTATGTAAAAAGAAGTTGAGGGGCTGATTTACGCTATTCAACCAGACGAATTTCTGAAAAACGCATGTCCGAAGAGAACTATAACTGCCGAGAAATTCAAAGAATATCATGCAACAATTATTGTGGAAGCAAGTAAAGAATAACTGTAACTGTGAGTGTATTGACATTCCATCAAGTAAAACACAGTACAATATTCAAACTCGTCCTTTGTAAGACAGTGATCGCGCCGAATCAGCTAGACGTCACTGTTGTGCACGCATCAAACCACAGGCACTTGTTTCTATCAATTGGAAGACCCACTATCCACGTATATTTACGAGAAGGTACACAACTACTTTTTTCACCTCTCCGCTTAAAACCCTTATTTCTCTGTCAATTCAGTCTCAAATTTCTTGTTCCATACACAATTCAATTCATGAAAACTGGGGGTAAGAAGGGGTACTCTAAGGGTAAATAAAACGCATATCATCTGAAAGATAAACTTTTCATGAATCGAATGGTGTATGGAACAAAAAAAATGAGACTGAATAGACAGAGAAATAAGGGTATTAAGCGGAGAGGTGAAAAAAGTAGTTGGGTACCTTTTCGTAAATATACGTTGATAGTGGGTCTTCCAATGGATAGAAACAAGTGACTGTGCATCAAACCTAGAGAGCTTCAAATCTGTTCTCCCGTCCCGCCAATAAATCGGCGGCGCTCTCTAAAACCAGCATCGATATCGACAATTTATTCACATGTCATACAGATACAGTCTGTTACAGACTCTACTGTTGTAACTTTGTAAACAAAGATTGGGTCGGATTTTCGGTACTTCGATCTGTCTTATAACCAGTAGAAAGTGGACCAACACGGACACATTATATTTTCTTATAAAAAAGGCAGTTGTTTGTAAAACGAAAAGACTATCAAGTTTTGCCCGATTAATTTTATATCTGTAATGTTTTAACAATGTTTTAGTTTTACTTCACATAATCAATAAAGTTATAAACGTATTTGGCACAACTTTTGGGAATTTTGGATCTCAATGCTCTTCAACTTTGGACTTTTGGGTTTGGGTTTATAAATATTTTTGATTTGAGCGTCACTGATGAGTCTTATGTAGACTAAACGCGCGTCTGGAGTACTAAATAATAATCCTGGTACCTTTGATAACTATTATAAAAATAAATTTATGAGTATCTTAACAATATTGGTTAGTACACTTCGATCGTTTTGGTAATAAGAAGGAACGGAAGTATGTAAACTGGTTCCCGGTTGATAACTAAACAAAAATGATCCAATACAAGCAGAATGATATTGACGTCACATGCCTTGTGAGAGTAACAAGTAAGAATGATATTGATGTGACATGCCTTGTGAGAGGAACAAATATGAATGATAGTGATGTCACATGCCTTGTGAGGGGAACAAGTAAGAATGATATTGACGTCATATGCCTTGTGAGGGGAACAAGTAAGAATGATATTGACGTCATATGTCTTGTGAGGGGAACAAGTAAGAATGATATTGACTTCACATGCCTTGTGAGGGGAGAAAGTAAGAATGATATTGACGTCACATGCCTTGTAAGGGGAACAAGTAAGAATGATATTGACGTCATATGCCTTGTGAGGGGAACAAGAAAGATTGATATTGACGTCGCATGCCTTGTGAAGGGAACAAGTAAGAATGATATTGATGTCACATGCCTTGTGAGGGGAACAGGTAAAAATGATATTGATGTGACATGCCTTGTTAGAGGAACAAGTAAGAATGATATTGACATCACATGCCTTGTGAAGGGAACAAGTAAGAATAATATTGATGTCACATGCCTCGTGAGAGGAAAAAGTAAGAATGATATTGACGTCAAATGCCTTGTGAGGGGAACAAGTAAGAATGATATTGACCTCACATGCTTTGTAAGGGGAACAAGCAAGAATGATATTGATGTCACATGCCTTGTGAGAGGAACAAGTAAGAATGATATTGACGTCACATGCCTTGTGAGGGGAACAAGTAGATATGATATTGACGTCACATGCCTTGTGAGAGGAACAAGTAAGAATTATATTGACGTCACATGCCTTGTGAGAGGAACAAGTAAGAATGATATTGACGTAACATGCCTTGTGAGAGGAACTAGTAAGAATGATTATCAAAACAAGAATGTGTCCCAAGTACACGGATGCCCCACTCACACTTTAATTTTCTATGTTCAGTGAACTGTGAATTTGGGGTAAAAACTCTAATTTGGCATTAAAATTAGAAAGATCATATCATAGGAAACATGTGTACTAAGTTAAGTTGATTAAGTTTCTTCAAAAGCTACCTTGACCCAAAACTTGAACCTGAAGCGGGACGAACGGAAGGACGAACGAATGAACGGACCCACAGACCAGAATACATAAGGCCCGTCTACTATCATAGGTGGGGCATAAATATATTCAACACGTTGAGGAAAGTATAAATTAGATGAGAATGATTTTAAAGTTAATGTGATCTGTCATCAATCAATCTTCATCAATAGCCTTATTCACTTTTCCCATCAATTTGTTATTTTTTTCAACATTTTTCATTATAGCAATATAAGCAGTTATCAAGGTTTACTATATTAGAAACAAGTAATTATAAATCATTTCAGCCGGTATCTGAATAATTAACATTAGATGATTACCTTCAACTACTGGTGCTGCAGGTTCCTGTAAATGGGTGTCAGGAGTTACTTCTGGGGATGTCTTTGACATGACAGTCTACAAAAAAAAATATGCTATAAACTATCATGCCCTATGTGAAAACTTGTCTAATAGTTTAATACATATACTTTAAAGGCCCATTTTTGTCAATGAGAATAATGATTTTTAGAAAAATTTCAAATTTGCCCATACTTTGCACATAATATTTGGAAAATGCATATAAGATCAAGAAATACATACATCAGACACATTATTCTTTATACAGAAGTTGGGAATACATATTTTCAAGTTGTTCGTTTGACCAGGCTGAAGATACAACCCACACTTACTGGCACTTACTTGAGTTGTGTGATGGTGACTTCGGTCATAAATCCTAAAACCCAAGTAATGGACGACAAACAAAATTTTACTAATGATTTTTAGTGGGATGTCCTTTTTCAAATATTTCATATTTTTTTTTCTCAGGTGCAGTCATTGCCAAGTTCGAAAACAGTAGTGTTATCAACCAAACTCATAGTGGAGAAAATGCATCATTTCTTAAAGTCTGTTTTATTTCTCCCATTGTTTAATTGCAAGAAAATAGCACATATTCAAGTTTTCAGGTTTTAGGCTCCAATCTGGCAATATGTGTTGTAATGCATGTAATGTGGCTACCTTCATTTGAAATGATCAGTTAAGAAAACAAGAGGCTCTAAAGGGACTGTGTCGCTCACCTTGGTCTATGTGCACATCAAACAAAAGACACTCTCCAACGTTGTAGACGAGATAAGACTTCATGACAAAAATCTCTATTTTTGTTGATCTTGTATTACTGATTTTTTAGTCTGTTTAGATGTATGAAGAGTGACAGTCTACTATAAACTATAGAGACAAAATTTGACTTTTAAATAGATCTTGCCTTGCTGATCATTTGTGTGATTTAAAGTATATATTATAATTTAAATCATATAAGGCATAACGGAAAAAAAAAATCTTTCTCTCTAAATATCATAGTTTTCATGATAATAGGCACAAATGAAACAAAATGGTAAAATTTGTCATTTATGGGCAATAACTCCTATAATAATATGTCTAACAGTTTTGATGTATGTGAACAATTGGTAGAGCTCATCATTCTGAACATTTTTGTTCCTTTCAGATTTTCTCTATTTATAACATTTTAAAAAATAATAGACAAAACTTGCATTTTACCCCTATGTTCTATTTTTAGCCATGTCGGCCAATTTGGTTGGTAGGCGAGGTCATCATTCACATTTTTTAAACTATATATCCTAATGATGATTGTGGCCATTTTTGGTTAAATTTGGTCCAGTAGTTTCAGAGTAGAAGATTTTTGTAAAAGTTAACGATGACGGACGACGACGGAGACGGACGACAGACGATGGACACTAAGTGATGAGAAAAGCTCACTCGGCTTTTTAGGCCAGGTGAGCTAAAAAATCAATTGTTTTCTGATTTTTGTGATTCACAGTTTCTTGCTTTCAAAGTGTCAGACCACCAATTCAAAATCCCTACCTATTCCAACAAATTTTTCATTTTTCAATTGTCACAGCTTTCTTAATTTTTTACCTAAGCATAACTTCATACAAAGCAGGTATATCCTAAAATGTACATGTATCACCTTTCTATCTGCCAATTTTTAATCCAGGTTTAATGTTTTTCACTTGTAGTAAAATACCAACGGTCAGAAGGTAACTATTAAACATAGCCCCTGATTTTTCTGGAAATCTTAAATAAATAATAGTATGGAGCGCATTAATCTTAAATTTTTAATGCGAACTCATGAGCAAGTAAATTATGTCTAACAAGAGTGTACACGCTGAAATGTCTCGCCTTCTTTACTAATCATTGATATTATGTTGATAGTCCTAAATATAAAGCTTTATTACAACTGTCACATAAACTTAACATTAACCAAGAAAACTAAACACATTCACATATTGCTTTAGTTTAAGAAAAACAGACCAAAACACAAAAACTTAACAATGAGCAATGAACCGTGAAATTAGGTCAAGGTCAAATAAAACCTGTGCGACTGACATACAGATCATAAAATATTTCCATACACCAAATAAAGTAGACCTATTGCATACAGTATAAGAAAAACAGACAAAAAAACACAAAAACTTAACTATAACCACTGAACCATGAAAATGCGGTCAAGCTCAGATGGCACCTGCCAGTTGGACATGGACACCTTACAGTCCATTCATACACCGAATATACTAGACCTATTGCTTATAGTATCTGAGATATGGACTTGACCACCAAAACTGTGTTGCGAATAGTACGCAATTATAAAGACATTGGACTTTTATTTGACACTGTTTATGTAATCACTAATATTACATTGTTATTTTAATTATAGTAAATGAATCATGCTAGAATATTCTAGATGGATAGTGAAAGTAATTGTGTATATTTATGTTTAAGAAAGTGTTGGCAAATTCCGGAATTTACACTGTTACTAAAAATAGATTATTTATCATTTCTCTAGTTAATTATAGTTTGTTCTAGATTTATAATGTTCATATGATTTTAGTATATAAGTTAAGGGTTTTTATGGATAATTTTCATTGTAAAAATAGTAGTAACAGAAGTATAGAAGTATTATCAGTTGAACTAGAAAGAAAAAGACGGATTATTGTAATGTGTTAGTTATTTGATTAAAGATATTAAAGGATTCCGTGTTAGTCTGATTTCGCCACAAACTTAACCTTGTTCACTGATCCATGAAATGAGGTCGAGATCAAGTGAAAACTGTCTAACGGGCATGAGGACCTTGCAAGGGACGCATATACCAAATATAGTTATCCTATTACGTATGATAAGAGAGAAATAAACATTACAAACAGTCTTAACTTTTTTCAAGTAGTCACTGAACCATAAAAAAGAGGTCAAGGACATTTGACATGTGACTGACTGAAACTTTGTAACATGAGGCATCCATATACAAAGTATGAAGCATCTAGGTCTTCCACCTTCTAAAATATAAAGCTTTTAAGAAGTTAGCTAACGCCACCGCCGCCGCCGGATCACTATCCATATGTCGAGCTTTCTGCGACAAAAGTCGCAGGCTCGACAAAAATGGTTTAAATTACACTTTCAATAAAAGTTTCATTTCTGCAAATTTTTGTGGTTAGTATAAGTAAACAATGACATCAAAAGCACTATATATTTTTTAGGGAAGGACTACTTTAATATAGAATTTTACATTCTAAACTGGAGTGAGTGAATTGGTGGTCTGCCATCTTTACCAAAATTTACTGCACACTGCTTAATGATGATTTGATTTATTTGTTTTGTATGTAATTTAAAAAGGTTGTGCAGGACAGTTAACGTTACTGAGTTTACTAATTTCATAGAGGTTTTATCTATGTAGGTGGCTTTGTTTCCCCGCTACATACTGAAAGGTTCAAAATATATACACAGGATGACAGCATACTTAACATGCTTAATATTTTGTAAAGATATGCTTTTTCTTTTAATATATGATTATAACATATTTCCATAAACATGTAAATCAACCTTTCCGCACAGAGGTATGCATTATATATTCAGGGATGATTCCAGGTGTTTTCAAATGGGTCCCTTGAACATCAAATTTTCATCCCAATTGGGAATTTTTTAGGCATACAATATAAGACGAAATAATATCCTTTTCCTGTAAAAACGGAAAATGTCTAATTTAAAGTTTAACCATGTACACTGATTGAAGAAGTTATTGGATTCAGACCAGGGAAGTTGTAATATATGATCATCATTGCACATGATGCACTATCATCTAAAGGTAGATTCATGGTATACCGCCATCTTGGAGTGTACAATAACAGTACAAAATCGGTCTAGTTATTTGCTTAAATCTGCAAGTTTGGAGACAGATTTGCAATTCAATGGTTATACTGTTTTTTTTCTATTTAAAGAAAACTTGTTAATTAATCGTATTATACAAAATATTTTACCAAATATCATTTTTTTGGTTTTAAAATCTTTTTTTTCAAATGAGCCATTTAAGGGGAGATTACTCTTTTAGTACAAAATTTACACTGGGCTAATAGGGAAATTTTTTATTTTTACTTGTAGCAAGAAAACAAGCTCGGTGACACCATGTTTCCTTTTGTTTTCTTAAGACATATTATGAAATCTTTCTTCTCACAATTTATTTCAAAATTCTATCTCTTAGAATATTTTTTATGCACAATAATGTGTTTTTTCATAAACAAACTAACCAATTTTTTGCAATTTCCAACGACTCATAGCTTGAAAAATAGCACGGTGACCCATACTTTTTATCTAATTTTTGAAAAGAGCATAGTACAATCTTCATTTTGGCAAATTATAAAAAAAATTCTGTCTCAAAAAATATATGCTGGTGATCTACCTTAAAGTCATAAGAAACGAGTGACCGGTGAAAAATAATGTTCTTCCAATTCTTAAACCAATGCATACAAACATCATAAACTTAGTCTTCTGTGCTCGAATTGATCATTTTTTTCGTATAATCGTCAATTTTTTTTTCAATCGGTCAGTGTTGTTGTGTAAATATGGCAGGTAATTAAAGTTCGTGTTTTGAAGCCGAAGTTTAACGATTGTCACCTGTTTGTCAACAATTGACGAAAAGATATACATAAAAGGAGATGATGTGATGTATATACCTAGGAGATACCAAGCTGATGACACATAAAAGGAGATGATGTGATGTATATACCTAGGAGATACCAAGCTGATGACACATAAAAGGAGATAATGTGATGTATATACTTGGGAGATACCAAGCTGATGACACATAAAAGGAGATGATGTGATGTGTATACCTAGGAGATAGCGAGATGATGACACATACAAGGAGATGATGTGATGTATATACATAGGAGACACCAAGCTGATGACACAAAAAAGGAGATGATGTGATGTATATACCTAGGAGACAGCAAGCTGATGAAACAAAAAAGAAGATGATGTGATGTATATACCTAGGAGACACCAAGATGATGACACAAAAAAGGAGATGATGTGATATATATACCTAGGAGATAGTGAGCTGATGACACAAACAAGGAGATGATGTGATGTATATACCTAGGAGACACCAAGCTGATAACACAAAAAAAGGAGATGATGTGATGTATATACCAAGGAGACACCAAGATGATGACACAAAAAAGGAGATGATGTGATATATATACCTAGGAGATAGTGAGCTGATGACACAAACAAGGAGATGATGTGATGTATATACCTAGGAGATAGCAAGCTGAGGACACAAAAAAGGTGATGATGTGATGTATATACCTAGGAGATAGCAAGCTGATGGCACGTACAAGGAGATGATGTGATGTATTTACCTAGGAAACAGCAAGCTGATGTGATGTATATATCTAAGAGATAGCAAACTGACATGACTGATGACACATAAAAGGAGATGATGTGATGTATATACCAAGGAGATAGCGAGCTGATGACACATACAAGGAGATGATGTGATGTATATACCTAGGAGATAGCGAGCAGATGACACAATAAATGAGATGATGTGATGCATATGCCTTGGAGATAGCAAGCTGATGACACATACAAGGAGATGATGTGATGTATATACCTAGGAGACACCAAGCTGATGACACTAAAAAGGAGATGATGTGATGTATATACCTAGGAGATAGCGAGCTTAGCGAGCTGATGACGCATACAAGGTGATGATGTGATGTATATACCTAGGAGATAGCAAACTGATGATGCATACAAGGAGATGATGTGATGTGTATGCCTAGGAGACGGCAAGCTGATGACACATACAAGGAGATGATGCGATGTATATACCAAGGAGACAGCGAGCTGATGACACACACAAGGAGATGATGTGATGTATTTACCTATGAGATAGCAAGCTGATGACACATAAAAGGAGATGATGTGATGTATATACCTATGAGATAGCAAACTGATGATGCATACAAGGAGATGATGTGATGTGTATGCCTAGGAGACGGCAAGCTGATGACACATAAAAGGAGATGATGTGATGTATATACCTAGGAGATAGCGAGCTGATGACACATACAAGGATATGATGTGATGTATATACCTAGGAGATAGCAAACTGATGATGCATACAAGGAGATGATGTGATATATATCTAGAAGATAGCAAGCTGATGACACAAAAAAGGAGATGATGCGATGTATAACTTAAGAAACAGCGAGCTGATGACGCATACAAGGAGATGATGTGATATATATACCTAGGAGATAACAAGCTGATGACACATACAAGGGGATGATGTGATGTATATACCTAAGAGTTAGCGAGCTGATGACACAAAAAAGGAGATGATGCGATGTATATACCTAGGAGACAGCGAGCTGATGACACATAAAAGGAGATGATGTGATGTATATACCTAAGAGACAGCGAGCTGATGACGCATACAAGGAGATGATGTGATATATATACCTAGGAGATAACAAGCTGATGACACATACAAGGGGATGATGTGATGTATATACCTAGGAGTTAGCGACCTGATGACACAAAAAAGGAGATGATGCGATGTATAACCTAAGAGACAGCGAGTTGATGACACAAAAAAGGAGATGATGTGATGTATATACCTAGGAGACAGCGAACTGATGACACAGTAAAAGAGATGATGTGATGTATATACCTAAGAGACAGCGAGCTGATGACGCATACAAGGAGATGATGTGATATATATACCTAGGAGATAACAAGCTGATGACACATACAAGGGGATGATGTGATGTATATACATGGGAGATACCAAGCTGATGACAAAAGTAGACACATACAAGGAGATGATGTGATGTATATCCCTAGGAGACAGCAAGCTGATGACACATAAAAGGAGATGATGTGATGTATATACCTAGGAGATAGCGAGCTGATGACACAAAAAAGGAGACAATGTGATGTATATACATAGGAGATAGCAAGCTGATGACACATAAAAGGAGATGATGTGATGTATATACCTAGGAGACAGCGAGCTGATGACATATACAAGGAGATGATGTGATGTATATACCTAGGAGATACCAAGCTGATGACACATATAAGGAGATGATGTGATGTATATACCAAGGAGACAGCAAGCTGATGACATATACAAGGAGATGATGTGACGTATATACATAGGAAATACCAAGCTGATGACACATATAAGGAGATGATGTGATGTATATACCTAGGAGATACCACGCCGATGCCACAAAAAATGAGTGGATGTGATGTATATACCTAGGAGATACCAAGCTGATGACACATATAAGGAGATGATGTGATGTATATACCTAGGATATAGCTAGTTGATGACATATACAAGGAGATGATGTGATGTATATACCTAGGAGACAGCAAGCTGATGACACATAAAAGGAGATGATGTGATGTATATACCTAGGAGATAGCAAACTGATGACACATACACGGAGATGATATGATGTATATACCTAGGAGATAGCAAGCTGATGACACATAAAAGGAGATGATGTGATGTATATACCTAGGAGATAGCAAACTGATGACACATACACGGAGATGATATGATGTATATACCTAGGAGATAGCGAGCTGATGACACATAAAAGGAGATGATGTGATGTATATACCTAGGAGATAGCAAACTGATGACACATACACGAAGATGATATGATGTATATACCTAGGAGATAGCGAGCTGATGACACATAAAAGGAGATGATGTGATGTATATACCTAGGAGATAGCAAACTGATGACACATACAAGGAGATGATGTGACGTATATACCTAGGAGATACCATGCTGATGACATATACCAGGAGATGATGTGATGTATATACCTAGGAGATACCACGCCGATGCCACAAAAAATGAGTTGATGTGATGTATATACCTAGGAGATACCAAGCCGATGACACCAAAAAGGAGATGATGTGATGTATATACCTAGGAGATACCAAGCCGATGACACCAAAAAGGAGATGATGTGATGTATATACCTAGGATACCACGCTGATGACATATACCAGGAGATGATGTGTTATATATACCTAGGAGATACCACGCCGATGCCACAAAAAATGAGATGATGTGATGTATATACCTAAGAGATACCAAGCTGATGACACAAAAAATAGAGACATCCAACAGATGAGAACACAGATTTCAAACATTTGTCTTTCACATATATAAATATGCCAACATGTATATTAGGCAAAAAGCTTGGAATTATCAACTTACATTTTTAACTGACAACAAATACTACAATGACATTGAAAACTACAGGCAACCGTTTTATTGTAATTTAATTGTACCAAGTCTGTTTTGTCTCTTATAATCTGTGAATATCTTTTCAAGTTAGAAAGACAAGACTATTTACCTTAAGGAAGTCCATCACTTCTTCCTTTTTCCTTTTTTCCTCTTCATCATCCACAAGGCTGTCTATTTTTACCAGATCATAAGGAGTCTTACCCTGAAATACAATCAAATAATCTTTCATTAATTATACACAAATATGTCTTTTATTTCAAAAACTGTAAAACATTAAATAATAGGTAACTGTTGCATTAATAAAATAATATGCATAACTTGAAATAAAAACCAGTGAACCTAAACCAACAACAAATATGAAGTGTCATTATAAAGAGATCAATGAATAATATTTGAGATTTTGCTGTTAAAGAAATTATTGAATGATTGGTGTAGGGTGTGTTGGTGAAATGTGATAAGATCAGGGATGATTCCACTATATAGTTTAGGGCCGCTTAAAATAAAAATTGGCATTGCCGGAAAAATTTCCGTCACTGATTACGGCAACTATAATTTTCATAGTTTGTTGTCAAAACGTAGTAAAATCCGGATAACATAAGAATGTTGACTACAATTGCATTTTATTACCAACGATTTAATTATGTCAACATGAGGTAAATAATTTACGCAGCTGGTTTCAATTGATTAAAATATTATGGCAGTATTAGATCTTGTATAAGTAGATCGCTCAGCAGGTTGATCAAAAACATGCTTTTTGACAAACAGGTGTCAAAGCAGACATCGACAAAGATTCAAATTTTTGTATAGCATTGATGAATAAATTTTAATGGGCGCCGATCTCGTAAAAGCAGATCGCCCGTTATGTTTTTGTTGGAAAAAATGTTGATGATAGACCATTCATGAAATCAATTCTCTGCTATCCGCCATTTTGTCTTCTTTCCTCCGATTAATGAAATGATATGTCTATAAACCACAAAGAAACAAAACTACAGTAACCGATGTAGTCTTAATCTTGTCAATCGTACGGTTGTTTTATCCGAATAACTAACTTGATACGGAAAATATTCTTAAAATTACCATGGTCTGTTGTTTTTAAACTTGATATTGGAATTAGGTAAAAAGTCAAAGTTGAAATCATAAATAAGTGTACCGTGAAAATTGTTTTCGAAAATCTAATTTGTTCATAATTCTTTAAAGTAATAAACTGTTTTCAAATAAATTTTGATGTTCCCTCTTCTGATCACCAGCATGGCTAAAGGTATTACTTCCAAAGGTATTGTGAGGGGTGTCAGGTGACACGTCCAGGTATTCAAGCGATTTCCTGTCTGGCTTGCAAGTTCACGCATCGTTTCACTTCTGCAGGTATTGATCAGTGCATGTACACGGCTGATAACTTTTAACTTCCCATTTTGAACTATCAGATGTATAATATACAACTCTGTCTTACTTGTCATTACCAAACTCATACGCTTGTTTATAAATTAAATTTCTGGTGTAAAGAATATTATTCATAAAAATATAAATAATACCCAAAAAATAAGATTTGATGAAATTAAAATCTATTTAAATATTTTTTCCAAGGGTGAATTTGGGAAAATGTAATATATACTCATTGTCAAAAGTGAAGGACAGATTGAAACATACCAGAAACATTGATTTAAAAACATGTACGCACTTGCCGACGATTCGTTTATACGACTGGATAGAAAGTTACGGAACTATAGCGCAATTTAAAATATATACATGTATACATTGAACATAAGAAAAAAACATATATTTTGAATAAATACGGATAAAAGTGTTGTAAATAGACTGGTCCACGTATGCCAACAGTATGTAATCATTGAATGTCGATAGACTTTTGTATACCAGAAGAAGAGAACCAATTTGATTTAAATACAGGTTGATGTATAACTTTTGCTTTGGTTCATTGAAGTTGTGGATATAGTAAAATCACAGATTTATATTTCAATAAGATTGTTCTCGAACAAAGGAAGGAATTCGTCATCACAATTGTTATATATGCCACTGGACGAACACTAATTATCCCAAAGGGATGTGAATATTTTGCTGGGAAACTTTTGAGTATCAAAGTTTCAAATTAATTTCGGGATTTTTTTTTCTTCTTGGTATTCAATAACAGAAAAAAGAATAAATTACTTGTCCGCTAAATAGGGGTATTCTTGTCAGATGAAAGACTTTTAGTTATATTTAAAAAATAGGGAAATATGACATTAAATTGGTTCTGTCTTTTTTTTTAAACATCGTTAAAAAGATGTGTGTCTAAGGTGAACGCCACAAGAACCCTGTAATACTAGTACGAGAATATAGCATGTAAACATTCCTTCACAATAATATGGTTGTATTGGAAATCTTTTCATACAGATTGACAACTCATTGTCCGATATGCATGTTATATTTGCCACATGACGCCCATAGTTCTTTCTACCATCATCATCTTATTCTTTGGTATTGCTGTCAACATCTATGGTTCACACCCAAACAAAATGGGAGTAATGGACCTTCAGAGCTTCTCTGTGTTATACACTTGTGAAATATATAGACGAAATTTCTGTATTGAAATGAATATACATCTCACAAACAGGATTTTCAAATAACGATTTTGAGTAATCACCTTACAAACCAATATAAACGTATGGCAAGATATAACCATGAAGGAATTTAGTTTTTGTCAGACACAAAAATTCATCACTATCATAAACGTATACGTATATATGCATACAATTTCAAATATCAAGAACAAGCGGTCGATGTCGATAGTCCGTTTTCTAACTGTTCGAGTTAGACATGTCACTTGTTCATTCTTGAAAGCCTTCATATTCCCCGTCTAACAATGGGAACTGTTTCTAATTGTGTTGACTATAAATGCTTGTATGGTAATTCTGTCGTTTATCTGTACAAGCGGTTGCATTTCCTCTCCTTTCCCAACAAACAAAAGAACGAAACGCTACTAGTCTGCTTTCTCTGGAGCTCAGCCTCAATGGCTCTTATACGTCAGGAAACTTACATGTATACTAATAATGATTGTTTCAAGAACAACGATGTATGGACGAACTATTCTAAATTCGTAAATATCAGTTATGCAGGACTAAAATATAACTTTTATTACAACTACTGTATTACTTATTTGGATTAATGACGGCTATCATGTTCAACATTGCACAAATATTATCATAGAATTAAAAAAAAAATCCTCAAAAATCCTTAAAAAAAATAATGCCTTACCTTAGATAATTGGTATTTTTTCACAAAAGGTTTGTGAAAATGATTGTCAAATGATTTAACTATGTAAGAATAAAATGTTAAAAAGAAACTAAAAACTAGAGGCTCTCAAGAGCCTGTGTCGCTCACCTGTTACTGTATTTACTGATGTTGGTCATCTTAGTTGGTAGGCGGGGTCATTAGCATGATCATTAGAATTTTTTTAAATAGATACCCTAGTAATGATTGTGACTGAGTTTGGTTAAATTTAACACAGGAGTTTCAGAATAGAAGATTTTTGTAAAAGTTACAAAAATGACCAAAAGTTGTTCAATATTGACTATAAAGGGCAATAACTCATTAAGGGGTCCTCTAACAACTTTCATCATGTTGACTTATTTGTAGATCTTACTTTGCTGAACATAATTGCTGTTTACAGTTTATCTATATCTATAATAGTATTCAAGATAATAACCAGAAACTGCAAAATTTCCTTAAAATTACCAATTTTAGGGCAGCAATCCAACAAAAGATTGTCCGATTCATCTGAAACTATGAGAGGGGATAGATCTTATTCTGAGGGACATTTAAATCTTGAAAGATTTGCCCTAAATGTCTTAGTTTCAAGATATCAAGCAAAAACGGCACTTTACCACTATGTTCTCATTACAGTTCATCTCTATCAATAATAGTTTTCAAGAAAATAACCAAAAACTGCAAAATTTTCTTAAAAAAAATAATTCAGGGGCAGCAACCCAACAAAAGGTTGTCGGATTCGTCTGAAAATGTCAGGGCAGATAGAAATTGACCTGATCAACAATTTTACCCCATGTCAGATTTGCTCTAAATGCTTTGGTTTCAAAGATATAAGCCAACATATACATTTTACCCCTGTGTTCTATTTTTAGCCATGGCGGCCATCTTGGTTGGATGGCCAGGTCATCGGACACATTTTTTAAACTAGATACCCTAAGGATGATTGTGGCCAAGTTTGGTGAAATTTGGCCCAGTAGTTTCAGAGGAGAAGATTTTTGTAAAAGTTTACGGACGACGGACGACAGACGACGGACGCAGGACGACGGACGACGGACGCCAAGTGATGAGAAAAGCTCACTTGACCTTTCAGGTCAGGTGAGCTAAAAAAAACATGTATGTTGTATTTTTTGTCAAATAAAAAATTGCAATAGTCTTATTAGCATTTAAACACAGCCAGATTTGAATATTCCGGTAAAGTCAATGATATCAAACAGATGTACAATCATGGTATATCAAATTGGGTAATATTGCATTTAGTTTTTATTAAAGATTAAAACTACTATTTCTTACTTACTATTTGAATCTTTACGCCAATTGCCGCTAAGAAAGTATTCAAAAATTGTTTCCTTTTATTTTTATACATTTTCGGAATTACGAATCTGAATTTTATTTTCAATTAATTTACACAATTTAATTATTGAATCTTTATTCTCATCGTGTATTAAATATTAGTGTATTAACATCGTGACATCATACTCTTTCTAATCCTTTCTGTTTATCCTTTCCAAATAACAACATTTATACCTGTGTACGCTTGAACTCACACCTGTGGCTAAATAGCTACAAGGTAAACGAATTGACCTCAAGCTGAGAAATATACAGTGACCTTTACAAAATAATATACACACTCTGCTCACACATTAGTTGCATTGAAATGATTATCAAAACAATAACGGTAAATAGAACTGAAATATTTTCAGTTCAATATCAGTAAAAATGTTCAATAAATATTTTATGAATAAGATCTCAACAATAATTAATTAAATTTATTCAAAAACATTTACTAGAGATAATTTTATAGGAGTTTAATTCAATCAATACAAAACGGTATATGCATATTCATTTTCGTTCATTCTTATATTGTGGTTAATAACTACGACCATTCATCAGCTGTGTGCTTTTAATTACGTATATTGTCGATAAGCTATAAGAGTTAAACAGATTTTATTTTTTCCCAGAATTCAATAAATCGGGCTAATACGTCACGACCCACTCGAGAATTCAACCAAAAAAGTTACAAATACTTGATTTTCTCCGTTATCAGAAGGAATATAAATTTAAAACTTTGCAAATGTTTTTTTTTATGTTAAGATGAACATAATTAGATGATAAGTAAAAAATCGCGAAATTTCCCTTTAATTCGACAATTGGCCAGTTCAATCTGAAATCCATTTAAAATCAAGGTTAATTTATACAGATGATCTGTTGAAAAAAATACCCAATGGATTATGTTTTTCAGCGGTTAATATGGCAGCAGTTTTGCTATATAATCTAACCTCAAGATATATCATAAACTTTATAAGATATCGTATATAATAGTTCATTAGATATCTTATATAGTTTGTAAGATATCTTATATTGTTCATGAGATATCTCATATAATGTATGAGATATCTTAAATAGTTTATAAGGCCAGGATTTTTTAATTTGTTGGTTTACGGATCCGCCGACCCGATTTTGCCGATTCTTAGCATTAAATTAAAATTGACTTTTCATGCCTTTTTATTCCCGCCGACCCAAACAAATACAATATCCCTGAAAAATAATTAAATTCTTCTTTTTTTATGAAATGAAATGCATGAATCACTAACAAAATTGTAACACTCTCTGTTGTGAAAAAATAAAACTTCCAGTTTACGTTTCTAAAAATAGACAAATCAATTATAACTGACCTTGAAATGTTGTTTACGCAAATAATTTTGCGGAACGATTTCTGTGTTTAAAACCCATTACACAATAAGTTCGTTTCCCTTAATTGTCATTAGTTTGTAAGATGCATGATCTCATAGAAATAGACTTGTCCAAATGTGGACAGGTGGAAAGCACCTTGGAAGTAAAAGTTCTGAATATCAACAAGTCATTTAGAATTTTCTTTTTTCATGGATAAAAAAAAAAGTATCATCCATTTGGATTAAAAACGGGAATGCATGACACTAGATTTACCCGATATTCTCGTTTTTTCCATGGACGAGTCTATTACGTTTTTGACACTTGTGTTGAAACTTATTTTCGTATGACGATTTTTACATTTTTTTCTTTATCAGTTTTCGTTTTTGAAGAACATTACTCACCAAGTTTTCTGGAATTGATTAAGAGCTACGAGAATTTGTTTTTCTTGTTAGTAAAAAGACGATTTAATTTCGTCTTTGTCTGTGAACACCCCCCTTTTTTACGGCAAATCATTAGACAATGTCATGCGATATTTATGACAGCTGAGCTCAGCAAGATTATTTCATCGAACTCAAATTTGAAATGATGACAAAATAGCATAAAAAAACATTTTGTTAGAAAGGTGAAATGTATATTTATTTTGCATTATTTTTTCTGTCTTGAAAGATATTTTTTTTTCTTTTTTTTCCCGACCGACCGACCCGACTTTTTCATGGGGAAAATCCATAAACCCAACAAATTAAAAAGCCGTGGCCCAAGATATTTCAAATAATTTTCTTTATCAGATATCTTAAAAATTATATAAGATATCTTATAAACTACATGATCTATAAATAATTCAGGGGTGTGGAAATGCTATGCCCGACTCGCCCGACTCGTACATTTGAACAACCGTACAAGTAATTATTTTTGTCTTGGTTGCCCGTGGACAAGTAAAAAAATATACAAAACAAAGTTCAAATCCAACAAAAACATAAAATTAATTTCAAAACGTATAAAGTTGTTTAATTTATGTAAAAGAAACCAATGTTCAGCAAGTAAAAACATCAATGTTCATGACGATAAATATTACATGATACCGGAAATAGATCGATTACCAAAATAAATATGCGAACTGAGTCGCGTAACATTGCATTGGCTTTGTCCATTTACCCGGGATCGTCGATTAGGTTTTATCCATCATTTATCAGAAGTGTCATTTCTTTAAATTTTGTATAGAGATTCAGATTGATTAATCCTCAATAAAAAGGTGGGCAAGCAAGACAAAAAGAGTCATGAGTCGAGTAGAAAACCTTAAATGCAAATGGAGGACACAGAGTATTTAAAAAAAAAAACGGAGGCGAGAATTTCAAACATCATGGATAACAGATTGCTTTTGGCTATCTATGGAAATTCGGAGAATAAATTAAGTTTTTGTCTTATTTATAGATGAAGTCTTATTTATAAATGAAAGGTCAACATTATTTATTGTCAAAGTGGAAAATAAAAGAGACTCCTTAATTGCCCATCAAGACAATAACAAATAATAAAAAAAAAAAAACAAGTGTGTCAGTTGACAAAATCAATAGTTTATCTATTATTTAGTTTACATTTCTTCAATCACTGTCCTCAAATTTAGTATATGTACTGGCTACAATTATTATTCAAAAAGTGCTGCAAAATTGTCCTTAACGATGTTTACATGTCATTTCATTTGTTGGTTTGCTGTTAGGTTTCTGTCCCATTGATGTCAACCCATTTCCTACTTACCTAATTTTTGACACATATAAACAAATAGATTTCATTTGTTTGTGATGCACAACAGTGCTAAGTAAGAATACAATATTAGCTAACAAGAAATACTTCAATATTTATTGGGATCATCAGCCAGGGCAAGTAAATTTTTTTCCGGACAAGTAAAATTTTAGGTTTCACTTGCCCGGGGACAAGTGCTCACAACAAATATTTCCACACCCTGTAATCATGATGATATATCTTATAAACTATATAAGATATCTTATATAAAGTATATTTATAAGATATTTCATATAATTTATAAGATATCTTATATAATTTTCTAAATATGATATCCAATTAACTATATAATGAGATCTCTTATATATTATATAGGATATCTTATATAAATCTTATATATTATATAAGATATCTTATATATTATGAGATAATTTGAAATTCGAATAAATAGCTAAACGGCTGGCCATAGGTTTATGTTTGCTGGTATATTTGTTTTTGTAATAGGCCTCGTTTACCAAACTGTTAAGATGATAGTGCATCATGTGCAATGATACTCATGTATTACAACTTCCCTGGTCTCAATCCAATAACTTCAATCAGTGTAGACATGTACAGGTGAAACTAAATAATACATTTTCCCTTTTTACAGGAAAATGATATTATTTTGTCTAAGATTTTATCGGCATAAAAAAATCCCAATTGAGATAACAATTCCCAATTTGATATTCAGGGGACCCATTTGAAAACACCTGGAATCATCCCTGAAGATGATAGTTATATGTGTTGCTGGAGTATAATCAAATGGTAGTTTTGTTAATAGTGTATGATTGGTGTAAGATGTGTTGCTGGAGTATAATTAAATGGTAGTTTTGATAGTAGTGTATGATTGGTGTAAAATGTGTTGCCGGAGTATGCTTAGATGGTAGTTTTGATAAAAGTGTATGATTGGTGTAGGGTGTGTTGGTGGAATGTGATTGAATGGTAGTTTTGTTAATAGTGTATAATTGGTGTAAGGTGTATTGGTAGAATGTGATTAGATGGTAGTTTTGTAAACACTGTATGATTGCAGACATGGGGTCAATTACATTTGAAAGTAATTAATTACATTCAATTACAATTACAAAATCTTCAATTAAATTACACATTACATTTGACTTTTTTTACCAATGTAATTAATTACATTCCAATTACTTGGCAAATGTAATTAATTACTTCAATTACATTTGAAAGGAAAATTAAGATAAAACATTGAAAACATGCATTTATTCTATGATATGTACATAAGTATTATACATTGCTCTATAGTTATAACAATTAGACAGTGTTCAATTTTAAAACCTATTTCAAATGAAGTAACAACTTCTTCATATTCACTCCTGATGGATTCTGCTGTGTGTCTACCTTTGAATCGTTTACAGCATATCATGACAGACTTCATAGCCCAGTCCAAAATAAAGTGGCCTGTGATTCCCAAAAATCCTCTCATTTGTCTACTAGACCAGAGATCAATGGTTAAACACACACTTTCAGCTCTTTTAAAAGTATTTACAAGGTTATTTTTTTATTTCAACCGATTTTTCATGTAGAAGTTTCGAAGATAAATGCTTTCTGCTAGGCACTTGATACTTAGTGTCAGCTTTTTCCATCACGTTTTTAAATTCTTCACTTTCGACAATAGAGAGTGGTAAAAGATCCCCAGCTATGAACATTATAAGAGCATTTGTCATTTCTAACTGTTTTGGATCAGACGGTGAATATTTTACACTTTTTTTTATGCATTGTGTCAATGTTGGTTGAATTTCTTTATTCTCAGAATGCAGAATGTACAAATCTCTGTGTATTCTCTGAAAATTACAAAAGGCCTTATTTAATATCTTGAAAATATTAAATTGTTTTAATTTATCTATTGAAATTTTACATTTATTTAAATTTATTTGATTGTAAATGATACAAAAAAAGAGCACTATTTTTTATTTTTTGAAATGATTTTCATTTTTATCCCAGCTTATTCAAATTATTTATCTTAAATAAGTGATTTAGAAATCTGACTTCTTAAAACAAAAATAAACTTTAGTTTTAATCACAACTAATTAATTTAATAAACAAAATATTTTCCAAATTTAAATGTAAGCTATTAGAGGATATAAGATAAATGAAATCTGGTTAGAAATGAAAAAGAAGCATTATGAATTTATTAATTTTTAAAATTCTTATATAGTATTACCTTCATATGTATAACAAAGTTGGATGTAACTTTATAACTTCCACTAATGAGGGTGCCACAATGCATACATTTTCCTTTGAAAGTATTTCCATTTTGGAAGTCATCAGGAACAGTAAAATGTTCCAGTACACTCTTGGAGCTCATTTTTAAATCTGATAAAATGTCTTCTTTCAACATTCATATATATAGTGAACAAATTTTGCAAGTGAGATTTTGTCATATGCATTATCCCTTCAAGAATTTAAACATGTACCTATAGGCCCTAGGGGTATATTTATCTCTCTCTAATTAGCCTTATATCTGTTTAACATAACTGTTATAAAAACAGTCATTATATAGTTTGTAATAAAACAAATAGCCAGAGGTTATATTTATTGGTTATTTAAGTCCTTGAATAAAGTTAATTATGTTAAATCAATGTCTTAAAACATCTATCTAAATCTACTAATTAAGGTCAAGACAGTGACTTCCTAGTGGTTTCTTTTAAAATTATGGCATGTGTCTACATTTTTTTTATCATTCAATACAAAATGAAGAATCTACCATGGCTGTGTTAATACAGAAAGTATACTGTGAAGGCTTTTCTTTGTCAGCTTACAACATTTGTTCAGATTATTGCTTTTAATAATTTTTTGAGAAAACACAAGATTTAATCTTTTGATCCAAAATTTCAAATGTAATTGACTTGTAATTGAAAAGTAATTGTCAATTACAGTCAATTTTGGCTATGTAATTAATTACATTCAATTACATGTAATTGAAAAAATGCTCAATTACACATTACATTCAATTACATGATAAATTGTAATTAATTACAGTCAATTACAATTACATATTTCAATTACCCCATGTCTGTATGATTGGTGTAAGATCTGTTGGTGAAATGTGATTAGATGGTAGTAAAGTGTGTTGTTGGAGTATGATTAGATGGTAGTTTTGTTAAATAGTGTATGATTGGTGTGAGGTGCATTAGTGGAATGTGATTAGATGGAAGTAAGATGTGTTGCTGGAGTATGATTAGATGGTAGTTTTGTAAGTAATGTAACATTGGTGTTATGTGTGTTGGTGGAGTATGATGAGATGGTAGTTGTGTCAGTAATGTAGGATTGGTGTTAGGTGTGTTGGTGAAGTATGATGAGATGGTAGATGTGTCAGTAATGTAGCATTTGTGTTAGGTGTGTTGGTGGAGTATGACGAGATGGTAGTTGTGTCAGTAGTGTATGATTGGTGTAGGGTGTGTTGGTGGAGTAAGATGAGATGGTTGTTGTGTCAGTAGTGTGGGATTGGTGTTAGGTGTGTTGGTGGAGTATGATATATGGTAGTTGTGTCAGAAGTGTAAGATTGGTGTTAGTTGTGTTGGTGGAGTATGATGAGATGGTAGTTGTGTCAGTAATGTAGGATTGGTGTTAGGTGAGTTGGTGGAGAATGATGAGCTGGTAGTTGTGTCAGTAGTGTATGACTGGTGTTAGGTGTGTTGGTGGAGTATGATGAGATGGTAGTTGTGTCAGTAATGTAGGATTGGTGTTAGGTGTGTTGGTGAAGTATGATGAGATGGTAGTTGTGCCAGTAATGTAGGATTGGTGTTAGGTGTGTTGGTGGAGTATGATGAGATGGTAGATGTATCAGTAGTGTAGGATTGGTGTAGGGTGTGTTGATAAAGTATGATGAGATGGTAGTTGTGTCAGTAGTGTAGGATTCGTGTTAGGTGTGTTGGTGGAGTATGATGAGATGGTTATGTTGTCAGTAGTGTAAGATTAGTGTTAGGTGTGTTGGATGAGTATGATGAGATGGTAGTTGTGTCAGTAATGTAGGATTAGTGTTAGGTGTGTTGGTGGAGTATGATGAGATGGTAGTTGTGTCAGTAATGTAGGATTGGTTTTAGGTGTGTTGGTGGAGTATGATGAGATGGTAGTTGTGTCAGTAATGTAGGATTGGTGTTAAGTGTGTTGGTGATGTATGAGATGGTTGTTGTATCAGTAATGTATGATTGGTGTAGGGTGTGTTGGTAGAGTATGATAAGATGGTAGTTGTGTCAGTAATGTAGGATTGGTGTTAGGTGTGTTGAAAGTATGATGAGATGGTAGTTGTGCCAGTAATGTAGGATTGGTGTTGGGTGTGTTGGTGGAGTATGATGAGATGGTAGATGTGTCAGTAGTGTAGGATTGGTGTAGGGTGTGTTGATAAAGTATGATGAGATGGTAGTTGTTTCAGTAGTGTAGGATTGGTGTAAGTGTGTTGGTGGAGTATGATGAGATAGTTATGTTGTCAGTAGTGTAAGATTAGTGTTAGGTGTGTTGGTGGAGAATGATGAGATGGTAGTTGTGTCAGTAATGTAGGATTAGTGTTAGGTGTGTTGGTGGAGTATGATGAGATGTTAGTTGTGTCAGTAATGTAGGATTGGTGTTAAGTGTGTTGGTGATGTATGATGAGATGTTAGTTGTGTCAGTAATGTAGGATTGGTGTTAAGTGTGTTGGTGATGTATGATGAGATGTTAGTTGTGTCAGTAATGTAGGATTGGTTTTAGGTGTGTTGGTGGAGTATGATGAGATGGTAGTTGTGTCAGTAATGTAGGATTGGTGTTAAGTGTGTTGGTGATGTATGAGATGGTTGTTGTATCAGTAATGTAGGATTGGTGTAAGGTGTGTTGGTAGAGTTTGATGAGATGGTAGTTGTGTCAGTAATGTAGGATTTGTGTTAGGTGTGTTGGTAGAGTATGATGAGATAATAGTTGTGTCAGTAGTATATGATTGATGTAGGGTGTGTTGGTAGAATATTATGAGATGGTTGTTGTGTCAGTAATGTAGGATTGGTGTTAGGTGTATTGGTTAAGTATGATGAGATGGTTGTAGGTTCAGTAATGTAGGATTAGTGTTAGGTGTGTTGGTGATGTATGATGAGATGGTAGTTGTGTCAGTAGTGTAGGATTGGTGTTAGGTGTGTTGGGGGAATATGATGAGATGGTAGTTGTGTCAATAGTGTAGGATTGGTGTAGGGTGTGTTGGTGGAGTATGATGAGATGGTAGTTGTGTCAGTAATGTAGGATTTGTGTTAGGTGTGTTGGTAGAGTATGATGAGATAATAGTTGTGTCAGTAGTATATGATTGATGTAGGGTGTGTTGGTAGAATATCATGAGATGGTAGTTGTGTCAGTAATGTAGGATTGGTGTTAGGTGTGTTGGTGAAGTATGATGAGATGGTAGTTGTGCCAGTAATGTAGGATTGGTGTTAGGTGTGTTGGTGGAGTATGATGAGATGGTAGATGTATCAGTAGTGTAGGATTGGTGTAGGGTGTGTTGATAAAGTATGATGAGATGGTAGTTGTGTCAGTAGTGTAGGATTCGTGTTAGGTGTGTTGGTGGAGTATGATGAGATGGTTATGTTGTCAGTAGTGTAAGATTAGTGTTAGGTGTGTTGGATGAGTATGATGAGATGGTAGTTGTGTCAGTAATGTAGGATTAGTGTTAGGTGTGTTGGTGGAGTATGATGAGATGGTAGTTGTGTCAGTAATGTAGGATTGGTTTTAGGTGTGTTGGTGGAGTATGATGAGATGGTAGTTGTGTCAGTAATGTAGGATTGGTGTTAAGTGTGTTGGTGATGTATGAGATGGTTGTTGTATCAGTAATGTATGATTGGTGTAGGGTGTGTTGGTAGAGTATGATAAGATGGTAGTTGTGTCAGTAATGTATGATTGGTGTAGGGTGTGTTGGTAGAGTATGATAAGATGGTAGATGTATCAGTAATGTATGATTGGTGTAGGGTGTGTTGGTAGAGTATGATAAGATGGTAGTTGTGTCAGTAGTGTATGATTGGTGTAGGGTGTGTTGGTAGAGTATGATAAGATGGTAGTTGTGTCAGTAATGTAGGATTGGTGTTAGGTGTGTTGAAAGTATGATGAGATGGTAGTTGTGCCAGTAATGTAGGATTGGTGTTAGGTGTGTTGGTGGAGTATGATGAGATGGTAGATGTGTCAGTAGTGTAGGATTGGTGTAGGGTGTGTTGATAAAGTATGATGAGATGGTAGTTGTTTCAGTAGTGTAGGATTGGTGTAAGTGTGTTGGTGGAGTATGATGAGATAGTTATGTTGTCAGTAGTGTAAGATTAGTGTTAGGTGTGTTGGTGGAGAATGATGAGATGGTAGTTGTGTCAGTAATGTAGGATTAGTGTTAGGTGTGTTGGTGGAGTATGATGAGATGTTAGTTGTGTCAGTAATGTAGGATTGGTGTTAAGTGTGTTGGTGATGTATGATGAGATGTTAGTTGTGTCAGTAATGTAGGATTGGTGTTAAGTGTGTTGGTGATGTATGATGAGATGTTAGTTGTGTCAGTAATGTAGGATTGGTGTTAAGTGTGTTGGTGATGTATGAGATGGTAGTTGTGTCAGTAATGTAGGATTTGTGTTAGGTGTGTTGGTAGAGTATGATGAGATAATAGTTGTGTCAGTAGTATATGATTGATGTAGGGTGTGTTGGTAGAATATTATGAGATGGTTGTTGTGTCAGTAATGTAGGATTGGTGTTAGGTGTATTGGTTAAGTATGATGAGATGGTTGTAGGTTCAGTAATGTAGGATTAGTGTTAGGTGTGTTGGTGATGTATGATGAGATGGTAGTTGTGTCAGTAGTGTAGGATTGGTGTTAGGTGTGTTGGGGGAATATGATGAGATGGTAGTTGTGTCAATAGTGTAGGATTGGTGTTAGGTGTGTTGGTGGAGGGTGATGAGATGGTAGTTGTGTCAGTAGTGTAGGATTGGTGTTAGGTGTGTTGGTGGAGTGTGATGAGATGGTAGTTGTGTCAGTAGTGTAGGGTTAGTGTAAGGTGAATTGGCAGAGTATGATGAGATGGTTGTAGTGTCAATAATGTAGGATTGATGTTAGGTGCGTTGGTGATGTATGATGATATGGTAGTTGTGTCAGTAGTGTAAGATTGGTGCTAGGTGTGTTGGTGGAGTATGATGAGATGGTAGTTGTGGCAGTAGTGTAAGATTGGTGTTAGGTGTGTTGGTGGAGTATGATGAGATGATAGTTGTGGCAGTAGTGTAAGATTGGTGTTAAGTGTGTTGGTGGAGTATGATGAGATGGTAGTTGTGTCAGTAATGTAGGGTTGGTGTTAGGTGTGTTGGTAAAGTATGATGAGATGGTAGATGTGTCAGTAATGTAGCATTTGTGTTAGGTGTGTTGGTGGAGTATGATGAGATGGTAGTTGTGTCAGTAGTGTATGATTGGTGTAGGGTGTGTTGGTGGAGTATGATGAGATGGTAGTTGTGTCAGTAATGTAGGATTTGTGTTAGGTGTGTTGGTAGAGTATGATGAGATAATAGTTGTGTCAGTAGTATATGATTGATGTAGGGTGTGTTGGTAGAATATCATGAGATGGTTGTTGTGTCAGTAATGCAGGATTGGTGTTAGGTGTGTTGGTGGAGTATGCTGAGATGGTAGTTTTGTCAGTAGTGTAGGATTGGTTTAGGGTGTGTTGGTAGAATATGATGAGATGGTTGTTGTGTCAGTAGTGTAGGATTGGTTTAGGGTGTGTTGGTAGAATATGATGAGATGGTTGTTGTGTCAGTAATGTAGGTTTGGTGTTAAGTGTGTTGGTGATGTATGATGAGATGGTAGTTGTGTCAGAAGTGTAGGATTGGTGTTAGGTGTGTTGGTGGAGTATGATTGGATGTTAGTTGTGTCAGTAGTGTAGGATTGGTGTAGGGTGTGTTGGTAGAATATGATGAGATGGTTGTAGTGTCAGTATTGAAGGATTGGTGTTAGGTTTGTTGGTGATGTATGATGAGATGGCAGTTGTGTCAGTAGTGTAGGATTGGTGTTAGGTGTGTTGGTGGAGTATGATGAGATGGTAGTTGTGTCAGTAGTGTAGGGTTAGTGTAAGGTGAATTGGCAGAGTATGATGAGATGGTTGTAGTGTCAATAATGTAGGATTGATGTTAGGTGCGTTGGTGATGTATGTTGATATGGTAGTTGTGTCAGTAGTGTAAGATTGGTGCTAGGTGTGTTGGTGGAGTATGATGAGATGGTAGTTGTGGCAGTAGTGTAAGATTGGTGTTAAGTGTGTTGGTGGAGTATGATGAGATGGTAGTTGTGTCAGTAGTGTAGGATTGGTGTAGGGTGTGTTGTTAGAGAATGATGAGATGGTTGAAGTGTCAGTAATGTAGGATTAGTGTTAGGTGTGTTTATGATGTATGATGAGATGGTAGTTGTGTCAGTAGTGTAGGATTGGTGTTAGGTGTGTTGGTAGAGTGTGATGATATGGTAGTTGTGTCAGTAATGTAGGATTGGTGTTAGGTGTATTGGTTAAGTATGATGAGATGGTTGTAGGTTCAGTAATGTAGGATTAGTGTTAGGTGTGTTGGTGATGTATGATGAGATGGTAGTTGTGTCAGTAGTGTAGGATTGGTGTTAGGTGTGTTGGGGGAATATGATGAGATGGTAGTTGTGTCAATAGTGTAGGATTGGTGTTAGGTGTGTTGGTGGAGGGTGATGAGATGGTAGTTGTGTCAGTAGTGTAGGATTGGTGTTAGGTGTGTTGGTGGAGTGTGATGAAATGGTAGTTGTGTCAGTAGTGTAGGGTTAGTGTAAGGTGAATTGGCAGAGTATGATGAGATGGTTGTAGTGTCAATAATGTAGGATTGATGTTAGGTGCGTTGGTGATGTATGATGATATGGTAGTTGTGTCAGTAGTGTAAGATTGGTGCTAGGTGTGTTGGTGGAGTATGATGAGATGGTAGTTGTGGCAGTAGTGTAAGATTGGTGTTAAGTGTGTTGGTGGAGTATGATGAGATGGTAGTTGTGTCAGTAGTGTAGGATTGGTGTAGGGTGTGTTGTTAAAGAATGATGAGATGGTTGAAGTGTCAGTAATGTAGGATTAGTGTTAGGTGTGTTTATGATGTATGATGAGATGGTAGTTGTGTCAGTAGTGTAGGGTTGGTGTTAGGTGTGTTGGTAGAGTGTGATGAGATGGTAGTTGTGTCAGTAATGTAGGATTGGTGTTAGGTGTATTGGTTAAGTATGATGAGATGGTTGTAGGTTCAGTAATGTAGGATTAGTGTTAGGTGTGTTGGTGATGTATGATGAGATGGTGGTTGTGTCAGAAGTGTAGGATTGGTGTTAGGTGTGTTGGGGGAATATGATGAGATGGTAGTTGTGTCAGTAGTGTAGGATTGGTGTTAGGTGTGTTGGTGGAGGGTGATGAGATAGTAGTTGTGTCAGTAGTGTAGGATTGGTGTTAGGTGTGTTGGTGGAGTGTGATGAGATGTTAGTTGTGTCAGTAGTGTAGGATTGGTGTAGGGTGTGTTGGTAGAATATGATGAGATGGTTGTAGTGTCAGTATTGAAGGATTGGTGTTAGGTTTGTTTGTGATGTATGATGAGATGGCAGTTGTGTCAGTAGTGTAGGATTGGTGTTAGGTGTGTTGGTGGAGTATGATGAGATGGTAGTTGTGTCAGTAGTGTAGGGTTAGTGTAAGGTGAATTGGCAGAGTATGATGAGATGGTTGTAGTGTCAATAATGTAGGATTGATGTTAGGTGCGTTGGTGATGTATGTTGATATGGTAGTTGTGTCAGTAGTGTAAGATTGGTGCTAGGTGTGTTGGTGGAGTATGATGAGATGGTAGTTGTGGCAGTAGTGTAAGATTGGTGTTAAGTGTGTTGGTGGAGTATGATGAGATGGTAGTTGTGTCAGTAGTGTAGGATTGGTGTAGGGTGTGTTGGTGGAGTGTGATGAGATGTTAGTTGTGTCAGTAATGTAGGATTGGTGTTAAGTGTTTTGGTGATGTATGAGATGGTAGTTGTGTCAGTAATGTAGGATTTGTGTTAGGTGTGTTGATGGAGTATGATGAGATGATAGTTGTGTCAGTAGTATATGATTGATGTAGGGTGTGTTGGTAGAGTTTCATGAGATGGTTGTTGTGTCAGTAGTGTAGGATTGGTGTTAGGTGTGTTGGTGGAGTATGAAATGGTAGTTGTGTCAGTTATGTAGGATTGGTGTTAGGTGTGTTGGTGGAGTATGATGAGATGGTAGTTTTGTCAGAAGTGTAGGATTAGTGTAGGATTGGTGTAGGGTGTGTTGGTGATGTATGATGAGATGGTTGTTGTGTCAGTAGTGTAGGATTGGTATTAGATGTGTTGGTGGAGTATGATTAGATGGTAGTTGTGTCAGTAGTGTAGGATTGGTGTAGGGTGTGTTGGTAGAGTATGATGAGATGGTTGTAGTGTCAGTAATGTAGGATTGGTGTTAGGTGTGTTGGTGATGTATTATGAGATGGTTGTTGTGTCAGTTGTGTAGGATTGGTGTTAGGTGTGTTGGTGAAGTATGATGAGATGGTAGTTGTGTCAGTAGTGTAGGATTGGTGTTAGGTGTGTTGGTGGAGTGTGATGAGATGGTAGTTGTGTCAGTAGTGTAGGATTAGTGTAAGGTGAATTGGCAGAGTATGATGAGATGATAGTAGTGTCAGTAGTATATGATTGATGTAGGGTGTGTTGCTAGAGTATCATGAGATGGTTGTTGTGTCAGTAGTGTAGGACTGGTGTTAGTTGTGTTGGTAGAGTATCATGAGATGGTTGTTGTGTCAGTAGTGTAGGGTTGGTGTTAGGTGAGTTGGTAGAGAATCATGAGATGGTTGTTGTGTCAGTAGTGTGAGATTGGTGTTAGGTGTGTTGGTTGAATATGATGAGATGGTAGTTGTGTCAGTAGTGTAGAATTGATGTTAGGTGAGTTGGTGGAGTATGATGAGATGATAGTAGTGTCAGTAGTATATGATTGATGTATGGTGTGTTGGTAGAGTATCATGAGATGGTTGTTGTGTCAGTAATGTAGGATTGGTGTTAGGTGTGTTGGTAGAGTATGATGAGATGGTAGTTGTGTCAGTAATGAAGGATTGGTGTTAGGTGTATTGGTTAAGTATGATGAGATGGTTGTAGGTTCAGTAATGTAGGATTAGTGTTAGGTGTGTTGGTGATGTATGATGAGATGGTAGTTGTGTCAGTAGTGTAGGATTGGTGTTAGGTGTGTTGGGGGAATATGATGAGATGGTAGTTGTGTCAGTAGTGTAGGATTGGTGTTAGGTGTGTTGGTGGAGGGTGATGAGATGGTAGTTGTGTCAGTAGTGTAGGATTGGTGTTAGGTGTGTTGGTGGAGTGTGATGAGATGGTAGTTGTGTCAGTAGTGTAGGATTGGTGTTAGGTGAGTTGGTAGAGTATGATGAGATGGTTTTTGTGTCAGTAATGTAGGATTTGTGTTAGGTGTGTTGATGGAGTATGATGAGATGATAGTTGTGTCAGTAGTATATGATTGATGTAGGGTGTGTTGGTAGAGTATCATGAGATGGTTGTTGTGTCAGTAGTGTAGGATTGGTGTTAGGTGTGTTGGTGGAGTATGAAATGGTAGTTGTGTTAGTTATGTAGGATTGGTGTTAGGTGTGTTGGTGAAGTATGATGAGATGGTAGTTTTGTCAGAAGTGTAGGATTAGTGTAGGATTGGTGTAGGGTGTGTTGGTAGAGTATGATGAGATGGCTGTAGTGTCAGTAATGTAGGATTGGTGTTAGGTGTGTTGGTTGAATATGATGAGATGGTAGTTGTGTCAGTAGTGTAGAATTGATGTTAGGTGAGTTGGTGGAGTATGATGAGATGATAGTAGTGTCAGTAGTATATGATTGATGTATGGTGTGTTGGTAGAGTATCATGAGATGGTTGTTGTGTCAGTAATGTAGGATTGGTGTTAGGTGTGTTGGTAGAGTATGATGAGATGGTAGTTGTGTCAGTAATGAAGGATTGGTGTTAGGTGTATTGGTTAAGTATGATGAGATGGTTGTAGGTTCAGTAATGTAGGATTAGTGTTAGGTGTGTTGGTGATGTATGATGAGATGGTAGTTGTGTCAGTAGTGTAGGATTGGTGTTAGGTGTGTTGGGGGAATATGATGAGATGGTAGTTTTGTCAGTAGTGTAGGATTGGTGTTAGGTGTGTTGGTGGAGGGTGATGAGATGGTAGTTGTGTCAGTAGTGTAGGATTGGTGTTAGGTGTGTTGGTGGAGTGTGATGAGATGGTAGTTGTGTCAGTAGTGTAGGATTGGTGTTAGGTGAGTTGGTAGAGTATGATGAGATGGTTTTTGTGTCAGTAATGTAGGATTTGTGTTAGGTGTGTTGATGGAGTATGATGAGATGATAGTTGTGTCAGTAGTATATGATTGATGTAGGGTGTGTTGGTAGAGTATCATGAGATGGTTGTTGTGTCAGTAGTGTAGGATTGGTGTTAGGTGTGTTGGTGGAGTATGAAATGGTAGTTGTGTTAGTTATGTAGGATTGGTGTTAGGTGTGTTGGTGAAGTATGATGAGATGGTAGTTTTGTCAGAAGTGTAGGATTAGTGTAGGATTGGTGTAGGGTGTGTTGGTAGAGTATGATGAGATGGCTGTAGTGTCAGTAATGTAGGATTGGTGTTAAGTGTGTTGGTGATGTATGATGAGATGGTAGTTGTGTCAGTAGTGTAGGATTGGTATTAGATGTGTTGGTGGAGTATGATTAGATGGTAGTTGTGTCAGTAGTGTAGGATTGGTGTAGGGTGTGTTGGTAGAGTATGATGAGATGGTTGTAGTGTCAGTAATGTAGGATTGGTGTTAGGTGTGTTGGTGATGTATGATGAGATGGTTGTTGTGTCAGTTGTGTAGGATTGGTGTTAGGTGAGTTGGTGAAGTATGATGAGATGGTAGTTGTGTCAGTAGTGTAGGATTGGTGTTAGGTGTGTTGGTGGAGTGTGATGAGATGGTAGTTGTGTCAGTAGTGTAGGATTAGTGTAAGGTGAATTGGCAGAGTATGATGAGATGATAGTAGTGTCAGTAGTATATGATTGATGTAGGGTGTGTTGGTAGAGTATCATGATATGGTTGTTGTGTCAGTAGTGTAGGATTGGTGTTTGGTGTGTTGGTAGAGTATCATGAGATGGTTGTTGTGTCAGTAGTGTAGGGTTGGTGTTAGGTGAGTTGGTAGAGAATCATGAGATGGTTGTTGTGTCAGTAGTGTGAGATTGGTGTTAGGTGTGTTGGTTGAATATGATGAGATGGTAGTTGTGTCAGTAGTGTAGAATTGATGTTAGGGGAGTTGGTGGAGTATGATGAGATGATAGTAGTGTCAGTAGTATATGATTGATGTAGGGTGTGTTGGTAGAGTATCATGAGATGGTTGTTGTGTCAGTAATGTAGGATTGGTGTTAGGTTTGTTGGTGATGTATGATGAGATGGTAGTTGTGTCAGTAGTGTAGGATTGGTGTTAGGTGTGTTGGTGGAGTATGATGAGATGGTAGTTGTGTCAGTAATGTTGGATTTCTGTTAGGTGTGTTGGTAGAGTATGATGAGATGGTAGTTTTGTCAGTAATGTAGGATTTGTGTTAGGTGTGTTGGTGGAGTATGATGAGATGATAGTAGTGTCAGTAGTATATGATTGATGTAGGGTGTGTTGGTAGAGTATCATGAGATGGTTGTTGTGTCAGTAGTGTAGGATTGGTGTTAGGTGTGTTGGTGGAGTATGAAATGGTAGTTGTGTTAGTTATGTAGGATTGGTGTTAGGTGTGTTGGTGAAGTATGATGAGATGGTAGTTTTGTCAGAAGTGTAGGATTAGTGTAGGATTGGTGTAGGGTGTGTTGGTAGAGTATGATGAGATGGCTGTAGTGTCAGTAATGTAGGATTGGTGTTAAGTGTGTTGGTGATGTATGATGAGATGGTAGTTGTGTCAGTAGTGTAGGATTGGTATTAGATGTGTTGGTGGAGTATGATTAGATGGTAGTTGTGTCAGTAGTGTAGGATTGGTGTAGGGTGTGTTGGTAGAGTATGATGAGATGGTTGTAGTGTCAGTAATGTAGGATTGGTGTTAGGTGTGTTGGTGATGTATGATGAGATGGTTGTTGTGTCAGTTGTGTAGGATTGGTGTTAGGTGTGTTGGTGAAGTATGATGAGATGGTAGTTGTGTCAGTAGTGTAGGATTGGTGTTAGGTGTGTTGGTGGAGTGTGATGAGATGGTAGTTGTGTCAGTAGTGTAGGATTAGTGTAAGGTGAATTGGCAGAGTATGATGAGATGATAGTAGTGTCAGTAGTATATGATTGATGTAGGGTGTGTTGGTAGAGTATCATGAGATGGTTGTTGTGTCAGTAGTGTAGGATTGGTGTTTGGTGTGTTGGTAGAGTATCATGAGATGGTTGTTGTGTCAGTAGTGTAGGGTTGGTGTTAGGTGAGTTGGTAGAGAATCATGAGATGGTTGTTGTGTCAGTAGTGTGAGATTGGTGTTAGGTGTGTTGGTTGAATATGATGAGATGGTAGTTGTGTCAGTAGTGTAGAATTGATGTTAGGTGAGTTGGTGGAGTATGATGAGATGATAGTAGTGTCAGTAGTATATGATTGATGTAGGGTGTGTTGGTAGAGTATCATGAGATGGTTGTTGTGTCAGTAATGTAGGATTGGTGTTAGGTTTGTTGGTGATGTATGATGAGATGGTAGTTGTGTCAGTAGTGTAGGATTGGTGTTAGGTGTGTTGGTGGAGTATGATGAGATGGTAGTTGTGTCAGTAATGTTGGATTTCTGTTAGGTGTGTTGGTAGAGTATGATGAGATGGTAGTTTTGTCAGTAATGTAGGATTTGTGTTAGGTGTGTTGGTGGAGTATGATGAGATGATAGTAGTGTCAGTAGTATATGATTGATGTAGGGTGTGTTGGTAGAGTATCATGAGATGGTTGTTGTGTCAGTAGTGTAGGGTTGGTGTTAGGTGTGTTGATGGAGTATGATGAGATGGTTGTAGTGTCAGTAGTGTAGGATATGTGTTAGGTGTGTTGGTGGAATATGATGAGATGGTAGTTGTGTCAGTAGTGTAGGATTGGTGTTAGGTGTGTTGGTGGAGTATAATGAGATGGTAGTTGTGTCAGTAATGTAGGATTGGTGTTAAGTGTGTTGGTGATGTATGATGAGATGGTAGTTGTGTCAGTAGTGTAGGATTGGTGTTAGGTGTTTTGGTGGAGTATGATGAGATGGTAGTTGTGTCAGTAATATGTTTGGTGTTAAGTGTGTTGGTGATTTATGATGAGATGGTAGTTGTGTCAGTAATGTAGGATTGGTGTTAGGTGTGTTGGTAGGTTGAGGTCAAGTGAAAACTGTCTGACGGGCATGAGGACCTTGCAAGGTACGCACATACCAAATATAGTTATACTTTTACTTATAAAAGATAATTTAACATTACAAACATTTTTTTTTTCAAGTAGTCACTGAACAATGAAAATGAGGTCAAGGATATTGGACATGTGACTGGCGGAAACTTCGTAACATGAGGCATCCATATACAAAGTATGAAGCATCAAGGTCTTCCTCTTTCTAAAATATAATTTTTTTAAGAAGTGCTTGATCACTATCCCTATGCCGAGCTTTTCTGAGATTAAAGTCGCAGGCTCGACAAAAAATAAACAGCTTTAAGGGGGCTCGCAGGTCGAAATCATTTTTTTTAATTTAAAAAAATGGGGTCACCGTTCATTTACGCTCACACTCTGCCTTCGAAAGAAGTATACACTTTTGTTAATGTCCTTTTTTCTGTTGACCTAATAGGGGAAATAGTTGTAATATCGAAATAAAAAAAGAACTAAATTACAGAAATCGCTTAAATTTTACAATTATTTAGTTTATGTACAGCTTTTTCGAAAACAACAATAAAAAATATAGGTCACCAATGAGTAAATTTAAGATATTTCTATTTTAATGCCAAACAAGAGGCTGTCACAATGACAGCAAACCGGATTTATTAACATTTATTTGTGTCCTGGCAATATCACAAGAACCATTACTCCTGAACGGTAAAAGTCAAAATCGTCATTATTGAACTTGACCTATATTTTGTCATCAGTAACAACATATAAAAATTTCAAAAGCTTTGGTTGAATGGTTCATGAGAAAATGCACGGACACGACTGGAAACACCATTTTTCAATCTTTCAAGAACCAGAACTCCTGAACGGTAAAAGTCAAAATCCTCATAATTGAACTTGACCTCTATTTTGTCATCAGTAACAACATATAACAATTTCAAAAGCTTTGGTTGAATGGTTCATGAGAAAATGCACGGACACGACTGGAAACACCATTTTTCAATCTTTCAAGAACCATAACTCCTGAACAGTAAAAATATTGAAAACAAAATCGTAATAATTGAACTTGACCTCCATTTTGTCATCAGTAACAACATATTAAAATTTGGGAAGCTTTGGAAGAACAGTTCATGCGTAAATGCACAGACATGACTGGAAACTCCATTTTTCAATCTTTCAAGAACCATAACTCCTGAACGGTAAAAAGTCAGAATCGTCATTATTGAACTAGACATCCATTTTGTCATCAGTAACAACATATTAAAATTTGGGAAGCTTTGGTAGAACAGTTTATGCGTAAATGTACGGACACGACTGGAAACTCCATTTTTTAATCTTTCAAGAACCATTACTCCTGAACGGTAAAAGTCAAAATCGTCATTATTGAACTTGACCTCCATTTTGTCATCAGTTACAACATATTAAAATTTGGGAAGCTTTGGAAGAACAATTCATGTATAAATGCACAGACACGACTGGAAACTCCATTTTTCAATCTTTCAATAACCATAACTCCTGAACGGTAAAAGTCAAAATCTCCATTATTGAACTTGACCTTCATTTAGTTGTCAGTAACAACATATTAAAATTTTAAAAGCTTTGGTTGAACGGTTCATGAGTTAATGCACGGACAACATTTGATTGCCGCCCGCAAGCCCACCGGACTGCCCAACCGCCCGCCCGCCGTACATCCCCAAATCAATAACCTACATTTTTGTCACAAAAATCCGGTTAAAAATGGCATTTTTGCATCAAAGGGAGATAATTTGGAGCTTTATCAATAATATCTACATTTTAAAAGTCACCTGAGGCCAACCAGAATTAATTTTTTGGAATGATTCTTGTACCATAATGATAAAGTAATAACTACTTAAGGTAATAAATGAAATTTGTAATGAAAAATTATTGTTTAATTTTTTTCTGAAAATCTTATACCCGTGAGCCTCCTTAAGAAAACTGTGTTCATTCATTAAGTGTAATAACAAAAAGGTTAGTCCCTCCATGTAAAAGTAACGCACAGACTGATTTCTTCATATTTAGTTTAACCTGTTTATTATACAGGTATTTCATCATAAACTTAAAAGTTGTACTTTATTATATTTTATCTGCAGCTAATTACTCTCAACTATTGTATTTGTATTTATGTTGTAATTGTACTTTCTCTGTTGACTTGTATTTAGTTTTTAGAGAATAAAATAACTATCTATCTAATAGGAATAAAACTGAATGTTACCTGTTTTGATTTCACCCAAGGACTGCATCCTTGATCTAGTAACCATTTTGTTACATCAATCTGTCCATTCCTAGCAGCAAGATGTAAAGCTGTTTTTCCATCCTATAACAATATAAAAATATAAACATGTTAATGGTGTGTGATAACAAAATCAAGAGAGGAGTCAAACAATTTATCAAATGTAAGAAATATAACATCGGGTAAGAAAATATCCAATTATATTTGTGTATAAACTATTAAATGGTAGATTATGATATATAAATTCAATGTATATTTTCTGATTCAATGAAACAAAACAGGTAAAAAAATAGTAAACTCTTAATTATATAAGTGTAACAAGTCAAATAATAGCAACCCTCACTTTATATAAGTCTCACAAGTATTTGTTGTCCATTTAACATGTCTGATTAACAACATGATTTTATGTTGATTCAGTAGAATGATCAAAGTTGAAAAAAAAAACTTTTTTCAAGAAACATTCAAACGAGTTATATTTTCTGATTCAGTACGAAGAGACAAGAAAAATAAGACCCCACTTTATAAAATTCTGTCAAGTATTTGTTATTTTTAAAAGATGTTTTACATTAAATTTGTAGAATACCTTGGATGTAGCCTCTAACTGACTGCCGTGAGTGACCAGGTACATCACCAACTCCAGGTGTCCGTACCGAGCCGCCCACATTAATGGTGTCATTCCAGCCTGTAATATCAACATATAACAGACATCAAAACGTGTGTCATAAACTGGACATTGCGGTGTAATAAATATAAACAAAATATATATCACATGAATCAGTGGTCAAAACTGAATACAATGACCAGTCACACTTTTATTTATATTCTACATAAACAACAAATAAACAACATGTTTTATTTTGAGATGTCAGAACTTCCATCAGAACTGTCAGGTTAAAAAAAACTTTTATCAAAAACATAAACAATATTTATATCAATGGACTCAGCTGGACAAGACAATTAAAATGAGACCCCACTTTATATAACTCTAACAAATATTTGTTGTCCATTAAATCTGTCTGATTAACAATGATTGTAAACGTAGAATGATCAAAGTTTTAAAAAACAACTTTTTTTAAGAAACATTAAAACGAGTAATATTTTCTGATTCAGTACGAAGAGACAAGAAAAATAAGACCCCACTTTATATAATTCTGTCAAGTATTTGTTATTTTTAAAAGATGTTTTACATTAGATCTGTAGAATTAACATTATTTAACTAAAGATGTTAACACAACTTGTTCTCATCAACTTCTCATTAAAATCAGATGTTAACAAAATAATTTTTTGTCAAGAAACAAAATAAAACCTCAACTATCTGATTCAGTTCTGTGTTACGAATAAAATGAGACCCCACTTTATATAATCATAACAAATATGTGTTGTCCATTAAACCTGTCTGATTAACAACATGATTTTATGTAGATTCTGTATAAAGTGATGTTTGGTCAGAGTAAGATGATTATATCTATCATTACCCAGTGGTCTGTAGCGTCTAACTGACTGCCGTGAGTGACTAGGTAAGTCACCACCTTCAGGTGTCCGTACACAGCCGCCCACATTAATGGTGTCCTTCCCAACTGTAATATCAACATATAACAGACATCAAAACTTGTGTCATAAACTGGACAATGTTGTGTAATAAATATAAACAAAATATATATCACATGAATCAGTGGTCAAAACTGAATAAAATGACCAGTCACACTTTTATCTATATTCTACATAAACAACAAATAAACAACATGTTTTATTGTGAGATGTCAGAACTTCCATCAGAACTGTTAGGTTAAAAAAAAAAAATTCAAGAAACATTAAAACGAGTGATATTTTCTGATTCAGTGCGAAGAGACAAGAAAAATAAGACCCCACTTTATATAATTCTGTCAAATATTTCTTATTTTTAAAAGGCATTTTACATTAAATCTGTAGAATTAACATTATCTAACTAAAGATGTTAACACAACTTGTTCTCTTTAACTTCTCATTAAAATCAGATGTTAACAAAATAATTTTTCGTCAGGAAACAAAATAAAACCTTAAAGATCTGATTCAATTCTGTGTTACGAATAAAATGAAGCCCCACTTTATATAATTCTAACAAATATTTGTTGTCCATTAAACCTGTCTGATTAACAACATGATTCTGTGTAGATTCTGTATAAAGTTATGTTTGGTCAGAGTAAGGTGATTATATCTATCATTACCTCTGATGTAGCGTCTAACTGACTGCCGTGAGTGACCAGGTAAGTCACCACCTCCAGGTGTCCTCCCCCAGCCGCCATTATTAATGGTGTCATTCCCAACTGTAATATCAACATATAACAGACATCAAAACTTGTGTCATAAACTGGACAATGTTGTGTAATAAATATAAACAAAATATATATCACATGAATCAGTGGTCAAAACTGAATAAAATGACCAGTCACACTTTTATTTATATTCTACATAAACAACAAATAAACAACATGTTTTATTGTAAGATGTCAGAACTTCCATCAGAACTGTCAGGTTAAAAAAAAAACTTTTTTCTAGAAACACAAACAATATTTATATCAATGGACTCAGCTGGACAAGACAATTAAAATGAGACCCCACTTTATATAATTCTATCAAATATTTGTTGTCCATTAAACCTGTCTGGTTAACAATGATTACGTAGAATGATCAAAGTTAAAAAAAAAATTAAATTCAAGAAACATTAAAACGAGTTATATTTTCTGATTCAGTGCGAAGAGACAAGAAAAATAAGACCTCACTTTATATAATTCTGTCAAATATTTGTTATTTTTAAAAGACGTTTTACATTAGATCTGTAGAATTAACATTATCTGACTAAAGAAGTTAACACAACTTAAATTCTCCCTCGCCCTGCTCGTCCGAATTTAAAGTATTTCTACTCTAAATTCAATTAGGCTTTAAACAAAACAAACACATAAATAGAGTTAGTTGCTCGCAGTAACATTATTATCTTCTCTTGCGATACAAATTTTATTTCACTCTATAATACAAGTTTCTTCGATACAAACAACATAATATAAATACATGTAATAAACATAGCAGCCATTAATGTGACTAACTTCGTACTATACGACCTAACTGCGAGCACCTTCGATACTAATACATTTAAATGCCAAACTTTATATAGTACCCCACCCGTAGAAACCGCCAAAACTTTTCTCGTGCTTTGTACACGTAACATCAGACTTTATAAATAGTACATACTCCTGCAGAACTAGTTCTAAAACTAGTTACACTAATTCCCATCTATATATAATAACTACAAATACCTAAAGGGAAAACCCCAATTTCAAACGAAATGAAATATATTTAAATTCTCCCTCGCCCTGCTCGTCCGAATTTAAAGTATTTCTACTCTAAATTCAATTAGGCTTTAAACAAAACAAACACATAAATAGAGTTAGTTGCTCGCAGTAACATCGAATCAAATGAAATGAAACAGTTCAGAATTATATGCCAAGATTCAAAGATACTACCAACTGACGATGTAAATTGTCCTTAATATAACCATCTTTCGACTGATCTGATGACCATCTACCGTGGGCCTTCAATAATCTATCAGAAACTCCGTTATTAGCTGCTGAGGTAGCACCTCCGCTTCTCAGACTATGCAACCCGAATTTAGATTTATCTAAACCAATGTCTTCCAATGCCTTAAGTAATATCTCACGAGCTCTAGTGTACGATAAGGATGTATTGTTTTTGCTTAGCTTGTATACACCTTGTGATTTCAAAAATGACAAAGACCGAAAAATAAAATAATCAGAATCAGATTCTAAACCAGCTAATTTCAAATAAATGTTTAACCACTTAACAGGACACGTTTCATTCCCGGTCCTAGCAATTATAACCGTGTTTCCTCTTCTATAAATGTCTGTTTTACTCTTATCAATAGTAATCTCAACATGAGAATCATAAAAAACAATGTTGTTTCTTTTTATCTTAGCTAACTCGCTGTAGCGTAAGAAACCGGAAAATCCAAGAAGACATAGTAAACACACTCTTAAATTAGACAAATCGTGTTCGGAGCCGTATCTAGAAACAATTAACTTTAAAATGTCAGTAGTAATAGGCTCTTTTTTGTTGATGGGTTTACTCAAAATTCTACGACCGCCTTCCAAAATATTAGATAACAACTTATCAGAACAAGGATTGTATTTAAAGTTAATGTCATGATACCATTTAATTGAATAAAAATTAGATTCTAAAACGGACACGCCAACACCTTGCTGTATCAGTGAACCGATATATAAACATACTGTAGTTGAATTAGCCGGAGAAGATTCAAGTTGACAATCGGAACACCAAATACGAAATTTTCCAAAATAAAATTTATACTTTTTAACAGTAGATTTTGAGCTAGACGCTTCCACAATTGATGGCAATGCACTGACAATTTTGGCAAATCTAGAATCATTGGCTAATTCTTCGAACTGTTTCCATTGAGTCTGTAAATAGAAAAAACCCAATTAAAATCTTTATACATACATGTATCTTAACATTAAAGTTCTATTAATATATACATCTCATATCTACATACATCATCCTCTAATCACACTGTGTGATTCTTTATGTTACACTGTGCAACATAGCTCGTGAAAGTTCATACATAATCCATCATAACACTGTATATTATACCACAGAACAACTGTATTGTTCACCCGTAAACATTTCACACTGTGTGACATACACATATATAATTGTATCTAAATAGATAATCATCTAAATTTCTAAGTTGTAAAATCAACTAACAACACTAACACATTACTGTTAAATGGTTGCTTAGCAAAGATACTGTTTTCGTCCGATCCTTTTATAAAAAATGATTTCGGATTTCTGTACTCACGAAAATCTTTAATATAGTCTTTATATTCATATGTTAAACGATTCACAATCATAGGCCAATACACAGCTGATTTCCACTTAGGTATTACTAATGCACCTTTTGCCTTGCATATAAGCATATAATTAATAACCCTAGTAATCAAATAAATAGGAGGAACTATCCAGTTATTAAATGCTGACCAGTCATATGCAAATGCATCAACACCGGAAGTACCAGGTGTAAAAAACTTTGAGAAGAACCTAGATACTTTTTTATTTCTACTGTCAGCAAATAAATCACAATTGAATGGACCCCATAATCTATCAAAATATTTAAAAATAATATCTGAAACACCCCAATCATCAAAATCGAAAATTTTGCTCAATTCATCAGCTTGAATATTCTTATCTCTCGGGATCCATTCAATTTCTAATACAATATTGTTATCTAAACATATATTAAAAACATCTAAAGCTATGTCCTGAAGCTCTGACTTCATACTACCTTTTTTAATAATCTTAGTCACATTCTGATTATCGGTGTAAATTTTTACAAGTTTTCCACTCAATTGATTATGTACAGACTGTAAAATATTGCTTACTGCTTTTAATTCTCTCCAAGTTGAACTCTTGGTTTTTTCTGATTTATCCCACATAAAATGAGCGACATTATTTGAACCTACAATATAACCAGCACCTGCATATTCGCTGGCATCAGAAAAAACAATTCTCTCAGGCATTCTATGAAAATATGAAATATGCCTAAAACTAACTTTTTCACAGTAAAAATACCAAAATCTAAGTTCTTGAATAACATTTTCATTCAAATATACAAAAGAATCCCAATAATCTCTACAACAAATAGTCATATGTAAATGTCTTGTCATAATTTGACAAATACTGCCTAATGCTGGTAACATAGAAATTATTTTTCCACACACTTTAGCTAAATTTCTACAAGTGATATGTATATTACATTCAAATAAAGCAGATATTATGTTTTTTAAATTCTCAAATTTTTTCACAGGTATTTCTAAAGTTCCATCTTTTAAATTCCAATTAAAACCTAGCCATTCCATAATTTGAACAGGTGTCCATACACTCTTTTTATTATTTACAACGAAACCAGATTTTTCTAGATCACTTTTAACCTGTAAAGCCATATTTTCACACATTTCTGAATTTTCTGCAGTTCCCCACCCGTCATCTAAATAAACCACAATAGGAATACTCATTGCTCTCCAATATTTTACTAAAACTCTAAGCGTTTTAGTAAAAATGTGACCTGCTGATGACAAACCGAAAGGCAAAACTGTGAAAGTAAAAAATCTGGTTTTATTGCCGAATTTCCATGAAAAACCTAAAAATTTTTGATGATCATAATGCACATCTAAGTGATGATAACCATGCCTTAAATCAAATTTATACATGTATTTTGAATTATGTGCAAAAGATAATGCTTCATTAACACCTTCAAATTTAACCTTTTGTTTTTCAACGTATTTGTTTACATGTCTTAAATCTAGTACAAGTCTTATTTTACCTGAGCTTTGTACCGAAACAGTTAACGGATTTACTACAAAAGGTGGACACTCTACTTCATTAATACAATTGGTAGTAAGAAGTTCATCTATTGACTTTTCAACAAAAGTGGCATGCTTAAGAGCTGATTTGTTATTAGGTAAATAAATACAACATGGTTCAATATTAAATGGAATACGATAGCCAAATTCTATAGTATTTAAGATAAAATCATTTGCCTGTAAAACAGATTTCCAAAAAGACACACTATGTTTTAAATTCCCTTTAACGTTAATAACTTGATCTCCAGATTTAATTTCATAATTGTTAATAAAGTCAAAATTATACTCAACTCCATTCGTAGTATCTTCATCTAACGTCGGTTCTTTACTGTGACTTTTCTTGTTCCTTTGGGGCCGTGCTGACTGTTGCTGACGGACTTGCCTTGAATGGACAGTATCTGGCGAAATGTCCTTGTTGATTGCAATAGAAGCATTTCCCGGATCTGTTCTGCGACTGACCTGCATTTTCTCCGAATCCACTGTTTTGACTAATCCCACGAAAAAAATTCTTTGCGTTGAATTTATTTCCACTTTCTGTAGGTTTATTGCTGGGCCGATCATACGGTTTTGAACTTTTCCTTTTTCTAGAAGCACTGGCAATAGCGGAACGCAAATTGGCTGCATCATCCTTATCGTCAGCCAAAGGACTATCAAGATATTCATTAACGGTGTCCCATCCATGTTTGTCGGCGATTTTCACAATTTTGTTCCTCTTCCGCAAGGTTTCTTTCTCTTCTGCTAACACCTCCAACGCCTGAACGTACGATTTGGACCTTATCAGTTTCTCTATTCTTGAAATCGTGTCGGACCTTTCTGTATTAAATAAGTACTGAATGCGATGTCCCTCTCTCTTGAAAACGAAATCTGGAGTCGAAACACCGGTTGACTTCACTGGTTGTATAAATTGGTTTTCGAAATGTTTGATTAAATTAACCTTCTGCTGTTCTAGAGCGTTCGTTAAAACTGTTGAAAACAACGATACGGCACCATCAGTAGACAACTCGGTATTTGATGTACTCTCTTTACTTTTGGACGGTCTCAAATCATCATGGTCGGAACCAGTATCGGACATCATAAACGTAAATTAATGTGACTAACTTCGTACTATACGACCTAACTGCGAGCACCTTCGATACTAATACATTTAAATGCCAAACTTTATATAGTACCCCACCCGTAGAAACCGCCAAAACTTTTCTCGTGCTTTGTACACGTAACATCAGACTTTATAAATAGTACATACTCCTGCAGAACTAGTTCTAAAACTAGTTACACTAATTCCCATCTATATATAATAACTACAAATACCTAAAGGGAAAACCCCAATTTCAAACGAAATGAAATATATTTGTTATCATCAACTTCTCATTAAAATCAGATGTTTACAAAATAATTTTTCATCACGAAACAAAATAAAACCTTAACGATCTGATTCAGTTCTGTGTTACGAATAAAATGAGAACCCCCTTTATATAATTCTAACAAATATGTGTTGTCCATTAAACCTGTCTGATTAACAGTATTTTGTGTCGATTCAAAAAAATGATCAAAGCTTAGAAAATATTTAGTGGTATTTCCATGTAAAATGTTGGGTGTCTACCAGCTGCTTCATATCATATGAGTTGTTGTGTATAAGGGTAATATAGCAATGGTGTATGTTTGTGGTAAGTATAAGGGTAATATAGCAATGGTGTATGTTTGTGGTGAGTATAAGGGTAATATAGCAATGGTGTATGTTTGTGGTGAGTATAAGGGTAATATAGCAATGGTGTATGTTTGTGGTGAGAATAAGGGTAATATAGCAATGGTGTATGTTTGTGGTGAGTATAAGGGTAATATAGCAATGGTGTATGTTTGTGGTGAGTATAAGGGTAATATAGCAATGGTGTATGTTTGTGGTGAATATAAGGGTAATATAGCAATGGTGTATGTTTGTGGTGAGTATAAGAGTAATATAGCAATGGTGTATGTTTGTGGTGAATATAAGGGTAATATAGCAATGGTGTATGTTTGTGGTGAGTATAAGGGTAATATAACAATGGTGTATGTTTGTGTTGAGTATAAGGGTAATATAGCAATGGTGTATGTTTGTGGTGAGTATAAGGGTAATATAGCAATGGTGTATGTTTGTGGTGAATATAAGGGTAATATAGCAATGGTGTATGTTTGTGGTGAGTATAAGGGTAATATAACAATGGTGTATGTTTGTGTTGAGTATAAGGCTAATATATATAGCAACGGTGTATGTTTGTGGTGAGAATAAGGGTAATATAGCAATGGTGTATGTTTGTGGTGAGTATAAAGGTAATATAGCAATGGTGAATGTTTGTGGTGAGTATAAGGGTAATATAGCAATGGCGTATGTTTGTGGTGAGTATAAGGGTGATATAGCAATGGTGTATGTTTGTGGTGAGTATAAGGGTAATATAGCAATGGTGTATGTTTGTGGTGAGTATAAGGGTGATATAGCAATGGTGTATGTTTGTGGTGAGTATAAGGGTAATATAGCAATGGTGTATGTTTGTGGTGAGTATAAGGGTGATATAGCAATGGTGTATGTTTGTGGTGAGTATAAGGGTGATATAGCAATGGTGTATATTTGTGGTGAGTATAAGGGTAGTATAGCAATGGTGAATGTTTGTGGTGAGTATAAAGGTAATATAGCAATGGTGAATGTTTGTGGTGAGTATTAGGGTAATATAGCAATGGCGTATGTTTGTGTTGAGTATAAGGGTAATATAGCAATGGTGTATGTTTGTGGTGGGTATAAGGGTGATATAGCAATGGTGTATGTTTGTGGTGAGTATAAGGGTAATATAGCAATGGTGTATGTTTGTGGTGAGTATAAGGGTGATATAGCAATGGTGTATGTTTGTGGTGAGTATAAGGGTAATATAGCAATGGTGTATGTTTTTGGTGAGTATAAGTAAAGAACTGCAATAAGCCAAGTTTATTTTTTTCAAGTTTGCATTGCCTATAAGTGTGATATGTCACTTGTTTGTGATGAGTGTAATAATGGCATTGCTATGTCACATGTTGCTGTTGATTATAGGAGTGCCAATGCAACGTCACATGCTGGTGTTGAGTATAATAGTGTCACTGCTATGTCACATGCTGGTGTTGAGTATAAGAGTGTCATTGCTATGTCACATGCTGGTGTTGAGTATAAGAATGTCATTGTTATGTCACATGTTGGTGTTGAGGTAAAGGGTGTCAGTGATATGTCACATGCTGGTGTTTAGGTAAAGAATGTCATTGCTATGTCACATATTGGTGTTGACTATAAGAGTGTCATTGCTATGCCACATGTTGGTGTTGAGTATCAGAATGTCATTGCTATGTCATATGTTGGTGTTGACTATAAGATTGCCATTGCTATGTCACATGTTGGTGTTGAGTATAAGAGTGTCAATGCTATGTCACGTGTTGATGTTGAGGTAAAGAGTTTCATTGCTATGTCACATGTTGGTGTTGAGGTAAAAAGTTTCATTGCTATGTCACATGCTGGTCTTAACTATAAGAGTGTCATTGCTATGTCACATAATTGTGATGAGTGTAATAATGTCATTGTTATGTCAACTGTTGGTGTTGACTATAAGTTGTATACAGTAAGAAAGTATCAGACAGCAACCCTTTGACATACACACTGGATAGGTATTTATCAGTGTAATGAAATAAATCACAATATTTCAGTTGTATACAGTAAGAAAGTATCAGACAGCAACTCTTTGACATACAAACTGGAGTGGTATTCATCAGTGTAATGAAGTTAATCACAATATTTCAGTTGTATACAGTAAGAAAGTATCAGACAGCAACTCTTTGACATACAGACTGGAGTGGTATTCATCAGTGTAATGAAGTTAATCACAATATTTCAGTTGTATACAGTAAGAAAGTATCAGACAGCAACTCTTTGACATACAAACTGGAGTGGTATTCATCAGTGTAATGAAGTTAATCACAATATTTCAGTTGTATAGAGTAAGAAAGTATCAGACAGCAACTCTTTGACATACAAACTGGAGTGGTATTCATCAGTGTAATGAAGTTAATCACAATATTTCTGTTGTATACAGTAAGAAAGTATCAGACAGCAACCTTTTAACATACAAACTGGAGTGGTATTCATCAGTGTAATGAAGTTAATCACACTATTTCAGTTGTATACAGTAAGAAAGTATCAGACAGCAACTCTTTGACATACAAACTGGAGTGGTATTCATCAGTGTAATGAAGTTAATCACAATATTTCAGTTGTATAGAGTAAGAAAGTATCAGACAACAACTCTTTGACATACAAACTGGAGTGGTATTCATCAGTGTAATGAAGTTAATCACAATATTTCAGTTGTATACAGTAAGAAAGTATCAGACAGCAACTCTTTGACATAAAACTGGAGTGGTATTCATCAGTGTAATGAAGTTAATCACAATATTTCAGTTGTATACAGTAAGAAAGTATCAGACAGCAACTCTTTGACATACAAACTGGAGTGGTATTCATCAGTGTAATGAAGATAATCACAATATTTCAGTTGTATACAGTAAGAAAGTATCAGACAGCAACCCTTTGACATACAAACTGGAGTGGTATTCATCAGTGTAATGAAGTTAATCACAATATTTCAGTTGTATACAGTAAGAAAGTATCAGACAGCAACCCTTTGACATACAAACTGGAGTGGTATTCATCAGTGTAATGAAGTAAATCACAATATTTCAGTTGTATAGAGTAAGAAAGTATCAGACAGCAACCCTTTGACATACATACTGGAGTGGTATTCATCAGTGTAATGAAGTAAATCACAATATTTCAGTTTTATACAGTAAGAAAGTATCAGACAGCAACCCTTTGACATACAAACTGGAGTGGTATTCATCAGTGTAATGAAGTTAATCACAATATTTCAGTTGTATACAGTAAGAAAGTATCAGACAGCAACCCTTTAACATACAAACTGGAGTGGTATTCATCAGTGTAATGAAGTTAATCACAATATTTCAGTTGTATACAGTAAGAAAGTATCAGACAGCAACCCTTTAACATACAAACTGGAGTGGTATTCATCAGTGTAATGAAGTAAATCACAATATTTCAGTTGTATACAGTAAGAAAGTATCAGACAGCAACTCTTTGACATACAAACTGGAGTGGTATTCATCAGTGTAATGAAGTAAATCACAATATTTCAGTTGTATACAGTAAGAAAGTATCAGACAGCAACTCTTTGACATACAAACTGGAGTGGTATTCATCAGTGTAATGAAGTAAATCACAATATTTCAGTTGTATACAGTAAGAAAGTATCAGACAGCAACCCTTTAACATACAAACTGGAGTGGTATTCATCAGTGTAATGAAATAAATCACAATATTTCAGTTGTATACAGTAAGAAAGTATCAGACAGCAACTCTTTGACATACAAACTGGAGTGGTATTCATCAGTGTAATGAAGTTAATCACAATATTTCAGTTGTATACAGTAAGAAAGTATCAGACAGCAACTCTTTGACATACAAACTGGAGTGGTATTCATCAGTGTAATGAAGTTAATCACAATATTTCAGTTGTATACAGTAAGAAAGTATCAGACAGCAACTCTTTGACATACAAACTGGAGTGGTATTCATCAGTGTAATGAAGTTAATCACAATATTTCAGTTGTATACAGTAAGAAAGTATCAGACAGCAACTCTTTGACATACAAACTGGAGTGGTATTCATCAGTGTAATGAAGTTAATCACAATATTTCAGTTGTATACAGTAAGAAAGTATCAGACAGCAACTCTTTGACATACAAACTGGAGTGGTATTCATCAGTGTAATTAAGTTAATCACAATATTTCAGTTGTATAGAGTAAGAAAGTATCAGACAGCAACTCTTTGACATACAAACTGGAGTGGTATTCATCAGTGTAATGAAGTTAATCACAATATTTCAGTTGTATACAGTAAGAAAGTATCAGACAGCAACCCTTTAACATACAAACTGGAGTGGTATTCATCAGTGTAATGAAGTTAATCACAATATTTCAGTTGTATACAGTAAGAAAGTATCAGACAGCAACTCTTTGACATACAAACTGGAGTGGTATTCATCAGTGTAATGAAGTTAATCACAATATTTCAGTTGTATAGAGTAACAAAGTATCAGACAGCAACTCTTTGACATACAAACTGGAGTGGTATTCATCAGTGTAATGAAGTTAATCACAATATTTCAGTTGTATAGAGTAAGAAAGTATCAGACAGCAACTCTTTGACATACAAACTGGAGTGGTATTCATCCGTGTAATGAAGTTAATCACAACATTTCAGTTGTATACAGTAAGAAAGTATCAGACAGCAACCCTTTAACATACAAACTGGAGTGGTATTCATCAGTGTAATGAAGTTAATCACAATATTTCAGTTGTATACAGTAAGAAAGTATCAGACAGCAACCCTTTGACATACAAACTGGAGTGGTATTCATCAGTGTAATGAAGTAAATCACAATATTTCAGTTGTATACAGTAAGAAAGTATCAGACAGCAACTCTTTGACATACAAACTGGAGTGGTATTCATCAGTGTAATGAAGTTAATCACAATATTTCAGTTGTATACAGTAAGAAAGTATCAGACAGCAACTCTTTGACATACAAACTGGAGTGGTATTCATCAGTGTAATGAAGTTAATCACAATATTTCAGTTGTATACAGTAAGAAAGTATCAGACAGTAACTCTTTGACATACAAACTGGAGTGGTATTCATCAGTGTAATGAAGTTAATCACAATATTTCAGTTGTATAGAGTAAGAAAGTATCAGACAGCAACTCTTTGACATACAAACTGGAGTGGTATTCATCAGTGTAATGAAGTTAATCACAATATTTCAGTTGTATACAGTAAGAAAGTATCAGACAGCAACCCTTTAACATACAAACTGGAGTGGTATTCATCAGTGTAATGAAGTTAATCACAATATTTCAGTTGTATACAGTAAGAAAGTATCAGACAGCAACCCTTTGACATACAAACTGGAGTGGTATTCATCAGTGTAATGAAGTAAATCACAATATTTCAGTTGTATACAGTAAGAAAGTATCCGACAGCAACCCTTTGACATACAAACTGAAGTCGTATTCATCAGTGTAATGAAGTTAATCACAATATTTCAGTTGTATACAGTAAGAAAGTATCAGACAGCAACCCTTTGACATACACACTGAAGTGGTATTCATCAGTGTAATGAAGTTAATCACAATATTTCAGTTGTATACAGTAAGAAAGTATCAGACAGCAACCCTTTGACATACAAACTGGAGTGGTATTCATCAGTGTAATGAAGTAAATCACAATATTTCAGTTGTATACAGTAAGAAAGTATCAGACAGCAACCCTTTGACATACAAACTGGAGTGGTATTAATCAGTGTAATGAAGTAAATCACAATATTTCAGTTGTATACAGTAAGAAAGAATCAGACAGCAACCCTTTGACATACAAACTGGAGTGGTATTCATCAGTGTAATGAAATAAATCACAATATTTCAGTTGTATACAGTAAGAAAGTATCAGACAGCAACCCTTTAACATACAAACTGGAGAGGTATTCATCAGTGTAATGAAGTAAATCACAATATTTCAGTTGTATACAGTAAGAAAGTATCAGACAGCAACCCTTTGACATACAAACTGGAGTGGTATTCATCAGTGTAATGAAGTAAATCACAATATTTCAGTTGTATAGAGTAAGAAAGTATCAGACAGCAACCCTTTGACATACAAACTGGAGTGGTATTCATCAGTGTAATGAAGTAAATCACAATATTTCAGTTGTATACAGTAAGAAAGTATCAGACAGCAACCCTTTGACATACAAACTGGAGTGGTATTCATCAGTGTAATGAAGTAAATCACAATATTTCAGTTGTATAGAGTAAGAAAGTATCAGACAGCAACTCTTTGACATACAAACTGGAGTGGTATTCATCAGTGTAATGAAGTAAATCACAATATTTCAGTTGTATAGAGTAAGAAAGTATCAGACAGCAACCCTTTGACATACAAACTGGAGTGGTATTCATCAGTGTAATGAAGTAAATCACAATATTTCAGTTGTATAGAGTAAGAAAGTACCAGACAGCAACCCTTTGACATACAAACTGGAGTGGTATTCATCAGTGTAATGAAGTACATCACAATATTTCAGTTTTATACGGTAAGAAAGTATCAGACAGCAACCCTTTGACATACAAACTGGAGTGGTATTCATCAGTGTAATGAAGTAAATCACAATATTTCAGTTGTATAGAGTAAGAAAGTATCAGACAGCAACTCTTTGACATACAAACTGGAGTGGTATTCATCAGTGTAATGAAGTAAATCACAATATTTCAGTTGTATAGAGTAAGAAAGTATCAGACAGCAACTCTTTGACATACAAACTGGAGTGGTATTCATCAGTGTAATGAAGTAAATCACAATATTTCAGTTGTATAGAGTAAGAAAGTATCAGACAGCAACTCTTTGACATACAAACTGGAGTGGTATTCATCAGTGTAATGAAGTAAATCACAATATTTCAGTTGTATAGAGTAAGAAAGTATCAGACAGCAACCCTTTGACATACAAACTGGAGTGGTATTCATCAGTGTAATGAAGTAAATCACAATATTTCAGTTGTAAACAGTAAGAAAGTATCAGACAGCAACTCTTTGACATACAAACTGGAGTGGTATTCATCAGTGTAATGAAGTTAATCACAATATTTCAGTTGTATAGAGTAAGAAAGTATCAGACAGCAACCCTTTGACATACAAACTGGAGTGGTATTCATCAGTGTAATGAAGTAAATCACAATATTTCAGTTTTATACAGTAAGAAAGTATCAGACAGCAACCCTTTGACATACAAACTGGAGTGGTATTCATCAGTGTAATGAAGTAAATCACAATATTTTAGTTGTATACAGTAAGAAAGTATCAGACAGCAACCCTTTGACATACAAACTGGAGTGGTATTCATCAGTGTAATGAAGTAAATCACAATATTTCAGTTGTATAGAGTAAGAAAGTATCAGACAGCAACCCTTTGACATACATACTGGAGTGGTATTCATCAGTGTAATGAAGTAAATCACAATATTTCAGTTTTATACAGTAAGAAAGTATCAGACAGCAACCCTTTGACATACAAACTGGAGTGGTATTCATCAGTGTAATGAAGTAAATCACAATATTTCAGTTGTATAGAGTAAGAAAGTATCAGACAGCAACCCTTTGACATACAAACTGGAGTGGTATTCATCAGTGTAATGAAGTAAATCACAATATTTCAGTTGTATAGAGTAAGAAAGTACCAGACAGCAACCCTTTGACATACAAACTGGAGTGGTATTCATCAGTGTAATGAAGTACATCACAATATTTCAGTTTTATACGGTAAGAAAGTATCAGACAGCAACCCTTTGACATACAAACTGGAGTGGTATTCATCAGTGTAATGAAGTAAATCACAATATTTCAGTTGTATAGAGTAAGAAAGTATCAGACAGCAACTCTTTGACATACAAACTGGAGTGGTATTCATCAGTGTAATGAAGTAAATCACAATATTTCAGTTGTATAGAGTAAGAAAGTATCAGACAGCAACTCTTTGACATACAAACTGGAGTGGTATTCATCAGTGTAATGAAGTAAATCACAATATTTCAGTTGTATAGAGTAAGAAAGTATCAGACAGCAACTCTTTGACATACAAACTGGAGTGGTATTCATCAGTGTAATGAAGTAAATCACAATATTTCAGTTGTATAGAGTAAGAAAGTATCAGACAGCAACCCTTTGACATACAAACTGGAGTGGTATTCATCAGTGTAATGAAGTAAATCACAATATTTCAGTTGTAAACAGTAAGAAAGTATCAGACAGCAACTCTTTGACATACAAACTGGAGTGGTATTCATCAGTGTAATGAAGTTAATCACAATATTTCAGTTGTATAGAGTAAGAAAGTATCAGACAGCAACCCTTTGACATACAAACTGGAGTGGTATTCATCAGTGTAATGAAGTAAATCACAATATTTCAGTTGTATATAGTAAGAAAGTATCAGACAGCAACCCTTTGACATACAAACTGGAGTGGTATTCATCAGTGTAATGAAGTAAATCACAATATTTTAGTTGTATACAGTAAGAAAGTATCAGACAGCAACCCTTTGACATACAAACTGGAGTGGTATTCATCAGTGTAATGAAGTAAATCACAATATTTCAGTTGTATAGAGTAAGAAAGTATCAGACAGCAACCCTTTGACATACATACTGGAGTGGTATTCATCAGTGTAATGAAGTAAATCACAATATTTCAGTTTTATACAGTAAGAAAGTATCAGACAGCAACCCTTTGACATACAAACTGGAGTGGTATTCATCAGTGTAATGAAGTAAATCACGATATTTCAGTTGTATAGAGTAAGAAAGTATCAGACAGCAACCCTTTGACATACAAACTGGAGTGGTATTCATCAGTGTAATGAAGTAAATCACAATATTTTAGTTGTATACAGTAAGAAAGTATCAGACAGCAACCCTTTGACATACAAACTGGAGTGGTATTCATCAGTGTAATGAAGTAAATCACAATATTTTAGTTGTATACAGTAAGGAAGTATCAAACAGCAACTTTTGACATACAAAATGGAGTGGTATGAAGTATTTCATGTTTGTTTGTGGCTGCTGTTTGTCTTTTTGTCTGGCCATGGCATTCTTCTTCTACTTCATGTACTTAATGTGGTTTTTCATTTTTTTACTTGGGTATTGGTGTTGAATACAGGAGCTGTATATGTTGGTGGTGTGTAATGATGTTTCACACTGTTTTTGTTGAATACAAGAGTTCTATATACATTCAGGTTGCGTAATGATGTTTCTTAATATTTTGAGACTAGGGTATTTGCAATAACTAAAAATTAACATTCAACCACGGAAAATAAACAGGAGTAACATTTGACTGATTCAAATTGTGTGTACTATATAATAAATAACTTTATATGTGCTAAACATTTTTATTTACTTACTATACGATCTCTACATTCCAAGTTAGCTCTGTTCTTTACACATAATTCTACCTCTTTTATATTCCCCTCCTTTGCAGCTGTAAGAAGTTTCTGTAAGCAAAACAAAGCTTTTACATTTTCCTCTAGAACATACAAATGTATTATAAATGTAATAATTGAATTTAACAAGCTACATTTTTTCAGTTTCAACAGTTTATACCAAATACAGTGATTACCAAGAAGGAGTGAAATTGTTGTCTATAATTTCTTTTTTAAGAAAAGTCTGTAGACAATTGTATTGTGCATCAGTTTTGAGATCAGTCTAAGTTTTTGTTGAGGTTTGTGTTGCTCGGTCTTTAGTTTTCTATGTAATGTTTTGAATATAAAAAGAAAATGTGGTATGATTGCCAATGAGACAATTCTACAAAATAGACAAAATGACACAGAAAATATCAACTATAGGTCACTGTACAGCCTTCAACAATGATCAAAGCCCATATGGCATAGTCAGCTATAAATGGCCCTGAAATAACTAATGTAGACTGTTGAATTTTGATTGTTTCTCATTTTTTTCATGGCGTTGTCAGATTCTCTTCGACTTAAAAAGTTGTGAATGTCCTACACTATCTTACGTTTCTTTTTTTTTGGTCTCCTGGAATTTTGTATATTGAAATTCTGTTCACTGTAGTCATTTTGATTTCTCCTGCTCTCCCCCTGAGAATACTGCACGCCTGTATCTTTATGTACAAATTATAGACAACATAGGTCACATGACATAGGTCACATGACACTGACTGACTCTGAGAATATTACACACCTGTATCTTTATGTACATTTTATAGACAACATAAGTCACATGACATAGGTCACATGACACTGACTGACTCTGAGAATACTGCACGCCTGTCTCTATGTAAAGTTTATAGACAACATTGGTCACATGCTATAGGTCACATGACACTGACTGACTCTGAGAATAATGCATGCCTGTATCTTTATGTACAGTTTGTAGACAACATAGATCACATGACATACATTTTGTAGGTCACATGACACTGACTGACTCTGAGAATACTACACGCCTGTAACTTTATGTAGAGTTTGTAGACAACATAGGTCACATGACATAAGTCACATGACATTGTCTGACTCTGAGAATACTACAGGCCTGTAACTTTATGTACAGTTTATAGACAACATAGGTCACATGAGACTGACTGACACTGAGAATACTACACGCCTGTAACTTTATGTACATTTTATAGACAACATAGGTCACATGACATAAGTCACATGACAATGACTTTTAAGAAGAAAAACTTACCTCATCCCAACTTGCCATTATATCCTGTAAAGGAAAATGAAATTATTGTGTATTTATAAAAATAAAGAGATATGATTACCAATGAGACAACTATCCACTTAAGTTCAAATGAAGTGGATGTAAGCAATTATAGGCAACGGTACGGCCTTCAACAATAAGAACAAGAGGCTGTCAAGTGACAGCAAACTGGATTTTCCTGCATACAATGTAGGTCAAACCCTGAATAGTTGAACAAGTATGGACACAACATTTAAGATTTTAACAGCTCTGAATTTGGATTCTGATTGAATATTTATAATATCTAGATTATTTTCTAATTAAGAGGGAATGCCAAAAACCATCAAGCTTCCTCCCTAAAATTTATTGAAAGTACATTTTTAATTAATAATGAAAATGATATTTGCAAATCTGAAACACAAACAGGATCATGTAAAAAAATAAACATTAACACACACAGGGAAAAAAAATATCACATAACAACTGTGACATCTTCCTTCATAACACACATGACTTTAAAAAAAAGTCAAAAAGAAATTTTGATGTTATCATTACTCAGGTCAGGAACACTACCTTATATGGAAATGCATGAATTAGCATACTTATGTTCTCGCACGTGTAATTGTTTATTTACGTGTGACGCAATTTATTGTTACCTGTTTTTTTTATCAATCCACTAAATGAGCAACAATGCATTATGGACTACTACCTGTTTACAATCAACCAAGAACACGTGCTACTTACTTAAATACCACACATTTTGTCGTGCAATGCGGGATTAACAATTTCGCTTAGTTTTTCATTTTTTGTATCCACATTTATAGTTCGTGATATAAAGTATTCGTTCCATGCTCAGATTAATGAAGAGTTCTTTCTATGCTGAGAAAAAGTGTTTGATTTACCAGATATATAGCTATTCACGTCTTTGATGATGACATGCAGAATTCATGTATTTGTCCACAAGACAGCAACGAAACAACAGTGAAAAACACAATTACACATCAGACAAACATACAAGTGTAAAGTTAGCCGTCGATTACAGCCGATGCTAATATTCATGAGTGCAGAAACTTTCGTATAGATAGTTAAGGAGAAATGTGTGATCCATGAATTTTGTGTTCATACAAAAGACGAAGACTAAGAGTTTGTCAAGTATCTGATGGGGTCACTAAACTTTTTGAGTTTAAAAATATATATTGCACCTACTTTTATTTTTAAAAAGTAATTTAAATCGAGGACAAAATGTGTTTATATATTTATCTTTAAGAGACAATAGCGTATACTCATCAATCGTGGCCATTAATAGCCGACTATACGGTATGGGGTTTTCTCATTGTTGAAAGCGTTACAGTTGCCTATCATTACTTACATCCACTTTATTTGTGCTTAAGTGGATAGTTGTCCCATTTGGCAATCATACCCCATCTCCTTATTTTTGTATATAAACATCCCTCAGAAGTTCGGGTTTCCATTATAAAGTATTTACATACATCACACAGTTGCCTATCATTACTTACATCCACTTTATTTGTGCTTAAGTGGATAGTTGTCCCATTTGGCAATCATACCCCATCTCCTTATTTTTGTATATAAACATCCCTCAGAAGTTCGGGTTTCCATTATAAAGTATTTACATACATCACAGTGTTTACTAAAAAGTATTGGTTTTTGACATATTTCAGTATTTGGCACTTTCAAACTGTTCCCTTTGCTCTGACGGTAGTGGAAAACAACTGTTGTTTCATATGGTTTTCGTCTTTGCTAAGATTTTTTTTCAAATGGAGATATAAGAATTTTTTTTAAATTTTTAACGGACTCAGACTCGAACATTTGTCAATCTTAATAAAATCATTAATGATGTTATCCATGTTTATGTTCGACAACGTTGGAAATTTGATGTTTTGTGAAAATTGCACCTTTACACCGAAACCTACTATATTTCTTTTATGCATTGGATATAAAAATTTCTATTTTTGTATATAAAATAAGGCCGTTTTTTTTATGTTATTTTACACAAATAATGTTTGGTCCCTTTATAGCTTACTTTTCAGCAACGAACCTATGATTGATTACTTTACTAGATTGTGTATTGAATGGAAAGATATCTCAATTGGCACTCATACATCATCGTCATATTTCTAACTTAATCATGTTAATAGGTAATATTGCACCCACTATGATCCAGAGGATTTATATAATCAGAGATATTGCACAGGACAGCAGCCGAACGATAAAAATACCTATGACGGACTCTGCTGTTGTCTGTTCTATAGTCAGGTTGTTGTCTCTTTGACACATTCCCAATTTCCATTCTCAATTTTATGCATCGAGTGATGAAACTATACAAAATATGTTAAGCTATTTACCGTCCGAGCTTTAATAACACTTATTTTTAGCATACTGAATATTATGATGTTCAGATCCTGATAAAAAGTTTACACATCCAGTACATATAAAAGTGTTGCTGTGCCAGTTTTTGTGTTTTTCGAGGCAGAAATGTTTTTGGAATGACATTATATATGTTTTAAAGAGATTACAAAATTTTCATACTTGACAGTAATCATTTCATACGAAATTTCACGGTTTCACGTCGTGAAATTATTGCACAGGTACAATGCATAACAATGGAAAAAAACCTGTTTAACTACTTTTACAAGGCGAGAAAGAAAGTTGAACAGTGAAGCTCGTCAGCAATACTTTTTCAATCTGAGCATGCAAACTGAAGATTATGTGATTTTAAAGAAACGTGTTAAAGTAAAGTCCCTTACTTATTACAATACATTTAAATACCCAAAGTGAAATCTGTTGGTATGATTTCTACAACCGTCAATATAAGATTACATGTGGGTCTTCGTCAAACTGTTATTGCAACTTCAGCATGTTATAGTCTGTCTTCAAGGCCTTAATGCCACTTTATATTCATACCCCTTCTGCCACCAGTCAATCAGAATCTGAAAAAAAAGTTTTAAAATTTAAAACATGTAAACAGATTAATTAGAATAGAGAATGGAAACAAGGAATGTGTCAAAGAGACAAAAACCAAACCAGAGAGCAGAGACAGCCAAAGGCCAACAATGGGTCATTAACACAGCGAGGAAAATTCTGCACCCAGAGGCACACTTGATCTGGCCCCTAAAGGCTAAACAATAATGATTACTAGTTCAGCAAAGTAAACCTGGGAAAGGCAAATATGTTTGTTATTTGTAAAATAAATCATAAATATTTTAATTTTAAGTGGCCTCTAGGGAACTCTTGAAACTGTGCGCAGAAACTAAATGCATAGCCATGATAACTAATTTTTTAATGAAATTGATACATTTTTCATTAACCATGGTAAATCAATGAGACAAGGCTTTTAAGGGATAAACTTAGCTGTTATAACAAGGCTTAGTTATTTAAGGCATGTAACTTACTATAAATGAGAAACTTGGAAATTACTGGGAAGCTTGCGCAGAACTTCATTACATGCTCTGATCATATTTCTTACAATAAATTAAAATACATTGTAATCAAGCATGTATATGTCTGAGCAAATGATTTGGAGTGATGAAGAGAAGCTGATAACACCCTTTAGTTATTACAGACATACATGTACTTTTTCTGTAATAACATAGGTGTACTATGCATGATTCACTACAAACTGCTCAGAGTCTGAATTGACCAGTTTTTGTGCTCGACCAGTAAAATCGAGCACACATTTTACTCGACTAGTCTCGACATTGTCTCGACTGGACTTAACTGTACTTAAGTGTACTCGACTAGGTCTCGACTTTACTTAATTAGTCTGAAATGGTCTTGACCAAGGCTCGACCTGTCTCGACCTGTCTTGACTAGTCTCGACTCAGTCTGAACCAGTCTCGACCTGTCTCGACTAGTCTTGACCTTCAAATTTAGTTTTGACTGGTATAAAGAAGCCCATCTAACTAAATTAAATATTGATCTTACAAAATTCAAGCTTATTAGGTAGTTTGATTACTGGCTGTGAAATAAAATTTAAATAAATGTACAATAGGTAAAAATATTTTTTTTTATATAAATTCAGATAGGCATCTTTAAATTTTCTTATAACTTTTTCAAATCAACTTGGATTGTCATCAAACTATGCAGCTATCTTAGATATATATCAATCTTACTGAATCCCATTTCATTTACTTTTTTATTGTATTGCTGTAAAATTTAAGAATTAAAGAAATGTTGGTAAAGAAAGCTAGGATTTGCAATTCAGACAAAATAGAGATAGTACACTTTAAATTTTCTAATATCTTTTTCAAAATAACTTGGATTTTCATCAAATTATGCAGCTATCTTAGATATATATCAAGCTTACTGAATCCCATTTCATTTACTTTTTTGTTGTATTGCTGTAAAATTTAAGAATTAAAGTCATCTCGGTAAAAAAAAGCTAGGATTTGTAATTCAGACAAAATAGAGATAGGCATCTTTAATTTTTTTAATAACTTTTTCAAATCAACTTGGATTGTCATCAAACTATGCAGCTACCTTCAATGTATATCAAGCTTACTGAATCCCATTTCATTTACTTTTTTGTTGTACTGTTGTTAAATTTCGGAATTAAAGAAATGTTGGTAAAAAAAAGCTAGAAATTGCAATTCGGACAAAATAGAGATAGTACACTTTAATTTTTTTAATAACTTTTTCAAATCAGCTTGGATTTTGATCAAACTAGGCAGATATCTTAGATACATATCAAGATTCTTGAATCCCAGGTTATTTAGATTTTAGTTGTATTGCTGTAAAATTTAAGAATCAATGTATTCTAGGTAAAAAAAGCTAGGATTTGCAGTTTTGACAAAATAGAGATAGTACACCTTAATTTTTTCATAACTTTTTGAAATCAACTAAGATTTTCATCAAACTCTATAACTATCTTTGCAATATTCTTGCTAAATATCTTACTAAACCATAAGTTGTTATTTAGTTTGGTGTATTTCTCTCAAATTTAAGAATTTAATTAATCTACATGTAGGTCAAAAAGCTTTGATATTAGAAATATATCTTTCTTTAAATAAAAATATTAAATTTTTGTTTTCACAAAAAAAAGATGTCTTTTTTAAGATTTCATATCTTTTTCAAATCAGCTTAAACAAAATAAACCCCTTTTTTTGTAGTAAAACAAAAAATTAATATCATGAACTTTCATAACAATCCTTGAAAACCTTTTAAAAAAAGAAATGTGTTCCAAAGTTACAGTAAAAATTTATTTTAATCAAATCTTAAAATATTTTTTTGTCAAATTTAATGACATGGCACTATCACAGTGTAGATACTATTCTGTACGCTATCCGGAAGTCGCGATTTTCGAAGCGATGACTACCAACTGTCTAACAGGACGGTTTTGCCTACGGTGACTTTTTCTCATCATTTGTTTACACCTATATCTATACAGTGCTTTGAACATCTTCAGGGTATGTAAAGCATCATAAATATGTGTAACTTTAACATGCATTAAAATATAAAATATACGTGTGCATCATACCAACTTCATAGAAAAAAGTGAAATCGATGGACAATTTTGCTCTCGTAGAACAAAGCAAATAACCTTTTATTGCTAATATTTGCATCAGTTTACAGTTCAATGTATACTGTTTCAATATTCGTTTCGTATTTAAGTTGAACATTCGTATTTCCCATAAAAAAATATGTTTTCCTTGAGGATCCCAAAATAAATTACTGTACGATCAGTCCATAACTGACTGTATTCTAGTAGCGATATCAATTTTTTTTACTGTATGACCAGTCCTGATTTTGAAGAAAAAAACAAAGGCAATTTGAAGGTATCTACGTATCTATATGATATTATGAAATGTCCAGAGATCTTTAAAGTGTAATATCGTTCATCAGACAATATAAATATAGATATGATGATTTTTGTAGACTGCAAAATAATTGTATTTTTGTTCCGTCAGTCTTGTTTAAAATCAAACGCCTAAAAAGCAATACATGATTTGCTTGTGGACTTTGTAATAGTGTATCGTTGCAGTTATCTTTTTAGCTGTAACATTTTAAGAGACTATTTACACCGTCCGCCGAAACATCCAGGTTAAAAGTTGGTATTAGTCGACCCTGAGAAAAACTTTGGGATGGGGTGAAAAGGAGGCACATTATTAATTCTACTGACATTGTTATTTAAAAATTGTTAATGAAATGTACATGTTAAATTCAAATCAATATAAATGCTGTAATGCATTCAAGTATACGAAAGATATATTTCTTTTTCAGGTTATAATTTATGGTCGTGGGTTTGTCTCATGTGAATTATTTTATTTAGGGAACATTTGAGACACACTTTGTGGTGTGAGTCAAGGCTACACGTTGAAGGCCGTACAGTGACCTATAGCTATAATTGTCTACATTTACGACATATGGTCGCGGAGGGAAAGTTGTATAATTGGCAATCATATCTCATCTTCTTTATGAAGAAATATATGTGTAAATTTAAGTATTTACAACTCAATACAACATGCAGTGATTTTTTGAAAAACTTGAGGTATTGAGAAAAGAATTAACGAAAGTATACCCCGTCGCTTCTGAAAATCCATGTTTTGGAAAAAAAATAACCCCCCAAAAAAATTAAAATATTGGTGCAGAGTCGCATCATTTGATAAAGAATGTGAGAAAGTTTTATTAATATACGGTAAGTTTAGGAAAGTTGCGTATAGTAAATTGGTACCACCCAATAAGGTAGTGGAAAAGTCCTTATCACGGAAGGAGAAAACAGTGAGTTTTCTAAAAAAATCAAAATAAGAGGTGCACAATTGAATTAAATGATAAATAATCTAATAAAAGATTCATAAAGTTAAGTGTCTGAAGGAATTTGTGGATATAAAATAGATACGCCCAATATAAAGCTATGGCAAAGTCCGTATTTTAGATATAAAAACATGAAAAATATTTTCACCGAAAAATCGAAATAGAAGGTGCATATTTGCATTAATTGATTCAAAATGGAGCAATTTCAGAACTTTAATAATTGGTTTAGGAGGTGGTGTTGGAAAAACTGATAGGTGCCCCATATAATGCATAGTCCGTATCTTATACAAAGAACCCCCATAAAAGATGTTTACTTTAATTCGAAATAGACGGTGCACAATACAGTCATTATAATTTATGATAAGGAATCCGGGAAAGATTAATTAATAGTCATATCAGTGACGGATAAAAAAAAGGAGATCCGGCGGATTGAAACCCTTTTTAACTACCAATGCATTTGTATGGGAACATATATTTGGAATCCCCTTTTCTCCTGGATTGGACCCTCTCTCCATTTAAAAATGGCTGGAAACCCCATTGTATATTAAGTGGTAAATGAGGAGATGCACTTACAAAACCGGCCAAACATATTATAACTGTCCAACGAACGCACGGAAAGACGGACTTCATTATCATTATAAACCCTCGCAAAGTGTTGTACAATTGGGTGTCACAGAAATAGCTCTACTTCCAAAACAAAGTGAAGTAACTGTGATCAATTATAGGCTACAGTACGGCCTCGAATGTGTGTATATACATGCATTTTTGTATTACAATTAAATTTGTGCGTTTTTACAATTTTAAGTATAACGGAGGACAGTTCTGAAACTTATACATACAACAAACCTTCCTCTTGTTTTAACAACATTTAAACATGCTTATACTGAATGTAGTAAGTCGAGTACACCCTATTAAGCTAAACATGTTTCATATAAGTTTTCAGGATGTGAATTTATTAAAATATATTTGTGTTATTTAGAAAAATGACACCTTCTAAATGTATCGTAAATAACTTTTAAATCACTACTAGAATACAGTGAAATAAAGACTGATCATACAGTTTCAAAATATACAAGCGAGACTGATCGTACAGTGAGAAATTCAAACAAGTGTTATATTCTTATTTCTGGCTTCAAAGATCTGGTTGAAACTTGTACCACCACTTGAAATATTTTTCATTTAGTTAATTAAGTCTGGTATTTACGTTAATTTGTACACTAAGAGGGTAAAAAGATTGTTTTTAGGTTCACAGACTGATTGTCCTTAGTGATGCACTTGAAAATCTATTGATTAAGACAGAGATACGAATAATGAATGTGCTAAATTTAATTCTAAACCATTTGAGAATATCGATGTCAGCTGAATTAATCATTAAGCAATGTACAGATGATCCACTTACCGTTTAATTCAGTATATCCATCAAATTTCACATGCTATCCAAAATGTTCTCGCTTCGAAAATCGCGACTTCCGGATAGCGTACAGAATAGTATCTACACTGTGACTATACAACATGGTTTAATTACATCAGTACACCTGAGTTTTACAGGTAAAAAGAAAGCCCTACTTTTCTTAAACTCGTGTATTACTTATCAAGAGAATTAAAAAAGCCTTGCGATTTAGATTTAACAGGATGTTGCAACTTTGAATAAATGTTATTTAGAATTTAAAACTCTCTGGTAGATGTGATCTTTTTAATAAGTTTGCCCCAAGCAGAAGGTATTGCCTTATAAATCACCACAAATTAGAAGAACTATTTGAATAATTTCTTTAATTTTTCTTTGCTTTTTGATATATTTCTAGGATATATATATCAAAAGGAATAAAACATTAAAGGAATTATATAACTAATTTATATATACTTTTTCCAAAATTATGAGGGAAGATATATATCTAATATTGTAGCTTTTTTACCTACATGTAGACTAATTAAATTCTTAAATTTGACAGAAAATGAGAATTACACCAAACTAAATAACAACCTATGTTTCAGTAAGACTGATAGATCACCAAGGTAGCTATATAGTTTGAATAAAATCCAAGTTGATTTGAAAAAGCTATTAACAAGTTTAAAGTGTACTATCTCTATTTTGTCAAAACTGCAAATCCTAGCTTTTTTTACCTAGATTAATTAAATTCTTAAATTTGATAGCAATTCAACAAAAAACAAAATAACCTAGGATTCAGTAAGCTTGATATATATCTAAGAGAGCTGCCTAGTTTGATGAAAATCCAAGTTGATTTGAAAAAGTTATTAGAAAATTTAAAGTGCACTATCTCTATTTTGTCCAAATTGCAAATCCTAGCTTTTTTTAACAACATTTCTTTAATTCTTAAATTTTACAGCAATACAATAAAAAAGTAAATGAAATAGGATTCAGTAAGCTTGATATATATCTAAGATAGCTGCATAGTTTGATGACAATCCAAGTTGAATTGAAAAAGTTATTAAAAAAATTAAAGATGCCTATCTGAATTTATATAATAATTTTTATTTTTACCTATTGTTAATTTTTTTAAATTCTTATTTCACAGCCAGTAACCAAACTACCTAATAAGCTTGAATTTTGTAAGATCAATATTTAATTTAGTTAGATGGGCTTCTTTATACCAGTCAAAACTAAATTTGAAGGTCAAGACTAGTCGAGACTGGTTCAGACTGAGTCGAGACTAGTCGAGACAGGTCGAGACTGGTTCAGACTGAGTCGAGACTAGTCAAGACAGGTCGAGACAGGTCGAGCCTTGGTCAAGACCATTTCAGACTAATTAAGTAAAGTCGAGACCTAGTCGAGTACACTTAAGTACAGTTAAGTCCAGTCGAGACAATGTCGAGACTAGTCGAGTAAAATGTGTGCTCGATTTTACTGGTCGAGCACAAAAACTGGTCAATTCAGACTCTGAGCAGTTTGTAGTGGTATCAATAAACACAAGCGTCAAGTATTGAAGGACGGACATTTTATTATTCAAATTACTCTATTTTTAAATTCTACCATTGCACTATACGAACAGATTACTATACAAAATATCAGCAAAGACTTATAAATCCATACTTAAACAGTACAAAATAATAGCAATCAGAGATCAGACGGAGATCGACGGAATATAACGACTGACATTTTTCGGGTTAGTACTTTTTTTAAATTTTGTTATGATTATTGTAAACTATTACTGGGACTATTATACTATTGTTACTTTCTTTTTGTGAGCTGCAAGATTTAAAATCTTTGTGAAGTGAAAACACATAAGTATTTTTATTCACGACCGTTTAAAATTTAAATATTGAATTAATTTATCTTACTTTCCATTTTATGGATATATTACAATACAAAAAAAAAATAACAATTACTTATCAAACCTTACTAAAACGACAGAAAATAGAAACATAGAAACATAAATATTATTGTTTATCAACATTTGTTTGGTATGATGCTAGGATTTATTTAGATTTAATTATTATGCCTGTTACATTTACACATGAATATTTAAAAATACTAAAGCAGAGTATCTTGTGATATACATAATTATTTCTTAATTGCAACAAATATTCTGACTTCAATTTAATATTTAGTTTCTTCAGAAACATAGGTACATGTAGAGTATATATTTTGTAAATATTTCTTTGATTTCTAATGAAGTAATTAAATTTAATACTTTTGATAATAATGTTATCCTTCTGTTTTCCGATCTAATATAATACACATTTAAACCAGCCGAATGTTTTCTCCTTAGTCTATAATGAAAATACACACGTGGTTAAATCTTCAGATATAGTTAGTTTACATGTTATCATGACAATGCATAATACTGACACGTTATAATTGACCTAGATACACACAGTGTACAGGGCTCGTTTTAAAACAAATATAATTGTGTTGTCATAAAACTTGTTTAGAAACTTTCACATCAAAGCGCTTATAAACATACACATTATTATAAACACATATGTTTTGTGAAAAGTAAAAAAGGTTCTTATATGTATACGATTTATTCGCTGCAACCTAGCATTATTGTTTACTTTCCAATTTACTTTGATTGTGTAATGTCACGTGGCAGCCTAGCCACAGAGGGACCCTTCAAATACGTAGATAACTACCTGCATAAATGATTTAAAACTTTCGAGACGTTCCGAGAATTTTATTCCGACTTCCGGCCGAAAGATATCGAGTGGCCCATAGACACATCCAAAACTCGCCAATATATAACCGTGAACCCCTCAGGAGGTTCACGCAAAAAACCTGTACATTTACCCTGTATTTGAACCCTCCCTTTTTCCATGCCTAAAAATTGTCAAGTCCCCCCTTATTTTCCTCCTCCCTTTTCAGGTTACAAATGACCAGTCCCTTAGTACGTATTTGCAAAAAAAATGTTTACTCATAATCAATACGGTATTGGTCTTCAGACTAGTAGTTGCAAAAGATTGGTGAAAGGTTGGTGCACACTGTGACCACATGACATTTTCTTTTTCGTTTTTTCACATGAAGACATTTGTCTCAGCCTCTCGATACATGTTTACTTTTAGAGATATGGATGCTAGAGATTAAAAGGTGTGTACAGATGAAGATATTTCCCAGCCTCTCTAAACATGTTCAACTTTAGATATATAGATACTAGAGATTAAAAGGTGTGTGCAGATGGAGACATGTGTCAGCCTCTCGATACATGTTTAACTTTAGAGATATGGATGCTAGAGATATGAGGTGTATACAGATGAAGACATTTGTCAGCCTTTTGATACATGTTTAACTTTAGAGATATGGATGCAAGAGATATAAGGTGTATACAGATGAAGACATTTGTCAGCCTCTCGATACATGTTTAACTTTAGAGTTATGGATTCTAGAGATATAAGGTGTGTACAGATGAAGACATGTGTCAGCCTCTCGATACATGTTTAACTTTAGAGATATAAATGCTAGAGATATAAGGTGTATACAGAGGAAGACATTTGTCAGCCTCTCGATACATGTTAAACTTTAGAGTTATGGATGCTAGAGATCAAAAGGTGTGTGCAGAAGAAGACATTTGTCAGCCTCTCGATATATGTTTAACTTTAGAGATATGACTGCTAGAGATTTAGGGGGACGTACAGATGAAGACATTTGTCAGCCTCTTGATACATGTTTAACTTTAGAGATATGGATGCTAGAGATATAAGGTGTGTACAGATGAAGACATGTGTCAGCCTCTCGATGCATGTTTAACTTTAGAGATATTGATGCTAGAGATTATAGGGGTGTACAGATGAAGACATTTATCAGCCTTTTGATACATGTTTAACTTTAGAGATATGAATGCTAGAGATTAAAAGGTGTGTACAGATGAAGACATGTGTCAGCCGCTCGATACATGTTTAACTTTAGAGATATGGTTGCTAGAGATTAAAAGGTGTGTGCAGATGAAGAAATTTGTCAGCCTCTCGATACATGTTTAACTTTAGAGATATGGATGCTAGAGATTAAAAGGTATGTGCAGATGAAGACATGTGTCAGCCTCTCGATACATGTTTAACTTTAGAGATATTGATGCTAGAGATTAAAAGGTGTTTACAGATGAAGACATTTGTGAGCCTCTCGATACATGTTTAACTTTAGAGATATGGATGCTAGAGATATAAGGTGTATACAGATGAAGACATGTGTCAGCCTCTCGATACATGTTTAACTTCAGATATATAGAAACTAGAGATTAAAAGGTGTGTGCAGATGAAGACATGTGTCAGCCTCTCGATACATGTTTAACTTTAGAGATATGGATGCTAGAGATATAAGGTGTATACCGATGAAGACATTTGTCAGCCTTTTGATACATGTTTAACTTTAAAGATATGGATGCTAGAGATATAAGGTGTATACAGATGAAGATTTTGGCCAGCCTCTCGATACATGTTTAACTTGAGAGATATGGAGGCTAGAGATATAAGGTGTATACAGATAAAGACATTGGTCAGCCTCTCGATGCATGTTTAACTTTAGAGTTATTGATGCTAGAGATATACGGTGTATACAGATGAAGACATTTGTCAGCCTCTCGATACATGTTTAACTTTAGAGATATGGATGCTAGAGATATAAGGTGTATACAGATGAAGACATTTGTCAGCCTCTCGATACATGTTTAACTTTAGAGATATTGATGCTAGAGATTAAAGGTGTATGCAGATGAAGATATTGGTCAACCTCTCAATACATTTTTAACTTTAGAGTTATGGATGCTAGACATAAAAAGGTGTGTGCAGATGAAGACATTTGTCAGCCTCTCGATATTTGTTTAACTTTAGAGATATGACTGCTAGAGATTTAGGGGGACGTACAGATGAAGACATTTGTCAGCCTCTGGATACATGTTTAACTTTAGAGATATGGATGCTAGAGATATAAGGTATATACAGATGAAGACATTTGTCATCCTCTTGATACATGTTTAACTTTAGAGATATTGATGCTAGAGATTAAAAGGTGTGTACAGATGAAGACATTTGTCCGCCTCTCGATACATGTTTAACTTTAGAGATAGGGATGCTAGAGATATAAGGTGTATACAGATGAAGACATTTGTAAGCCTCTCGATACATGTTTAACTTTAGAGATATGAATGCTAGAGATATAAGGTGTATACAGATGAAGACATTTGTCAGCCTCTCGATACATGTTTAACTTAAGAGATATGAATGCTAGAGATTAAAAGGTGTGTACAGAAGAAGACATTTGTCAGCCTCTCGATATATATTTAACTTTAGAGATATGACTGCTAGAGATTTAGGGGGACGTACAGATGAAGACATTTGTCAGCCTCTTGATACATGTTTAACTTTAGAGATATGGATGCTAGAGATATAAGGTGTGTACAGATGAAGACATGTGTCAGCCTCTCGATGCATGTTCAACTTTAGAGATATTGATGCTAGAGATTAAAGGGGTGTACAGATGAAGACATTTATCAGCCTTTTGATACATGTTTAACTTTAGAGATATGAATGCTGGAGATTAAAAGGTGTGTACAGATGAAGACATGTGTCAGCCGCTCGATACATGTTTAACTTTAGAGATATGGTTGGTAGAGATTAAAAGGTGTGTGCAGATGAAGAAATTTGTCAGCCTCTCGATACATGTTTAACTTTAGAGATATGGATGCTAGAGATTAAAAGGTATGTGCAGATGAAGACATGTGTCAGCCTCTCGATACATGTTTAACTTTAGAGATATTGATGCTAGAGATTAAAAAGTGTTTACAGATGAAGACATTTGTGAGCCTCTCGATACATGTTTAACTTTAGAGATATGGATGCTAGAGATATAAGGTGTATACAGATGAAGACATTGGCCAGCCTCTCGATACATGTTTAACTTTAGAGATATGGAGGCTAGAGATATAAGGTGTATACAGATGAAGACATTGGTCAGCCTCTCGATACATGTTTAACTTTAGAGTTATGGATGCTAGAGATATAAGGTGTATACAGATGAAGACATTTGTCAGCCTCTCGATACATGTTTAACTTTAGAGATATGGATAATAGAGATATAAGGTGTATACAGATGAAGACATTTGTCAGCCTCTCGATACATGTTTAACTTTAGAGATATGGATGCTAGAGATTAAAGGTGTATGCAGATGAAGATATTGGTCAACCTCTCAATACATTTTTAACTTTAGAGTTATGGATGCTAGACATAAAAAGGTGTGTGCAGATGAAGACATTTGTCAGCCTCTCGATATTTGTTTAACTTTAGAGATATGACTGCTAGAGATTTAGGGGGACGTACAGATAAAGACATTTGTCAGCCTTTTGGATACATGTTTAACTTTAGAGATATGGATGCTAGAGATATAAGGTATATACAGATGAAGACATTTGTCAACCTCTCAATACATTTTTAACTTTAGAGTTATGGATGCTAGACATAAAAAGGTGTGTGCAGATGAAGACATTTGTCAGCCTCTCGATATTTGTTTAACTTTAGAGATATGACTGCTAGAGATTTAGGGGGACGTACAGATGAAGACATTTGTCAGCCTCTGGATACATGTTTAACTTTAGAGATATGGATGCTAGAGATATAAGGTATATACAGATGAAGACATTTGTCATCCTCTTGATACATGTTTAACTTTAGAGATATTGATGCTAGAGATTAAAAGGTGTGTACAGATGAAGACATTTGTCCGCCTCTCGATACATGTTTAACTTTAGAGATATTGATGCTAGAGATTAAAAGGTGTTTACAGATGAAGACATTTGTGAGCCTCTCGATACATGTTTAACTTTAGAGATATGGATGCTAGAGATATGAGGTGTATACAGATGAAGACATTTGTCAGCCTTTTGATACATGTTTAACTTTAGAGATATGGATGCAAGAGATATAAGGTGTATACAGATGAAGACATTTGTCAGCCTCTCGATACATGTTTAACTTTAGAGTTATGGATTCTAGAGATATAAGGTGTGTACAGATGAAGACATGTGTCAGCCTCTCGATACATGTTTAACTTTAGAGATATAAATGCTAGAGATATAAGGTGTATACAGAGGAAGACATTTGTCAGCCTCTCGATACATGTTAAACTTTAGAGTTATGGATGCTAGAGATCAAAAGGTGTGTGCAGAAGAAGACATTTGTCAGCCTCTCGATATATGTTTAACTTTAGAGATATGACTGCTAGAGATTTAGGGGGACGTACAGATGAAGACATTTGTCAGCCTCTTGATACATGTTTAACTTTAGAGATATGGATGCTAGAGATATAAGGTGTGTACAGATGAAGACATGTGTCAGCCTCTCGATGCATGTTTAACTTTAGAGATATTGATGCTAGAGATTATAGGGGTGTACAGATGAAGACATTTATCAGCCTTTTGATACATGTTTAACTTTAGAGATATGAATGCTAGAGATTAAAAGGTGTGTACAGATGAAGACATGTGTCAGCCGCTCGATACATGTTTAACTTTAGAGATATGGTTGCTAGAGATTAAAAGGTGTGTGCAGATGAAGAAATTTGTCAGCCTCTCGATACATGTTTAACTTTAGAGATATGGATGCTAGAGATTAAAAGGTATGTGCAGATGAAGACATGTGTCAGCCTCTCGATACATGTTTAACTTTAGAGATATTGATGCTAGAGATTAAAAGGTGTTTACAGATGAAGACATTTGTGAGCCTCTCGATACATGTTTAACTTTAGAGATATGGATGCTAGAGATATAAGGTGTATACAGATGAAGACATGTGTCAGCCTCTCGATACATGTTTAACTTCAGATATATAGAAACTAGAGATTAAAAGGTGTGTGCAGATGAAGACATGTGTCAGCCTCTCGATACATGTTTAACTTTAGAGATATGGATGCTAGAGATATAAGGTGTATACCGATGAAGACATTTGTCAGCCTTTTGATACATGTTTAACTTTAAAGATATGGATGCTAGAGATATAAGGTGTATACAGATGAAGACATTGGCCAGCCTCTCGATACATGTTTAACTTTAGAGATATGGAGGCTAGAGATATAAGGTGTATACAGATAAAGACATTGGTCAGCCTCTCGATGCATGTTTAACTTTAGAGTTATTGATGCTAGAGATATACGGTGTATACAGATGAAGACATTTGTCAGCCTCTCGATACATGTTTAACTTTAGAGATATGGATGCTAGAGATATAAGGTGTATACAGATGAAGACATTTGTCAGCCTCTCGATACATGTTTAACTTTAGAGATATTGATGCTAGAGATTAAAGGTGTATGCAGATGAAGATATTGGTCAACCTCTCAATACATTTTTAACTTTAGAGTTATGGATGCTAGACATAAAAAGGTGTGTGCAGATGAAGACATTTGTCAGCCTCTCGATATTTGTTTAACTTTAGAGATATGACTGCTAGAGATTTAGGGGGACGTACAGATGAAGACATTTGTCAGCCTCTGGATACATGTTTAACTTTAGAGATATGGATGCTAGAGATATAAGGTATATACAGATGAAGACATTTGTCATCCTCTTGATACATGTTTAACTTTAGAGATATTGATGCTAGAGATTAAAAGGTGTGTACAGATGAAGACATTTGTCCGCCTCTCGATACATGTTTAACTTTAGAGATAGGGATGCTAGAGATATAAGGTGTATACAGATGAAGACATTTGTAAGCCTCTCGATACATGTTTAACTTTAGAGATATGAATGCTAGAGATATAAGGTGTATACAGATGAAGACATTTGTCAGCCTCTCGATACATGTTTAACTTAAGAGATATGAATGCTAGAGATTAAAAGGTGTGTACAGAAGAAGACATTTGTCAGCCTCTCGATATATATTTAACTTTAGAGATATGACTGCTAGAGATTTAGGGGGACGTACAGATGAAGACATTTGTCAGCCTCTTGATACATGTTTAACTTTAGAGATATGGATGCTAGAGATATAAGGTGTGTACAGATGAAGACATGTGTCAGCCTCTCGATGCATGTTCAACTTTAGAGATATTGATGCTAGAGATTAAAGGGGTGTACAGATGAAGACATTTATCAGCCTTTTGATACATGTTTAACTTTAGAGATATGAATGCTGGAGATTAAAAGGTGTGTACAGATGAAGACATGTGTCAGCCGCTCGATACATGTTTAACTTTAGAGATATGGTTGGTAGAGATTAAAAGGTGTGTGCAGATGAAGAAATTTGTCAGCCTCTCGATACATGTTTAACTTTAGAGATATGGATGCTAGAGATTAAAAGGTATGTGCAGATGAAGACATGTGTCAGCCTCTCGATACATGTTTAACTTTAGAGATATTGATGCTAGAGATTAAAAAGTGTTTACAGATGAAGACATTTGTGAGCCTCTCGATACATGTTTAACTTTAGAGATATGGATGCTAGAGATATAAGGTGTATACAGATGAAGACATTGGCCAGCCTCTCGATACATGTTTAACTTTAGAGATATGGAGGCTAGAGATATAAGGTGTATACAGATGAAGACATTGGTCAGCCTCTCGATACATGTTTAACTTTAGAGTTATGGATGCTAGAGATATAAGGTGTATACAGATGAAGACATTTGTCAGCCTCTCGATACATGTTTAACTTTAGAGATATGGATAATAGAGATATAAGGTGTATACAGATGAAGACATTTGTCAGCCTCTCGATACATGTTTAACTTTAGAGATATGGATGCTAGAGATTAAAGGTGTATGCAGATGAAGATATTGGTCAACCTCTCAATACATTTTTAACTTTAGAGTTATGGATGCTAGACATAAAAAGGTGTGTGCAGATGAAGACATTTGTCAGCCTCTCGATATTTGTTTAACTTTAGAGATATGACTGCTAGAGATTTAGGGGGACGTACAGATAAAGACATTTGTCAGCCTTTTGGATACATGTTTAACTTTAGAGATATGGATGCTAGAGATATAAGGTATATACAGATGAAGACATTTGTCATCCTCTTGATACATGTTTAACTTTAGAGATATTGATGCTAGAGATTAAAAGGTGTGTACAGATGAAGACATTTGTCCGCCTCTCGATACATGTTTAACTTTAGAGATAGGGATGCTAGAGATACAAGGTGTATACAGATGAAGACATTTGTCAGCCTCTCGATACATGTTTAACTTTAGAGATATGAATGCTAGAGATATAAGGTGTATACAGATGAAGACATTTGTCAGCCTCTCGATACATGTTTAACTTAAGAGATATGGATGCTAGAGATTAAAAGGTATGTGCAGATGAAGACATTTGTCCGCCTCTCGATACATGTTTAACTTTAGAGATAGGGATGCTAGAGATACAAGGTGTATACAGATGAAGACATTTGTCAGCCTCTCGATACATGTTTAACTTTAGAGTTATGGATTCTAGAGATATAAGGTGTGTACAGATGAAGACATGTGTCAGCCTCTCGATACATGTTTAACTTTAGAGATATAAATGCTAGAGATATAAGGTGTATACAGAGGAAGACATTTGTCAGCCTCTCGATACATGTTAAACTTTAGAGTTATGGATGCTAGAGATCAAAAGGTGTGTGCAGAAGAAGACATTTGTCAGCCTCTCGATATATGTTTAACTTTAGAGATATGACTGCTAGAGATTTAGGGGGACGTACAGATGAAGACATTTGTCAGCCTCTTGATACATGTTTAACTTTAGAGATATGGATGCTAGAGATATAAGGTGTGTACAGATGAAGACATGTGTCAGCCTCTCGATGCATGTTTAACTTTAGAGATATTGATGCTAGAGATTATAGGGGTGTACAGATGAAGACATTTATCAGCCTTTTGATACATGTTTAACTTTAGAGATATGAATGCTAGAGATTAAAAGGTGTGTACAGATGAAGACATGTGTCAGCCGCTCGATACATGTTTAACTTTAGAGATATGGTTGCTAGAGATTAAAAGGTGTGTGCAGATGAAGAAATTTGTCAGCCTCTCGATACATGTTTAACTTTAGAGATATTGATGCTGGAGATTAAAGGTGTGTACAGATGAAGACATGTGTCAGCCTCTCGATACATGTTTTATTTTAGAGATATGGATGCTAGAGATTAAAAGGTGTGTACAGATGAAGACATGTGTCAGCCGCTCGATACATGTTTAACTTTAGAGATATGGATGCTAGTGATTAAAAGGTGTGTGCAGATGAAGACATTTGTCAGCCTCTCGATACATGTTTAACTTTAGAGATATGGATGCTAGAGATTAAAAGGTATGTGAAGATAAAGACATGTGTCAGCCTCTCGATACATGTTTAACTTTAGAGATATTGATGCTGGAGAGTAAAAGGTGTGAACAGATGAAGACATGTGTCAGCCGCTCGATGCATGTTTAACTTTAGAGATATGGATGCTAGAGATTAAAAGGTGTGTGCAGATGAAGACATTTGTCAGCCTCTCGATACATGTTTAAATTTAGAGATATGGATGCTAGAGATTAAAAGGGATGTGCAGATGAAGACATGTGTCAGCCTCTCGATACATGTTTAACTTTAGAGATAGGGATGCTAGAGATATAAGGTGTATACAGATTAAGACATTTGTCAGCCTCTCGATACATGATTAACTTTAGAGATATGGATGCTAGAGATTAAAAGGTGTATGCAGATGGAGATATTTGCCAGCTTGTCTATACGTGTTTAACTTTAGAGATATTGCTGCTAGAGATTAGAGATATGGATGCTAGAGATTAAAAGGTGTATACAGATGAAGACATGTGTCAGCCGCTTGATATATGTCTAACTTTAGAGATATGGATGCTAGAGATATAAGGTGTATACAGATGAAGACATTTGTCAGCCTCTCGATATTTGTTTAACTTTAGAGATATGGATGCTAGAGATTAAAAGGTGTGTACAGATGAAGACATTTGTCAGCCTAAATATGCCTCTTATAGTTATCAATAGACGTTAAAAACCGACTTTGAATTCATCCATTGTTATAGTAGTAAGGAGGCTTAAATAAATGTACACGTAAAACATTCAATCATATCCTTGCGCCACGATCACCTAGCTTATAAGATACAAAAACATTAATTTCATAAGAAAAGGGGTGAACTTAAAATCAAGAGTTTACTTTCTTGATAAAATGCAAACTTCCTTTTGTAGTAAAAGTTCAACGGCAAGTCAATATTGACATTAAAAGACTTCCGAACAAGAAGGGATTTTCAGATCCCCGATCCCGAAGGGCGGGGTAATTTCATAGCCTATTGTGTGAGGATGTCTTTTATTGTCAATATTAACTGATCATTGAACTTTCACTGACTTGCAATCCCTCAACTATTCAAGAAAATTACAGAAACAACACTTGCATTATAAAGGACAAGTTTAAATAGGATTCGATTCATATGACGGATAAACAGTACTTAGTATAAAGATACGGGGAAGGGGGTTGATTGCCAGTGAGACAAATATCAGCCAGAGTTTAAAAGAAGTGAAGGTTAAAAATTATAGGCAACCGTGTGGCCTTCGTCAATGAGAAAAACCCATACCGTATAGTCGGCTGTAAAAGACCAAGACATGACAAATGTGAAACAATTCAAGCATACTAATAACAAAGCCATTTATAAAAACAAATACGGAAGACATGAAATAACGACAACCACCGAACTACAGGCTCATGTTGGCTTAGGACAGGCACATACAGATTGTGACAGGGTTAAACATGTTTTTTAGCGCTCAACTTTTCCATTACCTATTATATACAAATGATAGTTAACCAATTGCATAGAAAACGGAACGATTACATAATATGATTATTCAATAGTTTAGCTCCAAATCAACACCGTGGGATGTTTCTTTTTAAAATATGATGGGTAATTTTATATTTTTGAACATGTATGTGAAGTTAACAGCCGGTTCGTTATTCGTTATTCAATATTCAATATCTAACCGGCTGCTAGCAGTCGGTTGGATATTCAAAATTAAGTTGAAAAAAAATATTTAATAACATTAAAAGCATGATTTTCGTAGATAAAATGACTGATAAGATACGTAGGAAATTGTTTCATGACCTCTTCAAGCTGTCGTAAATTCTCGAATATAAACCCTTTTCTAACTTGCATATTTGCAAAGATGTACTTTTATACAGGATATTTCTAAAAAAGGAAAAGAAAAACTGCCTGGTCTTTCAATGTCCGCTACATTTAACTAAATCATAGACTCTGTACATATAAAGGTTGTATTAGAAGGATTCCCCAGAATACTGTCATATTCAATATTGTTGTTCATTTAGTTCGACCTTGAAAATATGTATAAACAAGATAAGTAATAAGTGGTCAAAGTATAGTTGAATGATGAATCATCATAACAGGAAGATGAAGGGTGTGATTATTAACGATTTGAACTTGACATCTTCCGTAGGTTACAAGTGGAAACATAATTGTCTCTACATCAGCTGGGTTCGACCTTATTTGTTGTATTATTCAATGCTTCAATTTTGAGTGTAGTATACATTGACTAAATTACGGATGAGGGAGGCTGATAATTTGAACACGTTTTTATTTTAATCTTAAGTATAACAGTAATCGCGCAATGCCATAAACACAACACGTTTCGAAATCTTGAAAAAAGCAAGGGTTGCATACATGTATAATTGTCATTAGTAAATCAAGTTTTGGATCATGTTTATTATGAGTAATAAGTTTTAACTTTTGGGGCTAGTTGGAATTTCTTTCGTCAGATTGTATGTGTCCTGCGTGCTTTATGTCTTTACATACAGGTATTAAATTAATTTTTGATGGTCTTTTTTTTAATTAGATTAAACTTTTATACATGTGAGAGACGAGTTGACATATCTTTATTTAGCAGCCTTAGATAAACTATTCTCCATCAGTTCAGTTGGGCGATTTTTCAATGTAACCACTTCGATTCAATTGTATCGTACAGACAAGTAAGTTATATAACGTGACACAGTATGATGCAGTTAGTACATTTCATTTGATCATGACATATTTGGTAATGAACAGTTATTTTGGTGAACAGTTAGGCAGACATAGCTTTATTAACTCGACATGTGACCAAATAAATGGATTATGACCAATAAACACTTACAATTTACTGTAAGCATGTTTTTTTTATATAATTATTCAGAAGGTAGATATAGGAGGATATGGTATGAGTGCCAATGAGACAACTCTCCATCCAAGTAACAATTTATAAAAAGAAGGTTTTTTTTTTACTTCAGACTCTGAAAGTGTTTGAAATAAGCATTCAACGTGTGTGTATGCTCTGATAAATCTAGGAATCATATAATATTTTCAAAAAAATGTCAATAAGGCTACTAATTCAATCGTTCTTAAAAAAAATCGGATGTTATGTAGAAAGTAAAGTAACGAAAATACCGAACTCCAACGCATATTCACAAATCGAAAAGTGATTTATGAAATAGCAAAATCAAAAACTCAAACACAACTTACGAATTGAAAACAACTGTCATAATCCTGATTGTTTTTACAGGAATTTCACAGGGTGATCTCAGGTGAAAACGTTACGTATATAAAATTGAGGAAACATATCTAAACATCATTTTGATTCATAATGTGTTAACACAATTCTTTGAAAAATGTAGAAATGATGTAACAATATACTCAAATAACATATTGCTGTTATCCAGATTTACTGTTATAGTGCCGACAGCGAACGTTACAAATTCAAGCTAAGGCTATTACCGACACTTTATATACATGATGCTTACCAATTTTGGAACAAGTAACCAGAAAGTTGATTAACTGTTAAGATTTGAAAATATCTCACATGTTTACAACATATAAATGCGTCTGAAGATAATCATTACAAAAAAATGTGTTGAGGATTGCAAACGAAACAACTATCCATCAAAGGTCAAGCTGATTTTTTTTTAGTGTAAGCAAATAAATTTAAATAGAGAGAGGGGCATAATGATTTATGTGATGAAGGTATTATGATATAAGTTATCAAAGGTACCAGGATTATAATTTAATACGCCAGACACGCGTTTCGTCTACATAAGAATCATCAGTGACGTTCAGATCAAAATAGTTCAAAATAGTTAAGCCAAACAAGTACAAACTTGAAGAGCATTGAGGACTCGAAATTTCAAAAAGTTGTTCCAAATACGGCTAAGGTCATCTATTCCTGGGATAAGAAATTCCTAAGTTTTTCGAAAAATTCAAAGTTTTGTTAACAGGAAATTTATAAAAATGATGCTTACCGATTTTAGAACTAGTAACCAGAAGGTTGAATAACTGTTAAGATTTGAAAATAGCTCACATGTTTACAACATATAAATGCGTCTGAAGATATGCATGTTCAACGAGTATTATGATTTATATAGGGGAGTACCAAGTTATTTAGATAACATTTATCAAGTCTTAAACTTCCATTTGATGGTCAATACTATAAGTAAATTCAGAAATTATTGCGTACATTTATTATTGCAATCTGGTCATTTAACACTAAAATTTGATTTTAATATCTTCATATACAAATTTTCAAAATGCGAGTTTAAAGTGTTGCAAATGTAACTCGGTTGCATTTATCTCAATAATAGAAACATCGGAAAAAATTCTGAATTTACAGTAACCAAGTCCTGCTTAATGATTAGGATTGTTTATTTCCATTAATTTTGTCAAGTGAACATAATCCAAATTTCTTTTAGTATCCATCAACGTAAAATACACATTCGACTTGATCGGCATAAAATGTGAGTGAAAACTGAAGCGTATAGTTCATTCCGAAACTTTAGAGGTTTCAATGTTTAATCCATATATTTGTTCTTTTATGATTCCTGGGCAGTATTTTTCTTTAGTTCTACTTCATTTGTTCAAGGTCGTACTAGGCGCATTTTTCACTATCATACGACTGGGTTTTAGACAGTTTAAAGTAAAATAATGAACACGCACGTGCAGATGGTATATGTCCAATCTTTTTCCCAATAACCGAATTCACGGTGGGTAAGGTTGTCCTGCGAGAGAGCGTTCTGTGCTGGTGATTTTAGGTAAACAGTTGGTCATATTTGAAACAATCGTTACAGAATCAATAAAATTGAGCAAATTGTATTCAATCTGATTTGCGACTCCTATTTTTACTTTTGTGCATCCATTTGGCTGTTTAATAAGCGTTTTCAAATAATCGTAACTTATATTACATAAAAGGGCAACATCTTCCGTCCAATATCAGATAAACATATATCTAATTAGTTTTATTTATGGTATTAAATGCCCTCAAATTGATGTTTCTCTACATAATATGATACCTAAAACAGTTTTAAAAGGTTCTTAAGGTTAAGCGACATGTATAACGACAATAAACGTTTAACTGGTTTATTCAGTTAGATATACGAGGCTATATGATCTAACTATTGGTGCCTCTAACTTCTTCCTTTATATATGCACTGTCTCCAATACATTTCGACTGGATTAAAAAACGACCTAGACTTGCTTTACTTACATTACTGATAAAAACTTACTAGACTGGAACAATATGTGAACAATCGCAAGTCAAAGTATGACCTTCAACAACGAGCAAAAACCATAACGAATACTAGCTATAAAAATGTAAACGATTAAAAAGTGAAGACCTTCGGACTGATTTAAAATACAACTTCAAACAAAAACCAAATATGACATATAGCAACCATCGACAACAACTGGTTTTGAGTACTCGTGACAGGGCTTAACATGTTTGTTTGTGCTCCATACCCCACCCAATCCCTCCTCCTGTCTCGATTTATTGGTACAGTGGTGTAACAACACAACACGTAGCACATAAATTGAAAACATAAAGACACAAATTATTGATCTACGAGTACTCACAGCCACTGAAAGCTAGTTCAAAGCCACATTTTCAACTAATAGATAAACCATGTTCTCTTAGATTAAAATCTCAATCGGTACACATCAAACAAACGCAAAACTTAAGTTCACATTTAAATTTTTGGTTTAGCAGAACTTTAACACTGTGCAGTAAATCTTGTGCTCACAACAGTTCTTGTTATAAATATGTATACATCAGACATTATAAAGACATCTGGTAGATACTAGGTAGTGTTTTACAGTTCAATTTATTGATCATAAAGGGATGGAGATTGCAGGGAGTTTAACATAGGAGAAGAAGAAATTGATAGTCATTTTTGGCGAAAGACTTTAACCCTTCTTTGCATTAAATTCTGAAAGTTTTCTTGTTGCCTTAAGTGGTATAATCCTCAACAAAATCTCAATGATTTGTTGCAATGAATAAAGGTTTTAAATCAAATTTGCATGGATCCACCTTTTAGCTCCCACCCTGACGAGCCATGAGAGCCGTCGGTATCCTGTTGCACCTACTGCCCGTAAACTTTTACATTTCCATCATTTTACCCAATTCAAACGTGACAGGATTATTATCCTAGTAATCAGTGTTACCAATGTATCGAACATTTTAAGTTAAGAAAATTCACAATACTTTATTCATTCTGTGTGTCAATTTGTTTAGACAAAATAAAACTGCAAAAACTTCGAATACAAGAGAGTATTTTATTTTTAGATGTCATTTTTATCTGTCGATTTCTAGATCTATGCATAATATTTATTTCAAATGACATGGATTTCACACCCTGGTGACCCTGCTTCCCTTATATATTCATATACATATGTATTGAAACAAACTAAAGGCTGATAAATGTTGCAAGACCAAGTTTTGGCATCTGATCTGAATTTTCTAAAAAGTGCAAGTTAGATAGAAATTGGCCTGTTGAATATTTTTACTCGGTTAGTTTTGCTCTAACTACTTGAACTTTTGCGATATAAACTAAAAACTCGAATATATTTTAACAGACAGTGGTCATGTTTGTTGATGAATATTGTTTTTCCTAGATTCACTCAGACAAATTCATTTGGTAACATTTGGTCAAGTAATTTCAGAGAATTTTTTTTTTCTAATTACGGACGCCAAGTCAATAGCTCACACGGCCTCTTGATACAGGTGATCTTAGAGCAAAACGGGTTGATATAAACCAGCTTAAATTAAACCATTTGGTAAAGTTTGAATATTTGGATTGTTTAAAACTGTTTTTATGGCTTTTCAAAGTTAAATGTAGGTGTATGCTTTAAGATCTTTTGCATCTTATATACTAATTCATACTTCATTGGTAGTATGCAGCTACGAGATATTGTTTTTGGTTTTAATTAAAGGCACATTTAACAAAACAGCCGATTTCGATAGGTGCAAATACTTCTGGATTTTTAAGATGCATAAGCATAAATTCAACTGAAAAAATACTCAAAAACTAAAATATTGATCTTAAAAAGCATTAATTTACATCGTTGCCCCCGGGAACAGTATTTTTTTGGGGGATGTGGGTGTGTGGGGTGTGGGGGTCTAAAAAAGGGCAATTATATTATCGTAAAGAGACAGTCGAGTACATATTTTACGTTCAAGGCGTGTTTGAGTTGATTGTTTTGTCCTAAACACGAACAATATTAAAATAATAAATGTTTGATATATCTGTCTTTAGATTGGATTTTTTAAATATATATAAAGGCTACATGTTAATATAATAGTACTGAGCATTCATAGTATGAAAAATGAAATAAATGGGTGAAGTGAAATACCTTTGTAACAAGTCATTTCTACAGAAAAGGTGTGTTTGAAACACAATAATTAAAAGCCTTGTGCTATTACAAATATTGATCGAAAAGTGTATTTCTTAGTCTGGTATTTTTTTTTTCGTTCACTCATTTTCAATACAATTTTGGCATATTTTGTTTTTATTTTTATTCATGAAATATATTTGAAATTAGAAAAGTGTGACACATCGTTCACTTACTCCCCCTTAATTCTTTACCAAAAATCATTGACAACATACTTTACTAAAAAGTAAAATCACAAAAATACTGAACTCAGAGGAAAATCAAAACGGAAAGTCCATAATCACATGGCAAAATCAAATAACAAAACGCATCAAAAACGAATGGACAAGAACGGTCATATTCCTGGCTTGGTACAGGCATTTTAAAATGTAGAAAATGGTGGATTAACGGATCTTTAAAATGCATAACGTAAAAAATCTTATTTTTTTGTGCGTGTTATCTAGGTAATCTAGTCTTCATTCTGAGAAATTCTAGTCTGCCTTTCCATGAATTATTTAAATATTTCTTTAACAAAAACTCAATAACTCTTTGAATCATCACCAAAAAAACGATGTCCGATCGATTGGGAGACTCGTATCGCGATGTATAAATTCATTCAATCAATTATTTTTAAATTTATCTTTGTTTATATTATCTTTATCGCTTTTTTGTGTGAAGTGCTTACATAAACTATATATAAATAAGAAGATGTGGTATGAGTGCTGATGAGACAACTCTCCATCCAAGTTACAATGAATAAAATCATAAACAATTATAAGTCAAAGTACGGTAATAACGTCATATTAGAATTGATCTTTGTTTTTATTATCTGTCTCGTTTTGTCAAAGACAAAGATAATCGAAAAACATATATTGAGGCCAGTAAACAGACTCGAACAATAGAAACAATTAAAACGTACAGTCAATTGTTGAGAAGTATTATTTTTTTTTGTTTTTAAACAACTTTCTGCGTTTTAGGTTCAACCAAGCCTTTAATAAAGTTGTGACTTCATTGCGACAACTCCATAAAACGGACGTCGATTAAAGAAGCCAAAAATTGGACGACGATTTGAGAACAACAAAAAAAGACGTCGAACAGAGGAGCATACAACTGGCCGTCGATTTGCAATGTTATTTTATTGTGACGTCAGATTTGGACATCGATTTGGTGATCGGACGTCGATTAGAGACCGGACGTCGATTTAAGTCTTATATCTATATACGGTAACACGTTGTCATATGTAAAACAACCACGTAGGTTATATCATTGTATATATTAGACAACACCCAAAATGCAAAAAAAAAACAGTCATGCAATATGTAAGATAAAATTTGGCTCATCCGTAATATAAAGTCAAACTTGGCAAATCTACAATAATTACAATCGGCCAACCTACACAATAACCACTTTGGTAATAAATAAGATGAGTAGTGGCCAGTCTAACAAAATGACCACTAGCCAAAATGGTTAATGTAATATATAACACTTTCCCAATCTCCATAACTACCACTTGGGTAATATAATAAAGGCAACAGTAGTATACCGCTGTTCAAAGCATCAGGTTTAAAATTCAATACGCCAAAAACGCGTCTAGTCCACACGAGACTCACCAGTGACGAAAAAAATACAAAATTGTACAGCACTGAAGATCAAAAGTTGAAAAGGTTTTGCCAAATACGGCATTGTTTGTATGCCCAGGATAAGAACATTCATATTATATAAAACAATTCACACTATTGCAAACAGTAAATTTTAAAAAAATGAATATGAAAGAGATATACATAATGAAACTGAAGTAAAAACTAATTACAGAAAACTGAACCCGAATACATAACGCCCAGATATACAAGATTGAAAGTGAAAAAAGTACAAAGTTGTACAGCACTGAAGATCAAAAGTTGAAAAGGTTTTGCTAAATACGGCATTGTATTATGCCCGGGATAAGAACACTATTATATAGAACGATTCATGCTATTGCAAACAGTAAATTTTAACAAATGAATGTGAAAGATATATTCATAATTGAACTAAAGTATTAACTTATTAAGTTATTACAGAAAACTAAACCCGAATACATGATGTCAAGTTCAATACAGCATAGACACACCAGAATCAGTCCAGGCGTTAACGCAATTAAAAAAATGACGTCACATACGATGGCGAAAAGGCAAACGTTATGCTACATTTGAATTTATAAAATTTAGAAACAGCATGACGTCACACATGAATCCTGGTACTTTTGATAACTATGAAAAACTATAATTTAAAAGTGAGCTAGAATTAGGATTGCTTTAAGATTATATTAAAACTAAATACTGTTAATTCATTAAAACAAAATGCATATTGTAATACTTATTAATAGCAATTAACTGTAATATATACATGTCCAGTTTGTTATGAATGCAACTTCAAACGTAATTAGTCGTACAAAATTAAATATAATTAATAAAGGCGGTGATTAATTTATCTATCCGTAACACCTAAATATAATAAAAAGACGTCAACACATTTGACAAAATGAGAAGATGAGAATTACATTTAGTTCGACCTTGTTAACACGGTTTTAAATATAAACAACATATGTGATAACATTATAAGTTGAATGTTGACTCATCATAACAGGAAGACATAGGTTGTAAATATAGAGATTTACACTTGACATCATCCGTAGGTTTTAAGTAGACACGTTATATTATATACATTAGCTTATGTTAACCTTATATATTGTACGTTTTAATAAATTTTATTATGAGTGTAGTAAATTTTTAATTTATTAAGGGGTAATATGAAAATAAAAAGTTATTACCAGATGCTACATCTATAAACACAACTTGTTTCGAGAACTTATCAAACAAGAGGGTTGAATCAAATAATTTCATTTGTTCAAGGAATTTTAACGCCATTCGTGTACACGTATTTAAACTCTTTACTGTTAACAACATTATTTCAGTTCTGTTTTTGTTTTTTCTTGTTTCAGTATAATATTTTTTTATTAGATATATAATGATGTGGTATGAGTGCCAATGAGACAACTCTCCATCCAAGTAATAATGTTTAAAAGTAAACCATTATAGGTCAAGGTACGGCCTTCAACATGGAGCATTGGCTCACACCGAATAGCAAGCTATAAAGGGCTCATACATTACAAGTGTAAAACCATTCCAACGGGAAAACAGACGGTTTAATATTTATACAAACGAGAAACGAGGAACACGTATGAACTACATAAACAGACGACAACTACTGTACATCAGATTCCTGACATAGGACAGGTACAAACATTTGCAGCGGGAATAAACGTTTTAATAGTACCAAACCTTCTCCCTTTTCTGAAACAATAATATAACATCACAACATAGAAAAGACACACTATAAAATATCAATTGACTGTTAAACAGAATATATCCTTTGTTGTCCTCTCTCTGTGGTTTTCAAAAATCAATGTTCTATTACATGTTGCCTGGTGTAATTGAGATAGACAACATTATTAATCGATGGATTTTATTATATGTTGTCTGTTAACATTGAGACAGACAACATATTCAATCGATGGATTTTAATATATGTTGTCTGGTGTCATTATGGCAAACAGCATATTCAATTGATGTGTTATATTGTATGTTGTCTGACGTCATTGAGACAGACAACATAATCAATCGATGGATTATGTTGTATGGTGTGTGACGTTATTGAGACAAACATGATAAGCAATCAGTGTCTCTTAATTTATGTTGACCGGTGTCAATGGGAGGGACAACATAATCAATGGGTGGATATTATCTGGTGTCATTGGGACATACATGATCAGCAATCGTTTGATTACATTGTATGTGTCCTGCTAATCAATCGTTTGATAAAGGCAACAGTAGTATACCGCTGTTCAAAACTCATAAATCCATGGACGAAAAACAAAATCGGGGTGACAAATTAAAACTGAGGGAAACGCACTAAATATAAGAGGATATATTGATAACATTGTATGTTGCCTTTTGTCATTTAGACACAGATGATGATAATGGTCTGGCAAAACAGTCGTTGGACGTTAGAGTAATCTCGCAAGTTGTTTCATAGGTTCGATGGTCTAGGTTTAGAATTTAGTATCTCATATTGCAAAAATGATTCACAGCCAGCTTGCCTTGATTTATCTTAAAATGTTACCGAGCAACAATATTTTAGTCTCATTTTAATTGATCAGTTAGTTGATAACCATTCTAACAAATATACAAGGTCCATGATAAAATGGAAATTCCATTAAAACTTTTAAAATAAATTAAAATGACACATCTACATTTTACAGAATATGTTTACTGTTTATCAAATATAACATACATAGCTAACTAGTATTTCGACACTGTCTGTCAAATTCTATCACGAAATTAAGTTTACAAGAAGAATGTATGTCGGTTATTAAAAACCCACGTTATAAGGATGCAAGACTATGTACCTCTCACGTTGAAGCACAGTTGCTTTTCAAAAGCTACATAATAGAAGAAAACACATAATAGTATATCTTTCCTAGCAACATATAGAAAAAAAAACAACATTACCTACCTTTTTCAGCTATTACATCTACATCACGCTAGTTTTAAACATCATAACTTAAATTGAATAGACGAGCAGGAAGCAAACATTTATTCAGAACGAGGCAATGATTAACTGCTCTTCCATCAAGTGTACATACATGTACTACGCAAGTCATTTTAGTGTAATACAAAATCATCACTGTAATTATAATCAATATATACAAGAAACTAGATTTAAAAATCATACAAGACTAAACAAGGCCAGATGCTCCTGACTTGGGACAGGTGCATTATTGCGGTGGCGGGGTTAAACATTTTTATGAGATCTCCACTCTCCCTCTTTAACTCTAGCCAATGTAGAAAAGTAAAGTCATAACAATACGCATTAAAAAGTTTCAAAATGCAAAAACTACGAATAAGAAAAGCCTCTTCAGAAAACTGTTTGAAAAGGTAGAATTTGGACAGGAAACTGTGTAACATTTTGTTTTAAGTCGTCACAATTCGGGCAACTGCGTGTTAATGAGTTACGTATAGTTTAAATGTGCATAATAGAAACAAAGAGATATGTATATCTTAATCAGGGAATGTTATGTTTTTTAATGAAGATACTTTAAAGACTATTGAGCTTTGATAGATGTTTTACTGCTTGAGTCACCAAAAGTAATAATATATACTATGTACTAATATATACTATGGCCTCATTATAATATATACTATGGCCTCATTATAATATATACTATGGCCTCATTATAATATATACTATGGCCTCATTATAATATATACTATGGCCTCATTATAATATATACTATGGCCTCATTATAATATATACTATGGCCTCATTATAATACATACTATGGCCTCATTATAATATATACTATGGCCTCATTATAATATATACTATGGCCTCATTATAATATATACTATGGTCTCATTATAATATATACTATGGTCTCATTATAATATATACTATGGCCTCATTATAATATATACTATGGCCTCATTATAATATATACTATGGCCTCATTATAATATATACTATGGCCTCATTATAATATATACTATGGTCTCATTATAATATATACTATGGCCTCATTATAATATATACTATGGCCTCATTTTAATATATACTATGGCCTCATTATAATATATACTATGGCCTCATTATAATATATACTATGGCCTCATTATAATATATACTATGGCCTCATTATAATATATACTATGGCCTCATTATAATATATACTATGGCCTCATTATAATATATACTATGGTCTCATTATAATATATACTATGGCCTCATTATAATATATACTATGGTCTCATTATTATTGGTTGTGTAGTAGATTTGATCAGTGCAGGTAAACCACGGACTTAAGTGTTCAAAGAATTGCACATGGTGAACCACGGACTTAAGTGTTCAAAGAACCACGGACTTAAGTGTTCAAAGAACCACGGACTTAAGTGTTCAAAGAATTGCACATGGTGAACCACTGACTTAAGTGTTCAAAGAATTGCACATGGTGAACCACGGACTTAAGTGGTCAAAGAATTGCACATGGTGAACCACGAACTTAAGTGTTCAAAGAATTGCACATGGTGAACCACGGACTTAAGTGTTCAAAGAATTGCACATGGTGAACCACGGACTTAAGTGTTCAAAGAATTGCACATGGTGAACCACGGACTTAAGTGGTCAAAGAATTGCACATGGTGAACCACGGACTTAAGTGGTCAAAGAATTGCACATGGTGAACCACGGACTTAAGTGGTCAAAGAATTGCACATGGTGAACCACGGACTTAAGTGGTCAAAGAATTGCACATGGTGAACCACGGACTTAAGTGGTCAAAGAATTGCACATGGTGAACCACGGACTTAAGTGGTCAAAGAATTGCACATGGTGAACCACGGACTTAAGTGGTCAAAGAATTGCACATGGTGAACCACGGACTTAAGTGGTCAAAGAATTGCACATGGTGAACCACGGACTTAAGTGTTCAAAGAATTGCACATGGTGAACCACGGACTTAAGTGTTCAAATAATTGCACATGGTGAACCACGGACTTAAGTGTTCAAAGAACCACGGACTTAAGTGTTCAAAGAACCACGGACTTAAGTGTTCAAAGAATTGCACATGGTGAACCACTGACTTAAGTGTTCAAAGAATTGCACATGGTGAACCACGGACTTAAGTGGTCAAAGAATTGCACATGGTGAACCACGAACTTAAGTGTTCAAAGAATTGCACATGGTGAACCACGGACTTAAGTGTTCAAAGAATTGCACATGGTGAACCACGGACTTAAGTGGTCAAAGAATTGCACATGGTGAACCACGGACTTAAGTGGTCAAAGAATTGCACATGGTGAACCACGGACTTAAGTGTTCAAAGAATTGCACATGGTGAACCACGGACTTAAGTGGTCAAAGAATTGCACATGGTGAACCACGGACTTAAGTGGTCAAAGAATTGCACATGGTGAACCACGGACTTAAGTGGTCAAAGAATTGCACATGGTGAACCACGGACTTAAGTGGTCAAAGAATTGCACATGGTGAACCACGGACTTAAGTGTTCAAAGAATTGCACATGGTGAACCACGGACTTAAGTGGTCAAAGAATTGCACATGGTGAACCACGGACTTAAGTGGTCAAAGAATTGCACATGGTGAACCACGGACTTAAGTGGTCAAAGAATTGCACATGGTGAACCACGGACTTAAGTGTTCAAAGAATTGCACATGGTGAACCACGGACTTAAGTGGTCAAAGAATTGCACATGGTGAACCACGGACTTAAGTGGTCAAAGAATTGCACATGGTGAACCACGGACTTAAGTGGTCAAAGAATTGCACATGGTGAACCACGGACTTAAGTGTTCAAAGAATTGCACATGGTGAACCACGGACTTAAGTGGTCAAAGAATTGCACATGGTGAACCACGGACTTAAGTGGTCAAAGAATTGCACATGGTGAACCACGGACTTAAGTGGTCAAAGAATTGCACATGGTGAACCACGGACTTAAGTGTTCAAAGAATTGCACATGGTGAACCACGGACTTAAGTGGTCAAAGAATTGCACATGGTGAACCACGGACTTAAGTGGTCAAAGAATTGCACATGGTGAACCACGGACTTAAGTGTTCAAAGAATTGCACATGGTGAACCACGGACTTAAGTGTTCAAAGAACCACGGACTTAAGTGTTCAAAGAACCACGGACTTAAGTGTTCAAAGAATTGCACATGGTGAACCACTGACTTAAGTGTTCAAAGAATTGCACATGGTGAACCACGGACTTAAGTGGTCAAAGAATTGCACATGGTGAACCACGAACTTAAGTGTTCAAAGAATTGCACATGGTGAACCACGGACTTAAGTGGTCAAAGAATTGCACATGGTGAACCACGGACTTAAGTGGTCAAAGAATTGCACATGGTGAACCACGGACTTAAGTGGTCAAAGAATTGCACATGGTGAACCACGGACTTAAGTGGTCAAAGAATTGCACATGGTGAACCACGGACTTAAGTGGTCAAAGAATTGCACATGGTGAACCACGGACTTAAGTGGTCAAAGAATTGCACATGGTGAACCACGGACTTAAGTGGTCAAAGAATTGCACATGGTGAACCACGGACTTAAGTGGTCAAAGAATTGCACATGGTGAACCACGGACTTAAGTGGTCAAAGAATTGCACATGGTGAACCACGGACTTAAGTGGTCAAAGAATTGCACATGGTGAACCACGGACTTAAGTGGTCAAAGAATTGCACATGGTGAACCACGGACTTAAGTGGTCAAAGAATTGCACATGGTGAACCACGGACTTAAGTGGTCAAAGAATTGCACATGGTGAACCACGGACTTAAGTGGTCAAAGAATTGCACATGGTGAACCACGGACTTAAGTGGTCAAAGAATTGCACATGGTGAACCACGGACTTAAGTGGTCAAAGAATTCCACATGGTGAACCACGGACTTAAGTGGTCAAAGAATTGCACATGGTGAACCACGGACTTAAGTGGTCAAAGAATTGCACATGGTGAACCACGGACTTAAGTGGTCAAAGAATTGCACATGGTGAACCACGGACTTAAGTGGTCAAAGAATTGCACATGGTGAACCACGGACTTAAGTGGTCAAAGAATTGCACATGGTGAACCACGGACTTAAGTGGTCAAAGAATTGCACATGGTGAACCACGGACTTAAGTGGTCAAAGAATTGCACATGGTGAACCACGGACTTAAGTGGTCAAAGAATTGCACATGGTGAACCACGGACTTAAGTGGTCAAAGAATTGCACATGGTGAACCACGGACTTAAGTGGTCAAAGAATTGCACATGGTGAACCACGGACTTAAGTGGTCAAAGAATTGCACATGGTGAACCACGGACTTAAGTGTTCAAAGAATTGCACATGGTGAACCACGGACTTAAGTGTTCAAAGAATTGCACATGGTGAACCACGGACTTAAGTGGTCAAAGAATTGCACATGGTGAACCACGGACTTAAGTGGTCAAAGAATTGCACATGGTGAACCACGGACTTAAGTGGTCAAAGAATTGCACATGGTGAACCACGGACTTAAGTGGTCAAAGAATTGCACATGGTGAACCACGGACTTAAGTGGTCAAAGAATTGCACATGGTGAACCACGGACTTAAGTGGTCAAAGAATTGCACATGGTGAACCACGGACTTAAGTGGTCAAAGAATTGCACATGGTGAACCACGGACTTAAGTGTTCAAAGAATTGCACATGGTGAACCACGGACTTAAGTGTTCAAAGAATTGCACATGGTGAACCACGGACTTAAGTGTTCAAAGAATTGCACATGGTGAACCACGGACTTAAGTGGTCAAAGAATTGCACATGGTGAACCACGGACTTAAGTGGTCAAAGAATTGCACATGGTTATATATGTTTGCACGAAATCAAATGTCTACGAAAGTTTTCCTCAATCCACGAAAATTGGTTCCCATTAAGATAAATAAACCCACATTTATGGTATACACTGATGAGTAAGTTCATACAATATGAATATAAACTAATTGTGCCTTTTCCTTTGACCATGACGATATGTTCGACGAAAAGCATCCATGTTCTTGTACACGTTCAACTTCCGAATTTACATTTCCATGTATATCGCACATTTTCCAATTGCGTATGTAGCTTACGCTAGAACAAGTTGACGTTTTCATACATTTTTTCAGACACGTTAAAAAGCTTACTTTCAGTAATCTACGAAGTGCAGCATTGCAATACCATTGTCCATAAATTATCTCCCCTGAATTTGAGATTTGCGGATTTTGACATTCGACATCAGCAGTGTCACACGTATCATCCAAAGACCAAGTATAGATTGACATCACATTTTGTAAAAGAAAAAATAACGTCACTACCGTCATGTTTTTTAACTTATTTTTTAAAGATCTAATCCGAACAAAACACACCTATTTTTCTATAGGTTTTTGCATGCTGCAGTCAACCAAACGAAATGAATAACTGAGTTCTATCATGGACTACCGCGATGTTTTTAAATTAGATGTTCAATACAATTGCTATCAACTGCAAACTAGCAAACCATGATAAAAGAAAAATAACTGATTAAAATTTCAATATTTTTTAAGTTCCCTGGTGTGGGTTTTGTCGATATCTCTATTTGTTTAAAATTCATCATTTACATTGTGGACAGTAATGTGTCCTTTTACGTGTCAATATTTTTAAAACTGTATTACTTATCTGTTTTATTCGAAACGAATCAATATAATTTCATGACTTGCAAAGGGGAAGTTTGGCTAAGTTGTCACAATGAATTTCTATTAATGAATTCAATAAATGAATAAAACAGTGAAACCTTGTTAAACCTAATCCTGCATAAACCGAAAATCTGAATAAACCAAGCATATTCTTAAGCACCGCCATATCAAATTATATGCGTTGTGAATCTGATACAACCGAATATCGGCCATTACCGAACAACTCTTTATTTATTTTCATGGGAACCAATTTTCATAGATTGAGGAAAACTTTCGTAACTCATGTAACTTTGCATTTACCTTTGACCATGACGATATGTTTGACGAAAAGCATCCATGTTCCTGTACAAGTTCAAGTTCAGAATTTACATTTCGATTGATATCGCACATTTGCCAATTGCGTTTGTAGCTTACGCTAGAACAAGTCGACGTTTTCATACATTCTTTCAGACACGTTAGAAAACTAACTTACAGTAATCTACATCTGATACAAACGAATATCGGCCAGTACCGAAAAAAATCTGAAGTCCCGAAGAGGTTCGGTTTAAACAGGTTTAAAAGAGGGACGAAATATACCAAAGGGACTTTCATATTTAACTGTATTTGAAAACTGTTTTTCTTGCAAATTGAAGATATTTTGTTTCTATTAAAAATTACAGACTGAAACAAAAGATAAGACAGTCCAAACTATCTTAAAACACTATTTCAATTACAAAATGCGCTATGAGCTTTGTTCATTTTTGAAGGCCGTATAGTAACCTATAACCTATAGTTGTTATTTCTGTGTCATGTTGGTCTCTTATTAAGAGTAGTTTCATAGGCAGTTATTCCGCACTTTTTTTCTTATAATACCCCAAGAGTTCCAAGCGGCGAATTTAAAATCATCCCCTCGCATTCGCAAATGTTTTTATTCTATATGACCTTTTTCTGTTTATTGATTCATAATGACGTGGTTAATTTTTAGAAGAAATAAACAATAAGTATATAAACAAGCAGTTAGAAGGACAAGGCAAACTTCTAATGTACATGCTGCAGAGGATATACCTAACCGAACTAAAGACTTTTCATACTTTGATCTACAGAATTATTGTATATCCTTATCTGTGTGACGTTTACATTCTGACGTCATACGCGCAATTCTACAACATTTGTATGGTAATCTAACGATTCAGTCCCAGTATTTAAAATCTTTCAATCCTTTATGGGTTGATTAAAATTACATATTGATAAAATACGAAAAAAGAAAGCAATGAATATTGTTGTTGAATTTGATATATGAGACAATATCTGAAAAAGTCTACTTTCCATATCCCCCACTTCACCAGCAATTATTTTTTTATTTAACCATCTTTTTTGAAAATTTTAAGTTTCAGCATAAACTTAATTATATAATGCACCAACTCCTGCCAATTAAACACTAATTCTTTTATTTCTTCCAATAAAATATTGTAATTTAAATGTTCAACCCCTCCTGAAATCATGTTGTCTCCTGTGTTTTTTTTTAACTAAATCATTCAAAAAATATCAAAATTATTTCAACAGGCGTCCGATTCTCACATATATGATATATTATATAATAAACTTGCCCCTAATTTGTCTTGTTATATTATAACTAGAGCATGTAATAAAATTTTGCAAATTTTAAGACAAAAAAAAATTGTCCCCAGGGGTGATTTCCCTCCTGTTACGACTAGGTTATTTTTACCTGTGGAAACGTTTACAAGACCAAGAGTTATTTTCCCATTATGTATTTTGAAGAGCATTATTTCCTGAATGCATTAGTACAAAGAAATAGATGGAAAGGCGGCCAGGTTTGAAAACTCAAGCCCATCCAAGGTACGAATTCATAGAAAAATACTTTATGGTTTTCTATCCTGTTATAGCCTTTTCTTACACTTTCTGAGAATAATTTTATGTGTGCGCCACAAGATTAGGTGTGTTTTTATATCACCTTTTTAATGTTATATGTCACAGGAAATACACTTACATTTATGATAAAAAGGACAAAAACTATCGCGTAATTCCTTTCTGTTACGTTCTGTCATGTTACCAGATAAAAAGTAACAGCATAACCATCATCAGTAACAGGAAGGATGCTAAAGACAATTTCACTAAAGAATCGAAAAGTGTATCTACTATATGCCAACCATTTCATTAAATTTATGTTATCACCACTTTATCCAATAAATTTCAAAATAATGCACAGTATAGTGAATAAAAAAAAAGAGTTTTTCCCTTTGATAACAGCAGAGAACATTGTGCAATTCTAGTATACACTACTGGACGAAAAAACGTCTGTCCATACCAGTAACAGTCGTTCTAAGACTGATAAGGCCTGTTAAAGTTGTAACAGTTGTTAAATGTCACTGCTTCAGTTATTTTGTAACTGTCCCAACTTTAAAAGTGTTTGTCTACAACATAAATCGACTGCAACAACGCAAGAAATAACTGCCACAGACATTAAAGGACTGATACAACTATTTCAAAGTTGTAACAGTTGATTTACAACTGTCTCAACTCGAAAAACGTTGCAACAGTCATAAATAAACTGATTAAACGCCTCAAGAGTTGTCACAGTCGTAATAAAACTGATGCAACTATTTGAAAGTTGTAACAGTTATTTTATTACTGTCCCAACACGGAAAACGTTGAAACAGTCATAAATAAACTGTTTAAACGCAGAAAAAGTTGTAACAGTTAAAATATAATAGCTTCAACCATGTGTGTATAGGCCTAGCTAATTTATAAGCGTAGCAACTTCAAAACATTGATATTCGTGTACACTTAAAAGTCACGGATACAAATTGTCTGACAGCCAGGCCCGGGATAAAGGTTAAATTATTTGTAAAACAATTTTACCGTGTGAAATATAAGGTTGTGACAAAGAGAAACACCTTTCATTCCCATTTAATACATTAATTTTAGATGTATATTGTTTTAAAAAAATAGTTTTTTGAAATATTTGCTGCTGAACACATTTTTGTATTCCTCGGTTATTTAGTGAAATTGCTGAATTTATACATTTTTTTAACACTTCCTCGCCATTATCTCTTCGAACAAATAAAATCGGAACCAGCCATAGATACCTAGATAAAATATAACTGCCAACAGAAAAAGCGAAAAACGTTACCCAATGTATTTGTAAACCAAACGTATCTTTATAACTGAATTAACAGTTGACAATTTTTAATATTTTTTTTTTTTATTATTAAATTAGTTAGGTGTGAAATCATTCATGCATACACAATTGTTTTCAATACCCGTAGTTTTACGAATCACATTACTTCATAATAACGCTAATATACATGATATACTCTAAACCTAGCCGGGAACTCCTTATACACACACTTGTCAAACTTATTCCCATATAAAACTGCTTTATATTTTTTTAGGGCTTATTTCAGACACTTATTCTGAGCTTTTATTCGGGGCTACATTATTTTCTTTTAAAATTATAAATATTGCCGTATTAACCATATTGATTTCTATACATGTAAAACATATAATCAAAGCTATTACGGACATTTAACACATCTTTAGAGGCTTTTAAATCTATCCAAATTTAATTTATTTTATTTTATCGTTTTTTTTATTTTAGAATAGTTCAATATTAACTCGACTTTGTACTGTATATTCTTCATATTGTACGGAATGGTCAATGAGTTCAATTGTAATTGATACACATGATACATATAAATAGCACGTCAGCATTCACGATTAAGGTGAACAAATATTATCACTCGCGAGAAAAAATCATATTTTCACCGGATTTTTCGCCAACAATTTACCATACATATTTTGTACATTTGTAAATACTAGTAGTTGGACATACTGTTCATACAAGACCCGACAAAATAACTAGCGCAAGTGAAAGTTCAAATGTTCAAAACAAGAAAACTCGCATTGTTTCAAAAAAAATCAAATCTTCTTTTATGTTTTTTCACATCATGGTTTAGAACTTGATGTATTTGGTCAATTCTAAAGACTGACATCGGATTCTCTTACGTGGTTTCAGTTGATCAGATGTCGTACTAATTACGTTTATCCAAAATATTTTCCCATTTCAATTGTTCAACTTCAAATTATTTAATCTTGTAAGCTTGTACAATAATGACATACTATTTAATTAGTAAAGAAAACTAACAATGTTACTAGATGTAGACAATATTCTGAGTCCCTTAATATTTTTTTTGTTCGGTGTGAGCCGAGGCTCCGTGTTGAAGGCCTTACATTGACCTATAATGGTTTACTATTGTAAATTGTTATTTGAATTTAGAGTTGTCTCATTGGCACACACACCCAATCTTCCCTTATCTATGACAGTACAGTAATGGAAATTTTAAAAATGGTCACATTTATAAATTACGAAATGGGTCCCATATTCTGAATTCATATATACACCTTAGAAAAAACAAGTGAAACTGCGAGCTACTGCTCACTGATGATACCCCGCCGCAAGTGGATAATATAAATAGTGTAAAAATATGCAAGTGTTCGGTAAACAGGAAATTGTCGAGTGATGAATCTGAAAACGCATCGCACGGTATAGCTGACTTATATAAATCCTGAAACCAAATTTCAGAACTTATATTGTAGTTCCTGAGAAAAGTGTGACGAAAATTTTCAACTTGGCTTTCATGTGTAAAATCATACAAGTGTTCAGTTAACAGGAAGTTGTCAAGTGATGAATCTGAAAACGCATCACACTGTATAGCTGACTTAGATAAACCCTGAAACCAAATTTCCAAAATCCTAGTATTGTAGTTCCTAAGAAAATTGCAACGATAAAATAAATAGTGTAAAATTATGCAAGTGTATTCGGTTAACAGGAAGTTGTCGAGTGATGAATCTGAAAATGCATCACAAGGTATAGCTGACTTTGTTAAACCCTGAAACCAAATTTCAGAAATCCTTGTATTGAAATTCCTGAGAAAAGTGTTGACGAAAATTTTCAACTTGGCTATCATGTGTAAAATCATACAAATGTTCAGTAAACAGAAAGTTGTCAAGTGATCAATCTGAAAACGCATCACACGATATAGCTGACTTAGATAAACCCTGAAACCAAACTTCAGAAATCCTTGTATTGTAGTTCCTGAGAAAAATGTGACGAAAAATATTCATGGGAGGGACTGACTGACGGACGGACTGACGGACAGACAGAGGTAAAACAGTATACCCCCTTTTTTAAAGTGGGGGTATACAAATACACAGATTCAGTGACTTGTGACTTGTTTCATCCCGGATGGCAACTATTAAAGAACCTACCAAGTGTATTCATTGTAAATTATTTTTGTCCTGAACATGCATGTAATACTTGTTACTGGACAATAGCAAATTAAAACCCCAAAAATATGCTTCCAAACATAAATATTATAATTAAATTACAACAAACAGCTCACTATTAGTGCATTATACATGTATGACTTTGTAATGCTTATTGTGTTTATGGAAAACAATGGGAAAATGTTGCTCAACATCTTGGGTCATATATTAAGAAGGCATTTATTCAAAAGCAGATAGAATGGATTTGTAGAAAAAAACATGAATAAGGGCAGAAAATCACCTATTTAAAGTACAAGTCTTTGGTTAAACACAATATATTTGTCATCATTGGTGTATCAATGTTGCTTTTGTGTACATGGTATAAAAATCAAACTTGGGTTTCTCATCTAAACTTGTTTACATTGTGTTACATCATCCAATATGGCTAGGCCTGTTATAGGTTTTTCATTATCACACTTATGCGGAACTGATTTTGCTCATTGTTGAAGGATGTACAGTTACTAACAATTACATCACTTGGCTTACGATTGATGGTCGTCTTATTGAAATTCATACCACATCTCCTTATTCTGGTTATCATACAGTATTCATGTTTTACAATACCTAGTATTATCAAATGAATTATAACAATTGTTAATAATGTAGTTGTCAGACTTTTGTTATCAAAAAGCAGCTACATGTGTATAATCTTGCTTTTCCTACATGTATGAAGGTTTTAGTACATTGTACAGGTATCACACAAACTTTCCATTATAAATAACCTTTGAAAAAGAATTTAAGTCACAGTAAAATTAACCATGCCAGACAGATGATGTACACCCTACAAACTGACATTCCATACACAAAATTTAGAGATTTATACTGTCTGTGGAATAGACTTAACATTCTTAACATCCAAACCATGAAAATTAAACATTGCCCAATGAAACATGAAATGAGGTCATGGTCAGATGTAAAGCCTGCCAATCAAACTTGTACACCTTATGAATATATATCCAATAATATGCCAAAAATAGTGATCCTATACATGTCATGCATGTACATGTAGTCTATACTGTAGCATCTGAGAAACATTTGGAAATAGATCAAAAAACAAAAACTAAGCATTGTTCAATGAACCATGATATTTTCATTGAGGTCAAAGTCCGATGTAAGTCTTGCAATTACGACATTTTTTCACCGCACTCATTTCATACACCAAATATATATAATTGACCTACTTTTCCTACTGCTTGTAGTATTTAACATGCGTGAGAAACAAACTTGACAAATTACATGTAACTGAAGTAACCTTAATCACTGATCCATGAAATGAAGTCAGGATCAGGCCAACCTTGCCTGACAGACAATGAGACATACAATGTAAACCTTTCAAGATACCTACATGTATATATATAAATGGGTTTACCTAAAATCAATCCATGTTATACATGTTAGACTTAGAGTGTATTCCACTGTGACTGTTCAAACAGTAATATTTTTTTCCAAACAGTTACATGTTCATGTAGCATGATGTAGTGTACCATGCAAACTAGGTTACGTGCAAGGGACAGGTCACTAACAGAAATGTCATAACATAAGGAAGTACCCAGGCCTTTCAGCTTCTAAAATGTATCTGCTGAAGCTCAAATACAAAACGGTACGTTGTAGTCAGATTGTAATACCAATTTCTTGCATGCATGTACTTCAACTTTTGTTGCAGGTGGAATAATAAAATTATACTTTAAAGTACATGCATGGTTTATTTGTTTCAAATACTTGGCCACTAATCATGCTAATTAAGATATTTATTTAATTCTAATTCAGACTTTAATAATTTAAGTACAGCAAGCAGTCATTTGACACTAAACAATTGACACAGACTGCACGAGACCCTCATAGTTGGTTAAGATCTTTTTACACACCCTGGACACGCTGGTGGTAGTTAACAATTGCAATGCCAACATAAACTTCAGATGTGATATACATGTACTGTTTTGTAAATTTCACTGAAGCTAGAAATTCACATTATCCATATTCATGATATTGTTATTATAATAAATCCACTAATTAAAAGTATTCATGAATTCAGATATGATGCACTATTATTAGTAGTATTCACTGAAACTATGCATTTTCATTATTCCAAATTGCTATTTCAAATGAATAATTATCCTGGGTATTCATGGAACTCAGAAACAATGTACATGTATGATTGCAGTATTAATATGCACTACAACTATGGAATTTTGTTATTCCAAATTCACAATTGATCATGATTGATGATAATCCCAGGTATTTAGTCCTCCAGTAATGTGGTCCTCCTTTTTATACAATATATTAAGTTTCCTATTTGTACAAGGCACAATTTTCTTCTTGTTCAATTTAATCAGAACATCACATCATCATCATTGAATAATGCTGCAAGCCCCATTCTTTATTTCAAAAACAATAGATAACTAGTATAAAATAATGAATTAATCCATTGTTTCACAATTTGCAGCTATGAGAGCGACTCAGTGACGTCTTCATTTCCTATGCATCAAAGTGCACATGTTTCCTATGCATCAAAGTGCACATGTACTAGCAGGCATCATATTCTAAGTGGGAATCATGGTCAAACCAATACATTTTCAGTATGATTCTACAAAATAAAATATACATTAAGACTCAAGTACAGTAAATGTTTAACTAATAATAAATATATATAATACTACATGTACATGTATATACATTGTGCAATAATAAGAAAGTTAATTACAATAACTGTATTTACCTAAAACTATGGCACTCATTGACTGAAAAATTCTAGCACTAATACAATTCTATTTTCAAGTCACTATTAACAAGAAAAATAAATCTGTTAAGGGGGTCTAAATTCTTTATAGTGTTGTCTTTTTTTCCTGCATTAATGATTTTTTAAGTGTGATTGTGTACTTTCATTGAAGGGTTACTGTCTTATTGAGGCTCACACCATACTTTAATTCATCAATTCTTTAAAACACAACAGGTTATTTCTTTTGTTCATTTTAATTATTGATAATTATATATAATAATTAATGAAATATATTGATACTACAAACATGACAAAGAAAAGTTTAAGGAATGAAAAAATAAAATAAATAAACAACTTTGCACTGTTACTATATACATGCACTAGATAATATTGACTTTACCTTTGTCCAGTGCATATAATGAATAAACCTTTGTGATGTAAATATATTGTTCCAAGACTTAACCATCCCAGTTAAACTTAATGTTTTAAATCCTTGAGTTTAATATTTTTTACATCTTTTGTGTTACCCTGAATACTTTTTACTTATTCATTTCTTATTACAGCTTGCATTAAATAATGCTTTGCAGCTCAGACAACACTTTTTGTTTATTTAATTTTGTCATTTACCCAATTTTATTTTAATAAATCAATATTGAAATTACTTTTAAAATTTGAATTTTTATATCCAAAATAATAGTATATCCTGCTGTTTCATATTATTTAAAATTATAATTTGTTTTGAAAAAGTTATCAAAATTTTAATCATGATAATTTGTGAAGATTATCATAAAATTATATCATTATACCAATGACAGATTAAATATCGTCCCCAGGGCAATAAACTATTGTGTCTTAATTTGTATATTAGCTACATCATGTATATAATAATTTCTTATTAATACCTATCAGATATCCAGTGTTAACATCCTGATTATTACCTAATATTTTAATGTCACATTTGCATGGTCATATTCAGTAAATACAAATATTTTATTTGTTTATTTTTTTAAAAATATTTTGAGCTTCATAAAATACTTTAAAAAGGTTTATACCATGTTAACATAAAAAAAAATGCATACAGACATGGCAGATAGATTGTTTTGTTATGTTTTCCTGACATATTGAATTTTAACATAAAATAATTATCATGATTATGTAGAAAATGCAAAAAATCAGCAATCGTTTGTGAATGCACATAATCAAAAGAGGTGTGGGATATATCAATGATGCATCAACCCAACAGTTAGGCAACAATAAAGTAACCAAAACACAATTGAATGCGTGTCAAAAAAATGACTCATGATTAGAAGGTCCTTAATAATTGTGGGAATAATAAAAAGACCATTGAATGTTACTACTTGTAAGTTACATAACATGTATTGCACAAATGAATTTTTAAAAACAATGCTAGCAGGGCACAGTTTATATAAAAATTTCACATGAAAATATATAGTTTAGGTTCAAAGTATTAACAAATTATAGTGATTTAATATAAATTCTATGTTAAATCTAAAAAGAATAAAATTATGATGCTTTGCTCTTTTAATATTTGCTTTTTAAACAATGCAGTACATGATAAAACAATTACTAATTGAATTAGCACAATTTGTTTAATCAACAGTGTTTAAATGGCAACTGTTTATGACTCTGTGCCTTGTTTCAGGAACATTAATTTAATAATATTATTTTATTTTGATGATTAATGCTAGTTTAAACCATGTCTGAAATACCTATTCACTTTCAATGCCTGCTATCATGTATTATCAAAAATATATATTAATGTTTTGTTGTCCATGATTTGAGAATTATTTAAAATCTAAATGAAAGTGGACACTTGCTAAATAAGTCACTATTTAATCTTAAAGTTAATAGTTTTCATAACATTTTATGATCAAATCATAGGTTTTTGTACTATGCATGTTTTTTTTATGGAAATTGTGACATCACAATGCATTCCTAATTGAACAAAAACTATCAGCTGATAAAGCAAAATCAGGGAAATACTAGTAATCCTGCATAAGCATGATAAGAAACACATTTATATGGATACGTAAAGATCGGTTGGTTGTTGGTTATAAAATGTCCAGTGACAAGTATTTCATGCAAATTTATGACCTGAGTTAGCAATACTTTAACATTCAATATGTACGATACATGATGTATACATGTAGGTCAGTGGCACATCCAGAACTTTTCATAAGGGACAGGGTTGCTGACTGCCCTTAGGGGCACAGATCCAGTCATGCTTGAGTGATTCCCTATATAATCAACCAAATTTTTCCCACAAAAAAGGGGAAGATATAGAGTAACCTTTTCTGTATTCCACTCAGGGTGATGTATGCAAAATAATTAAGGTAATAAATGGCATACTGTTCACACATGATAATAGGGGGAGGGGAAAGGTGTCCTTTATGACTTTCAATGATTTATTATGATGCTCAACTTTAACATTGAAGCTCAACTTTAACATTGAAGCTCAAAGCCTATATTTTCCCTGGAATATGCAACTTTGCACGAGTGTGTTAATATAGAACATTGATTCATAGCTATAGCCTATCGGAGTATCTAAATACATAGATTCCGTAGGATCAGTTGCGGATCCAGACATTTTAAAGGGGGGGGGGGGGGGGTCCAACCCAGGACAAAATAGTGGGGGTCCAAATATATGTCCCCATTCAAATGCATTGAGCGGCCAAAAAAAAGGAATAGGTTCGAACCCTCTCCCCCCCCCCCCCCCCTTTTGATCCGTCAATGGGAACAAATTGTAAGGTCTGTAAGCCGACAAATGTGCACATTTTCCCTTCAAAATTATGAATCCATGATTATTCGATAGACATGCTATAAAATATTGATAATTTCTACTCACCGATTGTAATTTCCAGCTAAGATTATTGAACATGTGGTCTAACATCTGTAGTTACCTGTGTAAAAATATAGTTTGCCGACCTGAGGTCCAAGGTTTTTTGCCGACAAAAAATTAAAGAGGGTAAATCGTTTACGGTGAAGAATTGTTTTCCGTTTTTAATGAAACTTGACAGATTTTGCTAATTATTTTTTTAATCATCGGAAATGTCCTTCTTGGTGACATTCGAATTAAAACTGCTTTATTATGCTGTACAATATTGGTAACTGAGTCATAATCTTTAAATTTATTTCAAGTACACCCTTGTACATTTTTCTATTGCGCAGAATTTATCAAAACTTTTTTAAGTATAAATTTGAATGAATTCATTGTCATTCTTATTCTTCTGCAATAATATTAAAACTCTATTTTAAACGAAAGCTGCTGGTTTTTAAAACCAGTTATGAACGAAAATGTTATAAAACAGATATTATAAAATAAAAAGTAAGGATATCAGAAGGATTATTTAAAGTCAAACGCACATGACTGTCAAAAATGAACGGACAATGCTACGGCAATAAATAGAAAACGACAAAAGACAAACAACGATCGCAAAATAAATGAATAAACAGCAAAACAAGTTTACAATCGCACAAAAGACGATAATAGTATAAGTAAAGACTATTTCACAACAAAATCAAATCTTTAGAGCCGGGTGAGACGTGATTTTTTTACACTGATGGCCGACTACCGTTACGCTAAAATATTTGTATTAAAACATTTACCGACTGTAGCAACCTATGAAGTGTTTGTTTTAAACATTTAACGACTGTGTCAACCTTTTTTAAGTTGTTATAAACATTTAATGACTGTGCCAACCCTTAGAAAGTTGTAACAAACATTTAATGACTGTCCCAACTCTAAAAACGTTGTGACAAACATTTTTTGACTGCATCAACGTCTGAATAGTTGACACAAACAAATTTTAACTGTCTCAACTATGAAAAGGTTGGGACGGACATTATGCAACTGCCACAACTATAAGAAAGACTGTAATAAATAGATTTTGACTGTGACAACACCGTAAACCACTGCAACAGTTCTGAAATGACTGATGGTAGTATTTTTTGACTTTCACAACCCGTAGAAAAGTTGGGACAGACATAAATAAACTGTTGCAACGAAATATGACAGATTTGACAGTCATTACTGGTCTTTTACAGACTAAAACAGTCGTACAATGACTGTTACTGGTATGGACAGTTGTTTTTTCGTCCAGTAGTGATAGTAGATAGTAACAGCAAGACATTTACTTTAGAATTTTTCATTACCTAGGCAGATTATTCTTCCGGCAAATACAGTTTCAACGGATAAATGATATTGTTTGCTGTTATCTTCCAATTATGACCAATCTAAAATGATGTATTTTTCTTAAACTTTAAAATAAAGCAGAAAAATCATTTCTGTTACCAACTCTGTCCTGTTACCGTTGTCCTGTTACTCAAGATTCTTTCATGTTACCGACATATCTGACTATAGTTAAGTATATTTCTGAACCTTTTGTATTGCAAATGCTAAAATCAATAATTGACATTTGATAAACGATTGCAGGATATACTAGTCAACCACAAATAGTGTCTTAAACTTATTTCTTATTCCCATTAGAAACTTTTTAAAATTGGTTCACTTTGGTAACAGGAAAGAACTGGATTTTTTTTTGTACCATTTTTAAAATAGCCATTGCTTCCTTATTAAACAATTGTTTAAATTACAGACAACAGTTCCTACATCCACAATGTGTGTTCTTCGATTCCTGCTATGAAAATACCGGGTCTAAAGATTATTTTTTTTTTTTTTTCTTATTGCCAAAAAATCGACTTTTTCAGATATTGTCTCATATGTATTTTTGTGCTTCTTTGTAAAATATCTGTTAGTTTTTATTCGGATTAAGATTATAACACAATGCTGACTAATGTACCCCTAGTTTTAACATGTGAACACATAATGCCTGTTTGTTTGCGCATCGTTTTCAATGTAAGGATATGTGATGCGACTGTCGTACAAATGAGAGACTTAGCGCTATAAAACCAGGTTTATTCAACCATTTTCAAGATAGGAAAAAAAGTCAGGAATGTGACAGTTGCTATCCATTCGTTTGATGGGTGTGATCTTTTGATTTTGCACCAAGTCAGGAATATGGCAGCTGCTATCCATTCGTTTGATGTGTTTGATCTGTTGTTTTTGCACCAAGTCAGAAATATGACAGTTGCTATCCATTCGTTTGATGTGTTTGATCTTTTGATTTTGCACCAAGTCAGGAATATGACAGTTGCTATCCATTCGTTTGATGTGTTTGATCTTTTGATTTTGTACCAAGTCAGGAATATGACAGTTGCTATCCATTCGTTTGATGTGTTTGATCTGTTGATTTTACACCAAATCAGGAATATGACAGTTGCTATCCATTCGTTTGATGTTTGTGATCTTTTAATTTTGCACCAAATCAGGAATAATTAGTTATCAAAGGTACCAGGATTAAAATTTAGTACGCCAGACGCGCGTTATGTTCCTGATGTTTTAACTACAATCCCGTATCTTTCCCCTAAATTGAGATAAATCGAGTTGGGTTTATTCCCGGGTTTGTACCAACATGAACAATACGACAGGCGTCACTTATGGAATGGGATCTCCTCACCCTCTCGGAGCACCTGATATCATTCATGTTTTTGTGACGTTTGTGCTGCTCATATTTGTTGAAATTTTGCGACTTTTATTTGTCTGTTTATCTTTTTCTTATTTGACCATGGAGTTGTCAGTTCCATTTCTGACTATAAGTTTGGCTGTCCCTCGGCTATATCTAGTCCCTCTTTAATAACAAATATTGAAAAGAAAATAATATCATACCAACATTATATAAACCCATATATCAGGAATTGATTTCGTTGAACAGTTGTATGATGTCATACTTTATGATAAAACTTGCGATACGTGTAGAAAGTATATATTCCCCCTTTTTAATTCGCATTCAACTTTTAAAGCAGGATTTGCTTACACATTCAGAGCACAATAGAATACCCTTTTTTTAGTTAGGGGGGGAGTCTTTAAATGGCTTTGTTGTATTCTTTTTGTATATTGTTTTTCACCTGTTTGCTTATTTCTTTTCAAGGTATATAGTTGTCAGTTAATTATTGACAAATGAGTATAACTATCAGTTGAACAAAATGAAATCATCCATATAATAGAAAGTGAAATTAAATGATCTACCTACTGTGATCTGAAGGTTTATTACAAATAAACTCATCATAGACACCAGGATAAAAATTTTATATTGGTGTCTTCTCTTTCTTTGATTAGGTGGGTTCGATTGCTCAGTCTTTTACGTTGTGTTATGTGTACTGGTGTCTTCTCTTTCTTTGATTATGTGTGTTCCTATTGCTCAGTGTTCTATGTTGTGTTATGTGTACTGGTGTCTTCTCTCTCTTTCACATTTAATTTTCGACCTATGAATTTGCATGTTGGTATCTTCCCCCTGTTCTAAGAATCCACATATGGTTTATTCAATGTTTGCAAAAACATGTTTAATTTTTGTAACAATAAACGAAACGTCTTATGCCCCACATTGGTCTGCGCGTCCACTCGTTCCTCTGTTTGTCCTGCTTCAAAATAAAGAACGATTTTCAATGCGACAACTATCTAGCAAAGACCAAACAAATAAGTATCACCAACTATAGGACACCATACAACCGTCACCAGTAATCAAAAGCTCTACATGAAAAATAGGGACTGGTATATGATTAAACAATGAAGATAAAAAAAAATATGGCAGATATCGACCAACGACAATCACAGAGTTAATAGCGAGGGACATATTTGACTTTATTGATAAATATATACGGTAAAATCCAATAAAAAACATGATAGCACAATTATTGTCAGTTTCATTTGGTCGTAAAAATATTCATGATAATGTTAATATAATGAGTGAAAAAATTGAAATATGTCATTAACTAATTATGTATATTTTTTTCCAAATTGCATTTTCAGGCACTGATCATTTGACGATTTTTTTAGAAATGTGGATTCGGTGGATCTGGTGGTGGTGGTGGCTGTGGTGCCACTACTGCCACAACTGTATTCCAAGTGTTGTTTAATTGTAGGTATAAATATTCAGCCATTGTTTAGTCACTTTCGCCGACACCTTAATAAAAAAAAATAGACGATATATAATAAACAAAGTAGACATAGTATCTACCTATCTATATATTACCATTTCTCTAATTCTTCATTAATTTATCCCTTTTTACACCCATTGTATGCAAATAATTTAATCAACGTGTGGTTCGTTTGATCTCAATTCTAAAAGAAGGAATACGTTTGCCTGCATATTGTTTGAAAATCATTAGAGAAACAGATTAAATCACTAAATATCGTGTAATACGATATTTATCCAATCTCGAGAGTTAAAATATCGTACTACACTCCATGCAGTGGTAGAATCTATCTTTATTAAACCGATTTTAATATGAGATATTTTTATAAGCATATTTTCATCTAGCTACAATACAAACTGCAATATTTGATATAAAATGTGAATAAATGAAAGCATTAAAGCACAGTCAGCCTTTAACTTAAATTTATATTTAGAATAAAACTATAGTTTTAATCGAACATATATATTAGCATATAAATAATGTTAATCAAAGACTGTTCAAGGCTGTTGACATTATACACAGTAGTTAACTAAAGCGTCATCGTTAATTAGTTAATTAATCCTCAGAGCTGTACTCTGACAATAAATAAAGACAGCAGCAAATTTACTGAACCAAATAACGATTCAGCGATCAAGAGCTCTTTAGTCATGTACAAGACCATGTATTTGAAAGTTATCAAAAGAAAACAAATCTGTATACAAAATTCTTACCGGTTCTCTCATTAACATCATCTGTAAATAAAAAAAATGTTAATAATAACTAGAAATTGAACAAGGTGCAATTGTATCGTTTTTATTTTTGCAATTCATCGGTTTATTTTTTTGCATGTTTTGCAAACTTTTGTATATTTTGATCGGTATGGTATTGATAATTTACTAATCCAAGAACGCTATTATCTTATTATCGGGTTTTTATTAGGAATTTCCTGGACCACAAGATGTCATAGCACATAAGAAAAGACATTCACTACACAAAAGAAGATGTGATATGATTGCCAATGAGATAACTCTCCACAATAGACCAAGATGCCACAGAATTACAGAACAACTTTAGGCCAACGTACGGCCATCAACAATGACCAAAGCCCATAACGCTTAGTCAGCTATCTATAAAAGGGCCCAAAATGACAATGCACAACAATTCAAACAAAAAAAATAACGGCCTTATTTAAATACAAAAATGAACGAAAAACGAATATGTAACAAATAAACAAACGAAAACCACTGAATTTCAGGCTCATGACTTGGGTCAGACACATACATCCACAAATATTTAAGCGGGATTCCAACCCTCCCCTTACCTGGGACATTGGTATAACAGTACAACATAATAACGTACTATAAAATCAGTTGAAAAAGTGTTCAGAAAAGAACATGTAGTATGGTGTATCTCTTATTCATAGAACTCGTATCACAAATAAAAGCTTTAGTCCATCAGTCCTCAATATTCAGCTACATAATTACTTTTAAATATTAAGAGTTATTTTCTCATACATGTTGTACTTGTTATAAGAGAAGGGAACTAATGTAAAACGTTTGGCATGTGTTACGGTCGGAAACAAACGAAAGACATGATGAACAGGAAACTTGTTATAAGTTGTTATATTTATATTTACTCCGGGCTAAATGTCATGTGGCTACACAAGATTAAGGATGTAGTCAGGTGACACTAACATGAAATATAGATTTCAAATTGATACCTTAACTAAGAAGAGCATTTATATGTATACTATTGTGTGTCATGGGAGTTTATATGTATGTCATTTCGTACACATGAAAGATTTACATTTATCCCCTTTCTTACCTCTTTGAAGTTTTATATGTATGCCATTTCATACCTGGTGAAAGATTTATATGTGTTTCTATTCTTGGTGCAAATATTTCGTCACCTTTTGTTGATTTTTTAAATCAGTATAACTTGGGATTTATGATATTTCTTTCAAGTATTGGCACGCGCTTTCGTTCAAATTATTGCGCTATACCATTGATGTTAGTACTTTGTAAACTTGTCAATAAAGTCACGTGTCGAACTGGCGTCTCGAGACTGGCATTAATAAATGATAATATGCGAAGTGACTTGCTACCGAGTAACTTAAATACCACGGACAACCGTTGTGTGTACTCATTTCTTCGAAATTTGCTTAAGACATTTGTAATACTGTGGATTCACTTTTATTCGTGGTATACCAATTTTCGTGGGTTTCGTGGCTCATAGCGAACCACGAATTTAAGAATTCAACGAAGAATAATCCCGAGAAATGTGTATGGCGTCGGATGTTTATTTCCGGTTTTGGATTATAGCTCTTCATCTTTTATATAAGGTTTGGGTTTCAAACATTTTGACCACGAGCATTACTGAAGAGACATGTATTGTCGAAATGCGCATCTGGTGCAAGAAAATTGGTACCGTTAATTTTATCAGATACTACGTGTAATGAAATCTGGCAAACACATAAACAAAGAAAATATCAAATCATGCAGAATAATATTTTTCCGTAAGTGTACTAACTGTCTTAATATTCACCAAATAATCTGCAGGGAATGTTCTGTCTGTGAAAAAGAGCACTAATTTTATCCACATAATTAACTTAGGAATCAATTTCATGCAAAAAAAATAATACATGGAAAACTGGATTGGAGGTTTAAAAGAGGGACATAAAATATCAGAGGGACAGTCAAACTCATAAATCGATCAAAAACTGACAACGACATGGCCAAAATGAAAAGCAACATTGGACAACACGATTCGTTGGCAATTCAACCAATGTATTGTACAGTTTGACCGTTTTCAAAACATTGTTAAGGTCATCAAATAAAGACAATGACATATTGTTATTCCACTTGATATTTTAAGTCGTGTATTTTCTTTTCATAATACTATTGCTTACGGTTAATACACTCATCATAGATACCAGCAAACATTGGTTGTATTTAGGCCAGAAACGCATTTCGTCTACAAAAGACTCATCAGTGACGCTCGAATCCCAAAAAAGTTAAAAAGGCTGAATAAAGTACGAAGTTGAAAAGCATTAAAGACCAAGACTCCTAAAAGTTTTGCCAAATACAGTTTAGGCAATCTATGTCTAATAGTTATCAAAGGCACAAGGATTCGTACGCCTGAAGCGCGTTTCGTCTACACAAGACTCATCAGTGATGCACATATCAAAATATTTATAAAGCCAAACAAGTACGAATTGGAAGAGCATTGATGATCTAAAGTGGTTAACGTTTATAATTTTCAATTTGAATCCAAATTATCTCATTGCTTAATTTTTATAAAGAAAATTAACGAAAACAGTTTTAAATAGAAAATCAAAATTTCTACGCTTTATTTATAGCAGATATAGATGGGATATTTTGCCTTCATTTATATCACCCAATATAGGTTTTATTTAATAAAAAGGACTTCGTCTTCATTTAACCGAAACACTTGCTGTTCAGTTTTTAAATTTTCTCTACAAGCTTTGGATTTCAAATGTTTTTGACACGAGCATCGCTGAAGAGAAATGTATTGTCGAAATGCGCATCTGGTGCAGGAAAATTGATACCGTTTATGTTATTATAGTTGACAAAGTATTTGAATGTATTTGCAAGTTATCGATCTTAAAAATTTATAAAGTAGCTCTAAATTTTTTTCGTATACATCATTGCATAAAGGTCTCGGTTGCCAAGTGGTTTATGTAGTCATACTACTATATTTACTAGCCAGTCAACACTGAGGATGTAAGTCCGAACCCCGCTCGTTCAGGTGCATTCGAGTCCAATCTTAATAGACTGTGATTGTCAGTTTGGATGCCTTTGGTTTCTAAGGCACTTCAGCTTCCTACACTTATAAAAAATGACTCCAATTAATCAATAGCATTTAATAACTTGCAAGTTCATTGATCCAAGTATAAATAATCTTGATCTCCGAAATTATAGATCTACACGTTGTATACGTACCTATATGTAATATATTTTGTAAAATATAGTGTCCAGTAATCCGAATGTTGTACAAGATAATATAACGTGAACATAAACAATCTGAAACTCCAAAATGTGAACATCCAAGGTGAGATGTTATCTGCAGATGACTAGATGTTTATTTTTTGAAAAGTAAAATTACAAAAAAATCTGATCTCCAAAATCAAATGACAAAGCATATCAAACGAATAAACAACACCTGTCGTAGTCCTTACTTGGTACATGTATTTTCAAATGTAGAAAATTATAATAAATTGTTTGTTATGATATAACTTAGCAAAATATCATTATCTAATTCCTTTTGCGTTGTTCAACATATTATAGTGGAGTGACAAATCACGAAAAAGGTGCTTATTTTACGAGTTTAATGAACCGGCATACCTGCAGGCTGAAAATTAATTTTTTGAAAAGCCAATACATTAATCTATCTTTTTTGCCCGGTCGTAGACATTTCGTACGGTGCAATTTTGTTTGAGAGTGAAAAAAAAATGTGAATTTTCGATTTTAACTTGAAATGCATTCCACAAATTTTGTTTAACATATTTTCATTTTTATAACCCACAAACTCTTAATTTTGGATTTCATTAAGAGAGTAATTACACATGTATATTATAAAATGAAAATTTGTTCTATTGAACGTTATTTTTTAATATTTTTATCCCCTTTGAAAAATGCATATTCTTTTTTTATTTGAACGGAGAGGTTACAAACTTGTAATTCATAATTTATCGATATATTACAAAGTTTTTTTCTATGTGAAAAGTAATAAAACTTCATTTTCTAAACTTATGAGACCAACTTCAGCTCATTCGGATGAGTATATCTATATTTTAGCAATTTATAAACATTGCTATGAAATTCATTGAATTTCCGTATTTTTAATTCCTTACCGATACGCAGTATTCTTACTTTAAACTGGACCCATGCTGTTGTTTAATCTTATCTACACAAACCAGACTTTACATGCAGTCGCTTCAATAATCCGTAGACAATTGCAGTCCTTAGATATATCAAATAAGATTTACCCAACACCATCTGAAATATCGTTGTCTTATTCTACACAGCACACTCCTTGCTTATTAACAAAGTTTTTGTTGTGGATTATTAATGATAATTCATACAATGGAGAGGGTAATGTTTCTGACCTTCCTGTCGATGTTATGCGTAAAGTCCTTGCAATAGCCGAATGTATTGTTTCATTGAATAAAGTCATTTTACCCCATTTCATCTTGGTTTGGCATTACAACTCCACAATGAGTTTGGTTCCAAAAATCTGATTGACAATCTAAATTCACATGGCTTTTGTTCATCATACTCAGAAGTACCTGACTAGTCTAGTAAATTTTGAAATAGGCAGAATCTAAGACACATCATATTTACATGTACCTAATGGGATTGCTTATTTTGAAGAAGGTGGTCATACTATTCAGGAGGGGGCTGATACTATTGATATTAATGCTGAAACTATAGATGGTAAGAATACCTTTCACTCAATGGCTAGAGCTGTCTTTCAGTATCACAATGACACATCTAACGCCAGTTTTAGTTCCATTAAGGTTTAACGTGGACCAGGAAGATCTCTGACGTTTGATGATTCTTATACCAAACTTATGGCATGCTTACCTTACGAAAAGCTAAAAGAACGTTATGGTCCCCCACGATATGCAGATGCGTATGACAAGATTGTGTCGAGCTTTATTGATTCAAGACTAGATGTTGCTGACATGTCTTGGGTATACCTCCGAATACTGTCGAGACGCAGCATTGATCCTATTCCTTTTTCTGTAGAAAGAAATGAACAAACTGTCCCATTTTGGACCGGTTTCTACAAAAGATTATCTGAATCAAAATATGAATTTACGTTTGTAGCCTATTGTAGTCTATGTCATTGACGCCTAACCTAGCAACATGTTAACCGTATATACCACCATGAAACAATGTTTAGATATGTCAAATCGTGCTGGTCAACAATACCCTGTACAAACTTTTGATCAGCAATTATATGCTGTCGCCCAACAGGTGAAATGGTATATGCCAGATGTTTTTTATTGCCATATAAAAAAGACTCGGTGGGTTTCACAGGCTTTCCTGTTTTATAGCAACAGTTGGTAAGTTATGGGCATCAGCTGAGCTCTCTGACTTACTTGTAGACTCTGGAATTTATGCTTTAAATACAGTTGATCAAATGCTACTTGGTAAACAGTTTAAACGTGGTATTCGAGGATTAACATTGGCCTATGAGGCTCTTATGGTTCTTTTGTTTAAGGCATTCTTTAATTGATGTAGAGATGAAAACGATTCAACCAAATGTCTGGAAGGTGTTCCTTGACTGTCATAGCTCATTTGCTGTCCCCAACACACCACAAAGTACTGAAGATATTGAGGAGTTCTTCAATGTTTTTGAAGAACATATTTTACCTTTGTTTGAAGAATTCAGAACACATTATTGTAGTATATCACCAACCTTTGCATTTTGGGATATGTTTCTTCGTGCAGTTGAAATATTGTTACAGAATATAAGAGCTGAACGGGATGGTTTGTAGCTTTACATTTGAAATCAGTGTCTGCAATGTGCCATACTTCTTCATAACTAACACACCGGACAAACTATGCTAGGTGGACTCCAGCCTACGTTTTGGATATGTTAAATTTACCAGAAACGGTTAAGTCCTCCTTTTTGTCAGGTGAGTTTGCAGTCAGACAAAAGGCTGGAACCTTTAATGGTATCTGGAGTGACAGATATGGCCACAGAAAAAAAAAACTATCATTAAAGATTTCAAAGGTTGTGGCGGCATTGTAGGATTGACAAGAAAAAACAGCATTACATCGATGGATGCTTACAAGGCATATTCTTGCGCATTTCAGTGCTGAAATGAGAGCAAGATCTGGATTATCGACCGACACAGAAGGTGAGCACGAAGAAAACAAACCAACAGCAATAAATCGCGACGAACAAAATGTGTCTGATTTGGTTAGTTGTGTGCATTCAAACATGACTGATCCATTTAACATCACCGATCATCCAAAATACTTGATCAATATTTTCTACAGGGATGCAAGCCTCAAAAGACGTTCAAGATTACCTTCTAAAATCTCTTGAACGTGGCAACCAAATGGTCTAGTCTTTTGTCGAAGGTTGCTTTAATGAAGGTGAAAACCGTGTTTTTTGCAGTCCTATTTCGAGGTCTCCACTAAAGACCTTTGAAGATATAAATAAGACTTCAAAACTAAAATGTAAAACAGGTTTGTAAAAGCCCATTTAAACTCAAAGATGATATTTCGTCGCGCTTTAGCCCTGACTTATGTTCGAGAAGATGTTACAGTAGACTAGATCTTGGTATATCCTATTGGTTCAATACCTTCAGCACTTTTCCACGATGATGGTACCATGCGTAAGTGTTGCAAATCAGATATAATTCACCTACCTGAAGAGGAAATCTGCTCTTCCTTCAACCTTCCATGAACAGCAAATACACAAGTTTTGATACGTGATGGTATGGGAATTATTCAATGTGTGGATGTCAAGAAATGCAACACATTTGGTGGTCTGCTACGAAGCTATGTTACAATGCTTCTGACGTGTTTTTTTTTAAATGCTGGAACAGTGGTCGATGTTTTTGATCGCTATGATGTAAAACATTCAATCAAAGCATCGAATATATTGCGTCGAACCTTGTCATTTGGAGCTCAAAAGGTTTATCAGGTTATTGAAGGAAGAGCAATGCCGGACAGGAAAAAGTTCCTTTGCAATCCAGAAAATAAACAGTCACTTATCAGATTACTTGGTGAGTATTGCGAACAGTATTTTGGACAGTCTAATTTCGAGGGAGGTACCAAATTGTTTCTCGCGGGTGTTTTTGAAAACCCAGAAGTTGTCAAGAGATTTTCTTGTGATGGTCTGTCAAATTGTACTGTTTTATACAGCACATAAGAAGAAGCAGATACACGAATGATTCTTCATTCGGTGTATGCAGATGCCAATATTTTTTCGAATGATAGAAAAAGTCGTATTATTATAAAGTCATCTGACACTGATGTGTTAGTGCTCTGTGTCCATTATTTTACTAAACTTGAAAATACAGAGGAGATGTGGTTCCAAACTGGGTCAGTGTGGAAGATGGAAGGCGTTTTCTACCTGTTCACGATATATGTCGCTCACTTGAACCCTCAATCTGAAATTTACTGCCAGCCACACATGCCCTCACAGGATGCGATACGACTTCTTCTTTTTTTTGGTCTCGGAAAGAAGTCTATGTACAAACTTTTGCAGAAAAGTGCAAACCATTTCTTATCCCTTAGATAGGTTTTACAACGGGAGATCAGGAATCCGCCATTCATGATGGACGCAAATTGGTGCTTTGTTATACGATCCGAAGAGGAAATTCAGTGATTTTCATGAAGACCTGAACAAGTTAATGGTGAAATTTGACACAACAAAAGATATGAAAATCTTGTTAGGTTACCCCCATGTGAGGCATCCTTTTTACAACACATCCTCCGTGCAATGTTACAGACGCAAGTTTGGATGCATTCACACATTGCAAAACCAGCAACCAGACAGCCCAAAAACTCTGGTTGGCAAGAGGGAAAAAATGGCTACTACCGATTTTGTTTGAAGGACCTATGTCAGCAGATTTCCTTCAAGACCTTATTTGCACATGCAAGGGTAAAAAGGCTTGCGATAAAAATTATTTCTGCAACAATCAAAATCTAGGTTGAACAACTATTTGTTCGTGAGAAGGTTCTGAGAGTTGTAGAAACTATCTTACTTACAATCAAATTAGTGAAGAAGATGACGATGAAAATGGTGTCTAAGTGAATCATGTAAAGCTGTATATATTCATGACAATATTTTTAACAAAATGATTACAGTTGGTTTCTTTGTGGTTAATATCACTTCGACTATGCGATTATTTGAACCTGTGTATTTCTTTTGGTTCTTCGTTTTTGTGTATGTTTTGTTTTGCATTTGCAACTGCCCTTGATGACTGACTACTTTTTATTTGTGTTGTGGGTTTCATGTATGCATAGCTGTCCTGCAATAAGGGAAAGTTTGTTTTTCTATCCGTACAATATGTATTTTTATTTGAGTACACTTAACAATGACGTATTGGAATTAATTGTTTCGATCTCATTCACATACCTTTGGTGAAATATTTGCCTTTGACAAATGGCATATACCATACCAGAAGCATAATTTACTTTCTTTTAATTTGAAAAAAACGTATAAATCAGAAATACATCGTAAAATGTATATGTGAAGAATAAATACAAATTAAAGGTCATAAACATGTTTATCTTGTGTGTAAATATTGTTGCTGATCTGAATTTTCTTTAAAATCGCAATTTTTTAAATTTTTTAATATTTTTTTTAATAGTGAATTGTTACAGTTTATCACTTCATTTAATAATTAAATTTTGTTTAGTAAAGCAAATGTGAAATTATGTTTTTGATTGTTCATAACCCCGTGTGAAATAAATGTACTTCGGTGAAAAAATCGACCACTGCACTTTAACCCCAAATTTTAAAAAAAATGCACCATATTTCGATTCTACGACCAGGCAAACATTAAATATTAATCATTTCTGTATCCAAAAATGTATAATTTAGCCTGCAGGTAGGGTGGTCCATTAAAGTTGAAAATTCATCGACTTTGTCACTCCACTATTAGTCCAATTGTATACAATGATGTGAATGTGGACAACATATCTATATTTGTGTAATACATTGGTTTATAATTATCATATGCTAATATATTTAGGTAACATATTGGTCCAATTTTATACAGTTTCAATATGAGAGTAAATGTAATAGTGTGTGGCTATTGATTTGTTCCTTCTTTTATAACACAATCAAAGGTTGCATACAAAGGTATCCACCAATGATGGCTATTGATTTGTTCCTCCTTTTATAACACAATCAAAGGTTGCATACAAAGGTATCCACCAATGACAGCTAGTGTACTAGTATGTGGCTGTTGATTTGTTCCTCCTGTTATAGCACAATCAAATGTTGGATGCAAAGGTATCCACCAATGACAGTCAATGTACTAGTATGTGGCTGTTGATTTGTTCCTTCTTTTATAACACAATCAATGGTTGCAAACAAAGGTATCCAACAATGACAGCTAATGTACTAGTATGTGGCTGTTGATTTGTTCCTCCTTTTATAACACAATCAAAGGTTGCATACAAAGGTATCCACCAATGACAGGCAATGTACTAGTATGTGGCTGTTGGTTTGTTCCTCCTTTTATAACACAATCAAAGGTTGCATACAAAGGTATCCACCAATGACAGCTAATGTACTAGTATGTGGCTGTTGATTTGTTCCTCCTTTTATAACACAATCAAAGGTTGCATACAAAGGTATTACTCAAGGAGAATAGTACACCTTTAGATTCATTGTAATGTCCATGTCTTCTTTTTCTTATAATGTATACTATTTAACTATAAGTTTATAAGATTGAAAACAAAACTTTACGACAAAAGAGATGATTTCAGCTTTCCAATTGTGAACTTTCCATTTCTCAGTAGAAAAATTCCAGCAGCACCTGCATACAGGGTATATATCTCCCAATTGATACGATATTCCCGTGCTTGCATTTTCTATCATAATTTTCTTGATAGAGGGTTGCTGCTCACAAGGAAGCTATTAAACCAAGAGTTCCAAATAGTGAAGTTGAAATCATCCCTTCGTAAATTTTACGGACGCCATCACGAGTTGGTTGACCGTTATGGAATAACTGTATCACAAATGATATCACATATGCTCCTTACGTCGTAACTACAATCCCCTTCCCTTTCATGAATGTGACCTACCGAATTAAACTATTTACCGGATGTGTTATCACATAAGAAACACGACGGGTGCCACATGTGGAGCAGGATCTGCTTACCCTTTCGGAGCACCTTAGATCACCCCTAGTTTTTGGTGGGGTTCGTGTTGTTTATATTTTAGTTTTCTATGTTGTGTCATGTGTACTATTGTTTGTCTTTTTGTCTTTTTTATTTTTAGCCATGCCGTTGTCAGTTTGTTTTATATTTATGAGTTTGACTGTCCCTTTGGTATCTTTTGTCCCTCTTTTCAAAACCACATATTAACTAACAAGAAACCGATTTGTTTGCATTTGAGTTTTTATCAAATCTTTTGGGTTCATAATCATCAACCTATGAATGTGAAAAAATGAATACGGACCTAAAATTGCACTACATGAACTAGTAGTAGTTGTATTAGACATTATACAGAAATAACTATTACCTTTTCATCAAAACTATTTTTGTCGAGTGTTGAGATAACCTTAGCTTTATTAGGCACACCTTTTTGGTATTTAGGGTCAACAATGTTCTTCAACTTTGTACCTGTTTGCGTTTCTAATGTTTGGGATCTGATGAGTCTTATGTAGACGAAACTTGCGCCTGGCGTATTAAACTATAAGCATTGTACCTTTGATAACTAATTAAATCGGTCACTTGTGCAAGGTTAGATTTCGACTTGATTCTAAAAGATGAACATACACATGTTGACATTGATATAGAAAGCATGTATTGATTGTGTGTTATGAGGGTCGTTGAATTTTATCTTAAGTCCAAACATTATCGCAAAAGCAAAGACAAAATTATCATGTTAGCTAATATGTGATTAAATAGTTAAATGAACTTAAAGCCCATACAAAATAGGACCTACGGTATATTTACTTGAGATCCTTGAAACTATACAATTTTAGAATCAGTATATGAAGGAACAGTGGTGGATCGAGAACTTTTTGTACGGGAGGCGCTGACTGACCGAATGAGCGTCCGTTCAAGGCACGCTTCTGTGATTCCTTTTTATAATCAATAAAATTGTGCCCTCGAAAGGAGGACCCGGCCCAAGCCCCCTCCCATGGATCTGTCTATGCAAATACAATAAACAGGAAGTCAATCATTCAGAAAGTTAATTGTGGAAAAAATTCATAAAATGTTTTCTGTTTTTTAATTATTGTTGTCTATTTTTTCCTTCTTTTTCTTATCATATTTTGCAAGCACGTCATTCGTTCATTCTCCAATTTGAATCTTACTCACTGATAGATTTGAGAATATAATAAAATTTAGACTTACCGTTTAATATCTGCAGAAGTCAATTATCTCCTGAAATATGTTTTCTTCAAATTTTCTATAATTATGTTTAATGAAAATCTATAACACTTGGCCTCAATAAAGTGAATTTGTACCTTTATTAAAATAGAATTATATCTGCAGATATCGTATCTGTCTATTACCAATGACACAACAGAGACACAACACCGAAACGTAACACACAAAGAAACAAACTTTAATGTAACAATTGCCATTTTCCTGACTTGGTACAGGGCATTTTATGAAAAAATGGTGGGTTTTACTTGGTTTTGTGGCATGCCAAACCTCCCGCTTTAATGGCAGCGTTAATTGTAAATAATGTGATTTTTGTGCATTCTGGTTAAGTTTCTTCAAACGAATGCATTACAATATTACAGTTTTAATGTGTGGATGGGGTTCACAGAATAGAAAAAATCGCCAAAAAAAAATGAAAAGAGAAAATGAGCAAAATAAAATTCAGAAAATACAAATGAATGAGATACAGTAGAATAAAGAAACACTGTTAAAATATAAACAAAAGAGAAGGGTTAAAGTTACTGATAACATAATCGAGTACAGAATAAAGAAATCAAATAGTTACAAAACAAATAAAATTAATCGAAGAGAGGTTTATCTAGCAATACAACCAGGTTTGATCAATATTTTGCAGGAAATGTTTGTTCTAAGTCAGTTGTAAGACAATTGGATTTTATTCGTTTGATGTATGTAAGCTATTGACTTTGCTATTTTGGAAGGGATTTTCTGTTCTGAATTTTTCTTAGAATCCGTTTTTTTTTTCTTTTCCCTTTTGTGTTTCAGTTATTTAGTGTTTGTCGTTTTAACTCCCTCTGTGATGATTAAAGTATCTAAACAGTGTTTTAAGTACTATTTGACTTCATCTTATAAACTATAAAATTAAGTTATATGAAGGAGCATCGATACACAACAAGCGCAACGAATGGTTTCTGACTTCATTCAGGAATCTCTATCGAAGAAGTAGGCAATATCCTTTAATTTTACGTTCCGTTATATAGAGGAGGTTCTCTCACAAAATAAAACGACATTTGGTGGCTAGATTGAACGACCTAGAGATAAAGGATGCTACAGATATAGTTAAGTATGCCTCATACCATTGACTGACATATAGAAATTGACAATGAGGGTCGGTGTTAAACAAAACTTTACGACACAAGAGATAATTTCAGCTTCTATGTAGCAACATTCCAGCAGCGCCTACATACGGAGTATATATCTTCTTATGAGCAATTATACGATATTAAACGACCTGGAAAATAAGGAAATTCTGTAAGATATAAAGAAGCTCCAACGTGACAAAACTAAAATCAATTCAAACACAAAAAGGCATTATTGAATTTCCCAATAAACGGTAAAGCTAAATGGTAACATATGAGCACAGAATATAATAAGGACTTATGTAAATGGGATGTTAGGTTAACTTATAATGTATATTTAACAAAACGTGTGTTTTTTTTCTACATTTATTGTAAGGCTGTGACGTATCCTCAAATGTTAGGATTCGGTGGATCTGGTGGTGGTGGTGGCTGTGGTGCCACTACTGCCACAACTGCATTCAAAATGTTATCTAATTTTCGGAAGAATACATCATTCACTAATTTGTCACCATCTCCAACACCTGGATCAACAAAATGAAAAAAAAGTAGAGCAATGTAATATGTTAACTCACGAATATATACAACATACCAAATAGCGGGATACTTTCGCGGGGTAAAAGCTTTCTCGGGAATGAAATTCAGCTAATTTAAGAATTGATAGCCAATGGGTTTTTATTTATAAAAGTAATGAATCCGCCAAAAAAATAACCACCAAAGTATAACTTTTTTTTCAATTTGAACGTACAGAGAAATGCAGTTGATGTGAAATTACAATATAATGCATGCAAAAAGTTTGAATAACATTAGTTATTTGATTTTGCCATGTGATTATGGATTTTCCGAATTGATTTTCCTCTAAGTTCAGTATTTTTGTGATTTTACCTTTTACCTGCATGCATGTCAGGATCACAGAGTACTGAGAAAAAGATAATATACTCAACGGATTAATGAAATTTGCGTTACAAAAGAAACAACTAATGACTCTTTCGTCATGCGTGAGGTCAAACATTTAAAAATACTTCAAATAAAACTAAAACATTCTATACAGCACTTACCGCCTGTCTCGTTTAGATCATCTGCAATAGAAACATACATGTGTGCATTTTCTTTATGTTTTATTCTAAATTTTGGAAAGAAATCTCTGATTAATTTATAACGATTACTACTATGTACAAATAACGTTCTTTTAAATCTTTAGAGCCGTTACGGACGCAAATTCAGTGACAGAACAATGACACCATATGTAGGGACCAAATAACAGCACCCTCCAAAAAGGAAACAATTGATAATGATGAATCAACATTTCACTTTTTGTTTTTCTTTTTAAAGATTAACGTAAGAATATCTGCATTCAAAAAGGACACTTTGAGTCTGCCATCGATTTATTTATTTGTATACCATGCTTGGATGTTCATTGTCATGTATAGTTTCGACTTCTTTACGTACAAATATGATTTCACTCAGTACAATTTATTTAAAGTAAGCCTATCATGGTCTTGATTTGTATTTTTGTTTATGTTAACGTTTGCGTATCTTGTTCTATGTTTAACTTTATGTCTGTCTAGTTACATGAGTATTTGAGTCAAATAAAGACAAGAGTAGTATACCGCTGTTCAAAACTCATAAATCCATGCACAAAAAACAAAATCGGGGTAACAAACTAAAACCGAGGGAAACGCATTAAATATAAGAGGAGACAACGACATTACACTGAAATGTAACACACAGAAATGGACCGCGCATCAGACAAAATCTCACGAGAATAATAAATATAACATCAAAACCGAATACATGCATTTGGGATAGACACGTACCGTGACACGTCTTATCGCAATGTGAATTTACACTAAAAAATAACAGAAAACAAACGACGCTACGTTAAAATGTAACACACACACACTCAGAACCGAACTGTACTATAACAATGGCTATATTCCTGACTTGGTACAGGTCATTTTTAAAGGAAAAAATGGTGGGTTGAACCTGGTTGTTTGGCATGTTAAACCTCGCACTTTTATGGCCATGTGAAATATAACATGAAAATGACAACACAACACCACAGGACTGCAATATAAATAAATTTGAGAACACAATTGACAAAGATTTAAAATGACAAGAAAAACTAAGGTCTTATACTCCTTCCGAAGAAACTGTAACAAGAATGATATTGGAATTGTAATATTATTGATTCAAGAAATCGTACAAACAAACATATGCAAATATCAGTATGTATATTATTGGTATGTCAATGCATATTTGAGGGTCTTGATGAAAGGGGTCTTTTATATATGTTTTTTTTTAATTGTCTTATCAATTTTTATCTATTCTGTAGACAGACTTATACTATTTTTCTTTATTCCTTAATTTTTAACAAATCTTGTAGATAATGTATTCTATAATTGTTTAATCTATTTTTCACTATTCCGTGAGCTATCCTCTTTTGCTATATTCTTTATTCTTAAACACACCATTAATCTATATTCTCGGCGATGGGTAAAAATAGTTATATAAATGCCCAACCTATAGTCAAACGAAAACAAATCTATGGCTACCATGAGTTATTTCGATTCTAATGGGACAAATTCGATATCTTTTAACCTTGAAAGCTCTATATACACGATACTGTTTTTGGCTGTTCCGCTTTTCTCCCATATGATAACATTTCTAAATTTATATATTCCCATTACTCATTTTTTTAATCGCATTTTCAGCTGTATATGTTCTGCTAAAGTAAATTAATGCATTCTAAGGCGTACAAGAAGCTCGGTCCTTGCCTTTGTTTTTTTTGTTTAAGGATACATACATATGAAGTAACCTTGTTTCGGAGTCATGCAAACCCGATGACATCTTTTCGCGGAATTTACGTTTTATGAAAATTTACCATTAAAATCATTTTATATAGAGTAGCTATTTATTTTGCTTTAGAATAGAAATATCTTTATTGCATCTGAATCTTGGCCTATGTAAACTGTGGGTTCTGATGTCAAAAATAGAAAATATCTGGTGGTATATTTAAGTTTGGTGTAACGCCGAAAAGCCAGTTTTGTGTGTAGTATTCATGCGCTTGCGCTAAAAGTACTCATACTGTGATTGTACTGGTTGACGATAATAGGTCGTCATATTAGAATTATAAATAACGTATGAAGGAACTGAACTTTACAGCAATAATATGTGTATTAGGAACATCAAGACAAAATTTAAAATGGTGTTTTGAAAGAAAAAAAATGTTATAAGTCATTTACCTTTATCACTAATCGATCGATATCTCTTTCGCTAGAGTTTTCCATGCGATGCTTCTTATATTTTATCTTATTTAGAGTTCATTTTGTAAAGAAACCTGGATCCACTTAGTCAGACACAACAGAAGGGTTACAATTTGCAGAATTCATAATGTTCATTCATAATAGGGTATGCCTTTTCATGAAAGTAACAAGCATGAATTTCAATGATGTCAAAGGTTTTGTTCGCAATTCTGAGTTAGCCACAACAAAATGGTACCGTTAATTTTTCAATAACATAACGATATTAATCCTTCTGCACCAGACAATCAATTGTTTTTTCAGTGATGCTCGATGCCATGATATTTGAAAATAAAAAGCTTAAATAAGATGAAGTAGATGTAGGAAGATGTGGTATGAGTGGAAATGAGACAACTCTCCATCCAAATAACAATTAATAGAAGTAAACCATTGTAAGTCAATGTACGTTCTTCAACACGGAGCCTTGGCTCATATCAAACAGCAATCTATAAAATTACTAGTGTAAAACCATTCAAACAGGACAACAACGGTCTGATCTACATAAAAACGAGAATCGAGAAACACATAGTAACTACCAAAACAGTCAATAAATGCTGTTCATCAGATACTGGGAGCTATAAACTAAAAAGGGCGAAAATGTTTAGCAAAAGTTAGCCGAGGAATCAAAGATTTGCAAATATACACAATGCAAGCTGATTTTATAATGCAAAAATATAATGTACAATCACTAAACAAATATCATGTTATTTCTTATCTAAAAAAAAGTAAACTAACAATACTGTTGTAAAATCCCTTTTTTTTTGGCGTGTGTTTTGCTGTAAATCTCTGTCATTAATGATTATCCCATAACGGTGTTTTACTATTATACATATAGTAATAAATAAATGAATAAAAGCAAAGAACAAAGTTGAACATAGTATGTTGAATTAAAATCATGTAAACAGAGCGGTGTTATATTAGTGAGGTTCTTAGGATATAATTAATCACTTTACGAGAGCAATCTCTCAAAAATATAACTGACGTTAAGATCGAAACATAGATGTTTTTTTTTCTTCATGTTATTCTACTCTCTACGTAATATGAATATGCCTGAATTTATATCTACAACAGAATACCTACCTCTTTCGTCTCGTAGATTTTCATGTATCCAACGACGAGCTGCACGTCCTAAGCCAATCACCAAATTACTCATTCTGAATGCTGTGTCCTTTCTACGATAAATAATTCTGACTTTACAAAAAAAACTCAAATTACTGAATCTTTCGTTTGTTTGCTGTCGCATTGTGATATAGCATTCTTTTATGGACAGTTACAATATTGAAAAGTTTCAAATGTACATGTAAGGAACATTTATATATCAGTGATTTATTGATAGTTTGATGGTTGCTTAACGTCCAGTGGCAACTATTTCATGCATATTCAGGACGAGAAAAAATTAACAATAAACAGAATAGTTAGGTCTCATCATAATAGAGGGCATTCGGGATGGTGGTCGGGGAAATGTGGACTGTCACTGGAAAATTAGGGTATATTGAATAGGAACAGAAATCTTAGATATTATTAATTTTGGTGATAAAATTCGATTATTCGTATTTGTACATAGTTTTAGATATGCATTTGAGGCTGTCTGTCTTAGACGAAAGCAGTTTTCAGATGCTCAAATCTAATAAATTCACCAGGAAGAAACAATGTATGTTTAAGTGTTTGATATTACTATAAATTTCTATTACCTCGTACTATAAACATTAACATTATTAATGATAGATACTTCGAATTCCTTTCTTCATTTGAACTGTACATATATACCGTACATTTACCTGTTGTAATTCAGAAAATGGCGGATTTAATTATTTCAAGCTTTTTTATTTCTTCACATTTCACAGCTGAATAATACTGTAACTTTTCATCCCTTATTTTATTGATTTTGTATTTACATGGTACTATAGATCAAATATATTCGTTAGTGTATGTCCACACGTGTTATTATGTCTTTTGATTGATAAACGCCATTTCAACTGATGTTTCATATTGCGTCTTTCTATGTTGTGACGTTTCACTATAGTTTCAGATACGGGTGAAGGTTTGGTACCTCAATACAAAGATTTTTTCTGATAACAAAATGAAATAGATACTCAATCTAACCACTAGTCAGCAAGTGAAATATGTAGGCTCCTTTATTAAACAGTTTATGGAACTGAGGACAGGGGGCACTTGAGGTCATTTCTTTGGTAAAATCTTTTGGTTAATTTTTATTTTTTATGTAAATTATAATGTCTTTATTACATTATTGTCATTATATATAGTTGTCATACTTTGGGTGTAATTTGTGATAAAGATTAAAATGGTTACACCCGCTGCACCTGGTATAAGTCAGGTGTCTGTTGTTCTGAAGTTATCGTTTATTGATGTGGTTCATAAGTTGTTCTCTTTTCTTGTTTTTTATATATATTAGACCGTTGGTTTTCCTGTTTGAATGATTTAATGCCTCAATATATCTCACCATGTTTTATACTCTATACCGACCGTTCAAGACCCTCATTGGAAGTATAGGTTGTTCAAACCATCCTGATTGTCGCACGAGATGTAAAGTTTCTATAGTCGGCGTGTCATAGTTAAAAAATGAAGATGGCATTTGACCTTGATGGTTTAGATATCTTTGAAAAACAACGTATTTGATGTTTACAATCGTATCATTCACTTCTATCGACCACGGTTAAGGGTCATACGATCTTTTAAGATAATCACAACGTCTTCATTATACTTTAGAATGACATTTGTTATAGAAACAAACAAAAATACAATGCACATCGTATAATGTTACACACGGAAATATTACTAACAGAATTTGGACAAACAGTCTTCAGTTTGTACCATATGAATAGTTCAGAGTAATATCATTTCCTAATGTTTCCTCATTCATTTAGTATAACGCGACTAGTATTTACCAATAATCATAATCATAATATTGGTAATTGATTGAAAGTTGTCTCATTGGCACTCATACCACATCTTCCTATATCTATTGACACATCTGTTTCATATTTGCTATCGTTCACTAAAATATCGTTATTTCAGCTTTATGGACCAGCAATAGGTTGTAAGTTAGGTCGGATTGGTCGGTCCGACATCTTTACTTGATCAAGATTCGTTACTATCAGAGCTCCATCTGCCTCTACCCTAACACCACGCCATCGTGTTCTATTAGATTTTGGTGGCATGCCTGTATTTTTTTCGCGAAATCTACGTTTTAATCAGAAATAGAAATGAAGGAATGTTGCTGTATTGGTATGGAACACATTGTTGACGATATTGCTAAGAGCGTAGTAAAATCGCGGTTTAAACGTAGTGTAATCGTGGTAAGAACGTGTTATAATCGCAGTAGAAGCGTGGTAAGATCGTGTTGCAATCGGATAACTCGTCGTATGGTGATGATGAGCATAGACAGATCTTGATAAGCGTAGTAAGTTCGCAGAATAAGCGCGGTGAGAAATTTTATCGTAATAACATATACGACAATATATGAATTATTCCAGGTATGTGTCAACCAAGGATATATGAACACTGAAATACGTTAGATGTTATACGTTAAAAATAAATTTCATTAAAATCTTTCAACCTTACTTTTCGTTATCAATACTTGATCAGTAATTTTAAGGAATTAAGTCCCTAGATATACATGATATAGGTTAAATAAATGACATATGCGAATAAATGTGTATATGTGCCTTGCTTTCTATGTTGCTAATTATCTTTGTTCAGATCAACAATTATCACAACAACGAGCATCACTGAAGAGACATGTATTGTCGAAATGCGCATCTGGTGCAACAAAATTGGTACCGTTGATTTTATTATAAAGCCTAAATATAATTATATGTCCTTTGTAGAAAGCCGACAATTTTCAACAAGCCTTCTCAAAATAATCATGTTTATATCCCATATATTTATGAACCTGAAGTCAAACTGAAGGTGTATCAGTCCTGTGTTCGCAACTTATCATAAATGCCTTTTAGTTGTATGATTGTGCAATGTTTTTGGAGGTTTTTTTTTTTCGAACAAAAGGTAGGAATGCGATATCTTTTTAACTACAACAATGTATTATGAATACAACATGTTATATTTGTTTCTTTGTAATATTTGTATTTAAACAAGTATTTTACTTTTTAGGATAATGAAATCAATGAAAACTGGTCACATTATAATGCTTTGCAATGAAACTCATTTGTGTTAAAATAATACGATAGAAATACTCAATTATAAATGAAACTTTACAACGCTAATAGCTTATGCAGTATAACACACGTAACATCGTGCAAAGGAGAATAGACAGCTGATATTTCATTGTTTATAAACACAAAACCATCACATTCAGCGTTAAGGACGTTCTAAATTGTTCGACAGAAGTTGGTCTCTAGGCCATTTGCTCTCAGTTTGTTTTTCAATATAATATAAGTGTTATGCAATGATGTGCGGTTTTCCAAAATGATGTATGCATACATTGGTTTATATTATTCGAACCAGTTTGCAGCAGTGCAAAATTGTGTTTATTTTCAAATTTGCATTCTTAATTGAAACGTGATTTAATACCTCAATATATCTCACCATGTTTTGTACTCTATACCCACCGTTCAAGACCCTCATTGGAAGTAAGTATTAGATAAAATACAAAGGTAACAAAGAAACAGGCCGGTAACAACCGTTGCCGGATAGTTTTTTCCTGCACGAGTAGTCAGGTCAAGGTCCGAGGCGACCTGGCTACAGGTGCAGAAAAACTATTAAGCTGGTTGTTACCGGTCTGTTTCTTTTGTTAATTTTGATTTTTTATCTGACTTGTACGAGGTTTCAAGAAAGTAATAATAAATTTTGCAAGATTTGAGAAACTAAGATAGCCACAAAGCAGTAAATGTAAGTTATAGTATAGATCTAAACATTTTTTTTTCATTTCCCTTCAATCGAGCTTTGAAAAAAAAAAAAAAATCAGGAATCTAATAAATTGGTAAAAAAGAACTATTTCAAGTAAAATATAAATGTTGTACACATTTAAGACTTTTAAAATGCAACTTCGTAAAAAAGTAAAATATTAAAGAAATATTTTTTAGTGGTAAGTAGGATAACGTTTGATTTTTATGGATGAAACGGAGAGCGGGGAGGGGGAGGTTTTTATTTTTAAAATAAATAGTCTGTTCTTCATTTTGGATGAAAAAATGCAGAATGTGCCATTCCATCCCCCCTTTAAAAAATCGTAAAAATCGCGCGTTTGATGCCAAATACATGAATTTAATATTTAGTGGTGGGGGTCCCGGGGGTTGGAACAACCCTTTTTTGGATGACCAATGCATTTAAATGGGGACATTAAGTTGAACCCCCCCTGTTTTGTCCTGGATTTGGACCTGGATCCGCCACTGATGTAAATGCGATAACAATATAAGATCATATAAATGTATCAAAGGAATGAATTTCCTACTTCATTAGTAAATGAAATGTTTATGATAAAATGAATTTTGTCTTAATTTTATATATATTCAGGCATATACTTTTTTTTTAATTTATGCTCGTCTCTAGATCTGCAAGTGATGGTCAGGAATAAACACGTGTTACATTATGATCCAATCGCAGCTAACCGTCAAAAATTGATGACATAAGTTGAAAGATTTTCTTCTAGATTCGCTGCTTATTTGGACGTGTATTACATGAACACTTGTTGTTTATATGATCAATCGTGGATTGGTGAGTTGATAGGGATTTTATCTTTTGATAAGATTTGAATTTTATTTACTGATTTCCTGTCTTATCTTTATTGAAATATATACGTCAGTATCATCATTTCTTTACTTTCAGCATTGTCCGAAATACTATTCATATCCATATATTGAAGAAAACATTTATTGGCCGAATATGTTGCTTCATAAAGGGGTGGTATGTTCCTTTTTTAGTGTATTAACTATTTACTTTTCAACGCAAACACCAATTTTTTGTGGTTTAAATTAGCACTATTTACGGTATTCGGAAAATCAGGAATCATGCCAAATACTTATTTGTCATCTGCTTGACCATAATATTTTTTCTCATAAAATTTGGAATCAAAATATCTTTTTAGGAGAAAACCATACCCCCTCCCCCTTTGGAAGTTAAAATGTTCCTTAATGTATATGTTATGAATAGTATTTTCCTGGAAATGTTTGAAAGAAGATGTCGATGCTATAACGTAATTATTTTGTTCAATAAAAAAAAAGACAGGAAATAAGTCGGTGACCCAAAAAGTTCTAATCTAATTGAAAGTTAAAGTGCCCATGAACTCACTGATCATGCACGAGTGATTCTATTCATAAAAAGTCTCCGTGTAACAACCAAAAAAAGTCCGTGTATCGTCTTAAAAGTGTCCGTGTAACACCCGTTAATGTACTGTTTTCTATATCTCTGCGGGGGGTCAAGTCTTACAAAGGTTGTTCAAACCATCCTAATTCTTGCACTAGATGTAAAGTTTCTATAGTCGGCGTGTCATAGTTAAAAAATGAAGATGACATTTGACCTTAATGGTTTAGATAACTTTGAAAAACAACGTATTATATGTTTACAATCGTATCATTCACTTCTATCGACCACGGTTAAGGGTCATACGATCCTTTAAGATAATCACAACGTCTTCATTATACTTTAGAATGACATTTGTTATAGAAACAAAAAAATACAATGCACATCGTATAACGTTGCACACGGAAACATTACTTACAGAATTTGGACAAACAGTCTTCAGTTTGTACCATATGAATAGTTCAGAGTAATATCATTTCCTAATGCTTCCTCATTCATTTAGTATGACGCGACAAGTATTTACCAATAACCATACTCATAATCTTGGTAATTGATTAAGAGTTGTCTCATTGGCACTCATACCACATTTCCTATATCTATTGACACATCTGTTTCATATTTGCTATCGTTCACTAAAATATCGTTATTTCAGTTTTATGGACCAGCAATAGGTTGTTAGTTAGGTCGGATTGGTCGGTCCGGCATCTCTACTCGATCAAGATTCGTTACTATCAGAGCTCCATCTGCCTCTACCCTAACACCACGCCATCGTGTTCTATTAGATTTTGGTGGCATGACTGTATTTTTTTCGCAAAATCTACGTATTAATCAGAAATAGAAATGAAGGAATGATGCTGTATTGATATGACACACATTGTTGACGTTATTGCTAAGAGCGTAGTAAAATCGCGGTTTAAACGTAGTGTAATAGTGGTAAGAACGTGCTATAATCGCAGTCGAAGCGTGGTAAGATCGTGTTGCAATCGGATAACTCGTATGGTGCTGATGAGCATAGACAGATCTTGATAATCGTAGTAAGGTCGCAGAATAAGCGCGGTGAGAACGTGTTACAACGTAGCGAAATCGTTGTAGAAGTGTAATGAGGCCGTAGTAGGATCGTGAAAGCAACGAAAATTTACATTTTCATGCCGCTCCTACCGCGACCTCACCACTATCTGAATTTAATTTAGATCGCGGTGAGCCTGTTGCGATCGTGCTCTAGTGGGACTGTGGCTTTATAAATTGGTTCATTTAAATAAAAATTCACATTAAATTTCTACATTCCTGCATCAAATTTTGATAAATTGATATAAAATCTGGACCTTTGGTTCTCTGTTTTTTACAATCCAAGATGGAGGAAGACACCAATACCACCTTACGAGGAATGATTTACAACAGCAGTGAATTCATTTTTTCTGTGTTTTCTGTAGTATAAAATGTCAAACTAGGCTTGGTAAGGTGTTTACTGTATTTTTGTGTTATTCAAACACAAAACGGGAATTTTTTAATAAATACAACAGCAATACTGATTAAAATATTTCTCAACAGGACATATTTCTTTCTTAGTCACATTTGTCTTTTATCAAGTACTTAAAATCATATTCATGAATCAATAATACATGGTCACTCTCGATGAGAAAAGACAATTCATAGTCAGTTGCAATACAATTCTAAAGTGTTAAAAGGACAAGCAAGACATCAGACTGAACTGCGTGTATAGTTTACCATATGTGTAACTGTGTCATAGAGTACAACATATTTGCTGTTAAAAGTTTACGCAGACATAGCATACAATGTTTGGAACATAATTTATTGTTCTAGAAAAATGGGAGGTGAATAATAAGATTTATTTTTACGGCAAACGAAATATGCAAATGGCAATATCGTTTTTTAATATGTTATCAGCGTTTTGCAACAATGTTTTAAATTCTAATAAAGTGACAGTCATTTTATGGTAACTCTATATATATTATAATTGCTTATGTGAACAATATCAATTAACAGTAAATAACATGCTAGAGTTCCCTGGTTCTTGGGGATATGTAGTAAAACAAATCATTACTACATTGAAAATGAGACAAACTATTGTATCATACTTCAATATATTCAAAATCCAATTTTTTATGGAAATATTCTCTATAAAGCACAAAGGTGTCATTATTCACCTCATAAACTTACAAAACCTTTGAATAGACATATTAAGAAGGGATATAATTACGATACTGTTGTCAAGTCATTAAAGATTGCATATTTTGGCGTTAATATTGAGTCACTTTAAGGTCTTTGCGTCGGAACTAAACACATTTATTCTAAAAACAGTTGTTGGCATGACACGGGTTATGTTCTTCTCATATATGTTATGATGGTATGATACTAAACCCCTTACGGGAAGGATTGTGCCTGATGTTCATATGATGAAATCATAATCTTTCAGTCAGTTTGATTGAAGTCTGGAGCTGGCATGTCAGTTAACTGCTAGTTGTTATTTATGTATTATTGTCATTTTGTTTATTTTCTTTGGTTACATCTTCTGACATCAGACTCGGATTTCTCTTGAACTGAATTTTAATGTGCGTATTGTTATGCTTTTACTTTTCTACACTGGTTAGATGTATAGGGGGAGGGTTGAGATCTCACAAACATGTTTAACCCCGCCGCATGTTTGCGCCTGTCCCAAGTCAGGAGCCTCTGGCCTTTGTAAGTCTTGTATTATTTAAATTTTAGTTTCTTGTGTACAATTTGGAAATTACTATGGCGTTCATTATCACTGAACTAGTATATATTTGTTTAGGGGCCAGCTGAAGGACGCCTCCGGGTGCGGGAATTTCTCGCTACATTGAAGACCTGTTGGTGACCTTCTGCTGTTGTGGTTTTTTTATTTTGGTCGGGTTGTTGTCTCTTTGACACATTCCCCATTTCCATTCTCAATTTTATTACACAAAATACAATTAGAACAAGGGATCTAAAATAATTTAAGTTCTTTATCTTGATCAGAATACATCGAAACAACAATTACCGATAGACCAGTTAATTAATTACATACATGGATTGAACGGATAATGTTCGTATGTGAGACGAATTCCACAGTAGGCAACAAACGAAGACAACTACGAAGACAAGTTTCCTCGACATGTTGTTAAGCAATAACATATAAGAAAGGTAACTGCACTGATTTTAACGCATTGGTTTTGTTTTATGTGAGCAATAGAAAGTATATTAGTACATGTAAAATATGTTTAAACTGGAGTTAGAGAGCTGTGCTTGAATTTTCTTTTGTTTGCATGTTAAATTAGGCGTAATCTCGTCTTGTGTCATATCATTGTTTGTTGGGTTTTTTTAAAAGGGGAGGGAAATATCTTTTGAACTACTATATTTTTCTGTTTGATACATAATGTAAAGAAGCCATATTGACCCAAATCTTTTCAATAGAACATGTTATTGTCTTTGTTACATTTAGTTTAAACAAATACTTTACAGTTTATTCAGGGTACAATGATACCGATGATATGACATACAGTTGTTATGTACGTATGTACTGTTTTAAAAGTGTAGTCAGTTGGCCAATTGATTTTATTTTACAACATACCAAAGACATAAATAAAAATTTAGTTTTTCAATATCATATTAGAGTTTTGCGATAATATTCGGTTTGTCAGAATACTACATCAATATATTTTACATGACACTTTGGCATATATCGGACCTATCAATTTATAACGTTTCTAAATTCATAGGTTGAAGATGACATTTTACTGTTTGTGGCTAGCACATTCGGATTCAACCTGATACTGGCTTACAAACAAACACCATTGAAGGTACATCATGTATTACGTAACCGGAAACTTAACATATTGTATATATATATCTTTACAAAGGGAGACAAGCAGTTCACATACATTGTTTCAACATATAACAGAGTTATCTCTCTTTCTATACTCATATACTAAAGCATACATAGCAAACACTACAGACATTTGACCTTGATTGTTTAGATAAATTTGTAAAACATTTTTCGTATTGGATGTTTACAATGGTTTTAATCTATCCGCCACGATCAACATGATCAAGGTTCATACGATCCTTTCATATAATTTTCACGTGTTTACTTAACTTAAGAATGACACTTATTATAGAAACTTAAAATACAATGCACATGGCATAGTTTTACACAAGGACAAAATAATACGGAACTTGGTAAAACACTCTTCAGTTTGTACCATATGAATAGCTCAGGGTAATATTATCTTACAATGCTTCCCTTTTCGTATCAATATCGCGTGACTAGTATTTGACCATTGTCATATTCTTGTTATAGAGTCGAGTTTATAATTTGTGTTTTAAAAAAAAAATAAAGTTATTGAGTCCCCCTCTGAACACCTCTGACTTGTTTCAAACCTTGCTAATTGTGTTGGCTAATGTTAAAATATCAGATGACAGTCATTTACCATACATGAACATTCAGAAAACCTTTAGTTAAATATAAAAATGCACTGATCATTGAAGGTACAATTAAAATATGCCAATTATTTCATGTTTTCATCGTCTGATTTACATGGGATTGAAAGTGACCCAAGTTTCTGTGCTTTCATTCTATTTTAAAGTTACCCAGATATGTGTCCTTATTCAGAGAGTTACCGCTTTGCACAGGAGTTAATTTGTTTACAGTTTGTACCTTGTCTTTGTGTTTATTTTCAAATACTTTTTTTCCATTTTTTAATAGATATAGGAAAATGTGGTATGAGTGCCAATGAGACAACTGTCCATTCAAGTAACAATATATAAAAGTAAACCCAAAACAATTCTAGTGTAAAATCATTCAAACGGGAAAACCAACGGTCGGTTCTAATCTATATAAAAGAAAACGAGAAACTAAACACTTATGACCCACATAAACAAACGACAACTGCTGAACATCAGATTCCTAACTTAAAACAGGTGCAAACAATTGCAACAGGTTTAAAAGTTTTAATGGTACAAAACCTTCACCCTTATCTGAAACAATAGTGTAGCATCACAACATAGAAAGACAAACTATTAATGTATAAAATAGTGCATAATTTTCTTGAAGTGAGTTCCTTCTGAAAAACAATTTGTGGATATGGTTTGTGAGCTTTATATCTGATAAAATTTACTCTATTTGCTTCAAGTGAGGTTTTATAACTGAAAGAAATGTTGTTCCAATACTTATAACTTTTTTTTCCAGTTTTTTTCTGCATTTTATGACAACTATGCTACTAAATATTTAGATTAGGAACTATTGACAGCGTGATCAAATACACAGATATTTGTACAAATGTAATGTATCTATATACTATGCTTTAAGTGTTTGGGCAGTTAATCATGTTTTATCAGTGAAATATGGCCAACTCCCTTTTTGATTAAATTTTAAAAATAAAAACATCTGAACTCACGGGGATTGACGCCTTTTTAAAAATGACTCCTTCACAAAACATTGATGTGGTTGATCGTCTCAAAATCATAATATGAATGAATACTGTTGACCAATTTATGTTTGTGGATACTTAGTTTTGCGTTAAGCAATATATGACAACAATGGGTCGATTTATTTTCGCAGTTTTGTAATGTTATATGAGAGAAGTCCCAATATATTAGCGACAATTTATGTTCGCGTTATGTTTCCATATGCGGAAGTCGGGAAAAGAAATTCCTCGCGAAAATTTGTTGCTTAACAGTATTATGAAATGGTTACTTTCTAAATGAAATTTTCTTTCCTTAACTCAGGAATTAAATTTCAAACAATTTTCAAAATCTTTTATTTTCTATTTATATCATCTTGGTCAGAGAGTATAATCAAAAATACTTACTTGTTATTTGTTTGAATCTTTGATCCTGTGATCCATACACGATGTCACTCTTCTCAACAGGAACTAAAATATTTGATTAATTGAACAGAAGAGGATGTATTCAAAGTTAAAATCAACCGATGAAAAATAGAAAACATTGAATAGGAATATATCCAGTTATATATACACATATGCGGGAAACATTTCAAACAAATGACATAAAACATTGAATTAACCCACCATTTATACCAGTTTTTTACCCCCTTGTCACGTGATCAAGCAGAACACAATTGTCTATAAACCATTTAAATAAGAATAGTCATTGTTCGAAACTATCACGTGTTTAGATTTATACGAGTGGATTTGTTCTTAAAGTCATTCAAAACATGTTCATTGATGCATTAAACTAATTAGACAAGTATTAAGAATATGGATATGTGTATACGCAACTAAATCATCTTTGCAAGTAGATCCATAACGTTTAACCAACAACCAATAGTTCATTCTGTTTTTGTTGACGAATTTTTAGCTTCTGATTAACCTTTAGGTTTTGTCAGTAAAGTCTACTGATCGTAAATTTAATCGACAAAGTATAATAAAGCACGTGAAGAAGGATTATTTGATATACCGAGGCTATTTCTTCACATGGGTTTCTTTTTGTTAGATAAACTTTTCAGTAACTGTTTGTATTATTGTTGGTTTTGTTTCTGTCTCAGAATCCTTAACCACAATATATCTGCCAGTGAATGATTGATGGTGAATGTTTCAGAATTGTAGATTCTAATGACTTTTTAACATTGTACTTCCTTTGGCCTCTTAGTGTTAGGATACCAGTGTCATGGGTTTGGTTTTTTTATACCATACTCGCGGCTTGTGACAAAATATATACCCAGTATATGTTACGAGTAGGACCCCACTGCTGCTTGAGGTTTTTAACAGCACTCGTACAGTGCAATGCATATTTAACTATAGATGTGCTGAGGAAATTAACCTGTCCCTTTAAACATGGTAAGGTTATGGTCGAATTCATCTTATTGAAGTGATACTTATAGGTGGTCAATGTTACACAGTAAAATCTTTGTATGTATTGGTACTGCCATTTATTGTGTTTTATGAATGATTGAAATATAATTGAACATGTATTGATATGTATGCACATATATGACCACTATAATATTCATCTTACATCCAGTAGATAGTGATGACTTATATTTTGGTATTGCAAATAGTCATGCGTTTCTTCAACTTTTTCGACGTTTTCACACTAAATTCCGTTGACTGTGTATAATATCATATCAATGGTATATAAACCCATATATCAGGAATTGATTTCGTGATCAATTGTATGACGTCATACTTAATGATAAAACTTGCGATACGTGTAGAAAGTATATATACCTACTTTTTGAACTGATTTCAACTTTTGGAGCAGAATCTGCTTTCACTTCAGAGAACAAGAAATAATCCTTTTTTAGTTAGGGGGAGTTTTTAATTGACTCTGTTGTATCTTTTTTATATATTGTTTTTCACCTGTTTGCCCTTTTCATTTCAAGGTGTATAGATGTCAGTTATTTTTTTACAAATAAGAATGACTATCAGTAGAACGGCAGAACATCATCCATATAATAGAAAGTGATATTAAATGATCTACCTACTGTGATATAAAGGTTTATTACAAATAAACTAATCATATATACCAGGATAACAAATTTGTGTTTACGCAAGACGCGCGTTTCGTCTACAAAAGACTCATCAGTGACGCTCGAATCAAAAATTGTTTAAAAAGCCAAATATAGTACGAAGTTGAAGAGTGATGAGGACCAAAATTTCCTAAAGGTTACACAAGTATCTGAAATAAACCTGATTCAAATGTCAGTTAGAAAAGATGCCAAGAGAGGTGTACCGTTGATTCCCTTGGGGAAAACAAAAAAAAATCTACCTCCTAGTTCCATACATAAATTTTATCAACGAGAATCTCAATATCGAACTAAAACCTTTTCTTCGATGTATCATGTTTTTTTCAATGAGAGACCGAGGTTAAACATTTTAAATTTTTCTTTTGCGCTCTAACAAAATGTGTTATAACATATACGTTATAGGTGGAACATATGGAACAGGATGGGCTTGCGCTTGTCGGAGCTTTGATATCTTTGATTAGGTTGTTCCTGTTGCTCAGTCTTTTATATGGTGTCTTCTCTTTCTTTCACATTTTATTTTTGACTGATCAATTTGCATGTTGGTATTTGAACCCTCTTTTAAGAATCCACATATTGTTAATTCAATGTTTGCATGTATTTCTTGTAACAATACAAGACACTTCTTATGCCCCCCCCCCCCCCCCCCCCCCAAAAAAAAATAAAAAAATTGGCATGTGCATCCGTTCGTTCATCTGTTTGTCCGCTTCAAAAATAAAGAACGATTGTCAATGCGAGAATTATCTAGCAACGAACAAAATACACAAGTATTACCAACTATAGGACAACATAGAACCGTCATCAGTAATCAAAAGTTGTACATGAAAAACATGCCTGGTATATAATAAAACAATGAAAATGAAAAATAAAATATGGCAGATATCGACCAACGACAATCACAGAGTTTTAAATAGCGACGGACATATTTGACTTTATTGATAAATATATAAGGTAAAATCCAATAAAAACATGATAGCACAATTATTGTTAGTTTCATTTGGTCGTAAACATATTCATGATAATGTTAATATAATGAGTGAAGAAATTGAAATGTGTCATTTACTAATTATGTATATTTTTTTTCCAATTTGCATTTTCAGGCACTGATCATTTGACGATGTCCTCAGAAATGTGGATTCGGTGGATCTGGTGGTGGTGGTGGCTGTGGTGCCACTACTGCCACAACTGCATTCCAAGTGTTGTTTAATTGTAGGTATAAATATTCAGCCATTGTTTGGTCACTTTCACCGACTCCTTGATACAAAAATATACGATATATAATGAACAAAGTAGACATCTACATATATATTTATTTATAATACCATTTCTCTAATTCTTCATTTATTTATCCCTTTTTACACCCATTGTATACAAATAATTTAATCAACGTGTGGTTCGTTTGATCTCAGCTCATCATTGGCTAAAATCCGATTATGACGTCGAAATTTCTTGCTTTCCTCTGAATGTCCTATTGTGACGGCACGACAAAAGGCGACCATGCTTGATGACGCCACATAGAAAGAACCATCTGTTCGCTGATCATTCGAAAAGAAGGAATACATTTCCCTGCATATTGTTTGAAAATCATTAGAGAAACAGATTCTACCACCAAATCTCGTGTTATACGATATATATCCAGCCTCGCGTTTAAAATTTTAAAATGTAACTGTCTCGAGTGGATAAATATCGTATTACACTCGATGCAGTGGTAGAATCTGTATTTATTAACCGACTTTAATATGAGATATTTTTATCATGATATGTTCATCTAACTAAAATACAAACTGCAATATTTGATATAGAATGTGAATAAATGAAAGCACTAAAGCACAGTCAGCCTTTAACTTGAGATTATATTTAAAATTAAACTATAGTTTTTAATCGAACATCTACATTAAAACAAACACAACGTTGATCAATTACTGTGCCAAGCTGTTGACATTATACAAAGAAGATAACTGAAGCGTTATCGTTAATTAGTTAATTTATCATTAGAGGCTGTACTCTGACAATAAATAAAGACAGCAGCAAATTTACTGCACCAAAAACCGATTCAGCAACAAAGAGCTCTTCAGGCATGAACAAGATCATTTATTTAAAAGTTCTAAAAAAACCAAACAAATCTATATACAAAATTCTTACCGGTTCTCTCATTAAAATCATCTGTAAATTAAAAAAATGATAATAATCACTAGTAATTTAACAAGGTGCAATTGTATAGTTTTTATTTTTGCAATTCATCTTTATACATTTTTGCATGTTTTGCAAGCTTTTTTAGATTTTGATTGGTAGGGTATTGATGATGTACTAATCCAAGAACGATATTATATCTGACGGTTTTTATTAGGAATTTTGTAGACCACAATATGTCAAACCAAGAACGCTATTATCTCTGACGGTTTTTATTAGGAATTTCGTGGACCACAAGATGTCATAGCACTTAACAAAAGATATTCACTATACAAAAGAAGATGTGATATGACTGCCAATGAGACAACTCTCCACATTAGACCAAGATGCCACAGAATTACAGAACAACTATAGGCCACCGTACGGCCATCAACAATGAGCAAAGCCCAAACCGCATAGTCATCTATCTATTAAAAGGCCCTAAATGACAATAGAAAACAAGAAAACTAACGGCCTTATTTAAATACAAAAAATTAACGAACGAAAAACGAATATGTAACAAATAAACAAACAAAAACCACTGAATTGCAGGCTCCTGACTTGGGTCAGACACATACATCCACAATGTGGCGGGGTTAAACATTTAGGCGGGATCCCAACCCTCCCCTAACCTGGGACAGTGGTATAACAGTACAACAGAAGAAATATAAAATCAGTTGAAAAAGTGTTTAGAAAAGAACGTGTAGTATGGTGTATCTTTTATTCATAGAACTTGTATCACAAATAAAAGCTTTAGTTCATCAGTCCTCAATATTCAGCCACATAATTACTTCTAAATATTAAGAGTTATTTTCTCATACATGTTGGACTTGTTATAAGAGAAGGGAACTAATGTAAAACGTTTGGCATGTGTTACGTTCGGAAACAAACGAAAGACATGATGAAAAGGAAACTTGTTATAAGTTTTTATATTTATATTTACTCCGGGCTAAATGTCATGTGGCTACACAAGATTAAGGATGTAGTCAGGTGAAACTAAAATAAAATATAGATTTCAAATTGATACCTAAACTCAGAAGAGCATATAATGTATACTAGTGTGTATCATGGAAGTTTATATGTATGTCATTTCGTACACATGAAAGATTTACATTTATCCCCTTTCTTACCTCTTTGAAGTTTTATATGTATGCCATTTCATACCTCGTGAAAGATTTATATGTGTTTCTATTCTTGGTGCAAATATTTCGTCACCTTTTGTTGATTTTTTAAATCAGTATAACTTGGGATTTATGATATTTCTTTTAAGTATTGGAACGCGCTTTAGTTCAAATTATTGCGCTATAACATTGATGTTGTTACTTTGTAAACTTGTCAATAAAGTTACGTGTCGAACTGGCGTCTCGAGACTGGCATTAATAAATGATAATATACGAAATGACTTGAGTAACTTAAATACCACGGACAACCGTTGTCGTGTACTCATTTCTTCGCCTAAGACATTTGTAATTTCTATTATTTTAGTTAATACATACCATCTCCTTTGGGTTCTGAAAAAAAAAATATATCAAAGTATTACAAGAAATCATAATAAAACGAGTTCCGATTTTTAAATTTTTAATTTGAATATTTGTGACGTCGAATTATTTAAAAAAAACAGAAACAGCAACTGGACGATAGAGCTGAAGACCACCTAAGGGTCTAATGCAGGGAGAAACTACCGCACCTGAGGGAGTCTTTCAGCTGGCCCTTATACACATATGTATACTAGTTCAGTAATAATGGACGTCATACTAAACTCCACATTATATACTTGAAACTAAATTTAAAAATTATACTAACAAAGGCCAGAGGCGCCTCACTTGGAACAGGCGCACAAATACGGCGGGGTTAAACATGTCTACTAATTACTTTGATGTATAGTTGTTGGCTTGACAATCATACCACATCTTCTTATTTTAATATTGATAAGCTTGAATTTATATTGCCTCCACAAAATCTTTTCATTTAAATCATTATTATTCATACTTACTTCTTTTTTCTGGTATGCCTGAAGTTATCAAACGACCAACTGCAAGTCCTAAACCAATAGCAACTGTGATTTCTAGGCTTTCTTTGAACATTGTGATTGATCTGTCCTTTCTGAAAAAAGACAATATGAGAAAAGAGCTATCAAATTCACCGATGAAAGAAAAACAAATATTTCCAAAACTGCAGTTTCAGTATCAATCTGGGTACTCCATAAAGCAATATATTCTTTTAGAAAGTACGTCTAATGACATTTTGCAAACACATAAACAAAGAAAATAACAAATCAGGTAGAATAAATTTGTTTCCGTAAGTGTACTGTCTTAATATTCACCAAATAATCTGGAGGGAATATTCTATCTATTAAATAGAATACTAAGTGTATCAACATAATTAACTTCAAATACAAATTCATGCAAACAATACATGTAAAACTAGATGGAGGTGTTAAAGAAGGACAAAAATACCAGAGGGACAGTCAAACTCATTGATCGAAAATAAACTGACAACGCCATGGCCAAATTGAAAAGTAACATTGGACAACACGATTGGTTGGAAATTTAACCAATGTATTGGACAATGACATATTGTAGTTTCACTTGATATTTTAAGTCGTGTCATAATACTATTGCAAAATAAAGTACGAAGTTGAAGAGCATTAAAGACCAAACCTCCTAAAAGTTTTGCCCAATACAGTTTAGGTAATCTATGTCTAATAGCCTAATTGCTTTATATTTTTTAGAAAATTAACGAAAACAGTTTTAAATGGAAAATCTAAATTTGCATGCATTATTCATAGCAGATATAGATACGATATTTTGCCTTCATTTATCTCCCCCAGTATAGGTTTTATTTAATAAAAAGACTACGTCTTCATTTAACCGAAAACATTGCTGCTCAATATTTTATTTTCTCTACAAGCTTTGGATTTCAAATGTTTTTGACACGAGCATCGCTGAAGAGAAATGTATTGTCAAAATACCCATCTGGTGCAGGAAAATTGGTACCATTTATGTTATAATAGTAGACAAAGTATTTGAATGTATTTTAAAGTTATCGATCTGAATAATTTGTAAAGAAGCTCTAATCTATTTTGTGTATATATCATTGCATATAAGTTTCGGTTACCAAGTGGCTTAAGTTGTCCTACTACTATATTTACTAGCAAGTCAACACTGAGGATAATGTCCGAATCCCGCTCGTGCAGGTCCAATCTTAATTGACTGTCATTGTCAGTTTTAAGGTCCTTGGTTTCTCAAGCACTTCAGCTTCCTTCACTTATAAAAATAATGACACCAATTAATCAATGTCATTTCATAATTTGCAAGGTCATTGATCCAAGTATATATGACCTTGATCTCCGGAATTATAGATCTACACGTTTTATACGTACCTCTATCATGCAATATATTTTATAAAATATAGTGTCCACTTATCCGAATGTTGTACAAGATAATATAATGTGAACATAAACAATCTGAAACATCAAAATGTGTGCATCCAATGTGATACGTTATCTGCAGATAAATAGATGTTGTTTTTTTTCGATCACATTTACTTGAAAAGTAAAATCACCAAAAATCTGATCTCCGAGGAAAATTCAAAATGAAAACTCACTATTCAAATGACAAAATCAATTGATTAAATATATCAATTGAATGGACAACAATTTTCGTAGTCCTGACTTGGTACAGGCATTTTCAAATGTAGAAAATGATGATAAATTGTTTATTATGATATAACGTATTAAAATATCATTATTTAATGACTTTTGCGTTGTTCAACATAGTAGTTCAATTTTATACAATGATGTAAATGTAGATAACATATCTATATTTGGGTAATGCATTGGTTTGTAATTATCATATGATAATATTTTTTAGGTAACATACGTCAATTTCAATATGACAGTTAAAGTACTAGTATGTGGCTGTTGATTTATTCCTCCTTTTATAACACAATCAAAGATTGCATACAAAGATATCAATCAGTTAAAATAGTACACCTTTAAATTCTTTACTACTTTCATGTATTCTTTTTCTTTTTATGTATATTATTTAAACTTACTAAAAAATCTTCATAACCACATATCAATAAACAATTTTGTTTTGTTTTCATTTGAGTTTATAATAAAATCTGTATGGGTTTATACTCATCAACTAATGATATGTATGTGAAAAGTTAAATACGGACCTAAAATTGCACTACATGTACTAGTAGTAGTTGACATTATACAGAAATAACTATAACCTTCTTATCAAAACTATTTGTGTCGAGATAACCTTAGCCGTATTAGGCACAACTTTGTGGTATTTTGGGAGTTATCAATGATCTTCAACTTTGGCTTTTTAATATTTTGGAATTGAGCGTCACGGATGAGTCTTATGTAGAGGAAATCAGCGTCTGGCATATTGAATTATTAGCCTGGTATCTTTGATAACTAATTAAATCCGTCACTTGTGCAAGTTTAGCTCTGACTTGATTCTACAAGATTAACATGTTGACATTAATATAGAAAGCATGTATTGATGTGTGATATGAGGGTCACAGAATGTTATCTTAAGTCCAAACATTATCGTAAAAGCAAAGACGAAATTATAACTTTAGTTAATGTGTGATTAAATAGTAAAATGAAGTTAAAGCGCATACTAAATAGGACCTACGGTATTTTGACTTGAGATCCTTGAAACTATACAATTTTATAATCAGTATGAAGGAACAGTGGTGAATCCAGAACTTTTTTGTAAGGGGGCGCTGACTCACTGCAGCAACTACAGTAAACAGAAAGTCAATCATTTAGAAAGTTAATTGTGGAATAAAATTCAGAAAATGTTTTCTGAACAATTAGTTTTTTAATTATTGTTGTCTATTTTTTTCCCCTTCTTTTTCTTATCATATTTTGCAAGCATATCATTCGTTCATTTTCCAATTTGAATTTTACGCACTGTCAGATTTAAGAATATTATAAGTTTAGACATTCCCTTAGACTTACCGCTTAATACAAATGTATCTACAGAAGGTAATTCTCTCCTGTAATATGCTCTCTTCAATTTTTCTTAGATGATGTATAATGAAAATCTATAACACTTGGCCTAAATAGAGTGAATTTGTACCCGTAAGGTAGCTCCCGACACTAAGGGAGATAACAACGTTTTACTGATGTAAAACTGGTTCCCATTAAAAAATTTAGTATATATCGCCTGTATATCTAGGTCACGGTAACAGTTCCGATGTCGTCTGTTGACAACGTGTGTAAACAACTTCTAAGTAACAGCTCGTCGCTCAGAAGAAAGGAAGGTTTATCATAAAGGATATACATGCGTTCTTTTAAAATAAAGAATATGAATAGCTTCAGCCTGAAAGTTCACACAGTATTGAATGATTCTCAACTTATAAAGTCATATGATATAAGTTTTCGGAAGTTGGAGAAATTCGGAATCCGATCACAGTGATCTTTCGTATGACGAAACCTGGGAAGAAGGTCGACGGCTAGCTCTAGCATCACCTACCACAGAATATGTTCGTTAAGAGTAAATCCCCTGCGGATACTGTCTGTGAACGGAAATACGAACTTCAAAGCTTGAACCAGGAGGGCATTTTGTCCATACCATATGATGGCATGTCGTTGTAGCTGCAGTGCATGTAACCTGCATATCATACACGTTTAACAGTGTAGAAACGAGGGAAAACATGGGACTGGTGAATTTGTTATCAATTCAAAAGCTGTACATGGTAAGAGTTCAATTTTCTCCTTATTATATATTCTCTTTAAACATTTTACTGGGTGGAGAAGGTGTATGGTTTCATGTCTTGAATAAATGAACCTGCCCCACACCTCTCTTTTTCTTTCTTCAATTCCCCTCTTTTATGGTCTGGGGTTTATGTGGTTTGAGGGTAAAAAGGTTTATTTTGAGGGGAAGTGCTGCCCAAATTTTTTATGAAGCTGAACTTAGTAATTTTTCTGGAATTTTGCCCCTGGAAGTTATTTATCATTTTGGCAATGAACACAAATACATCTATACATAAGGGGCTTTTTAGTTTCGCTTTCAAAAGGGGAGGATTAATTTGTAAACACTTATTTGATAGCAATTATATAACCATAAATAAAATTAGAATTGAAAAAGTAAACAAATGCAGTCACAATGATTCATTCACAAAAATAATAGTTTTACAAACTTAAAATATTATTAGTTTTCTTTATTTTATAATCAGAATTTTCATATTAAGTCATCTTTTGCATGTGATCAGAGACCAAGTGGTCTGATAGTCATACCTTACATATGTAGTCATTTAAAAACACCTAGAATCATGTGTATGCAGGATAATCTATGAAAGCAAAAAAGAAAATTAAGAAGGGGGCACCCACCCTCATTCCTCATTATTAGAAATGAATATGAGTCTGTGATCTACATTGAATATGTATAAGAATAAAGGTACACATTAAATTCACAATCATATTATATAAATATAACTTGAAAAAATAATTGAATATCCCAAATAAAATTATGAACTCAAGTCTGAATAGTTTATAATTTGTCTAATTAACCAATACATGTGCAGACTTACATTTCATATCATATTTTTCAGGAATGATACATGCAGGAATTTGTGCCACACATTTCAACAATTTCCTTAATGGATTGAATGTACTTTCTGTGAATTCACAGCCATACTTAAAGAAAAAGGAGAATGAAACTGGAAAGAAAATATTTGCAGTTGCAAAAGAATCCTGAAAATAAATTCAAAAGAAGAAACAGTTTTAAACATGGTTAATTTAATGAATAATTGGAAGGTAATTAAAACCTTTAGTCATATACATGTGTAATTTCAAAGGTTTTTTTTTATAAGTAGATATAAAGTATAATGAGGACCATAATTATATTCATATTTGCATGTAAGCAGTCATAAAAGTGAATTAACAGATCTTGGTAATAATTTCAAGTTTAGGGTCAATATTTCAAAAACAATTTTGTGGTAAAGCATTGTTATATATACTTGAAGACTTTCATGTATAGAACATGACAGAATTTGTTTCAACAAAAATATTGAACTAGAATTATTTATTAAATGAAATCTATATTAACAGATTAATGTATAATTTCAACAAATTTAAGGTAACCTATTTGGTTTTGAAAGCCTTTATACATACTATTATTACAAATTTCATAGTTAACAGCCTGAGTTTCCAGTTAATTTTAAATGTAATATGTTTTAGCTATAGTATTTGAACACTGCATGCACTTTCATTTATATATATATTATATAAATTTGATTATTTAATTTTTGTTATATTTGTTATCAATTGTAGGTCTCATTGTCATCATTTAACAGCAGGTTATTAGCAGCAGTATTTCAGAAAAATGAAGGATAGCTGTCAATGGTAAATACATACATTTTAGGATAATTACATGTAGTTACCTTTGAGAAAAAAAAAACTTAGGTTTCATTTGAGACTTTTTAATCTGATAACGGTGTTTTTCCGGCATTTACAACATTTTTTTTTGGACAATATATTTAGTAGACAACTATAAAATGTAGGATCATGTAAATTTGTACACAGATGTCACTGACCTACATTTTCCACTTCACTGACTTTTGTAACATTAAAAATCCAATTTCATATACAACAAATGTATATCTCAGCAACTAAAAGGTGTCAGATCATGCAAACTTATATATACTCTCAGAGTCTCAGTTAGTAACTCAGCCTCCAGACAAAAGAAGGTCACAGTGATCACATTTTACACTATTGATTTGTACTGTATTTTACATCTTAAATACAAAGTATATAATCAAGACTGTCACTGGTTCTTATGTGCCACAATTATGACAATGAAGATAACTTCGTTATGTAGATAACTTATGTTTATCACAAACTTGGTCGCATGCTGCATATATATGTAAATTTATACCAACAAGAACAGTTCAACTGTATTGATTTAAGGTAGACAGTAAAGGTCACACCTATTAAATATACATGTAGACCTTGAATTTGCATTGGACACTATAAAGCTGCCTATAGCATATATATTGTCAATGATTGCATTCCAAAGTGTCATTGTACACAAAACAAAAACCACTCAAAAGGATGTCCATCATATGCAGAAGCAATATAAAATGCATACCCATCAGCTGACCTAATTATTGCAATCACTTCAAAAACCTGGCCATATATCATATTATAAATCATTTATACCCAGGAGCCCCCTTAAGGAGTACCTTTGTTAGTCAGGTATAATATAATCTTTTTAAATTGATGTTGTAATGCATGATTGGATTAATTTTGCACTCACTGAAATAATATATAGATTTAGTAGTTTATTTGTATATATTACACCTTTTCATTACAAATAAATAAATTAAATTTTCAGGTAAATGCAGCATCAGAATATTCCCTAGGAAAGTTTACCCAGAGAGTTTGGGAAAGTATAAATAAGAAATTAGAGTGGGAAACAGATAACCAGAAAACAAAGATTTCAAAAGAAAAGAATTGCCACTAATAGTAATATGATATATCTGACTGGGAGCAACATGTACTATTCAATATGGAAGGTTTGACAATTTTGACTGAGAACAAAGTGAACTCTAATAATGCTATGACTATCAATCAATACTTGACTGAAACAGAGGAGTAAACTATTTACATATTTGTAAATATAACAGTTATATGTTTGCTTGATTATTGAGGCATTCAAAATAAAGGAAGTTGAAAAACCTTTGAAAAAGTTATAATTTCAGAATTGTTTGGTTATGTTACTATGACAACTGAAATATATAATGTATTGTCATTATGCTTCATCAACTTAAATCATTTATTGAGGAAAAGGTGACAAAGTCTTTTTATCCATTTACTTGCATGACTGTTATCTATGAATCGATAATTTAAAAAAAATAAAATATTTGGTGATTTTTGCTATTCTGACTAATTTATTTTGCTCATTAATACCACAGTAATGCTAAAACAAGCTGCATTATAATGTATCATAGTATTTGTTTACATTTACATAGAAGCCATGTGTTGTTGCTCTAAAATCATGGGATTTGATCTTCTATTGTCTGTTGGGTTGTAACTCTTGCACATCAGAACAATGCAAAAACTTGAATTTTCCAACTTCATGTCCTGTTGCCATGGTAACCGTTGTTCATAGAAACAAAATAAATGTTCTCATTTCATTGCCTTTGGAAACTGTATTATTCTGTGTTAGTTTAACTAAGGATATGACAACATATGTCACACTTTGGTGAAGTTTGGTCACCAATGATGAATGATATACAAAAAACTGCTGTTGATCACTGTTTCGTTAGGGGTCACAAAAACGTTTTTGGGGCAAAAAATAGTCTGGTGACCCATATTTTTTTTTATTTCTTTTCAAAGCTCATTGTAATGACCATCTTATGTCAAATTTAAAAAAATATTCATTGGACCATTTTTTTGGAAATTTAAGAAAAATAGAAGTTTTTAACAAAATCTGTGTTTTTTTTGTGGTGCAGTGTTGATGAAATTGGAGCCGAAATCAATTAAAATGAATAAAACTGACATTATTTGTGTTTTATTTTCATTATAAATAATAATTATGTAATAAGTGTAAAACAAACCTTTCAAAATACTTTCAAAGGCTTAAAAAAAATCCAGAGTTTCTACATCTGGTATGTATTTATGCATACACGTGATATACCAACTTTGGCGACCGTTACCATGGAAACGAGCCTGGTGTCATACTATTTTTAACTCAAATTTTTATAGAGGCCATTGCATAGTATATGTATGCAAATTTTAAAAAAAATTCAATGGGGGAAAAAAAATTGCTATATCTGTAGGGTGCCACCTTAAGATAAAATTATATCTGCAGATATCTTATCTGTCTATTAACAATGAATTATATACACAAAGACTTCAAATCCTTGACATTGTTTGATGCAAGTCCTCTACGTTCCTCCGCCATAGTGTTTTTTTGTTTGTCAAACAGTAGTGGTGGGTTCGTCATGGTAGGATAAACATGTCTATCTGTGTGTCTAAGTCACAATCGAGTAACAATGAACATGTATGCAGGTAATACTTTAGAAAAAAAGACATAAAACGTCCTTCAAAGTGAGAAAATAGTCATCAGTGGTATCATACTTATCATTTTATACGCATGACGCACGTCTCGTTCAGATAAGACGCTCAGATCAAATAAGTTAAAAAACCAAACACGTATAAAGTTGAAACCTGTAAGTTATATAAAAAAAAAGATTCAACATGACAAAAAAAGAAACAAATCAGCGCCAAAAAAAATAAATAAAAAGACGTCGGGAACATTTGACTACAAGTACAGCTATATGTATAGGATACAATACGAGCACAACTAATGCTAGTTTCATCTGCTCGTAATGATGTTCATATATATACTTACATGATAAAGATTCTTAATTTAGTTATAATGAATATAAAAGAAGATATCTTTTTTCTGTATTAATTGTAAGGCAGTATAAAGTTAAAACCTGTAAGTTATAAAAAAAAGATCCAACACGACAAAAAACGAAAACTTTTCAAACGCAAATTTAAATAAACAACAAAAGACGGCAAGCACATTTGACTACACATACAGCTATAAAATACGGTTAGAGCACATCTAATGTCATAATAATATTCAAATGAGCTCTTACATAATAAGGATTCATAATTTACTTATCATGTATATAAAACAATATATTTTTTCTAAAGTTTATTGTACTGCAGGTACTTTTAAATATATGGATTCGGTGGCTCTGGTGGTGGACGTGGCTCTGGTGCCACTACTGCGATAACTGCATTCACAATGGATGCTAATTTTCGGGAAAAAATATCAGACATTCTTATGTCAATAGCACCTACAACTGGATAAACAACACATATATGACGTATTCATTGACAAGAGTATATTAAAAAAGTTCTAATTATTCAATTAAGAAAAAAAAAGGTAAATCGATTTTTATCATGGGTGTTTTCGTTAGCATAATTCATTTATCTTCAGGCCAAATCAGTAGTGTTTATACAGAGGTATTCTGCGATATTTAAAATTAGATCTAATTAAATCAAATGAACTGACCTAATGATAACTTTTCGCTCCATATTATATGTTAAAACTTAAAAATTCAACTTAAAAATAAACATATATATGAAAGCCATAAGGGGATAGATAAAAAAAGATCGTGATCTTTGATTAATAATCCGTTATACTGGATAAATCATCTGTGATGACAAGTGCTTTATCTCGATTATCACCATGCAAAAAAGATTAAAAAAAAAATGTTTTTCATAAACTTTTGACACTTATTGACACTTAATAAAGTTTGTTAGCTTTTTAATTATGTATCTGATAAACGAAATTTATTAAACACAGCCATGACAGGAATAAATTCTACGATAAAGTCATTCTGTTTTTGTTATTGAAAATTTGGTTACATTAAGGGCGCAAATATCATGTAAATCTACAATTCTTGTGTAGGATCGTTACTGCTGCCCAATTAAAAGGCATTGATTTCTGCTTTGTTTTGTCCTTTTTGCATGAATTGTATCTTTATATGTAATATTCATGATGTTAGCAATAAGGCGTCCATGATTTTGATCATTAATCCAAGATCACTGACTTGCCATCCGATATATATATAGCGGATTATCAATTTATAATCACGGATAAAGAATCACAAATTTGGAATATGCGCAAACAGATTATTAATCCAAGATATCGGATTGGGGAACACATACACCGATTTATTAATCAAAGATCACCATTGCTTACAAAAAGCTTACCAACTTAGGTATGACCCATTCATAGTGATGATAATAGCACAGTAACTTTCGGTACTGGCATTGGAATAGGGATTATATGCTATAAGAATAAGCTGTCACAACATTTTAGAAATTATTTCAAATTAAGTAATGCATCTCTCTTATGCAAAGCTCCTTGCCAAGATTTCACTATTTTCACCGTTTTGTCTTTTCCGACTAATAGCTCTTCGTATTTATGAGAAGTTTTAGATTTTCAATGAATTTGGCCTCGAGTATAACTGAAGAGATATTGATTTTCAAAATGCGCATCAGTTGCAGAAAAGTAACACTCATTTCGTAGAACCCCATCCGCTGTGTATGCAGTTTATATTGTGTATGTTGTAAGAAATATTAAAATGATTGCACTTACACGTTATATGCGACTTCTTCATACAAAACAGTAATAATTGCAGTTAGAAAGGGAAAGTAAACCATCCTCGTGATTATATAACGGTCGTTTTGTCTGAATGTTCATTCGTAAATAAAGGCAACAGTAGTATACCGCTGTTCAAAATTAATAAATCGATAGAGAAAAAACAAATCCGGGTCACAAACTAAAACTAAGGGAAACATATTACAAATAAGAGAACTACGACACAACAGAGACACAACACCGAAACGTAACACACAGAGGAACGAACTTTAATCTAACAATGGCCATTTTCCTGACTTGGTACAGGGCATTTTATGAAAAAATGGTGAGTTTAACTTGGTTTTGTGGCATGCCAAACCTCCCGCTTTAATGGCAGTGTTGATTGTCAGTAATGTGATTTTGGTGCATTCTGGTTAAGTTTATTCAAACGAATGCATTACAATACTACATTGTTGATGGTGTGGATGGGGTTCACAGAAAAGAAAAAATCGCCAAAAAAAAAGGAAAGAGAAAATGAGCAAAATAAAGTTCAGAAAATACAAATGAATGAGATACAGTAGAATAAAGAAACACTTAAAATATAAACACAAGTGAAGGGTTAAAGTTACTGATAACAGAATCGAGTACAGAATAAAGAATTCATATAGTTACAAAACAAATAAAATAAATCGAAAAGAGGTTTAGCTAGCAATACAACCAGGTTTAATCAATATTTAGCAGGAAATGTTTGTACTAAGTCAGTTGTAAGACAGTTGGATTTTATTCGTTTGATGTATGTAAGTTATTGACTTTGCTATTTTGGAAGGGATTTTCTGTTCTGAATTTTTCTTAGAATCCGTTTTTTTTTCTTTTACCTTTTGTGTTTCAGTTATTTAGTGTTTGTCGTTTTAATTCCCTCTGTGACGATTAAAGTATCTAAAACAGTGTTTTCAGTAACATACTATTTGACTACATCTTATAAACTATAAAATTAAGTTATATGAAGGAGCATCGATACACAACAAGCGCAACGATTGGTATCTGACTTCATTCAGGAATCTCTATCGAAGAAGTAGGCAATATCCTTTGATTTTACGTTCCGTTATATAGAGGAGGTTCTCCCATAAAATAATACGACATTTGGTGGCTAGATTGAACGATTCTATCCCATCAAACTAGAGATAAAGGATGTTCTCTCACAAAATAATACGACATTTGGTGGCTAGATTGAACGATTCTGTCCCATCGAACTATAAATAAAGGATGCTACAGATATAGTTAAGTATGCCTCATACCATTGACTAACATATACAAATTGACAATGAGGGTCGGTGTTAAACAAGACTTTACGACACAAAAGATGATTTCAGCTTCTATGTAGCAACATTCCAGCAGCGCCTACATACGGAGTATATATCTTCTAATTGAAACGATATTCCCGGGCTTGTATTTCATATCGTAATTTCCTTGATTACGGATTGCTGCTCACAAGAAAACTATCAAACCAAGAGTTCCAAATAGTGCAGTTGAAATCATCCCTTTGTAAATTTTATGGATGACATTACGAGTTGATTGACCGTTATGGAATAATCGTTCCACAAATGATATCAGATATGTGCCTTATGTTATAACTACATGTACAATACCTTCCCCTTTTCACGAATGTTGCCTACTGAATTAGACTTTTTACCAAATGTACCTTAACTCATGGTGGGATTCCTGTTGCTTAGTCTTTAGTTTTCTATGTTGTGTCTTCTATACTTTCATTTATCTGTTTGTTTTTTGATTGTTATCCATGGCGTTTTTATGTCATTTTCTATCCATTAGCTTGACTTTCCCTATGGTATACCTCGTCCCTCGTTTTGCAGCCTGAATTGGTCAACCACTTTAAATGGTTTATATATATTAAGTTGGTACAGAGCACAACATGAAAATGTAAAAACATTTGAACATTTTAATCACGTTCTAATGTTTATGAATAGCTTCTGACGCATGAAATCTAGTGTTCGTCAAACTGCTATATTCACAATGAAATGGTTCCTATAAAATGAGATTTTTTTCCCAAGTTTTTCGAAATATTTATGTTTTGTCCTATGGTAAAGTAAATACTATGTAAAAGTTTCATGAAATTTAAAAAAAAAAATTTTTGGAAAGATGTTTCGTTTAACTTTTACTTCCCAACCACCATCCTACGATGTATTTATGCCACAAGGATCATTCAGAAGAAAAAATGAAGATTACCATACCATAAAACATAGGCCTTTGGAGGTCTTTGGTAGTATATTAGATTGAGTCGAGACTTAAAGAGGAACAAGAGATACAAGAGGGAGAGTCAAACTCATAAATTGAAAATAAATTGACAACGCCATGGCTAAAAATGAAAAGACAAACATACAAACAGACATTGCACATAAAACAACATGGAAAACCAGAAAATAAGTAACAGGAACCCCACAAAAAACTGGGGGTTAACTCAGTAGATCTGGAAGTGTAAGCAGATCCTAAAATACACATACAACAAAACTACATATTATCGAGCAGATGTCCTGTAAATTGATTTTCTTAGACTGTTTATACTTTAGATTAATGTTTTACATTATTAAAAATCAAATATGAGAGTTTGAGTCATGTAGATAAACATAAATTTGACAGGTAAGTGGCCCTTCAAGGATCAAAATTTAAGAATACAAAAAACTGTTAGTTTACTCACTGGAATGTCATAAATGTTTTCTAATTACAACGATCACTACTTTGAGACAACTAGCAAAAGCCTAAATATGAGCAATTATACGACATTAAACGACCTGGAGAATAAGCAAATTCTGTAAGGTATGAAGAAGCTCCAACATGACAAAACTAAAATCAATTCAAACACAAAAAGGCATTATTGACTTTCCCATTAAACGGTAAAGCTAAATGATAACATATGAGCACAGAAGATAATAAGGACTTCTGTACATGGGATGTGAGGTTAACTTATAGCAACATTCCAGCAGCACCTGCATACGGGGTATATATCTCCCAATTGATACAATATTCCCGTGCTTGCATTTCCTATCATGATTTTCTTAATAGAGGGTTACTCCTCACAAGGAAGCTATTAAACCAAGAGTTCCAAATGGTTAAGTTGAAATCATTCCTTCGTAAATTTAACGGACGCCATCACGAGTTGGTTGACCGTTATGGAATAACCGTTTCACAAATGATATCGGATATGTTCCTTACGTCGTAACTAAAATCCCCTTCCCTTTCATGAATTTGACCTACCGAATTATACTATTTACCGGATTTGTAATCACATACGCAACACGACGGGTGCCGCATGTGGAGCAGGATCTGCTTACCCTTCCGGAGCACCTGAGATCACCCCTAGTTTTTGGTGGGGTTCGTGTTGTTTATTCTTAAGTTTTCTATGTTGTGTCATATGTACTATTGTTTTTCTGTTTGTCTTTTTTCATTTTTAGCCATGGCGTTGTCAGTTTGCTTTAGATTTATGAGTTTGACTGTCCCTTTGGTATCTTTTGTCCCTCTTTTATAATGTATATTTAACAAAACGTGTGTTTTTTTTCTACATTTATTGTAAGGCTGTTACGTATCCTCAAATGTTAGGATTCGGTGGATCTGGTGGTGGTGGTGGCTGTGGTGCCACTACCGCCACAACTGCATTCACAATGTTATCTAACTTTCGGAAGAATACATCAATCACTTATTCGTCACCATCTCCAACACCTGGATCAACAAAATGAAAAAAATAGACCAATGTAGTATGTTAACATACGAATATATACAACATACCAAATAGCGGGATATTTTCGCGGGGTAAAAGTTTTCTCTGGAATGAAATTCAGCTAATTTAAGAATTAATAGCCAATGTTTTTTTTATAAAAGTAATGAATCCGCCAAAAAAATAACCCCCAAAGTATAACTTTTTCAATTTGAACGTACAGAGAAATGCAGTTAATGTGAAATTACAATATAATGTATGCACATGTTTGAATAAATAAAGGCAACAGTAGTATACCGCTGTTCAAATCTCATAAATCCATGGACAAAAACAAAATCGGGGTAACAAACTAAAACCGAGGGAAAAGCATTGAATATAAGAGGAGAACAACGACACAACACCGAAATGCAACACACACAGAAACGGACCAAGCATCAGACAAAACACTAAAATGGAAAGAAATAACGATTACTACTATGTACAAATAACGTTCATTTAAATCTTCAGAGCCGTTACGGACGCAAATTCAGTGACAGAACAATGACACCATATGTAGGGACCAAAAAATAGCACCATCCAAAAAAGAAACAATTGATAATGATGAATCAACATTTCACTTTTTGTCTGTTTTCTTTTTTGACAACGCAACACCACAGGACTACATAATAAATAAATTGGAGAACACAATTGACAAAGATTTAAAATGACAAGAAAAGCTAAGGTCTTATACTCCTTCCGAAGAAACTGTAAAAAGAATGACATTGGAATTGTAATATTATTGATTCAGGAAATCGTACAAACAAACATATGCAAATATAAGATCATTATTACGATAAGGCCGCATGGGTATGTCAATGTATATTTGAGGGTCTTGATGAAAGGGGTCTTTTATATATGTTTTTTTTAATTGTCTTATCAATTTTTATCTATTCTGTAGATTTATACTATTTTTCTGTAGTCCTTTATTTTTAACAAATCTTGTAGATAATGTATTCTATAATTATTGTTTAATCTACTTTTCACTATTCTGTAAGCTATCCTCTTTTGCTATATTCTTTATTCTTTAACACACCATTAATCTATATTCTCGGCGAGGGGTAAAAATAGTAATATAAATGTCCAACCTATAGTCAAACCAAAACAAATCTATGGCTGCCATGAGTTATTTCGACAAATTCGATATGTTTTAACCTTGAAAGCTCTATATACACGATACCGTTTTTGGCTGTTCCGCTTTACCCCCATATGATAACATTTCTAAATTTATATAATCCCATACTCATTTTTTTTAATCGCATTTTCTTCTAAGGTTAATTAATGCATTCTGAGGCGTACAAGAAGCTCGGTGCTTACCTTTGTTTTTTTTTTGTTTAAGGATACATACATATGACGTAACCTTGTTTCGGAGTCATGCAAACCCGATGAAATCTTTTCGCGGAATTTACATTTTATGAAAATTTACCAATAAAAATCATTTTAAATAGACTAGCTATTTATTTTGCTTTAGAATAGAAATATCTTTATTGCATCTGAATCTTGGCCTATGTAAATTGTGGGTTCTGATGTCAAAAATAGAAAATATCTGGTGGTATATTTAAGTTTGGCGTAACGCCGAAAAGCAAGTTTTGTGTGTAGTATTCATGCGCTTGCGCTAAAAGTACTCATACTGTGATTATACTGGTTGACGATAGTAGGTCGTCATATTAGAATTATAAATAACGTATAAAAGAACTGAACTTTACAGCAACAATATGTTTATTAGAAACATCAAGACAAAATTTAAAATTGTGTTTTGAAAAAAAATAAATTTATAAGTCATTTACTTTTTCACTAATCGATCAATATCTCTTTCGCTAGAGTTTTCCATGCGATGCGTCTTATATTTTATTTTAGTTAGAGTTCATGTTGTAAAGAAACCTAAATTTACTTAGTCAGACACAACAGAAGGGTTACAATTTGCAGAATTCATAATGTTCATTCATAATAGGGTATGCCTTTTCATGTAAGTTTTCATTTCAATGATGTCAAAGGTTCTGTTCGCAATTCTGAGTTAGCCACAACAAAATGGTACCGTTAATTTTTCAATAACATAACGATATTAATCCTTCTGCACCAGACAATCAATTGTTTTTTCAGTGATGCTCGATGCCATGATATTTGAAAATAAAAAGCTTAAATAAGATGAAGTAGATGTAGGAAGATGTGGTATGAGTGGCAATGAGACAACTCTCCATCCAAGTAACAATTAATAGAAGTAAACCATTGTAAGTCAATGTACGTTCTTCAACACGGAGCCTTGGCTCATATCAAACAGCAATCTTTAAAGGGTTGCCGAAATTACTAGTGTAAAACCATTCAAACAGGACAACCAACGGTCTGATCTACATAAAAAAGGAGAATCGCGAAACACATAGTAACTACCAAAACAGTCAATACATACTATTCATCAGATACTGGGAGCTATAAACTGAAAAGGACGAAAATGTTTAACAAAAGTCAGCCGAGGAATCAAAGATTTGCAAAAATACACAATGAAAGCTGATTTTATAATGCAAAAATTTAATGTACAATCACTAAACAATTATCATGTGAAATGCTACTTCTTATCTAAAAAAAAGTAAACTAACAATACTGTTGTAAAATCCCTTTTTTTTTGGCGTGTGTTTTGCTGTAAATCTCTGTCATTAATGATTATCCCATAACGGTTTTTTACTTTTATACATACAGTAATAAATAAATGAATAAAAGCAAAGAACATAGTTGAACATAGTATGTTGAATTAAAATCATGTAAACAGAGCGGTGTTTTATTAGTGAGGTTCTTAGGATATAATTAATCACTTTACGAGAGCAATCTCTCAAAAATATAACTGACGTTAAGATCGAAACATAGATGTTTTTTTTTCTTCATGTTATTCTACTCTCTACGTAATATGAATATGCCTGAATTTATATCTACAACAGAATACCTACCTCTTTCGTCTCGTAGATTTTCATGTATCCAACGACGAGCTGCACGTCCTAAGCCAATCACCAAATTACTCATTCTGAATGCTGTGTCCTTTCTAAGATAAATAATTCTGACTTTACAAAAAAAACTCAAATTACTGAATCTTTCGTTTGTTTGCTGTCGCATTGTGATATAGCATTCTTTTATGGACAGTTACAATATTGAAAAGTTTCAAATGTACATGTAAGGAACATTTATATATCAGTGATTTATTGATAGTTTGATGGTTGCTTAACGTCCAGTGGCAACTATTTCATGCATATTCAGGACGAGAAAAAATTAACAATAAACAGAATAGTTAGGTCTCATCATAATAGAGGGCATTCGGGATGGTGGTCGGGGAAATGTGGACTGTCACTGGAAAATTAGGGTATATTGAATAGGAACAGAAATCTTAGATATTATTAATTTTGGTGATAAAATTCGATTATTCGTATTTGTACATAGTTTTAGATATGCATATGAGGCTGTCTGTCTTAGACGAAAGCAGTTTTCAGATGCTCAAATCTAATAAATTCACCAGGAAGAAACAATGTATGTTTAAGTGTTTGATATTACTATAAATTTCTATTACCTCGTACTATAAACATTAACATTATTAATGATAGATACTTCGAATTCCTTTCTTCATTTGAACTGTACATATATACCGTACATTTACCTGTTGTAATTCAGAAAATGGCGGATTTAATTATTTCAAGCTTTTTTATTTCTTCACATTTCACAGCGGAATAATACTGTAACTTTTCATCCCTTATTTTATTGATTTTGTATTTACATGGTACTATAGATCAAATATATTCGTTAGTGTATGTCCACACGTGTTATTATGTCTTTTGATTGATAAACGCCATTTCAACTGATGTTTCATATTGCGTCTTTCTATGTTGTGACGTTTCACTATAGTTTCAGATACGGGTGAAGGTTTGGTACCTCAATACAAAGATTTTTTCTGATAACAAAATGAAATAGATACTCAATCTAACCACTAGTCAGCAAGTGAAATATGTAGGCTCCTTTATTAAACAGTTTATGGAACTGAGGACAGGGGGCACTTGAGGTCATTTCTTTGGTAAAATCTTTTGGTTAATTTTTATTTTTTATGTAAATTATAATGTCTTTATTACATTATTGTCATTATATATAGTTGTCATACTTTGGGTGTAATTTGTGATAAAGATTAAAATGGTTACACCCGCTGCACCTGGTATAAGTCAGGTGTCTGTTGTTCTGAAGTTATCGTTTATTGATGTGGTTCATAAGTTGTTCTCTTTTCTTGTTTTTTATATATATTAGACCGTTGGTTTTCCTGTTTGAATGGTTTTACACTAGTAACCGTTGGGTCCTTCATAGCTTGCTGTTCAGTGTGAGCCAATGCTCCGTGTGAAGACCGTGCTTTGACCTATAACGGCTTACTTTAATAAATTGGGACTTGAATGGAGAGTTGTCTCATTGGCTTTCATGGCACAATTTCTTGTATCGGGATAACAAAAAGACAGTTGCCCAAAAAAAAAAGAGTTATATATCTTAATATTGAAATAGCCAGATTCCTCAATGTTAAATGGTTTATGTAATTATGATTGTAAAAAACTTAAAGTATTGAAAATGTACTAACCTAAGACAATGAATGCATTTCCTGTACTATAAAACGTTCTACTTTTGTATGCTCCTTTTATTGGCCTTATGTTTTGTGGTTTGTGCGTCCGTCTTTTCGTCCGTCTGTCCCGCTTGAGGTTAAAGTGTTTGGTCGAGGTCAGGTTAAAGTGTTTGGTCGAGGTATTTTTTGATTAAGTTGAAGTCCAATCAAATTGAAACTTAGAACGCATGTTCCCTATGACATGATCTTTCTAATGTTTATGCCAATTTAGAGAATTATAGTGCACTGAGGACACATTCTTCTTTAACCTTTCTTTTATCACAGTTTTTGTAATGCATATGCACTGAGCAGAAGTCAAAGTATTAATGAAAGGCATCGCTGTCAACCTCGTTGCATGCGGAAAAACTTTCGGGGAAAAAGAGAACGAAAACATTTTAATTCACTAGCAGTTTATTTCTGAAGATTTTGACAAAACAAAGTACTTGTACACGAATTTTATGGTACAACTTAGCCTTTCAAATCAATAAAATAAATTCAAGTGTATATGACTTTAAATCAATATAGGGATAAATTATAATTTACAACTGATTTTATGATATGAATAAAATACTGATCCTCAATGAAACGACAAATGTGTATATAACTTGTTAAAAAAGTATTGCAGAAAATGCAATTGATCCTGTTATAAAAGTGTGGAAGCAAATAATGAACAGTTAAATATTTTAATGTGTAGTTTCGAGTGCTAGGCAGAAGCGTATTCGGTGTTTGTTCATAATGTGTTTTATGGTATACAAAATTCTAACTGACATGTAACTATCGAAAACCGATGATAAAGAGTGAAATTATGTCAGAGATATTTCATACTGTAGTAAAAAGTAAAATTACAAAAATACTGAATTCCGATGAAAATTCAAAACGGCAGGTCCCTAATCAAATGGCAAAATAAAATAATAAAACACATCAAACGAATGGACATAAACTGTCATATTTCTGACTTGGTACAGGCATTTTCAAATGTAGAAAATGGTGGAATGGACCTCATTTTATAGCATTAAATTTCTATGTAAAGATATATACATTTCAATTGGCTGCTTGAAGAAAAACAGTACAAAGAACTTTTTATACATTTTATACATTGTGACTTCGATGGAGAGCTGTCTGATTGGCATCCATACTGCATATGCCTATTTATAAACCTTTCTTTTATTTACGAATGAATATTGAAATAGTATAAATATTATAATATCATTACACTAGTTGGAAAATACCAAATAATTACAACATTATAACTTAATTTTGTGTCAAGTTGTTTATATATCTCAAATAGATTTTACACAGATAAACTAACAAAAGATAAACTTTCTAAAGATATCCGTCCGCCAATTTTGTAGTTATTGATATATTTGATACACTTCGTAATCAAATGTAAATAATTGTACTTACACGCAAGTAAGGACTTCCTTATACAGAACAGTTTTAATTGCAGTGAATGTAAAAGTAAACCAACAACGTATTTTTTTCCGGACTTATTTTTATTTTCCCGAATACTATATTTATCACTAGGAATTTTCAATTGTAAATAATGTGATTGTGTTCTCATATAATGTTTACTCATATAATGTATAATGTTTACTCATATAATGTTTATTTATGCAATATAAAATGACCAGTCATAAAGATCTGATTGAGATTTACAATCGCCAAAAAAATGATAAATAGAGAAAAATGAGCAAATTAAATTGAGAATAGAGAATATATGTTTGAAAAGACTAAAGAAGCACTGTAAAAAGAATTAGACATTATGGATGATCAATTTACTGATTACAGAACTGCGTATACAATGAAGAATTCATGTATTGACAAAATGAATACAATGATAAAATGATTTGCATTGGAAATTTACAGAATAAGGGTTTTTATAGTTATGTTATTTTACAACTAAGATGTACAATGAACACACGCTTTTCGGACCGTTTTAAGAGGCAAGCTGATAGAAATGTTTAATATTTTGTTTTGTCCCAACAGACATAGCTTCTAGCATATGTGCTTTATAAGCAAAATATTGTATCAGTAAAAAAACTTTGAATTCGCTACAAACATGGATACCACATAGCTCTATAATATTTGCAAAGATGAGAATTTTGAAAATCTCCTTTTTATCTTGTTTATAAATACTATAATAAGAGATAACAAAACTTCGCACAGAAATCTTTATAAAGAACGATCTATAAATCAAGATGTTTGATGTTCTTACTACCGTTACCATTTACTACAGTTTTCTTCCGAAATACAGTGATGAATTATTTCCAAACACTATAACACGTAGGTACTAATTTCTTGTTACTTTTTTTGGGGTCTTGAACGATCTGATCTTGTGAGGAACCACACTGATTCCAACAACAAATGAATGTAGGTCCTATTATCAAAGTTCTTGACAACAATTTTATTGTGTGTGTTGAATGACCATTTCAGCAAATCGACAGTAACCAAAAGAAACGCTCGAATATATCATGCAACGGTGCGTATTGAAAACAATTGTTTGTTTGTTTGCCTTTTTCATTTTTAGCCATGACGTTGTCAGTTTATTTTCGATTTATGAGTTTGACTGTCCCTCTGGTATCTTTCGTCCCTATTTTGTCTTAGTCCTAAACTGGGACCGACATTTTCAGAAGGAAATGTTTGGTTGAACCTAGTCTATTCATAGCTAGCTAAACGTACCACTTATAAGACATATGTAATAGTTCCGTTATAAAGACACAATTGTGTGAGCAACCCAGAAATAATAATTGTTAAACGCGACGATTATAAAGATCCAGCCGTAAAATACTCTTGTAGATATCCAGAAGTTCACCAACTGTGCGTATTTCATGTCAGAACTCTAAACTATAGATCTTGGTATTTTATATCAATTTTGATATATACATTAAATAGATAAATGATTCTTGAATATTGCTGCACCTCATACATGAGTGATTCCAATGTTTACTTACATCTCTGACAATTAATGTATTGCAGATAACTCATTCCGTCTCCAGTTTTCTTAATAGTAACTGTATTGAATGCGACTGTCATACAATTGATCAATGAAACGTTTAGCTAGCAATAAACCAGGTTTAATCCATTTTTTACAGGAATTGCCTGTACCAACTCGGTAATATGACCATCGTTATTCATTCGTTTGATAATATGAGCTTTTCATTTTACCATTTTTGAAGGGATTTTCCATTTTGAATTTTTCGTTGGCGTTTGGAAATTTTTGTAATTTTACATTTTAAATTTTAGTTATTCGAAGTTTTTCGTTACATATGCATCTTTGATGATCTAAAACAGTGTTCTTTTGTCATGTTTATAGCTCGACTGTGCATCTTATTGTTAAGAACAGGTCATGCAGAAACGCACATCGATACATAACAAGTGTAACAAATGGTATCATTAATTACATTTTTTGCAGCTTATTTTGGTCAATCAATATACATGTTTTATATATATCAAGATGGTACATCATACTTCAGGGAGATAACTCTGTAAAAATCAACTGAACATTTTATAAAAGTTTTATTGTTAAGGACAAATTAAGCTTCTCAGTCATTTAAATTGGTGTTTCATGTGTTTGTGAAACAGTTTTATATCGAATGAAACATTCCCGATAAAATTCGTGGTTCAAGTTTTTTGAAATAGTAATGTTATTGCCGAAAGGTCAAAGTTAAACATTTATGAAATTTAGAAAAGAAAAAAAAAGATGTTTGGTTCCACCTTTAACTGTGCTGACCACCATATTTATCTCTGTTCTACGAGCTATTCATTTCATCAGTAGAAAATAAATGAAAAAGATTGCCAAACAACAAAAGGCGAAAGCTACAAATAAAAAAATTGAGAATGCCGAAAACTGTTCATTTACTCATTGGTATTTCACAAAACGCATGTTTTCTGAAAAGACAAAAACATATTTTTTTTTAGAAATGTGCATTCGGTGGATCTGGTTGCGGTAGTGGCTGCATTCACAATTTGATTTGACACCATGTCTCTGATCGTCATAGTATGGTCAACGTCTGAAGATATAAGATATATACTGAACTTTTTATATCTCTTGAATCATTTGATTCCACCCGGCCACCAATTTTTGGCCCCATCACAAAATCCCGACCACCAATTTTTGCCCACTACATTACCTGTATTACTCTTGAATGATTTGATTCTACCAAGCCACCAATTTTTTGGCCACTTTTAACTTTATATATATCTCTTGAATCATTTGATTCCACTTAAACAATCCTTATACAATTATACACTCAAATAGCAAAAGTCACTTTTACAAATAACCTTATCAGCACGATTTAAGTATCAACAACAACAAATATACTACTTCTAAATTCAGTTACGTGTAGCCCTATATACAAGCATGCAAAGGAGCCTATTCAACAAGAACAAACAAATTAAATACATGTCACTAACAATTCAATCTAAATCAATTCTAAAACATATCATCAAAATTTCAAAGTTATTTAATATATTGTCATACAAATATTTTTCCATCTACAACCGTCTATGGTATCCAAAGATTGGTAATTTGTTACATTTATATGTTGGCGAGACAATTTTCAAACACTCACTTTTGAAATCTTGTGGCGAGGCAATTCTCAAACACAAGTTTAACTTCGTTCTGACTATCTGTTGCGAGGCAATTCTCATACACAAACACAAACTTCATTTTGAATATCTGTGGCGAGGCAATTCTCACACACACATCAAAACGATTGAAATAATGCTGCTTGGTTTTGGTGGCGAAACAGTTTTCACACACAAAAATAGACTCACAGTATCATTGGAGAAAACGGATTAAAATGTATATGCACTGGATCTAATATTTAACAGCTCAGCGGTTATCGGTTTTATTTTACATTAAAAAATGATTTTGAAACTAATAGATGTAAAAAAAAACCGAGAGAGTTTCATACACTGGCCTACCTCTAATATGGAAATGAAAATCCATCGTTAAATGTAACGTTCAGAAATAATAAGATGCATGTCCACAATACTATATAAAAACATCACGCTGCCGTATTTAATGTTCCTGAAAAGTCATTAGTAGGTAATAATTATATGTTTCAGTTGCTTACATCGCCGTTCTATCTCTACAGCAACAGCAGCACCTACGATATCCACAAACTGTTATAAAATCAGCCAACAAAAAAAGTAAATAAATCCAAAGAAAAAGTTAGTGTATCCAGGAGAAAAAAACAAGCCATTATGAACTGTTTAAACAACTACCACGATATTAAAGTCAAAATATTAATAAAGACAATTTGAGTTTTCCACCCTGATCATGCTGATAGATCCGTGTTTTACTTGCTCGAATTATAATCATTAATAACACTATTTTTGTATCTATACTATATTTTCAAAACTACATATGCACAGTTACGCTACAATTCTACAACTCGTAGTTTATGGCTACACTTGCTGATCTTATTCATCAAGTCATGAATATGCATTAGCTATGTAGGCGTGTCAAGATCGTATCATACGCGATAATGCCAGTCAGTTCACACTGCATCTCTGCACTGTTATGATTTCATTAACCAGTATAAAAAGATAAATATAACAATAAGAAGGAGTTATATGGAATAATTTTAGTTATAAAAATAAATTGCAATGGACGTTTTGCAGGAGACAGACCAAGTTGTAGAAAAATTGCACATCAGCACTGAGAAAGGTCAACATGTCACAAGAAACAAAGGGGACAAATTCTTGGCAGTATATAGACGAATTGTAGATCCTTATCAACAAGCAGACAAAACTAACATGGATAATTCATCGCAAAGGGAGATTACAGGACAGACATATCAAATTATGAATACTTGATCGGTGTTATTACAGAAATTGTGTCATTAGCATAAATTATAATGATTTACTGTAAACCAACAAATTGTAGAGAGTGAATTATTTCAATTAATTTGTGAGATAGATAAAAAGAAAATAATGTGAATATAAAACATCATGTGAAGGTTCAACTTTGACCTTTGTATATATGCATACATCAACAGAGTTAGGAGAACATATTAAAACATGAAATTTGGCTAGTAAATGATTAACTAGACTAGAAGCTCTCAAGAGCCTGTGTCGCTCACCTGTGTCTACTGTGATTTTAGAAATAATGTCAAATAAGGTTAAAATCATAATTACTAGGATAATATACCCCAACAATGATAAGAGACTAAATTTGTTTTAATTATGCCCAGTAGTTTAAATAAAGGCAGGTCATCTCATTGTAATGTAATTGTAGAACCCTTATCATTATTTTAATTAGTTTTTAAGTTTTCTATTGAACATTTTACATTTAACAATTTGCAAATAGACTTCTCTGGGCCAGAAGGGGTGAGAGACCTTTTCTCATCACTTCGCAGCTAGCAATGTCTTTTGTCCGGGAAACTACTCGGCAACCAAACGTTGCCAAAATTTTCATTATGTATCTACTACTACAGTGCACCCAATGCTCCCACCTTACCGCAGTCATAGTCGACATCTTGAGAATCGCATCTATCCCATCGAATTGGAGATAAAGGATGCTACAGATAAAGTTAAGTCGGCTTCATATCTTGACTTACATCTAGAAATTGACAATGAGGGTCGGTTGAAGACAAAACTTTACGACAAAAGAGATGATTTCAGCTTTCCAATTGTGAACTTTCCATTTCTAAGTAGCAACATTCCAGCAGCACCTGCATACGGGTTATATATCTCCAAATTGATACGATATTCCCGTGCTTGCATTTCCTATCATAATTTTCTTGGTAGAAGGTTACTGCTCACAAGGAAGCTATTCAACCAAGAGTTCCAAATGGTGAAGTTGAAATCATTCCTTCGTAAATTTACGGACGCCATCACGAGTTGGTTGACCATTATGGAATAACCGTTTCACAAATGATATCGGATATGTTCCTTACGTCGTAACTACAATCCCCTTCCCTTTCATGAATTTGACCTACCGAATTAGACTATTTACCGGATTTGTAATCACATGAGCAACACGACTGGTGCCGCATGTGGAGCAGGATCTGCTTACCCTTCCGGAGCACCTGAGATCACCCCTAGTTTTTGGTGGGGTTCGTGTTGTTTATTCTTTTGTTTTCTCTGTTGTGTCACGTGTACTATTGTTTTTCTGTTTGTCTCCTTTTATTTTTAGCCATGGCGTTGTCAGTTTGTTTTAGATTTATGAGTTTGACTGTCCCTTTGGTATCTTTCGTCCCTCTTTTGTAATAGACCAAACGCACAATAAAAGGTAGATTTAGGCTTATCAAGTAGAACATTTTCTATTGTTAGCCTGTATATAAACTGTCTGACATCCATGAAGACCTTGCAAGGTATGTACATACTAAATAAAGTTACCTTAGTATACATAATAAGAAATAAAGTAACATTTAAATAAAAAAATCAAGTATTTACTGAACCATGAACATGATGTCAAGGTCAATGGTCATATGGCAGATGGAAACTTCATAACAGAAGGCATGTATACAAAGTATAAGGCATCCAGGTTTTTCACCTTCTAAAATATAAAGCTTTTAAGAACTTATATGTGTAGTTGACGCCCCTGGACTACTATCTCTTTGTCGGGCTTTTTACAACAGAAGTGACAGGCTCGACAATAAAACTTGTAATTATCAGATTGTTAATTTAATTGATCTTGTCGATTTATTTGTGAACTATATTGAAATTTTTCTCAGTTGATCAAAGCAAATTTTAATAGGGACTGTTTTGCAGGAAGTGTTCTGTTATTTCCATGTGGTCGAGATATAGCTACTGATTGTATATGATAACTATCAAACATGGATGAAGGATTACACTCATCAAAACCCCTGATGAATTTAATGTTCGAGACGATATTTCACTCAACGAAACCACAGTGTCAGAATCAATACATATTTAGATAGGAACTCTTTTTGGAGAGAGCGGTCTTGTGAAACCATCTGTTCATGTCAGCATGATATAACTTCCATGTTTAATATGATCCATATGATATTATCATTGGCGGATGGAGATTTACACTCATTAAAACTCCTGGTAAATATAATTTTCAACCTCTACTGTCTAGAATGATTGTTTGATTAGGGAATTGTACAAATGACCAATGCTTTTGTTTCGCCGCAAAGGAACCTTTATTTTCATCAATAACGAAAAGTACATCCCTTTCATTGTTCGAAAAAAATCTTCTAGCTACCAGTTTTTGGTGCTTAGTCTAGTTTTTTATGTTGCATTTTGTAAACTGTTGTTTATCTTTTTGGTCGCATTTATTTTTGCCATGGCGCTGTCAGCTCGTCTACAAATTATGAGTTTGAAAATGCCTTTGGTATCTTTCACCTCTGTGTGATTTTGTGGATGGTTGGACTGTCAGTCTCACCGTGTCGATGCTGCTTTGATTTCTTGGCACATAAATGAAAAGAACATGCATGTAGTTTTGATTTTACCTTTAAGGGTAGTAGAATGCACAAAAGTTTAGACATATATACAAGTAATATTAAGGGTAGTAGAATGCACAAAAGTTTAGACATATCACAAGTATTATAAAGGGTAGTAAAATGCACAAAAGTTTAAACATATCACAAGTATTATAAAGGGTAGTAGAATGCACAAAAGTTTAGACATATCACAAGTATTATAAAGGGTAGTAAAATGCACAAAAGTTTAGACATATCACAAGTATTATAAAGGGTAGTAAAATGCACAAAAGTTAAGACATATCACAAGTATTATAAAGGGTAGTAGAATGCACACTAGTTTAGACATATCACAAGTATTATAAAGGGTGGTAGAATGCACAACAGTTTAGACATATCACAAGTATTATAAAGGGTAGTAGAATGCACAAAAGTTTAGACATATCACAAGTATTATAAAGGGTAGTAGAATGCACAAAAGTTTAGACATATCACAAGTATTATAAAGGGTAGTAGAATGCACAACAGTTTAGACATATCACAAGTATTATTAAGGGTAGTAGAATGCACAAAAGTTTAGACATATCACAAGTATTATAAAGGGTAGTAGAATGCACAAAAGTTTAGACATATCACAAGTATTATAAAGGGTAGTAGAATGCACAAAAGTTTAGACATATCACAAGTATTATTAAGGGTGGTAGAATGCACAACAGTTTAGACATATCACAAGTATTATAAAGGGTGGTAGAATGCACAAAAGTTAAGACATATCACAAGTATTATAAAGGGTGGTAGAATGCACAAACAAGTTCATCGTAATGTACCAAGACTTTGTTGATTAATATTCCGTATCAACTTCACAAATAATGCATGATGGTCTTGATGTATAGATTATGCGTACTGACGTTGTTTATCATCTTTATAACGTGTTATATTGTTCTTTTATTTGTGTTTGTTCTTTTATTATTATTACTTTAATTTTTGGGTCTGTTTTCTGTAAACTCTATTTGACATGGCTCGGTACTTACACATCCCGTCAATGTGTTGTTTGTATGATCTTTTATTTTTGTTGGGTTTTTTTTGTAAGTGTGATTTTTTGTGTTCTTTGGTACACATAACGTGGCTCTGTACTTTTAAAAAACCTGTCATTATGTAACTATTCTATCATAATGCCATTAAATAAATTTTTCACTATAATTTTGAAAATTCTTTGAACCAAATTAAATTTTTTGGCGTAGTGGTATTAACCATATGTGAATTTTTAAAAATTCTAAAGATAATTTTAAATCTCGGTGTTTTTTCTGAAATTAGTTCTAACGCAACTTTTAAATTTTCAACCCTGTATACATGTACCCCCATTCCCCATGTGAAATTTGAATTTTGAAAATACTTAAATTATTTTATATTTCTTCCTGTGTGACATTTACATTCTGTCGTCAAACACGCGAATATGCCCTCGAGTTGATGTGAATCCAGTTACAGGACTTCAATTATTTCAATTCTTTATGGGGTGATTTAAAATACATATATAAGTTAGCAATGAATGTGGTTGTTAAATTAGATAGATACTTTCTGTGCTTCTTTGTATATTTGTTTGCGTTTGTTTTATTTGAGATTGTGACACAGTGATGATTGCTGTAATCCTATTTTGACTATTTTACCTGTTATGTCTGTATTGTTCATGCATCGTTGTAAATATAATGGAATTTGATTCGACGGTCATACAAATGAGATGCTTAGCGCTTTAAAACCAGGTTCAATCCACCATTTTCTACATTTAAAAATGCCTGTACCAAGTCAGGAATATGACAGTTTTTGCCCATTTGTTTGATGTGTTTTATCGTCTGATTTTGCCATTTGATAAGGCACTCTCCGTTTTGAATTTTCCTCGGAGTTTTTATAATTTTTTTAGCGAAGGCGTTTTCAGTTTATTATCGATTGATGAGTTTGACTGTCCCTCTGGTATCTTTCGCCCCCTTTTTAAAAGATTGTCGTTTGAAAATATTCTGGAAATCATTTTGTACATTTGCTCATGTTTTGACTGATGATTTTAAACATGTGCTACCTGGAACGATTGTTTGATTAGTGACTTGTAAACATGTGCTACCTGGAACAATTGTTTGATTAGTGACTTGTAAACATGTGCTACCTGGAACGATTGTTTGATTAGTGACTTGTAAACATGTTCTACCTGGTACGATTGTTTGATTAGTGGCTTGTAAACATGTGCTACCTGGAACGATTGTTTGATTAGTGACTGGTAAACATGTGCTACCTGGAACAATTGTTTGATTAGTGGCTTGTAAACATGTGCTACCTGGTACGATTGTTTGATTAGTGGCTTGTAAACATGTGCTACCTGGAACGATTGTTTGATTAGTGGCTTGTAAACATGTGCTACCTGGAACGATTGTTTGATTAGTGACTGGTAAACATGTGCTACCTGGAACAATTGTTTGATTAGTGACTGGTAAACATGTTCTACCTGGTACGATTGTTTGATTAGTGGCTTGTAAACATGTGCTACCTGGAACGATTGTTTGATTAGTGGCTGGTAAACATGTGCTACCTGGAACGATTGTTTGATTAGTGACTGGTAAACATGTGCTACCTGGAACGATTGTTTGATTAGTGACTGGTAAACATGTGCTACCTGGAACGATTGTTTGATTAGTGACTGGTAAACATGTGCTACCTGGAACGATTGTTTGATTAGTGACTTGTAAACATGTGCTACCTGGAACGATTGTTTGATTAGTGACTGGTAAACATGTGCTACCTGGAACGATTGTTTGATTAGTGACTGGTAAACATGTGCTACCTGGAATGATTGTTTGATTAGTGACTTGTAAACATGTGCTACCTGGAACGATTGTTTGATTAGTGACTTGTAAAAATATACAATGATATTTTGTCACCGCAAATGATCCTTTATTTACATCATGTGTTATTCATCTTTGAATGAATGTTTCTACTGATAAACATGGGGTAACCAAAGTATGTATATTTTTGAAAAAAGTGTTTCCGGCTTCCAGCTTCCAGTTTTTTTTAAGTCTTTGTGCTTCTAAGTCTATTTTTTTATGTTGCAATTTGTAAACTGTTGTTTATATTTTGGTCGCATTAATTTTTTGCCATGGCATTTTCAGTTTGTCTTCGTCAGTTTTTATCGTATGAATTGTTTTACATTGTCTTATCGGGGTCTTTTATAGCCGACTATGCGGTATGGGCATTTGCTCATTGTTGAAGGCCGTACGGTGACCTATAGTTGTTAATGTCTGTGTCATTTTGGTCTCTTGTGGACAGTTGTCTCATTGGCAATCATACCACATCTTCTTTTTATATGTGACTTATGGGTTTGAATAAAACTTTGGTATCTTTTAACTAGTTTATGTTTTATTAATGGTTGAACTATCATGATCACTGTGTAGATGCTTCTTTCATTTTGGGGCACAATAAATAAGAACAAAAACCTTTATTTACTTTTGATTTTACCTTTAAGGGTAGTAGAATGCACAAACAGTCTATACATATATACAAACATAAGACAGTTCTTACACACAACGTGCTACAATAATAACATCAACAACAAAACACAACTGTATCATATCATAATTATTTGTAAATAACAAAGTTTCTATATATTTAAAATAAAACAGTTGTATTAATTTATAGCTAACTGTTTGAAGGCAAAATGTATAAGCATTGAAAAAGGCTGACAAATTGACGACACATCTGGCATAAGATTTTTTAGTACACATTTGGGGTGATTGAGTGCAAGGAAAAAATTATCAAGCCTGAAATCATACTATTATTATTATTGTAAAATCATATCCGACATAAAGCCTCCTCGTGGGGTTATTGAGTATTTCTTTATTCAGCTGTTTTAATAATGGTTATTTGGTTATTCGGTTACAAGACCAAATATTTTATGATTATTTAATTAACTAGAACTGTATTTTTGATTATTTGATTATCTTGTTTAGAAAAACAATTAATGATTCTGTGATTATATTGTTAAAAAAAATATGATTATATGATCACTCGGACACCCCCATGAGGGGCCTCACAAAATCTAATCTCTATTGAATATTATTGAGTATAATAAAAATGTTAAAAGGGCGAATCAAACAGAAAGTTGTATAGCATTACGCTTAAACACAAAGAAACAACACATGGTGTAGATAACCGTAGAGACGCACAATTTGTAAGTCCATAAATGTTTTGTGATATGTTCTCAAACACTTTCAAATATTTGATTATATAATATAACCAAACAATTATCACTGATCTATTTGAATTCAAATTCCGTTTTTCTGATGAATGAACAAGAATGTGTCCATAGTCCATGTTCAGTGGACCGTGAAAATGGGGTCAAAACTTTAATTTGGCATTAAAATTAGAAAGATCATTTCAAAGGGAACATGTGTACTAAGTTTCAAATTAATGTAACTTTAACTTCATGAAAAACTACCTTGACCAAAAACTTTAACATGAACTTTACACTATTTTCTATGTTCAGTGGACCATGACATTGGGGTCAAAACTATAATTTGGCATGCAAATTAGAAATAGCATATCATGGGGAACATGTGTACTAAGTGTCAAGTTAATTGGACTTCAACTTCTTCAAAAACTATCTTCACCAAAAACTTTGACCTGAAGCGAACGGACGCACAGACGGACGAACGAACAAACGAACGAATGAAGACACAGACCAGAACACATAATGGCCCTCTACTATCGTACGTGGGGCATAACCATTATTTCATTTGATAGAACAGATAAAATTGAGAAAGGAAATGGTGAATATGCATTAAATGCATTTTTGTTCAAAACCTTATTGATGAAGAGACATTTTTATTTACAAGCTTACATTTAAATAAGCTGCTGTCATGATTTTAGAAATGCACGAAGGACAAGATTCGGTCTCTGATTTAGTTATTTTATATGTGCATACTTTAGTATCCATTAGACTATATAATCACTCGGACACCCCCATAAGAAATGCATGAAGGACAAGATTCGGTCTTTGATTTAGTTATTTCATATGTACATACTTTAGAATACTGGGGAATTTTTAACTAGTATAAATACACATGTGTAGCTGCCAAACTAAATTCTGAGTATGACCAAACGTGAAGGGTGAGAAAGTACATAATATGTGTATCAGTTTAAACTCTTATAAGTTTGAGGTATATAATTGTTGAAAACATGCTGCACAGACTTACGTTTTGACCTTTGAAAAATAAAAGTGCTAATGAACTTTCCATTCTTGGATACAAATTCGTGCGAAACTTCAGTGTAAACATGGTACAGTTAAAGCTGTAAAAGCAGCTGAGAAATTGCACTGTCCTGTTTACTGAGAAATCACACTGTCCTGTTTACTGAGAAATCACACTGTCCTGTTTACTGAGAAATCACACTGTCCTGTTTAATGAGAAATTACACTGTCCTGTTTACTGAGAAATCACACTGTCCTGCTTACTGAGAAATTACACTGTCCTGTTTACTGATAAATTGCACTGTTTATATTTACAGAAATGCAACCTTTGTAAATGGGGAATTACAAATATAGACTGATACTTGTATACACATTACAGAAAGAAAGACATAATAATAGCCATTTATTTACAAACAATTTCAATCTAGCAGTTCATCAGTTGATCTCTGTCCAACATGTAAATGGTATTATATAACTATACAAAAAAAAAGTAACTTTACAAATGATGATAAGTTTAAATTTAATTGATTTCTAAACACAGCTGGTTTACCCACCAGCATAACAAATTAAGTATACTTTACGAGTTTTTACAATCAACGGGTTGATGCAACTACTGGCGGTTGTTACGTTCTAACGGGTATAACCTGCGCAGTAGATATGACATATCACGTGTGCAAATTATCTGTTTACAAAATTATGTATTATCAAAAACACAAAGGTTTGTTCATCTAGACGTATGTGCTCAAACACGCTTCATGAATAGATAACAACTTTTAAATTCCTATTTTTGTACAAACATTTGCTTATGTCGAAAATGGTATACTGAACCTGGTTTCTAGCTAGTTAAACCTCTCACTTGTATAAAAGTCGCATTGAATTCCATTAAATTGACGCCAGTGTGTGAACAAAGTAAATAGACATAATAGGTAAAATTGTCAAAAATAAGGATACAGCAGTAAACATTGTGTTATAGTCTAAATCATTATAAAACAAGAGGCTCTCAAGAGCCTGAATCGCTCACCTTAATTCTTGTGGTTAAATCTCTCATCAATGATTATTTTGGCTTTTCAATTTATTTAAATGTTTTTTGGATCGTCCTATTTTCTTCAAAAGCCAAAAAAAATAATCATTTTCTCCTATGTTCTATTTTAGCCATAGTAGCTATGTTTCTTGACATACAAGGAAATAAAATATAAAATTTATACTAAATACTCTGAAACTCATTTAGCCTAAGTTTGGCTGAAATTGATACAGCAGTTTCAAAAGAGAAGATTTTTTAAAGTAAGTCAACATGATGAACAAATTGTGAAAAAAGTCCTTAAAGGGCAATAACTCCTTAAGGGGTCAATTGACAATTTTGGTCAAATTGACTTAATTGAAGATCTTACTTTGCTGAACATCATTGCTGTTTACAGTTTATTTCTATCTATAATTATATTCAAGATAATAAACAAAAAACAGCAAAATTTCCTTAAAATTATCAATTCAGGGGCAGCAACCCAACAACAGGTTGTCTGATTCATCTGAAAATTTCAGGGCAGATACATTGTAGATCTTGACCTGATAAACATTATAACCCCAGGTCAGATTTGCTCTAAATGCTTTGGTTTTTGAGTTATAAGCCAAAAACTGCATTTGACCCCTATGTTCTATTTTTAGCAATGGCGACCATGTTTGTTGATAGATCATAACTTCGGATACAATTTACAAACCAGATATCCTAAGGAACATTCAGTTAAAGTTTATAAGTATTTGACCCAGTAGTTTCAGAGGAGAAGAATTTTGTAAAAGATTTTTAAGATTTACGAAAAATGGTTAAAAATTGACTATAAAGGGCAATAACTCCTAAAGGGGTCAACTGACCATTTCCGTAATTTGACTTATTTGTAAATCTTACTTTGCTGAACATTATTGCTGTTTACAGTTTATCTCTATCTATAACAATATTCAAGATAATAACCAAAAACAGCAAAATTTCCTTAAAATGATCAATTCAGGGGCAGCAACCCAACAACAGGTTGTCTGATTCATCTGAAAATTTCAGGGCAGATACATTGTAGATCTTGACCTGATAAACATTATAACCCCATGTCAGATTTGCTCTAAATGCTTTGGTTTTTGAGTTATAAACCAAAAACTGCATTTGACCCCTATGTTCTATTTTTAGCAATGGCGACCATGTTTGTTGATAGATCAAATCTTCGGATACAATTTATAAATTAGATACCCTAAGGAACATTCAGTTAAAGTTTGAAAGTATTTGGCCCAGTAGTTTCAGAGGAGAAGATTCTTGAAATAGTTTACTACGACAGACGACGGACGACAGACGACAGACGACGGATGACGACGGACGCCAAGTGATGGCATAAGCTCACTTGTCCCTTCGGGACAGGTGAGCTAAAAATCAAAAAGGCATATAGAGGAATCATATTGGCAAAAACGAAAGCGAGAATACAAAAATTTACCATAGCACAATAACAAAATGACAGGCTGTATAACTACTGAGCCACGTCAAATGGATATTGGGATTGTAGGAATCAACTCTCATAAAAGGGGTTAGTACATATTTTAGCTTTTTCCTTGCCATGCATGACACTCACACATGAAATATGTTTAAGATAAAAGATTGTTATCACTATTACATTGTGATTCATTCACATATTGTAAATTCAGAAATTATTTTGAGGTTTTTATTAATGCGAAAAATGCGACTGAGTGAGTATCACATTAATAAGAACTCAAATTCTTACACTGATACCTATATTAGTATAAAGATTCTTTTGACATTGTAATAATTACTATCGCTTTTTTGTCCCATTTAAAAAAAAGGCAATAATAAATGCACGCAATAATTTTTGAATTTACAGTGGATTATTGAAGTGACCAAATCGTAATGCCTTGGATTGACAATACTTCCTTCTATTAATTGTTAACTGATGGTTTTTCTAGCTGTTTTTTCTGAAAGAAATTACTTTTATTTTATTTGAAGCATTTATGAAGAGTTGCCATATCTGTGCTAGTAACTTCTGTCTTCTCTATTTGATCTGCTAAATCTGCATAAATTGAGTCTTTTCGTAGGGCTTTGAGAAATTCATTAAATCCCTGTTCATTTTTACGCAACAGCATGTCCATTAAATTCCTGTTCTTTTCCTGTGGTGTTTTACCAGATTCTATCTTCTTCCCATCATCAACTGACACCACCTCTCTTGTTATTAGATGATCGACTATGTTTTCGTGTTGTATATCAGTGATGACCTTGAGGTAGTTCTTTTGTAGACGAACTTTATATAATGGAACATTAAAAACTGATAAGCCTACAAAATACAAAAAGATTTTTTTTTCTTCAGATAATGCTATTGACCTTTTATGACTAAAGACGAGGTTAAATCCAGAAAAGATATTTGGACCACATGAAATTTATAACGTTTTTATTGTTTTACATCACTTGGTCGATACCTCTTCTGGTGGATTATACATGCCCTAAAGTATTATTAGCTCAGTATTCAGTAATTTGCAACTCACATGATTTTAAACAAACCCTTCTTAAATTTACCGTTTATATTTTTTTTAAATTATGCAGAAACTAACGTTTCAACTCATTCGGGCAAAGTTGGCATTAGATGGATTTGGCCATTTTTCAGTACTTTCAGGTATGTAGCCCTTCTACTGTTTTAGTTTTATTCAAACTTTTTCTCAAATCTAATGTCTCATGAATAAGTTGAATGCCCACATATAATGATAGATCTTACATTTCTTCATACAAATTGATGATGTATGCTCTGAATTTATGAAACACATATGATAAGCGTTTGACATTTTAAACAGAGCTGGTAAACATACTTATTCACAATTTATAGTTAATTACCAATTTGTTTGTTATTCTGTTTTCTCTCACTTTGATTTTTTTTATAGTTGACCAACACTAATGCCTTTGCATTATATATGTTCACTATTCTTTTCTACAGTTGGATCTAAGAAGCGAAATTCATCTGAGGTCATATTTGCCTGATTCGTAACAGGTACTTAATGAACTGTGACGTCATTATAACTGTAGAAAAGAATCTTGATCTCAATGCCTGAGATCATAATTACTAAATGTCACAATGTCTAAGATCATAGTCACTTAACACAAACTGAAATTCGTTCTGAAAGACTCATCATATATACCAGTGACCTACTTTGGTATGCAAGAAAAGTAGTATACTTATGATAAATTAAATACGACGCAAATGATCTGGTAGATAGTCTTTAGAATCAAATACATTATATCTATTTTGAATGAATATATAACAAGATTTAAAAATGTTTTCAGTAAAAATCCTTCTTTGTTTGTGTTTATAATAAACCCTTCAGACATACCTTTAGTTTCAGCAGATACTGGACTTGGACTGAAATCACATTTCAAATCATTAGCGATATCTTCGTATCCATAAATACGTAATCCATCAACAAACACACTGTAAACAGGTTCCCTCCTTTTGATCACAATATCCAGCAATGCTTTGTTCTGATCATCCTGTCGAGGATAATGTTCAATATAACGTCTGTCGTCTGCTGATATCACCAGATGTGTCATCATATGGTCTAAAATCTGACTGATTTGTATATCTTGTATGATGCTGTTTTCGTTTTCCCTGATTTTATCTGTAAATGAACAGATCTGTTTATTAACAAAGAAGAAGCTTAGTGGATCGTCAAGTAAAAGAATGCTAACAATTTTTTTACATTGTTTTTGTGCATCAATAAGGGACAAAAGATACCAAAAGGACAGTCAATCTCATAAATCTAAAACAAACTGACAACGCCATGGCTAAAAATGAAAAAAAACCAGAAAAACAATAGTACACATGACACAACATATAAAACTAAAGAATAAACAACACGAACCCCACCAAAAACTAGTGCTGATTTCAGGTGCTCCGGAAGGGTAAGCAGATCCTGCACCACATATGGCACCCATCGTGTTGCTTATGTGATTTCAAATCCGGTAAATAGTCTAATTTGGTAGGTCACATTCATGAAAGGTAAGGGGATTGTAGTTACGATGTAAGGAACATATTCAATATCATTTGTGATACGGTTATTCCATAACTGTCAACCAACTCGTGATGGCGTCCGTAAAATTTACGAAGGGATGATTTCAACTTCACTATTTGGAACTCTTGGTTTAATAGATTCCTTGTACGCAGCAACCCTCTATCAAGAAAATCATGATAGGAAATGCAAGCACGGGAATATCGTATCAATTGGGAGATATATACTCCGTATGCAGGTGCTGCTGGAATGTTGCTACTTAGAAATGGAAAGTTCACAATTGAAGCTGAAATCATCTCTTTTGTCATATAGTTTTGTTTTCAACCGACCCTCATTATCAATTTCTAGATGTAAGTCAAGATATGAAGCCGACTTAACTGTATCTGTAGTATCCTTTATCTCCAATTCGATGGGATAGATGCGTTCCACATAGTCACCAAATTTTGAATTGTTTAGTGAAAGAACGTCATCTATATAGCGGAAAGTTGAGTTAAATAATATTGCTAACTTCTTATCTTTCTTCCTAAATGTTGTTTCTCGAACAACATATCATTAGTTTTAAGAAAACCGCCATGACGTGTCATAATACACAGATTAAATCAAGTTGAGTGTAATTGTAGTTTAAAGTAAAGTGTGGCTCTATGGTCGGGTTGTTGTCTCTTATACACATTTCAGATTTTCATTCTCAATTTTATTGCAATAGAGGAAATACAAAACATGTCAGTATATTACAATGTACATTGATTTCAATAAGTTCAGAAAGAATCATCATGTAAAATTATCAGTATGGATTGGACTGTTGACAAAACACCCCTCCCAGTTTGTGTATCTTTCTGTTTTGGTTTTTTCCCCCTACTTTTTCCTGCAGCAAATGTTTTCGGAGCTGTCATCACTTTGCGTTACTTAGCAATTATTAGGAAAATAGTGACCAAGGTCTGGTTAATCATTAAAGTAATAGGTCAGACTAAGGCGGTAGAAAGATATTTGTGCTTAACCATATGATGAAGTACAATAGAAAAACTTTGTTTTAAATATTTCCCTGATTGCACGTAATTTCATTCAACAAACAAAACGTCAGTGGCATTGTGTATTAAAAATATTTTAGCACTGATTCTATGTATTTCTGTTATGAATCTATGATATACATATTCCGTGTACTGAATAACTTTTTTACATAATACCTTATATAGTGTCTTTTTGTTTAATTTACTTAGACCGTTCATGTAGCATTACCTGTTACAATTTCTACTGCTTTAAGTGTATTTGGATCAACATCCTTTACAACCTCCTTTAAACACCTTGCTCCTTTACCAATATTTACAAAAGCTTGCTCAAGAACCCGTATTGTAGGTTTCACTGTTCTGTCTTTCCTCCATGTAAACAAGACTCCCTTATTCTGTGCTGTCAAATCACGATCACATATCTCTTTGATACTCTCTATTTCTTCTACAGACAGTCCAAGTTCTATTCCTAGTTGAAAAACTATCTTGCCAATCAGCGGTGCTAATCTGTCTACAATTTCATCTGATGGAATACAGTCTAGAATATCATCAGAAATACCTGGAATAAAAAAAACAAATATATCTACAGAGAATTATTCAAAACTAATCAAAGACTCATATTGCAGTGTTACCTTGAATGCTTTTTTAAACAATGGAATATTGTTTATCCTGGACAGTCAAATGCATGTTATGCTTGTGAGACACAAGGGTAAACAATTGCATTTATTTTCCAGCTGGCACTACAAATCAAATATGGTAATATATACAGTTTCTAGATTCAATGCATGCTCTCTGGAAATGAGACAATAGCTGAAGCTGAAAATCGAACCTAAATATTTCCCCCATTACTTCAATGTAATTTTATAATTATTCAAGGGCATATTTTCCCCCATATTGGACTACCAACTTTAAATTATTGTCTCATCCAAATTATTTTAATTCTTAAAGGGTCATGACCGGCATTTCAGAGAGCATTACAGATCGATTATTATTAGCGTCATTTCATTCACTGGCTTGTTAAAGTCGAAAATTAAATTTAGACATTCAATGTATACATTTCAGAATACTAGTATTACGGAAACAAAGCAAACCATTCAAACTGAACATTGAACAATAAATCCTAAAAATGGGATTAGGGTCAGTGGAAACCTACCAGTCGGACATCTTCACCTTACAATCATGCCATAAACCAAATACAACTGCCCCATTATTTCCCGGCAAACTACCAAACATCACATTGACCAATGGACTATTAAATAAAATGTATACCTTACCGTATTTCTTGGTTTGTTGGCCGGGTCATCGAACACATTTTTTTAAAATTAGATACCCCAATAATGATTGTGATCAAGTTTGGTTAAATTTGGCACAGTAGTTTCAGAGGAGAAGATTTTTGTAAAAGTTAACGACGGAAGACAGACGACAGACAAAGGACGACGACGGATGCCAAGTGACGAGAAAAGCTAACTTGGCCCTTTGGGCCAGGTGAGCCAAAAAGTTGCACAGTTAGATAAAAAGGAATCAAGATGACCTTTTGTTTACCTTAACTACCCTTAATCAGATATTGTACCAAGGTAAGCATTACATTTATGATTTTTTTTTCGAATCAGAACAGTATGAAAAACATAACACTTTTGAATATACCATGTAAAAAACTTTAGATATCCAAGTACTTACTAGATTTCACTTGTTTTCTCTGACGTACCTGCAAATATGATAATATTAAACATTAATTTATTTCAGGGTGATAAGTTACATCTACCATTGATCCATGTTATGTGGAAACAAGTTCGTACAGTTATTACAGAAGTAAAGGTTCCAGACAAAATCATAAAGACATGTTCAAATTACTCATTGCTTTTGACGGTTTTGGTCAAAGATTAATATCATATAAACTTAACCTTAGCAAAAATTAATGTAAAAAGTTTAACAAAAGTACCAAACTCAAAGACAAATTCAAAAACAGGACGCTTATCAAAACTTGACCAATTTATATCAATATCAATAAACTGAAAAGGTGAAAAACAGGACGCTTATCAAAACTTGACCAATTTATACGATATCAATCAACTGAAAAGATGAAAAACAGGACGCTTATCAAAACTTGACCAATTTATACTATATCAATCAACTGAAAAGATGAAAAACAGGACGCTTATCAAAACTTGACCAATTTATACTATATCAATCAACTGAAAAGATGAAAAACAGGACGCTTATCAAAACTTGACCAATTTATACTATATCAATCAACTGAAAAGGTGAAAAACAGGACGCTTATCAAAACTTGACCAATTTATACTATATCAATCAACTGAAAAGGTGAAAAATAGGACGCTTATCAAAACTTGACCAATTTATACTATATCAATCAACTGAAAAGGTGAAAAACAGGACGCTTATCAAAACGTTACCAATTTATACTATATCAATCAACTGAAAAGGTGAAAAACAGGACGTTTATCAAACCTTGACCAATTTATACTATATCAATCAACTGAAAAGGTGAAAAACAGGACGCTTATCAAAACTTGACCAATTTATACTATATCAATCAACTGAAAAGGTGAAAAACAGCGGCCATATTTATTAGTTGGTACAGGCATTTTCAGAAAAGAAAGCGTGTTCAATCTGGTTTATAGCCAGTTAAACCTCACACTTGTATGACAGTTGTTTGTTTAAAGGGACACCATTGGGTGAGTAACCCAGACAGATATAACAGGTCAAATTACTAAACAATTCCTACAAAAAGACCAACTTATGTAGCAAAGCGCCAAAACAAAAAAATAGTAGATACTGAATTTTGAGTTTCACTATAACATCAACAAAAAAGTGTTAAGTTATATATATATCACATACCTTATATAGTAAACAATATCAACAATTTCTCGTAAGTGAAAACAAAGGAAATATAATTACAAAAAACTTTTGTATCCAAATCAAACCACACGGTCCTCCTGGACCAGAAATGCCTAACGTAAAAATTATTTTAAATATTCTTAATGGGTTCCACGGAACCCTTTGTCTCGAATCCCATTGCTGCTGCGTGTCAAAGTGTAATGTTGACCTAATAAAAACTCAGTCCATTTATCAATAAAATACAGAATTTTTCGATTTTCTCTCTTTAAATGCTACTTCTCGGTCAAGAAGATAAACTTCTGTCCAAGTTTTATGAAGGCTTACAAACTAAGCATGTAAAAAAACATAATCCCAAAATGTTAACTAAAAAGTAAGCCCATCTTTCAAAAGGATACTGAAAATGAAAATATATTTTCAAAACGTTGCATCAGACATTATCTCTTACCGGTAATCATTAAAAAGCTTCTGCCAATGTTTCATAAAATTCTAGGAAGGTTTGACAGGGTATTTGATGTGAAACAAGCTTTAACCTTAGACTCTATCTACTTGTTAACTGTTAAAAGTTTATTTATCATTAAAGGAGAATTAGCTGTCAAATGCATGCTTAACGATTTGACTCAAATTATAACATATAATTTAAAACTATTAACATGTATATTTAAATTATAAAAAAAGTCCTAAATAAACAATTCACGATGCATGTGGTCCATTATATTTATCACTTCTTTGTGTGTATTCTAGTCTAGATTCCATTTAATTAACCATCGAGGTGACCTCCTTAAACTGCCTACGGTCATATAACCAGATATTAACAAGAACTGGATACTGTGTTTTAGTCATTAACAAGGATCTATCCACATTTCATAATATTCCAGAAAGGATTGAACAAGTTAATTCAATTAAACTCTAACCTCAGACTGGACCTAAATGTTGATGTTGCGGCCGATGCTTAAACCAGAATAAAGGATTGCTATGTTTCACTTTCACGAAATTAATGACAACCTGATGGTAGTATGTTCATATAGAGAGTCATTCAAAGTTAATCAAATCAAAAGAAACATGATATCTTGAAGACAAATAAAGGGAAACTGAAGAAAATTGAAAGAAACAGACACAACATAAAAACTAGAATCTATAATTTAATATGACATTGCATATGTCTCTATTAGGTCTTGGTACTTTCAAATGCAATTTTTGGTCAATTGCAGATGAACATTACAAGACAGACATGCACACCTTAAAACCATACCATATACCAAATATATAAAAAAAAAAAAAAAATAGCACAAGTACATTGCAGTAATAACTTACCACACATAATGTATGTGCTGTTATTTCCATTTCTCTCAATCCATTGTCCAATTCTGTGAATGTTATTTCATTCTCTTTCAAATGCATCAGTGTCAAAAACTTTACCATCTGTGTATTTGTTGGGTAATTTTCTACCATATCACTCCATACCATTTCTTCCATTCCAAGATGGAGAGCCAAATCGTGTAGCATGCGTGTCTCACAATTAACAGACAGACGAAGCAACTCTGTGTTACTTGGGATCTGAGATAAAGCATCTTCACTCAAACCTAAAATGAAAATAAAAACACATGTATATATGTATATATATACAACTCGTCTAAACATTAACCCAACAATGTTAGATCTGTAAATTTGCCTTCAAGAGATGTAGTATATAATTAAAGGCAACAATAGTATACCCCTATTCATAAAATTCATAAATCGATTGAGAAAAAAACAAATCCGGGTTACAAACCAACACTGAGGAAAACACACAAAAAAAGAGGAGAACTACGATACAAGAGAAACACAAAACTGGTAAGATTGCCAATGAGACAACTCTCCACAAAAGACCAAATGACACAAAAATTAACAACTGCTGGTCACTGTACGGCGTTCAACAATGAGCAAATCCCATACTGCATAGTCAGCTATAAAATGACAATGTCAAACAATCCAAACAAGAAAACTATCGGCATAATTTATTTACCAAAAATGAACGATAAACAAATATGTTACACATAAACAAACGACAACCACTGAATTACAGTAAAACATAAGAACGAACTAAAAAAATCAGTTGAAAAAGGCTTCACTCATCAGATGGATAAAAATACAACTAATAAAAAATCATGCATCTAAGACTATATTATCAATCCGTACACATCCAACATCCAATGGATTTAGTATAAAGACGTCCTAAACAGTCAGGGAAAAACAAAACCTTGTGCAATGACAAGTACATGTATCGATATATTGTAGATCCATGAATGTGTTTATGTATATAGCATACCAGTAATATTTAGTTTGTTTCTAATTTACTGATAACAAAATCAATATTAATACCAATACAAACAATATTCAATGATCTTATTACAGTGTTGAATTGTAAACCTTTTAGAATAAGTTTATTTGAAGGATCGATAAGATTTACTAGAACTCTAAATTTCGGTTGACAAAATTTCCGTAAAAATAAGGATGTGCTTAATCCCATTTCAAATAAGTTTTCTACAGGTACTACCAAACTTCAAAACCAAGTCTTTATATTTATGGACAAATTTAGTAAAGGTTTTAAGTAATTTATGGTAACGAAGGAAATCCCTGGCTTAATAATTTACCATAGATTATGTTCGTTAAAATCAAATACGTATGTTTGTATAAACACAAATGGTTAAAATCCATTACTTTTCCAAAGAAGTTTCAATCTGAATTATGTGAAATATTGTCAACAGCAAAAAAGTAAAGCATATCAGTAGCATAGTTTATGTCATGAGATTGGAATTAAATTGGATATTTTCATAAGTTAAATGTTAACTCTTGTCAATAATATGGAAGTGCAGAGAGATTAATGATACATTTACCTGGACAATTAGCATCACACTGCTTGTGTTCCTGTAAAATAGAAAATAACTCTACAATCCAAGTATTTGTATAATTCCACGTAACAACCTACTTGCTTGTCGGTCCACATAACACATTTTACAAAATGTGAAAAGCACACATAATAAAACAAATAGAATATTGACAAATGCTGACAGTTACTACAAGCAAAGTCAGGTAAATATTATAGAAGTAATCCGATCTTCTACCTTACAAAAAAAACGTTTCAACATAGAGGTGCCGTAGAAAAATTATCATCCTTTGTCCCTCTGTCTGATACATTTGTCTATTGCTGTTTAGTTACTATACACATTTTTACGTAACGACTTTAAGAGCTTGATATGTAACATATATTACAATGCTGTACACTAAGTAAATTGATAACAGCTATAGAGTGCAATAAAGTATATTATCCACGTTAAAAAAAAAACAACATATATTTTACTCATTGTTGAATATCTTACGGCAACCTAAAGGTTTCTGAATTTTACGTCATTTGGTTTATGGTGGGGAGTTGTCGCGTTGACAATCATACTCCATATCATATTTCTTACATAATGTTAAAAGATTGAATGTTTAACATATAATGCAAATAAAGTAATTATCTTATCCAATAAGGTAACTTGACCACTTATGCGCAAACATTTCCAAATTTCTCGCAGTGATGTTCTTATAAAAGTATTTACATACCTTTTTCTTATTCCAAATACGCCAGTTATTTTTTATGTTTTCTCCGTGTTTACAAAGACATTCCTCAGTCTCGGAGACCAACTTCTTTTCTGAAGTGAAACAGTTAAATTTCGAGCAGGAGTACTCGGTGAGGAAGGGCAACTTGCTGCTGGCTTTACAATGAATAGAGGACTGATAAAATTCGGAGATTCTTTCTAAAGTAACAAACAAACAATCCCGGACACTGGTGGCTATATCAGGTATTATCAGCCCCTTGGAGCGCTTGTGGACTAGATGCAGTAAGATCTGATTTCCTTCTACACAGACAACAATATCATGCTCTTTATCAAATGATAACCCAACAAACCCAGAAAACATAAGTTTCCGTCCTTGGTATTCTTTTAATGTCCACATACTCAGACATGCACATATTAGACGGTTTGGTAAGGCTGGAGGTATGATGGTTCCTCTGAAAACAAAGGCCAAACTTACAGTCCTCTCTGGTGTACATTCTTGTGTCAAGTAATCTGTATTATTTCTGTCTGTAAGCATACAGGGTACAAAGAAGTTTTCTATTGGTAGACGACTTCCTGTTTTTGTATCATATCTCCGTTGTTCAGATACGATATCTAGATGTATCAGCATATCAAATATGTACTCTTTAAATGGTAAAATCTGACGGAATTCTTCTTGTTCCCAAATCTGGTAGAGGTCTTCTTTTTGTATCATTCCATTTTCAGACATTTTTGTGAAGGTTTTCCTTGTTTTCTTTTCTTTAGGCCAAAATGCAACATCTATAAATATGAAACGAAGAATATGTTATCAGACTTAAAATATAGTTTATATTAGGAGGTAATACCGGTCTAAAAAAAATACATGATAAAACAATTGGTATCACTCATTTAGATCATCACTGGAAAAAACAATTTATCCTAATAATTCGATTAAATGTCTTTTATAACAGAACACATTTCTTTTGTCTAGTCTGTTATAACGGGATTTGATGATCAAAGTTGAATCATTTCCCATTTGGAAGAAAATAATCTGAAACAAGGCTTGCATGTGCTGTGGGAAAAATTCCAGTTTTCAAATGTTTGCATGGTTTTTACATGTTTTCTGTAGAAGAAAAACTAAGAATAATGTATGGCAGTCATCCATGATGACATCTTGTCAGTCAATTACTGTCTTTCATATTTTTATTTTCCAGCTTTTAGCACAATTTTTCGGTATAAAGTCTACTCCTCAGTTACTAATTATTCTAAGTCAAAAAATATTTTGAATGTTTATTACCTTGATTTAATACATTCCTTTTGGGTGTGTAATTTTTTAGTTTGAGGTAAGTTCCCAAGCTGTGATCGTATATATAAAGAAGACATTTATGTTAAATACACTGAATGTGGTTTTTTTTTCTTTGAAATACTGGTTATTTTAAGATTCCCTGTTAAGTTTTGTCTTTATCAGTTCAATAAATTTAGAGAATTCCATCCTAATGTAAAACTACATCTACAGGGATTTGAGCAAAATGTCTTCAAAAAATTCCCCTGCCACATCATGATAGAATATAGTGTACAATACAGATCAATAAATGATCAAATATCCGTCTAAATCAAAATGGTTCATTATGATATTAAAGATGTCTATAAGATAATAAACAGCACAAAAAAAACTCTTTATTCTCATTTATAAGGTACTTTTGATTCATTTCTACCTCTCATTCCCTCAAACTTTTAAGACTATTAGAACTATAACATATTTATGTAAGAAATGTGATATTAAATGAGTAATTGTATTGTTAAATCTGAATGAGCTATACATACAAAAGTTTACTGACTCCATGGAGGGCTAAATCAGTTCTTACGTAAAACTGAAGTGTACGTTCAATTCCAAAGAGAGACATGTGATGCTTCCCTATTAATATTTTATTATTTTTTTTCAGTAGTCAGGCTTTTATAATCCCTATACATCACCACCTGACTATAGTGTAAGGGGTTTGATACATGTATATAAAACAAACACAAATGAATAATTGACTACATTGTTTTTCTAACAGTAGTAAATAATGTATTGTTACTGCTTCAAAAGCATTTCATTTACATATTACAGTATATTCCTTCAAGAGCAACTTAAAAAGATGTTTTCTTGTAAAACCCAAAATTGGAAATTTAAAGAAAAAATCAAAATAAGTTCCCCGAAACTCTGTGTCAGGCTTGCTCTGCCTACTAATATTAATGGTAGAGCTTAATTTCCTCAAAACTCTGTGTCAGGCTTGATCTGCCTACTAATATAAATGGTAGAGCCTCATTTCCCCAAAACTGTGTCAGGCTTGATCTGCATACTAATATTAATGGTAGAGCCTCATTTCGATAGATCACCAAAACTCTGTGTCATGCTTGCTCTGCCTACTAATATTAATAGTAGAGCCTCATTTCCCCAAAACTCTGTGTCAGGCTTGCTCTGCCTACTAATATTAATAGTAGAGCCTCATTTCCCCAACACTCCTAGTCAGGCTTGCATTAACACATTCTGTCTTTATTTGTATTTTTCTGATTATGAGCTTATTATGTATATCAAAAACTAAAACACAAACTAGAGGCTCTCAAGAGCATGTGTCGCTCACCTGTTACTGTATTTACTGATGTAGGTCATCTTGGTTGGTAGGTTGGGTCATTAGACACTTTTTTAATAGATACCCTAGTAATGATTGTGGCCAAGTTTGGTTAAAAATGGCCCATAGTTTTAGAAAAGAAATTTTTGTACAAGTTACAAAAATGACGAAAAGTTGTTCAATATTGACTATAAAGGGCAATAACTCCTCAAGGGGTCCTCTAACAATTTTGATCATGCTGACTTATTTGTAGATCTTATTTTGCTGAACATTATTGCTGTTTACAGTTTATCTCTATTTATAATAGTATTCAAGATAATAACAAAAAACTGCAAAATTTCCTTTAAAGTACCAATTTTAGGGCAGCAACCCAACAACGAGTTGTCAGATTCATCTGAAAATTTGTGAGGGAATAGATCTTTTTCTGGTGGACATTTACATCTTGTAAGATTTACCCTAAATGTCTTAGTTTCAAATATATCAATAAAAAACTGCATTTTACCACCATGTTCTAATTTTAGCCATGTCGGCCATTTTGTTTGGTAGGCGGGGTCATCGGACACATTTTTTAAACTAGATACCCCAAGGATGATTGTAACCAAGTTTGGTTTAATTTGGCCCAGTAGTTTCAGAGGAGAAGATTTTTGTACAAGTTACAAAAAATGACGAAAAGTGTTTAAAAATTGACTATAAAGGGCAATAACTCCTTAAGGGGTTGACTGACAATTTCGGTCATGTTGACTTATTTGTAGGTCTTTCTTTGCTGAACATTATTGCTGTTCACAGTTTATCTCTATCTATAATAGTATTCAAGATAATAACCAAAAATTGCAAAATTTCCTTAAAATAACCAATTCAGGGCAGCAACCCAACAACAAGTTGTCATATTCATCTGAATATTTCAGGGCAGATAGATCTTGACCTGAACAACAATTTTACCCTTGACAAATTGCTCTAAATGCTTTGGTTTTTGAGTTCTAAGCCAAAAACTGTATTTTACCCCTATGTTCTATTTTTAGCCATGGCGGCCATCTTGGTTAGATAACCAGGTCACCGGACACATTTTTTAAACTAGATACCCCAAGGATGATTGTGGCCAAGTTTGGTTAAATTTGGCCCAGTAGTTTCAGAGAAGAAGATTTTTGTAAAGGTTTACGGACGACGGACGCGGGACGACGGACGACGGACGCCAAGTGATGAGAAAAGCTCACTTGACCTTTCAGGTCAGGTGAGCTAAAAATGGTTAAAGATTGACTATAAAGGGCAATAACTCCTAAAGGGGTCAACTGACCATTTTGGTCATGTTGACTTATTTGTAGATCTTACTTTGCTGAACATTATTGCAATTTACAATTTATCTCTATCTATAATAATATTCAAGATAATAACCAACTAGAGGCTCTAAAGAGCCTGTGTCGCTCACCTTGGTCTATGTGCATATTAAACAAAGGACACAAATGGATTCATGACAAAATTGTATTTTGGTGATGGTGATGTGTTTGAAGTTCTTACTTTACTGAAAGTTCTTGCTTCTTACAATTATATCTATAATGAACCTTGCCCATTAGTAACAGAGAAAAATATTTGGTAAAAATTTACATAAATTTACCGAATTAATGAAAATTGTTAAAAATTGACTATAAAGGGCAATAACTCCTTAAGGGGTCAATTGACCATTTAGGTCATGTTGACTTATTTGTAGATCTTACTTTGCTGAACATTATTGCTGTTTACAGTTTATCTCTATCTATAATAGTATTCAAGATAATAACCAAAAACGGCAAAATTTCTTAAAAAATTACCAATTGGAGGGCAGCAAGCCAACAACCGATTGTCCAATTCATCTGAAAATTTCAGGGCAAATAGATATTGACTTGATTAACATTTTAACTTCTTGTCAGATTTGCTCTAAATGCTTTGGTTTCAGAGTTATAAGCCAAAATCTACATTTTACCCCTGTTCTATTTGTAGCCTTGGCGTCCATCTTGGTTGAATGGCCAGGTCATCGGACACAATTTTCAAACTAGATACCCCAAAGAAGATTGTGGCCAAGTTTGGATTAATTTGGCTCAGTAGTTTCAGAGGAGAAGATTTTTGTAAAAGATTACTTAGATTTATGAAAAATGGTTAAAAGTTGACTATAAAGGGCAATAACTCCTAAAGGGGTCAACTGACCATTTCGGTCATGTTGACTTATTTGTAAATCTAACTTTGCTGAACATTATTGATGTTTACAGTTTATTTCTATCTATAATAATATTCAAGATAATAACCAAAAACAGCAAAATTTCCTCAAAATTACCAATTCAGGGGCAGCAACCCAACAACAGGTTGACCGATTCATCTGAAAATTTCAGGACAGATAGATCTTGACCTGATAAACATGTTTATCCCATGTCAAATTTCCTCAAAATGCTTTGGTTTTTGAGTTATAAGCCAAAAACTGCATTTTACCCCTATGTTCTATTTTTAGCCGTGGCGGCCATCTTGGTTGGTTGACCGGGTCACGCCACACATTTTTTAAACTAGATACCCCAAAGATGATTGTGGCCAAGTTTGGATTAATTTGGCTCAGTAGTTTCAGAGGATAAGATTTTTGTAAAAGATTACTTAGATTTATGAAAAATGGTTAAAAATTGACTATAAAGGGCAATAACTCCTAAAGGGGTCAACTGACCATTTCGGTCATGTTGACTTATTTGTAAATTTAACTTTGCTGAACATTATTGCTGTTTACAGTTTATCTCTATCTATAATAATATTCAAGATAATAACCAAAAACAGCAAAATTTCCTCAAAATTACCAATTCAGGGGCAGCAACCCAACAACAGGTTGACCGATTCATCTGAAAATTTCAGGGCAGATAGATCTTGACCTGATAAACATTTTTATCCCATGTCAAATTTCCTCAAAATGCTTTGGTTTTTGAGTTATAAGCCAAAAACTGCATTTTACCCCTATGTTCTATTTTTAGCCGTGGTGGCCATCTTGGTTGGTTGACGGGGTCACGCCACAGATTTTTTAAACTAGATACCCCAAAGATGATTGTGGCCAAGTTTGGATTAATTTGGCTCAGTAGTTTCAGAGGAGAAGATTTTTGTAAAAGATTACTTAGATTTATGAAAAATGGTTAAAAATTGACTATAAAGGGCAATAACTCCTAAAGGGGTCAACTGACCATTTCGATCATGTTGACTTATTTGTAAATCTAACTTTGCTGAACATTATTGCTGTTTACAGTTTATCTCTATCTGTAATAATATTCAAGATAATAACCAAAAACAGCAAAATTTCCTCAAAATTACCAATTCAGGGGCAGCAACCCAACAACAGGTTGACCGATTCATCTGAAAATTTCAGGGCAGATAGATCTTGACCTGATAAACATTTTTACCCATGTCAGATTTCCTCTAAATGCTTTGGTTTTTGAGTTATAAGCCAAAAACTGCATTTTACTCCTATGTTCTATTTTTAGCCGTGGCGGCCATCTTGGTTGGATGACCGGGTCACGCCACACATTTTTTAAACTAGATACCCCAATGATGATTGTGGCCAAGTTTGGTTTGATTTGGCCCAGTAGTTTCAGAGGAGAAGATTTTTGTAAAAGCTAACGCCGGACGACGACGGACGACGGACGACGGACGCCAAGTGATGAGAAAAGCTCACTTGGCCCTTTGGGCCAGGTGAGCTAAAAATGAATTTAATTTTTAAGTTATATATGCTGGTTGTTGGTAATTCAAAAACTTGTGCTGTGTCAGATTTACCAGGGTGTATTAGTATTTCAAACTATGATATAGTGCCTATTCTTATTCATGGTTCAGTATTACAGCTGTGCTCCACAGAGCATTACATTTTCTTTTTCTTAAAGAATCTCACTGGAATATTAAGAAAAACATTGTGACATATATTTGTCAGCTTCATTATGATGTTACTTACAAAAAGAATTCAGTTTTGAAGGTCTTGGCAGAAATTCTCTAATGTATCACAACTTTTCCTATATACTCAAGAAATTTTGTACCTCACCTTTTTAACTCCCAATATTTTATTTATTTTACATTATTTCTATTTATACTACATATTGCGGAAATCTAACAAAAAATTGCATTGAAATGTCTCTTTCTTTTCAGGTTAAAAAAATGTCTTGTGATCAAGAAGAAACAGCTTTGATAATCACACATGATTTTAATGATATAATACAAACAGGCAGTGTTACCTTACCAAAGAAAAGAGCCAACCCAGTCGAATCAGAAGACAAAGTAGAATTAGATCAGGAAGCCACAAGAACTGAGGATTTAGAAAATTTATCTAACTCAAGTTTTTCAGTTTTTAATTGCTCTGAAATCGGCTGCACCAAACAATACCAATCCTTCTCCAAACTACAAAATCATATAGAGTTTGGTCGTCATATTTACAAATTGGAAAGAAAATCAACGTATGATGACATCAAATTAAAATGGGCAGATGTTTGTAAAGTTGTTGATATCAGACTGAGAAATTTTGAAAAAGTCCAAGAATCATTAAATGAGATAAATGAACACCAAGTAGATTGTGGATGGGCTCTTAGAAAAGGAAAAAAAGTTATTAGGCACGCATAAGCTGTGAAAGATTATCTTTTACATCTTTTCACCATTGGACAAACTACAGGGAAAAAATTTAGTCCATCTGAAGCAGCCTTGTTGATTAGAAATAGTCAGGATGAGGAAGGAAGAAAAATGTTTCAACCAGAAGAATACCTCCTTACATCACAGGTGGCCTCATACTTTTCTAGACTGGCTTTATTATCCAGGCAGAATCAGCTTTCAAGAAAAGAACAGGACGATTTGAATGATGAAGACTTGGCTGCTGTTTTGTCATCTATTGAGGAAAATGAAGTTCCCTAAAACATTCTTCAAACACATTGACACATTTCTTATTTTAATGTATTTTTATATAAGTTGTATGGACTTTTGTTTTGAGTTAATGGGGGAGGGGGTCATACTGAACAAAAACATGAAAAGGGTTTAAAAGTCATTCATTATCCCTTTTGAATGAAGTTTTGGAGAAGATTTTATTGTTGTCTTTTGTTCATTCCAATTATGCATGGTTCTCAATAAAGATAAAAAAAAATAAAAAATAAATCCCCTCTGAAACTATGTAACAGAATTTTATGACACTTTGACAGTTTTAAGAACACAATAAAGATATGTGCATATAATAGGGTAATTTCAAACCCCTGAGTTTTGTTCGGGGTTTTGAGCTTTTTGGGAATTCCATAAATCTTTCACTGAAACAACTTGTCAGCTCAAATCCTGAAACTCTGCTCAACTCCTGAAACAACTCAGGAGAATTTCATGAAACTTAGTAGTTAGTTAGGACACAGCTGTGCATATTATCTGAAAATTTTAATCCCATGAAATTCTTTGAAGATATATAGCTCTTTAAAAGTAAAAAAAGATATTCCACATACAGTTTGACAGAGCAACTTCTTTGAAGCCATGGAACAGGTTTTGCAAAATTTGATGATTTGTTACAAAAATTATGTATATTTAATTAGCTTTCTGTGACTTATTACAAAAGTAGTTTTTGTTGTCAAAATGAAACAATTGAATAGTGGAAAAGTTTCATTTCTACACAAAAAAGCATTCTGAAGACAACTTTTTCCCCAGTAAAGCTAGTAATTACAATGTAAAGAAATAGATATAAATTCATGAATTTGGCACCATTTAAGGAATTGTCTTATAAGAAATTAAAAATTATTTACTTCAACACAAATATATATATAAGTATATTATTAGTGTGCTCATTTCCAAGTAAAGACATAAAAATTTGGCGGGAAATTAGATTTATCTGGATTTTCATTGCCATTGTATTGATAATTTCAGTCTTTCCATAGAGGATGGAAAACTAACTAGAGTTGTGTTATTTGGTAAATGCTTTATTCAGATATATAAATTTAACTGAGAAATTTTGAAATTAATGTAAAAAAAATTCTGGTTTAGTGATTGATATAACCAAAGGGTTTCCGAAAATCCGACCAAACATTTATCAGCAACATCCTAAAATGTTATTAAAAGTGGGAAACATAATATATAATAACCTTCTTAGCATTGTCTGATCACTACTTTTTTCATATTTGATTGTACATGATGCATAGTGTTATGAAAACAATTCACAGTTAACCTCTTCAGAGGAATTGTAATTTTGATTTTTTTCTGAAATATCGATTTTTTATCTACAAAATAAATTACTTTATGATAAAAGTCACACGGTTTTTGTTATTTTTTCTTTCAAACCAATATATAAACTGTATAATATTCAAAGGTTTGTAGATGTACTGGCTCCATCAATTTTTTTTTAAGACTTTGAAGTTCGGTGAATTTCATGAAAATATAGCCAAATGGCTTTTTGAAAATCAACAGATATTAAAATCACCAAAGAGATATAAAGGCAAATCTTTAGATATCATCTATTTACTTGAATTTCATTCTTTTAAGTTGTTAAATGATATTATATCCCAAATCAGATTAATAATTGAGATATAAATTGATTTTTTTATGTTTAAAAAGTGATGAAAAATAAGATTTTTCAATAAAAAAAAACAATTTTTTTGATTTATGGTTTAAACACTGTTACCATGGCAACGATTTATTTGCAGATTTTTTTTTCATGATAAATCATTATTTTACACTTAAATAGATATGAAAACACATTTCTTACTAAATATTAAAATCTAATTATATCACCATTTGCTTGATTCTTAGGAAGACCTGTACTTAATACCACATTGTTTTTTCTCCTTTTAGTCTTTTTTAAATTGACATTTAAGAAAAACGATTTCAAAATTTATCTCTGTTAATTGGCATGAGTAAAATTTACTTCTGTCCAGTCAAACATTTCCTTTAAGATTTCATTGCATACAAGATCACAAATCAAATCCCCCTCTTTTTTCCTGTTTACAAGCTTTAGTAACCATGTCATCTACAGTTTCCAAAATATTCTATAAAAACACAAAAAAAGAATGGTGTTTCTTAATCCCCAAAATATATTTGAAGGACCCAGAATTATTTTTTTTGCAGTGAAATGCAATGTTATTTTTCTACGGCTGTCAAATTCAAGGGAATATTATTGTTGAACCTGTTTCGTTGGAAACCAGATGTGTCGTTCTATGATTTGATGGTTTTACATCCAAAAGTTCAATAACTGATCACTGGATTGATCATAGATACTGTATCTCTAACAGACAAATATGATATTTTAAAATAGGGGTCAAATATATCACAGGGAAATTCATACTCATAAACTGACATCGCCATGGCTAAAAAAAAATTAGACAAACAGACAAATTTGATATTATGAAATAGGGGTGAAATATACACGAGGCACATTCAAATTCATAAACTGACATCGCCATGGCTAAAAAAGAAAAAGACAAACAGACAAATAAGATATTATAAAATAGGGCGAAATATACCAGAGGGACATTTAAACTCAAAAACTGACATTGCCATGGCTAACAAAGAAAAACACAAACAGACAAATATGATATTATAAAATAGGGGCGAAATATACCAGAGGCACATTCAAACTCAAACACTGACATGGCCATAGATACGACATAATCTGTTATCATCTGTGAAATGAATATTGCATAACAGTCAACCAACTCGTGATGGTGTCCGTAAAAATTACTTTCATCTTCACCGGTTGGAACTATTGGTTTAATTTAGTAGGAATTTTATTTAAATCTGTGTATAAAACTTGTTGTATCTTTTGACAAATATTTCAAAAATGGGGACCAATGAATAGTTTGTAATACTAGGCATCAATATGGGCACTTATACTATTTTGCAATTGTGTTTCATTTGTGGTCAAAATGCATTGATCCTGCAACAAAATTGAAAATAAAAACATGGAATGCGCTAAAGAGATAACTACCTGACCAAAATGCAGAAAACAATCAAAGGCCACCAACACATCAAAAAAATCTTGCAAAGGGAGTTGTGCATCAGCTGGTCCCTAAACAATAATGTATGTTAGTTTAGTGAAACTGAATGTCACACTAACCATGTCTACATTCACCTTCTATAAAAAGTCTAGCATACAAGTTTCAGTTTAAATATATAACAAGAGGCTGTCACAACGACAGCAAACCGGATTTATTAACATGTATTTGTGTCCTGGCTATATCACAAGAACCATTACTGATGAATGGTGAAAGTGAAAATCGTCAATATCGAATTTGACCTCCATTTTGTAATCAGTATCAACATTTGAAAAGCTTAGATTGAATGGTTCATTAGTAAATGCAACAACCTGAATGGAAACGACATTTTACGATCTTTCAAGAACCATAACTCCTGAACGGTAAAAGTCAAAATCGTCATTATTGAACTTGACCTCTATTTTGTCATCAGTAACAACATATCAAAATTTCAAAAGCTTTGGTTGAATGGTTCATGAGAAAATGCACGGACACAACGTTAAAAAACATTTTTCAATCTTTCAAGAACCATAACTCCTGAACGGTAAAAGTCAAATTCGTCATTTTAGGCCTAAAAAAAAAAGATATGTGTTTCCGGTAACATCATTTTGAAAAATAGGGTCGTTAGGTCGGAATTCTTTTTTTTTTTTTTTTTTTTTTTTTTTTTGACATCGTGAATGAAATCTGGAAAATTATCATGTTATTTCCAAGTCCGGATCCGTAATTAGTTTCAAAAACTGGAAGTGTGCCATTTGCAATGTTTTTGAAGCACCTGCTGTGCAAATTTCTTGGATTTTAACCTATTTGGAATACCTTTTGACATAAATAAAATGTTTTACTGGCTTTCTATGCAAGAGGAAGCAAGAGAGAAAAAATATTATGTCATAAATCAGAAGCCTGTGTCAAAAACAGGGTCGGTTGATAAATTTGATCCAATAAAAAAGTTAGGGTCGGGGCTAAAAAACGGGGTCGGTCGGGTTACCGGAAACACGGATCTTTTTTTTCTCGGCCTTATTGAACTTGACCTCCATTCTTTCATTAGTAACAACATATTAAAATTTGGGAAGATTTGGTAGAACAGTTCATGCGTAAATGCACGGACAACTTCATTTTTCAATCTTTCAAGAACCATAACTCCTGAACGGTATAAGTCAAAATCGCCATTATTGAACTTGACCTTTGTATAGTTATCAGTAATAACATATTAAAATTTTAAAAGCTTTGGGTGAACGGTTCATGAGTTAATGCACGGACAACAGTTGATTGCCGCCCGCCCAACCGCCCGCCCGCCGTACATCCCCAAATCAATAACCGACATTTTTGTCACAAAAATCCGGTTAAAAACTACACATTGTCTCAAAACATAATTGTGTTGGTAATCAACTACACGTTGTCTCAAAACATAATTGTGTTGGTAATCAACTCACACATTGTCTCAAAACATAATTGTGTTGGTAAACAACTACACATTGTCTCAAAACATAATTGTGTTGATAATCAACTCATAACGAGATAGAACTACTTGCATTCTCAAAGTTTTTTTAGCATTGTTCAAATATATTTTATATTTTGAAACCATGTAGTTCTATAGTTATACCGATACCTTTATACTAAATAAGTATCAGTTGCAGTTTAAATTGAAAAAAAATCTATTATATTTAAGTTTCATAGAATTTTGATTAAGTAAACTTAAGAAAGAGAACAGAAACGAAAAAAAACTGCATTGTCTCCATTTGTAAGAAGCATAACTCTATAACGGTAAAAGAGAAGGCACCAAAATTCAAACTTGATTTTTGTTTAGTGGTAATAATCATTTTTTATAGAATTCATAAAGTTTGGTTGAGGCATGGACTTTCTATACTAACAGGACTAGTCACTTATAACGATATCTGTACACATTATCAGACTGATCTGTACACATTATCAGACTGATCTCTACAAACTACAAATGAACTATATGTTCAAATTTAACAAAAAATCGTTTTTATGAAATTTTATGCATTTTGTCATTACAAACTGCTTTTCATGTTTTTCAAAAGATTTCTCGTCTTTTGAATATTGATCTTTAAACTTTGAGGAATTTGTTCGTTGAATTTTCAGTGGCCGCCATCTTGTGTGACATTTTACACAACTGGGGTGTTCTTCAAAACGATATGTCTACTTTAGTACTTTATCATTCTGTCAAAATTTTATATTTTTTGTCATCTTAAATCGCTATTAATCAGATTTTATATATACAACTAATAATAATCATACAATTACAATGTACTGTGGAGTACGCAAATAACTACTAGCATCGTATATCAGAGATACGAAACTAAGTTTATTGTTGGGTGGTAGCTTTAAACAGACTGCTGAGTAATCAGTTAAAATCAATAGAGACGAGTCCTGTTAGTATAGAAAGTGCCTGGTTGAGGCAAGCTTAAGTGAGGAAATGGAAACAAAAAAAATCAGCAATTTATACATTCATAAAGGGACATAACTCTAGTATAGTAAAAGTGACGCTACACAATTCAAATTTGATCTAAGTATCTGAGTAAACTGCTCGGTTGCATGCTACCGTTCATCACCAATTAAAAAAACAACTTTTCATTCAGAATTCTGTTAAAATATTGCATGCATTTCACAATTATTAACACTGTGGATAAAAAAAATATTAATCTTTTTACTAATATATTACATAAAAGTTCTCACATACCAACATAAATATTAGTATAGAATATTATCAAACAGTCTGTCACGCTCTAATAAAAGGAAGGTAAACAATTTTTGGATATTGGAACATTTTTACCTGCAATATATATATTCACTACACAATGAAAATACATACACACCTGTGATAAAAGATCTCATAACTTCCACCATAAGAAGAGGGTTGATCATTACATTATCTCTCAGCTGGGGGGTATCGAAATAAACAATCTTCCCCAAAGAATGATGAAAATGTAGAAAATCAGTCAACTGCTCAGGGGACAGGACAGACACCTCGCTGATAGCATTTAATTCTTTAACTTCAGCCAATGACATTATTTGTTTTCCTTCTGCCACTAGTTCAGCGATCTCTAGCTCTAGTGGAACACAAGCATTGGGCATTCTTTCACCCCAGCATGGGTGGTCGAATGTAAGTTCTGTTATTGTTTTCTTCAGAACTTCTATTTCTGGGTCGGCTTGATCTTTGGCATTGACAAATATTAGAGGTCTAAGGACCAGATGATGTTTTCCCTCGTGGTCTTTAAACAACTCCTCAATTCCTCTGTAAAGCTCTTCACGTCTGGTCTCAATATTCTCCTGTTAAACATAAAAAGTTGACAGAATAATTTACTGTAAAGATACTGTATCGCACACCTGATGATTTATATGCATCTTCAATGGTGGAATATTCCAACGCACACCTGATGATTTATATGCATCTTCAATGGTGGAATATTCCAACGCGTACTACAATTAGATTTATCTCAAATTTTCAAATGACATACATCTTCTCTTATAGGTCAATTTTACACTTTTAACCTAGATCTTATACTTTCAAAGATAACAGACTGAAACTGTTATCAGTTGTTAAATCTTACATTCCAAGGAAAACTTGCTATTAACAACAACAACAACAAAACTTTATTTTAAGAGAGTTACACATTTACCTAATCTTCCCTGAGGCCCTCATCATGAAAAATCAAACACAATGCATACATATTATACATTGCATACATTAGTATAAAAAGTCAAGTATGATAATAATGTTCATTAAAACTTGATGAATAAATAAACATGACATAATCAGTTTTTAATATTATTTATACAGCTAGGTTGATTTCAATATAAATTGATCTGTTATAAATGTTGTATTTGAAAGAATTAACATTTGTAATATTTCTTCACGGTATTAGCAAATTATTCCACAAGAATGGTCTCGAATACGTAAAAAAAAATTTTGATCAATTCTGTTTTTGGTTTAGGGAGTATGAGATTTCCTTGAACAGCATTTCTCAAGGGGTATGTATTTCTGCCTGAAACATAATGAAACTTGTCAGTTAGATTTGATGGGGCATCATTTTTAATGCACTTAAATGTCATCACAAACTTGTGATATTTTATTCTCTGTTCAACTGTCAACCAGTTTAAGTGTTTGAATAATGGCGAAGAAGGAGCGAAAGGGTCGGTTTCTAGTATTAATCTAGCAGTAATTTTAATATCCTCACTTCTACAACTACTCCACACTTAACAACAATAATCAATTAGTGGCAAGATAAAACCAATATAGAATAATTTTCTGCAGTCTAGATTTAGAATTTTTTTAATCTTTAATAGTAGATATAGTCTAAATGATATTTTTGAGCAGATCACATCAATTTGGTTTGTCCATGTGAGGGAAGGGTCAATTTTAATTCCTAAAAGACTTTCGCATGTGGAAGATTGTATCACTTGATTGTTAATAGTTAAACAACTCTCATTGTAATTTAACAGGGGTTTAGAAATTTTGTTATAGCTCACTTGCCCAGGGCTAATTGGTAGCAGAGTTTTACTAGCCCTGTTGGAAGAATTACTAGCCCAACAAAACTGACCTGCTAGCCCTAGTATGCCCTACAAATTCAGCGTTTGCTGCAATAACAATGATTTCTATAAACTTAACAATTTGTATCCATTGTACAGTAGATTTTTGCAAACATGATACTCAAAACTTATGTCAGCAAAAAATATTCCTTTAGCATATATATTCAATTAATCGATAATTGAATATTCACTGAATATTCTGATCTAATGAGTTGACCAAATCTGGCGATGATACAAGTCTTTGACCACTGCTATATAATACATGGGAATGTTAAAGGATTGGAGTTTTTTTTTTATCAGATACAATAACATCATCATGTTTTTGTTAAAGAATTATCCACTGGTTAATTACGTAATACTCATATTTGTTTTTAGTTTTTAAAATTATATATTATTAAAATTAACTAGATATCATTGAGATGGGAGCCATCTCTGTGGGCCCCGCTGTCAATAAAGTGTGGTAAATAAGTTGTATGGATAATCTGATATGAAGCATTATTTGAAGTTATTACATAGTCTCATGTGCGATTTTATTCTAAGATTTTAAGTTAAAACTGATAAATATTCTCAACTTACTTTCATAGTATAATAGTGATATGACTGCATGATGTGAACTCATTGTTGACTACTCTAAGGTGACTTCTGGATATATGGATTGATGTTTGAACAATATGTTTAAAGGTGCTGCCCAATTGATATTTGTCACATATTTTTAGAATTATGCCTTCAATATATTAACACCCACCAAGTATAAAGTATGAAATAATAACGGTTCTCGAGAGGTAGAGCGGACACAATTTGTTAAGAACAACGAACGGATGGACAGACCGACGGACTGACCTTTGACCTAGGATGCATACATTATGACACATTCTCTGGTGTTGGTTAATATATATGTTAAGTTGAAAATGTTTGTCAGGTATAAAGTATGAAATAATAACAGCTGTCCTCTCAAAATATAGTGTGGATCAAATTTGTTAGCGATGGACAGACCAACAGACCGACAGACCTTTGACCTATGAAGTGGTACATACATCATGACACACCCTATGGTGTTGGTTAAAATGGATGTCAAGTATAATATTTGAAATCATAAAGGTTCTCAAGATATAGAGCAGACACAATCTTCACAACAGAACACGGGGTTGTCAACTGAAACCAAAGTTTTTTTGACGTTGACCTTTGACCTAGGAAGTTATACATACATCACGACACGCCCTCTGGTGGTGGTTAAAATAGATGACAAGTATAAACTTAGACATCATAACGGTTATCTAGATATGGAGCGGACACGATCTTCATCACAGGACACGGGGTTGTCAACTGAAACCAAAGTTTTTGACCTTGACCTTTGACCTAGGAAGTTCTACATACATCATGACACACCCTTGGGTGTTGGTTAATAATCATGTTAAGTATTAAGTATAAAATCATAACGGTTATCTAGATATGGAGCGGACACGATCTTCACCAAAGAACACAGGGTTGTCAACTGAAACCAAAGTTTTTGACCTTGACCTTTGACCTAGGAAGTTGTACATACATCATGACACACCCTCTGGTGTTGGTTAAAATGGATGTCAAGTATAAACTTTGAAATCATAACGGTTCTCAAGATATGGAGCGGACAAGAAAGTGTTACGGACGGACGGACAGACGGACGGACAGACGGACGGACAGACGGACGGACAGACGGACAGACGGACAGACGGACGGACGGACGGACAGACTGATCACTATAGGGCGACCCGCCTTAGTCGGCGGGGCCCTAATTAAATGACCTTACATATTTATGTGAATAAATTCATCATCCATAGTTTGGGTCTTTTATAATTGTTTTATTAACCAAGTACAGTAATGTCCATATTTACATTTATCACAGGTAGGCTATTTGTAGGCTATAAATAGATTACAACCTGAACACAGTCTCTAAACTAAAACTGTATTCGTTATAAATTTTATTTCTTCAAATCGAATTCATTTGAATATCAATGAAGATAATCATGATTGATGAAATATTATTGCATCAAGGTTAAGTTTTCTGAAGACTGTTAATGTTTTGTTCATGGTTTGGGAGGCTTCTTCACATTATGTAAACAAAAACAAAATGGCATCCATAACATGTGCACATGTTTCAAATTTATATCTGACAAAAGTCAGGTTTCTGCTGTCAAAAGGGATTCACATTTATATTGCAATAAGTTAATCAGAAGGAGGTACAATACCACCCCTTGTATTGACACATCGATATTGAAAGTACGGGATCCACCCAGTTATTTGTTCTATTTTAAAACTTGTACAAAATCAGTTCAAATTCTTGGAATCTGATTGGCTAAAATAGAAAAGTGATGAGGGGATTTTTTTCATTCTATTTCAGAAACGCCAAGAATTTTTTGTTACTAGTCCGTCGGGCATAAGGGGTTACAAGTTTTGGTTGCCCGAGGTCTAAAAGTTGTAGTCCCGGGCGTCGGGCTAGTGGATTTCTTAACCCCTGCAAGTAAGCAAAATAAGTCACAATTAATAAGTTGGCAATAAATCTAAAACAGGTAAAGAGGGTATTTGCATGAACATAAGGATATTGTTTAATTTAAATTTTTTGTTGATAAAAATTGAACTTATTTTAAAACAAATCATGAATCGTCCTCATGCATTCCCTGTCACAATCTTTCACAAACTCATCAACATTTGTATTAGGTTTTGGAATTTCAAATATTTTGGCCTCTAACATCACTGAAGAGACATTTATTGTTAAGATGTGCATATGGTGCAGTACCACTAAATTCTAAACTTTCATATTGTCAACATATTTGTTGAAATAAAACTGACTTAAAAAGAAAATACAAACTTTAACATTTAAACTGAGCAATTGTTATAGTCAATAGACCATGCCCGAGAGAAACAAGGCAAAGAAAATACAAACTTTAACATTTAAACTGAACAATTGTTTAAAGTCAATAGACCATGACCGAGAGTGACATGGCAAAGAATCTCCATGATAATGAGATATATCAAATTGAATATTAATACAAATGCTAACCAATATCATTTTCTTATCTATAAATGTTTCTTCATATATTCTACTCTAGTTATACGCCCTGTAATCTGATCTTAAGTCTATTACCCACAAATCAATTAGGATCAGATCTTGTTCTTTCGAAAGTGTAGCTTTATACGAAGTTTGGTCAAGTTAAGACATATGGGCATATTATCATTATGCAAGCAGTTTTTACACATTATTCAAGTGTTTCAAATGGCAATGACTTACTACTATATTTCTAACATAAGATCACTCACCATTGGTACTCTGTCCTTGTGAGTGGCAACAAACAAAATTTTTGGAATGCCTGCATATACAACCTTACAATAGGTCAGGATGGAATTGACCCAATATTGCAAGAATACTACAAAATAAAATCAAAATCTGTTATAAAAAAAGTATAAACTAGAGGCTCTGAAGAGCCTGTGTCTCTCACCTTGGTCTATGTGAATATTAAACAAAGGAAGCAGATGGAATACAAATTCATGAACAAATTTAACAAGTAATTCCATTCCCCTACTTACTTTTTTAGGCATAAAATATAAGAAAATAAATCTGGATGGTGTATGAAGAAAAATTTCATCAAAACTAAAATTTTTAGTCTTTGGGTAGATAATTTGAGAAATCAGTATGTAAACATTCTAACATTAAATATGTTTTTTGGTTTACTCATTATAAAACAATCTGACTTTCTATAGGAAAACATTGTTTTTAACATTGCTTAATGACTAGGCCATTAATTGTGAATTTGACAATACATTGCTTAACTTACTTTTACAACAAATAAACATATTTTGACACAAGTAAGGATGACATTTGTTTTTGCTGCTATTTAACACAAAGTTTTAACAAAAATAGAATTAAGGAATAACAACAATAGTGCACACACTGAAATTTCTCGCCTTCTTTACTAAACATTTATATTATGTTGATAGTCCTTAATATAAAGTTTTACTACAACTAACACAAAAAACTTAGCATGATCCAAGAGGTCAAGGTCAGATAAACTAAACAGAAATACATGTACTCCTAACAATCATTCAATTCACTAAATGAAGTTGACCGGTCCATCTACAAAGGACTCATCAGTGACGCTCGAATCCAAAAAAGTTAAAAAGGCCAAATAAAGTACGAGGTTGAAGAGCATTGAGGACCAAAATTCCTGAAAGTTTTGCCAAATACACCCAAGGTAATCTATTCCTGAGGTAGAAAAGCCTTAGTATTTTAAAAATTAAAAGTTTTGTAAACAGTTAATTTATAGATATGACCAAGAAAACTAAACATTGACCAATGAACCATACAAAGGAGGTCAAGGTCAGATGAACCATGCCAGGTAGACATGTACACCGTTCAATCAATCTATGCATTAAATATAGTTGAACTATTGCTTATAGTATCTAAGAAACAAACTTAACTATGAAAACTTAACATTGATCAATGATCCATGAAAATAAGGTCAAGGTCAGATGATACATGGAGACTGAAATGTACATCATAAAATATTACCATACACCAAATTGACCTATTCTTGCTTTCATGGCTATAGCGCAATACTGTGCAATTGAAAATTTCTTGCTATTGCACAATACTTAATATAATAATGCACATATCCTGTTTGTTGTGTATCTCCTGCCATATCATTATTATTTGCTTTTATATATATATATATATATATCAGAAATAAACAACTTAAAATAAAACAAGAGTGCACACGCTGAAATGTCTCGCCTTCTATACTAATCATTGATATTATGTTGATAGTCCTAGGTATAAAGCTAAGCTTTATTTCAACTGTCACATAAACTTAACATTAACCAAGATAACTAAACAAAGACCAATGAACCTTGAAAATGAGGTCAAGGTCAGATGAAACATGCCAGGTAGACATGTACAGCTAACAATGCTTCTATACAACATATATAGTTGACCCATTACTTATAGTTTAAGAAAAATAGACCAAAACACAAAAAACTTAACACTGTGCAATGAACCGTGAAAATGAGGTCAGGGTCAAATAAAACCTGCGTGACTGACATAAAGATCATAAAATATTTCCATACACCAAATATAGTTGACCTATGGCATATAGTATACGATAAAAAGCCCAAAACTCAAAAACTTAACTTTTACCACTGAACCATGAAAATGAGGTCAGGGTCACATGACATCTGCGCGCTAGATATGTACATCTTACAATCATTCCATACAACAAATATAGTATTGCATATAGTTTGAGAAAAACAGACCAAAACACAAAAATTTAACTATAACCACTGAACCATGAACATGAGGTCAAGGTCAGATGACACCTGCCAGTTGGAAAATGTACACCTTACAGTCCTTCCATACACCGACTATACTAGCCCTATTGCTTATAGTATCTGAGATATGGACTTGACCACGAAAACTTAACCTTTTTCACTGATCCATGAAATGAGGTCAAGGTCAAGTGAAAACTGTCTGACAGACATGAGGACCTTGCAAGGTACGCACATATTAAATATAATTATCCTATTACTAATAATAAGAGAGAATTCAACATTACAAAAAATTTGAACTTTTTTTAAAGTGGTCACTGAACCATGAAAATGAGGTCAAGAACATTGGACATGTGACTGACGGAAAGTTCGTAACATGAGGCATCTATATACAAAGTATGAAGTATCCAGGTCTTCTACCTTCTAAAATATAAAGCTTTTAAGAAGTGAGCTAACGCCGCCGCCGCCACCGTAGCCACCGTAGCCGCCGCCGCCGCCGCAGGATCACTATCCCTATGTCGAGCTTTCTCCAACAAAAGTTGCAGGCTCGACAAAAAAATTAAAGAAAAATAAGCAGAAAAAAAATCTCCCCGCCCCCCAAATTTTTTGAACCCGTATGATTCATTACCCCAAACTCAATCCCAGCCTTCCCTTTTTGGTCCCAAATTCCTACACATTTAGGGCAATTGCCCCAAAACTCAAACCCAGCCTTCCCTTTGTGATATAGAACCTTGTAGTATAATTTCAGAAAGATCCATACACTTACACAAAAGTTATTGTCCTGAAACTAGAAAAATGTGTTTTTTTAACTTTTTGGCCGCTAATTCCAAAAATGTTGAGGCAATTACCCCCAATATCAATCCCAGCATTTCCTTTGTGATATGGAACCTTGTGGTACAATGTCAGAGAGATCCATAAACTAACACAAAAGTTATTGTCTGAAAGTTACAAAAATGCTTATTATTTGGCCCCTTTGTCCTTAAATTTTGGTACCATAACCCCCAAAATCAAACCCAACCTTCCTTTTGTGATATTGAACCTTATGGTAATATTTCATAGAGATCCTTTTCTTAAACTTAAGTTATTTTGCAAAAACCAATATGTCTTCCTACGACGACAACAACGCCAACTTCATACCAATATATGACCGCAAAAATATAATGATGTCTGTCAATAAATGCAACACTCTGTTCATGCTTATGATAAAATCATCAGCTCCTTTTTTGTGAGAATTTACTGATTCAAAAATCTAAAGCACTTTCCGACGTTCAAAAATTCAAAACCTGGTATCTTTGATAAATATTATTGTCTAAACTCATATCAATGTTTCAAAATGTGAGACATATGTTAAGGTTAATATTGTAGTTTGTGACAAGCTCAAAGTGGCAATGTAAACAAGTTACGTAAACATTTAGATTGGCTTAAATATTTAGACAATTTTAATTATTTTTTTAACTATCACCTTGCTGTCATAGAAATGTATCCTGTTTTCATTATCTGAGTGTAAATAACATGCACATTACCTGCTGGCGTTGGCGTCATGTGCTGCCCTGGAAAACACATCACATCAGGGACCTGTTCATTCAAATCTTTGCTCCCATCAAATACTACAAGAAACAATGCCCGGAACGTCATGAAGGTCTGATGTGTTGTTAGAAAAACATATTGTCCACCAAAATCCCAGAAGATAAGACGTCCGACTTTCATCTTATACTTCCCACTTTTGAGGAACTTTTCCATTTTCTTTCTTATTTCTTCTTTAGTCATTCTTGTTCTCATTTTCTTTTCCATCTGTTTGACCGTGTGAGGCACGTTGGAGGATTTCGTTGATGGCAGAGATTGTGTTGCTGCAGACTGTTCTGATGACAAAGAGGAAAGTGTAGCTTTGGCATAACCAGTTGGGCTTGTATCTGAAGCTTTGTTGGTAAGTTCACTCTCCTCCTCTTCTTCCAGAGAGGTCATTAAAACCTTACTGTACACAACATCCAGGGCATTATAAGAGTCTGAAATTATATTTAATACATCAGGCAAATCAAATCAAAATCAGCTGCAGGCTGTCAAAACGAAGTGAAGAATGTAAGAAAAATCAGTAATTAAGATTAGAATGATATCTTATCAGGTGTAACATTCACATAATGCTATTAACACATTTTAAAGAGTCATATTTTAACTGATTGATGATGACATTATTGAATATGGAAAATAATGTTAATTCATTGAATAATTTTAACATTTAAATTCAATTTCAAAATATAAAACCTTAACATCTTTCTAATAGGATTAGTAAAATGTTAAGATTTTCATACACAAATCAGATTTGATATTGAATTAATATGGTGCGTGAATAGAAGGCACAAAAAAAAGCTACAATGTGAAACTATTTAAATCAGTGCTATAACATGTCTGCTGATAGCGCAGTCCATGCAATATAGTTTTTTTAATGTGGTCAGATGTTTGTACTTGTGCTCTTTCTCACCTGGATCAACAAGAATCCACTCTTTTGACTGAATGTCGAGGCCACAGCGACCTTCTACCAGAGAAATCCCATCAGTTGGATGTCGCCCTTCTGGTAGGACATCCCCAGCTAACAGCTTCACAAGAGTCGTTTTCCCAACAGAAAATTGACCGGTTACCATGCATCTCATATCAAATGATTCATAGCTGCCCTTCCCTAATAAACGACTTAACATGGCAGACTGTTGCCCTTTTCCGATGGAATCTAAAAAAAAATAAAAAAAATGGAAAGTTTTGATGTGTTTATGTTGTGAAAAAAAAATGTATCCATACACAAACTCATGGATAATTTTTCCTCATTTGTTGGTTAATATGTTGATATGTCATCTTTTCGATATGGCAATGTGTTAAATATGTCAGAATGTCTTTATGGATATGTGTTGATGTATTAGCCTGTTTATGTATTGAATTATTGGTGTAATGATGTAGAAGTCTGTAAATGTGTTAAATTGTTAGTGTTTTAATATGTTAATGTGTTGATATATGAATATTTTAAGGTGTTGAAATTTCAGTGTGTCAATATGTCTGTGTCGATGTATGAGTCTGCATGATAATGTGTTAAACTGTCAGTTTGTCGATATCTCTGTGTGGATGAATTTATCTGTTAATGTGTTAGTTTATAAGTGTGTTGATATGTCTACATGTTGATGTACAAGTCTGTTAATTTGTTGATGTGTTAGTGTGCCAATATGTCAAGGTGTATGTATGAGTCTGAAATTTTAGTTAATATGTCAGTGTGTCAATATGTTTATGTGTCGATGTATGAGTGTTAATGTATTGATATATCAGTGTGTTAATGCATTGATGTTTGAATCTGTTAATGTGTTAATCTGTCAGTGTGTTTATATGGCAATGCATTTATTTTTAAGTCTCTGAAGGTATCAATATGTCATTGTGTTGATGTATGAGTCTTGTTCTATGTAGATCTGTCAGTGTTTTGATGTATGAGTGTTAATGGGTTGATTTGTCAGTGTGTCGATGTATCAATGTGTAGATGTTTTAGTATGTTTATGTGTTGATATGTTGATGTGTTGATATGTCATGTGTAGATTTATGAATCTGTTAAAGTGTTCATCTGTCAGTGTGTCAATATCCAAATGTGTTGCTGTGTGAGTCTGTTAATGTGTCGTAATGTCAACTTGTGGATGTTAGAGTCTGTTAATGTGTCGTAATGTCAACTTGTGGATGCTAGAGGCTGTTAATGTGTTGATTTGATAGTGTTGATGTTTTGATATGTCATGTGTAGATTTATGAATCTGTAATAGTGTTCATCTGTCAGTGTGTCAATATGCCAATGTGTTGCCGTGTGAGTCTGTTAATGTGTCGTAATGTCAACTTGTGGATGCTAGAGGCTGTTAATGTGTTGATTTGACAGTGTGTCAATGTGTTAATGTGTTAATGTATGAGTTGTTCAATATGTTTGTGGTTCAATCTGTCAAGAGTGTATATATGTCTATGTATTGATGTATGATCCTGTCAATGTGTCAATATGTCGACGTGTGAATATTTTAGTCTGTTAATGTGTTGATTTGTCAGTGTGTCAATTTGTCAATATGCAAATGTTTCAGTCTGTTAATGTGTAGATCTGTCAATGTGTCAATGTATGAGTCTGTTAATGTGTTTATGTTTGAGTCTGGTAAGATGTTTATATTCAGTGTGTCAATATGTCAATGTGTTGATGTTTGAGTCAGGGAATGTGTTGATATGTCAGTGTGTCAATATGTCAATGTGTTGATGTTTGAGTCAGGGAATGTGTTGATATGTCAGTGTGTCAATCTGTCAATGTGTTGATGTTTGAGTCAGGGAATGTGTTGATATATCAGTGTGTCAATCTGTCAATGTGTTGATGTTTGAGTCAGGGAATGTGTTGATATATCAGTATGTCAATATGTCAATGTGTCGATGTTTGAGTCAGGTAATATGTTGATATGTAAGTGTGCCAATATGTCAATGTGTTGATGTTTGAGTCTGGTAATATGTTGATATGTCAGTGTGTCAATATCCAAGGTGCTGATGCATGAGTCTATCAATGTGTTGATCTATTAGCGTGATGATGTATGTTTGCTTAAGTCAGTCCAGGCAATTACTGAAAACAGTAATATTACTATTTTATATAATATTACAAGTAAAAGTAATATTACAAAAAATAGTAATATAATTCTTATATTACTAAAAACTGTAATTTTGTTATATTACTAAAATGTGTAATATAGTCTCTATATTACATAAAACAGTAATATTACTAGAAAATGCCTATATTACATAGAACTGTAACATAAGGCTTAAAGTCTCTAATGCTGCCTTTAACTCGAGGCTGGAGACAGCATGACGTAGTTTTAGTATCATATTACATGGTAAATAAAAGATGGATCAAAATCAGTTTCATCACTTCTGCAAAATCAGATGGAGACGCCAGAGCAACCAAATATGGAGTTGGAAAACACTTCCAGTACTGAGTAAGTTGAAACATTTTATTATATTGTGAAGGATATAGAATTTTTAAGTAAATAAAAGTATTTTATTCTGATAGTGTAATGACTGGTGATAATTTTAAACATGGTGCAATAGCACCGTGATGTTTATCTTGTTAGCGGTAAGCAGTTTAAAGAGGGCACATAACGTATATCCACGTGTTTAACATGGGGAACAACTCATGTATGTCTTGTAATATTTCGCGGTAAAATGGTTTTTACTGCACAAGTAGTTGGTACATATTGAAAAACGTTGTTTGATTGTTATGAAAATAAAATAATTAAAAAGAAATTGTTTTTCTCTGAAGGCGGCTGAGAATTTCAGAACATCAAAGGAATCACCGTTTTAACTTGTACTAATTTGCGGTAAAAATGATTGTTACTGCAATTGAAGTTTGTACACAATGAAGAACATATATAATTGTCATGAAAATGAAAGACTAAAATTTAATTGTTTTTAAAAAAGATAATTGTTTTCACGCGAAAGCTGAAAATGCAGAAACATCAAAGTGATCACGACCGTATTTAAATTATACCAATTTTGTGTATAAACTACACATGTATTGAAAATATTTATCATAATGTAAATAAAAGATTACAACATGAATAGTGTTCATCGAGATTTGAGAAATTAAGAAACATCAAAGGAGTTTACGTATTTTAACATAAGCTTGTCAAATCAACGAGTTTTATGAGGTGATTATTGTTTATTAACTACCAGTATTTCACGTTTGTAAAAATAGGAAAATCGGAAAGATTGATTACACAATCATAGTAATGATGTTATAAAAATTCAAAAACAGAATTGTTTAAGGGCTTCATGGGTGAAAAACATTTTTCTTTTTTTTAATCTGTATCCGATTTTTCGGAGTTTGGGTGAGCATAGCTGTATGGGTTTATACATCCATGGAGGGGGATAGGACCTTTATCGTTACTCCGGGATGGGTTGTTTTTAAGCTCGGTATTCCGGGAGATGGGTATTTTTTTTTCGAATTTCGGGATTGGGGAGATTTTTTTTTTGAAATTCAGGACCTCAGGATTTCGTGTGTTTAAGTCCGGGATTTCTGGATCAGGACCCCTCTTACCTCCCCTCATCTATGGGGTTATTAGCCGACCTTTTTCTTTTCTTTGCCCACTGGTTGATATTATTTTTAACCGAAGAAAATTTTAAAACAAATTGTAGAGGGAGCGAAAATCATGTTTTTAATTGACAATATCTAAACGGAAGTTTGAAGTTTCCGGAATCGGAAAATCATAGCAACTTATATGTTTTGGACAAAGATGTTTTGGAATTATTGAAACGTATATACATGCATCACTAAGATATACGTCCTTGCTGGGATGAAGAGAAAATCAAACACATAGTGGTTGAATATTTAAAAGTTTTTTTTTTCATTTTAACTTTATTCACGTAAGAGGACGTCCATGTGGTATTCTTGGGAGGAGGATTTTGAAAATTCACATTTCATTGCAGTGACTAAAACAAATAACGAGTCTTTGGAAGATAATTAAAATGAAAGTGCGTGTGGTAAAGCTGCGGAAATAAACAATTCAATATTAAATAAATATAGGACTTCGATAATTATTGAAAATAGTCCCCTATATCCAAATTTATGTAACATGTGTATAATTTAAAATAATTTATAGAATCAAATTCAAAATGTAGAAAACACAAGTCACGAATTTTATTGAAATTAAAAACCTCGTGTGCTCCAAAATTTATATAACATTATTAACAATGGCTTGCCCCGCGTACGCGTTCACCTTCGATACCCTTAAAAAAACTGATACAACTGATAAATTATTTTTACGAAGTCAAGAAGAATTATTACAGAAAAAGTTATGTTCAAGTTTGTTATAATAATCAGAATATGTTGATGCAAGGTCAATTGATATCGATTTTTTTTCATTGGTTAAGACTGAGAGCTGAATTCGATATTAATTTTTTCATTGGTCTAGACAGACATCTATTTATAAAAACAACCAATGAAAACACGCTGATCACGCTAACTAAAAATAGCCTATATTGTTTATTTACAACTCGAGATTTACAATTTTTGAACATTTATATTAACGAACTGGAACTTTTATACTATTATAATAGTTACGATATATTAATTTAACCTTCCACGTTTTTTAGGGGAACACCTTAGGAACCGGTAATTCGTCTATTTTCTTTTTTATTTTCACATTAATTTTGTACTAGACCTACTTGAAGCTGGGTTTAATCAGAGACATATAATATTATATGTCTCTGTCAGTTAAGTAGTAAAACAATAATATTGTTTACTGCATTTACAATTTTAACAAATCCAGGAACTCTTACATGATTCGGCCCCCATGATTCTACATTCTGACTTTTACCTTTTCATGTACCGACGGCTAATCAATCACGTATAACTTAATCAGCTGTCAATCACAACAAGGAATCAATAATTCGATACGGGAAAACGAAATCTCAACAGATCGATCATTTTCATGAATGAATATAACAAGATTGATACTAGTAAAATAAGCTCGAATATTTCTGCGCTGCACAGATCTAATTGTTCTTGTAGTGTATTTTTTTCTTCCAATCATTTTTTTGTACATGAAATGATGCCTTCGTTTCTATTGAAGTGATTGATGATGGATATACAAGGGGCACAATAAATGAATGACATAGTTATACTGCTAAAGAATCTGATTGTCTAGAGAGGAAATTAATCACAGTTTGATTTTAATTTACTTCTTAACTGACCGTTGATTAAACCAAGCTTCAAGCTGCGTGATTACATAATAACTTATCGATGGACGTGTAAATACTGACATGTTTATTGGAATAGTAAATATATTTTGATTGGTTTTTGATACAAGTCAATATCACAGATTAAGATCGATTATTAGGTCACTGGTGAACTCTTCTGATCATAAATACACTCTTAAGACATAAGCCCGGATTTACATATATATTTCTACAAATTTATATCAGCATGTTATCAGTGATCAGTTAGATATAAATTATGTGGACACACTTTCTTAGTGGTTCACTAATTATAACCAGATGTTGACCACAAAATGTTAAGCTGTAAATTCATATTTCTCTATGTCTTTCCTCCAGGCTCCATTGTATTTCTGAACAATAACTATGATTTTTTTTTAATTTATCTGAAGAAATTTTCTTTTATTAATATTAGTCATGTTAATCATTTAATACATGTATAGATTAGACCGATGGTTTTCCAATTTGAATGGTTTTTACACTAGTAAATTTGGGGCCCTTTATAGCTTGTTTCACATGTCAATGTGACTGAGTGTTTTGGAAATAAAGCATATTGTATTGTATTGTATTGTATTGTTCGGTGTGAGCCAAGGCTCCATGTTGAAGGCCGTACATTGACCTATAATGGTTTACTTTTTTAAATTGTTATTTGGATGGAGAGTTGTCTCATTGGCACTTGTACCACATCTTCCTATATCTATATTTAGTTTTTTTGTGATATTATGGACAACTTCCCCTGCATTTATATGAAATCAAATTGTGTTCCTTGTATTTCTTAAACTAATAAAAAAAATGTACCATTAAAAACGAATAACATTAACGGTACATTTATTTGTTTATAAACTTTTTATTACTGTTTCTATTTACTTAATAACTTTAATATTACAATTTATTGAATAATTTCAAAGTGATGTGAATTCAGGGAAAACAAAAAAAAAAACATAAAAGATAAGCCTAACCATTACAAATGATGTGGTTTATGCCATAGATATTGGCTAAAAAGACAATTTGTTTAACCCTCCCCCTTTTATTTAAATCTAGGATTTTTCTTAGTTTTCTATCAATTTCAATAAACTACAAGAAACTACAACATCAGAATTATGTCATCCTTTTTTTTTAAGTGTGTGATATTTGCTACTACCCAAAACAATTAGCATATTATATACTATGAATTACAATAAAAACTGAATCCATTTTAAATATGAACATAAACTATGATATAATTACTGTAATAGTTTTCTTTTTTTTATTTCAACTTCTGATTTTCATCTTACACATGATCAAACTTTATTGCTATATTTGATATCAATATTCACTAGAATTCATTTATACACATTTATAACTGTACTTCAAAATAAATGCTGAAAATAATATATTAAGTAATGTGATATGTATGTGACCAGTTATTTAGGGGATTAAGATAAACAAACCCAGCATGGTACTGGTCTGGGGGTAATTGGCATCAGCATTATAAGAGTAGCTGGAAATTCCGGCTTATGTCTTAGAGTGAGTATAAAATCTGTGTTTTAAACCAGAGACATATGTGCATACATGTGTCTCTATTTTATAAACGAATATGAATAAATGTTAAGTGCAAAGAATGTTAGTATCATTATATATATGTATATACAATTTAGATATGGGATATGTCTTTATAATACAATTCTCCTTTTGCCATTTTTTTGTGATTTTCATTTCGAAATTTTATCAACCAAACGTGTTAACAATATTTGTATTAAACTGAACATTGTTGTTTTTCTGAACCCCTTATTTTCAAAGATTTTCGTTGCATACAGTAAGTTATAAGGTTTATTTTCTCTGTTTAAATTACCATGTACATGTATGAGGCTATGATTGGGTCACCTTTCATAAGGATATTTATGGGATTTTCAAAAAAGAGAATAATGGGACCAAATACTGTAATTACCATACTAAAGAAATGAAGAAATATAAAGAATAGATTGATTTATTAATTGTTGGTTGCTTAACGTCCAGTGGCAAATACTTCATGCATGTAGGACAAATATGAAAGACACAAATTGACAAACGAAAAAAAGAAATAGAGTGATATGGTAAAAAAATAAAAGATATATAACTATAGGAATGATAACCTGACACACTATTAATTACCGCCCAGAATCGCATATGTATATATCTATTATATATAAATGAGTATACATGTCTAATTAAATGTTTATTTTTGTCTCACTGTGCCAGCTTCCCACCCTAAACCTAAATCTTCTCATTTGTTTCTCAGGTCGGAGACGTATATATATGTTCTGTTTGGACAGTCAAGTTTTTTATTAAACTGTGTTATAAAATCTTTTCTGATTTAGTTTTAATTGTTACATGGTTTTGATCTCATAATCTTGAGGTCTGGCATGAAGTGTTTTCCTTGGCAATTCTTTAGATATCACATCATTATGATTAAACATAATGAGTAATGACAAATTTCATAAATAGTTTGTGTCCATTAGCAATCCTGTTTCACTTAAGGTGGTACCTAACACTACAGGGAGATAACTCTGTAAAGTCAGCGTGACGTTTTAATTACGTCGTGTTGAAAAGGGAATAATAAGCTTCTCAATGATCAAAATTGGTGTTTGTCAAACTACTATATAACCAGTGTAATTTTTCTGTCAAAACGGTTGGTTCAAAATTTTTGAAATTTTTATATTTTTGTTAAAGGGTCAAAGTAAATACTTTGTCAAAATTTTATGAAAATTAAACGAGCCAAATTTATTTTAGCGAAAGTGTTGGGTACCACCTTAAATGAAAAAAAAAAATTGAAATTCTAAGATTTAAACCTTCTGAAGGAAACACCAGAATTATTTATTTACAGAAAGAGTTTGACTTTCGATATTTTTATAATAAATTTTAATAAATAACCAGAACTCAAACCTGTGTAATAGATGTACTGCTTGTTGTTAAGACCATTAAATCTTTATTATGTTATATAAATACAAAGATAACTTGTATGAGTGTTATTGAGTACATTGTTGTCTATAACAAATGTATATTACAGATATGTGTAATATAAAGTCCCCTTCTCTCAATAATATATTACAGATATGTGTAATATAAAGTCCCCTTCTCTCAGTAATATTACAGATATGTGTAATATAAAGACTGTCCCCTTCTCTCAAAAATATTACAGATATGTGTAATATAAAGTCCCCTTCTCTCAGTAATATTACAGATATGTGTAATATAAAGTCCCCGCATCTCAATAGTATTACAGAAATCTGTAATATAAAGTCCCCTCATCTCAATAGTATTACAGAAATCTGTAATATTAAATCATTGTAGATCAGTAATATTAATACAGCAATGGGTAATACAGTAGCAGTTCCAAAAAAAACGTTACAAGGGGACAAGTCAAGTCATGCTTCAACTATTTCTTATATATATTCAACCAAATTTTTGACCAAAAATGAGGGGTCTGAGGCTCCCTGAATCTGCATATGATGCTTATGAAAACAAAACTTGAGTTTATATTTACACTTTGTATAAAAGAAATTGTTGATTACAGACATTTCAAATAGACAGCAAAAAGAGTATTTTCATTTGTATCAAAAGGACGTACACATTGAAACAATATACTATAATGGCAAGATGAAGGGTTATAACCCTTTTTACTAGGTTTGACTATTTGGGATATTCACTGACTCAATTGTTTTATTATACCAACAAGCAAATTACAATAAAAAGTAATATATTGTATCATATAAAAAAAGAAGATGTAGCATGATTGCCAATGAGACAACTATCCACAACAGACCAAAATGACACTATAGGTCGCCATACGTACAGCCTTCAACAATGAGCAAAGCCCATACTGCATAGACAGCTATAAAGAGCTCCGATAAGACAATGTAAAACAATTCAAACGAGAAAACTAACGGCCTTATTTATGTAAAAAAAATGAACAAAAAAACAATATGCAACACATAAACAAATGACAATCACTGAATTACAGGCTCCAGGAGTGACTTGGGACAGGTTGTCAAAACATTTACGTTAGAAAACTGTTTTGTGTCTATGAACATTTGGCATATACACAACAAAGCAACTATTTCTGTAATAAATGAATGGCCCTGAAAAGGTTCATTTTAAAGAGATATCATCACACTAGATGAGTTTTCGAGTCTTGTTTGATCTTTTACTTTGGCATTTGATGTACTTTTAACCTAGCCGTTTTCATATTAGCCAATCAAATAATCATTTTATAATGAAAGGTATTATAATACTAAATAAATCTTAGAATCATAAGCAATGAGTTGCCTAATGCACATACTCACTGTCCGGTTGTACTAGTTATAATTACATTAAAAAAAATATTCTTATATATATATATATATATATAAAAAAAAAAAGAAGATGTGGTATGATTGCCAATGAGACACTTACTCTTCACAAGAGACAGAAGGACACAGAAATTAGAAAATATAAATCCCAGTACATGCTTCAACATGAGCAAATCCAGCTTGTCAGGTATATATATATATAATATATATATGACACTATAATAAATTATTTGTATTCTGATATATGGACTTTCAATTTAAACAGAAATAAAGAAAAAAAACACTATCTGGCCTGCATAGAAAATATTTCTGAATAGTTTAATATTTATTGAAATCTTTAATAACAGTAACTGAAAATCATCTAAAGTCGAGGGACAAGGACACTTATATCATATAATCTTTGTATTCAGTGGTTAGGATGGGCCACTGAAATAGTTCTCTATATCTGCTTTATTAGAAATGTTATGTTGAGAAATTTATACTTTACAGTACATATATACAGATGGAAGAATGCCATCACATTTGAGGGAATCCCAATTTTCACAACTCATTAGCTTCACAGTTTGAAGTCCTTGTATATACTACTCTTCCCAATAAACTGACCACAGATGTTACACATAGATTATCTGATAAGAAAGTCAAATTCTGGCATTTTCTGTCTTTACTTGAAACATAAATACATCTTCTACCTGCATGACTTGTAACAATATCTATATATTGTATATACAGAGTCTGATGGTTTGATGGTTTCCAGATAATAACTTTAGTATAGTAAATAGAAATCAATAAAATTTTAATGCAAGGTTTATAACCTCTTTAAGCAAGGAGGTTATAATATAACCTTCTTGCTCTTAAGGAAAGTTGGGATTAATTTTGGTGGTTTTGGTCCTAACAGTTTAGGAACAATGGGCCCAAAAGGGGTCAAAATAAGCATTTTTCTAGTTTCGAGACAATAACTTGTGCCTAAGTGTATGGATCTTTCTGAAATTGTACCACAAGGTTCTATTCATAAAAGAAAGGTTGGGATTGATTTTGGGGTTATGACCAAAACTGTTTGGGAATTAGGGACCAAACAGAGGCCAAGACCAATACTTTTCCAATACTTTGTATAAATTGCTTATTTCTTGACCAATTTCAATGAGGTTTTATTCTTGAATTCTTGGGGTTCTTAAATATGCTGAATCTAACCATGTATTAAGTTTTTGGAATTTGTTTCCTTTTTTTAAATTTGTCCACATGAGGTCAAAAGGGTCCAAAATTAAACTTTGATAATTTCATCAAAAATTGAAATATTGAAGTTCATTGATATGCCAGACCCAACCGTGTATTTAGATTTTTGATTTTGGGTCCCATTTTCAAATTGGTCAACATAATGGTCCAAAGGGTCGGTCCAAAATAAATTTACTTTGATTTTAACAAAATTTCAATTCTTGGGATTCATTGGTATGCTGAATCTAATCATGTATTTGGATTTTTGATTATGGGCCTAGTTTTCCAGTTGGTCCGAGTTGGATTCCAAAATAAAGACCAGATCTGGATTTTAACAGTCTTAAAATACACACACTTTGGTTGATCAATGCATTTGAATGGGTACATATAGTTGGACGCCCTCCCCTTTGTCCTGGGTTGGGAACCCCCTTTTTAAAATGGCTGGATGCCCCTGAATTACATTGACATGTTTTATTAAAACATAAAATTTAAATTATAAATTATCATAGCATTTCTAAATTATATGCAGAAATCAGCTTATTTTTATCAATATTCAAAGAAGAAAAGAAATTTATATTTTCTAATTAAGTTATGGATTAAAACATTGCAAAAATGTTATGAAAATAGAAACCGCCTTGTCTGTAAAAGAGATTATAGATTACATAATGTATTTAGTGGATGTGAGAACCACTATACCTACTGATTTATTACTTGTATAAACAATCAATTATGGATAGCAGGAAAAATCCTGGCTGTAAATTTAGATTAAATATGTCTAAAGGTCAGGGTTTTTTAATTTGCATCATTTTATCATCAGAGGATGTCAGGATGTGGTTAAAACCAAAGTTGTAAATTAATCCTCACATTAGATATTTGACTGAGCTATCAACAGTTGATGCCATGAATCTCATAGTTTGACAATAAATGCACTGATTAACTTTAACAACTTTTTGAAAAAGGAATTTCCAATGTGTCAGCAACTTTTAAGTGGGAATGACAAATTAATTTCTATCTTTTTGACTGCAAAAAAGAAGAACACATTTGTACATGATGCATTTCTATGTCAAGTAAAAATTGTCCACACTTGTTTCAGAAACAGTTAAGGAGGTTCACTACTGACAATTTCAAAATAACAAGCTTTTCGTAACATTAATATACATTTATTGGAGATTAATAACTAATGGAACCAAAAGAACATAAAAAAAAATATATTTAGGTCAATGTGTTTGTTTTCCAGATATGAGCTAGGGAAATTTTGGGGGAATGTGTAAATAGCAAAACCAGAAACCAAGAAACCAGAAATCAGAAACCAGAAACAAGAAACAAGAAACAAAAAATATAAAAAATATGTAATGTTGAATATTATTTTTTTAATAACTAAATATAATTGACATAATATAATTACACATTTATATTAAACTGATAAGGACTGTTCTTTATGCATCTGCTGTAGCTGAAAACCTTATCAGATGAAACAAAACTTATATACAAAAAAGTGTCAGTTCAGTGTTGGACTGCATACTTAACTTGTTACATTGAAAGGATGACATTGATTATAGATGTTTTAATATTGTTTTATATTCTGGCTGTAAACATATCTTTCAAGTGGCATTTTGAGTACAAATTGTGTCATGTTATTTAATCATTTAGATAAATAGTGATTAGAATACCACAAGTGAAATTGGAAAAAAAAATCAGTTACAGTTACACTGTTCATAGTTTCTATGTAAAAATTAGTAAAAAAAAAATAAACAGCTGCGCCATGAGAGCATGATACGCCCGTCACATTTTCTAAAAATAAGGTTCAATAACTTCTAAATGTCATATCAGAAATTTATGAATAATTAAAGGGAGGTTATCTTAATAGATATTAACCAGGCACCAAAGTTTAATGAAAACTGCTCAAAGCAATAAAGGTATTATCTGAAAACTAGAAAATCACCCCTTTTGATGAATAAAATCCCATAACTAGGAAATATAAAATTTAAAATCTATAAAAATTGAAAGGGAGCTTACGTCAATAGATATAAACAATTCACCAAAGTTTCATGAGAACTGCTGATGGCATTTTTGAGTTATTGTCCGAAAACTGGAAAATCCCCCTTTTTTTAATGAATAAAACCCCATAACTCGGAAACATAAATCTGAAATTTATTAAAATCGAAAGGGAGCTTCACCAAAGTTTCTTGCAAATTGGTAAAAGCATTTTTGAGTTAATGTCCGACATGTTGACGACAGACAGACGGACAACGGTATACCATTATACGTCCTGTAAACGTGCGTATAAAAATGACACAATTTTCAACTGTGTATAAAATGACTATAATTCAAGCATATATACATATTCACAAAAATGAAAAAAAAATAGTGAAGAGATGATTCAAATGTCAATGTGACCATTAGGGTTGAGCGAAAAATCAACAGAAATAAGGGTATTTTATCCTAATTTACAAAACACTTAGTTAAACATGATTTGTACAATGTGAAGAGTTTACAAATAACCATATAGATCAGAATTAAAACGCTGTACCAAGTTATGTTTGTGGTCTAACACTGAACTGACACTGTATAATTGTTTTACATCAGCAGCCCTTTACTATAAAGTAAACACACGATTAAAACATCTATAAACAATATGTCAACCTTTCAACACAATTAAAAATCCAACACTGAACTGACACTTTTTTGTATATAGTTAAGTTTTATTACAATTGATAAGGTTTTCAGCTACAGCAGGTGCATAAAGATCAGAGTCCTTATCAGTTATACATGTGTATTTATATCAGGTCAATTATAATTAGTTATTAGAAACATATTCAATATTAGATAATTTTTAATTTCTTGTTTCTTGTTTCTTGTTTCTGATTTCTGGTTTCTTAGTTTCTGGTTTTGCTATTTACACATTCCCGAAATTTTGGTGGGAAAATGTTTTCTCTTGATTTTTTTATAGCTCTATCATAGACAAAGTAAAGTTCTCAAAAACTAATACAATACAATACAATACAGTATTTTTATTTTCCAAATTAAAGGGCATATTACAGAGTGATTAAAGAAACATAAAATAATAGAAAATAACAACTTTTTTAGATGGCTTTATGATTACACATGTTAAAGATTTTTAAAGAGAAAAATGGGGGTCGATGGGCAAAATTTTGTAAGGCAGTCATATGAATAAAACCAGAGGATTTTGAAAATCTGACAAGAATTCCAGAACATTCTTAAGATCGGAATCCAATTTCCTAACCAAAAAGCCTGAACTTAGAACCACCTTAACATAAAATATTAATTCTAAGCACACTGTGAGTGTATTGAATGTTTTAAGAAAACAATTATCACAAGTACAGGACAGAGAAAGATAATATTATACTTCATTCTTTCTTTTCAATCAAAACAACATTTATGTTTCCAGTGAAGCAGTGCTTGCCAGACACCTGAAGATTCTTGAAACATCCTGCAGAATATGTGGTAGTAAAAAATTGCACAAATCATCAAGAAAAAAAGACGAGTTTGTTACTGAGTTTAAAGAAATGTTTAATATTGATATCATCTTAGATGTACCAGAAATTCACCCAAATGCCTTGTGCAGAACTCACGAACAGTTATTATTGAAATACAGAGAACAAAAAAAACACCAAAATATGCACACTTTTAAGACCAGCATCCAAGTAGTAGATTTCAACCCACATACTGACTGTTGTAAAATATGCAATGTTACCCGAGGAAGAAAAAGGAAAAGGACAGGAGTAAACAACCCTCGTATTATACCTGTAGTATCCTTGAATCAGCCTCAATGCGAAATAGAAACCACTGATTTAGATGAACAATATAATGCTTCACCAAGTGATGTCAATGACTATTCTGATTATCTAGTTGAAGAAACATCCGAACCTTCACCTGCTGAAAGGAATTTTGAATTTGAAACCAATTTGTATGACAAAAAGGAGCAAGAGAGTCATGTCAAAGATAAATGTATTGTTGATGATTTATTGACCAATATTGAAAATTTAACAGAAACAAGTAGAAAGTACTTCCTTAGTGAGCTCATTTGTAAACTGTCAAATGAGGAAGTATCTGAACTTGCATTTATTATTGGGAGACAGCAGCAGCAAATTTTTACAGATGATATAGAAAACATTTCACAGCAATATACAAGCCATTCATTCTTGACAGAGTTAAAAGCTGAAAAATGGCTGTCAGAACGAAACAGTGCTTTGATTCAGTTCATTTCTGGAATCACAAAATTTTCAATATCAGATGCAGCTGAAAATATGAAAATAGCTGTTTGTCGAATAGTTGAGCAAGTTTATGCATTACGTTACCAGAAACTTGTTGCACCAATATCATTTCTTCTCTCACTTAATATATATTCTAAAACAAGTAGCAGAGCTGTCGTTGACTTAGTCAGTAAAACAAGCCCAAGCGGAACTTACAATACACTGCAGAAGTGGATTTCAAAATCTGGAACATCTGCTCCACCATGTCCACCAGGTACAGTTATGGCTGCCTTTGATAATGAGCAAGTTGTTGCATATAAACGGGGTATAGCTCCTAATCAAAAGTCCAAGTGCTCAATTATTACCACTGTGCTGTATGCATCTATGTCATCAAAGAATACTATTCCCATGTTCATTCAAGAAATAGATATATTAAAGCCTAATAACTGGTTCACTCTGAATTTTTTTGAAGAACGTCTTAAAATCATCAGGGCAAAACAGCATGAAGATGGAAATCAATTGGAGGAACATATTATGAGGGACAAAGAGACATTTGTACAAGGTATCACTGAAATAAGGGAACAGACATGCGATGAATATGAACAGCTAGAAAAGCTGCATTTTGAACAACTGCACCATTTCATTCAGAATGCCATTGATGCTGTTAGATATGAGCATAAAATGAATGAGGAAGAGGATTCTTACCTTGATGAAATTGACAAAAGAACACATGAAGCAGAGAGAAGGAAAGATATTTTAGTTTGTACGTTATGCAATGCAGAGAATGGCAAGAACAAGATAGTATGTGATAATTGTAAGAGGAGAGAAGGACTTAAAGAAGCAAGAATCAAGAAGAAAGATACCGACACATCTGGAACCAACAAAAAATCAATGTCAAAAACTGAAGAAATAAAGATCAGCAAAACAGATGATAACCAAGATTCTAAATATATACGATACCAACATGTTCCATCCAATCATAAGGGGCCAACATCTACAACTTTAGGCATGCCAGCATTTGTCAACCCTAACAGCAATGAAACTGTGTCTTTAGTTCTAAGGCATATTGGAATCAATATGGGAATTAAGAGATATGGGGGTAAAGAACGTAGTTGGGCCTTTGTCTGTTGTGATGGTAGACCACACAGTCTTTACCAAAAAATTCTAGAAGAATCTGTCATGTGTAACCATTGTAACCAGACTTTTTCAACAAGGAACACCTATAAAGAGCACCACAGATTAAAACATCAACCTTTACGTCCTTTTTGTTCTAGGGAATTCGACTGGCTATACATGCGTATTGGAGGTGGTCACTTTGAAATGAATGCTATGAAAGCATTCTTTGAACTAAACTGGACACCCTTTTTAGAAAAATTATGTGAGCTTATGGGGTTTAAAACAGAAAATGCAAAACATTTTGCAAAAACTTGCAAAGATCATCATGTAGCTTGGCAACTTCTTCTCACTTTCCACACTTCCTCTCTGAAGGAGATGGTGATACCATTCATCAGAAGCTTGAAAGAAACTAACTTAGAAGCCACTGTTGAAAATTATTTCCGCTTTTATAAAGAATTTTTGGCACACAACTCTAACCATGCATTCCTCCATTTGCAAATATGCAGATTTTCCCAAGCTATTATTAATTTCAGAATGGGTATGAGACGTAACAATGCTGAACTTGTAAAAAGCGCAAAATATCATCTGAAAGAATTATTCTATGGACGCTTTCATCCCCACTATCAAAACATTGAACTTTTTGACTGTATTCAGTACAAATTCATGCCTGATGAAGTAAAAAAAGTTTGGGATGATACCATTTCTTTCACAGTGAGTGGAGATCCATCAAAAGGGCAGGACCTTGATTTTGTTTTGGAGGAAAAGAACAAAGCAATAAAACAATATCTACCCAGTGGAACTGTGCCATCAGACGAAACCTGGAAATCAATTTGCTGTAACATCACTTTCTTTGAGTCTTTGCAAGATAAATTAACAGACCTCCTCGGTTTATCAAAACAGTCAGAATATGGAACAAAAATAATTGATATTAACAATGCCATCACCTCCTACCGCCCAGTTTTAAGGCAACATCTATCTACAATGAATGACGAACACACTTCTGTTTGTGGAAAGAAACTCCATTCAGAACTAAACACCTTTCTGGAACAGTCAACACAGAGAAGGCAAGAAAAGATAAATTCTTGTATTCTTGGTATCCCAACAGATAAACCAACAGGTGGACCGGTCTTCATCACACCAGACGAGGAAAAAAAATATGAGAAAAAAATGACAAAGGCTGAATTAAGAGACTCAATTAAAACAATGATCGGAAAGCTTTTTCGTAATGTTGAACTTCAGACTCATTATTCTACAGTTTTAGACAGCCTGAATGATACTACACAGACAAATAAGGATACCTATCTCAATCTTTACTTTGAATTACAGGATGTAACTGACAATATTCAAACTGAACTTGATAGCTTTGAAAATGAATGATATAAATTTTGAATCAGATAATACACATTACTATTAATTTGCATATTTATTAAGATTAAGGTCTTTTGCTGGGCATATTGTTTTTTTTTCTTCAGATTTTCTGAATCTTCTGGTTTTTAATCATTCGAGATTAAAACATAAATTATGTTTCCACTATTAGCATCCAGTTTTCTATTGCGTGCAGAATAATTAGTCATTTGTTTTAATCTTTAAAAGAAATGTTGTTATTTCTTTTAATAAAATTTCTTTATTGATAAAATTTAAAAATTCCAAGAGGGAACGCTTTTCCGACCATATTGTAATGGGTTATAGTCCTTAGAAATAAGCTCATAGTTCTGTAGTTTTGTTTCATTCTATATAATCCTTTAATACCGGTAATCTACTTTCAATAATAATTTATTAGCTATATAAGTATAATTTAGGCTTGTTTTTTTTGTATTTCAGAGTGGCTTCATATATCCTTAATTAAAAATTCATATTTTGACATATTTGAGAGCATCTAAACTTTATCATTGAAATTTTCTAGTTAATCTACTTATTTTTTAGTAAATAATATTTGTTAAAGAACATATGCCTCTAAAACAGTTTATACCTAATTATAAATAAAAGTATTGATTTATGAATTTTATATTTTTGTCTTTGTTTTATTCTCTCAGATGTAATTTTATTTATTTTTTTACAAACATTTGAAATTTAGTAAGAATAATCAGGCATCCAAAACTAGCAAATCTAATTGGGACAAACACATAGATGAATCAACAAAAGAGCCAAGCACATGTTTAAAGAATTGTAATGATACTTAATGTAAACAAACTTCTAAATGCTAATTAGTAGCAAATGTCAAAATAATAGGATCAAAAGCATCCATACCCTTAAATAAGCTACTTTCAAGATTAACTTCTTATCTTAAACTACTACTACACACTCATTGACATAAAATTACTGATAAATTTGTCAGCCTCTAATTAAGTCGTCACATATTACATGAATAATATTTCAGAATTTCAATTAGATTGTTGCAAATATATATGATTAATTCAAATTCCATCTGAATAAAACAAATTAATTTCAGATACAGTTTTGTCATCTTTTAACACCCCCTTTTTTATTCTTTTATATGAACTGATCATGTTTCATTGTATGATGTGGTATCTAGCAGCATTAGTGTTTCAATAGAACAATGAGTCAATATAGGAGTCTGTTACTTTTTCTAATCTGTCAGTGTGTCAATATGGTAATGTGTTGATGTATGAATCTGTTTAAGTGTTGATTTGTCAGTGTATCGATATGACAATGTGTTGATGTATGAATCTGTTTAAGTGTTGATTTGTCAGTGTATCGATATGACAATGTGTTGATGTATGAATATGTTTATGTGTTGATTTGTCAGTGTATCGATATGACAATTGGTGAGTCTGTTGTGTGTTGATCTGTCAGTTCGTCATATGTCAATGTGCTGATGTATGAATCTGTAAAAGTGTTAATCTGTCAGTGTGTCAATATAGCAATGTGCAGACCTCGACAATAACGCTTGTCCGATTGTCCGGTACCAGAGGGAAAAAAGGTCGGACAAGTAAAAGCTGTATCAAGCTTGTCCGTTGGGACAAGTACAATTATTCTGCAGAAAATAAACTTCATCCAACTTTAATGAACAAAGTTTAATTATAAACAACAAACAAACAAAACAAATATTAATTTGACATGTTTCTGTCACGTAGTTTCTGTATTCTGTCTATTCAAATGCAAAACCTTTTTCTTCGACTTGCAATCGATAATTTTTAACTGGTTCTTTGTCAGGTACTTTTTAACAGGTCAAAAGTATACTATTCTTGGAAACCAGTCTTACTGATCCGAATCAATGCTGCGCTTTATAGATAAGGTAACTTTATAGTACAGTTCGTCACCTGGACAGGTTTAGCTCGAAGTTTAAGACAGTTTGGCACCGTAGGACACATATTTAGTAGACATGATTGATAGACAGTTTGGCAAGACAGGAGACAATTTGGGACCAAGACAAATCAGTATCTCATTTTCTTACCTTATTATGTTCTTTTTTAATAAATACCATATGAGTTTTCTCATTGGCAATCAGACCTCATCTTCTTTTTATTGATTGCATTTGAATAAAACATTTTTCAACTAAAAAAACCAGGATACAAACCCAATGAGCAATGATGAGTGTACAGGCCTATCAGATGGTGCCTAATGTTTAGATTCTGATGAGACTGGCATTGGTGAAAACTAGAACCTAAGTCCTGTGACATGACTAGATTCAGTTGTACTTGACTCATATTTTTGAAAAGTATTTCAAAAGAAATTCATCAAATTCGATTCTATTATTTAAATTCGTTTTGTTCCTTTAATCAACTTAAAATTTAAAAAGGTTATTTTGGGTTAAAAAAATTTGGACAAGTAACAATTTCATTCGGACAAGTAAGTTTTGGTATGTACTTGTCCTACTGGACAAGTTGAAAAAAAGTTATTGTAGAGGCCTGATGTGTCGATGCATATATGAGTCTGTTATTGTGTTGATCTGTCTAAGTGTGGATACCTCAAAGTGTCAGTATATGAGTCTGTTACGATAAGTGTTGATCTGTCAATGTGTCAATATGTCAATGTGTAGATCTCTCAAGGCGTTGATGTGTAAAAAGCTTTCGAACTGTCAATGTATAAATATGTCAATGTGTTAATTTGTCAACTGGTCAATGTGTCCATGTCTTTGTGTCAATGTTTGAATTTGATCCTTTTTTGATACCTCAATTTTGAGATGATGATCTGTCAATGTTTTAATATGTCAATTAATTAATATGTCAATTTTTAATAGGTCAACTGGTCAATGTGTCTATCTGTCTATCTGTCAATGTATCAATATGCCAAACAACTACTTATTCTGTATAATCCAGTTGAGCTGATGGCTGGTTTTAAAGTTTAGGGGCCAGCTGAAGCAGCCTCTAGGTGTGGGATTTTCTCACTGTGTTAGAGACCAATGGGAAGCCTTGGGCTGTTTTATGCTTTTTGATCTGGTTGAAGTTCCTTTGAAGCATTCCCCGTTTCCATTCGTAATTTTTATCAAATATTCAATTGCTTGAGTTATATATATTAACTAAGTTTCAAGTTGATATGATCACAAACTACATGTTTATTTCAAATAACTGGGAGAGACGCACAAACAAGAAAACAGCATGACCCTCTACTATTGTAGGCAGAACATAAAACATCAATGTACTTGTCTTAAGCAGATCAGCTTTATCCCACTGTGGCAATACTCTCAGAAAAATATGGATGTACTTGGGACAACAAATATCCGTTTATTAGAAACGAGCGATTATAAATCATTTCAGTCGGTATCTGAATAATTTACATTAGATAATTACCTTCAACTACTGGTGCTGCAGGTTCCTGTAAATGGGTGTCAGGAGTTACTTCTGGGGATGTCTTTGACATGACAGTCTACAAAAGAAAAATATGCTATAAACTATCATGCCCCATGTGAAAAGTTGTTTAATAGTTTAATACCCCTACAGAAAAAAAAAGTTGAGGGCTAGTTGAGGGCTATGTGGAGGACAGTTGAGGGCTAGCTGTTTTAAGCAAAATAGTTGAGGGCTAGGTGTTGAGCAGCTTTCTTTGGTTACATCTTCTGACATCAGACTCGAACTTCTCTTGAACTGAATTTTAATGCGTATTGTTATGCGTTTACCTTTCTGCATTGGCTAGAGGTATAGGGGGAGGGTTGAGATCTCACAAACATGTTTAACCCCGCCGCATTTTTGCGCCTGTCCCGAGTCAGGAGCCTCTGGCCTTTGTTAGTCTTGTATTATTTTAACTTTTAGTTTCTTATGTACAATTTGGAGTTGAGTATGGTGTTCATTATCACTGAACTAGTATATATTTGGTTTTCATATAGTTGAGCAAAAGTTGAGCATTTAGACTTTGATTGTTTTTGTAGTTGAAGAAAAGTTGAGCAATTGATCTTTGGTTTAACTTTTCATGTAGTTGAGCAAAAGTTGAGCAATTAAAAATATGAGCTGGTGATATAAATGTTATGTGCCCCATCTGTTTTCAATTTATCTCTGTGTACATGTGTTAAGTACAAGAAGACAGGAAATTTTATTTTAAAAGTACACAGAGTTTGAGGCAAAATTAAGGGAAGCACATGTTTTTATACATTTTTCTACAGGTATTTACTTAACTATAACTCATAACATAAAAATAAAAAAACAAACAGTATTTTTTTATTATAAGATATATCAAATATTCAAGATTTTGGTAATTAATAGTTATTATTAGGGGCAAGTGTTAAAGGGATCACACTGTCACAATACCCTAAAAAACCTCAAACAAAGTTAAAATTTGAACTCGGCTTGAGCATACACATGGCAAGCAAAGATGTCTTCTAGCTATCATAAATAAAATAAGAATTTTACAATGGATGTTTACTAATAACTGTATAGACATTGAATAGTGCAGTGTATTCTTCTGGTGGCCTGACTTTTGGATTAAGGAAGATTGATGTTTTAACAAATATTTATGGAAACATCTTTTGGTAAGTACATTGCATTAGAATTTCCACCATTTTAAATAAGTGTGTATGCACATTTAGTTCAAAATAGTGATATTTAAAGTGTCTTCTTAACTTTTTACAGTGAAGAAAAATTTAGACAACATATTTATGCATTAGTTTATATATTATCAAGTGTGTAAGACAGGAGACATATTTATTGTATTATTGAGAGAATTTGTTTTATAAAGTTTTACTAATATCCTAATAATAATATTCTAATACATGTATAATGAATATGGTATAAAACTATAGACATCTGGGATAAGACTGCCAATAAGACATCTATCCACAAATGACAGATATATATATATATCTTTTTTTTTCTTGTTGAACATGTTGAACAACTCTTTCTGTTTTGAGAATTTCAATATATATCTAAATACTTCTCCTTGTATAAAAATTAATATGGCTGCAGGATTAACTAGATTGTATTTACTAGATAACTTTTAACTAAAGAGCCTGTGTCGCTCACCTTGGTCTATGTGCATATTCAACAACGGACACTCTCCAACATTGTGGACAAGAATAGAATTCACGACAAAAATCAGTTTAGATGATCTTGTATTGCTTATCATTAAGCCTGTTTAGTTTCTCTCTAACTTCTTTAGTTTTTGCTCAAAACACAAAAGAAGATAAACAAATTCCTCATTTAAGGGCTATCCCTCCTATAAAGAGTCAGTCTACTTAACTATATCGGCAAAATTTGAATTGTTAGTAGATCTTGACTAAGGGCAATAAGGGCAATAACTCCAAAAAGAGTCATCTGACCATTTCCTCCATATTGTCTTCATTGTAGATTTTCTTTTGCTGATCATTTTTGCCTAGCTAATTTTCTATCTGTCTAATATAGTTTTAAGATAGAAGGCAAAAAACGGAAAGATTGGTCAGCAAAGGGCAATAACTCTAATAAGGAGTCTATAGACAATTTTGACCATGTTGACCTACATGTATCTGTAGAACTTGTCTTGTTCATCATCTTCACCGCTGTATCTATTATAGATTTCAAGATAGTAGGCAAAAATAAAAACTAGAGGCTCTAAAGAGCCTGTGTCGCTCACCTTGGTCTATGTGAATATTAAACAAAGGAAGCAGATGGATTCATGACGAAATGATGTTTTGGTGATGGTGGTACATCTTACTTTACTGAACATTCTTGCTGCTTACAATTATCACTATCTATAATGAACTTGGCCCAATAGTTTCTGTTGAAAATGTTACCGTTAGTAAAAATTTACAAATTTTATGAAAATACTTTAAAATTTACTACAAACATGATAAAGGACAATTACCCTTAGGGGGTCAATTGACTATTTTGATCATGTTGACTTATTTGTGAATCTTACTTTGCTGAACATTATTGCTCTTTACAGTTTATCTCTATCTATAATAATATTCAAGATAATAACCGAAAACAGCAAAATTTCCTTAAAATTACCAATCCAGGGGCAGCAACCCAACGACGGGTTCACTGATTCATCTGAAAATGTATGGGCAGATAGATCTTGACCTGAGGAACAAATTTACTCCCTGTCAGATTTGCTCTAAATGCTTTGGTTTTTGAGTTATAAGCCAAAAACTGTGTTTTACCCCTATGTTCTATTTTTAGCCATGGCGGCCATCTTGGTTGGTTTGGCCGGTCACACCACATATTTTTTAAACAAGATACCCCAGAGATGATTGTGGCCAAGTTTGGTGTAATTTGGCCCAGCAGTTTCAGAGGAGAAGATTTTTGTAAAAGATATATAAAATTTAGGAAAAGTGGTTAAAAACTGACTTTAAAGGGCAATAACTCTTAAATGGGTCAACTGATAATTTTAGCCATATAACTTATTTGTAAATCTTACTTTGCTGAACATTATTGCTGTTTACAGTTTATCTCTACCTACAATAATATTCAAGATAATAATCGAAAACAGCAAAATTTCCATAAAATTACCAATTCAGGGGCAGCAACCCAACAACAGGTTCTCTGATTCATCTGAAAATTTCAGGGCAGATAGATCCTGACCTGATAAACATTATCACCCCATGTCAGATTTGCTCTAAATGCTTTGGTTTTTGAGTTATAAGCCAAAAACTGCATTTTACCCCTCTGTTCTATTTTAAGCCATGGTGGCCATCTTGGCTGGTATGGTCGGTCAAGCCACACATTTTTTAAACTAGATACATCAAACATGATTGTGGCCAAGTTTGGATTTATTTGGCCCAGCAGTTTCAGAGGAGAAGATTTTCGTAAAAGATATATAAAATTTACAAAAAATGGTTAAAAATTTACTTTAAAGGGCAATAACTCCTAAAGGGTCAACTGACCATTTTGGTCATGTTGACTTATTTGTGAATCTTACTTTGCTGAACATTATTGCTGTTTACAGTTTATCTCTATCTATAATAATATTCAAGATAATAACCAAAAACAGCAAAATTTTCCCTAAAATTACCAATTCAGGGGCAGCAACCTAACAACGGATTGACCGATTCATCTGAAAATTTTAGAGCAGATAGATCTTGACCTGATAAACAATATCACCTCATGTCAGATTTGCTCTAAATGCTTCGTTTTTTTAGTTATAAGCCAAAAACTGCATTTTACCCCTATGTTCTATTTTTAGCCATGGCGGCCATCCTGGTTGGTTTGGTGGGTCACGCCACACATTTTTTAAACTAGATACACCAGAGATGATTGTGGCCAAGTTTGGTGTAATTTGGCCCAGTAGTTTCAGAGGAGAAGATTTTTTTAAAAGTTAACGACGATGGACGACGACGACGATGACGGATGCCGGACGCCAAGTGATGAGAAAAGTTCACCTAAAAATGGTAAAATTTGTCATTTGAGGGCAATAAATCCTACAAGAAGTCATCTGACGGTTTTGACAAGTATAGACAATTGGCAGAGCTCAACATCCTGATCATTTTAGCTCTTATCAGATTTTCTCTTTATAATGGTTTTCAAAATTATAGACAAAGGGTCTCTTCTACTAACTTGCCTAGTCTGGGGGGCATTCACCCAATATAAGTATATATGGTTTTAAGAAAAGTAACACATAATAATTCTGACAAGAGTGCACCCGCTGAAATGTCTCGCCTGCTTTACTAACCATGATTGGTTTTATGTTGATAGTCCTAAAGATAAAGTTTCACTTCAAGTACCACATAAACTTAAAATTATTAATGATCCATGAAAATGAGGTCAAGGTCATATAAACCAAGTCAGAAAGACATGTACACCTTACAATCATTCCATGCATCAAATAAAGTTGACCTTATTGCTTATAGTATCTAAGAAGCAGACTTAAACAGGAAAACTAAACACTGACCAATGAACCATAAAAATGAGGTCAAGGTCAGATGAACCCTTCCAGACAGACATATACACCTTACAATCATTCCATACACCAAACATAGTTGACCTATTGCTTATGGTATACAAGAAAAATACCAAACCATGAAAACTTAACATTGACCAATGAACCATGAAAATGAGGTCAAGTAATGACACCTGCCAGACAGACATGTAGACATTGCAATCATTCCATACACCAGATATAGTTGACCTATTGCTGATAGTATTAGAAAAACAGATCAAAACACAAAAACTTAACATTGACCAATGAACCATGAAAATGAGGTCAAGGACAAATGACACCTGCCAGTCAGACATGTACACCTTACAATCATTAATCCATACACCAAATATTGTTGACCTATTGCTTATAGTATAAGAAAAACAGACCAAAACACAAAAACTTAACATTGACCAATGAACTGTGAAAATGAGGTCAAGGTCAGATGAAACCTGCCAGACTGATATGTAACCCTTACAATTATTCTATACACCATACATAGCTGACCTACTGCTTATAGTATCCGAGAAACGGACCTAATCACAGCAGGGATGATTCCACTATATAGTTTAGCGGCCCCTTAAATCGGGCAGCGACCCCAAAAAATGTACATGAAAATGAATTCCCAATTCAGGAAATAAAATAAAAATCGATATTTCCGGAAAAGTTTCTGTCACCGATTAAGGCAACTATAATTTTTCATACATTGTTGTCAAAACGTTATTAAATCCGGATAATAATGCTGTTTATGATCCCATTGTATTAACAACGATCTAATTATGTCAACATGTGGCAAACAATTTTAGCAGCCGAATTCAATTGATTAATATGTTATGGGAGTATTCGATCTTGTAAGAGCAGATCGCCCAGCAGGTTGATAAAAATGGGTGTCAAAGCAGACCTCGGCAGAGAGCAAATTCAAATTTTGATATAACATTGATGGATAAAGTTTAATGGGCGCCGATCTTGTAAAAGCAGATCGCCCAGCAGAGCCGGTTATATAATATGATGAAAACTTGTTTTGTAAAAGAAATTATTACCTCAAAAGACAAAAGTTTGAGCGTTTTTTGAAAATAATGTTGATGATAGACCATTCATGAAATACGATGTCATCATTATGGAACTTTTTCAAAAGTTTTGAAGATGATCCAAAGAACACTGGTTCAATGCTTTAAACATCTTATCAATTATATGAACTTTTGTAATTTCTTTTTTGAATTCGACAATTGACCAGTTCAATTTGAAATCCATTTGAATCAAGGTAAATTTATAGAGATGACCTGCTGTTAAAAAAATACCCGATGAATGATTTTTTTCAGAGGTTAATGTTTGCTGAAATATATGTTTTTGTAATAGGCCTAGGTAGCTGAAATATATGTTTTTGTAATAGGCCTAGGTAACTATAGCTAAGATGATATATCACCAAGGAAAAATGAGGTATTTTTCCTTGGCAATATTTTTGAATAATTTTGTATAAATAAATCTATATTTTCTTTATTTCTTTAAAGATGTATTAAAGTGTTAGAATGCCAATATGTCAAAACTAAGTAAAGGCTGAATGCAAATAATTCACATCTCAAAGAAAACATAATTAGACTGTCTTTCTTAATTCTGGATTAGGGATTAAGGTAAACTTGAGGTAAAGCTATTAGCACCTTCAAAATATTACAATAAGACTGTAATTAGCTATTTCCTATTTAAGATAAAATACAATAGAAGTGTTATATTTTAGTTACATAATTTATACTTTAACTATATACAAGGTATTTGATAAAAAAGGTATCTAAGGGACCAAAAGCAATGATAAGTTGAATAGTAAGGATAAGAATAATTACCCTCCCCTTTTTGGGAGTTTAGGTTTTTGATTGGTCAAGTAACTTTGATATAGATAAAATGATTATTGAGATATATGGAGACAGAGATGAGTTTTAGAAAGGGACTTGGATATATTAACTTTATGTAATTTAGAGGATTGGATTAATTTTAGGCTTTGTCACATCATGGTGACTTAGTCCAATATTCGTATACATGTATGACTTGTGTTGTAAATATAAATGCTTATCTATTCGAGAATAATTAATATACAATCATCGAACTTAGTGTTTTATTGACTTCTTGTGCGTTATATAAAGAAAACCAGACAATGCGTTACCTATGCTCTACCATTCACTATACAGAGTTAGTTCCCTACAAAATAATATGATCAAAACTGGTTCGCAGAAGGTCAGCTAGTTCCCCCACTTATTGACATGCGATCCAGTCCGGTCATAGATAGACTAGTGCATCATGTTCAATGATATTCATGTAATAACAGTAGCCCATCTAGAATTATTCAAAATGTTACAACTTACATGAACATCAGTGTACAGGTTAAACTTAATATACATTTTCCGTTTTTACAGGAAAATAATGTTATTTCGTCTTAGATTTTATGCTTAAAAAATTCCCTATTTGATGTTCAAGGGACCCATTTGAAAACACCTGGAATCATCCCTGTCACGTAACTTTAACCTTGATCACTGATCCATGAAATGAGGTGGAGGTTAGGTGAACCCTATCTGACGGACACGTAGACGTTGCAAGGAACCCATATACCAAATGTAGTTATCCTTTTACTCATAAGTGAGAAATTCACAATACAAAAAAAACATATCTTTTTTCAAGCAGTCGCTGAACCATGTAAATGAGGTCAAGGACAATGGACATATGACAGATGGAAACTTCCTAACATAAGGTATCTGCATCCAGGTCTTCTACCTTCTGAAATATAAAGTTTTATACAAATAGTTTACGCATTTACGCCGCCGCTGGATAGTAATACCTATGTCTCACTCTGCGACTTTCGTCACAGGCGAGACAAAAATGGAACATATATCCGGAGTTAAAAGTCAGTAATATGAAAATAGTCTATTTACAACAGATCTCTCAAATTATGTATATTATTTGTACATGTAAGCACTTCTCCCCAACTCTGATTTTTAAAACATGGTTGATATACATATTTTATCAACTTATTTACTGTATAACATATTTCGTTTAGATATGGGGTTCTGTCCCTTCAAATATCTTCCAACTGTTAAAATTTCATTCTAATCAATCAGCTGCAAAGGAAACTGAAGTTACAATCCAGAACTCCTTTTTTCAATTATGTATCAATGACTTTGAAACACCAGACCTTTTTATCCAAGAATCAATGACTTTGAAACACCAGACCTTTTTATCCAAGAATCAATACGCTTTGTAAACCTTCCTTTATGTACATTCTTACAAAAGTCTTTTTATCCAAGAATCAATAAGCTTTGTAAACCTTCCTTTATATACATTCTTACAAAAGTCTTTTTATCCAAGAATCAATACGCTTTGTAAACCTTCCTTTATGTACATTCTTACAGAAGTCTTTGTATCCAAGAATCAATACGCTTTGTAAACCTTCCTTTATGTACATTCTTACAGAAGTCTTTTTATCCAAGAATCAATACGCTTTGTAAACCTTCCTTTATGTACATTCTTACAAAAGTCTTTTTATCCAAGAATCAATACGCTTTGTAAACCTTCCTTTATGTACATTCTTACAAAAGTCTTTTTATCCAAGAATCAATACGCTTTGTAGACCTTCCTTTATGTACATTCTTACAAAAGTCTTTTTATCCAAGAATCAATACGCTTTGTAAACCTTCCTTTATGTACATTCTTACAAAAGTCTTTTTATCCAAGAATCAATACGCTTTGTAAACCTTCCTTTATGTACATTCTTACAAAAGTTTCATTTTAATCTAACAGCCAAGGGTGGTGAAGGTATCTGGAAACCATTAGTTTTGGACAAGGGACAAAAAGACTGAGACAAAACAATAAACATCTGCGCCATGAGCGCATGATACGCCCGATGTCTTGTGTGGAAGTTTTATGCAATAATCATAAATAGTTTCTGAGAATGTTTCAAGCAATAACCATATATTGTTTTTGAGACACGGCGGGACATGTGAAACCCCCAACCTTGTTTTTTTTTACAAAAAACTAAATATCACTAAAATGAAATATTGAATCAAAACCAAAAAGTATACAGATCTTTAGATTGATATAACAAAGAAGTGTGTCAAGTTTTAAGCAATAATCATACATTATTTTTGAGATACGGCGGGACATGTAAAAAAAAACTCCCCTGTTTAACAAAATACTCAATAACTCCAAAATAAAGTTTTGAATCATCACCAAAAAGTATACAGATCTTTAGATTAATATAACAAAGAAGTGTGTAAAGTTTTAAGCAATAATCATTAATTGCTTTTGAGATACGGCATAACATGTAAAAAAACCTCCCCCTTTTTTACAAAATACTCAATAACTCAAAAATGAAATTTTGAATCATCACCAAAATTTATACAGATCTTTCGATTAATATAAGAAAGACATGTCTTAAGTTTTAAACAATAATCATAAATCGTTTTTGAGATATGGTGCGACATGTAAAAAAAAACTCCCCCTTTTTTACAAAATACTCAATAACTCAAAAATAGAATTTTGAATCATCACCAAAAATTATACAGATATTAAGATTAATATTACTAAGAAGTGTTTAAAGTGTTAAGCCATAATCAAGAATCGTTTTTGAAATACGGTGCGACATGTGAAAACCAGATGCTCCGCAGGGCGTAGCTTTATACGACCACAGAGGTTGAACCCTGAACGGTTGGGGCAAGTATGGACACAACATTCAAGCTGGATTCAGCTCTAAATTTGGATTGTGATTGAATAGTTGACACAGCATAGGTTTCTGACACAGAATGAATGTGTTCTAATGAACTTAAAATATTTGTTTTCTTTTAGAGCAATTCACTATGCTGTTGAATATTAATCCTCTCAAAAAAATAATTGAAGAAATTTTCTTTTTATTTATGAAATTTCAAATGCGAACCAGATGCTCCGCAGGGCGTAGCTTTATACGACCGCAGAGGTTGAACCCTGAACGGTTGGGGCAAGTATGGACACAACATTCAAGCTGGATTCAGCTCTAAATTTGGATTGTGATTAAATAGTTGACACAGCATAGGTTTCTGACACAGAATGAATGTGTTCTAATGAACTTAAAATTTTTTGTTTTCTCTTAGAGCAATTCACTATGCTGTTGAATATTAATCCTCTCAAAAAAATGTTTGAAGAAATTTTCTTTTTATTTATGAAATTTCAAATGAGAAAAATTGAACCCAATTTTTTTAATCACATTGCCCTTTCCCTTATTCCAAAACTAATCTCAATTAAAATTTCTAATAGAGTTTGCAACAATAACTACTCATTTAAATACATCATAAAATATTAAGATGTAAAAAAACTGCTTGTTATCACTGAATGGTAAAGATTATTTTAATTTATCAGTTGGTAGTAAAAAGTGAACATACATTGTATATTGTATATAAAAAAGATTTAAGTTGATTCTGGACAAAGAAAGATAACTCCAATTAAAAAAAATTCTTGCTATTGCACAATATTGTGCAATTAGATATTTCTTGCTTACTATTCTGGACAAAGAAAGATAACTTTAATTAAAAAAAAAATGCTATTTCACAATATTGTGCAATTAGATATTTCTTGTTATTGTGCAATACTTTGCAATTGAAAAGACTTGCTATTGCACAATACTTAATATAATAATTTTAGATCCTGATTTGAACCAACTTCAAAACTGGGCCCATTATCAAAAATCTAATAACATGTTTGGATTCAGCATATCAAAGAACTCCAAGATTTCAATTTTTGTTAAAATCAAACTAAGTTTAATTTTGGACCCTTTGGACTTTTATGTAGACCAATTTGAAAACAGGACCAAAAATGAAGAATCTACATACACAGTTAGATTTGGCATATCAAAGAACCCCATTTATTCAATTTTTGATGAAATCAAACAAAGTTTAATTTTTGACCCCGATTTGGACCAACTTGAAAACTGGGCCAATAATCAAAAATCTAAGTACATTTTTAGATCCAGCATATCAAAGAACCCAACCAATTCAGTTTTTGTCAAAATCAAACTAAGTTTAATTTTGGACCCTTTGGACCTTAATGTAGACCAATATGAAAACGGGACCAAAAATTAGAATCTACATACACAGTTAGATTCGGCATATCAAAGAACCCCAATTATTCAATTTTGATGAAATCAAAGAAAGTTTAATTTTGAACCCTGTGGGCCCCTTATTCCTAAACTGTTGGGACCAAAACTCCCAAAATAAATACCAATCTTCCTTTTATGGTCATTAACCTTGTGTTTAAATTTCATAGATTTCTATTTACTTATACTAACGTTATGGTGTGAAAACATAGAAAAATGCTTATTTGGGTCCCTTTTTGGCCCCTAATTCCTAAACTGTTGGACCCTAAACACCAAAAATCAATACCAACCTTCCTTTTGTGGTCATTAACATTGTGTTCAAATTTCATTGATTTCTATTAACTTAAACTTAAGTTATTGTACGAAAACCAAGAAAAATGCTTATTTGGGCCCTTTTTTGGCCCCTCATTCCTAAACTGTTGAAACCAAAACTCCTAAAATCAATCCCAACCTTTCTTTTGTGGTCATAAACCTTGTGTCAAAATTTAATAGATTTCTATTAACATAAACTAAAGTTATAGTACGAAAACCAATAAAATGCTTATTTGGGCCCTTTTTGGCCCCTAATTCCTAAACTGTTGGGACCAAAACTCCAAAAATCAATACCAGCCTTCCTTTTGTGGTCATAAACCTTGTGTTAAAATTTCATAGATTTCTATTCACTTTTACTTAAGTTAGAGTGCAAAAACTAAAAGTATTCGGACGACGACGACGACGACGACGACAACGACGACGGCGACGACGACGCAGCCAATGTGATAGCAATATACGACGAAAATTTTTTCAAATTTCGCGGTCGTATAAAAATTGAACCCAATTTTTTAAACACATCCCCCTTTCCCTTATTCAAAAAATTATCTCAATTAAAATATTCTAATGGAGTTTGCAACAATAACTACTCATTTAAATACATCATAAAATATTAAGATGTAAAAAAACTGCTTGTTATCACTGAATGGTAAAGATTATTTAAATTTATCAGTTGGTAGTAAAAAGTGAATATACATTGTATATTGTATATAACAAAGATTTAAGTTGATTCTGGACAAAGAAAGATAACTCCAATTAAAAAAAATTCTTGCTATTGCACAATAAGATATTTCTTGCTTACTATTCTGGACAAAGAAAGATAACTCTAATTAAAAAAAAATTTGCTATTTTACAATCTTTTGCAATTAGATATTTCTTGCAATTGCACAATACTGTGCAATTGAAAAGACTTGCTATTGCACAATACTTAATATAATAATTTTAGATCCTGATTTAGACCAACTTGAAAACTGGGCCCATAATCAAAAATCTAAGTACATGTTTAGATTCAGCATATCAAAGAGGCCCAAGAATTCAATTTTTGTTAAAATCAAACTTAGTTTAATTTTGGACCCTTTGGACTTTAATGTAGACCAATTTGAAACCAGGACCAAAAATGAAGAATCTACATACACAGATAGATTTGGCATATCAAAGAACCCCAAGATTCAATTTTTGATGAAATCAAACAAAGTTTAGTTTTGGACCCCGATTTGGACCAACTTGAAAACTGGGCCAATAATCAAGAATCTAAGTACATTTTTAGATTCAACATATCAAAGAACCCAACCGATTCATTTTTTGTCAAAATCAAACTAAGTTTAATTTTGGACCCTTTGGACCTTAATGTAGACCAATTTGAAAACGGGACCAAAAGTTGAGAATCTACATATACAGTTAGATTCGGCATATCAAAGACCCCCAATTATTCAATTTTGATGAAATCAAACAAAGTTTAATTTTGGACCCTTTGGGCCCCTTTTTCCCTAAACTGTTGGGACCAAACTCCCAAAATCAATACCAACCTTCCTTTCATGTTCATAAACCTTGTGTTTAAATTTCATAGATTTCTATTTACTTATACTAACGTTATGGTGTGAAAACCAAGAAAAATGCTTTTTTGGGGCCCTTTTTTGCCCCTTATTCCTAAACTGTTGGGTTCTTATCTCCCAAAATCAATACCAACCTTGCTTTTGTGGTCATAAACATTGTGTTTAAATTTCATTGATTTCTATTTACTTAAACTAAAGTATATGCATTTGTATTCAGATATCGCAGATCAAATTTATTAGTTCATTGTGTAATCATACGTTTTTTGATTGAGTTAAGTCTGTCAATTGATATTTTATCGTATGTTTTTATATGTTGTGATGTTATGCTATTGTTTCAGAAAAAGGGAGAAGGTTTGGGCCCATTAAAACGTTTAATCCCGCTGCAAATGTTTGCACCTGTCCTAAGTCAGGAATCTGATGTACAGTAGCTGTCGTTTGTTTATGTAATATATATGTGTTTCTCGTTTCTCGTTTTGTTTATATAGATTAGACCGTTGGTTTTCCCGTTTGAATGGTTTTACACTAGTTATTTTGGGGCCCTTTATAGCTTGTTGTTCGGTGTGAGCCAAGGCTCCGTGTTGAAGCCCGTACTTTAACATATAATGGTTTAGTTTTTGAATTGTTGTTTGGATGGAGAGTTGTCTCATTGGCACTCACACCACATCTTCCTATATCTATTTATTGTGTGAAAACCAAGAAAAATGCTTATTTGGGCCCTTTATTGGCCCCTTATTCCTAAACTGTTGAAACCAAAACTCCCAAAATCAATCCCAACCTTTCTTTTGTGGTCATAAACCTTGTGTCAAAATTTCATAGATTTCTATTAACTTTAACTAAAGTTATGGTGCGAAAACAAAGAAAATACTTATTTGGGCCCTTTTTGGCCCCTAATTCCTAAAATGTTAGGACAAAAACTCCCAAAATCAATACCAACCTTCCTTTTATGGTCATAAACCTTGTGTTAAAATTTCATAGATTTCTATTCAATTTTACTAAAGTTAGAGTCGAAAACTAAAAGTATTCGGACGACGACGACGACAACGCAGACGATGACCCCAACGTATTAGCAATATGCGACGAAAATTTTCTCAAAATTTGCGGTCGTATAAAAACACACCCCTGTTTTAGTTACAAAGTGCCGTAACTCAAAAAGTTTTAATTTAATTCTCACCAAAAAGTATACAGATCATTTGATGATCATAAGAAACAACTATGTTAAGTTTCATGAAATTTGGATAAGTCTTTCTCAAGTTACGGTGCGACATGTTTAGGCCGGACAGACAAACGGACATACAGACGGACGGACAGACACCGGACATTTGTATACCATAAAACGTCCTGTCAAAATTTTGAAGGGCGTATAAAAACTATATATATGCTCCATTTTGCACACCAATGAGCATAAACAAACTTCTGATTTTTTGGATTTCATTTTTTTTGCTGCTCTCAACAACGGAAACTCTTTCAATTTTATACTTAACCAAAGCTGGCCAATAACAGTCAAACCATTTTTACTACATTTAACTGTGTCATGCCATTTTCTGATCTTTCAAATGACCATATCTCTCCTTAGTTGATCTCCCTTTTGCCATCAGCAACATATTTAAATTTGAAAAGAATTGGTAGAACATCCCGTACTTTTACATATTATTGTCAATAACAAGTGTGGAAACAGACTAGCGTGAAAAGTATCCAGCATTCTGAGCAATAGTCAGATAATCTCCCCTTTTTTACAAAATACTCAATAACTCAAAATAAAATTTTGAGTCATCACCAAAAAAGTATACAGATCTTTAGATTAATATAACAAAGAGGTGTGTAAAGTTTTAAGCAATAATCATAAATTGTTTTTGAGATACGGCGCAACATGTAAAAAAAAAACTCCCCCTTTTTTACAAAATACTCAATAACTCAAAAATGAAATTTTGAATCATCACCAAAAAGTATACAGATAATGAGATTAATGTAACTAAGAAGTGTGTAAAGTTTTAAACAATAATCAAGAATCATTTTTGAGATACGGTGCGACATGTGAAAAAGAAGCACACCACTGTTTTAGTTACAAAGTGCGGTAACTCAAAAAGTTTAAATCTTATTTTTACCAAAAAGTATACAGATCATTTGACCATCGTAAGAAACTACTATATTAAGTTTCATGAAATTTAAATAAGGCGTTCTCAAGTTATGGTGCAACATGTTTATGCCTGACAGACGGACAGACACTGGACATTTGTATACCATAATATGTGGCGTATAAAAAATAAGAGACATCCAACAGATGAGAACACAGATTTTAAACATTTTTCTTTCACATTTGCCAACATGTATATTAGGCAACAAGCTTGGAATTGTCAACTTACATTGTTAACTGACAAAAATTACTACAATGACATTGAAAACAATAGGCAACTGTTTAATTGTAATTTCTTTGTACCAAGTCTGTTTTGTCTCTCATAATCTGTAAATATCTTTTAAAGTAAGACAAGACTATTTACCTTAAGGAAGTCTATCACTTCTTTCTTCTTCTCTTCAGAACAATACGGTGATATTTTTACCAGATCATAAGGAGTCTCACCCTGAAACACAATCAAATAATCTTTCATTAATTATACACATATATATCTTTTATTTCAAAAACTGTAAAACATTAAATAATAGGTAACTGTTGAATAAATTTTACCTATACAACATGTACAATGTAAAAAGATAAATAATAGGTAATTGTTGCATTAATGTTACCTGTATAATTCAAAACGATAAATAATAGGTAAATTATTGCACTAATGTTACCTTTATGACATGTATAATGCAATAAAGTAATAGGTAACTGTTGCATCAATTTAATTTATACAATGCAGAATAGTCTTATTTATACTTGACACAAAGAACAGTGAACCTAAACCAACAACAAATATGAAGTAACATTATAAAGAAATCAATGAATAGTATTTGAGATTTTACTGTTAAAGAAATTATTGCAGTATGTAAAATATCACATTAAAACCAAAAGAAATACGAGAAATCAATCTATCTTTATGATAATTCAACAATCTGTCTGGAAACTACACTTAATTTTGTCTGTGTCATTAACTTGTAATAAGTAACAACAGAGTGTAAGGGATTTTACTAACTCTACATATTTGGAACATATCTCATATTACTGGTACAACTGTTATATTAAAATACATTCTGCAAAATACAGCTGGGATTGTTTCTTTACTCACGTGATTTTTGTTTGATTCACATTGACAATGACAGTAATATTATTCTAGTAAGTGCTTTATTTACAACTATGACACATGAGTAAAAAGTTTACATATGTTACTGTGGAGTGTTATTATTCGTGATTTTTGTTCGATTCACATTGACAATGAGAGTATTATTATTCTACTACTAGCTTTTTGACAACCACTATGACACATGAGTAAAAGGCTGACACATGTTACTGCAGAGTATCATTTTTCGTGCTTTGTGTTCTATTCACATGAATAATAATATCATTATTCTATAATGTGCTTCATTGACAACCACTATGACACACAAGTAAAAGGCTAACACATTATGTTACTGTGGTGTGTCACTTTTCTTGTTTGTGCTCTTTTCAATATAATATTAATGACACATGAAGAAAACTGTAATATATGTCATTTTTCTTGTTTGTGCTGTATCGGCATTATAAAAGGCTGAAATATGTGGGCAACACTGTTTTTGTTTTATACTTTTTATATATATTGGCTAATTGATTAATTAGTGAATGCTTGGTATCAAGTGTGTTGGTAAAGTATAAGATTGTAGTTGTGTTGGTAGTGTATGATGTGTTGCTGGAGTAGGATTAGATCATAGCTTTGTTAGTGGTATATAATTGGTGTAAGGTATGTTGGTTGAATGTGATTAGATAGTAGTTATGATGGTAAGGTTTGATTGGATGGTTGATATGCTGGTAGTGTAGAATTTGTGTTAGAAGTGTAATTGAACTATGATTAGATGGTTGATATGCTGGTAGTGTAGAATTTGTGTTAGAAGTGTAATTGAACTATGATTAGATGGTTGATATGCTGGTAGTGTATTTTTGGAGTTAGATGTGTAATTGGAGTATGATTAGATGGTTGATGTGTTGGTAGTGTATGATTGGTGTTAGATGTGTAATTGGATTGATGTAGGGTGTGTTGGTACAGTATGATGAGATGGTAGTTGTGTCAGTAGTGTAGGATTGGTGTAGGGTGTGTTGTTGGAGTATGATGAGATGGTAGTTGTGTCAGTAGTGTAGGATTGGTATTAGGTGTGTTGGTGGAGTATGATGAGATGGTAGTTGTGTCAGTAGCTTATGATTGATGTAGGGTGTGTTGGTGGAGTATGATGAGATGGTAGTTGTGTCAGTAGTTTATGATTGATGTAGGGTGTGTTGGTGGAGTATGATGAGATGTTAGTTGTGTCAGTAGTGTAGGATTGGTGTAGGGTGTGTTGTTGGAGTATGATGAGATGGTAGTTGTGTCAGTAGTGTAGGATTGGTGTAGGGTGTGTTGTTGGAGTATGATGAGATGGTAGTTGTGTCAGTAGCTTATGATTGATGTAGGGTGTGTTGGTGGAGTATGATGAGATGGTAGTTGTGTCAGTAGTTTATGATTGATGTAGGGTGTGTTGTTGGAGTATGATGAGATGGTAGTTGTGTCAGTAATGTAGGATTGGTGTAGGGTGTGTTGGTGGAGTATGATGATATGGTAGTTGTGTCAGTAGTGAAGGATAGGTGTTAGGTGTGTTGGTGGAGTATGATGAGATGGTAGTTGTATCAGTAGTGTAGGATTGGTGTTAGGTGTGTTGGTGGAGTATGATGAGATGGTAGTTGTGTCAGTAGTGCAGGATTGGTGAAGGATTTGCTGGTGGAGTATGATGAGATGGTAGTTGTGTCAGTAGTGTAGGATTGGTGTTAGGTGTGTTGGTGGAGTATGATGAGATGGTAGTTGTGTCAGTAGTGCAGGATTGGTGAAGGATTTGCTGGTGGAGTATGATGAGATGGTAGTTGTATCAGTAGTGTAGGATTGGTGTTAGGTGTGTTGGTGGAGTATGATGAGATGGTAGTTGTGTCAGTAGTGCAGGATTGGTGAAGGATTTGCTGGTGGAGTATGATGAGATGGTTGTTGTGTCAGTAGTGCAGGATTGGTGAAGGATTTGCTGGTGGAGTATGATGAGATGGTAGTTGTGTCAGTAGTGTAGGATTGATGTAGGGTGTGTTGGTGGAATATGATGAGATGGTAGTTGTGTCAGTAGTGTAGGATTGGTGTAGGGTGTGTTGGTAGAGTATGATGAGATGGTAGTTGTGTCAGTAGTTTAGGATTGGTGTAGGGTGTGTTGGTGGAGTATGATGAGATGGTAGTTGTGTCAGTAGTTTAGGATTGATGTAGGGTGTGTTGTTGGAGTATGATGAGATGGTAGTTGTGTCAGTAGTGTAGGATTGGTGTAGGGTGTGTTGGTGGAGTATGATGAGATGGTAGTTGTGTCAGTAGTTTATGATTGATGTAGGGTGTGTTGTTGGAGTATGATGAGATGGTAGTTGTGTCAGTAGTTTAGGATTGGTGTTAGGTGTGTTGGTGGAGTATGATGAGATGGTAGTTGTGTCAGTAGTTTATGATTGATGTAGGGTGTGTTGTTGGAGTATGATGAGATGGTAGTTGTGTCAGTAGTTTAGGATTGGTGTAGGGTGTGTTGTTGGAGTATGATGAGATGGTAGTTGTGTCAGTAGTGTAGGATTGGTGTAGGGTGTGTTGGTGGAGTATGATGAGATGGTAGTTGTGTCAGTAGTTTATGATTGATGTAGGGTGTGTTGTTGGAGTATGATGAGATGGTAGTTGTGTCAGTAGTTTAGGATTGATGTAGGGTGTGTTGGTGGAGTATGATGAGATGGTAGTTGTGTCAGTAGTTTATGATTGATGTAGGGTGTGTTGTTGGAGTATGATGAGATGTTAGTTGTATCAGTAGTGTAGGATTGGTGTAGGGTGTGTTGTTGGAGTATGATGAGATGGTAGTTGTGTCAGTAGTTTAGGATTGGTGTAGGGTGTGTTCTTCCATACAGCAAATATAGTTGACATATTGCTTATAGTTTAAGAACTAGAGGCTCTAAAGAGCCTGTGTCGCTCACCTTGGTACATTTGTATATGTGAATATTCAACAAAGGACACAGATGGATTCGTGACAAAATTGTGTTTTGGTGATGGTGATATGTTTGTAGATCTAACTTTACTGAACATTCTTGCTGCGTACATATATCCCCATCTATAATGATTGGCCCAGTAGTTTCAGTTAAAAGTGTAAGTAAAAATTTACAAATTTTATGAAAATTGTTAAAAATTGACTATCGATTCGTCTGAAATTTTCAGGGCAGATAGATCTTGACCTGATAAACAATTTAACCCATGCCAGTTTTGCTCTTAATGCTTTTGTTTTTGAGTTATAAGCCAAAAACTGCATTTTATCCCATGTTCTATTTTTAGCCATGGCAGCCATCTTGGTAGGTTGACTAGGTCAACGGACACAATTTTTAAACTAGATACCCCAATGATGATTGTGGCCAAGTTTGGTTTAATATGGCGCAGTAGTTTCAGAGGAGAAGATTTTTGTAAAAGATAACTAAGATTTACGAAAAATGGTTAAAAATTGACTATAAAGGGCAATAACTCCTAAAGGGGTCATTTGACCATTTCGGTAATGTTGACTTATTTGTAAATCTTATTTTGCTGAACATTATTGCTGTTTACAGTTTATCTCTATCTATAATATTTTTCAAGATAATAACCAAAAACAGCAAAATTTCCTTAAAATTACCAATTTAGGGGTAGACCCAACAACAGGTTGTTCGATTCATCTGAAATTTTCAGGGCAGATAGATCTTGACCTGATAAACAATTTAACCCCCATGTCAGAATTGCTCTAAATGCTTTGGTTTTTGAGTTATAAGCCAAAAACTGCATTTTACCCCTATGTTCTATTTTTAGCCATGGCGGCCATCTTGGTAGGTTGACCGGGTCACCGGACACAATTTTTAAACTAGATACCCCAATGATGATTGTGGCCAAGTTTGGTTTAATATGGCGCAGTAGTTTCAGAGGAGAAGATTTTTGTAAAAGATAACTAAGATTTACAAAAAATGGTTAAAAATTGACTATAAAGGGCAATAACTCCTAAAGGGGTCATTTGACCATTTCAGTAATGTTGACTTATTTGTAAATCTTATTTTGCTGAACATAATTGCTGTTTACAGTTTATCTCTATCTATAATATTTTTCAAGATAATAACCAAAAACAGCAAAATTTCCTTAAAATTACCAATTTAGGGGTAGCAACCCAACAACAGGTTGTTCGATTCATCTGAAATTTTCAGGGCAGATAGATCTTGACCTGATAAACAATTTTACCCCGTGTCAGAATTGCTCTAAATGCTTTGGTTTTTGAGTTATAAGCCAAAAACTGCATTTTACCCCTATGTTCTATTTTTAGCCATGGCGGCCATCTTGGTTGGTTGACCGGGTCAGCGGACACAATTTTTAAACTAGATACCCCAATGATGATTGTGGCCAAGTTTGGTTTAATTTGGCGCAGTAGTTTCAGAGGAGAAGATTTTTGTAAAAGATAACTAAGATTTACGAAAAATGGTTAAAAATTGACTATAAAGGGCAATTACTCTTAAAGGGGTCATTTGACCATTTCGGTAATGTTGACTTATTTGTAAATCTTATTTTGCTGAACATTATTGCTGTTTACAGTTTATCTCTATCTATAATATTTTTCAAGATAATAACCAAAAACAGCAAAATTTCCTTAAAATTACCAATTTAGGGGTAGCAACCCAACAACAGGTTGTTCGATTCATCTGAAATTTTCAGGGCAGATAGATCTTGACCTGATAAACAATTTTACCCCATGTCAGAATTGCTCTAAATGCTTTGGTTTTTGAGTTATAAGCCAAAAACTGCATTTTACCCCTATGTTCTATTTTTAGCCATGGCGGCCATCTTGGTTGGTTGACCGGGTCACCGGACACAATTTTTAAACTAGATACCCCAATGATGATTGTGGCCAAGTTTGGTTTAATTTAGCCTAGTAGTTTCAGAGGAGAAGATTTTTGTAAAAGTTAACGCAGGACGACGACGGACGACGACGACGACGGACGACGACGACGACGGACGACGACAGACGCCGGACGCAAAGTGATGAGAAAAGCTCACTTGGCCCTTCGGGCCAGGTGAGCTAAAAACAGACCATAACCCAAAAACTTAACACTGAGCAATGAACCCTGAAAATAAGGTCAAGGTCAAATAAAACCTACGCGACTGACATATTGATCATAAAACATTTCCATACACCAATTTAAGAACCTTAGTGAGCACGCTCACATACCCCATGTCCCCACATTGTCATTGGAGAAATTAAATAAGTATAAGAAATAAAAATTGTATAAGAAAAAATATTGAATAATAATTTCAATATACATAGTATGTCCTTATTATCTACAAAATTTCATGAAATTCTGTTGTGTGTTTTCAGAGGAGTTGCGATGACAAACTGTTGCAGAAGTACATTGAAGCAAATAAGTTCAAAGGGGCATAACTTCTAGAAAAAAAATTGAACCGTTATTTCCTGTCGATATGTCCTTATTATCTGAAAAGGTTTCGTGAAATTCTGTTTTGTGGTTTGAGAGGAGTTGCGATGACAAACTGTTGCAGTAGTACATTAAAGTAAATAAGTTCAAAGGGGCGTAACTCCTAGAAAAAAATTGAATCACAATTTCCCGTCGATATGCACAACTACATAGTATTTCCTTATTATCTGAAAAGGTTTCGTGAAATTCTGTTGTGTGGTTTGAGAGGAGTTGCGATGACAAACTGTTGCAGTAGTACATTAAAGGAAATAAGTTCAAAGGGGTGCAACTCCTAGAAAAAAAAATTGAATCGCAATTTCCTGTCGATATGCACAACTACATAGTATGTCCTTATTATCTGAAAAGGTTTCGTGAAATTCTGTTGTGTGGTTTGAGAGGAGTTGCGATGACAAACTGTTGCAGTTGTACATTAAAGTAAAGAAGTTCAAAGGGGCGTAACTCCTAGAAAAAAAATTGAATCGCAATTTCCAGTCGATATGCACAACTACATAGTATGTCCTTATTATCTGAAAAGGTTTCGTAAAATTCTGTTGTGTGGTTTGAGAGGAGTTGCGATGACAAACTGTTGCAGTAGTACATTAAAGTAAATAAGTTCAAAGGGGCGTAACTCCTAGAAAAAAAATTGAATCACAATTTCCCGTCGATATGCACAACTACATTGTATGTCCTTATTATCTGAAAAGGTTTCGTGAAATTCTGTTTTGTGGTTTGAGAGGAGTTGCGATGACAAACTGTTGCAGTAGTACATTAAAGTAAATAAGTTCAAAGGGGCGTAACTCCTAGAAAAAAATTGAATCACAATTTCCCGTCGATATGCACAACTACATAGTATTTCCTTATTATCTGAAAAGGTTTCGTGAAATTCTGTTGTGTGGTTTGAGAGGAGTTGTGATGACAAACTGTTGCAGACGTACATTAAAGTAAATAAGTTCAAAGGGGTGTAACTCCTAGAAAAAAAAATTGAATCGCAATTTCCTGTCGATATGCACAACTACATAGTATGTCCTTATTATCTGAAAAGGTTTCGTGAAATTCTGTTGTGTGGTTTGAGAGGAGTTGCGATGACAAGAAACAGGACTGACGGACGGACGGACTGACTGACTGACGGACGGACAGATGGACAGGTCAAAAACATTATACGCTCCGCAACTTCGTTGCATGGGGTATAAATATAGTTGACCTATTGTATATACATTGTGTAGTATTAGAAAAAAGACCAAAACTCAAAAACTTAACTTTTCGTTCATTTTTTTATATAAATAAGGCAGTTAGTTTTCTCGTTTAATTGTTTTACATTGTCTTATCGGGGCCTTTAATAGCTGACTATGCAGTATGGGCTTTGCTCATTGTTGAAGGCCGTACGGTTAATGTCTGTGTCATTTTGGTCTGTTGTGGACAGTTGTTTCATTTACAATCATACCACATCTTCTTTTTTATATTTGACCATTCAACCATGAAAATGTGGTCAAGGTCAATTGACACCTGCCAGCTAGACATGTACACTTTACAATCATTCTATACACCAAATATAGTAGACCTATTGCATACAGTATAAGAAAAACAGACCAAAACACAAACACTTAACTATAACCACTGAACCATGAAAATGAGGTCAAGGTCAGATGACACCTGCCAGTTGGACATGTACACCTTATAGTCCTTCCAAAAGTATCTGAGATATGGACTTGTCCACCAAAACTTAACCTTGTTGAATGTTCACTGATCCATGAAATGAGGTCGAGGTCAAGTGGAAACTGTCTGACGGGCATGAGGACCTTGCAAGGTACGCACATAACAAATATAGTTATACTATTACTTATAAAAGAGAATTTAAATTACAAAATAAGTTTTTTTCAAGTAGTCACTGAATCATGAAAATGAGGTCAAGGACATTGGAAATGTGACTGGTGGAAACTTCGTAACATGAGGCATCCATATACAAAGTATGAAGCATCCAGGTCTACCACCTTCTAAAATATAAAGCTTTTAAGAAGTTAGCTAACGCCTCCGCCACTGCTTGATCACTATCCCTATGCCGAGCTTTCTCAGATTAAAGTCGCAGGCTCGACAAAAAATAATCAGTTTTAAGGGGGCTCGCGGGTCTAAATCATTTTTTTAATTTTAAAAAAATGGGGTCACCGTTCATTTACGCTCACAATCTGCCTTCGAAAGAAGTATACATTTTTGTTAATGTCCTTTTTTCTGTTGACCTAATAGGGGAAATAGTTGTAATATCGAAATAAAAAAAGAACTAAATTACAGAAATTGCTTAAATTTTACAGTTATTTGGTTTATGTACAGCTTTTTCGAAAACAACAATAAACAAGAGGCTCTCAAGAGCCTGAATCGCTCACCTTAATTCTTTTGGTTAAATCTCTCATCAATGATTATTTTGGCTTTTCAATTTATTTAAATGTTTTTTGGATCGTCCTATTTTCTTCAAAAGCCAAAAAAAAAATCATTTTCTCCTATGTTCTATTTTAGCCATAGGAGCTATGTTTCTTGACATACAAGGAAATAAAATATAAAATTTATACTAGATACTCTGAAACTCATTTAGCCTAAGTTTAGCTGAAATTGATACAGCAGTTTCAAAGGAGAAGATTTTTTAAAGTAAGTCAACATGATGAACAAATTGTGAAAAAAGTCTTTAAAGGGCAATAACTCCTTAAGGGGTCAATGGACAATTTTGGTCAAATTGACTTAATTGAAGATCTTACTTTGCTGAACATTATTGCTATTAACAGTTTATTTCTATCTATAATTATATTCAAGATAATAAACAAATACCGCAAAATTTCCTTAAAATTATCAATTCAGGGGCAGCAACCCAACAACAGGTTGTCTGATTCATCTGAAAATTTCAGGGCAGATAGATCTTGACCTGATAAACAATATTACCCAACGTCAGATTTGCTCTAAATGCTTTGGTTTTTGAGTTATAAGCCAAAAACTGCATTTGACCCCTATGTTCTATTTTTAGCAATGGCCACCATGTTTGTTGATAGATCATAACTTCGGATGCAATTTACAAACTAGATACCTTAAGGAACATTCAGTTAAAGTTTGGAAGTATTTTGTCCAGTAGTTTCAGAGGAGAAGATTTTTGTATGAGATTACTAAGATTTACGAAAAATGGTTAAAAATTGACTATAAAGGGCAATAATTCCTAAAGGGGTCAACTGACCATTGCCGTCAAGTTGACTTATTTGTAAATCTTACTTTGCTGAACATTATTGCTGTTTACAGTTTATCTCTATCTATAATAATATTCAAGATAATAACCAAAAACAGCAAAATTTCTTTAAAATTACCAATTCAGGGGCAGTAACCCAACAATAGGTTGTCTGATCATTCATCTGAAAATTTCAGGGCAAATAGATCTTGACCTGATAAACAACATTACCCAATGTCAGATTTGCTCTAAATGCTTTGGTTTTTGAGTTATAAGCCAAAAACTGCATTTGACCCCTATGTTCTATTTTTAGCAATGGCGACCATGTTTGTTAATAGATCACAACTTCGGATACAATTTACAAACTAGATACCCTAAGGAACATTCAGTTAAAGTTTGGAAGTATTTGGCCCAGTAGTTTCAGAGGAGAAGATTTTGGTAAAAGATTACTAAGATTTACGAAAAATGGTTAAACATTGACTATAAAGGGCAATAACTCCTAAAGGCAGGGATGATTCCAGGTGTTTTCAAATGGGTCCCTTGAACATCAAATTGGGAATTTTTTATGCATACAATCTAAGACGAAATAATATCCTTTTCCTGTAAAAACGTAAAATGGATATTTTAAAGTTTCACCATGTACACCGATTGAAGACGTTATTGGATTCAGACCAGGGAAGTTGTAATACATGATCATCATTGCACATGATGCACTATCATCTTAACTTTGGTAAACGAGGCCTATTACCAAAATATATATACCAGCTAACATAAACCTATGGCAAGCAGTTTGGCTATTTATTCGAATTTCAAATTATCTCATAATATATAAGATATATTATACAAATACAGCCTTTGTATGAGGTCGATACAAGGATATACTTCTTTGGGTCGATATATCCTGTATAGACCTCATACAAAGGCTATATTTGTTATATTATTAATTTCCGAACATGTTTGTATCAAAATCGTCATTTAGGTTTATTGGAACTTTATAGATATTACATTATTTCCTTGACAATAACAACATATTAGTTGTTATTTCATTTACTTTTTTTTTGGACATCTTATGTATTTGAAGATTTTTTTTCGTCAAATAATCCATCACAGATATCATTTGTTTCAAAACGTTAAACAATATCCTGAAAATCATTACATGACGTCACAAAGTATATCGGTTTTTAGATATTCTAAAAATAACCGTGCGATATGTTTTTTGCAGGTCAATATGCTTTTTGCTATCCGCCGTTTTCTCTCTACCTTCGAAAATATAGTTTAACATGTGACTATCCCTAAAAGAATCAAATTTGTTAAAATATACGAATTAATTATATTATATCATATATAAGATATCTCATTCAATATATGAGATAACTCATATTATTTAATTTTTTAAAAGCTATCTTATATATTATATCGTATATCATATATTATATATGATATGTCTTATATTATATGAGATATCATATATATTTAATCTTATATATTATATCATATATCATATATTATATGATATATCTTATATTATATGAGATATCATATATATTTAATAAGATATCTAATAAGATATCTTATATACTTCAGAAGATATCTTATATACTTTATAAGATATCTTATATACGTTATAAGATATCTCATAACTTTATAAGATATCTTATATACTTTATAAGATATCTTCTTAAGTTTATAAGATATCTTATCAAGTTTAAAAACTTTATGAGATATCTTATATACTTTATAAGACATCTTATATACTTTATAAGACATCTTATATACTTTATAAGACATCTTATATACTTTATAAGACATCTTATATACTTTATAAGATGTCTTATAAACTTTATTAGATATCTTATATACTTTATACTTAGATGTCTTATATACAAATAATAAGATATCAGATATACTTATAAGATATATTATATATTTAATAAGATATGCTATATACTTTATGCTTAGATATCTTATATACTTTATAAGTTATCTTCTAGAGTTTATAAGATATCTCATAAAGACTATGAAATATCTTATATGTTTATATAAGATATCTTGTATAGTTTATTGGATATCATATTAACAAAATTATATAAGATATCTTATAAATTATATGAAATATCTGATAATTTATATACGATATCTCTAATAATATATCTTATATCATATATAAGATATCTTAAATAATCTTTTTTATTAGATATCTTATATAAAAAAGATATCTTATATAATAAAGAAGATATTTAATATCGATTATAAGATATCTTACATAGTATATAAGATATCTTATAAATATACTTTATATAAGATTTCTTATATAGTTTATAAGATATATCACATAGTTTATAAGATAGCTTATATAATTTATAAGATATCTGATAAAGAAAATTATATAAACTATATAAGATATCTCATAAATTATGTAAGATATATCATGAACTATATAAGATATCTTATAAACTGTATAAGATATCTTACAAACAATATAAGAAATAGAATGGACTATTATATAAGATATCTTATAAAGTTTTGAATTAGATTAAATAGCAAAACGGCTTGCCATACTAATCCCTCAAAAAAATCATCCATTGGGTATTTTTTCAACAGATCATCTCTATAAAATCACCTTGATTCAAATGGATTTCAAATTGAACTGGCCAATATTGTTGAATTCAGAAAATCAATAACAAAAGTTTATATACTATAAAAATGTAACTGATAGATATTTAAAGCAGCGGAACCAGAGAACTTAAAAATTATTTGGATCATTTTCATATCTTTTAAAACAGTTCCATAATGATGACATCGTATTTCAAGGGAGGGGGGGGGGCTCATTTCGTGAATGGTCTATCATCAACATTATTTTCAAAAATGTTCAAACTTTTGTCTTTTGAGGAAATAGAGCAAAATATAAAATAATTTCTTTTACAAAACAATTTTTAATCAAATTACATAACCGAATCTGCTGGCCAGTTCGCTTTTACGATATCTACATTTTTTCAATGATATCTACATTTTAAAAGTCACCTGAGGCCAACAAGAATTGATTTTTTGGAATGATTATTGTACCATAATGATAAAGTAATAACTACTGAAGGTAATAAATGAAATTTGTAATGAAAAATTATTGTTTTATTTTTTTCTGAAAATCTTATACCCGTGAGCCTCCTTAAGAAAACTGTGTTCACTCATTAAGTGTATTAATAAAAAGGTTTGTCCCTCCATGTAAAAGTTACACACAGACTGATTTCTTCATATTTAGTTTAACCTGTTTATTATACAGGTATTTCATCATAAACTTAAAAGTTGTACTTTATTATATTTTATCTGCAGCTGTTTAATCTCAACTATTGTACATGTATTTGTATTTATATTGTCATTGTACTTTCTCTGTTGGCTTGTATTTAGTTTTTAGAGAAGAAAATAACTATCTATCTAATAAGAATAAAACTGAATGTTACCCGTTTTGATTTCACCCAAGGACTGCATCCTTGATCTATTATCCATTTTGCTACATCAATCTGTCCATACTCAGCAGCATAATGTAAAGCTGTTTGTCCAAACTATAACAATATAAAAATATAAACATGTTAATGGTGTGTGATAACAAAATCATGAGAGGAGTCAAGCAATTTATCAAATGTAAGAAATATAACATTGGGTAAGAAAATATCCAATTATATTTGTGTATAAACTATTAAATGGTAGATAAATTTATATAAAATATATAAATTCAATGCATATTTTCTAATTCAGTGAAAGAAAACAGGTAAAAAAAATAGTAAACTCTTAATTATATAAGTGTAACAAGTCAAATAATAGCAACCCTCACTTTATATAAGTCTCACAAGTATTTGTTGTCCATTTAACATGTATGATTAACAACATGATTTTATGTTGATTCAGTAGAATGATCAAAGTTGAAAAAAAGTTAGAAACATTAAAACGAGTAATATTTTCTGATTCAGTGCGAAGAGACAAGAAAAATAAGACCCCACTTTATATAATTCTGTCAAGTATTTGTTATTTTTAAAAGATGTTTAACATTAGATCTGTAGAATTAACATTATCTGACTTAAGATGTTTACACAACTTGTTCTCATCAACTTCTCATTAAAATCAGATGTTTACAAAATAATTTTTCGTCAGGAAACAAAATAAAACCTTAACGATCTGATTCAGTTCTGTGTTACGAATAAAATGAGACCCCACTTTATATAATTCTAACAAATATTTGTTGTCCATTAAACCTGTCTGATTAACAACATGATTTTGTGTAGATTCTGTATAAAGTGATGTTTGGTCAGAGTAAGGTGATTATATATAACATTACCACGTCTGAAGTCTCTAACTGACTGCCGTGAGTGACTAGGTAAGTCACCACCTCCAGGTGTCCGTTCACAGCCGCCAACATTAATGGTGTCCATCCTCTCTGTAATATCAACATATAACAGACATCAAAACTTGTGTCATAAACTGGACAATGTTGTGTAATAAATATAAACAAAATATATATCACATGAATCAGTGGTCAAAACTGAATAAAATGACCAGTCACAATTTTATTTATATTCTACATAAACAACAAATAAACAACATGTTTTATTGTGAGATGTCAGAACTTCCATCAGAAATGTCAGGTAAAAAAAACAAACTTTTTTCTAGAAACATAAACAATATTTATATCAATGGACTCAGCTGGACAAGACAATTAAAATGAGACCCTACTTTATATAATTCTATCAAATTTTTGTTGTCCATTAAACCTGTCTGATTAACAATGATTATGTAGAATGATCAACAGTTTTAAAAAAAAATCAAAAAAATCAAGAAACATTAAAACGAGTAATATTTTCTGATTCAGTAGGAAGAGACAAGAAAAATGAGACCCCACTTTATATAATTCTGTCAAGTATTTGTTATTTTTAAAAGATGTTTTACATTAAATCTGTAGAATTAATATTATCTGACTAAAGAAGTTAACACAACTTTTTCTCATCAACTTCTCATTGAAATCAAATGTTTACAAAATAATTTTTCATCAAGAAACAAAATAAAACCTTTACTATCTGATTCAGTTCTGTGTTACGAATAAAATGAGACCCCACTTTATATAATTCTAACAAATATTTGTTGTCCATTAAACCTGTCTGATTAACAACATGATTTTGTGTAGATTCTGTATAAAGTGATGTTTGGTCAGAGTAAGGTGATTATATCTATCATTACCCTGTCTGTAACTTCTAACTGACTTCCGTGAGTGACTAGGTGAGTCACTACCTCCAGGTGTCCTCTCTCAGCCGCCCACATTAATGGTGTCCATCCATCCTGTAATATCAACATATAACAGACATCAAAACTTGTGTCATAAACTGGACAATGTTGTGTAATAAATATAAACAAAATATATATCACATGAATCAGTGGTCAAAACTGAATAAAATGACCAGTCACACTTTTATTTATATTCTACATAAACAACAAATAAACAACATGTTTTATTGTGAGATGTTAGAACTTGCAACAGAAATGTCAGGTTAAAAAAACACTTTTTTCTAGAAACACAAACAATATTTATATCAATGGACTCAGCTGGACAAGACAATTAAAATGAGACCCCACTTTATATAATTCTATCAAATATTTGTTGTCCATTAAATCTGTCTGATTAACAATGATTACGTAGAATGATCAAAAGTTAAAAAAAAAAAAAATTCAAGAAACATTAAAACGAGTTATATTTTCTGATTCAGTTCGAAGAGACAAGAAAAATAAGACCCCACTTTATATAATTCTGTCAAGTATTTGTTATTTTTAAAAGGCATTTTACATTAGATCTGTAGAATTAACATTATCTAACTAAAGAAGTTAACACAACTTGTTCTCATTAACTTCTCATTAAAATCAGATGTTTACAAAATAATTTTTTGTCAGGAAACAAAATAAAACCTTAACTATCTGATTCAGTTCTGTGTTACGAATAAAATGAGACCCCACTTTATATAATTCTAACAAATATTTGTTGTCCATTAAACCTGTCTGATTAACAACATGATTTTGTGTAGATTCTGTATAAAGTGATGTTTGGTCAGAGTAAGGTTATTATATCTATCTTTACCGAGGATGTAGCGTCTAATTGACTGCCGTGAGTGACGAGGTAGGTCACTACCTCCAGGTGTCCTTCCTCAGCGGCCAAAATTAATGGTGTCTCTCCATCCTGTAATATCAACATATAACAGACATCAAAACTTGTGTCATAAACTGGACAATGTTGTGTAATAAATATAAACAAAATATATATCACATGAATCAGTGGACAAAACTGAATAAAATGACCAGTCACACTTTTATTTATATTCTACATAAACAACAAATGAACAACATGTTTTATTGTGAGATGTCAGAACTTCCATCAGAACTGTCAGGTTAAATAAAAACAAATTTTCAAGAAACATTAAAACGAGTAATATTTTCTGATTCAGTGTGAAGAGACAAGAAAAATAAGACCCCACTTTATATAATTCTAACAAATATGTGTTGTCCATTAAACCTGTCTGATTAACAGTATTGTGTGTCTATTCAAAATAATGATCAAAGCTCAGAAAATATTTAGTGGTATTTCCGTGTAAAATATTGGGTGTCTACCAGCTGCTTCATATCATATGAGTTGTTGTGTATAAGGGTAATATAGCAATGGTGTATGTTTGTGGTGAGTTTAAGGGTAATATAGCAATGGTGTATGTTTGTTGTGAGTATAAGGGTAATATAGCAATGGTGTATGTTTGTGTTGAGTATAAGGGTAATATAACAATGGTGTATGTTTGTGGTGAGTATAAGGGTAATATAGCAATGGTGTATGTTTCTTGTGAGTATAAGAGTAATATAACAATGGTGTATGTTTGTGATGTGTATAAGGGTAATATAACAATGGTGTATGTTTGTGATGTGTATAAGGGTAATATAGCAATGGTGTATGTTTGTGGTGAGTATAAGGGTAATATAACAATGGTGTATGTTTGTGATGTGTATAAGGGTAATATAGCAATGGTGTATGTTTGTGATGTGTATAAGGGTAATATAACAATGGTGTATGTTTGTGATGTGTATAAGGGTAATATAGCAATGGTGTATGTTTGTGGTGAGTATAAGGGTAATATAGCAATGGTGTATGTTTGTGGTGAGTATAAAGGTAATATAGCAATGGTGTATGTTTGTGGTGAGTATAAGGGTAATATAGCAATGGTGTATGTGGTGAGTATAAGGGTAATATAGCAATGGTGTATGTTTGCTGTGTGTATAAGGGTAATATAGCAATGGTGTATGTTTGTGGTCAGTATAAGGGTAATATAGCAATGGTGTATGTTTGTGGTGAGTATAAGATTAATATAGCAATGGTGTATGTTTGTGTTGAGTATAAGGGTAATATATCAATGGTGTATGTTTGTGATGTGTATAAAGGTAATATAGCAATGGTGTATGTTTGCTGTGTGTATAAGGGTAATATAGCAATGGTGTATGTTTGTGTTGAGTATAAGGGTAATATAGCAATGGTGTATGTTTGTGGTGAGTATAAGGGTAATATAGCAATGGTGTATGTTTGTGATGTATATAAGGGTAATATAACAATGGTGTATGGTTGTGGTGAGTAGAAGGGTGATATAGCCATGGTTTATGTTTGTGGTGAGTTTAAGGGTAATATAGCAATGGTGTATGTTTGTGGTGAGTATAAGGGTAATATAGCAATGGTGTATGTTTGTGGTGAGTATAAAGGTAATATAGCAATGGTGTATGTTTGTGGTGAGTATAAAGGTAATATAGCAATGGTGTATGTTTGTGGTGAGTATAAGGGTAATATAGCAATGGTGTATGTGGTGAGTATAAGGGTAATATAGCAATGGTGTATGTTTGCTGTGTGTATAAGGGTAATATCGCAATGGTGTATGTTTGTGGTCAGTATAAGGGTGATATAGCAATGGTGTATGTTTGTGGTGAGTATAAGGGTAATATAGCAATGGTGTATGTTTGTGGTGAGTATAAGGGTGATATAGCAATGGTGTATGTGTTGTTGTGAGTATAACGGTGATATAGCAATGGTGTATGTTTGTGGTGAGTATAAGGGTGATATAGCAATGGTGTATGGTTGTGGTGAGTATAAGGGTGATATAGCCATGGTTTATGTTTGTGGTGAGTTTAAGGGAAATATAGCAATGGTGTATGTTTGTGGTGAGTATAAGGGTGATATAGCAATGGTGTATGTGTGTGGTGAGTATAAGGGTAATATAGCAATGGTGTATGTTTGTGGTGAGTATAAAGGTAATATAGCAATGGTGTATGTGGTGAGTATAAGGGTAATATAGCAATGGTGTATGTTTGTGGTCAGTATAAGGGTGATATAGCAATGGTGTATGTTTGTGGTGAGTATAAGGGTAGTATAGCAATGGTGAATGTTTGTGGTGAGTATAAGGGTGATATGGCCATGGTTTATGTTTGTGGTGAGTATAAGGGTAATATAGCAATGGTGTATGTTTGTGGTGAGTATAAGATTGATATAGCAATGGTGTATGTTTGTGGTGAGCATAAGATTAATATAGCAATGGCGTATGTTTGTGGTGAGTATAAGGGTGATATAGCAATGGTGTATGTTTGTGGTGAGTATAAGATTGATATAGCAATGGTGTATGTTTGTGGTGAGTATAAGATTAATATAGCAATGGCGTATGTTTGTGGTGAGTATAAGGGTGATATAGCAATGGTGTATGTTTGTGGTGAGTATAAGATTGATATAGCAATGGTGTATGTTTGTGGTGAGTATAAGATTAATATAGCAATGGCGTATGTTTGTGGTGAGTATAAGTGAAGAACTGCAATAAGCCATGTTTGTATTTTTTTCAAGTTTGCATTGCCTATAAGTGTGATCTGTAACTTGTATGTGTGTTGAGTATAAGAGTGTCATTGCTATGTCACATGTTGGTATTAAGTATAAGAGTGTCACTGCTACGTCACATGTTGGTGTTGACTATAAGAGTGTCACTGCTACGTCACATGCTGGTGTTGAGTATAAGAGTGTCATTGCTTGCTATGTCACATGTTGGTGTTGAAGTAAAGAGTGTCATTGCTATGTCACATGTTGGTGTTGAGTATAAGAGTGTCATTGCTAACTGACATGTTGATGTTGAGGTTAATAGTGGTACTGCTACGCCACATGTTGGTGTTGAGTATAAGAATGTCATTGCTATGCCACATGCTGGTGTTGACTATAAGAGTCACATGTTTGTGTTGAGGTAAAGAGTGGTACTGCTACGCCACATGCTGGTGTTGAGTATAAGAGTGTCATTGCTAACTGATATGTTGATGTTGAGGTAAATAGTGGTACTGCTACGCCACATGCTGGTGTTGAGAATAAGAATGGCATTGCTATGTCACATGTTGGTGTTGACTATAAGAGTGTCATTGCTATGTCACATGTTGGTGTTGAGTATAAGAGTGTCATTGCTATGTCACATGTTGTTGTTAGCTATAAGAGTGTCATTGCTATGTCACATGTTGTTGTTAGCTATAAGAGTGTCATTGCTATGTCACATGTTGGTGTTAGCAATAAGAGTGTCATTGCTATGTCATATGTTGGTGTTGAGCATATGAGTGTCATTGCTATGTCACATGTTGGTGTGTTGACTATAAGAGTGCCATTGCTATGTCACATGTTGGTGTTAGCAATAAGAGTGTCATTGCTATGTCATATGTTGGTGTTGAGCATATGAGTGTCATTGCTATGTCACATGTTGGTGTTGACTATAAGAGTGTCATTGCTATGTCACATGTTGGTGTTGACTTTACATTTATAAGAGTGTCATTGCTATGTCACATGTTAGTGTTGAGGTAAAGAGTGTCATTGATATGTGTCTTGTACCTTTTTGGATCATAGCTCTTCATTGTTTTAATAAGCTTTGGATTTTCAAATATTATGTCCTCGAGCATCACTGAAGAGACATTTATTGTCGAAATCTGCATCTGGTGCAGAAACAATTGCTAATGTTAAAGTTATTTTATGTCACATGTTGATGTTGACTATAAGAGTGTCATTGCTAAGTGACATGTTGGTGTTGAGGGAAATAGTGTCATTGCTATGTCACATGTTGGTGTTGACTATAAGAGTGTCATTGCTATGTCACATGTTGGTGTTGAGGTAAAGAGTGGCATTGATGTCACAAGTTGGTGTTGAGGTAAAGAGTGTCATTGCTGTCACATGTTGGTGTTAATGGATATATTATCATTGCTATGTCACATGTTTGTGTTGAGGGAAATAGTGTCATTGCTATGTCACATGTTGGTGTTGAGTATAATAGTGTCATTGCTATGTCACATGTTAGTGTTGACTATAAGAGTGTCATTGCTATGTCACATGTTGGTCTTGACTATAAAAGTGTCTTTGCTACGTCACATGTTGGTGTTGACTATAAGAGTGTCATTGATATGTCACATGTTGGTGTTGATTTTAAGAGTGTCATTGCTATGTGACATGTTGGTGTTGAGTGAAAGAGTGTCATTGCTATGTCATATGTTGGGGTGACTAGAAGAATGTCATTGATATGTCACATGTTGGTGTTAACTATAAAAGTGTCATTGCTATGTCACATGTTGGTATTGAGGTAAAGAGTGTCATTGCTATGTCAAATGTTGGTGTTGAGGTAGAGTGTCATTGGTATGGCACTTGTTGGTGTTGACTATAAGAGTGTCATTGCTATGTCACATGTTGGTGTTGAGCATAAGAGTGTCATTGGTATGTCACACGTTGGTGTTTAGGTAAAGAGTATCATTGCTGTGTCACTTGTTGGTGTTGAGTATAAGAGTGTCATTGCTATGTCACATGTTGGTGTTGAACATAAGAGTGTCATTTATGTCACATGTTGGTGTTTGGGTAAAGAGTGTCATTGCTGTGTCACATAGTGGTGTTGAGTATAAGAGTGTCATTGATATGTCACATGTTGGTGTTGAGGTAAAGAGTGTCATTGAAATGCGTCTTGTACCTTTTTGCATCATAGCTGTTCATCATTTTAATAAGCTTTGAATTTGCAAATATTTTGTCCTGGAGCATCACCGAAGAGACATTTATTGTCGGAATCCTTATCTGGTGCCGCAAAAATTGGTACTGTTAAAGTTATTTTATGTCACATGTTGGTGTTTAGTATTAGAGTGTCATTGCTATGTCACATATTGGTGTTGGGCATAAAAGTGTCATGGTTATGTCAGAGGTTGGTGTTAGGTATGATAGTCAAGTTGTTATGTCAGATGTTGGTTTTGGGTATAAGAGGGACATTGTTATGTCAGAGGTTGGTGTTGGGTACAAGAGGGATATTGTTATGTCAGAGGTTGATGTTGGGTATAAGAGGGACATTGTCATGTCAGAGGTTGGTGTTGGGTATAAGAGGGACTTTGTTATGTCACATGTTGGTGTTGGGTATAAGAGGGACATTATCATGTCACATGTTGTTGTTGGTATAAGAGGGACATTGTTATGTCAGAGGTTGGTGTTGGGTATAAGAGGGACATTGTTATGTCAGAGGTTGGTGTTGGGTATAAGAGGGACATTGTTATGTCAGAGGTTGGTGTTGGGTATAAGAGGGACATTGTTATGTCAGAGGTTGGTGTTGGGTATCAGAGGGACTTTGTTATGTCAGAGGTTGGTGTCTGGTATAAGTGGGACATTGTTATGTCAGAGGTTGGTGTTGGGTATAAGAGGGACTTTGTTATGTCACATGTTGGTGTTTGGTATAAGAGGGACATTATCATGTCACATGTTGTTGTTGGTATAAGAGGGACATTGTTATGTCAGAGGTTGGTGTTGGGTATAAGAGGGACATTGTTATGTCAGAGGTTGGTGTTGGGTATAAGAGGGACATTGTTTATGTCAGAGGTTGGTGTTGGGTATAAGAGGGACATTGTTATGTCAGAGGTTGGTGTTGGGTATAAGAGGGACTTTGTTATGTCAGAGGTTAGTGTCTGGTATAAGAGGGACATTGTTATGTCACATGCTGGTGTTGGGTAAAAGAGGGACATTGTTATGTCAGATGTTGGTGTTGGGTATAAGAGGGACATTGTCATGTCAGAGGTTGGTGTCAGGTATAAAAGTGTCATGGTTATGTCAGAGTTTGGTGTTGGGTATGAGAGGGACATTGTTATGTCAGAGGTTGGTGTTGGGTATAAGAGGGACATTGTTATGTCAGAGGTTGGTGTTGGGTAAAAGAGGGACTTTGTTATGTCAGAGGTTAGTGTCTGGTATAAGAGGGACATTGTTATGTCACATGCTGGTGTTGGGTATAAGAGGGACATTGTTATGTCAGATGTTGGTGTTGGGTATAAGAGGGACATTGTCATGTCAGAGGTTGGTGTCAGGTATAAAAGTGTCATGGTTATGTCAGAGTTTGGTGTTGGGTATAAGAGTGTCATGGTTATGTCAGAGTTTGGTGTTGGGTATAAGAGTGTCATGGTTATGTCAGAGTTTGGTGTTGGGTATAAGAGGGACATTGTCATGTCAGAGGTTGGTGTCAGGTATAAAAGTGTCATGGTTATGTCAGAGTTTGGTGTTGGGTATAAGAGTGTCATGGTTATGTCAGAGTTTGGTGTTGGGTATAAGAGTGTCATGGTTATGTCAGAGTTTGGTGTTGGGTATAAGAGTGTCATGGTTATGTCAGAGTTTGGTGTTGGGTATAAGAGTGTCATGGTTATGTCAGAGTTTGGTGTTGGGTATAAGAGTGTCATGGTTATGTCAGAGTTTGGTGTTGGGTATAAGAGTGTCATGGTTATGTCAGAGTTTGGTGTTGGGTATAAGAGTGTCATGGTTATGTCAGAGTTTGGTGTTGGGTATAAGAGTGTCATGGTTATGTCAGAGTTTGGTGTTGGGTATAAGAGTGTCATGGTTATGTCAGAGTTTGGTGTTGGGTATAAGAGTGTCATGGTTATGTCAGAGGTCAGGATTGTATGTTTAGTGCAAGAGTGGTAAATGAATGTTGTATAATCAGGTGTCACGTGTCATGTTTAGTAATGGAGTGGTAAATGAATGTTGTATAATCAGGTGTCACATGTCATGTTAAGCACAAGAGTGGTAAATTAAAGTTGTATGATCAGGTGTCACATGTCATGTTCAGTACAAGAGTGGTAAATGCAGGTTGTATGATCAGGTGTCACATGTCATGTTCAGTACAGGAGTGGTTAATGAATGGTGTATGATCAGGTGTCACGTGTCATGTTTAGTAATGGAGTGGTAAATGAATGTTGTATAATCAGGTGTCACATGTCATGTTCACAAATGAGTGGTAAATTAAAGTTGTATGATCAGGTGTCACATGTCATGTTCAGTACAAGAGTGGTAAATGCAGGTTGTATGATCAGGTGTCACATGTCATGTTTAGTACTGGAGTGGTAAATGAATGTTGTATAATCAGGTGTCACATGTCATGTTCAGCACAAGAGTGGTAAATTAAAGTTGTATGATCAGGTGTCACATGTCATGTTCAGTACAAGAGTGGTAAATGCAGGTTGTATGAGCAGGTGTCACATGTCATGTTTAGTACTGGAGTGGTAAATGAATGTTGTATATTCAGGTGTTACATGTCATGTTCAGTACTGGAGTGGTAAATGCATGTTGTATATTCAGGTGTCACATGTCATGTTCAGCACAAGAGTGGTAAATTAAAGTTGTATGATCAGGTGTCACATGTCATGTTCAGTTCTGGAGTGGTGAATGAATGGTGTATGATCAGGTGTCACGTGTCATGTTTAGTACTGGAGTGGTAAATGAATGTTGTATAATCAGGTGTCACATGTCATGTTCAGTACAAGAGTGGTAAATGCAGGTTGTATGATCAGGTGTCACATGTCATGCTAAGTACTGGAGTGGTAAGTGAATGTTGTATATTCAGGTGTCACATGTCATGTTTAGTACTGGAGTGGTAAATAAATGTTGTATATTCAGGTGTCACATGTCATGTTCAGCACAAGAGTGGTAAATTAAAGTTGTATGATCAGGTGTCGCATGTCATGTTCAGTACAAGCGTGGTTAATGAATGTTGTATATATAATCAGGTCTTACATATCATGTTTAGTAGTGGAGTGGTAAATGAATGTTGTATAATCAGGTGTCATACGTCATGTTCAGTTCAGGAGTGGTAAATGCAGGTTGTATGATCAGGTGTCACATTTCATATTCAGTACAGGAGAGGTAAATGTATGTGGTATGATCTGGTGTTACATGTCATGTTCAGTACAAGAGTGGTAAATGCAGGTTGTATGATCAGGTGTCACATTTCATATTCAGTACAGGAGAGGTAAATGTATGTGGTATGATCTGGTGTTACATGTCATGTTCAGTGCAGGAGTGGTAAATGCATGTTGTATAATCAGGGGTCACATGTCATGTTCAGTTCAAGAGTGGTAAATGCAGGTTTTATGATCAGGTGTCACATGTTAAGTTCAGTACAGAAGTGGTTAATGAATATTGTAGAATCAGGTGTCACATGGCATGTTTAGAACAGGTGTGGTCAATGAAAGTTGTATGTTCAGGTGTCACGTCTCAAGTCATGGTCATGCAAGATTTTTTTTTAACCAAAGTAATGTTTTTTGTGTAGAATACTATGTTACGTGTAATAAAGTGAATCACAATATTTCCAGTTACGAAGTATCAGACAGCAACTCTTTGACATACAAACTGGAGTGGTACTCATCAGTGTAATGAAGTAAATCACAATATATCATAATAGTATGTTTCTTAATATTTTGAAGACAAGAGTATTTGCAATAAATAGAATGTACACTGAATCACTGAACACTAACAAGGGCAGTGTTTAACTGATCCACATTATGGGTACTATTATATAGTCTTCGCAATGAACTGTTAAATCTACAGGCCCGGAGATCAATTTTTGAAAATTTTTGGTTAGATTCTGTTGGCCTGTAGATATGATGTTTACAGGCCCAAGACCAATTTTACAAGCCTGGGCTACCATTCAGCGTGTATACTATATAATAAATATCTGTAAGTGTGTTAAACATTTTACTTTACTTACACCATCTCTACATTCCAAGTTAGCTCTGTTCTTTACACATAATTCTACCTCTTTTATATTCCCATTCTCTGCAGCTGTAAGAAGTTTCTGTAAGCAAAACAAATCTATTTTCCTCTAGAACATACAAATGTATCATAAATGTAATAATTGAATTTAACAAGCTATATTTTTACAGTTTTAAAACAGTAGATACCAAATGCAGTGATTACCAAGAAGGAGTGAAATTGCCGTCTATAATTTCAGATTTTTTTTTTAGAAAAGTCTGTAGACAATTGTCATGGTCGTATTATGCATCAGTTTTGAGATCAGCCTAAGTTTTTGTTGAGGTTTGTGTTGCTCGGTCTTTAGTTTTTTATGTAATGTTTTGAATATAAAAAGAAGACGTGGTATGATTGCCAATGAGACAATTCTACAAAATAGACCAAATGACACAGAAAATAACAACTATAGGTCACTGTACAGCCTTCAACAATGATCAAAGCCCATATGGTATAGTCAGCTATAAAAGGCCCTGAAATGACTAATGTAGACTGCTGAATTTTGATTGTTTTTCATTTTTTTCCATGGCATTGTCGGATTCTCTTCGACTTAAAGAGTTGTGAATGTCCTACAATATCTTATGTTTCTTTTTTTTTGTCTCCTGGAATTTTGAATATTGAAATTCTGTTCACTGTAGTCATTTTGATTTCTCCTGTTCTCCCCCTGAGAATACTGCATGCCTGTATCTTTATGTACAGTTTATAGATAACATATGTCACATGACATAGGTCACATGACAATGAATTTTAAGAAGAAAAACTTACCCCATCCCAACTTGCCATTATATCCTGTAAAAGAAAATGAAATCATTGTATATTTATAACTAGAGGCTCTAAAGAGCCTGTGTCGCTCACCTTGGTATATGTGAATTAAACAAAGGAAGCAGACAGTTCATGACAAAATTGTGTTTAGGTGATTGTGATGTGTTTGTACATCTTACTTTACTGAACATTCTTGCTGCTTACAATTATCTCTATCTATAATGAACTTGTCCGTGTAGTTTCAGTGGAAAATGTTATTAAAAATTTACAAATTTTATGAAAATTGTTAAAAATTGATTATATAGGACAATAACTTCTTAGGGGGTCAATTGACCATTTTGGTCATTTTGCCTTATTTTTGAGTCTTAAATTGCTGTACATTATTGGTGTTGACAGTTTATCTCTATCTATAATAATATTCAAGATAATAACCCAAAACAGCAAAATTTCCTTAAAATTACCAATTTACGGGCAGCAACCTAACAACAAGTTGTCCGATTCATCTAAAAATTTCAGGGCAGATAGATCTTGACCAGATGAAAAATTTTACCCCCTTGTCAGATTTGCTCTAAATGCTTTGGTTATTGAGTTATAAGCCAAAAACTGCATTATTCCCCTATGTTCTACTTTTAGCCGTAGCGGCCATCTTGGTTGGTTTGCCAGGTCACAAAACACACTTTTTAAACTAAATAGCCTAATAATGATTCTGGCTATATTTGGTAATATTTGGCCCAGTAGTTTCAGAGGAGAAGATTTTTGTAAAAGTTAACTAAGATTTACGAAAAATGGTTAAAAATTGACTTTAAAGGGCAATAACTCCTAAAGGGGTCAACTGACCATTTGTTCATGTTGACTTATTTGTAAATCTTACTTTGCTGAACATTATTGCTGCTTACAGTTTATCTCCATCTATAATAATGTTCAAGATAATAACCAAAAACAGTAAAATTTCCTTAAAATTACCAATTTAGGGGCAGCAACCCAACAATGGGTTGTCTGATTCATCTGAAAATTTCAGGGCAGATAGATCTTGACCTGATAAACAATTTTACCCCATGTCAGATTGCTCTAAATGCTTTGTTTTTTGAGTTATAAGCCAAAAACTGCATTTTACCCCTATGTTCTATTTTAAGCCATGGCGGCCATCTTGGTAGGTTGGCCGGGTAAAAAAACACAAATTTTAAACTAGATACCCCAATGATGATTGTGGCCAAGTTTGGTTTAATTTAGCCCAGTAGTTTCGGAGGAGAAAATTTTGTAAAAGTTAACGACGGATGACGGACGCCGGACGACAGACGACGGACGCCGGACGCCAAGTGATGAGAAAAGCTCACTTGGCCCTTCGGCCCGGTGAGCTAAAAATAAGGAGATATGATTACCAATGAGACAACAATCAACTTAAGTTCAAATGAAGTGGATGTAAGCAATTATAGGCAATGGTACAGCCTTCAACAATAAGCATAGGTCGAACCCTGAACAATTGAACAAGTATGGACACAACATTTAAGCTTAAAACAGCTCTGAATTTGGATTCTGATTGAATATTTATAATAGATTATTTTTTAATTAAGAGGGAATGCCACGAACCATCAAGCTTCCTCCCTAAAATTTATTGAAAGTACATTTTTATTTAATAATGAAAATGATATAAAATTTGCAAATCTGAAACACAAACAGGATCAAGTAAAAAAATAAACATTAACACACACAGCAAAAATGAATTACCACATAACAACTGTGACATCTACCTTCATAACACACATGACTTTAAAAAAAAAAAAAAAAAGAAATTTTGATGTTATCATTACTCAGGTCAGGAACACTACCTTATATGGAAATGCATGAATAAGCATACTTATGTTCTCGCACGTGTAATTGTTTATTTACGTGTGATGCAATTTATTGTTACCTGGTTTTTTTACCAATCCACTAAATGAGCAACAATGCATTATGGACTACTACGTGTTTACAATCAACCAAGAACACGTGCTACTTACTTAAATACAACACATTTTGTCATGCAATGCAGGATTAACATTATTTCGCTTAGTTTTTCATTTTTTGTATCCACATTTATAGTTCGTGATATAAAGTATTCGTTCCATGCTCAGATTAATGAAGAGTTCTTTCTATGCGAAGAAAAAGTGTTTGATGATGACAAACTTTCAAACTGTTCCCTTTGCTCTGACGGTAGTGGAAAACAACTGTTGTTTCATATGGTTTTCGTCTTTGCTAAGATTTTTTTTCAAATGCAAATGGAGATATTAGATTTTTTTTTAATTTTTAACAGACTCGGACTCGAACATTTGTCAATCTTAATAAAATCATTAATGATGTTATCCATGTTTATGTTCGACAACGTGGGAAATTTGATATATTTTGTGAAAATTGCACCTTTACACCTAAACCTACTATATTTCTTTTATGCATTGGATATACAAATTTCTATTTTTGTATATAAAATAAGGCCGTTTTTTTTTATGTTATTTTACACAAATAATTTTTGGTCACTTTATAGCTTACTTTTCAGCAACGAACCTATGATTGCTTACTTTACTAGATTGTGTATTGAATGGAAAGATCTCAATTGGCACTCATACATCATCGTCGTATTTCTAACTTAATAGGTAATATTGCACCCACTATGATCCAGAGGATTAATATAATCGGAGATATTGCACAGGACAGCAGCCGAACGATAAAATTACCTATGACGGACTCTGCTGTTGTCTGTTCTATAGTCGGGTTGTTGTCTCTTTGACACATTCCCAATTACCATTCTCAATTTTATGCATCGAGTGATGAAACAATACAAAATATGGTAAGCTATTTACCGTCCGAGCTTTATTAACACTTATTTTTAGCATACTGAATATTATGATGTTCAGATCCTGATAAAAAGTTTACACATCCAGACTCCAGTACATATAGAAGTGTTTCTGTGCCATTTTTTGTGTTTTTCGAGGCAGAAATGTTTTTGGAATGACATTATATATGTTTTAAAGAGATTACAAAATTTTCATACTTGACACATGTGACAGTAATCACTTCATATGAAATTTCACGGTTTCACATCGTGAAATTATTGCACAGGTACAATGCATAACAATGGGAAAAACCTGTTTAACTACTTTTACAAGGCGAGAAAGAAAGTTGAACAGTGAAGCTCGTAAGCAATACTTTTTCAATCTGAGCATGCAAATTGAAGATTATGTGATTTTAAAGAAACGTGTTAAAGTAAAGTCCCTTACTTATTACAGTACAATTAAATACCCAAAGTGAAATCTGTTGGTACGAGTTCTACAACCGTCAATATGGGATTACATGTGGGTCTTCGTCAAACTGTTATTGCAACTTCAGCATGTTATTGTTAAGTCTGTCTGCAAGGCCTTAATGCCACTTTATATTCATACCCCTTCTGCCACCAGTCAATCAGAATCTGAAAAAAAGTTTTAAAATTTAAAACATGTAAACAGATTAAACAGATTAGAGAATGGAAACAAGGAATGTGTCATAGAGACAACAACCCAACCAGAGAGCAGAGACAGCCAAAGGCCAACAATGGGTCATCAACACAGCGAGAAAATTTCGCACCCAGAGGCACACTTGATCTGGCCCCTAAAGGCTAAACAATAATGATTACTAGTTCAGCAAAGTAAACATGGTAAACGGCAAATATGTTTGTTATTTGTAAAATAAATCATAACTATTTTAATTTTTAGTGGCCTCTAGGGAACTCTTGAAACTGTGCCCAGAAACTATATATGAGAAACACGGGAATTACTGGGAAGCTTGCGCAGAACCTCATTACATGCTCTGATCATATTTCTTACAATAAATTAAAATACATTGTAATTAAGCATGTATATGTCTGAGCAAATGCTTTGGAGTGATGAAGAGAAGCTGTAATAACACCCTTTAGTTATTACAGACATACATGTACTTTTTCTGTAATCATGGTAATAACATAGGTGTACTATGCATGATTGGAAACTATGAACTGTTATATCTTTCTATACTTGAGTATACATAAAGACAATAGTAATATCAATAGAACTTGTATACATTTAAACAAAACTAATGACATGAATGATGTATATTGTTACTTTGAAACATGTAACATACATATGTTATCACAGTTCTTTGATTTTTTAGTCCACAATAACAAATGTATGTTATTTTTCTGTAATAACTCTATAAAGTTATATCCTTGAATGACTGAACCATGAAAATGAGGTTAACGTCGGGTGACAGCTGCCAGTTGGACATGTACATCTTACAATGATTCCATATACAAATAAATTGGGAATGTTTCCATGGGACACAGAAGTTGTCCCCGCTTGCATATCATATAAAATTATAAAGGGACATAACTGAAGAACGGTAAAGGTCACTATCAAAATTTGGTTGAGGTTAACTTAAGTCAGAGAACAGAAACGAAAAATTCAGCACCTTAAAGGCTTTACCATTTGTAAAGAGGCATAACTCTAGAACGGTTTAAGTGAAGCATCAAAATTCAAACTTGATCTGTGCTTTGTGGAAATAAGCATTGTGTATAAGTTTCATAACATTTGGTTGAGACAAATTAAAGTTAGAGAACGGATACCACCTTTGGGACAGACGGACGCACAGACCGACAAAGGCATAAATATAGTAGACATATTGCTTACAGTATTTGAGATATGATAGATATTTTATTCTCATAAAACCATGAAGTACATAGGTTACAGAGAAGTTAAAAACAATTACATGCATATGGACTTGACCCATACAAATTTAACCTTGAATGTTCACTGATCCATGAATAGAAAACTGTCTGAAGGGCACTAGGATCCTGCAAGGTACGCACATACCAAATATAGTTATCCAATTACTCATAATAAGAGAGAAATAAAGAATACTAATAATCTTATTTTTTTTTTTCAAGTAGTCACTGAACCATGAAAATGAGGTCAAGGACAATGGACATATGACAGACAGTCACAGAAACTTAATAACATAAGGCATCTATATCCAAAGTACAAAGTATGAAGGATCCAGGTCTTCTACCTTCTGAAATATTGGGCTTTTAAGAAGTCTGTTACGATGCTGCCGCTGCCACCGCCGCTGGATCACTATCCCTATGTCGAGCTTTCTGCAACAAAAGTCATAGCCTGGACAAAAACTGATTACATGCATGTATTATTTCAGCCATCTTGGTTCGTGGGCGGAGTCACCGGACAGATTTTTTAAACTAGATACCCAAATGATGATTGTGGACAATTTAGTTTGGTTAAATTTGTCTTGGTAGTTTCAGAGGAGAAGATTTTTGTAAAGGATTACAAAAATTTACCAAAATTTGTTAAAAATTGACTATAACATGTATAAAGGGCAATAACTCTTTAAGGGGTCAACTGACCATTTTGGTCATGTTGACTTTTTTGTAGATCTTACTTTGCTGAACATTATTGCTGTTTACAGTTTATCTCTATCTATAATAAATTTCAAGATAATAACCAAAAACGGCAAAATTTTCTTAAAATTACCAATTCAGGGGCAGCAACCCAACAACGGGTTGTCCGATTCATCTGAAAATTTCAGGGCAGAAAGATCTTGACCTAAAAAACATTTTTACCTCTATTTTTAGCCATGGCGGCCATCTTGGTTGGTTGGCCTGATCACCCGACACATTTTTTAAAACTAGATACCCCAATGATGATTGTGGCCAACTTTGGTTTAATTTGGCCCAGCAGTTTCAGAGGAGAAGATTTTTGTAAAAGTTTACGACGACGGACGACGACGGACGCCAGACGCAAAGTGATGAGAAAAGCTCACTTGGTCCTTTGGGCCAGGTGAGCTAAAAAGCACTTTACAATGATTAGTACACCTCATTCATTTCATATGCCACCGTCAGTCTTCTTTAGAATAGTTAGTGGCTCAAATATACAATGATATATGCCAATTGAGACTAAAACTGCATGCAAGTTTTCCTTGAAAAGTGAAAAAACTGTGCATCAGACCTTGCTGTCTGCAAAAAAAGTTGAATGCAAGAGTCTTTTTGCAATAAGACTTCTTGTATTATAACATCTTAGCATAGAAATGAACAAAAAGTAACAAATTTCCACTTCTCAAAGCTTCTGTCATGTCTGTATGCATTTTTATATGTAAATATGTGCTACGGCCTAAATCGACTCTAAATAATTTTCAATCTCACATGGCCGAAGACCATTAATTTTATACTCATGTGGTATGCTTTTTATATATGGAAGAATAATTAATGGTAAAATAACTTCAAAAACTTGAAATTGGGGAAAAAATCAAGTTAGTCGTCCCTTGTTTTAAACAAAGACGGATTCTTAGGGTTGCAGACATGTTACTTATTGGGATCTATGTAGCAAATTAACACAACTTTCCGTTGTTCGTTATTGACAAATAAGAACGTGCATTTGCTCATACAAAACATATAATCCTGTAGCAAATAGCTCATAGTGGTCTATACTCCACTTATCTTTTTATCATTCTAATATACAAACAAAGACCATGAATACCATTTCCATTGTGTTTCAAAACTGTTTGAAAAACATACACATTTACAGTAAAATACATCTTCCACTTTCCAAATTCATTAAGAAATCAGGGCAAGCAATTTTTCTTCCGGACAAGTAACAATTACAATTTCACTTGCCCAGGGACAAGTGGTCACAACAAATATTTCCACACCCTTGGTCTATATGTCATTTTAATTTATTGTGTCTGGCAAATTCATGCCTTTAATTTTGAATAAATAAATATAAATAATCAATGCATACCTTTTTTTAAATTTCTAATCCATAGATTTTATAAGGTCAGGAAAAAACATTAATTGGTGGATTATCATGATTATACCTCAATTGAGGTATAATCCACCATTTGACATATATAGTGTGATAGACATGATAGACCAATTGAGGTATAATGCAGTTTTTATCATAAAAAAATTTTAAAGAGATATTCGAGCATCTTTTTTCATATATCATGTATATCATGTATAGATACCATCTTAAGCTTTGATGAGTACTCATTAGCAGTCTTCACGCTTAACCACAAGTCCTACGGCATTGGCTGGTAATTAAAATTGCTTTCAGACTTGTTTACGAGAATAGTATGTCTTTTACCTGTAACAAAGTACCTGACAAAGAACCAGTTTAAAATTGAGCTTCGGGCTTGTGGACTCTAAAAGTTAATCGTGAAGGCTGCATTAGTGATATGTAATTGCTTCTGACTTTCTCTGCTGTGTTTTAAAAAATGTGGATTATACCCCACCAATTCACGGATATTAACAATTGGTTTCCTTAAGTCTGCATCAGTTCTAACTTTAAAATTTGTTAGTAAAAATGGACAGGAAGAGACTACAGAACAAAAATGAGATTTAATAGATGAAAACTCAGAATTTATCAGTAGGAAAAGGAGGGTTGCATTAGTTTTTAGTTTTCTCTAACAAATTGCAGCACGAAGTGTCAGAATCAATTACATGTCATCACTAAGTGGTCACTATCATCATTCAAATGGTAGATTATACCTGAGTTGAGTTATAATCCACCAATGAATGGTAATTCCTGACCTGTTTATATTTTCATGATTGAATGCACAATTTTGATTCTAAATGCATTTATAAAAGTCTAAATGAAAGGTTCACGACAAGCTTTTTATAAAAAAAAATACTTGTCACAAAAAAAGTGACAAACATCAGCGCCGCCTAGTGTGTAAAACTCTTGAACAGTTCAAATGCAACGCACCAAGTTTTACTGTCTTTTAACTTTCAAATTTGGCTTCATAAATTCTTTAACCTTGAAGAAAATAAAAATACTCATTTAAATGTAAAATTGAACATTTCTTCTCAGTCATCATTTAGAAAGTTTTGTCCAAATGCAAAGAAGAAGAGATATGGAAACCCGGAAATGTGTCCATCGACCTGTTCCTGTGTTCATGGTGTTCAAAATGTAAATAATATTTCTAAAATGAGATAAAATGAGTAGGGTCTATGTCATTTCTTCACGTGAGTCAGATATAACAGAAATATTTAAAACTTACCCTTTAAAGTCATTGAATTGACGTCTTCTTGGTCAAAAAGAATTGTAGTTTGTCGATAGCAGGAACAGGAAGCTTTGCCAAAACGAGACACTGAATGACGGGATTGGGACAAGTCGTACCAGGAAAACTCGGATCGGTGTTTAAGAAACTCGGATTAGATTGAAAGATCGGACCAGTTTGAAACACTGATTGGGCACATTTAAGGACGACACAATTTCAAAGACACCTTGGAACAATGTGAAACACTGATTGGGCCCATTTAAGAACGCTTCTCAGTGGTTGATTCTAAGGGAAAAAAAGGGGGCGTAGAGGACGTAAGACGCGGCCTCCCGTTTGATCGCCAAATAATAATTTTTCACGGTATATATATAGATTTTTAGTATAAAAACGTCCAAACATTTTTTTTATTTAATTGTCTTAAAAACTGGTCCAAGTTGTCTTAAAATGATTTTGACAAAATTTCGTTGTTTAATTCATAACACGTTCTCATCTAGAATTAGATGACACCAATGAACAACACCTGACCTTTTGCTGTTCCTGCTAATAAAGTAAAAATGGCTTCGCTAAAAAAGGATGACACCTAGAAAAAGCATCAATTATTGAGTGTATATGCCATTTACCATAGTATAATGCTATAAATTCACAAATTTTCATGTCTTTAAGCTAGTCCAGTTAGAAACCGACTTATGATACGCAGTGAATATAAAAAAAGAAGATGTGGTTCGATTTCCAATGAGACAACTCTCCACAAGAGACCAAAATGACACAGTAATTAACAACTATAGGTAACCGTACAGCCTTCAACAATGAACAAAGCCCATACCGCATACGGTCAGCTATAAAAGGACCCGAAATGACAATGGAAAAAAAATCAAACGAGAAAACTAACTGCATTATATAAAATAATGAACGAAAAACAAATATGTAACACATAAACAAACGACAACCACTGAATTCCGGGCCACTGACTTGGAACAGGCACATGCATGCATATATATATGATAATGTGGCGGGGTGAAGACAGATCATTGCAAATTGTTTAAATTACCGATAATTAAGATGCATGTACAGTACTGTACGCATGTTTGGCATGCATCTTTGTAAAGCAAATTGACCCCCTAAAAGAATTTAAAGAAATCAAGAACTTTGGCATATACCATGTTGACCGGCAGCGATGCAAACACAATGACTTAAACACTTTGCTGTATCACTATCTATTTAGTATGCATATTGCCATTGAATTATATCAGACATATCAGATTTTAATACAGTTTCATTTTCTCTCCATCAATTTCTAACCAAGAGTTCAAAATGGTGAAGGAAAAATCATCCAATTGTAAATTTTACGGACAGCAATGCCATCACGAGTCGGTTGACCGTTATGCAGTGGGCGAACTCACGGGTGTCATTCGTGGTCAAATGGTTTAACTTCCTCATCAAAACTGTGAAATAAGATGAAGAAAATATGCAGTACTTTATGAAAAAACACAAAAGGCGCAATGCATGTCTATGAAATTAATTACAAATAACACGCTTTATGTACCTATAATGGTCATATTTCAGTTTATTATGATAATATTATATTTGAAATTTAATCTTTGGTGTATCTGATTGTACACTAAAATTAAAGTATGTTCTTCCCTTAAAAGCATTAATTTGTATATGAAAACCTTGAATTTGTTGAATTTCCATCAAACTTGATCGTGAAAGATCAGGCAACGCATTATGTTGATCGTGAAAGATAATGCGTGACCAGACTTAATACTAGTAATCAGAAAGTTGTATTATTTTACCATTTGATAAACCTGCAACTGGTTGAAGCCTGTAACTATTTTGAAAAAGGATGAACATTAAAACTTTTATTTTTTTCTATTCAACACTTTACCCCGAAGGTTAAAAAAAAAAACACCTAAAAACGTGTCTAAAGAAGTGTGAAAGATTCAGCTCTGAGAATCGGTCAAGTGCAATTCAGGCAGACCGACACTATTTAGCCAATAATATGAATATGCAACGTTTAAACCAAAATGATATCCATCAAACAAAAAATTACAGCAAAACAGCATCTTTCATGAGTAATTTGAGATTGAACGATAATCAACATTTTGTGAAACAGTACTTTCTTAAGTTCTTTGTATACAACGCAGATGTGGATTAATTTAACTATATACTACAGACTATAGAATTTCATAGCGCAAATGCTTTAATGTCTCGTATGCTTTACTCATGATAGTATATTTGTTGAACGTCTGTAATATCAAGGGTTTTACTAGAAGTGTCAAATGCGCTTAAGATTGTCAATGGTTCATAAAAAGAGTTCAAGGTCAGAATACCATGCCATACAGATCTCTACAAATATCCTGTACACCAAATAAATGTGTTCCGATTCTTAAAGTGCCTTAGAAACTGACAAATGTAAAAGTTATGCTTGGTCAATTAATTCGGAACATAAGGTCAAAAGCATATGAACCCTGACCGACAGCCAGACATAGACATCTTACTATCATGCTATATATCAAATACAATTGAAGTCATCATGGTCATATATGAAACATGCAGACAGACATGTTCACCATAAACGAAATACCATGGCGCTATAGCATACAGGTATATATCCAAAAGGCTAAACAACATAAAACGAACATGATGCATGATAATGGGTTAGATGTTATTTGAAACCTTGCAGGAGTCGAAAATGTACACCTTACAATCAGAACAACAGACAGTTATCCTAAAGCTTAACGAATCCGCGATACGGACTAGACCATGCACAAAATGAATCTTCATCCATGAAATGAGGCAAATTCGGGGTCAGGTGAATCCTGTCTGACGGACATGTAGTTTATATGATCCAATATACAAAATGTGGGTATCCTATAACTCGTGATAAGTGAGTACTTCACATGACAATAAAAAGCTTAATCCTACAATCATCCAACTATTTTACATTTCATTTTCTAAAAATATTAATACTTTGAAATGCTTAACCCTATTGAGGATGTTGACCTATCTAGCTTTTCTCAATACCAATAACAAATATTAATTATGATATAATTGAAGAATAATTTGAACATCAGATCTTTCACGATCCTTTTCACGATCTTCAAAAATGCGGTACGTGATCTTTCACGATCCGAAAAATAAATGTTTGTGTAAATAATTCTTTATTTACCAAGTTTCAGATTATGTTTATACAAAATAACTATGAGAACCATTTGATTAATTCAAATAGAATGCCCTTATTTGGATAAGAGTAGTTTTTCTAGTCGAATTTGTGAAAAAATCATGTTTGTTTACATTTCTTATGTCATTGAAATGTCAAGAAGCAATGTGCCTTTTGTTGTTTTGTAATAACTATGTACTTTTAAAACTGGATATTCTCACATACTGATCATAATGTTGAACCATTTTGACATGTTTGACAGACAGGTTTACTTTGTCGTTAATTTGTCTGTGTAATTAATTAAATTAGAATATTTATTGACCTTTCATATGTCTTCTCGATTAAATGTCTTTCACGATCCGTTACTAGAACTTTCACGATCGTCTCTCAATACTTGACCGCCGTTAGATATTCTTTTACGATCATTTCTCTCGTTAAACCGAATGACACCCGTGGAACTGGTGACAAAATATTACCTCCCCTGTAAACAGTGCGCTCTTAATTCTGACTAGAGGTAATCGGTAAAGAAAAACGGATGATGCTGTAATTGTTAAGCTTGTTTAAAATGAGCTAGCACAAACGAACTAAGAAGTGTCAACATAATGTGAATAACGAATCAGGTAAAATATTTCTTGTTAAGTTTATCACCACATCGTATCATCATGTGATAGGTAAATGCGTGAATTTTCGATTTTCAGTGTCGTCAGGGTTCAAACTTGTAACAAGGACGTATGTTAGTTATACCACAGGAGTTTGAAATCCTATCAATAACGGGGTAAAAATATACCAAAGTCGACTATCACAGTAGAGCTTCTCTTGAAGAGAGTCTCTCATGTTGCATACACTGCTATGGCGCGGTATCAGGGTCATAAATATCGATTTTAGTATATCCTAAAATAATTTCAGTATATACTAAATTACATTTAAGCATACCCTAAATTGATTTTAGGATATCCTTAAATGATTCTAGCATATACTAAAATCATTTAAGGGTATCCTAAAGTCAATTCAGTATATACTAAAATGATTTTAGTATATACTAAAATCATTTTAGGATACCCTTAAATCAATTTAGCATATACTGAAATATTCAGCTTATACAGAAATATAGGCGCGGAATCAAGGTCATAAATAACGATTTTAGTATACACTTAATTAATTTTAGTATATCCTTAATTCAATTTGCTAATAGTTTTGTTCACCAATGAAAAGATCGCTTTCTGGACGAGTTGGAAAGACAGTCACTGCGGACCTTGCTGAGATGTGGCAAATGTCCTCTGACTTGATTTCATTTTCAGTTGTTTTTATTTTATTTTTTTAAATATTTTTGCTGGAAATGTATAGATATAATTGATTGTTTAGCTGTAACAGACATACATATGCAAGGTGAAAATAATGTGAATGTTATATGTTTATATTGTATAAATGTATTCAGCGTTAAAAGACCAGCACGCTGAGTTGAAGCATAAAGTTCTATCTTTGATATTATCCTGGCTACAAGCTACTCATCCATCATGTATTTCATTTCACTAAGTTGTATTCAGTGTGTATAGAAGATAGCAGTGTAGAATAGATATCAACAGCCTCATACGTTTGAAGCCAACACAAGGTTCATTGCGACCCCTTGGATTCAGTATTACAATCCATGACAAGAAATTATCGCTCAAAACTTTTGGGGACCTTCTACGGCACCCATCAGTAGTTACCGATTTGATTTCATTCAACAAATTAATTTATGACCTGCATGTACGTGTCGCTTAAACACGGTTATGCTATTAATCATCCGTGCTATTTGCTCTATGGGATGTTTGCATAATTTCAACGAAGGCATGGTATCAAAAGACGTATTCAAGATTTGCTATAACACGGCCGGCACTCGGCTAACCAAAAGATTGGTCGGTTAATCTATATTGAGTATACAGCTATATCGGCGGTTGGTCGGTTAATCTATATTGAGTATGCAGCTATATCGGCGGTTGGTCTGTTAATCGGGTTGGCTAAAATCTGGTAATCAGGTGTTATTGAGACAATAATTGCAAGTTCAGTATATTTCATTGTATAACTTTTTAAATATATTTTTATCATAAGAATTATTCATGTCTGACAAAACAATACAATATACTGTACCAGTGGTGTAATTAATATAAAGAATAGCGAAAGAATAATGAGTAAAATAAATAAAATGTAGAGAAAAGTGACATAACAATTTAAAGAATACAGAAATAAACAAAAAAAACAATCCGGACCCTCATGGTATACACGAGAATCTGGACGGAGACGCAGAATATATAATTATAGATAAGGACAGTAGAGAGTGATCTGCATTGCTAAAAAAGTAAGAAAAAATAATACTGAGATGAAACACCCAAACGTGTTGAAACAGTAACGGATTACGATGTACTCAAATTGATGACAAACGTAGAAGTGTACAAGCGGACAACTGTAGTTCTCCTTTGCACTTATGTACGTAGAAAGGAACTAAACGATAAATGAATTAAAACTTAAGATAACTAAATGTAGCTGCATTCGCTCCTTTCCATTTACTTCTTTAGAATGATTTGTAAACAACATATGATTAGTAATAGAAAAAAAAACAATTGGATGATGCTGACGAATTAGGGTTTAACGTCCAGTGACAAATATCATGTGCATATGAGAACGACAACACGTTATATGTACCCTGTGTTGTATTAGAAAGACACTTTCAGTCGGATTTTAGAACGTACTACTTTGAACAGACACAAAAATTAAGGCTGATTGAAAAAACGTTAATAATAAATTCATGCATATTTCAGCGCCCAATCCATATCACGCTATATTGAAGTAACACAACCTTCAATAAAAGGCGAAGAAAGTCAAAATAAAATTGCTCTTACTAGAATGATACTGTTGCACCGTATCGTTATTTTTTTTTTACTCAGTCAAGTACATCTCATTTTTAACTTTTTCAATGGGAAAATATAAAGATAGCAAAAAGTAAAATCACAAAAATACTGAACTCTGAGGAAAATCAATTCGGAAAGTCCATAATCACATGGCAAAATCAAATAACAAAATACATCAAAAACGAATGGACAAGAACTGTCATATTCCTGACTTGGTACAGGCATTTTCAAATGTAGAAAATGGTGGATTAAACCTGGTTGTATAGCGCTAACCCTCTCACTTTGATGACAGTCTTATCAAATTCCGTTTGTCGTGGCTAAATAACTCTTAACTGACACAAATTTAATTGTCCAACCCAGTAACAGACTTTATTCCCCTAATTGACACTAACACGTAGTATTATTCACGTTATATTACAATTATGAAAAATTTAGCAATGTCAATTTATTTTTTAGAACCAAAGTACTATTTTGTGTCCTTCAAATGATATATAAAATTGTTTGTTTCGCCTTTTATTAAAAAAATTGCTATGCGTATAAGCATAAATACTACATACTTGAGCGACGCCTTTTCGTTTTACTGAAAACTGCACAGACTATGAAATGTTTTATACTGGTGGAAAATGTTCTATGATAGATATCATTTTGTAAAACACTTTTCTTTTTTTGATTTGGTTCTTATAAGATGCCAAAAATCTGTATATTTAACAGAGTTTAAAACTAAATTGTGCGTTTCACTCTTAACAGACGTATAACCAACCCGATTAACAGACCAACCGCCCATATAGCCGCTTATTCAATATAGATTAACCGACCAATCTCTCTGTTAGCCGAGTGTCGGCCGTGTATTTTGTCTTAATAACCTTATGGTTTATTCCTTGCATGCCTATATCCTTTATTCTGCCGACAAATAAAAATATGAAGGCTATGACGGAATAGTGGCTGATTAAAATTAACAAACAGTAATTATAATTTGTGCATCCAATTAAAAGTCAAGGTATTAAATATAACCATTTTTCTGTTTGTTTGCGATAAATAAATATTTTTATATATCTTTTTTTTTTTTTTTTTTTATAAATGAGGAAATCGATTTTGTTTTGAAGCAATGTAAAAAAAAATCTTTTAGATCTTTTCGACATTTCAATGATATCCTATCTTAAAGATAATTAACACATGACATGGATACAATCTCTGTGTTCTTACTGTGCTATAATCTGCATTAACTACCTCAGATATACTGCACAGTTCAAAAGTACTCTGACCTTTAGGGGGCGGACCCTGGATTTTGAAAGCCGGTGTGTAATTCAATAAAGTGTAGCGAGACTAAAAACAATTTTTGACGATTTTATGCTAAAAAATGATATGTTTTCCAATCAAAGGGTGGGACTTACACTATTTTGTGTTCAATGTAAATCTTAACTGAGGGTTTCACATCCAAACCGAATAAGAATTATTTTTGGTAATTTCTGCCAAAAAAGAAATATATTTTGGAATATCCAAATAAATAAAATCTTAGTGTAAACATATTTTATTAATTATATTCAGGTACATACATAGGCATTAACATAATAATACAAGTGAAATGATTAATAGGAAAACAAGAAACAAGCTGTTAGCTTATATTAATTTGTTTCCTGATAAGAACATTTCATATTGTAATACTCAAGGAGTATAATGTTAAAAAAAATAACAATGTTACACTAGATGGAAAGAAGAAAAAAAAACATATAATAAAGTTGTGACACAAAAGAAAGAAGAAAAAAATATACATCGGAAATTAAATAATAAAGTGTATGTTTCTGAACGGACACACTTATTTAAGATATAAGTATTACTTGTTGAACAAGATGTGTGCTATCATATGACAAATCTTTTGCTACTGAGTATAAATTTTTGAACTGCCAAGAATATTTCAATGTTTTGTTCGTAGCTGAAGTCCGTTGAACCGTGTAGCAAGATTTCTTCCGACAAAAAAAGTATTATATTGATATTATAAAAATGCTGTTCACGCATAATGTGAAAACGGGGGCAGTGCAACAAGTAGTGCGCTGTCGTTTCTATAGCACCACATAAACAAAGTGGCGAAGCCACTATATTTTTAACAAAAAGATGATGATTTAGAGAACTGCATTGCATACGAAGTCTTGAGTGATAAATTTGACCTAATCGCTTACCAATGTAAAAATAATTTGGAGGTTTAATCGCCCGAGACTGGACACAATTCCTGAATGAACCCACCGAAGTACTGGTCTTAGCATTCTCCGGGGGGGGGGGGGAGATTCCATGAACGTACAGTTGTCGGTAAAAAATAATTTGAATACAGGGCTGTTCTTGTTCGAACAGGGGGGATTAGGGACGAGTTTCTCGTATTATGATTATGTATGGTTGCATGGGATTCTGGAACTAAGGTTGATAAATATTCCGGAGTAATATTATTTTTCATCTTGTAAAAATAAATTAATCTGTGGGCCTTCCTCCGATCTTTAAGCTTTTCCCAACCCGTTTCGAGATATAATCTCTCTAGGGACACCAACCTAGTACCCCCAGTTACGATCCTGGCAGCCGCTGTTTGTACTTTTTCAATCTTATCAATCAAAAGATGTGTGTTGTTGTCCCAGATGACATCAGCATATTCTAATAATGGTCTTATATATGTTAGTTATATTGTCTCGAGTGTTCGTCTGTCAAGGATGAATTTAAATTTCCGTAGAATCAGACGTTTGTACGCCTTTTCGGTTATTACATCAATATGTTTATGCCAAGTGCCATCGTTTGAAATATGTAATTCAAGGTGTTTATGGGTTGATACCTCATCAGTTACGTTGTCCATGTTAAGTTTTGGATGATCAGGTTTGTGAATTTTCCGTGAAATTGTCATGGTCTCGGTTTTCTGAGGGTTAAAGGTCACTAGCCAATCTGAAGACCATCTATGGATTTTTGCGAGATCACTATTCAAGTTGTTTGCTGATTCTCGGGGGTCATCTTCTATCAAATATAAACTTGTATCATCAGCAAACAACTTAATAGTAGACTGTATATCAGATATGATATCGTTGATAAATATCAAAAATAAAAGAGGACCCAGGATCGACCCCTGTGGTACCCCAGCCCTTATATTGCCCCACTCGGATAATACACTATTAATTACAACCCTTTGCTTTCTATCAGATAGATAATTGTTTACCCATGCCAAAACAGAACCTTTAATGCCAATAGCTTCTAATTTCCGTAACAACCCCTTATGCCAAACTCTGTCAAATGCCTTACTTATATAACAAAAAAATACTCTAATATCTTTCCCGTCATCTAATGCCTTCCCAAACTCATTTGTAATATTCAGCAATTGATTAATGGCTGAGTCCCCTTGGGTGAATCCTGATTGGTTGGGTGTGATTATCTGGTTAGCTATTAGATAGTTATGCATATGCTTAAAGACACATCTTTCCATGACTTTTCCGATAACACTTATTAATGATATCGGTCTATAGTTTCTATAGTCACTTGGAGAGTCCTTCTTAAATACAGGGGTAACATTAGCACATTTCCAGTCGGAAAGAAATTTGCCAACTGATAAAGATAGGTTAAATAACCTGCACAAAGGGTATTTCATAATTCCATATGCTCCTTTTAGAAATCGTGGGCTTATACGATCTGGTCCCGATGCTTTTGATACATCCAAAATCTTTAAAATGTCTACTACCTCGTTCTCAGATATTATCATATCACCGAGTCCGTCTGTTCGTGTGTCAGGTATGTCTGGAAGGTGTGTGTTAGAGTCATCAAGATTTGATTGACCACAAAAATAATCATTAAATATTGTTTGCCACCATGAGTTTCAGATATAATTTTGGTTGACAATTTTAAAAAATAATCAGTTTTAGAGTTTTAAACTAGTTTATTACACTCATTCCTAACTAATCGAAATTTTGTCCAGTCCGGAGCAGAATTTGTTTTTTTTTGGCTCTTTTATGGATACGATTTTTTTTACGAATCATCCTTTTGATATCAGCGGTAAGCCATGGTGGTTTATCTTTTCTGACTGTAATAATTCGGTTAGGAATGTTTTTATCTGCCTTGTCAATAAGTTCGTCCGTTTAAGCACGTGCTTTGACATCAACGTCATTGGAAATAAATAAAGCATCCCAATCAACAAGTGATAGCTGGTGTCTATATGAGTCATAATCACCTCTATCATACATGTATACTTTACGCTTACAAAACTTGATGTAACTTGCATGGCTGGGTAAGGATACCTATTACTGGTAAATGATATCGTATTTGATCAAGTAACGGGGCCCCGACATCAGAAACTAGGAGGTTAACTGGGTCATTTACTAAAATAAGGTCAAGAAGTGACGAACTGTGTTCTGTAATATAAGTTGGGTCGGAAATAACTTGATGTAGAGTGAATTGTGCTTTAATCATGCTTATTCTATTATTAGTGGTGTTCCTTAACTGGTTGGTGTTAACATCGCCTGTAACTAGGATATCTAAATTACATGATAAGGCAAGGTCGATAGACTGTTCTATGTTGTCCCATACCTGTGGGCTACTGTTAGGTGGGACGTAAAAGGTCCCATAAAGATATTTTTTGGTCTTGAATCTAACTTCGAGCCATATACACTCAATACCACAGCCTACTAAGTCTCGCCTTTCAGAGCAATTCAAATTATCTTTAGCATATACTATAACACCTCCCCCTGCCTTCCCCACCCGATCTTTCCGGAATGGTGTTTTATAACCCAGTAATAAAATGGCTTCATTGCTTACTTGCGGTGAAAGCCAACTTTCGGTAAACGAGAGTAATTCATGGCAAGAATATTCAGCAATCAACCCAAGCTTCGGAACAATACTCTGAATATTAAGATGCATAAATAAAACAGCATTTTTAAAATCATCATCTTGGCTACTATTACTACTAAAGCTGGACTCTGTAGTCAACGGACCTGGATTTGGCTATATTTGGATATGAGAAACTTGGTAATTGCTGAAAAGCTTGTGCAGAACCTCATTACATGCTCTGATCATATTTCTTACAATAAATTAAAATACATTGTATATGTCTGAGCAAATGCTTTGGAGTGATGAAGAGAAGCTGTAATAACACCCTTTAGTTATTACAGACATACATGTACTTTTTCTGTAATAACATAGGTGTACTGAGCATGATTGGAAACTATGAACTGTTATATCTTTCTATAGTTGAGTATACATAAAGACAATAGTAATATCAATAGAACTTGTATACATTTAAACAAAACTAACAAGTGAAACTGCGAGCTACTGCTCACTGATGATACCCCGCCGCAAATGGATAATATTAATAGTGTAAAAATATGCAAGTGTTCGGTAAACAGGAAGTTATCGAGTGATGAATCTGAAAACGCATCACACGGTATAGCTGACTTATATAAATCCTGAAACCAAATTTGAGAAATCCTTGTATTGTAGTTCCTGAGAAAAATGTGACGAAACTTTTCAACTTGGCTATCATGTGTAAAATCATACAAGTGTTCGGTAAACAGGAAGATGTCAAGTGATGAAAACGCATCACACGGTATGGCTGACATCTATAAATGTTGATACCAAATTACAGAAAGGGTGTATGTGTAGTTCCTGAGAAAAATTTTCAACTTGGCTATCATGTGTAAAATCATACAAGTGTTCGGTAAACAGGAAGTTGTCAAGTGATGAAAACGCATCAAACGGTTTGGCTGACATCTATAAATGTTGATACCAAATTACAGAAAGGGTGGATGTGTAGTTCCTGAGAAAAATGTGACGAAAGTTTCATGGGACGGACTGACAGACAGAGGTAAAACAGTATACCCCCTTTTTTAAAGCGGGGGTATAATAAATTGGGAATGTTTCCATGCCCCCGCTTTCATATCATATAAAGTTATCAAGGGACATAACTGAAGAACGGTAAAGATCACTATCAAAATTTGGTTGAGGCTAACTTAAGTCAGAGAACAGGAACGAAAAATTCAGCACCTTAAAGGCTTTACCATTTTTAAAGGGGCATAACTCTAGAACGGTTTAAGTGAAGCACCAAAATTCAAACTTGATCTGTGCTTTGTGGAAATAAGCAATGTGTATAAGTTTCATAACATTTGGTTGAGGCAAACTAAAGTTAGAGAACGGATACCACCTTTGGGACGCACGGACATATTTAGGGACAGACGGACGCACAGACCGACAAGGGCATAAATATAGTGGACCTATTAAATACAGTATTTGAGATATGATAGATAGTTTATTCTCATAAAACCATGAAGTACATAGGTTACAGAGAAGTTAAAAACATGCATATGGACTTGACCCATACAAATTTAACCTTACATGTTCACTGATCCATGAATAGAAAACTGTCTGATGGGCACTAGGACCCTGCAAGGTACGCACATACCAAATATAGTTATCCAATTACTCATAATAAGAGAGAAATAAAGAATACTAATAATCTTAATTTTTTTTTCAAGTAGTCACTGAACCATGAAAATGAGGTCAAGGACAATGGACATATGACAGACAGAAACTTCATAACATAAGGCATCTATATCCAAAGTATGAAGTATGAAGGATCCAGGTCTTCTACCTTCTGAAATATTGGGCTTTTAAGAAGTCTGTACATAACGATGCTCAGCCGCTGCCACCACTGCTGGATCACTATCCCTATGTCGAGCTTTCTGCAACAAAAGTCATAGCCTGGACAAAAACTGATTACATGCATGTATTATTTCAGCCATCTTGGTTGTGGGCGGGGTCACCGGACACATTTTTTAAACTAGATACCCAAATGATGATTGTGGACAAGTTTGGTTAAAATTGTCTTTGTAGTTCCAGAGGAGAAGATTTTTGTAAAAGATTACAAAAATTTACCAAAAATTGTTAAAATTGACTTTCACCGTCAGAGCTCAGACATAAATAAGTCTGAATCTGCTTTTGAATCATAGAGGTCTAAATTTGTAAGTTTTAGGATTTGTCTCCCTTTAATGCAAGACAAAATACGACTTTAATAAGTCAAATATTGTTAAGCAAGAAATAATTGACCATAATCAAAATGTTGCAAATATCGACTCCTACAAGTCGATAAGTTATCAAAATTGGTTAACTTCAAGACCCTCACATATTTATAAAAAGGTCATGCGTCTAAATCAAATAATGACAACATTGAAAGACAATGCTTTGTCTTCTAAAGAAAAATATGAATGAGAGTCTAACAAATCGGAGATAATGTTGATCAACCTTACAATGCAACCACCTGGAACCACACTTATGGTGACTTGAGTAACACCGGTATCACTCAGATTACAATTCTACCTTGACAGGTAAGTTTGTATTTAGCCTATAAAGTACTTATTTAGCCTTGAGAATTGAAATGTCAGTTTATCCCATTCATACAATAGAAGTTGATAAATTTGGCTTCATGCCATTTACCTTGTCCAAAATTAAGGTCACTTTATATTGTTATTGTGATATTGTTAAAGTACAAAAGAACCCTATATTCTGAACAATACTTAAAATGTTGTGCATCTTGATTTAATTGTTAAAAATCTGTTAATGCTGAATTTTTGGGGTTATTTCGGCCTTTTAATTGCATATTTCTTTACATCGGTAGTTTTTTTTTCAGATATAAAAAAAACTATCTGCTTGACTTTATAGAAATAGCCTATGCTTGCAGGTTATCTATTACACTGTCTTGTTTTTTGTTTACACCAAATCTGACAGATTATTATTAAGTTGCAAAATATTTTAAATGAGAGCTGAAATTTTTTCTATATCTTTAAATGTGCATTGAAGGTTTAAATAATCATAATGTGAACAAGAATGAAGAAAACATCTTGGTCCCTAAAAAACATCATCAACAAGGATATACCATTCCAAATATTAATTTATTATACATGTACTAATATCAGTTAAAATCTCAAGCCACTGTTTTGCATGTTTGGCCAATTAAAATTAATTGCTTGATTTTCATCCCCGCCCGCCCGCCCCTCTGAAATCGTCCCGCCCCGATATTTTTCATTTAACAAAAATACGATTTCCGGATTTTGATCATGTCCGTTACCGGGAACCATCGATAATTTCGTTTCATTCAAAACTTCCTGTTTCAAATTTCGTTTTTGTATTTCTTCGAGTAATCTAACGAAAATGATTAAGTCGACATATTCTGCTGCACTATGATGACAACATCATCTACCGAGAATAGAGATTGATAACGAGAAGGGCATGACATATTCGAGTTATGAGTAAAACGCCTTGTCCTTGAACGCAAATTGCGGTAGTCACAAGTGAATCGAAAACTGTGTTTTTTACTTTATTGATGCAATGACTTTGTGTCAGGAAATTTGGACTGAATGATTTCTAAATCACAAGAATTGTAGAACAAATTGGTACACAAAAACATGACTGGATTAAAGAAATTGACACAAGCACGAACTTATTTGATTTATGACCGTATATTGAGGAGAAAAAAGTCGACAAACACGCATTTTAATTATAACAAGCCCTTATATTTACCCATGGCTGTTGTTTTTGTTGACAAACAGCAAACTCCTTCTGTAACTGTCCCAATACCCTCAATTTAGTCATTAAACAACAACTACGTTTTGGTTAAGTTCATTTTTTACATCATAATTACTTTCAACACTGAGTTTAAATTTTATTCTGTACTCATAATACTTGTGTTGCATACAATTGTACCAATACATTGTATTGATTTTATGGGGACGACAAACCATTGCTTAGAAAGCAAAATAAATTTGGTGTAGGTATAGTCCAACTGAAGAGAGCATTTCTCTTCTTTTTGATGTATACTATAAATAGTTTTCTAAAGCGGCAATTACATGTATAACAGTGGTTGCCAATCAGGGATTTTTATTTAAGAGTTTAAAAAATAGTGTAGGATTCCTTATACAGCATGTATATATACATTATACAACTTGTTTTCCACCAGCATATACTCCGCGGTATGAAGAACTCGTGACGAGGGTCTCATATGAAATAAAATTTAAAAAATAAATCCTCCCACCCGCCCCATTTTTTTCAAAAATTTTGATGAAAATCTACTTATTAATTTTAGTTGGCCTTAACAATGTAGGTCATGTCCCAACAGAAAATCAATAAATATGACAGTACAGTGTACTCTGAGCACAAACACATAAGGTCACTGTGAAATAGACATATAGGGCAAGAAACAGTCAGTTATACAAAACCAGTTTGACTAGATGTGTCCTATATTTTGACAATGTAAATGACATGAGGACCTGCATGGGTTTTTTTAATATCTGTATTCTTTAAATTATTAGGGCATTTTTCTTTTAATAGCCTTAAAAATAACTCATTCTGTAAAATTCTCATGAAAATGATTTTACTTTTTAGTCTTTCTGTTACAAGATTATTTATTAATTCTGTACATTGATCATATTTTATCAGTATTCATGGCATTACAGTTTCCTAAGTTACCTTTTTATTTTGCACAGTATTCTTTATACTTTTGCACCGCATTAAATTATTCTCTCTTCCTTATTTTGTTGTTCATTTTCTCTATTCTCTATTTTTTGTTGCTATTACATGTGTTCTCTATTATGTAAACCCCATTCTTACCCTTATAGGTAAACTTCTATTGTATGAATGGGATAAACTGACCTTTCAATTCTCAAGGCTAAATAAGTATTTTATAGGCTACTCAAGTCACCATAATGAGGTAAAACATCTGTGTTTAGTAAGGATGTTCAATTAAATAATTAAATATAGATAGCTCAAGTCCATGTGAACTCTCAGACAGGTTTTTGCTGTCATAGGTGGTGTACTTTGGCCACCAAGTAAAATTAAGTTTTTTCATCAACATAAATAGACCTAAACAAGTCTGTCATTTTCTGACTTAGATAAGTCTAAAATTGAAAACACATTTTTATAATAAATACATGTTTTGACTTCTTTAAGTTGAAAACAAAAATCGACTTGTTTATGACTCTGAGCTCTGACTGTATAAAGGGCAATAACTCTGTAAGGGTCAACTGACCATTTTGGTCATGTTGACTTTTTTGTAGATCTTACTTTGCTGAACATTATAATTGCTGTTTACAGTTTATCTCTATCTATAATAATATTCAAGATAATAACCAAACTAGAGGCTCTAAAGAGCCTGTGTCGCTCAACTTGGTCTATGTGAATATTCAAGTAAACAAAGGAAGCAGAAGGATTCATGACAAAATTATGTTTTGGAGATGGTGATGTGTTTGTAAATCTTACTTTACTGTACATTGTTGATGCTTACAATTATCTCTATCTATAATGAACTTGGCCCAGTAGATTCAGAGGAAAATGTTTACAAACTTTATGAAAATTGTTAAAAATTGACTATAAAGGGCAATAACTACTAAAGGGATCAACTGACCATTTCGGTCATGTTGACTTATTTGTAAATCTTACTTTGCTGAACATTATTGATGTTTACAGTTTATATCTCTATCTATAATAATATTCAAGATAATAACCAAAAACAGCAAAATTTCCTCAAAATTACCAATTCAGGGGCAGCAACCCAACAACCGATTGACCGATTCATCTGAAAATTTCAGGGCACATAGATCTTGACCTGATACACATTTTTATCCCGTGAAAGATTTCCTCAAAATGCTTTGGTTTTTGAGTTATAAGCCAATAACTGCATTTTACACCTACGTTCTATTTTTAGCCGTGGCGGCCATCTTGGTTGGTTGACCAGGTCACGCAACACATTTTTTAAACAAGATAACCCAAAAATGATTATGGCCAAGTTTGGATGAATTTGGCCCAGTAGTTTCAGAGGAGAAGATTTTTGTAAAAGATTACTTTAATTTGCGAAAAATTGTTTAAAAATTGACTATAAAGGGCAATAACTCCTAAACGAGTCAACTGACCATTTTGGTCATGTTGACTTAATTGTAGATCTTACTTTGTTGAACATTATTGCTGTGAACAGTTTATGTCTATCTATAATAATATTCAAGATAATAACCAAAAACAGCAAAATTTCCTCAAAATTACAAATTCAGGGGCAGCAACCAAACAACCGATTGACCGATTCATCTGAAAATTTCAGGGTAGATAGATCTTGACCTGATAAACATTTTTACCCCATGTCAGATTTGCTCTAAATGCTTTGAGTCTTGAGTTATAAGCCAAAAACTGCATTTTACCCCTATGTTCTATTTTTAGCCGTGGCGGCCATCTTGGTTGGTTGACCGGGTCATGCCACACATTTTTTAAACTAGATACCCCAATGATGATTGTGGCCAAGTTTGGTTTGATTTGGCCAGGTAGTTTAAGAGAAGAAGATTTTTGTAAAAGCTTACGCCGGACGACGACGGACACCGGACGCCGGACGCAGAGTGATGGGCCAGGTGAGCTTATAAACGTTTAATAAAAAATAAATCAAAATTAAACTACATGGGGGGTCATTAGGGATATTCCCACTCAGGGGCAGCCGAAGGGTATCCTGTCCACAAGTTCCTGTGTTATAATCTTGATAATAAAAAACAAACTATGGATGGTGATATTTATTCACATAAATATTTGAGGTCATTTAACATGTTTAACTTATTTAAATAAACATAATTTTAAAACTGAAAACAAATATGAGCATTACATAATTAACCAGTTGATAATTCTTTTACACAAACGTGATGATGTACCTCCAATCCTTTTATATACCCATGTATAGCAGTGGTCAAGACTTGTATCATCTCCGGATTTGGTCAACTCTTATATCAGAATATTCAGTAAATATTCCATTATCGATTAATTAAATATATCTGCTAATAAGTTTTGGGTATCCAATATGCAAAAATCTTCTGTACACTGGATAAAAAAATTGTTAAGTTTATAGAATTCATGGTTATTGCAGCAAACTCTGAATTTGTAAGGCTTATAAGGGCTAGCATGTCAGTTTTGTTGGGCTAGTAGTTCTTCCAACAGGGCTAGTAAAATCCTGCTACCAATTAGCCCTGGGCTAGTGAGCTATTACAAATCTTCTTAACCCCTGTCAAGAGTTTTTTTGCAATAAGACTTCTTGTATTATAACATCTTAGCATAGAAATGAACAAAACGTAACAAATTTCCACTTCTCAACGCTTCTGTATGCATTTGTATATGTAAATATGTGCTACGGCCTAAATCGACTCTAAATAATTTTCAATCTCACATGGCCGAAGACCATTTTATACTGATGTGGTATGCTTTTTGTAACTTTTGTTTACATTTAAAGTACATTTAATATATATGTTTATGTAAGGCTTCCCTTAATTTGAAAATCTCTATTTTAAGGCACAGGTTCATATATAAATTTGACTTTTAGATAATTGTAATAGATCTGATAAATCAGATGAGTGTTAAGTTGTTTTCAATACTTAATATATTATATATAGCAGTATAGGAACATTTAAAAAGCAATTTTTTTTCACTTTTGCAATATTTTAATTTTTTTAGCCCAAATCTTGACAGTTGAAATTATTTGATTAAAACGTCAAAATTAAACATCCAAATTTCAATATTAAAATGGCCATAGTTTCTATAATATATATCCTATGGCCATGAAATTTGGCCAACTATCTCGTAATTTCGTAAGCTTAGGTCTGCCAAAAATTGGTCAAGTCCTTCTATCCTATTAGGTCCGAGGACACTGTTATCGTCCTTCGATTTTCGTGTCCACAATATATAGTCCCTAGTCCATGTAGTGTGAACAGTGTATAACTTGCCAATTTTTTTCATACCCTTTCCTTATTTATTTCTAGATATTTTATGCATGAAATATTAAGTAAGGGGATGAAATTACATGATAAAAACATTTGGGTGCTGAATCTTTATGTTAAGTAGTGATTTGGTCCAGTTAAAAAAAGGTCAAAAATTAGTATGTCTGAAGCTGTCCAGCTGAAGTTTAGACCCCCTTAACACAGAATTGTCAATATTTTGAGTTAGAGCTGGTAGAAGTTTCTATAAAAAAGTAAAAACACAAAAATACCGAACTCCGAGGAAAATTCAAAATTCTATAATTTTCATAGTATTTGTCCCAATAGTAATGATAGAAGAACACTACACTGTAAAAATCTTTTTTGAGATTGAACAGGTGCGATTTTTTTAATTTGAGTTTATTGTCTAAAAGAAATGCACTACGAAATAACTGTGTTCTCGGGCCATATATTATAGGTGAACAACTTGCATGTGAACGGAATATGGACCTGTACTACATCGCATGCAAATTATGCATTGACTTAATTTGTATGATCGAACCCCTTGATGCAAAGCTGTAATTGTATATATCATGTATATAATATGCAAACTTACTCTTTGTCTTTTTTTGTAAATATGAACTCAAAATAATATAAGCATGTGATAAGAATACTACATTGTTTTATAGCCCCAATCTACATGATCTACGAAGTAGTGGTAAATAGTTATTTATCTCTCTATCCGTCTGTCTGTCCATCCATTCTTCCGTAAGTATTCTTGATTTTCGTATACTTAATCAAATACTTTAATCATGTTACATGTACTATTGTATTGCAACCTTCTTTGGATATATGATTACAAATTTATGAGAGGAAGGACTTCTGATCATGTTCATCATGTTCATACATTTGTATTTTTTAATATGGTCTCGTACCTGCTGAAAAGGAACCGAACTTATGTCTAGTGCTATATATGTCTATATGTCATTTTAATTTATTGTGTCTGGCAAATTCATGTCTTTTATCTTGAATAAAAATATATAAATAATCAGTGAATAACTGTTTTTAAATTTTCTAATCCATAGATTTTATAAGGTCAGAAAAACCATTAATTGATAATTGAGGTATAATCCACCATTTGATATATAGTGCGATAGACCAATTGAGGTATAATGCAGTTTTTATCATAAACAAATTTTAAAGAGATAATTTATCATCTTTTTTCATATATATATACCATCTTAAGCTTTGATGAGTACTCATTAGCAGTCTTCACGCTTAACCACAAGTCCTACGGCATTGGCTGGTAATTGAAATTGCTTTCAGACTTGTAAAATTATTCTCTATAGGCCAACAGAATCGAACTAAAAAAATAAATAAATGGAGCTTCAGGCTTGTGGACTCTAAAAGTTAATCGTGAAGGCTGCATTAGTGATATGTAATTGCTTCTGACTTCCTCTGCTGTGTTTTAAAAAATGTGGATTATACCTCAATTGAGGTATACTCCACAAATTGACGGATATTCACAATTGGTTTCCTTAAGTCTGCATCAGTTCTAACTTCAAAATTTGTTAATCGAAATGGACAGGAAGAGACTACAGAACAAAAATGAGATTTAATAGATGAAAACTCAGAATTTATCAGTAGGAAAAGGAGTGTTGCATTAGTTTTTAGGTTTCTCAAATTGCAGCACGAAGTGTTAGAATCAATTACATGTCATCACTAAGTCAGAATAAGTGGTCACTATCGTGATTATATGTCAAATGGTAGATTATGTATACCTGAATTGAGTTATAATCCACCAATTAATGGTAATTCCTGACCTGTTTATATTGTATGCACAATTTTGATTCTAAATGCATTGATAAAAGTCTAAATGAAAGGTTCACGACAAGCTTTTTATAAAAAAAAATACTTGTCACAAAAAAAGTGACAAACATCAGCGCCGCCTGGTGGCTAATAAATCTTCAACAGTTCAAATGCAACGCACCAAGTTTTACTGTCTTTTAACTTTCAAATTTGGTTTCATAAATACTTTAACCTTGAAGAAAATAAAAATACTCAGTAAAGTGTTCAATTGAAAATTTCTTCTCAGTCATCATTTAGAAATTTTCGTCCAAATGCAAAAAAGAAGAGATATCCCGGAAATGTGTCCATCGACCTGTTACTGTGTTCAAAATGTAAATAATATTTTTAAAAGGAGATAAAATGAGTAGAACATATGTCATTCTTCGCGTGAGGGGTTACACTAAAAACTGGACCGAATGACAGGACCAAATGAAAAATGCTAATAACTTTTTCATTTCTTAAAGGATTGATCTCAAAATTGAAATATAATAAGATTTCATCATTTGATAAACGGATTTAAGAAAAAAAAATAAAAAAAACTGTAAGAAACTTTAGAAAATGTGACATGACCAACTCTGATAATGACATGACCAACATGGAGAATGACAGGACCAAATAAAAATGCTAATAACTTTTTTATTTTTCAAAGAAATTCTCTCAGATTTGAAATATAAAATGATATGTAATATTTTGTCACCAAAATGTTATAAAAAATATAGATTTATTTTCAAAAACTTTCGAAAACGTGACATGACCAACGCTGACTGACAGGATCAACCTCGACAATGACCGGACCAGATGAAATTGCTAATTTGTCTTTTATTTCTCAAAATATTTTTCTGAAATTTGAAATATAATAAGATTTAATCATTTGATAAATAGATTTAAGAACAAAAAAGTAAAAAAAGATACTGTTAGTGTAAAAAAAATTAGAAACGTGACATGACCAACTCTGAAAATGACAGGGCCAAATAAAAATATTAATAACTTTTTTATTTTTCAAAAAAAATAACTCAAGATTTGAAACATAAAAAGATATGTCATGAGAATAATGGGCAAAAACAAAGAATAGAGTAAAATGGGCAAAAAAGAGATAAGAGAGTAATGGGGGTGATAAAATATAATGAATAACTGCAAAATTTCAAGAATTGGGTAAAAATATACTGATTAAGGAAAAGAACAATGTTCTGTCAAAATACAGTTATCAAGTTATTGCAGAATAGCCATTATTTTTAAAGATAAAGAATAACGAGCGAAAAAAAATAAAGAATACAGAAATGAACCGGGACCCTAATCAACCATTGACCAACATATAATGACACAGATAAACAAACCAAAAACTTCACAGTTACTTGACCAGGTCTCAGCACGGGCAAGTACATTATAAGGTTTCTATAAAAACAGTAAAAAACAATGTCACAAATCTAGGAAACTTTCCATGTCACAAAAATATGTAGATTTACCCTGACATAGAAATTTGTAAATACACAATGTCAAAAAAATATATAGCATCTGTCACGGTAAGTTAAACTGTAAATTTACCATGTCACAGAAATATGTAACTTTCCGCTGTCACAGACATCATTTTGTAATTGCACCTTGTCACAAACATAGGTAGCTACTCTGTAAGAAAAACCTTAAATTTGCCCGGTCACAGAAATATGTAACTAATTAAACTTACTCCGTCACTGAAATATATAACTCAACCCTGTTACAGAAATTTGTGAATGCACCATGTCACAAACATATGTACATGTATCTACTTTGTAAAACAAGTTATTCTCTTTAAAAAAAGAAAAGCAATACGCGAACCTAAGACCGCTGACTGCCGGGTCAGCAAAAGATTGTTGCTGAATATTTATTTGCTTTTGAATTGAAATAAATGACTGTGATTAGAAGAAGTCAGTTGAGAGTGAATATTTACATTTACTACTTGAATATACATTTTAAAGCTAGACTATTTTATCAAGTACTTGGGAATATACATAATTTTACCGATGATAACCAAATTTCTACAAACCGGATCACTTATGCAAATTGCACAAACCAATCGCAATATAAATTTCTGCACCCAGTTTGCTTTATAATCTGGAATTCTGCATGCATTTACTTTATCATATCTTTATATGTTATTTCCTGCATGGACTTTCATGTACTCAACTCGTTATTGAAGTTGTCTGTACTCATGGATATGTTAATTGTATAGACAAATCAAAAGTCCAATGTACATGTGAAATGAAACCTGTGGCATGTAACTGATTGGGACATCTTGTAAAGAGACTTTTTTTGGTCTAATAAATTAGGTGAGTAACTATGACCGTACATGCGAGTCACATGTCAATCTCTTACAGCCGTGTCCTAAAGGAGTAAGTTCGGTAAGGGCCATATTTGGCCCCAATTATAAAGTTCATAGTTACAAGACAATACATGTTTAATAACAGAAAACAGAACAGTTTTTGTCAAAGTTTAATTCTAACACGTTGATTTTTACATCCATAAAAGGTGAAAAAAAAGGATTTTGGTGAAATTTGACAAAGTTAGCTAGATTTCAACAAAACAAAGGACCAGGAAACATAGAGCGCAGACGTCGACAAGCTTAAGATTCAAATTAGACATGTAAAATGTCTTCACACACATAATTTTAAAAGATCTTTGTTGTCGACGTATGCGCTCTATGTTTCCTGTCCAATAATCTATGGAAATTTACCCCTTTTCATTGATTTGTTCATGTAAAATAAACATGAGTACAACTTGTGACGTCATAATGAAACGCAGAAACGTAAAATTTTCAACAAAATTGTTTATATCCTAGATATTCAATGTATTAGCTATAATCTATCGTGATATTGGTCGATAAATCCGAGTTTCGAATTTACGCTGAAAAAAGGGGCCATTTTAGGACCTTATCGAACATACACACGAGTGAAATTAGTATAATTGTTTTTTTTGAGAACGCAAACCGATAGTGTGCGTTTGAATTCGCACTATAGCGTGAATGAATCAAGACGTGAAGGATAGGTGGGCAACACAGTGAGTACAATTTTTAAAATGTACCATAGTACACATATATATGAAGATGTTATAAGGTAATACTATTAAAACAAACAAACAAAAATAGGGTTGAAATTTTATAATAAACATACATTCTTGTCAGTAATGTTTTTCCGAAATTTTTTAATAGATATACATGTAGTATCAATAAACACAAGCGTCAAGTATTTAAGGACGGACATTTTATTAATCAAATGATTCTATTTTTAAATTCTACCATTGCACTATAAGAACAGATTGCTATACAAAATATCAGCAAAGACTTATAAATCCATACTTAAACAGTACAAAATAATAGCAATCGGAAATCAGACAGAGATCGACGGAATATAACTGACATTATTCGGGTTAGTACTTTATTAAATTTTGTTATGAATATTGTAAATTATTACTAGGACTATTATTCTATTGTTACGTTTTTTTGTGAGCTGCAGGGATTTAAAATCTTTGTGAATTGAAAACACATAAGTATTTTTATTCACTACCGTTTAAAATTTAAATATTTAATTAATTTATCTTACTTTCCGTTTTATGGATATATTACAATACACAAAAAAAAAAACAATTACTTATCAATCTTACTAAATCGAAGGAAATAATTAACATAGAAACATAATTATTATTGTTTATCAACATTTGTTTTGTATGATGCAAAGATTTATTTAGAATTAATTATTATGCATGTTTCATTTACAAATGACTATTTAAAAATACAAAAGCAGAGTATCCTGTCATATAAATAATTATTTCTTAATTGCAACTCCGAAAATATCCTGACTTCAATTTAATATTTAGTTTCTACAGAAACATAGATAAATGTACATTCTAATATGACGTTCTTCTTAAGCTTTGGGTACAAAGCCATGTTCTAATTCAAATGGAACATGGGCTGCACGTGATTGACGTCACAATTGAAATTGCAACGTCAGATGAATTTTGAACAACGCCAGATATCAAAATGGAAATTTTTGTTGGTGTTGCTCGCTAGGAAATTAAATAAAAAACATTCTAAAAGTAAGTTTAAATGTTTCTGTTCTTTTTTATTGATAAACTGTTGATTTTCTATAACGTTTTTGGTTCATGAAATCAAAATGGCGACATTCCGAGCGTCTACTCACTATAGGCCACTTCGAAGTGAAAAAGTTCAATTATTCCTATTAGAATATATTATAATTCTATCCTGCCATGCTCTATGCTCATTTTAACATGGGTAGGCATTATATTTGTTAATATCTTAATACCGAGCGTTAGCGAGGTATTAAATTTTTATAAATATAATGTCTACCCATGTTAAAATGAGCATACAGCATGGCAGGATAAAATTATTTCTCAAGTATATATTTTGTAAATATTGCTTTGATTTCTAATGACTTAATTAAATTGAATACTTCTGATAATAATATTATCTTTCTGTTTTCTGATCTAATATAATACACATTTAAACCAGCCGAATGTTTTCTCCTTAGTCTATGATGAAAATACACACGTGGTTAAATCTTCAGATATAATTTGTTTACATGTTCTCATGATAATGCATAATACTGACACGTTATTATTGACCTAGATGCACACAGTGTACAGGGGTCGTTTTAAAACAACTAAGACAACTATCCACCATGGTCGACATTAAATTCATGTAGAGGCTTTCTATAATGAGCAAAATCCATTCTGTATAGACATAAGTCAGCTTACAAAACCCCAAATACAACACAACGTGATACAATTCAAACGAGATAATGAACGCCCCGATTTTTGACAAAACAATAAACGAAAAAAGAAAAATAATAGATATGATCAACAATTTACCAACGAACCAGTGAATTTCAGGCTCCTGACTTGGAACAGGCACTTTAAGAATATGACGGGGTTAAACATGTTTGTGATCGTTTTTAAAACCCTCTCCTAAATTGAGACAGTGGTGTAACAGCCCAATATAAAAACGAAGTGTAAAAATCAGTTCGAAATGGTGATGATTTCTTCTTGTCGAGTTGCAATTGCGAGTCACAAAAAGTCGAGTTGAGAGTTTGAAAAATCGAGTTTTAAGTTACAAAATTCGAATTGTGAGTTTAGAAAGTCGAGTTGCGAGTTACAAATGTCGAGTTGCGTTTTACAAAAGTCGACTTGCGAGTTAAGTAATTCTAAAAATAATTAAAAAAAAACAATGATTTATATCACTGGTAAATGATAAACTGACGGCCATTTAAATTCGTAGTGCAGGCCTTGCAATTTTCTTTTTAAAATTAAATAAACTAGGTTTATTTATTGTTAAACGCCACGTTCAGCACTTTATAATTGCCAGTGTTCATTGATGGAGGAAGTCTAAGTCCTTGAAGAACTAGAGAACTGCAGACCTTCGGGTGGAAAACTGGCATTCCTAATTAATTCGAACGCACCTTGGTACGCCCATAATTTCGGTTAATCTTAATATATTGCATGTCCTGAATAAATGAAATACATTCTGATGTCGTCTGAGTTGAAACAAGCTGTTCTTCAGGGGCGGATCCAGACATTTATAAAAGATGGGGTTCCTAACCCAGGATAAAGGGGGGTCCAACTATATGTCTCCATTCAAATGCATAGATCGTCAAGAAAAAGGGGGGGTTCATACCCCCCGGACCCCCACCCTCTGTATCCGCCACTGCTATCTCAATTAAGTATTATATACACTGTTAGTATCTCAATGCTAACAATGAGGAACTTTTATGCAAATTTACAGCCTTTCTCCGTGTATTCTTATATTTGATATTCCTGCACTTAACAGATAGAGGATTGCTACAAAAGTGTAAGCAATGATTTCCCTTAAACAACTTTTCAAATTAAGATATTAGTTAAAACAAGTACAAATATGGACCAATTCAAGTACACCTTTTAGGGTGCGCTTGATTTTAGTGAATCAGTACGAGGGTTTCTCTTTTGTAAAGGTTGTTTGGGATTGTTTGCTAACAATAAACGCTAGCACGACATGGACAAACAAGCGAGGAATCTATTTTTCAGATGTTAACACGGAAATCTCTGTAATAAAGTCTATAGATTTTCTGTGAAAAAATTGGTTTGAGCTGCCACAAAATCCACATTTTCTATCTATATATTGCATTATTTAAAAATACATATAATTGCTGTGAACGACGTTTCCCTGTGGTATATGTACAAAATGACAATCTCTTTTCTTCAGTATTTTTTGCTGTTATGATATTATTGCACGTTGAAAATTTCTTCATTCACAGGCCTAAAGAAGGAATCAGAAATGTTCATGAACATGATACACGACGCCATCCGCCGTACACTGCAATGTAGATTTCAGATTCATAAACATGGAGTAACTTAATTTGTTATGGGTATGTTTATTTCGAATTTTATTTTCAAGTTAGGCATCCCTTGTTTTTGTAACAATGTAAAACTTCGGAAATGTTTTAATAGGATAACTTCCTACAATTACAACATAAAGTTATTTATCTACAAGGTTCACAATTGTTAATATCCGTAATCACAATATCCAACTGTACGACTCACACTACCGGAAACACCTTCTCTCCTTTTCAACACCTAAAACTCGACCTAGTCCCGACCAATTTCAAGGTGTCACATAATCCCCCCTTCTAAAAAAGACACGCCCTCGTGTCTTTATTATAATGTTTACATATCAGTTTCAAAATCCTGCAAATAAGCAGGCGGCCGACGCTCTCTCTATGGACGGACATGAACTTCACCATCATCATCTTCTTCTACTTCTGAATTAATGTTTTCACTATCACCATCGACACTTTGATCAACACCATTATCATCATCTGCAATGCTAAGCTCATGAACTGAATTTAGCTCCTCGTCTTCGCTTCCAATATCATCAGTGCCAGTGTTTTCCCTCCTTGATTTATCAGGAGCTGCAAAACGCTGCTCCCGATCAGGATTGTGTCCCTTTCCTAAAACTGGCTGTTTGTTTTTAGGTTTAAATCTAGTATTTCTTCTAACTTTATTTGCCTCAATTCGAACTTCATTTTCCGGTTCAGACGCCACAAATTTCTTCAATCGATTAAAGTGGACGATCTTTGATTTTGCATTTTGTTTCTTTATTTTGTAATCCACATCAGAAACTTTCTCTAAAACTACATATGGTTCCTTCTCCCTCTGACAATGAGGTTTGTGTGTTCTTCCTGGTTTTACCGCGGGATTGTATAACATAACTAAATCTCCTACACTTATTTGCTTTCCCGATATTTTCTTATCATTATAGTCCTTTTGCCTCTTTTGGGAGTAATTTATGTTCGTTCTAACCTTTTCAAATGCTATATTTAAATTCTGACGTAGAGATGTAACATATTGGGTCTTATTACTTTCCTCTTGTGGACATTCCCCAAATACAACATCAATGGGTAATCGAAGTTCTTGTCCTAGCATTAACATTGATGGCGAGAATCCAGTAGTTTCGTTAACACTACATCTGTATGCCATCATAAGGAATGGTATCTGCTCGTCCCAATTCTTTTGATCTTCTTTCACATGCTTACTTAACATGTTAAGGAGCGTTTTATTAAACCTTTCGACTTGTCCGTCGCACTGAGGGTGATATGCAGTCGTTCTCTGCTTCTTTGATTCAAATACTATGCTGATTTCTTTGATCAAGTTCGATTCAAAGTCTCTTCCTTGATCACTGTGTACGGCATATGGTGCTCCAAAGCGACAAATAAATTCCTCTACTAACTTTTTCGCTATGGTTTTTGCCTTGTGGTTACGAAGGGTAAATGCTTCTGTCCATTTAGAGAAATAATCTGATATCACTTATATATATTTATTACCCCTTGACGACGTGGGTAATGGGCCTAAAATGTCCATAGCTATTTTTTCTAGTGGGGCACCAGTTTTAACAGAAACCAAAGGTGCTCTTAAGTGTTTAGAAGGATTTCTCCGAGTAGCACAAGTTAGACATTCTTCACAGAATATTTCAACGTCTTGAGAACATCCAGGCCAATAAAAACGATCTTTCAGCTTCCTCAACATTTTCTTTGTCCCGAGATGTCCACCGTCTATACCAGAATGCAATGTTTCCAAAATGTTCCGTCTTAATTCGGTAGGTACCAAGAACTGGTAGGCAGTCCCATTTGTGTCTTCGAATTTCCTGTACAGAATATCATCTCTAGGAACTATATTTTCCCATTGACCAATCAGCCTCTTTACCGCACTTGAGTACCCTTTCTCCACAATTGGTTTATCACTACTAGCCGTTTTCAAGTCTTGAATCAGCTTTAAATCAACATCTTTCAACTGCGCCTTTTCCCAATCAATTTGATCACCGGCACAAACAGCTTGACAAAACTCACTATCGCTTGTTATTCCGTCATCCTTTTCTTCTCTTTCTAATTGTGCAGTTGGTCGTCTAGACATGCCATCTGCATTATTATAGTTTGATCACTTTCGATGAACAATTTCCATGTCAAATTCAGATAGATATGCTTGCCACCTTGCTATTTGATCTTCCGGTTCCTTGAAGTTCCAGAGCCACGACAATGCCTTATGGTCTGTTCTGACTTCGAATTTATTTCCGAGAAGGTAATATCTAAATTTCTTTACAAAATACACTAATGCCAACATTTCCTTTTTTATTATTAACGATGACTTTAAAATTTCGAATCCCTCACTGCAATCTTTAGACCAAACGGAGGTTTCCTCTTTTAATAGTAATTTATGGAGAGGCGAACAGATGAGGGAAAATCCTTTAATAAACCGTCTGTAATAACTGGCTAGACCAATAAAGGATTCCAGTTCCCGAACATTAGTGGGTTGAGGCCATGATTTGATCGCTTCATTTTTTTCGGGGTCTGTTTGAATACCTTGATCAGAAATTATGTGACCAAGACACTTGACACTTCTGCCTGCAAAGTGACACTTACTAGGCTTCAATTTGAGGCCATTTTCTCTGAACCGCTGAAACACTATTCCTTATCTTTCAACATGATCGTCAAATGTTGAGCTAAAAATTACCACATCATCCAGATAAATTAAGCATATTTCAAACTGAAGACCTTTAAGAACATTTTCCATTAACCGCTGAAACAGACCTGGTGCACTTGTCAGTCCAAACGGCATAACATTGAATTCGTACAGCCCATACGGTGTTGAGAATGCCGTTTTTTCCTTGTCGTCCTCTTCTACTTCAACTTACCAATAGCCATTGGCCATAACAACACATTAAAAGAATCTTGCACCAGAAAGCGTATCAAATGTGTCGTCGATGCGTGGTATCGGGTATGCATCTTTTTTTGTAATTTCATTTACCTTGCGAAAATCCACACAAAAACGAGTGCTATTGTCCTTCTTCTTCACTAACACATGTCAATGGGCGAAGACCATGGACTACTCGATGGTCTTATCACCTCATGTTCCAACATATCATGAATTAGTTATTTAACTTTATCTTTCTTGTGGAGTGGTATTCTCCTTGGGTTTTGTTTTATTGCAGCTTCATTAACAGTGTTAATACCATGTCTTACTAAGTCTGTTCGTCCAATATATGACGGGTCTTTCGAGAAGATGTCATTATACTCGAGCAATAATGTTTTTAATACCTCCCTTTCTCCACTTTGTAGGTTGGAATCTATGTTGAATGATGTACCAGGAGCTGCAATCTGCTGCTCCAGGGAGGGCTTACACTTGTGTTCCTTCACAGGCAAAAGGATTCCAACTGTCGTGTTTTATACATCGTTACATCCTCAGCCGAAACATTCATAACTCTAATGATGCATAAATCCTTCCCTTCTGTTAACACATTTATAAGCTGCACAAACTTTGTCGTTATTTTCGAATCTCTGTTTTGGTTCAAATAAGAACGTTCCTGTCTTTTGAAACCCCCTTTCTTTCTTCTTCACCTTACCCGAAGGAATACACACGGTTTGTTTTAGATTTACTCTACAAACAGCAGCACTTCCGGTAGAGTAATTTACATCACACTCATTGTTATCAACTGAAATAGTCATTTTATTAAAATCTATTTTTGCATTATGCTTTTTCATAAAGTCTGTTCCCAGTAAACACTGGTGAGCTAAGTCTTTTGCGATTAATACTGTTTGCTTACACTGTACACCTTTAATCGAAATATTTACATCAATAACTCAATGTATATCAATAATTTCGCTTTTGGCCGAAACCACTGTTGATTTACAAGGTGCTACTAAAATTTTACTCTGACTTTTAGTTTCAATTTCCTTGAACACATTTTAATGTATAATAGTAAAAACTGAACCTGTATCTATCAACATTTCCGCAGGCGTGTTATTAACCAATCCTTTACATATCATTGATAACCCTGCACTGAAACAAGTATAAATGTCCCTTGGGTCTTTAAAATCAGCCGATGTCTGACCCTCGACTTCGGCTAGTGGCCGTTTCCCGGACTGTTTAAATGTGGGACAGTCATTTCTCATGTGTCCCGGAAGTCCACAATTCCAACATTCTCTATTTTTGGGACAATTTCGTTTGAAGTGTTGGTCACTGCCACAAATAAAGCATTTATAGTCATTTTCATAGCGACCTCGACCTCTTCCTATTCCTGCAATATTTTGACCTCGTGACCTTCTTGCTTCTACTCTATCTTCCTTCATCATTGTCAATGCTTCATTCATCATTGTCATTAAAGCTGTTTCTTGTGTAGTAGTACTACATGCTCCTGCTGGCGGCTGAATAGAAGTGGTTGATTTATCTTTTCGAACTTCGAATTCCACTGTTTGCCAGTCGATTGCCATTCTGATTGCATCATCCAATGTCGCTGGCATACCATGTCTGAGTTTTAGAGTCATGTCGACATTTATTAAAGCACGGACATATTGATCACGTGCTAATTCATCTCGTAATCCCGCCTCGATGGTGGGGTAGGCTTTCCTGGCCAATGTCCTTATTCTGTTACCGAGATTCAGAAGTGTGTCGCCTTGCAGTTGTTTTGTAGCATTAAATTTTGTTTTATAGAACTGAGGTTCTTTAACCGTTCTAAACCTCTTTTCTAAGGTGGCGCACAAGTTGGTCCAGTCTGTTTTTACTGCTGCTTCAGTGTCTTGATATACTTTTTATGCAGTGTCCCTAAGTCTCACTCCCATAAATTTACATTTTAAAATATTTCTGCGCACGCTTTAAAATTATCCTGCCAGTCCTTCCAATCCTCCTCTATTTCACCTCTAAATGGATCTGGCATAATGACTGGCTTCTTAATCCCAGCATGTTCTGTGTCAGCCATAGCTAACTGTTCCAAATATTGCATAAAAGTTACCAAAAAAAAAGCAAACTACTGTGTTACCGTAATTTTAGTCGTTTTTAAATTATATTGTCGAATTAAATTTAATTCGGAGGTAGCACACTTTATTAGTTGTTTATGCCAACGTCTCTTCAAACTTATGCCACGATATTGTAAAACACCCCTTTAACAGTCCAGATTGTTTTCTTGAATTTTCAAGCTTTATGTCCGCATTTAGCAATGTTAGTTCTTTACCTAGTTTGGCCTGATCTGCCTGTAATTCCTTATCTGACGCACTACACGTTTCACGTCCACTACTTTTATAACTCCTTGGTTTAAGTCTTAGGAAATCTCTTTTACAAAAGACAGTGTAGGAACTGTAATAAATCCAACCGATGCAGTTGGCAGTTCAGTTTTCATCTTCTCTTTAAAACTTTTTAGTCTATTGAAAACTGTTCTGCTTAAAACATCTGACTTTAATCTTAGATCTGTACCTTCCTTGTGGTGCTCAAACTTAGTAAATTCATTGATACCACATGCTATTTTAACTATAATACTTCGGTCTGTCCCTTTATACTCCCGCAAAATTGACAATGTTTCATTCACAAGATCTTCAATGACAGCTCCTCTTTTAATTACATAACGGAATCGAAAATGTTCGTATTTAAATGAATCGAATCCACAGAGTCTTTTATCACCTGCTAAAAGTAATACTGGCTTGTTCCCGGACATAAAATTGTTCACTTTTGAAAATTATTTAAAATCGATATATATATGGTACTTTCTGGTATATGATTTTTAAACTAAATCAATGGTATTCTCTCCTTTTCAACACCTAAAACCTTCGACCTAGTCCCGACCAATTTCAAGGTGTCACATTTTAAACAAAGACGGATTCTTAGGGTTGCATACACACGAAGTATCATGTTACTTATTGGGATCTATGTAGCAAATTAACACAACTTTCCGTTGTTCGTTATTGACAAATAAGAACGTGCACTTGCTCATAAAAAAACATATAATCCTGTAGCAAATAGTCTAGAATCAAATTCATTGAAAAGATACCGGTAGTTCATGTTCATTAAATATCAAGACTTTAGCAGAAACAACTGTATTTGTAATATAATTACAGCACAAATGATCAAGCGTCTACGTGAACGGCGAAAAAGGCATATACGTCTTGACAAATACAACGACAGAGAGAGAAAACGGGCATGGTTGTCGTTTGTTGCTGTGTTACATATTTGGTTTTCGTTCATTTTTTGTATATACATTAGTCCGTTAGTTTTCTCGTTTGAATTGTTTTACATTTGTCACTTCGGGGCCTTTTATAGCTGACTATGCGGTATGGTCTTTGCTCAATGTTGAAAGACGTACGGTGACCTATAGTTGTTTATTTCTGTGTCATTTGGTCTCTTGTGAAGAGTTGTCTCATTGGCAATCAAACCACATCTTCTTTTTTATATAACATTGTGTAAATATCCTTGCGGCGGGAAAAACTTAACGATCAACCATACATTAGATCAAGGATGTGTATATTAGATAAATAGAAAATACATGAAAAACACACTATTCAAAATCTAGCATATATTTGTATGATAAATAGAAAAGATATCATATGGAATATTCTCGCAAATAATTTTGTTTTGTTGGCAGACCAAGAACAGTGATGCCACATAGAAATCTTGCATATCTCAGTTTTTATACCTTATATTTTATGATGATGAAAAGCAGGATACCTATTTAAGCAGAAAATGTCTTCTATACCACTTTTAAAATATTTAGAAATTGACTCCTCTCAGTGGTAAATTACACATTTTTCTGGAAAACAAAAGTTATAGGAATATAACAGTCACTCGCCAGTCGTTCTGTTCGTCTCTGTATGAGCTGGTTAATCTTTTCAGATAATATGTCATATATATATATATATAGCACGGCTTAACGAATTAACGTATTTAATTCACGAAAAGCGTAGCTTTGAGTGGATTAAATATGTTAATGAGTAAGGCGTGGGTATATATGATTTGTAACATTAATGGGCGATGACACATGTCAGGCGTTAAACTTAACTGTACTTTTCATGAATTAAATGTGTCAATCAAATAGTTGGACTTCTTTCTATGACAAAATGTTTCTACTTTTCAGAAAATGGTTTCATGGATTGGACATTTTAGTTGGATGTAATTTAATGATAGATCTGTACATGTAAATGATAGATCTGTACATGTAAATGATAGATCCGTAAATGTAAATGATAGATCTGTACATGTAAATGAATTGTTGCCGTGATACTTTCATCATGGTTTAAAGAACAGAGAGCGATTTATGCGTTATTGAAGTGCCCCCCCCTCCCTGGGCGAAAATTCGTAAGGGAATAGATGCAAAATATTGTTAGATGAAAAACATGCTGCCTGCTTTCAAAACAAAACGGAACATGCAGTTTCAGAAGAGGTAAACGAATTGTGAAGGTAGTCTGCCTTTCCCAACACCATGAAACTGATCGATTGATAGCTGGGAAACAAGTATCCACCAATTTATCAATATCGCCTTTTTTTTATATAGACCACGTTATTCCTTTTTGTAGCTTTCCTCGGGCATTCATTTGTTTCAAGTACAGGAAACCATTTTTAATTCAGGGTTAGGTTTGCAAGTTTGGCTAGTTTTAGGGTAAGCCCCTTCACCCTATTTCACGATTTTTTTTATTTACTTTACGTGGCCAAAGAGGCGGAGCTAGACAGTGAAATAACAAACTTGAGATGGAAGTTAGAGCACTCGTCTAAGCTCCTCCCATTCTTTGCTTTTCCTATGACAAGCGACACACGGCGGGACTGGAGATTTCAATGACTAAAAAATAATTCAGTTAACTCACTCCTCTAAAAATAACCGAAGTTAACTCACTCAAAGATTAAAAGGAAAATTACCATTCATGTTACAAAAGACTATGGTGTATGATATTTTATTTTTTGAAAGAGTGTGTAATTAGAAGTTACCGTAGATACATGTAAAATAAAGAATATTTTTAATATCTCGTAGGACTTCACTAAATCCTAAATCCTAAAGGATAAAGCTATAATTCTATAGGATATTAAAAATATCACCAATGCTACATTATTCAGATAAGATAATTTCTTCTCCGATAGGACACGTTTAGTTCCATTGGACAAGTTAGTCTAAATTCGTTTTTGACATGCAATGTCGTTTAAAAGTTAAAGTGGTAAATCGGTACAATGGGATATCTAGTGAACGAAAACAAAAGAAAATTCACTCTTATGATAGAGTCGTGAAAGTCAATAATAAAACAATACCGGTGACGATACTGATCAAAAGTTATTTCTAAATAATAATCGTACATTTTATAGAAATTATTTGTTAAATTGTGTTATCAGAAATATATGTATGCAAATACACGATGTTTTATGTTCAGTATTTATCGAGATAATTGCTTGTGAAACTGAAATTTAAAAAAAATCTTTGCTCCATATTGATAAAAAAAAAAAGGGAAAAATCATGTGCATACAAAATCGAAAGATCTTTCGGATCACCAATTTTCGGAGTATTCCAAAGAGTCTTTAGCATGTTACAAATTCCCAAAGTATGCTTATATTTTCACCCCATAAGTTATCGTGCACACCGGTTTGCTCTTGTCACATGTACATTCAGTAGAGAAATATTGTCTTTTCGTGAACATAAACATCTAAAAGTCTCTCTATGCAGGTTAAAAAAAATAAAGATAACTATTTTTATAAATCAGGTATCTTTCTACTATTTTGGAAAATTTTAAGAAAAGGTCGCCTCGAGTTTTGTTCAAGTATTTGCGGTCTTCTCGATCTATTCACATTCAATGTTTACATCGAGCTAAGGTCTGTTTGAATTTCCTTGTAACTTAATTTCAAAAGTGCCAATCTTTGCTGCATATCAATCGATTCCTTTGGAATTTTTTCCCTGACTTTCTCTGATCTAGCTGTATATAAATACGAGTAATTAGCTTGTTCCAGAGATATACAGACAGTAAACAAATTAATTAATTTTACACTACACTTCTATAGCCTGTTGTACTCGCCGTTTGCTACTTAAGGAGGACAATGATAACATTGAGTGGAAGTTTTGTTTTTATTTCAACTAATTTCTATTTTTACTATTTACCAGAACGTTTTTCTGTGATACCATAATTGATAGCGTCCTTGCTAAAATGGGACAACATTGAGAATATCTAGTAGTTTTCAGTGTTTACAGGGGAGGTAATATTTCGTCATTAGATTTCCCACTGGGTACTTACGGGTCATATTCATATCACGTTAACATGTTCTCTTCCTAAATATGCCTCTTATAGTTATCAATAGACGTTAAAAACCGACTTTGAATTCATCCATTGTTATAGTAGTAAGGAGGCTTAGATCAATGTACACGTAAAACATTCAATTATATCCTTGCGCCACGATCACCTAGCTTATAAGATACAAAAACATTAATTTCATAAGAAAAGGGGTGAACTTAAAATCAAGAGTTTACTTTCTTGATAAAATGCAAACTTGCTTTTATAGTAAAAGTTCAACGGCAAGTCAATATTGACATTAAACGACTTCCGAACAAGAAGGGATTTTCAGATCCCCGAACCCGAAGGGCGGGGTAATTTCAATAGCCTATTTTGTGAGGAGGTCTTTTGTTGTCAATATTAACTGATCATTGAACTTTCACTGACTTGCAATCCTTCAAATATTCAAGAAAATTACAGAAACAACACTTGCATTATAAAGGACAAGTTTAATTAGGATTCGACTCATATGACAGATAAACAGTACTTAGTATAAAGATACGGGGAAGTGGGTTGATTTCCCGTGAGACAAATATCAGCCAGAGTTTAAAAGAAGTGAAGGTTAAAAATTATAGGCAACCGTGTGGCCTTCGTCAACGAGAAAAACCCATACCGTATATATAGTCGGCTGTAAAAGACCGATACATGACAAATGTGAAACAATTCAAGCATACTAATAACAAAGCCATTTATAAAAACAAATACGGAAGACATGAAATAACGACAACCACCGAACTACAGGCTCATGTTGGCTTAGGACAGGCACATACAGATTGTGACAGGGTTAAACATGTTTTTTAGCGCTCAACTTTTCCATTACCTATTATATACAAATGATAGATAACCAATTGCATAGAAAACGGAACGATTACATAATATGATTATTCAATAGTTTAGCTCCAAATCAACACCGTGGGATGTTTCTTTTTAAAATATGAAGGGTAATTTTATATTTTTGAACATGTATGTGAAGTTAGCAGCCGGTTCGTTATTCGTTATTCAATATTCAATATCTAACCGGCTGCTAGCAGTCGGTTGGATATTCAAAATTAAGTTGAAAAAAATACTTAATAACATTAAAAGCATGATTTTCATAGATAAAATGACTGATAAGATACGTAGGAAATTGTTTCATGACCTCTTCAAGCTGTCGTAAATTCTCGAATATAAACCCTTTTCTAACTTGCATATTTGCAAAGATGTACTTTTATACAGGATATTTCTAAAAAAGGAAAAGAAAAACCGCCTGGTCTTTCAATGTCCTCTACATTTAACTAAATCATAGACTCTGTACATATAAAGGTTGTATTAGAAGGATTCCCCAGAATACTGTCATATTCAATATCTATGGAGGGCTTATATTGTCACTTTTCAGCTAAAAATTATCAAAATTTTAGGAGAAAGGGCACAGGGCAATGGTGAGAGCCCCCTTATCTCCCAATCTTTCTAATATTATTCAGACATTTATTCAATTGGTAGATACAAACGTAATTAAAGGGAATTTGGGTATACTTTCTGTCTTTCATGTTTACGGAGCGCCCAAAGTGCCAGTTGGATATTCAAAGTGTATTGGGAAAACCTACCTGAGACCTCTAAAATGATGGTGAGACCCCCCTAGTCTTTCAATATCCACATAATTTAACTAAATAATAAACTTGCAGCTTTCCGATTGTGAACTTTTTATTTCTAAGTAGCAACATTCCAGCAGCACCTGCATACGGGGTATATATCTCCCGATTGAAACGATATTCCCATGCTTGCATTTCCTATCATGATTTTCTTGATAGAAGATTACTGCTCACAAGGAACCTATTAATCCAAGAGTTCCAAATGGTGAAGTTGAAATCATCCCTTCGTAAATTTTACGGACTCCATCACGAGTTGGTTGACCGTTATGGAATAACCGTTTCACAAATGATATCGGATATGTTCCTTACGTCGTACCTACCATCCCCTTCCCTTTCATGAATTTGACCTACCGAATTAGACTATTTACCGGATTTGTAATCACATAAGCAACACGACGGGTGCCGCATGTGGAGCAGGATCTGCTTACCCTTCTGGAGCACCTGAGATCACCCCTAGTTTTTGGTGGGGTTCGTGTTGTATATTCTTTAGTTTTCTATGTTATGTCATGTGTACTTTTGTTTTTCTGTTTGTCTTTTTCATTTTTAGCCATGGCGTTTTCAGTTTGTTTTAGATTTACGAGTTTGACTGTCCCTTTTGTATCGTTCGTCCCTCTTTTACGGAGGGCCAACTAGCACTTTGGACCCTCTGTAAACATAGAAGACAGGAAGTGTACCCAAATTCATTTAAGTCACGTTTGTATTTTCCTACCAACTAATTGTCTACTTTATATTAGACAGATTGAGAGATAAGAGAAAAAACTTTTTATATGAACATTTTCGATAACATTTTATTTATTTTTGTTCGTCGTACCATTGAAATCTATGTTTAAAGTGACTTATAGACCCAAAGGGTCGGGTGTTCTAATTATTGTTTTTATATATCATTGTATTATAAATTTTGTGAAAACACATGTCACTATAATAAATAATTTACTTACTTACTTACTTACTAAAGGTTCGTCGAATCTTATGGACATTGAAAGAACAGGGGGGGTCTCATCGTCCTTTAAGCGGTCTCACTATATATTTGTTGGGGGGCTTTTCATATATATTTTATTCATATTTCTAAATGTTTCTAGAGTGAGCGGTTTTTGTTTTTGTTTTAAGAATTATTAGATATAAATTAAAGTGTTTATGTAGTTTTATTGATAGAAATCTATATTACATAAAGACAAATATACAACTTACATAAGCATTGATAAGGGTTTATATTCGAGGATAACGAAAGTTTAAGACAACTTGAAGGGGTCATAAAACGATTTTCTACGTATCGTTTAACTCCTTTCAACTTTGAAAATCATTCTTTTAATGTTATCATATATTATAATTTTTTTATGATTTTCAACTAAATTTGAATATCGAACAGACTGCTAGCAGCCGGTTGTATATTAAATATCGAATAACAAACCGGCCGCTAACATCACATCCTATAGGATTCTGATTTCACTTAAAAAAACATGATTGATATCAAAGTAAGAGATGTGGAATAATTGCCAATGAAACAAGTATCCTTCAAATCTTGAATGAAATGGATGTAAGCAATTGTAAACAAACGCATGGCCTTCAACAACGAGAAAACCCCATACTATATTATACGGCTATAAAAGACATCGACATGAAACATAAACAAACTGTCTTAATCTATAACAAAACAATTTTTACGAAAAGCAATTGTAACAGACATGAACAATCACTGAACTACATGATTCTGACTAAGGACGGGCTCACCAACAATGTGGCGGGTAAATCGTGTTAACAGACGTCAACAATCTATCTAACCTGGCATAGTCTTGAAATAGTAAAACGTAAAAATAAATTATTGAATGTTCACTTTTTTTTTAAATAATTGTGCATGTAATAAGTATAATAATGTGGACAATACTATCGAATTTATTAATTTGATCGAGTTGCGTATTAAACATCTCAACAGGGCGCATCAACACGCAGTAATATGTAGTGATATATCTGACCAGAAAACATTGAAAAATATAAGAAATTCTGATTAAAAACAATCGACCAACTCTACATTTTTATATAAGTACTACATGTTCACCGTGATAACAAGTATGACTTGAATGTTGACTCATCAAAACAGGAAGATATAGATTGTAAATATAAACCATTTTTTCTTGACATCTTCAGATACAAGTAGAAATGTGTCTGTCTTAATAAAATGTTTTGGCTTCTAATAATCATGATCATGTAATAATAGCGAGTTTTGGTATTCAACAGAATTAAATTGAAAAGAGTTCAACAAAATGCATCAGACAACAGTAATCTGAAATATCTCATCAGGAAAATAAAAAGATTTTAAATCACAGACGAATACAAGTAATGTTTACCAATGAAACACGACCAGTCTCCCAAATAAAAAGACCAAACTCGGGAAATATATGTGATGAGTCAGACTGTACATTTCTGTTATTGTTGTTCATTTAGTTCGACCTTGAAAATATGTATAAACAAGATAAATACTACGTGGTCAAAGTATAAGTTGAATGCTGAATCATCATAACAGGAAGATGAAGGGTGTGATTATTAACGATTTGAACTTGACATCTTCCGTATGTTACAAGTGGAAACATAATTTTATCTACATCAGCTTGGTTCGACCTTATTCATTGTATTATTCAATGCTTTCAATTTTGAGTGTAGTATACATTGACTTAATAACGGATGAGGGAGGCTGATAATTTGAACACGTTTTTATTTTAATCTTAAGTAATAACACAACACGTTTCGAAATCTTGAAAAAAGCAAGGGTTGCATACATGTATAATTGTCATTTATAGTAAATCAAGTTTTGGATCTTGTTTATTATGAGTAATAAGTTCTAACTATTGGGGCTAGTTGGAATTTCTTTCGTCATATTTTATGTGTCCTGCGTGCTTTATTTCTTTACATACAGGTATTAAACTAATTTTTGATGGTCTTTTTCTTAATTAGATTAAATTTCTATACATGTGAGAGAGTTGACATATCTTTTTATTTAGCAGCAGCAGCTAAACTATTCTCCATCAGTTCAGTTGGGCTATTTTTCAATGTAGCCAGTTGTCTTCGATTCAATTGTATCGTACAGACAAGTAAGTTATTTAACGTGACACAGTATGATGGAGTTAGTACATTACATATTTGGTAATGAACAGTTATTTTGGTGAACAGTTAGGCAGACATAGCTTTATTAACTCGACATGTGACTAAATAAATGGATTATGACCAATAAACACTCAAAATTTACTGCAAGCATGTTTTTTTTATATAACTATTCAGAAGGTAGATATAGGAGGATATGGTATGAGAGCCAATGAGACAACTCTCCATCCAAGTAACAATTTATAAAAAGAATTTTTACTTCAGACTCTGAAAAAAGTAAAATCACAAAAATACTGAACTCAGAGGAAAATCAATTTGGAAAGTCCATAATCACATGGCAAAATCAAAAAACAAAACGCATCAAAAACGAATGGACAAGAACTGTCATATTCCTGACTTGGTACAGGCATTTTAAATAAGCATTCAAGTGTTTGAAATAAGCATTCAACGTGTGTATGCTCTGATGAATCTAGGAATCATATAATATTTTACAAAATATGCCAATAAGGCTACTTATTAAATCATTGTTAAAAAAAATGGATGTTATGTAGAAAGTAAAGTAACGAAAATACCGAACTCCAACGCATATTCACAAATCATAAAGTGATTTATGAAATAGCAAAATCAAAAACTCAAACACAACTTACGAATGGAAAACAACTGTCATAATCCTGATTGTTTTTACAGGAATTTTCTACTGTAGTAAATGGTGGATAAAACCTGGTTTATATGTAGCGTAATATGGATGACAATAAGGTTCTACTTGTGAAAAAAGAAACATTACCAAAGTATATGGGTAATCATTCTTAGGCAATGTTGTTTCTTTACCATATCAACATAATTTGAAAAATGTTCAAAGAAATGTTTAAGTGACATGTTTTTTTTTTAACATTTAACAACATTTTTAAATTTTGTGCATGCATCTTGAAAACTGAGGAAACATATTCAAACATCATTTTGTTTCATAATGGGTTAACACAATTCTTTGAAAAATGTAGAAATGTTGTTACAATATACTCAAATAACATATTGCTGTTATCCAGATTAACTGTTATAGTACCGACAGTGAACGTTACAAATTCAAGCTAAGGCTATTACCGACACTTTATAGACATGATGCTAACCGATTTTGGAACAAGTAACCAGCAGTTTGACTTTTCACGAATGTGACCTACCGAATTAGACTATTTACCCCTATTTGTGACATTTTTACCTCTGTTATGTTCACACATCGTTGTCAATATAATGGAATTATATGCGAGTGTCATACAAGTCAGAGGTTTAGCTAGCTATAAAACCAGGTTCAATCCACCATTTTCTACATAAGAAAATGCCTGTACATGTACCAAGTCAGGAATATGACAGTTGTTATCCATTCGTTTGATGTGTTTGGCCTTTTGATTTTGCCATTTGATTGGCGACTTTCCTTTTTGAATTTTCCTTGGAGTTCAGTATTTTTTTTAGATTTTACATTTTGACAAACTGTTGAGATCTGAAAATATCTCACATTTTTACAACATATAAATGCGTCTGAGGATAATCAATACAAGAGAAATGAGATGTGTGGAGGATTGCAAACGAAACAACTATCTACTAAAGGTCAAGCTGATTTTTTTTAGGGTGGGTGGGTAAGCAAACACAATTAAAAAGAGGAAGGGGCATAATGATTTATGTGGTGAAAGTATTACGATATGCATGTCCAATGAGTATTATGATTGATATAGGAGGAATACCAGGTTATTTAGATAACATTTATCAAGTATAAACTTCAATTTTAATGGGCAATACTATAAGGTCCTGTGTAACCAAGCTTGGAATACTGTAAATTAAGAAATTATTGCGTAAATTTATTATTGGAATTTTGTCATTTAACACTAAAATTCGATTTTAATTTCTACTATATTGAGAACAATACTGTTTTCTTCATATAGATATTTTCAAAATGCGAGTTTAAAGTGCTGCAATTATAACTCGGTTGCATTTATCTCAATAATAATAAAAACATCGGAATAAATTCTGAACTTACAGTAACCAAGTCATGCTAAATGATTAGGATTGCTTATTTTCATAAATTTTGATAAGTGAACATAAAAATATTAGTATCAATCAATGTAAAATTCGCATTCGACATGCTCGGCATAAACTGTGAGTTTAAATTGAAGCGTGTAGTTCATTCCGAAATTTTGATTTGAATAACTAATTCATATATTTGTTCTTTTATGATTCGTAGGCAGTACTTTTCTCTAGTTATACTTCATTTGTTCAAGGTCGGACTAGGCGCATTTATCTCTATCATAAAACTGGGTTTTAGGCAGTTCAAAGTAAAATAATGAACACGCACGTGTACATGGAATATGCCCAATCTTTTTCCCAATAACCGAATTCACGGTGGGTGAGGTTGTCCTGCGAGAGAACGTTCTGGGCTGGTGATTCGGTCCTGACTGGTGCTGGAGATCATTAAAAATATGTAAACAAAGACGAAAATGATGATTTTTGACGTTTTCTCGCATAAAAATGGAAAGAAACAGTTCAGATCTTTTAATTTTGTTTCTAATGGGTTCATCGGAAAGCAATTAAAAATGTGACCCTCTAAACTGTTTCAGGAAGCGTAACACAAAAGTGCTAATTTTTTCAAATTCTAGAACTGAAAAAATAAAACAAAAATGCTCCTGGAGTACGCTTTCTATACCCAAATCCACACGACAAAATTATTTTGTGAAAAACCTGTGCAATTTATTTAAATGTACTTTCTCAGTTTAGACATGTCCTGATTCTGTGCTGGTGGGTCCTGTTAATGTACTGATAGATCCTGATACGGTGCTGGTGGGTCCTGTTAATGTGCTGATCGGTCTTGATACGGTGCTGGTGGGTCCTGTTAATGTGCTGACAGGTCCTGATACGGTGCTGGTGACTCCTATTTTTACTTTTTTGCATCCATTTGGATGTTTAATAAGGTTTTCAAATAATCGTAACTTATATTACATAAAAGGGCAACATATTCCGTCCAATATCAGATGAAAATATATCTAGTAAGAATATTTGTATTCAAAATATTAAATGCACTTAAATTGATGATTCTCTACATAATATGAAAACTAAAACAGTTTTAAAAGGTGATTATACGTCGCGTAAGGTGTTTGTGATAATAAAACGTTTTGATTTCCAGGTCGCTTTTTTGAACAGCGGTATACTACTGTTGCCTTTATTTGTTGCATTTATTAGAAGTTTCGTAATCGATAACTATATAGATGCATGTATGAAAACCCAAATCTCTCATGTTGTAAAGAGCTTTTTAAAATTCGAACGAATGCTGCAGACCCAAATCACAATTAACATATCCACCCTTCCTGTGACAAAATTATACAATGAATGTTAAACTTGCTATGTATTCCATTATAAATATTATTTGAAGTATGTCCTAAATTGTTCATTTTATTAAATCCGTTGAAATGTCACACTCGCCGATTTTTTTTACATTTCGGCGTAATTGGTAAGTGTCTAATAAAAAAGAGTAGGCATTTGCAGTCTTTTCTACGATTTGAAATTTTATTTACACGTGAAAAGATGTTTTTTAAGTGTATGAAAAAAAAATATGTAGAAGTTTCAAGGTAAATTATATTGAAATATAATAAACGCGATCTTTTTGTTTGTGTCTAGTTGTGATTTCACTGCGACAAGTTCATAAAACAGAGGTCGATTGAAGAAGCCAAAAATTGGACGTCGATTTGAGAACAACGAAAAAAGACGTCGAATAGAGGAACATAACATTGGCCGTCGATTTGCAATGTTATCTTATTGTGACGTCAGATTTAGACATCGATTTGATGAACGGACGTCAATTATAGTTCGGACGTCCACCTGAGTCTTACATCTATAAACGATAACACGTTGCCATTTGTAAAACAACCACGTAGGTTATATATTAGACTACACCCAAAATGCAAAAAAAATCCAGTCATGCAATATGTAAGATAACATTTGACTACTCGGTAAATATATAAGTCAAACTTGGCAAATCTACAAAGATCACAATCGGCCAATCTACACAATAACCACTTTGGTAATAAATAAGATGAGCAGTGGCCAATCTGACAAAATGACCACTTGGGTATTGTAATAGATAGCACTGTTTCAATCTCCATAATTACCACTTGGGTAATATAACAGACAATACTCTGTCATTTTACAAATTAACCCCTCTGGGAAAAAATCAGATAACCCTCGGCAAATATAAAAAAAATATTACTTAGGTAATACATTAGATAACATTTAACCAATCTTCACACAAAAAAAAAAAAAAAAAACACCACTCGAGCAATATATAAGATACATTTTATAAAACTCGACCAATAACTCGGACATAAAGATGATGACACTCGGCCAATGTACAAATGACTACTCCAGTAATTTATAAGTATATTTTCATAGATTCTGTCACATTACATTAAGTTCGACCTTGAACACCAGGTTTTAAATATAAGCAGCATATGCACTGCGTGATAACATTATAATTTGAATGTTGACTCATCATAACAGGAAGACATAGGTTGTAAATATAGATATTTACACTTGAAATCATCCGTAGGTTTCAAGTAGACACGCTATATTCTATAAATTAGCTAATGTTAACCTTATATATTGTACGTTTTAATAAATTTTATTATGAGTGTAGTAAATATTTACTATATTATGGGGTAATATGAAAATAAAAAGTTATCACCAGATGCAACATCTATAAACACAACTTGTTTCGAGAAATTATCAAACAAGAGGGTTGAATCCATTAATTTCATTTCATCAAAAAAGTTCATCCAACAGCAAGCTATAAAGGGCCTCAAAAATTACTAATGTAAAACCATTCAAACGGCAAAGCCAACGGTCTAATATATATAAAAACGAGAAACGAGAAACGAAAAACACGTATGAACTACATGAACAGACCAAAACTACTGTACATCAGATTCCTTACTTAGGACAGGTGCAAACATTTGCAGCGGGATTAAACGTTTTAATGGTACCAAACCTTCTCCCTTTTCTGAAACAATAACACATACATTGTAATCACAACATAGAAAAGACAAACTATAAAATATTAATTGACTTTATTAATCGACGAAATATATCCTTTGCTGTCCTCCCTCTGTAGTTTTAAAAAATCATTGTTCTATTACATGTTGTTTGGAGTCATTGAGACAAACAACATAAGTAATCGATGGATTTTATTATATGTTGTCTGTTGACATTGAGACAGAAAACATATTCAATCACAAATATAGGTGCTTAGGGTGCAATACGGTCTTTCCCTAAAACATAGACAGAATGACCAGCATTCACAATTATAGGTACTTAGGGTGCAATACGGTCTTTCCCAAAAGCATAGACAGAATGACCAGCATTCACAATTATGGGTACTAAGGGTGCAATACCGTTTTTCCCTAAAACATAGACAGAATGACCAGCATTCACAATTATAGGTACTTAGGGTGCAATACCGTCTTTCCCCAAAGCATAGACAGAATGACCAGCATTCACAATTATATTTACTTAGGGTGCATTACCGTATTTCCCTAAAACATAGACAGAATGACCAGCATTCACAATTATAGGTACTTAGGGTGCAATACCGTCTTTCCCTAAAACATAGACAGAATGACCAGCATTCACAATTATAGGTACTTAAGGGTGCAATACGGTATTTCCCCAAAACATAGATAGAATGACCAGCATTCACAATTATAGGAACTTAGGGTGCATTACCGTCTTTCCCCAAATGATAAACAGTATGACCAACATTCACAATTATAGGTACTTGGGGTGCAATACGGTCTTTCCCTAAAACATAGACAGAATGACCAGCATTCACAATTATAGGTACTTAGGGTGCAATACGGTCTTTCCCAAAAGCATAGACAGAATGACCAGCATTCACAATTATGGGTACTAAGGGTGCAATACGGTCTTTCCCCAAAACATAGATAGAATGACCAGCTAGCATTCACAATTATATGTACTTAGGGTGCATTACCGTCTTTCCCTAAAACATAGACAGAATGACCAGCATTCACAATTATAAGTACTAAGGGTGCAATACCGTCTTTCCCCAAAGCATAGACAGAATGACCAGCATTCACAATTATAGGTACTTAAGGATGCAATACGGTCTTTCCCCAAAACATAGACAGAATGACCAGCATTCACAATTATAGGTACTTAAGGGTGATATACGGTCTTTCCCCAAAACATAGACAGAATGACCAGCATTCATAATTATATGTACTTAGGGTGCGATACCGTCTTTCCATAAAACATAGACAGAATGACCAGCATTCACAATTATAGGTACTTGCGGTGCAATACCGTCTTTCCCTAAAACATAGACAGAATGACCAGCATTCACAATTATAGGTTCTTAGGGTGCAATACCGTCTTTCCCTAAAGCATAGACAGAATGACCAGCATTCACAATTATAGGTACTTAAGGGTGCACAACGGTCTTTCCCCAAAATTTACATAGATAGAATGACCAGCATTCACAATTATAGGTACTTACACTACTGGACGAAAAAACAACTGTCCATACCAGTAACAGTCGTTGTACGACTGTCTTAGTCTGTATAAGACCAGTAATGACTGTCAAATCTGTCATATTTAGTTGCAACAGTTTATTTATGTCTGTTCCAACTTTTCTACGGGTTGTGAAAGTCAAAAAATGCTACCATCAGTCATTTCAGAACTGTTGCAGTGGTTTACGGTGTTGTCACAGTCAAAATCTATTTATTACAGTCTTTCTAATAGTTGTGGCAGTTGCATAATGTCCGTCCCAACCTTTTTATTGTTGGGACAGTTAAAATTTGTTTGTGTCAATTTTTCAGACGTTGATGCAGTCAAAAAATGTTTGTCACAACGTTTTTAGAGTTGGGACAGTCGTTAAATGTTTGTTACAACTTTCTAAAGGTTGGCACAGTCATTAAATGTTTATAACAACTTATAAAAGGTTGACACAGTCGTTAAATGTTTAAAACAAACACTTCATAGGTTGCTACAGTCGGTAAATGTTTAATACAAATATTTTAGTGTAACGGTAGTCGGCCATCAGTGAACAAAAAAATCACGTCTCACCCGGCTCTCAAGATTTGATTTTGTTGTGAAATAGTCCATTATTTATACTATTATCGTCTATTGTGCGATTGTAAACTTGTTTTTTTCTGTTTATTCAGTTATTTTGCGATCGTTGTTTGTCTTTTGTCGTTTTCCGTTTATTGCCGTAGCATTGTCCGTTCATTTTTGACAGTCATGTGCGTTTGACTTTAAATAATTCTACTGATATCCTTACTTTTTATTTTATAATATCTGTTTAATAACATTTTCGTTCATAACTGGTTTTAAAAACCAGAAGCTTTTGCATAAAATAGAGTTTAAATAGTATTGCAGAAGAATGAGAAGATGACAATGAATTCATTCAAATTTATACTTGACAAAGTTTTGATAAATTCTGCGCAATAGAAAAATGTACAAGGGTGTACCTGAAATAAATTAAAAGATTATGACTAAGTTATCAATATTGTACAGCATAATAAAACAGTTTTAATTCGAATTACACCAAGAAGGACATTTCCGATGATTAAAAAAATAATTAGTAAAATTTGTCAAGTTTCATTAAAAACGGAAAACAATTCTTCACCGTAAACGGTTCACCCTCTTTATTTTTTTGTCGGCAAAACACCCCGGACCTGAGGTCGGCAAACTAAATTTTTACACAGGTAACTACAGATGTTAGACCACATGTTCAATAATCTGAGCTGGAAATTACAATCGGTGAGTAGAAATTATCAATATTTTACAGCATTTCTATCCAATAATCATGGATTCATAATTTTGAAGGGAAAATGTGCACATTTGTCGGCTTACAGACCAATTACAACTTGTTCTCATTGGCGGATCCAAAAGGGGGGTCGGAGGGTTCGAACCCTTCCTTTTTTTTTTGGCTGCTCAATTGCATTTGAATGGGTCATATAGTTAGACCCCCACTTTTTTGTCCTGGGTTGGACCCACCTCCCCCCACAGGCACATGTCTCGTGCAAAATTGCATATTCCAGGGAAAATATAGGCTTTGGGCTTCAATGTTAAAGTTGTGCATCATAATAAATCGTTGAAAGTATTAAAGGACACCGTTCCCTTCCCCCTATTATCATGTGTATATCATTTATACCCTTAATTATTTGAATACAGGAAAGGTTACTCTATATCTTTCCATTTTGTGGGCAAAAATTTGGTTGATTATATAGGGAATCACTCAAGCGTGACTGGATCTGTGCCCCTAAGGGCAGTCAGTGTACCTTGTCCTTTCTGAAAAGTTCTGGATGTGCCACTGACATATACATCATGTAGTGTACATATTGTATGTTAATGTATTGCTAACTCAGGTCCTAAATTTGCATGAAATACTTGTCACTGGACATTTTATTACCAACAACCAACCGATCTTTACATGAATGTATCCACATAAATGTGTTTCTTTTCATGCATATGCTGGATTACTAGTATTTCCCTGGTTTTGCTTTATCAGCTGATAGTTTTTGTTGATTAAGTATGCATTGTGATGTCACAATGTTCATAAAAAAACCATGCATAGTACAAAAACATATGATTTGATCTTAAAAGTGTTATGAAAATTATTAACTATAAAATTAAATAGTGACTTGTTAAGCAAGTGTCCACTTTCATTTAGATTTTAAATAATTCTGAAATCATGGACAACAAAACATTAATATATATTTTTGATAATCTGATAATAGCAGGCATTGAAAGTGAATAGGTATTTTAGAAATGGTTTAAAATAGCATTAATCATCAAAATAAAACAATATCATTAAACTAATGTTCCTGAAACAAGGCACAGAGTCATAAACAGTTGCCATTTAAACACTGTTAATTAAACAAAATGTGCTAATTCAATTAGTAATTGTTTTATTATGTAGTACATGTACTACATTGTTTAAAAAACAAATATTAAAAGAGCAAAGCTAGCATCATATTTTTTTTCTTTTTAGATTTAACATAGAATATATATTAAATCACTTTAAGTTGTTAATACTTTGAACCTAAACTATATATTTTCATGTCAAACTTTTATATAAATTGTGCCCTGTCAGCATTGTTTTTCCAAATTCATTTGTGCCATACATGTTATCTAACTTACAAGTAGTAACATTCAATGGTCTTCTTATTTATTCCGCAATTATTAAAGACCTTCTAATCATGAGTCATATTTTTTGACACGCATTCAATTGTGTTTTGGTTACTTTATTGTGCCTAACTGTTGGGTTGATGCATCATTGATATATCCCACATAGATCTCCTTTGATCATGTGCATTCACATACGATTGCTGATTTTTTGCATTTTCTTCATAATCATGATAATGATTTTATGTTAAAATTCAATATGTCAGGAAAACATAACAAAACATCTCTCTGTCATATCTGTATGCATTTTTTTTATGTTAACATGGTAAACACTTTTTTAAAGTATTTTATGAAGCTCAAAATATTTAAAAAAAAAAATAAACACTTAAAATATTTATATTTACTGAATATGACCATGCAAATGTGACATTTAAATAGGTAATAATCAGGATGTTAGCACTGGATATATCTGATAGGTATAAATAAGAAATTCTTATATACATGATGTAGCTAATAAACAAATTAAGACACAATAGTTTATTGCCCTGGGGGATGATATTTAATCTGTCCTTGGTTTAATCAGAGACATATATATGTCTCTGGTTTAATGATATAAATTAATTTTATGTTTAATGTTTACAAATTACATGAATTATCATGATTAAAATTGTCTTCTTTAAAATTTTGATAACTTTTTCAAACAAATTATAATTCAAGAAAAATATGAAACAGCAGGATATACTTTTATTTTGGATATAAAAATTCAAATTTTAAAAGAAATTTAAATATTGATTTATTAAAATAAAATTGGGTAAATGACTGAATTAAATAAACAAAAAAGTGTTGTCTGAGCTGCAAAGCATTATTTAATGCAAGCTGTAATAAGAATAAGTAAAAAGTATTCAGTGTAACACAAAAGATGTAAAAATTATTAAACTCAAGGATTTAAAACATTAACTGGGATGGTTGAGTCTTGGAACAATATGTTTACATCACAAGGTTTATTCATTATATGCACTGGATAAAGGTAAAGTCAATATCATCTAGTACATGTATAAATAGTAACGGTAACCATGAGGTAATAGTGCATTTGTTTATTTATTTTATTATTTCATCCTCAAACTTTTCTTTGTCATGTTTGTAGTATTAATATATTTCACATTAAATTATAAACATAATTCAAATGAACAAAAGAAATAACCTGTTGTGTTTTAGAGAGGAATTACTATGTCCATGATGTCTGACTTTAACGAATTGATGAATTAAAGTATGGTGTGAGCCTCAATAAGACAGTAACACTTCAATGCAAGTACGCAATCACACTTAAAAAATCATTAATGCAGGAAAAAAGACAACACTACATGTACATGTATATAGAATTTAGACCCCCTTAACAGATTTATTTTTCTTGTTTAATAGTGACTTGAAAATAGAATTGTATTAGTGCTAGAATTTTTCAGTCAATGAAATGAGAAGTGCTAGTTTTATCTAGGTTAATACAGTAATTGTAATTAACTTTCTTATTATTGCACAATGTATATACATGTAGTATTATATATTTATTAATAGTTAAACATTTACTGTACTTGAGTCTAAATGTATATTTTATTTTGTAGAATCATACTGAATATGTATTGGTTTGGCCATGATTCCCACTTAGAATATGACGCCTGCTAGTACATGTGCACTTTGATGCATAGGAAACGTGTGCACTTTGATGCATAGGAAATATAGATGTCACTGAGTCGCTCGTATAGCTGCAAATTGTGAAACAATGGATTAATTCATTATTTAATGCTAGTTATCTATTGTTTTTGGAAATTATGACTATGGCGTGCAGCATTATTCCATGATGATGATGTGATATTCTGATTAAATTGGACAAGAAGAAAATTGTGCCTTGTACAAATAGGAAACTTACAAATTGTCTTAAAGGAGGACCACATTACTGGAGGACTAATTACCTTGGATTATCATGACCAATTGTAAATTTTGAATAACAAAATTTCGTAGTTGCAGTGAATATAAATAGTGCAATCATACATGTATATTGTTTCTGAATTCCATGAATACCCAGGATAATTATTCATTTGAAAAAGCAATTTGGAATAATGAAAATGCATAGTTTCAGTGAATTACTACTAATAATAGTGCATCATATATGAATTCATGAATACTTTGAATTAGTGGATAATCAGTCATTTTAAATAACAACAATATGGATATAATGTGAATTTCTAGTTTCAGTGAAATTTACAAAACAGTACATGTATATCACATCTGAAGTTTATGTTGGCGTTGCAATTGTTAACTGCATGTACCGCCAGCATGTCCAGGGTGTGTAAAAAGATCTTAACCAACTATGAGGGTCTTGTGCAGTCCGTGTCAATTAATTAGTGTCAAATGACTGCTTGTTGTACTTAAATTATTAAAGTCTGAATTAGAATTAAATAAAAATCTTAATTAGCATGATTAGTGGCCAAGTATTTGAAACAAATAAACCATGCATGCAGGGGTTAAGAAATTTTGTATTAGCTCACTAGCCCACGGCTAATTGGTATCATGATTTTACTAGCCCTGTTGGAAGAACTACTAGCCCAGCAAAACTGACCCGCTAGCCCTAGTTTGCTTCACACATTTGAACGAGTTTGCTGCTAAAACAATGAATTATATAAAGTTAACAATTTTTATCCATTTTACAGTAGATTTGTGCAAATTGGATACTCAAAACTATCCAATTACTAGCTTAGCATATATATATATAAAGTAATTGATAATTGAATATTCACTGTATATTCTTTCATAATGAGTTGCCCAAATCCCGACATGAAACAAGTCTTCAAGTACTGGAGGGTTCTTACCAGATACATTTTCGCGTTTGTTTAAAAGAATTATCAGCTGATTAATTATGTAATGCTCATAATTGTTATCAGTTAATAAAATTATAACCACTAATATTTATATGAAGAAATATCACCATCAATAGCTTTTCTCTTTTATAATTGTTTTATAAACGAAGTACATTAATGTCCATATTTACATTTTTTACAGGTAAGCTAATTGTGACCTTAAATAGATATAACCTAAGCACGGCCTTTTAACTGAACTGAAATTGTATTTGTAAAAAAAAATATTTCTTTAAAAATCGATTGATTGATTGTTGGTTGCTTAACGTCCAGTGGCAAATATTTCATGCATAATCAGGACGAGAACAAGTTCATAATAAATACAATAGGTAGGTTGTTACAATAGAGGCTATCTGGAAGTATGGTCGGGAACACTTGGACTGCCACTGGAAAATGAGGGTATATTGGATAGGAACAGAAATTTTGCCTTGCAACAGGTCACCTACGGACTCCTCAAAGAATTGTTACAAGGGTTCTTAACGTTCAAAGAGCGTGGCACTCTCCTAACACGAGACATCGGATTTAACCCCCCCTTCTGACCGGACGTGACTGCGAACTTGATACATCCTGCACAGCCAAACGGACGCCCTACTTCGGCAAGCGTTTTACTGCCGGTCGGGAGAAGACCAAGTGACCGTATTTCTTTACCCCAGTCATCCTTGGGGACTTTAAAAATCGAATGCATTTGGATATCAATGAAGATTATCATGATTGATGAAGATTTATTGCAACAAGTTAAACCTGATGCTTTTTGTTATCTATTAATCATGTGTTTCTTTGTCTAATATAATATCCTATTTATTTGTATTGTAGTCCTGTTATATTATGTTGTCAATTCAATGTTATATTTTACATTGCCATTAAAGTGTAAGGCTTGGCATGCCTCTAAACCAGGTTCAAACCACCATTTTTCCCTTTAAAATGTCCTGTGCCAAGTCAGGAAGATGGCCATTGTTATATTATTGTTCGTTTTAGTGTGTGTTACATTTTAACGTTGCGTCGTTTGTTTTCTTTTTTAAATTTTTTGTGTAAATTCACATTGCGATAAGACGTGTCACGGTACTTGTCTATCCCAAATTCATGTTTTTGGTTTTGATGTTCTATTTGTTATTCTCGTGGGATTTTGTCTGATGATTAGTCCGTTTCTGTGTGTGTTACATTTCATTGTTATGTAGTTGTTCTCCTCTTATATTTAATGCGTTTCCCTCGGTTTTAGTTTTTTACCCCGATTTTGTTTTTTGTCCATGGATTTATGAGTTTTGAACAGCGGTATACTACAGTTGTCTTTATTTAAGTTTTCCGAGACTGTTAATGATTTGATCATGGTTCTGGAGGCTTCTTTACAGTATGTAAACAATAACAAAATGGCGTTCATAACATGTTTCAAAAGTAATATCTGACAAAAGTCAGGTTTCTGCTGTCAAAAAGGATTCACATTTATATTACAATAAATTATTCAGAAGGAGGTGCAATCAGGTTGCATATTAAGCCTGTACTAATACATCGATATTGAAAGTTCGGGATCCATTCAGAGTTATTTGTTCTATTTTAAAACATTCTGATGACGTAGTCGAATCTGATTGGCTTAGATAGAAAAGTGATGAGGGGAGTTTCCCCGTTCTATTTTAGAAACGCCAAGAATTTTTTGTCACTAGTCCGTCGGGCATATTGGGTTACAAATTTGGTTGCCCGAGCTCTAAATGATGTAGTCCCGGGCGTCGGGCTAGTGGATTTTTTAACCCCTGGCATGTACTTTAAAGTATAATTTTATTATCCCTCCTGCAACAAAAGTTGAAATACACTCATGCAAGAAATATGTATTACAATCTGGCAGTGGCTACAGTCACTGTTTTGTATTTAAGCTTCACAAGATACATTTTAGAAGCTGAAAGGCCTGGAAACGTCCGTATGTTATGAAGTTTCTGTAAGTGATTTGTCCATTACACTTTACCATTGTTTTCATGGTACACTACATGTACATGTACATTGTACATGTAACTGTTTGAAAAAAAATATTACTGTTTGAACAGTCACAGTGAAATACACTTTAAGTCTTAAATGTATATTAATTGAGGTTTTTTATGATATCTTGAAAGGTGTACATGTCTCATTGTCTATCAGGCAGGGTTGGCCTGATCCTGACTTCATTTCATGGATCAGTGATTAAGATTACTTCAGTTACATGTAATTTGTAGAATTGTTTGTCACACATGTTAAATACTACAAGCAGTATAGGAAAAGAAGGTCAACTATATTTGGTGTATGAAATGAGTGTAAGGTGAATATATATGTCTAATTGGAAGACTTGCATCAGACTTTGACCTCAATGAAAATGTCATGGTTCATTGCACAATACTTAGTTTTTATACGCCCGTCTAAAGGGACATACATGTATTATGGTTTACTGTTGTCCATCGGTCTGTCTGTCCGTCCGTCGGTTGTCCACACTTCGGACAATAACTCAAAAACACTTTCACCAATTTCCATGAAACTTAAGTGAATTGTTTATATCTATTGAGGTAAGCTCCCTTTCGTTTTTTTTTTAAATTTCAGATTTTAAGTTTTGGATTTATGGGGCTTTATTCATAAAAAAAGGGGGGATTTTCAACACTTCGGACAATAACTCAAAAAAGCTTTCACCAATGTCCAGGAAACTTTGGTGAATTGTTTATATCTATTGACTGTAAGCTCCATTTCAATTTTTTTAAATTTCAGATTTTAAGTTTTGGATTAATGGGGCTTTATTCATAAAAAAGGGGGATTTTCCAATTTTGGGACAATAACTAACACTTTCACAAAATTTTATGCAACTTTGATAAGCAACAGGCGTATCATGGGCTAAAGCGCAGCCCTTTATTGTGGTTTGATCTACATGTATTTCCAAATGTTTCTCAGATGCTACAGTAGAAACTAGTCTACATGTACATGCATGACATCACTATTTTTGGCATATTATCATGATTATTGGATATTCATAAGTTAGTTTTCATGGTTTGGATGTTAAGAATGTTAAGTCTATTTCACAGACAGTATAAATCACTAAATTTTTGGTATGGAATGTCAGTTTCACTTTGTGGGGTGTACATCATCTGTCTGGCATGGTTAATTTGACTGCAACTTAACTTTCAAAGGTTAATGAAAATTGAAAGTGTGTGTGATACTTGTACATGTAGTAAAACCTTCATACATGAAGGTAGAGCAGAAATGACATTTCAGCAGTTGTACAGTCACTCTTGTTTACATCTGACACCAGTGATCATGTCTACCATATTGATTATACACATGTACATGATGTAGCTGATTTTTGATAACAAAAGTCTGACAACTATCAACAATTGTTATAATTCATTTGATAATACTAGGTATTGTAGTCTTGTATAACATATAAAATAGAAGATGTGGTATGATTGCCAATGAGACAACTATCCACAAAAGACCAGAATGACACAAACATTACACATTATAGGTAACTGTACGGCCTTCAACATTGGTCAAAGCCCATACTGCATAGTCAGCTATAAAAGGCCCAGATAAGAGAATGTAAAACAATTCAAACAAAAAACTAACTGCCTTATTTATGTAAAAAATTGAACGAAAAACAAATATATATATATACAACACATAAACAAACGACAACCACTTAATTACAGGCTCCTGACTTGGGACAGGCACATACTTAAATTATGTGATGGGGTTAAACATGTTAGCGGGATTTTAACCCTCCCCTAACCTGGGAAAGTGGTATAACATATATACTGTATGATAACCAGAATAAGGAGATGTGGTATGAATTTCAATAAGACAACCAAAGGTAACTGTACATCCTTCAACAATGAGCAAAATTAGTTCCGCATAAGTGTGATAATGAAAAACCTATAACAGGCCTAGTCATATTGCATGTATTGGATGATGTAACACGATGTAAATAAGTTTAGATGAGAAACCCAAGTTTAATTTTTATACCATGTAAACTATATAAAAGCAACATTGACACGTCAGTGATGACAAATATTTTGTGGTTAACCAAAGACTTGTACTAAAACAGCTGATCATCTGCCCTTGTTAATGTTTTTTTCTACAAATCCATTATATCTGCTTTTGAATAAATACCTTCTAAATATATATCCCAAGATGTTAAGGAACATTTTCTCATTGTTTTCTATAAACACAATAAGCATTACAAAGTCATACATGTATAACACACTAAACCATTATAGGTCAAAGTGAGGATCTAGAAAGGGTGGGGGGGGGAGGTTTCGGGGGTGTCGAAAAGGCGAGACTAAGCGATCCTACTTTCCGTCGTCAGTGGCGGCGGCGTCCACAAATATTCACTCTGTACGTGATTAAAGTTTTTGAAATTTTAATAACTTTCTTAAACTATACTGGGATTACTTCCAAACGTGGACAGAAGCTTGTTTATGATTAAAAAATACTATCCAGAAGTAAATTTTGTAAAAATAAAATTCCATTTTTTCCGTATTTTATTTATAAAAGGACTTAGTTTTTCTACGTTGAAACATTACAAAAACTCTGTGGTTCAAGTTTTTAAAATTTTAATAACTTTCTTAAACTATCCTGGGTTTGTACCAGGTTCAGGGGTGTCGAAAAGGCGAGACTAAGCAATCCTACTTTCCGTCGTCAGCGGCGGCGGCGGCGTCCACAAATATTCACTCTGTGGTTAAAGTTTTTGAAATTTTAATAACTTTCTTAAACTATACTGGGATTACTTCCAAACGTGGACAGAAGCTTGTTTATGATTATAAAATAGTATCCAGAAGTAAATTTTGTAAAAATAAAATTCCATTTTTTCCGTATTTTACTTATAAAAGGACTTAGTTTTTCTACGTTGTTTACCTCAATCTTGAATGCTGACGTGCTATTTACATGTATCATGTGTATCAATTTCATAAACTCTGTGGTTCAAGTTTTTAAAATTTTAATAACTTTCTTAAACTATCCTGGGTTTGTACCAAACTTGGACAGAAGCTTGTTTATGATCAAAAGATAGTATACAGAAGTAAATTTTGTAAAAAAATAAATCAATTTTTTCGTATTTTACATTTAAATGGACTTAGATTTTCTGCCAGGAATCAACACATCGATCTGTGGTTACTTATGCTACTTTTTATTTGTACCAAACTTAGACAGAAGCTTGTTTATGATCATAAGCTAGTATTTAATAGGAAACTTTGTACCTGTCATGCCTGTGTATCTGTATTTTACTTATAAATGGACTTAATTTTTCTTCCAGTTCTCATTTCACACAGTCTGCAGTTAAAGTTTTTAAACATTTATTTGATTCATAAACTATCCTAGATTCTTACTAAACTTGGACAGAAGCCTCTTGCAATGAAAAGATAGTATCGAGAGGAATATTTTTTATTGACGCGGAACCCTTACAAATTTTCTTTGGACGATCAAAGCATTTGAATGGGTACATGTAATTGGAACCCCCCTTTGTCCTGGGTTAGAAACACCACCTTTTTAAAATGGCTGGATCCTCCCCTGGGCCTTCAACATGGAGCATCGGCTTACACCGAACAAAAAATATAAAGGGACCCAAAATATTGTCTGTACATCTAGTAACATTGTTATTTTTCGTTACTGATTGAATAATATGTCATTTTGTACAAGCATTTATAGGATTAAATAATTTGAAATGGGAAAATATTTTGGATAAACGTTAGTACATCTGATCAACTGAAACCACATAAGAAAATCCGATGTCAGTCTTTAGAATTTAATAAGAGCGGAGTCTAAAGAATACATCAAGTTCTAAACCGTGATGTGAAAAAAAATAAAAGAAGATTTGATTTCCCTGTCTGAAACAATGCGAGTTTTCTTGTTTTGAACATTTGAACTTTCACTGGTGCTAGTTATTTTGTCGGGTCTTGTACAGTACGTCCATCTACTAGTATTTACATATGTATGGTAAATTGCTTGCGAAAAATCCGGTGAAAATATGAATTTTTCTCGCGAGTGATAATATTTTTTTACCTCAATCTTGAATGCTGACGAGCTATTTACATGTATCATGTGTATCAATTACAATTGAACTTCAAATAGACCATTCCGTACAAAATACAATACAAAGTCGAGTTAATATTGAACTATTCAAAAATAAAATACGATAAGATAAAATAAATTAAATTCAGATAGATTTAAGATTTGCTTTCCATAGCTGCAAAAGATGTGTTAAATGTCTGGTTGTGTTTTTTTTTCATGTATAGAAATTAAAATGGTTAATACGGCAATAATTATAATTTTACAAGACAAAAATGTAGCCCCAAATAAAAGCTCAGAATAAGTGTGTGAAATAAGCCCTCAAGAAAATAAAAAAGCAGTTGTATATGGGGATAAGTTTGACAAGTGTGTATATTAGGAGTTCCCCGCTAGGTTTAGAGTATATACTGTATATTGGGCGTTATTAGGAAGCAATGTGATTCGTAAAATACGGGTATTGAAAACAACCGTGTATGCATGAATGATTTTACACCTAACTAAGTTAATGAAAAATAATTAAATTGTTATTTAGATAATATTAAAAATTGTCAAATCAGTTATAAAGATACATTTGGTTACAAATATATTGGGGAACGTTTTTCGATTTTTCTTTTATTTAGTGAAATTACAAGTATCTAGTGCTGGTTCCGATTTTATTTGTTCGAAGAGATAAAGACGATGAAGTGTTAATAAAATATATAAATTCTGTACATTCACTAAATAACCGACGAATGCAAAAATGTGTTCAGCGGCAAATATTACAAAATACATTTTTTTTTAAAATCAATATCTATCTGAAATTAATGTAATAAATGGGAGTGATAGTTGTTTCTCTTTGTCACAACCTTATATTTCACACAGTAAAATTGTTTTACAAATAATTGAACCTATATCCCCGACTGTTAGACATTTTGTATCCGTGACTTTTAAGTGTACATAAAGGACAATGTTTGGAAGTTGCTACGCTTATAAATTAGCTATGCCTATACATAATAAATAGAATCTATTTTTCAATATTAAATATTATTTTTTAATATTAATAAATCAAATATCTAATATTAAAAAATGATTTTTTAATATTAGAAAATAAAACCTTTTTATTAATTTATTAATTTTTTAATATTAACAAAATATTTATTAATATTAAATATTCGATTTATTTATATTAAAAAATAATATTTAATATTAATAAATGATTTATTAATATTAATCAATAGGGAATAAATTCCAAAACGGCTTGCCATATATGAAATGGTTGTAGCTATCATATTATAACTGTTACAACTTTTTTCTGCGTTTAAACAGTTTATTCGTGACTGTTTCAACGTTTTCCGTGTTGGGACAGTAATTAAATAACTGTTACAACTTTCTAATGGTTGCATCAGTTTTATTACGACTGTGACAACCATTTAGGCGTTTAATCAGTTTATTTATGACTGTTGCAACGTTTTTCGAGTTGGGACAGTTGTAAATCAACTGTTACAACTTTGAAATAGTTGTATCAGTCCTTTAATGACCGTGACAGTTATTTCTTGCGTTGTTACAGTCGATTTATGTTGTAGACAAACATTTTTAAAGTTGGGACAGTTACAAAAAAACTGCAGCAGTGAAATTTAACAACTGTTACAACTTTAACAAACATTATCAGTCTTAGAACGACTGTTACTGGTATGGACAGACGTTTTTTCGTCCAGTAGTGTTAGGGTGCATTACCGTCTTTCCCCAAATGATAAACAGTATGACCAACATTCACAATTATAGGTACTTGGGGTGCAATACGGTCTTTCCCTAAAACATAGACAGAATGACCAGCATTCACAATTATAGGTACTTAGGGTGCAATACGGTCTTTCCCAAAAGCATAGACAGAATGACCAGCATTCACAATTATGGGTACTAAGGGTGCAATACGGTCTTTCCCCAAAACATAGATAGAATGACCAGCATTCACAATTATATGTACTTAGGGTGCATTACCGTCTTTCCCTAAAACATAGACAGAATGACCAGCATTCACAATTATAAGTACTTAGGGTGCAATACCGTCTTTCCCCAAAGCATAGACAGAATGACCAGCATTCACAATTATAGGTACTTAAGGATGCAATACGGTATTTCCCCAAAACATAGACAGAATGACCAGCATTCACAATTATAGGTACTTAAGGGTGCTATACGGTCTTTCCCCAAAACATATAGATAGAATGACCAGCATTCACAATTATAGGTACTTAGGGTTCATTACCGTCTTTCCCCAAATGATGAACAGTATGACCAACATTCATAATTATAGGTACTTAAGGGTACAATATGGTCTTTCCCCAAAACATAGACAGAATGACCAGCATTTACAATTATATGTACTTAGGGTGCAATACCGTCTTTCCCAAAAACATAGACAGAATGACCAGCATTCACAATTATTGGTACTTAGGGTGCAATACCGTTTTTCCCCAAAACATAGACAGAATGACCAGCATTCACAATTATAGGTACTAAGGGTGTTATAGGTCTTTCCCCAAAACGTAGACAGAATGACCAGCATTCACAATTATAGGTACTTAGGGCGCAATTCTATCTTTCCCCAAAAGGTAGACAGAATGACTAGCATTCAGTTAAAGAAACAATAGTCTTTCCTAATAGGAAGAAATTCCCCAACAGTTACTTATAGTATATTTTACATTTTAAGTTGACTTTTTGTCAAAATTTGTTTTAACTACGGTAATTGTGAACAAGAAAAATTTAGTCAAGAATTTATATCCTTGAAGTTAGTAAATTTTGATCTTGTTTTATCAAATAGGCTCTGCTAAAAAAAAGATAAATGTAGCTGTGTGTATATTTAAAAACACAAATAAGTAAGAGGATGAAAAATAATGTAAAAATGAAGCATATGTAAATAAAAATTTAAATAAGTTAAAATGAAACATATGTAAATACAAATTTAAATAAGTAAAATTAATCATATGTAAATAAAAATTTAGATAAGTATAAAAATAAAAAAACTTCTAGAAATTAAACAAAAATACTTCAGACTTTGAATCTAAATAAAAAATAAAAACTCCAATAATGATATATCTTAAAAATGTGAGAAGCTTTAATTTCAAACGTCTGTGTGAAACATCATCTACGTGTGAAACATCATCTGTTTCATGCAACATCATGGAGAGTCACATATCCTCCCCTGTAGACAACGTATCATGATGACATAAATGAATTCAAATTCATTTGATAACAAAAACAAAGTTAAAATGGTGTGACATTAAAAATAAAGGTGATCAGTAAATTATATTGGTCACAATTTTATGTAAATTTAACTTGTATTTATAAATAAATATTTATATAGAATAGTCACCAAAGAGACTATACTTGTATCTTTAAGATATTTCAAATCAACTGTGCTTGTGACCGTCATAAATTTGTATTTGGACTATTAAAATCAACAGATCATTATTTCATGGAAATATGAATAATATATCCTGATTGTAACATCATGAAAAATCATATATCCACAATGATGGACAACTTATCATGATGACTTCATCAAAAATATCTCGACCAACAACTTTAACCTGAAGCGGGACAGACGACCGAACGAACGGACGAACGGGCGCACAGACCAGATAACATAATGCCCATCTAATATTGTAGGTGGGGCATAATAATAGTATTGTTATTGTTGCTGGTGTGTGTCTTCCAGATTTCATTGCAAACACAATTATGATTTGGGGGGGATGATGAAAAAAAATGTTTTTGTTTCTTGTTTCTAATTATCATGATCATGTAATGATAGCGAATTTTTGTATTCAACTGAATTGTATATAAAAGAGTTCAACAGAATGCATCAGAAACCAGCAATCTGAAATATCACATCAAGAAAATAAACAGATTTTGAATCACAGACGAATATAAGTAATGTTTATCAATTAAACACGATCAGTCTCCCCCCAAAAAAGACCACATTCGGGAAATATATGTGATAAGTCAAACTGTACATGTCTGATATTGTTTTTAATTTAGTTCGACCTTGAAAATATGTATAAACAAGATAAGTACTACGTGGTAAAATTATAAATTGAATGTAGACTCATCATAACAGGAAGATGAAGGGTGTGATTTTAACGATTTGAACTTGACATCATCCGGAGGTTACAAGTGGAAACATAATTTTCCTTACATCAGCTTGGTTCGACTTTATTCATTGTATATTCGATGCTTTCAATTTTGAGTGTAGTATACATTGACTAAATTTTGGATGGTGGAGGCTGAGAATTTGTAGACGTTTTTATTTTAATCTTAAGAGCCAATCCGCCAGAAAACCATGATTTTAATTAAACTCTAAACACAATTAGTAATAAAATGGCTTATAAAATCATTAAAAAATGTAAAATAAATTTGTATAAAAAATGAAATAAGACGTTTTTGTACTGCAAGTGCAAAAATCAATAAATTGTCTGAAACCAGGGAGTACTTCTTTTATGCTCTTCCATTGACTTATCTCCCTTTGGCAACATATTAGCTCCCGGTGATGGTTTGGCAGACAAATGTTTACAGTGAAGTTTGTGTCTTGAATGATCTAGGAGGAGCATGTTGGCTATTCCATCATCATACAACTACATATAACAAAGTATTTAAGATATCTGAATGCAATGAAGACCAAATAGCATAACAACTGCCAAGAAATTTGAGAATAATGAAAATAATTTACCAGACAATAATTTAGTGAATAAACATGATAAATATTGATTGGAAAAAACAAGTCAATGAACTGCAAGAGGTGTTCTTAGATTTCAACTAGCAAAACAAAAATATTCTAAATCATTCTTAGTAAAATAAAGTGAGCGAAAGGAAGACATTGCTTATGCTTGCACTAAAATGGAGATTGAGAGTGTCAAAACTGTCTGGCTTTACAAGATCTTACAACTGTCTGGTACACCAAAAATAAATCAAAGACACTCTCTCTACCGTTGTACTAAAAGCAGCATTGGAAACTAGCATTGGTAAACAAATATATTCGTACAGATACAGACTACCATTCATCTCAGAAGTCTGAAAATACTGAAAACTATGGTGTAGAATTTACAGCCAGACTTTTTATTTTACATAAAAAGAGGAGTGGTTTATTTTCCTATGGTTGTTATAAGATCTTGTCTTAGACATGTTAGAATAATTATGTTTGAAGTACAGAGACTTTCATGGATTTCATTGACATTACAATACATTTGTATGGTCAAGCAACATGTCAACATCCTGTCCAACCCTCTTCCAGCAAAGCCAAAGCTGACCAAGGATTTTCACCATTTCATAACAGGCTGTATACAACCACAGGAGGAGTTACTTCAGTAGGAACAGGTACAAATCTTACAATAATTTTTTATTGTTCCTTATAGTCAATCCGAAATTAGGGAACCAAGATTTGATACATCATATAGCTAGATTAAGAAAAGGAGGGGGGGGGGTGGAAGGGGCATGTGAATATTCTTTTACACCTAACTAGTTTCTAAGACATCTTATTTATTTTCAATGACAAAGTGCATACAAATAATTTATATTCCTTATCTACATTTTCTGTCTTTGGACCATTTGATAATAAAAAAAGAGGGAGGGTCAAAATAGTTATATGTCCTTGTCAGCTAAGGACAGAATTTTAATTTTAAAGCTATAAACCAGGGTACAATATAATTATAAAAATAAAACAAATTTATAGACCATAATCATTATAATAATCAAAATTTCTTTCAATATAATAATATTCAATATAAAGCAGGTCAGGGTTTTTTTCACTTCCCCTAAGTTATATTTTCAGTTCTAACTGGAAGTTGTTTATCTCTTTAAATTTGTCTACTAAAAAACTTTTATCTCGTGGAAAAGACTCATAAAAATACATGTTTTAAATACAACATAATGTTCATGTAACACTAGACAATTTATTCCAGAGAATAATCTTTTTTAATGAACTATTCATTCTTGTAGGCCATGGATCCTAAAAAAACAACAAAAGCATTGCAAAGTTTTGTAAACTTTTATTTTAGGACCCTACATTTGTACATTTAGATGTATGTAGATGACTTATAGTGCCCTTTTTAAAAGAAAAAAATATATATTTAAACTACATGCATAGTGATGCTTCATGTACACAACCCTAAATTTCCTGTTTGGTATATTTTATTTCATGAAAAACAAAATTGAAGAATTATTTTATAGTTCACACTTCTTATTTGTAGGGTTATATGCCAGCAGGTATACAATCCAGATGAATTTTCGAGTAAGTGACAATAGCCAGGTATGGAAAAGTAAACAACCGATACCGGAAACACCGGAAGTAACATGCACGAGAGGCACTATTATGGGTTTTGTGCATGAGATGCACATGCTATGGGTTATCAGCCCGGGTGGGAAATTATGGCTTGTGTACTTCCGTTCATTACACATATGCAAAAGCTATCATAGCAATGCTAAGTATTTGATAAATTAATTTAATTGTTTGTATACAATGTAATATATGGGAATTATAAAGTATATAATAACATTATTATGCATGTTAAACATCAGTCTTATTGAAAAGTCTTTGTTTACTTTACTTTACTTATTTAATTTGTAGTACAATGTTGGGCGGCTTTTATTTCCATTCAACAGCTAACAACGACTAATGAACTGTTCATACATTCCTTTTCAAATATCAATGAATATAAAAGGGGGAGATTTGTATTGGTACTTTTGAAGATATTTCACCTGTTTGATTAATTGATTGGTTGTTGGTTCCTAATGTTCAATGTCAAATGGTTCATGCATATTTAGGACTAGAACAAATTGAAATAAATACATTATTTGGGTTCTTTAAATTAATATGCTCAATCTAACAATGTATGAAGATGTATTAGATGTTGCAATTGGGACTTACAGTAACAATTGTCAATTTTATTTCCTGTCAGTGGTACATATGAAATAAAAAAAATGTGGTATGATTGCCAATGAGAACAACAAATGGAAGTTTTTAACGACCTTGACTGGCTATACAGCCCTTGCACGGTCGGTAATGAGAACAAATGACATTGAAGTAAAGCTATAGGTCTGCATACGCCTTATGGCCTTGAACAATGAGCAAGACCCATATTGCATATATATGTATATTCACCCATAAAAGGCCCCAAAATAAGAAAATGAAAAAATATGAAAATTAACAGCCTGATTTATGTATGTAATTTTGTGGTTTTCAGATCTAGACTTGCTGCTAACCATTCTGTCAACAACAACTGAACTTTCACAGCAGTCAACATCAGATTGAGAGACTGATAATACTTATGACAGAAACAACTTTAACCAACCACACAAGCAACAGAAACTTTCCAAATTTAAAACATCAGTTAAATCTTCCATGGGATGATGTTTCAAAAAATAGCAGTTCATCATTTATGGAAATTTTAATATTATGGTTTTTCTTTTACAAGAAAGTTAATGTACACTTGTTTTATAGTAAAACCTTGCCGTTCGAGAAACCCACATTCAACTACATGTATATTTAAATTTGAAAATTCATGTGATTATTTAAATTGTTTTTTTATACAGCAATTTTAACAACTATCCAATTTCAGTCAAAATTCTATATAAATTTTGCACTAGTTTATATAGACTAGGTTATTTGTTTTTCGTCTAGTTGTGCGATTTTTTATAGATGCATTTATGATTTTCATGTTTGTATTGATCACATTGCAGCACCATAGATATAGGTACCTGGCAAATGTTACCTCGTTAGCATACTAGGCTCAAAGACTCATAAATCAATTTCTATCTCTTAGTGTCTGTAGAAATCATCTCTATATTGTAACTGTTTACCATGGTTTAAAGTTTTCTCTTTTGAACCATTATTGTAATAACTTTAGAACAAGTGTCATACATATATATTATATATAAAAAATCAACATGACAAGATCAAGTACCCAAAATTTTTCTGAATGAGTGGACATAACATCTATGAGCTATTGTCCCTGAAATGTGTAAAGTAGTAGGTCCAGTAAGACCTCTTTTTGGCCCCAAAACATAGCAGTTTTACAAAGTAAAATTTTAGTTATTTATTGGACAGTAGAATGCTTTTGCTACATAAATATGGGCTGTTTTTGACAATACAATGCACATATATCGGGTACTAGCACCATTAAATCATTCTAAATTACTGAAATCTTCACAATTCTAGCATTTTAGTTAAATTTAAGGCGGTTTCCATGTAAAACGAAAGTGGCCGCATTCGTGTTCATCCTTAATATTGAAATGTAAGTTGTATTTGATGATAATACATAACATACATAGAGGTTGTGGATGACCACAGATGCGGCCACTTTCATTTTTGACAAAAAACATCTGAAAAGTGACATTTTTCGGTATATTTGGTATATTTTTCATATTTGAGCTTAATCAGTTAAAATCTTTCACATAACTAATTGATTCAACTGAAATAGAAACTTAAGTGTTTTAAAAGTAGTCAAAATCTTTCGACAGACGAACCTGAAATTTGAGGACAAAATCGGTCCTTACCAGACCTACTCCTTTACAAATTTTCACATTTTTTTGCTATTACCTGACAGCTTTATTAATATATTATAAGAATAAATTGCAAAAATGGTCTGAAGAAATGTCTTGTACAGTCTGAACTTTTTCTGAAGTGTTTAACTTCTTTTATTTTAATTCTTTGTTTTTTAGATATGGTTTTTTTTGTCGTTTTTAAGTGCACAATTTGTCAACATGTTCAATGCAAGCTATATCGGCTCCTTGGAGCCTATAGATTTATAATAAATAATTTGTATTTATGTATGATTATTTTCTTAATGTATTAAATGAAACATTAATTATTATTTTCCATTTGTTGTTATACTTATTTATAAGTCCAGACACTATCATATGTCAGATGTTACAAATGAGACGGCAAAATTGACAAAATTTGAATATGCAGGCTACCCTATTTTGTTGTGCCATATACTAGACACCAACATTATTTGCCGAGCTCAATATTTTTTTTGATAAGGTATATATAGTTATACTTTGCAAGCAGACATGTTATTTTATAATAATAATATGATCTTGGAGTATTTTGGCTCTGAAAGATGACCAAAATCAGCAATTTTGGACATGAGGCTAAATGAGACATATTGAAAAGGTTAGATAATACATACACTTAATAGACAGCATTGTTATTTCTATGCATTCTTACACTTAATGTGATGTATTACTAGGAACAACTATCAAAAAACTATGAATATTGCCATATTTTTTGTATTTAAACCAGCGAAATATGCCAAAAAGGCTTATTTTTGTCGTTATCGAGCAATCTCATCTATTAAAAGATGGCGCCTAAAAAAATACAGATCGGTTCAATATTTCCCAAAACAAATTTGTGTGGTTATTTATATCAATAAAGTGCACCAATGTGCCAAATATGAACTAATTTGGCCAAAGTGGCATTCGGACGGTTTTGCATGGTTTTCTAGCAGATTGATTGGCTCTAAAGTAATAACAGTAATCACGCAATGTGATAAACATAACATGTTTCGATGTCTTGAAAAAAGCAAGGGTTGCATATATGTATAATTTTCATTAGTAAATCAGGTTTGGATCTTGTTTATTATGGTTAATGAAATTAAACTATTGGGGCTAGTTGGCATTTGTTTCGTCAGATTTTATGTGTCCTGCCTATTTATGTCTTTACATATAGGTATTAAAACTTTTTTTTTTTGGGGGGGGGGGGGGGGGACATTAGTTTGACGAGTGGGTCTTTTTCTTAATTAGATTAGACTTTTATGCAGGTGAGGGACGAGTTGACAAATCTTTATTTAAACTATTCTCTATCAGTTCAATGTAGCCAGTTGTCTTCGATTCAATTGTATCGTACAGACAAGTAAGTTATTTAACGTGACACAATATAATGCAGTTAGTACATTTCATTTTATCATGACCTATTTGGTATTGAACAATTATTTGGTGAACAGTTAGGTCGTCATAGCTTTATTAACTCGACATTTGACTAAATAAGTGGATTATGACCAATAAACACTTAAAATTTAATGCAAGTATGTTTTTTTTATATAATTATTCAGAAGGTAGATATAGGCAGATATGGTATGAATGTCAATAAGACAACTCTCCATCCACGTAACAATTTATAAAAAGAAGGGTTTGTTTTACGTAAGACTCGGAAAGTGTTTGCTCTGAAAAATCAAGGAATCATATAATATTTTCAAAAAATGTCAATAAGGCTTCTTATTAAATCGCTGTTAAAAATATCGGATGTTATGTAGAAAGTAAAGTAACGAAAATACCGAACTCCAACGGATATTCACACATCGAAAAGTGATTTATCAAAAAGCTAAATCAAAAACTCAAACACAACTTACGAATGGAAAACAACTGTCATAATTGTGATTTGTTTTACAGGAATGTCCTACAGTAATAAATGGTGGATAAAACCTGGTGTAAAGGTCGCGTAATATGTATGACTATAAGGTCCTACTTGTGAAACAAGAAACATTACCAAAGCATATGGGTAATCATTCTTTGGCAATGTTGCTTCTTTAAGTTATCAACATAATTTGAAAAATGTTTAAAGAAATTGATAACCTTAGTTGTATTTGGCACAACTTTTTGGAATTTTAGATCCTCAATGCTCTTCAACTTCGTACTTGTTTGGCTTTATGAATATTTTGATATGAGCGGCACTGATGAGTCTTATGTAGACGAAACGTGCGTCTGGCGTACTAAATTATAATCCTGGTACCTTTGATAACTATTAAGTGACATGTTTTTTTTAACATTTAACAACATTTTAAAATTTTGTGCATGCGTCTTGAAAAAAGATACCAAAGGGACAGTCAAACTCATAAATCAAAAATAAATTGACAACGCCATTGCTAAAAACGAAAAAGACAAACAGACAAACATTAGTACACATGACACAACAAAGGAAACTAAAGAATAAACAATGCGAACCCCACCAAAAACTAGGGGTGATTTCAGGTGAAAACGTTACGTATTTAAAATTGAGGAAACATATCTAAACATCATTTTGATTCATAATGTGTTAACACAATTCTTTGAAAAATGTAGAAATGATGCAACAATATACTCAAATAACATATTAATGTTATCCAGATTTATTGTTATAGTGCCGACAGCGAACCTTACAAATGCAAGCTAAGGCTATTACCGACACTTTATAGACATGATGCTAACCGATTTTGGAACAAGTAACCAGAAAGTTGATTAACTGTTAAGATTTGAAAATATCTCACATGTTTACAACATATAAATGCGTCTGAAGATAATCCTTACAAAACAATGTGTTGAGGATTGCAAACGAAACAACTACCCATCAAAGGTCAAGCTGATTTTTTTTAGTGTAAGCAAACAAATTTAAATAGAGAGAGGGGCATAATGATTTATGTGATGAAAGTATTATGATATAAGTTATCAAAGGTACCAGGATTATAATTTAATACGCCAGACACGCGTTTCGTCTACAGAAGACTCATCAGTGACGTTCAGATCAAAATAGTTCAAAATAGTTAAGCCAAACAAGTACAAACTTGAAGAGCATTGAGGACTCGAAATATTAAAAAGTTGTTACAAATACGGCTATGGTCATCTATTCCTGGGATAAGAAAATCCTTAGTTTTTCGAAATATTCAAAGTTTTGTTAACAGGAAATTTATAAAAATGATGCTTACCGATTTTGGAACAAGTAACCAGAAGGTTGAATAAATGTTAAGATTTGAAAATAGCTCACATGTTAACAACATATAAATGCGTCTGAAGATATGCATGTTCAACGAGTATAATGATTTATATAGGGGAGTACCTTGTTATTTAGATAACATTTATCAAGTCTTAAACTTCTTTTTGATGGTCAATACTATAAGTAAATTCAGAAATTATTGCGTACATTTATTATTGCAATCTGGTCATTTAACACTAAAATTTGATTTCGCAGCGACATTAAGGTGATTTTCCCGCAAAACCGAATAAAAAAATAGTGCAGGAGTTATTTCCCCTATCTGGATCAACATGTTTAATGGCGGGCGACTTTTGACGTTGCAGACACAGTTATAAATGTAGCAATAGGTAAGTTTTGAGTATCGCATAAATGATGAAATATATCACATATGGTGTCTTTTTTTCATATTATAATGTATTTTCACATCAAATAATATAAATAATTTGAATGAAAGCTGTATTTATCAAAAGAAAGATCGCAAGCGGAGTTTAAGCTCCGCCCACTGTTTACCTTATTTGGAAAATCTATGTAGCTGAGAAGCTTGCAGTATGCAAGTCTGTTAATTGAAGATAATTGAAGCAGCCTGGCACTTGACAGTTAATATTTAAACGACCTGGTTGAAGAAACTAATGAGAAAAAGTGGAAAATTTATTCAATATGATCCAATGTCTGGGCAAAACATGATTTAGCAGGATAATTATGGTGTAATGTATCGCTTTCAGGTATATAATCTCGAGATATACTAAAATTATGCAGACGGCATGGCTTGTGCATCATGTGCATAGGACAGAAATATAAACCACGTGTTGCAATATTTAATTTCAACCATGGCCAGTATCAATCCTTTTTATACGAAAGACACAGAAACACGGGGGTCCTTCTTCATAGGGGTACACACAAATTATCAAGTTTTTTACCCCACTTTTTTGGGGTTTTCGACCCCAGAAAAACGTGTTTATCCCACAAACCTGGGACCACCCCATGTTTCATGACTTGAGCCCAACCTGTTCATCTTGTGTCAGATAATTTAGGAAAATGACAAATAGCATAAAAAAAAACATGTGCCTGTGCCACTGGCCTGTACCTCTTGTCACCTTTTTAACTGTTTAATGATAATATGCATAAACTGTATTATAAATGGCAAATACATGTATAATTTTCAATTGTTTCTAATTATTAATTGGAAGCTTTTAGAGCTGATAAAAGCGTCCAATTAATAATTATTAGGACTAATCTTGCCGGGGCTTATTATTCCTCATCAAAACTACTCCAAATAATTATGACATGTTGAAAAGCTGTTATATTTTTTTTCTCTTTAAAAAAAAACTTAGCTATAAAAAGTAAGGCGTCGAGGAAAAAAAAAGCTTTTCAAGATTAAAGTAAGGCGTGTCAAAGTAAAGAAAAATAAAATAGCTTTTCAAGGCGTCATAATTTTTTGGACAACATCGAAACCACCTTTAAATTTCAATTCATCATCCCTAACAAACATTTTTTTTTGTTCGTCTGTTATTGATAATAGTCCAAATAATTAAGACGTCTGGCAAGACTATTTTTATTTTTATCTGAGACACCAGTAGGAAGGCATCCAAGAAAAACATTTAAATAGCCTTGCCAGACGTCATAATTATTTGAACTAGGTCTGAAATTAAGCACTTCATGTACATATATAATTGTAACCTCCAAAAGTTCCAAAGTTAGCTTTATCATTTTTTGTAGCAAAGCTCACAGCTAAAATAAAATAGTATTTTTATTTTATTTTTTGGCATGATTTAGAGTCGGGGGGTTTTATCCTGTCAAGGGCCGAGTTTACCTGTATTTTTAAAGATTGTATTATTTCCCTTGGTTATTGGTTGGAAAAAATGGTGGCAAAGTATTTATTTCTTCACACGAGATGTGAAATTTTCTTAAAAGAGCTGCCATATTAATGATTGTGAACATTAGGATGTATCATGCAATTGACTTATATTATTGGCAACACTACAAAAATGTAAATGTACTTTTGACTCGAGTTCAGTTTACTTTTCACTTTACAACGGAAATAAAATGACTATTTAAAGGGTCAGTGCTCAAAAAAAGGTTAGGTCAGGTACATGATATATATATATATATATATATTGGCCTAAGAAAAGACTAAAAGAAGCAATGATCTGAGGCTAATTAATGTATAGTTTGCTCATCATGACTGCCTACTTTGACATATTATTTTTATATATATATGTCTTTTGGAAAATGTTGTTTGTGCTGTTTTTTGACCCTTCTACAAAAAAATTGTTTTACATGCACACATATAAAAATTGCGGTTTTTATCCAATGCAATCCGACATAGGTTTAAACGTAGTTTTCAATTTAGACTCGTATATATATATTGATAGATAATAATTATTAACAGTTATACATTGAATAGTCACTGCATGCACTTTCCCTCTAAAACACATGTTTGACATCAAATATCTAAACTCTGTCCCTGTTCAGTGTTGGTTGGAATTAAATCCATCACTCAAAGCTATTTATCCCCAGTAAACAGAATCTATATCTAGTCTCTAGTCAGACTGACTATATATTAAAGTTCTGTCTGTCTGTTCCATGAATTTTTTTCTTTGCACCGTTCTCAGGAAAATTACAAGGATTTCTGAAATTTGCTTTCAGGGTTTATGTATGAGTTAGCAATACCATGTGATGCTTTTTCATCTTAATCACTCAACAACTTCCTGTGTACCTTAAAATTGTTAAAGTTTAAGGGGGTATCATAAGTTATCAGTAGCTCACAGATTCACTTGTTTGTTTCTGATTATTTTTTTAATTTTTTGTTTGGGGAGGGAGCTGCCAGGCTATTTTGAGTAGTGCTCTCAGCACTTCTAGTTAATCATAAATTAGCAACATCTGTATCATGACATTAGTTCATTTAATTTGCATTATAAACAAACTTGTGTGGCAAAAGTAATTTCTTTATATTAAAAAAAAATATGATTCATTATCATGATCAGACATGTTACATTTGCTATGGACGCATGAAATTATTAAACGTGTTGTTATCAATTTTTCAAGTATATTATATTACAATTTTTTGTTTTAGCTTGCCTGAGAATTACAGGACTGAAGTAAGAGTATGGCATTCAAGCTTTGATGAAATATAAAGGTATTGGTTTGAATTTGGGATCTTTATTATAGACAGGTAAATTGTTTATCCTGCAATTATCTAACTGTTGTACAATGAGACAACTCTCCTCAAGAGTCTTAAGTGAAACAGAAATTAAAAACTATAGGTCACCATTTAGGCAATAAGAAAACACAGTAAAGGCCCCAAATCATAAATGTTTATAAACAAGGAGAAAACTAATGGCCTAATATATGTGGGGAAAATGAATGAACAAACAAACAACAAATGTTTAATTACAGACACAGTCATACATATATGTACAGGATGTGGGGGGGGGGGGGGGTGGGGGGGGTGGTTAAGTTGATTACATGTATGTTAGCAAGTCAGGCTTTTCTTCCAGATTTTATGATACATGTACATGTATGTGCAAATAAATTTCTGTTTTCTTACATTGTGAGAAGATTGTATGATGTAAATTTAGAATTTATACATGTTATATGGCAATGTTTTAATTAAAAGGCAACTTTGAATACAAAATGTATCTCATTTTTATAAGAACTGACATTCTGAAATCTATACATGTATCACACATAAGTAATTGTACAAGTATGTAAATATTTTCTGAAATAGCAATTATTGATATCACAATTTTCCATTCTTCATGAATTGCAATACAATAGTTTATGTACCCAATATAAATGATCATGATAATTTCTTAATTAAAAATGAAGCTTCTGTACCAGCAATAGTATTTATTTACACAAACATGACAGATACACCTAGGCCTATAATAATATACTGAACTTGCTAGCTCAAATTTCTTGTGATCATGTTGATATTGAAGTATTCATGTCATTGTTCACATTTGGAAAAGGAGATATAAAATAATGAAGTTAAACATTATACATAAATTTAAATATTTATAACATAGTGCACCTTTTAAAAATGCATGTGGAAAATTTATATTTTGTTCAAATGTTGAATGAAGACATTAATACTACAGGTAAAATAGGATGGAAATTATTTCGTTAGAATTTTAATCGTACCTTTTTGAAGAGGTATGTTTGCACTAACTTTGAATTACTTTTTTCATTTTGAAAACTTCAGTTGATAAACATGTATACATTGTACATGTATTATATTTGGATTTTTTTTTTATTTCAGGGATGAAGATCTAGACCTTAATAGACCTGCAGTCAGACACCAGTTAAAAGTTGCTTATAACTCATCATGGCCATTACCATGACTGGAAGATGTGATAAAAATTTGTTTAAAAAGCTACCAAATATGTTTTTTGAAAAAAAGACAGCTATTCTACATAATGTACCGTTCTAAGCAGAAGCATTGACAGTTTCAAGACCAAACGAATTGGAATTTAGTGAAAAACCGAGGAATATTAATTGGACAATTTAACTTCTTTTTCATCATTATTGAAGTTGATGTTTTTATCTCAGTTAAAATGATGTCCAAATATACATAATGGCAGTTCAGAGATTTGTGAATATTCTTAGAATAGGAGCTGCAAAAAGGATTTCAGTTCAAAAATTGTGTTTCATGGATGTAAAAAATGGAATTTGTTGTCTCTTACATGAAATCTTTTTTAAAAATCTGCAATATCTAACCAATATGAGTGAGAGATCTACAACTAGACATGTCATTCAGTTGAATTGTAATCATGGTAAAGAGGAATTTTGAAATATAAATTTATAAGTCTTATATGAGTGTTTTGTTATTTTTATGGCGATTACAGGCGATTCAATATAAATATTAATCATACCAGTATTAAGACTTACAGATATGTACATGTAATAATAAAAGTAAGAATATGACAAATGATTGCCAATGAAACAACTCTCTCCCTCAGGGAACAAATAGTCATATGCATGTACAATGTACATTTATGTATTGGCCACCAGAGAACAAGAAAATCATATTTTGTCATGATTTATATTTCAATCTCATTTCATGACACACAAACTTCAGGTTTACAAAAGGTTCAAAAGCATAATAAAGTGTTATTTAAATTGTTGGTCAAATTGATGTTGGCCTTCAATGCTGAGCAAGACCTCTGTACAAGACTACAAGTGTAACAGCCCCAAATGTTTGAACCAAACAAAATTGTATTTTTCTTTGTTTGCATTTGTATCATGATGATATAATTTTGTACATCTGTACCTTTATATACATGTACATCATATGTTCATGTGTATCTAACTTTTCTACAGGTATACATGTACTTGGAAATGGGAATTATATTATATTAGTCATGTCCCCTTTATCATGATTCATTCATCTGATTACCATATATTATAATGTATACATATATCATGATTCCTTCATTTGATTACCACATTACAGTGTATACATGTATCGCAATGAGACAGCATTCCCAACACACAGACAGAAATCAGTTTCTTCTTATTTTAAATTTAAATGTATCATACTCGTTTATATTTATGTACATATATATAGTTAGTACATCTAGAATTTGATACAAAAAATAAGATGTCATGATGTGGTATAATTGCCAATGAAGCTTTGCTTTAACAATTAAGTTGTGTTAATTTTATGAATTGGTCAGGTAAAGATTTACCCATGACTTTTAGTAGGCAGTAGTTTTATAAGTGTTTACATGTATATACATGTATCATTTTTACTTTCCTACTAACTTTTTGGTCCTGTCTCCTACATGTATATCATTATTCTTTCATCTGAAACTTTTTGATTGTGTATGTTAAAATAGTTACATGTATACATGTATATATTAAGCATGTTGGTTATTAATTAATGTATTTGTATATACATTGTATACATGTATACTGGTACATAGAATTTCTTTTATTCTGACAGAAAAGAAATACCTTTTAAGTTGGCTCCAATCTCCGCAATGAAAACATGATTGATCATGTTGATTGTCATACCTGTCAACCTCTGAAAATGAAAAGTCAGGTCATATCCTGCATTGAGAAAAAAAATATCAGGTCATAACGCGTACGACATTTTGCGGGCTCAATTGAAGAACAAAAATATGTTTACATATAATTTATATAGTCAATATGTATATAAAACAGTTAGAACATGTATACAAGTTTATTTCAGACTATTGTTATATTCCATAGTAGCAGACTTGGCATTCTTTAAAAGAACTGCACTTGGTTTCAGTTCATAGCAATGTAAATGTATATTCATTTTACAAGAAAGAAGAGCACACAGTGTATCCTTATTAAGATCAGCCCTAAAATCTGTAGCTATTTTCTTTACTAAAGAAAATGCCCTCTCACTGTCTGCATTGCTGTTTAGCAAAACCAGTAATGTTTTAGCAAGTTTTGACAAAACAAAAAATCTTGGCTTGTTAAGAAAAATGTCATGCAACTTGGACATTTCTCCCCAAAATGTACCAATGTCAGTTTCAGGGGAAGTGCAAAGTGGAAGTTCATCTAATGGGGTCAACTGATAGTCACTGAACTCATCTTGTAGCTTGTTGAAAATATCGTTACGTAGCTCAGGTAAACAAGTCCTACATTTTGACTTTTGGTTACATTGAAAAAGACCGATAAAACCGAAGGTCGTATTACTTCTAAATACCGGAAACAATTCCGGTCAGAAATCCGGGTGAAACGGGTAATGTTAGAAATTCCCGGGACCCGCCGGGTAAAGAAAAACTCCCGGGTGAGAGGTGAAAATAACGGTTGTCACCCGCAAAAAACGGGTGAGTTGACAGGTATGGATTGTGCTGAATGTCACGTAAGCACTTGCAGCTTTTTCTTCGCTGTCCATTTGTATTGGTGGCCACTTTGTACAGTAGGCAGGATTTTAATACGAAATGTGCGACATAAAAAACAGACACTTTTTCTAACATAATGGTAAAATTGTATACTTAACTTTTAAGGTTGAGAAATTAAGATGCATATGACAAGGCTGCAGATCGAATCATAGGTACATTGTACATGTACATGTGTCAGATATAATTTGTTCGACCTCAATGGACTTTTTTTTTTTAAGTTTTGAGTACGCGATGTCATAGCTTCTTATCCTTACTCTAAAAAGGCAGTTTGTGCAAATATTATAACTGAATGAGAACAGAATCATATCCCCCATGTTAATGCTGGTGTTTGCCTTAAAATATTCCAAACAAAAATAGGAGGGCAGAATATTTTTACCAAGCAACTGTAAGAATGTTAGAATAAGTAATATATGGCAATGAATTGGTTGAAAAGAAATATTCTGTCCAACAAAATACAGGGACATAACAAAAAAAAACAAGCCTGACACCTGTTGAAAAATCATAAACATTTAAAGGCAAAAAAAAACTCTTCGGGCCAGTGCATGCCCCGGGCATGAGAACAAATTCAAAAAGACCTCCCAATCATGATTAACAAATGATACCAGTCACACTTGATTAACAGCAGATATTCAACAAGTAAATTTTGAATATTATTATGCAGGTAGGTTATTTTATTTAAATTTAAAAATAACCAATGACACGCCGATCAAACAAAAAAATCATGAATTTCTGGATTCTTTATAAAAATGAAACTTTTTTCAGTAAAATGTTAATGGTTTACAATACACAAACACTAGAAGAGGCATAGTAGGCCAATCTATTAATTTATATATTGAACTCACACTTGTGAAATTATAGTTATACAAACACCCATGATATGCGGATTCCGAATTTGAACCAAAAAAGGGGGAGGCGTGCGTGCCCACACACTAATCGACGTTTAGAGGGCTACACATAAACATATAATAATGACCTGAATAATTCTGAATTGTTTCCCTTCAAATGATAAAGCAAGCAATACGAGCATATTTGTTTATTCGCTCAATCATATTAGTACATAAATCGCCGGTGAAAACAAAATATACACAAAGTTTTTCCGTCAGCGGATCCGACTATTATAGGGTCCTTCAAACGCTTTTTTCTTGCAATACATGGCGATTATGTTACTACACGTTAAATAAATTGCAAAGTGCAGGTACAAGAGCTACACCAACCCACTAAATTCTGGTACTGGTAGAAAGGCTATATTCCATATTTTTCAAAAAGTGCTGCTACTAGTTATAAAGCTTTCGTGTAACAGAAATTTCACAACCCGAAGTGCCAAAAAGTCAATAAATCGATAACATTCTCCATGTTTTATTGTTTTTTATTTACAAAACATCTAATAAAAAACTAGTAGCAGCATTTTTCAAGTAAAACAAGTTATGCCGATTACAGGGAGCCCAAAATCAGCGCGATCCGATATCATCTTCAACCTGCACTTTTGACTTTTTTGGAAAATGTCGTTACTTTCAGTTTGAAGTCACGTGACACTAGTGTATTTATATTTTTCTATAAATAAAAGTTTGGAATGTAAATCAGAATAGACCCTTTTCCCTCCGTTTACTCCTTTGACATGTATTTTGGCTTTTAGACACTGAAAAATAGCTCTGAGTTCAATATGATGTTTCTTGTGTATAAAAATGGGAAATTTTGTGAAAAGGCCTTAACATCGCTGCGTTTAATTTCTTCATATACAAATTTTCAAAATGCGAGTTTAAAGTGTTGCAATTATAACTCGGTTGCATTTATCTCAATAATAGAAACACCGGAATAAATTCTGAATTTACAGTAACCAAGTCCTGCTTAATGATTAGGATTGTTTATATCCATTAATTTTGTCAAGTGAACATAATCCAATTTGTTTTTAGTATCCATCAACGTAAAATACACATTCGACTTGATCGGCATAAAATGTGAGTGAAAACTGAAGCGTGTAGTTCATTCCGAAACTTTAGAGGTTTCAATGTTTAATCCATATATTTGTTCTTTTATGATCCGTAGACAGTATTTTTCTTTAGTTCTACTTCATTTGTTCAAGGTCGTACTAGGCGCATTTATCACTATCATACGACTGGGTTTTAGACAGTTCAAAGTAAAATAATGAACACGCATGTGCAGATGGTATATGTCCAATCTTTTTCCCAATAACCGAATTCACGGTGGGTAAGGCTGTCCTGCGAGAGAGCGTTCTGTGCTGATGATTTTGGGTAAACAGTTGGTCATATTTGAAACAATCGTTACAGAATCAATAAAATTGAGCAGATACTTGTATTCAATCTGATTTGCGACTCCTATTTTTACTTTTGTGCATCCATTTGGCTGTTTAATAAGCGTTTTCAAATAATCGTGACTTATATTACATAAAAGGGCAACATCTTCCGTCCAATATCAGATGAACATATATCTAATTAGTTTTATTTAAGATATTAAATGCCCTTAAATTGATGATTCTCTACATAATATGATACCTAAAACAGTTTTAAAAGGTTCTTAAGGTTAAGCGACATGTATAACGACAATAAACGTTTGACTGGTTTATTCAGTTAGATATACGAGGCTATATGATCTAACTATTGGTGCCTCTAATTTCTGCCTTTATATATATACACTGTCTCCAATACATTTCGACTGGATAAAAAAACGACCTAGACTTGCTTTGCTTACATTACTGATAAAAACTTACAAGACTGGAGCAATATGTGAACAATTGCAAGTCAAAGTATGACATTCAACAACGAGCAAAAACCATAACGAATACTAGCTATAACAATGTAAACGATTAAAAAGTGAAGACCTTCGGACTGATTTAAAATACAACTTTGAACAAAAAACAAATATGACAGGTAGCAACCATAGACAACAACTGGTTTTGAGTACTCGTGACAGGGCTTAACATGTTTGTTTGCGCTCCATACCCCACCCAATCCATCCTCCTGTCTCCCTTCATTGGTGCAGTGGTGTAACAACACAACACGTAGCACATAAAATGATATAAAGACACAATTTAATTATTGATCCACGAGTACTCACAGCCACTGAAAGCTAGTTCAAAGCCACATTTTCAACTAATAGATAAACCATGTTCTCTTAGATTAAAATCTCAATCGGTACACATCAAACAAACGCAAAACTTAAGTTCACATTTAGATTTTTGGTTTAGCAGAACTTTAAAACTGTGCAGTAAATCTTGTGCTCACAACAGTTATTGTCATAAATATGTATACATCAGACATTATAAAGACATCTGGTAGATACTAGGTAGTGTTTTACAGTTCAAGTTACTGCTCATAAAGGGATGGAGATTGCAGGGAGTTTAACATAGGAGAAGAAGAAATTGATAGTAATTTTCGGCGAAAGACTTTAAACCTTCTTTGCATTAAATTCTGAAAGTTTTCTTGTTACCTTAAGTGGTATAATCCTCAATAAAATTCTAATAATTTGTTGGAATGAATACAGGTTTTAAATCAAATTTTCATGGATCCACTTGTTAGCTCCCACCCTGACGAGCCATGAGAGCCGTCGGTATCCTGTTGCACCTACCGCCCGTAAACTTTCACATTTCCATCAATTTACCCAATTCAAACGTGACAGGATTATTATCCTAGTAACCGGTGTTACCAATGTATCGAATATGTTAAGTTAAAAAATTCCACAATACTATATTCATTTTGTGTGTCAATTTGTTTAGACAAAACAAAACTGCAAAAACTTCGAATACAAGCGAGTATTTTTTTTTTAAATGTCATTTTTATCTGTCGATTTCTAGATCTATGCATAGTATTTATTTCAAATGACATGGATTTCACACTCTGGTGACCCTGCTACCCTTATATATTCATATACATATGTAATTAAACAAACTAAAGGCTAATAAATGATGCAAGACCAAGTTTTGGCATCTGATCTGAATTTTCTGAAAAGTGCAAGGTAGATAGAAATTGGCCTGTTGAATATTTTTACTCGGTAAGTTTTGCTCTAATTGAATTTTTGCGATATAAATTAAAAACTAGAATATATTTTAACAGACAGTGGTCATGTTTGTTGATGAATATTGTTTTTCCTAGATTCACTCATACAAAAAAATGGGCAAGTATATTATCGTAAAGAGACAGTCGAGTACATATTTTAGGTTAAAAAAAAGACACCAAAGGGACAGTCAAACTCGTAAATCCAAAACAAACTGACAACGCCATGGCTAAAAATGAAAAAGACAAACAGAAAAACAATAGTACACATAACACAACATAGAAAACTAAAGAATAAACAACACGAACCCCATCAAAAACTAGGGGTGATATCAGGTGCTCCGGAAGGGTAAGCAGATCCTGCTCCACATGCGGCACCCGTCGTGTTGCTTATGTGATTACAAATCCGGTAAATAGTCTAATTCGGTAGGTCAAATTAATGAAAGGGAAGGGGATTGTAGTTACGACGTAAGGAACATATCCGATATCATTTGTGAAACGGTTATTCCATAACGGTCAACCAACTCGTGATGGCGTCCGTAAAATTTACGAAGGGATGATTTCAACTTCACCATTTGGAACTATTGGTTCAATAGCTTCCTTGTGAGCAGTAATCCTCTATCAAGAAAATCATGATAGGAAACGCAAGCACGAGAATATCGTATCAATTGGGAGATATATACCCCGTATGCAGGTGCTGCTGGAATGTTGCTACTTAGAAATGGAAAGTTCACAATTGGAAAGCGTGTTTGAGTTGATTGTTTTGTCCTGAAAACGTATAATAGTAAAATGATAATAAATGTTTGATATATCTGGCTTTAGATTCGATCTTTGAAATATATATTAAGGCTACATGTTAATATTATAATACTGAGAATTCACAGTATAAAAAATGAAATAAATGGGTGAAATGAAATACCTTTGAAACGAGTCATTACTACAGAGAATGTGTGTTTGAAAAACAATAATTAAAAGCCTCGTGCTATTACAAATATCTAACTAAAAGTGTATTTCTTATTCTGGTATATTTTTTTTTCGTTCACTCATTTTCAATAAAAAACAGGTATATTTTATTTTTATTTTTATTCATGAAATATATTTAAAAATAGAAAAGTGTGACATATCGTTCACTTACTCCCCCTTAATGCTTTATCAAAAATCCTTGACAACAGACTTTACTTATGGATCTTTAAAATGCATAACGTAAAAAATCTTAATTTGTGTGCGTGTTATCTAGGTTATCTAGTCTTCATTCTGAGAAATTCTAGCCTGCCCTTCCATGAAACATTTAAATATTTCTTTACAAAAACTCAATAACTCTAAAATAAAATTTTGAATCATCACCAAAAAGTATACAGATCTTTAGATTAATATTATTAAGAAGTGTGTAAAGTTTTAAGCAATAATCATGAATCGTGTTTGAGATTTTACTAGGAGCTAGGATAATAATATCAATACTTGAATTAATTTGATCATTCATCCCTTTATCTGCAAGTTCTCGTCATTTAAACACAAATTCCACTCGGGTAATAGCAGATTATTATTGACTAATAGACAAAATGACCACTTCGGTAATAAATACGGTCACAATCGGCCAATCTGCAAGACAACCACTGAGGTTATATTTTTGATAACTATCGGCCAATTACCAAAATTACCGCTTGGTAATATATGTTAGACTCAGATCGACGTCCGGACTCTAATAAACGCCCGTTCCTCAAATCGACGTCCAAATACGACGTCACGTTCTCAAACCAGTGTCCAATATTGTAGCCCTCTAATCCAATGTGACGTAATGAATCCTAAAAACGATGTCCTATCGATTAGGAGACTCTTATCGCGATGTTTAAATTCATTCAATCATTTATTTTTAAATTTATCTTTGTTTATATTATCTTTATCGTTTTGTTTTGTGTGAAGTGCTTACATACACTATATATAAATAAGAAGATGTGGTATGAATGCCAATGAGACAAGTCACAATGAATAAAATTATAAACAATTATAGGTCAAAGTACGGCAAGAACGTCATATTAGAATAAATCTTTGTTTATATTATCTGTCTCGTTTTGTCAAAGACAAAGATAATCGAAAGACGTTTAGAGGGCAGTATACAGACTCGAATAATAGAAATAATCAAAACGTACAACCAATTGTTGAGAAGTATTATTTTTGTTTTTCAACAACTTTCTGAGTTTTAGGTTCAATCAACCCTTTAATAAAGTTGTGATTTCACTGCGACAACTCCATAAAACGGACGTCGATTAAAGAAGCCAAAAATTGGACGACGATTTGAGAACAACAAAAAAAAGACGTCGAATAGAGGAGCATACAATTGGCCGTCGATTTGCAATGTTATTTTATTGTGACGTCAGATTTTGACATCGATTTGATGATCGGACGTCGATTAGAGACCGGACGTCGATTAGAGACCGGACGTCGATTAGAGACCGGACGTCGATTTAAGTCTTATGTCTATATACGGTAACACGTTGTCATCTGTAAAACAACCACGTAGGTTATATATTAGACAACACCCAAAATGCAAAAAAAAAAAACAGTCATGCAATATGTAAGATACCATTTGACTACTCGGTAAATATATTTGTCAAACTTGGCAAATCTACAATAATTACAATCGGCCAATCTACACAATAACCGCTTTGGTAATAAATAAGGTGAGTAGTAGCCAATCTGACAAAATGACCACTTGGGTAATGTAATAGATAACACTCTTTCAATCTCCATTATGACCACTTGGGTAATATAATAGACAATACTCTGTCATTCTACAAATTAACCCCTCTGGGGAAAAATCAGATAACCCTCGGCAAATTTACAAAAAATATTACTTAGGTAATACATTAGATAACATTCAACCAATTTTCACCAAAAAAAAAAAACACAACTCGAGCAATATATAAGATAACTATTTGCAAATCTATGGAATGACTACTCATGTTGTATATTTTATAAAACTCGACCAATAACTCTGACATAAAGATGATGACACTCGGCCAATGTACAAATGACTAATCGGGTAATTTATAAGTATATTTTCATATATCTGTCACATTACATTAAGTTCGACCTTGAACACAAGGTTTTAAAAATAAGCAGCATAAGTACTGCGTGATAAAATTATAAGTTGAATGTTGACTCATCATAACAGGAAGACATAGGTTGTAAATATAGATATTTACACTTGACATCATCCGTAGGTTTTAAATAGACACAATATATTCTATACATTAGCTAATTTTAACCTTATATATTGTACGTTTTAATACATTTTATTATGAGTGTAGTAAATATTTAGTATATTATGGGGTAATATGGTATCAACAGATGCAACATCTATAAACACAACTTGTTTGGAGAACTTATCAAACAAAAGGGTTGAATCCATTAATGTCATTTCATCAAACAAGTTCATCCAACAGCAAGCTATAAAGGGCCCCAAAAATTACTAATGTAAAACCATTCAAACGGCAAAGCCAACGGTCTAATATATATATAAACGAGAAACAAGAAACGAGAAACACGTATGAACTACATGAACAGACCACAACTACTGTACATCAGATTCCTGACTTAGGACAGGTGCAAACATTTGCAGTGGGATTACACGTTTTAACGGTACCAAGCCTTCTCCCTTTTCTGAAACAATAACATATACATTGTTATCACAATATAGAAAAGACACACTATAAAATATCAATTGACTTTTCGACGGAATATATCCTTTGCTGTCCTCCCTCTGTTGTTTTCAAAAATCATTGTTCTATTACATTTTGTCTGGTGTCATTGAGACAGACAACATAAGTAATCGATGGATTTTATTATATGTTGCCTGTTGACATTGAGACAGATAACATAGTCAATCCATGGATTTTATTATATGTTGTCTGTTGTCATTGAGACAGATAACATAGTCAATCCATGGATTTTATTATATGTTGTCTGGTGTCATTGAGACAGATAACATAGTCAATCGATGGATTTTATTATATGTTGTCTGTTCACATTGAAACAGACAACATTTTCAATCCATGGATTTTATTATATGTTGTCTGTTGACATTGAAACAGACAACATATTCAATCGATGGATTTTATTATATGTTGTCTGTTGTCATTGAAACAAACAACATATTCAATCCATGGATTTTATTATATGTTGTCTGTTGTCATTGAGACAGATAACATATTCAATCGATGGATTTTATTATATGTTGTCTGTTTACATTTAGACAGACAACATACTCAATCGATGTATTTTATTATATGTTGTCTGTTGACATTGAGACAAACAAGATAATTAATCGATGGATTTTATTATATGTTGTCTGTCGACATTGAAACAGACAACATATTCAATCGATGGATTTTATTATATGTTGTTTGTTGACATTGAGACAAACAAGATAATTAATCGATGGATTTTATTATATGTTGTCTGCTTACATTTAGACAGACAACATATTCAATCGATGGATTTTATTATATGTTGTCTGTTGACATTGAGACAAACAAGATAATTAATCGATGGATTTTATTATATGTTGTCTGTTTACATTTAGACAGACAACATACTCAATCGATGGATTTTATTATATGTTGTCTGTTTACATTGCGACAGACAACATTTTCAATCGATGGATTTTATTGTATGATGTGTGAAGTAATTGAGACAAACATGATAATCAATCAGTGTATTTTATTGTATGTTGTCCGGTGTCAATGGGAGGGACAACATAATCAATTGGTGGATATTATCTGGTGTCATTGGGACATTCATGATAATCAATCTTTTGATTATATTGCATGTTGCCTGGTGTCATTGAGACAGACATGATGATCAATGGTTTGATTGTATTGTATGTTGTCTGGTGTTTTTGTATGCAGACCTTTCTATACATCGTTGGATTCTATAGTATGTTGCCTGGTGTCTTTGAGACAGACATGCTAATAAATTGTTTGATTATATTGTATGTTGTCTGGTGTCATTGACACAACCATGATAATCAATCATTTGATGACATTGTATGTTGTCATTGAGACACAGATGATAATCAATCGTTTGATAACATCGTATGTTACCAGTTGTCATTCGTTTGATTATATTGTTTGAAACATAAATAAAACTTCAAGATAAATAAAAAATAAAGAAGTTGTGGCCCGATTTATATTGTTCCAAGGTCGAAGCACAGAATCAGCGCATCTATTTTGGACGGGCAAATATCATCTTTTTGATATGGGACGAGCTCTGACATCCCAGGACTCCAGCTTGTCTGGCAAAACAGCCGCTGGACGTCAGAGAAATTCGGCCTAGTCTTATAGATGATTATTCGGATTTTTTGTATCAAATGATGTAATATAGTTCTAAACTTAAAAACCTTTACATCAATGTAGGTTTAGAATTTAGCATCTCATTTTGCAAAAATTATTCACAGCCAGCTTGCTTTGTTTAATCTTAAAATGTTAGCGAACAACACTTTTTTAGACTCATTTGAATTTATCAGTTAGTTGATAAACATTCGAGCAAATATCCAAGGTCCACGATAAAATGGAAATTTCATTAAAACTTTTTAAAATAAATTAAAATGACTCATCTTCATTTTACAAAATATGTTCACTTCTTATCAAATATAACATATATAGCTAACTAGTATTTCGACACTGTCTGCCAAAGGCTATCACGAATTAAAGTGTACAAGAAGAATTTATTCCGGTTATTAAAAATCAACGTAATGATAATGCAATACTATGTACCTCTTTGCGTTGAAGCACAGCTGCTTTTAAAAAGCTACATGATAGAAGAAAACATATAATAGTAGATCTTTCCTATAGCAACATATAGAACGAAACAATCTTACTTACCTTCTTAAGCTTTTATATCTACATCACATAAATTTTAAAAAATGTCATCGCCTTTTAAACATAATAACTTAAATTAAATAGAAGAGCAGGAAGCAAACAGTTATTCAAAACGAGGCAATGATGAACCGCTCTTCCATCAATTGTACATACATGTACTACACAAATCATTTAAGTGTAATATAAAATCGTAACTGTAATTATCATAATAAATATTGACTAAAAATGATAAAATGAATATTAAAATTGAAAGAAGGTTTGCAAATATAATAACCAAAAACAGCAAAATTTGCTTAAAATTAACAATTCAGGGGCCGCAACCCAAAAACAGGTTGTCCAATTCATCTGAAAATTTCAGGCCAGATAGATCTTCACCTGATTAACAATTTTATCCAATGTCAGATTTGCTCTAAATGCTTTGGTTTTTGAGTTATAAGCCAAAAACTGCATTTTACCCCTATGTTCTATTTATAGCCATGGCGGTCATCTTGGTTAGTTGGCGGGGTCACCGGACACAATTTTTAAACTAGATACCCCAATGATGATTGTGGCCAAGTTTCAAATAATTTGGTCCAGCAGTTTCAGAGGAGAAGTTTTTTCTAAAAGATTACTAAGATTTACGAAAAATGGTTAAAAATTGACTATAAAGGGCAATAACTCCTAAAGTGGTCAACTGATCATTTTGGTCATGTTGACTTATTTGTAGATCTTACTTTGCTGAACACTATTGCTTTTTACAGTTTATCTCTATCTAAAATAATATTCAAGATAATAACCAAAAACAACAAAATTTCCTTAAAATTACCAATTCAGGGGCAGCAACCTAACAACGGAATGTCAGATTCATCTGAAAATTTCAGAGCAGATAGATCTTAACCTGATTAACAATATTACCCCATGTCAGATTTGCCCTAAATGCTTTGGTTTTTGAGTTATAAGCCAAAAACTGCATTTTACCCCTATGTTCTATTTATAGCCATGGCGGCCATCTTGGTTAGTTGGAGGGGTCACCGGACACAATTTTTAAACTAGATACCCCAATGATGATTGTGGCCAGGTTTGGTTAAATTTGGCCTAGTAGTTTCAGAGGAGAAGATTTTTGTAAAAGTTAACGCAGGACGACGACGGACGACGACAACGACGGACGCCGGACGCCAAGTGATGAGAAAAGCTCACTTGGCCCTTCGGGCCAGGTGAGCTAAAAATGGTTAAAGATTGCCTATAAAGGGCAATAACTCCTAAAGGGGTCAACTGACCATTTTGGTCATGTTGACTTATTTGTAGATCTTACTTTGCTGAACATAATTGCTATTTACAATTTATCTCTATCTATAATAATATTCAAGATAATAACCAAAAACAGCAAAATTTCCTCAAAATTACCAATTCAGGGGCAGCAACCCAACAACCAGTTGTCCGATTCATCTGAAAATTTCAGGACAGATAGTTCTTGACCTGATAAACATTTTTATCCCTTGTCAGATTTCCTCAAAATGCTTTGGTTTTTGAGTTATAAACGAAAAACTGCATTTTACCCCTATGTTCTATTTTTAGCGGTGGCGGCCATCTTGGTTGGTTGACCAGGTCACGCCACACATTTTTTAAACTAGATACCCCAAAGATGATTGTGGCCAAGTTTGGATTAATTTGGCCAAGTAGTTTCAGAGGAGAAGATTTTTGTAAAAGATTACTTTAATTTACGAAAAATGGTAAAAAATTGACTATAAAGGGCAATAACTTTTAAACGGGTCAACTGACCATTTTGGTTATGTTGACTTATTTGTAGATCTTACTTTGCTGAACATTATTGCTGTTTACAGTTTATCTCTAACTATAATAATATTCAAGATAATAACCAAAAACAGCAAAATTTCTTCAAAATTACCAATTCAGGGGCAGCAACCCAACAACCGATTGACCGATGCATCTGAAAATTTCAGGGCAGATAGATCTTGACCTGATAAACATTTTTACCCCATGTCAGATTTGCTCTAAATGCTTTGGTTTTTGAGTTATAAGCCAAAAACTGCATTTTACCCCTATGTTCTATTTTTAGCCGTGGCGGCCATCTTGGTGGGTTGACTGGGTCACGCCACACATTTTTTAAACTAGATACCCCAATGATGATTGTGGCCAAGTTTGGTTTGATTTGGCCCAGTAGTTTCAGAGGAGAAAATTTTTGTAAAAGTTAACGACGACGGACGACGACGGACGACGACGGACGACGACGGACGACGACAGACGACGGACGCCAAGTGATAGGCCAGGTGAGCTAATTAGATGGAAATGATTTTAAAGTTAATGTGATCATGGTGATCTGTAATCAATCAATCTTCATCAATAGCCTACTTCACTTTTCCCATCAATTTGTTGTTTTTTTCCATCATTTTTCATTATAACATTATAAGCAGATATCAAGGTTTCCCTATATTAGAAACAAGTAATTATAAATCATTTCAGCCAGTATCTGAATAATTAACATTAGATGATTACCTTCAACTACTGGTGCTGCAGGTTTCTGTAAATGGGTGTCAGGAGTTACTTCTGGGGATGTCTTTGACATGGCAGTCTACAAAAGAAAAATATGCTATAAACTATCATGCCCCATTTGAAAACTTGTCAATTAGTTTAATACACATATTTTAATAGCCTTTCTACCTGCCACTAGGTTTAAAGGACAATAACTCTATATTTTACAGGAAGTTGAAATACACAATTGAAATCACAACTTATTTTAACTAGACACAGACAATTATCTTGAATGGACCGTAATTCTTTGCTAAGTTCTACCTTTGATTCTGTTGTTTGCATCTATTTGTTATAATAGGTACAGTCATTGTATTGAACAAAATCATTCCTCTTCGCCGCATAATTTAAAGATAATGTATAGTGATGCACGTTGACTAAGTATGAAAGTGCATATGTAGTTGTCTCCCTTACTAGAATAATCAGTTTCAGAATGTTCATTGTTATTTCCCTTGTTTAAAACTATAAATTTCATGTTTCTTTATTTAAGGATTTACATGATGCTTAATCAGTACATATTAATTGAATAGATATTAGTATTTTGAATTCATTGGTTAAAGATATTCATTTATATTCTAAAGTTTAGTATTTGCATTGTCATAAATCATGTACAACCTCCTTTGACAGAATAAGGCCTATACATTTTATATGACTGGTTTGGTGTAATTGCATTGAATTGTCTGAGGTCTGACTGAAGTATACAGTCCAACCTATGAAAGTTGTAAAGAATGCAAACTCCCTTTAATTTATTGGTTTTCAATTGCTTAGACATGTTAGATATGAGAACCAATTTTTTTGGGGAATTTTGATCAATCTTGAAGAAAATAATATGACCCCCCCCCCCTCCCCCGCAAAAAAAGCACGAAAAAACAAAATTCCCCTTCCCCATTTTTTTCTTAATTTGAAATCTCAAAATATATCAATTCACCGAACACATTTGACAAGATAGAATTTTTTTGGTGGTATAAAAAAATTACAGAGAAAATGATTTCGTTCTTTGCTAGAAACAGACTTAATAAAACTGACATTGAGTTATTCCTCTTAGTATAAGAAAATGTCATGAGAAAAACTCTGGTTGTACCCCTTGTATTCATTTGTTGTTTATAAACAAAAAAAATGAAACTGTTTTCTCAGGCGTGCAAGAACATACAATCAAACGTTTTGATTTATTTTGCTCTAATTGTAGATGACTGTTTAAAAAACCACATTTCATTGGTTTATTTTGATATTTACAAAACTAAGTAAAAAGCCTAATTTTAAAGGCCCATTTTTGTCAATGACAATAATGATTTTTAGAAAAATTTCAAATTTGCCCATAATGTTTGGAAAATGCATATAGGATCAAGAAATACATAGGTCAGACACATTATTATTTACAGGGAAGTTGGGAATACATATTTTCAAGTTGTTCGTTTGACCAGGCTGATGATACAACCCACACTTACTGGCACTTGAGTTGTGTGATGGTGACTTCGGTCATAAATCCTAATACCCAATGGACGACAAACAATATTTTACTAAGATTTGTAATGTAATGTCCTTTTTTAAATAATTTATATATATTTTTTTTTCAGAAGCAGTTATTGCCAAGTTCGAAAATAGCAGTGTTATCAACCATACTTTTAATGGAAAAAATGCATCTTTTCTTAAAGTATGTTTAATTTCTCCCATTGTTTAATTGCAAGAAAATAGCACATATTCAGGTTTTCAGGTTTTAGGCTCCAATCTGGCAATATGTGTTGTATTGCATGTAATGTGGCTACCTTTATTTGAAATGATAAGTTTAGAAAAAAATCAATTGTTTTCTGATTTTTGTGATTCACCGTTTTTTGCTTTAAAGGTGTCAAACCACCAATTTAAAATCCCTACCTATTCCAAAAAAATTTTCATTTTTCAATTGTCACAGCTTTCTAAATTTTGTACCTAAGTATAACTTCATACAAATCAGGTATATCCTAAAATGTACATGTATCACCTTTCTATCTGCCAATTTTTAATCCAGGTTTAATGTTTTCACTTGTAGTAAAATACCAAATGTTCGAAGGTAACTACTAAACATAGGCCCTGATTTTTCTGGAAATCTTAAATAAATATAGTATGGAGAGCATTAATCCTAAATTTTTAATGCAAACTCATGAGCAAGTAAATTATGTCTAAAAATGGTTTAAATATATTTCTTTAACAAAAAGTTTTATTTCTGTAATTTTTTTGGTTAGTATAAGTAAACAATGACATCAAAAGCACTATATATTTTTTAGGGAAGGACTACTTTAATATAGAACTTTGCATTCTAAATTGGAGTGAGTGAATTCGTGGTCTGACATCTTTATCACTATGCCATATCTCACTAGAGTAAAATTTACCGCACACTGCTTATTTTATGATGATGTGATTTGTTTGTTTTGTATGTAATTTACAAAGGTTGTGCAGGAAAGTTAACATTACAGAGTTTACTAATTTCATAGAGGTTTTATCTATGTAGGTGGCTTTGCCTATCCGCTACATACTGAAAGGTTTAAACTGTATACACAGGTTGACAGCATACTTAACATTTTGTAAAGATGTGCTTTTTGTGTTTTAATATATGATTATTACATATTAGCATAAACATGTAAATCAACCTTTCCGCACAGAGGTATTCATTATATATACATAAAAAGAGACGATGTGACGTATATACCTAGAATATAGCAAGCTGAATGACACATACAAGGAGATGATGTGATGTATATACCTAGGAGATAGCAAGCTGATGACACATACAAGGAGATGATGTGATGTATATACCTAGGAGATAGCAAGCTGATGACACATACAAGGAGATGATGTGATGTATATACCAAGGAGATAGCAAACTGATGATGCATAAAAGGAGATGATTTGATGTATATACCTAGGATATACCAAACTGATGACACATAAAAGGAGATGATGTGATGTACATACCTAGGAAATATCAAGCTGATGACACATAAACGGAGATGATGTGATGTATATACCTAGGATATACCAAACTGATGACACATACAAGGAGATGATGTGATGTATATACCTAGAAGACAGCAAGCTGATGACACACACAAGGAGATGATGTGATGTATATACCTAGGAGACAGCAAACTGATGACACATACAAGGAGATGATGTGATGTATTTACCTAGGAGATAGCAAGCTGATGACACATAAAAGGAGATGATGTGATGTATATACCAAGGAGATAGCAAACTGATGATGCATAAAAGGAGATGATTTGATGTATATACCTAGGAAATATCAAGCTGATGACACATAAACGGAGATGATGTGATGTATATACCTAGGATATACCAAACTGATGACACATACAAGGAGATGATGTGATGTATATACCTAGAAGACAGCAAGCTGATGACACACACAAGGAGATGATGTGATGTATATACCTAGGAGACAGCAAACTGATGACACATACAAGGAGATGAGGTGATGTATTTACCTAGGAGATAGCAAGCTGATGACACATAAAAGGAGATGATGTGATGTATATACCTAGGAGATAGCAAGCTGATCACACATACAAGGAGATGATGTGATGTATATACCTAGGAGATAGCAAGCGGATCACACATACAAGGAGATGATGTGATGTATATACCTAGGAGATAGCAAGCTGATGACACATAAAAGGAGATGATGTGATATATGTACATAGGAGACAGCAAGCTGATGACACATACAAGGAGATGATGTGATGTATATACCTAGGAGATAGCAAGCTAATGACACATAAAAGGAGATAATGTGATGCATATACCTAGGAAATAGCAAGCTGATGACACATAAAAGGAGATGATGTGATGTATATACCTAGGATATACCAAACTGATGACACATACAAGGAGATGATGTGATGTATACACCTAGAAGACAGCAAGCTGATGACACACACAAGGAGATGATGTGATGTGTATACCTAGGAGACAGCAAGCTGATGACACATACAAGGAGATGATGTGATGTATTTACCAAGGAGATAGCAAACTGATGACGCATAAAAGGAGATGATTTGATGTATATACCTAGGATATACCAAACTGATGACACATAAAAGGAGATGATGTGATGTATATACCTAGGAAATAGCAAGCTGATGACACATAAAAGGAGATGATGTGATGTATATACCTAGGAGATAGCAAGCTGATGACACATTCAGGGAGATGATGTGATGTATATACCTAGGAGACAGCAAGCTGATGACACATACAAGGATATGATGTGATGTATATACCTAGGATATAACAAACTGATGACACATACAAGGAGATGATGTGATGTATATACCTAGAAGACAGCAAGCTAATGACACATAAAAGGAGATGATGTGATGCATATACCTAGGAGATACCAAGCTGATGAAACATACAAGGACATGATGTGATGTATATACCTAGGAGATACCAAACTGATGACACATACAATGACATGATGTGATGTATATACCTAGGGAACAGCAAGCTGAAGACACATACAAGGAGATGCTGTGATGTATATACCTAGGAGATAGCAAGCTGATGACACATAAAAGGAGATGATGTGATGTATATACCTAGGAGATAGCAAGCTGATGACACATACAAGGACATGATGTAATGTATATACCTAGGAGATACCAAACTGATGACACATACGAGGAGATGATGTGATGTATATATCTAGGAGACAGCAAGCTGATGACATTTAACATGAGATGATGTGATCTATATACCTAGGAGACAGCAAGCTGATGACACATACAAGGAAATGGTGTGATGTATATCATGTATATACCTAGGAGACAGCAAGCTGGTGACACATACAATGAGATGATGTAATGTATATACCTAGGAGACAGCAAGCTGATGACACATAAAAGTAAATGGTGTGATGTATATACCTAGGAGACAGCAAGCTGGTGACACATAAAAGGAAATGGTGTGATGTATATACCTAGGAGACAGCAAGTTGGTGACACATACAAGGATATGATGTAATGTATATACCTAGGAGACAGCGAGCTGGTGACACATAAAAGGAAATGGTGTGAAGTATATATGACACAAGGAGATGATGTGATGTATTTACCTAGAAGATAGCAAGTTGATGACACAAGGAGATGATGTGATGTTTATACCTAGGAGATACCAAGCTGATGACACATACAAGGAGATGATATGATGTATATACCTAGAATAGTAAGTTGATGACACAATGACATGATGTGATGTTTAAACCTAGGAGACAGCATGCTGATGACACATAAAAGGAGATGATGTGATGTATATACCTAGGAGATAGCAAACTGATGACACATACAAAGACATGATGTGATGTATATACCTAGGAGATAGCAAGCTGATCACACATACAAGGAGATGATGTGATGTATATACCTAGGAGATAGCAAGCTGATGACACATACAAGGAGATGATGTGATGTATATACCTAGGAGATAGCAAGCTGATGACACATAAAAGGAGATGATGTGATATATGTACATAGGAGACAGCAAGCTGATGACACATACAAGGAGATGATGTGATGTATATACCTATGATATACCAAACTGATGACACATACAAGGAGATGATGTGATGTATATACCTAGAAGACAGCAAGCTGATGACACACACAAGGAGATGATGTGATGTATATACCTAGGAGACAGCAAGCTGATGACACATACAAGGAGATGATGTGATGTATTTACCAAGGAGATAGCAAACTGATGACGCATAAAAGGAGATGATTTGATGTATATACCTAGGATATACCAAACTGATGACACATAAAAGGAGATGATGTGATGTATATACCTAGGAAATAGCAAGCTGATGACACATAAAAGGAGACGATGTGATGTATATACCTAGGAGATAGCAAGCTGATGACACATACAAAGACATGATGTGATGTATATACCTAGGAGATAGCAAGCTGATCACACATACAAGGAGATGATGTGATGTATATACCTAGGAGATAGCAAGCTGATGACACATACAAGGAGATGATGTGATGTATATACCTAGGAGATAGCAAGCTGATGACACATACAAGGAGATGATGTGATGTATATACCTAGGAGATAGCAAGCTGATGACACATAAAAGGACATGATGTGATATATGTACATAGGAGACAGCAAGCTGATGAAAAATACAAGGAGATGATGTGATGTATAAACCTAGGAGATAGCAAGCTAATGACACACACAAGGAGATGATGTGATGCATATACCTAGGAAATAGCAAGCTGATGACACATACAAGGAGATGATGTGATGTATATACCTAGGATATACCAAACTGATGACACATACAAGGAGATGATGTGATGTATATACCTAGAAGACAGCAAGCTGATGACACACACAAGGAGATGATGTGATGTATATACCTAGGAGACAGCAAGCTGATGACACATACAAGGAGATGATGTGATGTTTTGACCAAGGAGATAGCAAACTGATGACGCATAAAAGGAGATGATTTGATGTATATACCTAGGATATACCAAACTGATGACACATAAAAGGAGATGATGTGATGTATATACCTAGGAGACATCAAGCTGTTGACACATACAAGGATATGATGTAATGTATATACCTAGGAGATAGCAAGCTGATGACACATAAAAGGAGATGATGTGATATATGTACATAGGAGACAGCAAGCTGATGACACATACAAGGAGATGATGTGATGTATATACCTAGGAGATAGCAAGCTTATGACAAATAAAAGGAGATGATGTGATGCATATACCTAGGAAATAGCAAGCTGATGACACATAAAAGGAGATGATGTGATGTATATACCTACGATATACCAAACAGATGACACATACAAGGAGATGATGTGATGTATATACCTAGAAGACAGCAAGCTGATGACACACACAAGGAGATGATGTGATGTGTATACCTAGGAGACAGCAAGCTGATGACACATACAAGGAGATGATGTGATGTTTTTACCAAGGAGATATCAAACTGATGAAGCATAAAAGGAGATGATTTGATGTATATACCTAGGATATACCAAACTGATGACACATAAAAGGAGATGATGTGATGTATATACCTAGGAAATAGCAAGCTGATGACACATAAAAGGAGATGATGTGATGTATATACCTAGGAGATAGCAAGCTGATGACACATACAAAGACATGATGTGATGTATATACCTAGGAGATAGCAAGCTGATCACACATACAAGGAGATGATGTGATGTATATACCTAGGAGATAGCAAGCTGATGACACATACAAGGAGATGATGTGATGTATATACCTAGGAGATAGCAAGCTGATGACACATACAAGGAGATGATGTGATGTATATACCTAGGAGATAGCAAGCTGATGACACATAAAAGGACATGATGTGATATATGTACATAGGAGACAGCAAGCTGATGAAAAATACAAGGAGATGATGTGATGTATATACCTAGGATATACCAAACTGATGACACATACAAGGAGATGATGTGATGTATATACCTAGAAGACAGCAAGCTGATGACACACACAAGGAGATGATGTGATGTATATACCTAGGAGACAGCAAGCTGATGACACATACAAGGAGATGATGTGATGTATATACCTAGAAGACAGCAAGCTGATGACACACACAAGGAGATGATGTGATGTATATACCTAGGAGACAGCAAACTGATGATACATACAAGGAGATGATGTGATGTATATACCTAGAAGACAGCAAGCTGATGACACACACAAGGAGATGATGTGATGTATATACCTAGAAGACAGCAAGCTGATGACACACACAAGGAGATAATGTGATGTATTTACCAAGGAGATAGCAAACTGATGACGCATACTAGGAGATGATGTGATGTTTTTACCAAGGAGATACCAAACTGATGACACATAAAAGGAGATGATGTGATGTATATACCTAGGAGACATCAAGCTGTTGACACATACAAGGATATGATGTAATGTATATACCTAGGAGATAGCAAGCTGATGACACATAAAAGGAGATGATGTGATATATGTACATGGAGACAGCAAGCTGATGACACATACAATGAGATGATGTGATGTATATACCTAGGAGATAGCAAGCTTATGACAAATAAAAGGAGATGATGTGATGCATATACCTAGGAAATAGCAAGCTGATGACACATAAAAGGAGATGATGTGATGTATATACCTACGATATACCAAACTGATGACACATACAAGGAGATGATGTGATGTATATACCTAGGAGATAGCAAGCTGATGACACATACAAGGAGATGATGTGATGTATATACCTAGGAGATAGCAAGCTGATGACACATACAAGGAGATGATGTGATGTATATACCAAGGAGATAGCAAACTGATGATGCATAAAAGGAGATGATTTGATGTATATACCTAGGATATACCAAACTGATGACACATAAAAGGAGATGATGTGATGTACATACCTAGGAAATATCAAGCTGATGACACATAAACGGAGATGATGTGATGTATATACCTAGGATATACCAAACTGATGACACATACAAGGAGATGATGTGATGTATATACCTAGAAGACAGCAAGCTGATGACACACACAAGGAGATGATGTGATGTATATACCTAGGAGACAGCAAACTGATGACACATACAAGGAGATGATGTGATGTATTTACCTAGGAGATAGCAAGCTGATGACACATAAAAGGAGATGATGTGATGTATATACCTAGGAGATAGCAAGCTGATCACACATACAAGGAGATGATGTGATGTATATACCTAGGAGATAGCAAGCTGATGACACATACAAGGAGATGATGTGATGTATATACCTAGGAGATAGCAAGCTGATGACACATAAAAGGAGATGATGTGATATATGTACATAGGAGACAGCAAGCTGATGACACATACAAGGAGATGATGTGATGTATATACCTAGGAGATAGCAAGCTAATGACACATAAAAGGAGATAATGTGATGCATATACCTAGGAAATAGCAAGCTGAAGACACATAAAAGGAGATGATGTGATGTATATAGCTAGGATATACCAAACTGATGACACATACAAGGAGATGATGTGATGTATACACCTAGAAGACAGCAAGCTGATGACACACACAAGGAGATGATGTGATGTATATACCTAGGAGACAGCAAGCTGATGACACATACAAGGAGATGATGTGATGTATTTACCAAGGAGATAGCAAACTGATGACGCATAAAAGGAGATGATTTGATGTATATACCTAGGATATACCAAACTGATGACACATAAAAGGAGATGATGTGATGTATATACCTAGGAAATAGCAAGCTGATGACACATAAAAGGAGATGATGTGATGTATATACCTAGGAGATAGCAAGCTGATGACACATTCAGGGAGATGATGTGATGTATATACCTAGGAGACAGCAAGCTGATGACACATACAAGGATATGATGTGATGTATATACCTAGGATATAACAAACTGATGACACATACAAGGAGATGATGTGATGTATATACCTAGAAGACAGCAAGCTAATGACACATAAAAGGAGATGATGTGATGCATATACCTAGGAGATACCAAGCTGATGAAACATACAAGGACATGATGTGATGTATATACCTAGGAGATACCAAACTGATGACACATACAATGACATGATGTGATGTATATACCTAGGGAACAGCAAGCTGAAGACACATACAAGGAGATGCTGTGATGTATATACCTAGGAGATAGCAAGCTGATGACACATAAAAGGAGATGATGTGATGTATATACCTAGGAGATAGCAAGCTGATGACACATACAAGGACATGATGTAATGTATATACCTAGGAGATACCAAACTGATGACACATACGAGGAGATGATGTGATGTATATATCTAGGAGACAGCAAGCTGATGACATTTAACATGAGATGATGTGATCTATATACCTAGGAGACAGCAAGCTGATGACACATACAAGGAAATGGTGTGATGTATATCATGTATATACCTAGGAGACAGCAAGCTGGTGACACATACAATGAGATGATGTAATGTATATACCTAGGAGACAGCAAGCTGATGACACATAAAAGGAAATGGTGTGATGTATATACCTAGGAGACAGCAAGCTGGTGACACATAAAAGGAAATGGTGTGATGTATATACCTAGGAGACAGCAAGTTGGTGACACATACAAGGATATGATGTAATGTATATACCTAGGAGACAGCGAGCTGGTGACACATAAAAGGAAATGGTGTGAAGTATATATGACACAAGGAGATGATGTGATGTATTTACCTAGAAGATAGCAAGTTGATGACACAAGGAGATGATGTGATGTTTATACCTAGGAGATACCAAGCTGATGACACATACAAGGAGATGATATGATGTATATACCTAGAATAGTAAGTTGATGACACAATGACATGACGTGATGTTTAAACCTAGGAGACAGCATGCTGATGACACATAAAAGGAGATGATGTGATGTATATACCTAGGAGATAGCAAACTGATGACACATACAAAGACATGATGTGATGTATATACCTAGGAGATAGCAAGCTGATCACACATACAAGGAGATGATGTGATGTATATACCTAGGAGATAGCAAGCTGATGACACATACAAGGAGATGATGTGATGTATATACCTAGGAGATAGCAAGCTGATGACACATAAAAGGAGATGATGTGATATATGAACATAGGAGACAGCAAGCTGATGACACATACAAGGAGATGATGTGATGTATATACCTAGGAGATAGCAAGCTAATGACACATAAAAGGAGATGATGTGATGCATATACCTAGGAAATAGCAAGCTGATGACACATAACAGGAGATGATGTGATGTATATACCTATGATATACCAAACTGATGACACATACAAGGAGATGATGTGATGTATATACCTAGAAGACAGCAAGCTGATGACACACACAAGGAGATGATGTGATGTATATACCTAGGAGACAGCAAGCTGATGACACATACAAGGAGATGATGTGATGTATTTACCAAGGAGATAGCAAACTGATGACGCATAAAAGGAGATGATTTGATGTATATACCTAGGATATACCAAACTGATGACACATAAAAGGAGATGATGTGATGTATATACCTAGGATATACCAAACTGATGACACATAAAAGGAGATGATGTGATGTACATACCTAGGAAATATCAAGCTGATGACACATAAACGGAGATGATGTGATGTATATACCTAGGATATACCAAACTGATGACACATACAAGGAGATGATGTGATGTATATACCTAGAAGACAGCAAGCTGATGACACACACAAGAAGATGATGTGATGTATATACCTAGGAGACAGCAAACTGATGACACATACAAGGAGATGATGTGATGTATTTACCTAGGAGATAGCAAGCTGATGACACATAAAAGGAGATGATGTGATGTATATACCTAGGAGATAGCAAGCTGATCACACATACAAGGAGATGATGTGATGTATATACCTAGGAGATAGCAAGCTGATGACACATACAAGGAGATGATGTGATGTATATACCTAGGAGATAGCAAGCTGATGACACATAAAAGGAGATGATGTGATATATGTACATAGGAGACAGCAAGCTGATGACACATACAAGGAGATGATGTGATGTATATACCTAGGAGATAGCAAGCTAATGACACATAAAAGGAGATAATGTGATGCATATACCTAGGAAATAGCAAGCTGATGACACATAAAAGGAGATGATGTGATGTATATAGCTAGGATATACCAAACTGATGACACATACAAGGAGATGATGTGATGTATACACCTAGAAGACAGCAAGCTGATGACACACACAAGGAGATGATGTGATGTATATACCTAGGAGACAGCAAGCTGATGACACATACAAGGAGATGATGTGATGTATTTACCAAGGAGATAGCAAACTGATGACGCATAAAAGGAGATGATTTGATGTATATACCTAGGATATACCAAACTGATGACACATAAAAGGAGATGATGTGATGTATATACCTAGGAAATAGCAAGCTGATGACACATAAAAGGAGATGATGTGATGTATATACCTAGGAGATAGCAAGCTGATGACACATTCAGGGAGATGATGTGATGTATATACCTAGGAGACAGCAAGCTGATGACACATACAAGGATATGATGTGATGTATATACCTAGGATATAACAAACTGATGACACATACAAGGAGATGATGTGATGTATATACCTAGAAGACAGCAAGCTAATGACACATAAAAGGAGATGATGTGATGCATATACCTAGGAGATACCAAGCTGATGAAACATACAAGGACATGATGTGATGTATATACCTAGGAGATACCAAACTGATGACACATACAATGACATGATGTGATGTATATACCTAGGGAACAGCAAGCTGAAGACACATACAAGGAGATGCTGTGATGTATATACCTAGGAGATAGCAAGCTGATGACACATAAAAGGAGATGATGTGATGTATATACCTAGGAGATAGCAAGCTGATGACACATACAAGGACATGATGTAATGTATATACCTAGGAGATACCAAACTGATGACACATACGAGGAGATGATGTGATGTATATATCTAGGAGACAGCAAGCTGATGACATTTAACATGAGATGATGTGATCTATATACCTAGGAGACAGCAAGCTGATGACACATACAAGGAAATGGTGTGATGTATATCATGTATATACCTAGGAGACAGCAAGCTGGTGACACATACAATGAGATGATGTAATGTATATACCTAGGAGACAGCAAGCTGATGACACATAAAAGGAAATGGTGTGATGTATATACCTAGGAGACAGCAAGCTGGTGACACATAAAAGGAAATGGTGTGATGTATATACCTAGGAGACAGCAAGTTGGTGACACATACAAGGATATGATGTAATGTATATACCTAGGAGACAGCGAGCTGGTGACACATAAAAGGAAATGGTGTGAAGTATATATGACACAAGGAGATGATGTGATGTATTTACCTAGAAGATAGCAAGTTGATGACACAAGGAGATGATGTGATGTTTATACCTAGGAGATACCAAGCTGATGACACATACAAGGAGATGATATGATGTATATACCTAGAATAGTAAGTTGATGACACAATGACATGACGTGATGTTTAAACCTAGGAGACAGCATGCTGATGACACATAAAAGGAGATGATGTGATGTATATACCTAGGAGATAGCAAACTGATGACACATACAAAGACATGATGTGATGTATATACCTAGGAGATAGCAAGCTGATCACACATACAAGGAGATGATGTGATGTATATACCTAGGAGATAGCAAGCTGATGACACATACAAGGAGATGATGTGATGTATATACCTAGGAGATAGCAAGCTGATGACACATAAAAGGAGATGATGTGATATATGTACATAGGAGACAGCAAGCTGATGACACATACAAGGAGATGATGTGATGTATATACCTAGGAGATAGCAAGCTAATGACACATAAAAGGAGATGATGTGATGCATATACCTAGGAAATAGCAAGCTGATGACACATAACAGGAGATGATGTGATGTATATACCTATGATATACCAAACTGATGACACATACAAGGAGATGATGTGATGTATATACCTAGAAGACAGCAAGCTGATGACACACACAAGGAGATGATGTGATGTATATACCTAGGAGACAGCAAGCTGATGACACATACAAGGAGATGATGTGATGTATTTACCAAGGAGATAGCAAACTGATGACGCATAAAAGGAGATGATTTGATGTATATACCTAGGATATACCAAACTGATGACACATAAAAGGAGATGATGTGATGTATATACCTAGGAAATAGCAAGCTGATGACACATAAAAGGAGACGATGTGATGTATATACCTAGGAGATAGCAAGCTGATGACACATACAAAGACATGATGTGATGTATATACCTAGGAGATAGCAAGCTGATCACACATACAAGGAGATGATGTGATGTATATACCTAGGAGATAGCAAGCTGATGACACATACAAGGAGATGATGTGATGTATATACCTAGGAGATAGCAAGCTGATGACACATACAAGGAGATGATGTGATGTATATACCTAGGAGATACCAAACTGATGACACATACAATGACATGATGTGATGTATATACCTAGGGAACAGCAAGCTGAAGACACATACAAGGAGATGCTGTGATGTATATACCTAGGAGATAGCAAGCTGATGACACATAAAAGGAGATGATGTGATGTATATACCTAGGAGATAGCAAGCTGATGACACATACAAGGACATGATGTAATGTATATACCTAGGAGATACCAAACTGATGACACATACGAGGAGATGATGTGATGTATATATCTAGGAGACAGCAAGCTGATGACATTTAACATGAGATGATGTGATCTATATACCTAGGAGACAGCAAGCTGATGACACATACAAGGAAATGGTGTGATGTATATCATGTATATACCTAGGAGACAGCAAGCTGGTGACACATACAATGAGATGATGTAATGTATATACCTAGGAGACAGCAAGCTGATGACACATAAAAGGAAATGGTGTGATGTATATACCTAGGAGACAGCAAGCTGGTGACACATAAAAGGAAATGGTGTGATGTATATACCTAGGAGACAGCAAGTTGGTGACACATACAAGGATATGATGTAATGTATATACCTAGGAGACAGCGAGCTGGTGACACATAAAAGGAAATGGTGTGAAGTATATATGACACAAGGAGATGATGTGATGTATTTACCTAGAAGATAGCAAGTTGATGACACAAGGAGATGATGTGATGTTTATACCTAGGAGATACCAAGCTGATGACACATACAAGGAGATGATATGATGTATATACCTAGAATAGTAAGTTGATGACACAATGACATGACGTGATGTTTAAACCTAGGAGACAGCATGCTGATGACACATAAAAGGAGATGATGTGATGTATATACCTAGGAGATAGCAAACTGATGACACATACAAAGACATGATGTGATGTATATACCTAGGAGATAGCAAGCTGATCACACATACAAGGAGATGATGTGATGTATATACCTAGGAGATAGCAAGCTGATGACACATACAAGGAGATGATGTGATGTATATATCTAGGAGATAGCAAGCTGATGACACATAAAAGGAGATGATGTGATATATGTACATAGGAGACAGCAAGCTGATGACACATACAAGGAGATGATGTGATGTATAAACCTAGGAGATAGCAAGCTAATGACACATAAAAGGAGATGATGTGATGCATATACCTAGGAAATAGCAAGCTGATGACACATAACAGGAGATGATGTGATGTATATACCTATGATATACCAAACTGATGACACATACAAGGAGATGATGTGATGTATATACCTAGAAGACAGCAAGCTGATGACACACACAAGGAGATGATGTGATGTATATACCTAGGAGACAGCAAGCTGATGACACATACAAGGAGATGATGTGATGTATTTACCAAGGAGATAGCAAACTGATGACGCATAAAAGGAGATGATTTGATGTATATACCTAGGATATACCAAACTGATGACACATAAAAGGAGATGATGTGATGTATATACCTAGGAAATAGCAAGCTGATGACACATAAAAGGAGACGATGTGATGTATATACCTAGGAGATAGCAAGCTGATGACACATACAAAGACATGATGTGATGTATATACCTAGGAGATAGCAAGCTGATCACACATACAAGGAGATGATGTGATGTATATACCTAGGAGATAGCAAGCTGATGACACATACAAGGAGATGATGTGATGTATATACCTAGGAGATAGCAAGCTGATGACACATACAAGGAGATGATGTGATGTATATACCTAGGAGATAGCAAGCTGATGACACATAAAAGGACATGATGTGATATATGTACATAGGAGACAGCAAGCTGATGAAAAATACAAGGAGATGATGTGATGTATAAACCTAGGAGATAGCAAGCTAATGACACACACAAGGAGATGATGTGATGCATATACCTAGGAAATAGCAAGCTGATGACACATACAAGGAGATGATGTGATGTATATACCTAGGATATACCAAACTGATGACACATACAAGGAGATGATGTGATGTATATACCTAGAAGACAGCAAGCTGATGACACACACAAGGAGATGATGTGATGTATATACCTAGGAGACAGCAAGCTGATGACACATACAAGGAGATGATGTGATGTTTTTACCAAGGAGATAGCAAACTGATGACGCATAAAAGGAGATGATTTGATGTATATACCTAGGATATACCAAACTGATGACACATAAAAGGAGATGATGTGATGTATATACCTAGGAGACATCAAGCTGTTGACACATACAAGGATATGATGTAATGTATATACCTAGGAGATAGCAAGCTGATGACACATAAAAGGAGATGATGTGATATATGTACATAGGAGACAGCAAGCTGATGACACATACAAGGAGATGATGTGATGTATATACCTAGGAGATAGCAAGCTTATGACAAATAAAAGGAGATGATGTGATGCATATACCTAGGAAATAGCAAGCTGATGACACATAAAAGGAGATGATGTGATGTATATACCTACGATATACCAAACTGATGACACATACAAGGAGATGATGTGATGTATATACCTAGAAGACAGCAAGCTGATGACACACACAAGGAGATGATGTGATGTGTATACCTAGGAGACAGCAAGCTGATGACACATACAAGGAGATGATGTGATGTTTTTACCAAGGAGATAGCAAACTGATGACGCATAAAAGGAGATGATTTGATGTATATACCTAGGATATACCAAACTGATGACACATAAAAGGAGATGATGTGATGTATATACCTAGGAAATAGCAAGCTGATGACACATAAAAGGAGATGATGTGATGTATATACCTAGGAGATAGCAAGCTGATGACACATACAAAGACATGATGTGATGTATATACCTAGGAGATAGCAAGCTGATCACACATACAAGGAGATGATGTGATGTATATACCTAGGAGATAGCAAGCTGATGACACATACAAGGAGATGATGTGATGTATATACCTAGGAGATAGCAAGCTGATGACACATACAAGGAGATGATGTGATGTATATACCTAGGAGATAGCAAGCTGATGACACATAAAAGGACATGATGTGATATATGTACATAGGAGACAGCAAGCTGATGAAAAATACAAGGAGATGATGTGATGTATAAACCTAGGAGATAGCAAGCTAATGACACATAAAAGGAGATGATGTGATGCATATACCTAGGAAATAGCAAGCTGATGACACATAAAAGGAGATGATGTGATGTATATACCTAGGATATACCAAACTGATGACACATACAAGGAGATGATGTGATGTATATACCTAGAAGACAGCAAGCTGATGACACACACAAGGAGATGATGTGATGTATATACCTAGGAGACAGCAAGCTGATGACACATACAAGGAGATGATGTGATGTATATACCTAGAAGACAGCAAGCTGATGACACACACAAGGAGATGATGTGATGTATATACCTAGGAGACAGCAAACTGATGACACATACAAGGAGATGATGTGATGTATATACCTAGGAGATACCACACTGATGACACATATAAGGAGATGATGTGATGTGTATACCTAGGAGATACCACACTGATGACACACACAAGGAGATGATGTGATGTATATACCTAGGAGACAGCAAACTGATGACACATACAAGGAGATGATGTGATGTATATACCTAGAAGACAGCAAGCTGATGACACACACAAGGAGATGATGTGATGTATATACCTAGAAGACAGCAAGCTGATGACACACACAAGGAGATAATGTGATGTATTTACCAAGGAGATAGCAAACTGATGACGCATACTAGGAGATGATGTGATGTTTTTACCAAGGAGATAGCAAACTGATGACGCATAAAAGGAGATGATTTGATGTATATACCTAGGATATACCAAACTGATGACACATAAAAGGAGATGATGTGATGTATATACCTAGGAAATAGCAAGCTGATGACACATAAAAGGAGATGATGTGATGTATATACCTAGGAGATAGCAAGCTGATGACACATTCAGGGAGATGATGTGATGTATATACCTAGGAGACAGCAAGCTGATGACACATACAAGGATATGATGTGATGTATATACCTAGGATATAACAAACTGATGACACATACAAGGAGATGATGTGATGTATATACCTAGAAGACAGCAAGCTAATGACACATAAAAGGAGATGATGTGATGCATATACCTAGGAGATACCAAGCTGATGAAACATACAAGGACATGATGTGATGTATATACCTAGGAGATACCAAACTGATGACACATACAATGACATGATGTGATGTATATACCTAGGAGATAGCAAGCTGATGACACATAAAAGGAGATTATGTGATATATGTACATGGAGACAGCAAGCTGATGACACATACAATGAGATGATGTGATGTATATACCTAGGAGATAGCAAGCTTATGACAAATAAAAGGAGATGATGTGATGCATATACCTAGGAAATAGCAAGCTGATGACACATAAAAGGAGATGATGTGATGTATATACCTACGATATACCAAACTGATGACACATACAAGGAGATGATGTGATGTATATACCTAGAAGACAGCAAGCTGATGACACACACAAGGAGATGATGTGAGGTGTATACATAGGAGACAGCAAGCTGATGACACATACAAGGAGATGATGTGATGTTTTTACCAAGGAGATAGCAAACTGATGACGCATAAAAGGAGATGATTTGATGTATATACCTAGGATATACCAAACTGATGACACATAAAAGGAGATGATGTGATGTATATACCTAGGATATAGCAAGCTGATGACACATACAGGGAGATGATGATGTGATGTATATACCTAGGAGACAGCAAGCTGATGACACATACAAGGATATGATGTGATGTATATACCTAGGATATACCAAACTGATGACACATACAAGGAGATGATGTGATGTATATACCTAGAAGACAGCAAGCTAATGACACAAAAAGGAGATGATGTGATGCATATACATAGGAGATACCAAGCTGATGACACATACAAGGACATGATGTGATGTATATACCTAGGAGATACCAAACTGATGACACATACAATGACATGATGTGATGTATATACCTAGGAGACAGCAAGCTGAAGACACATACAAGGAGATGTTGTGAGGTATATACCTAGGAGATAGCAAGCTGATGACACATAAAAGAAGATGATGTGATGTATATACCTAGGAGACAGCAAGCTGGTGACACATACAAGGAGATGATTTGATGTATTTATCTAGAAGATAGCAAGTTGATGACACAATGAGATGATGTGATGTTTATACCTAGGAGATAGCAAGCTGATGACACATACAAGGAGATGATGTGATGTATATACCTAGGAGATACCAAGCTGATGACACATACAAGGAGATGATGTGATGTATTTACCTAGGAGATAGCAAGCTGATGACACATACAAGGAGATGATGTGATGTATATACCTAGGAGACAGCAAGCTGATCACACATACAAGGACATGATGTTATGTATATACCTAGGAGATACCAAACTGATGACACATAAAAGGAGATGATGTGATGTATATACCTAGGGGATACCAAGCTGATGACACATAAAAGGAGATGATGTAATGTATATACCTAGAAGATACTAAACTGATGACACATAAAAGGAGATGATGTGATGTATATACCTAGGAGACATCAAGCTGTTGACACATACAATGATATGATGTAATGTATATACCTAGGAGATACCAAGCTGATGACATATAAAAGGAGAAGATGTGATGTATATACCTAGGAGATACTAAGTTTATTACACATACAAGGACATTCAACAGATGAGAACAGATTTGAAACATTTGTCTTTCACATATGCCAACATGTATATTAGGCAACAAGCTTGGAATTGTCAACTTACATTGTTAACTGACAAAAATTACTACAATGACATTGAAAACTACAGGCAACTGTTTTATTATAATTTCTTTGTACCAAGTCTGTTTTGTCTCTAATAATCTGTGAATATCTTTTAAAGTAAGACAATACTATTTACCTTAAGGAAGTCCATCACTTCTTCCTTCTTCCTTTTTCTCTCTTCCTTATCATATCTTTCTATTTTTACCAGATCATAAGGAGTCTCACTCTGAAATACAATCAAATAATCTTTCATTAATTATACACATATATATCTTTTATTTCAAAAACTGTAAAACATTAAGTTATAGGTAACTGTTGCATTCATTTTACCTTAAGAAATTTTTGAATGATTGGTGTATGGTGTGTTGGTGAAATGTGATAAGATTGTAGTTGTGATGGTAGTGTAAGATATGTTGGTATGTTGAGTATGATTAAATGGTAGCTTTGCTAATAGTGTATGATTGGTGTAAGATGTGTTGGTGGAATGTGATTAGATGGTAGTTTTGTTAACAGTGTATCATTGGTTTAAGGTGTGATGCTGGAGTATGATTAAATGGTAGTTTTGTTAATAGTGTATGATTGGTGTAAGGTGTGTTGCCAGAGTATGCTTAGATGGTAGTTTTGTTTATAGTGTATGATTGGTTTAAGATGTGTTGGTGGAATGTGATTAAATGGTAGTTGTGCCAGTAGTGTATAATTAGTGTAAGGTGTGTTGGTCAAATGTGATTCGATGGTAGTTTTGATGAAAGTGTATGATTGGTGTAGAGTGTGTTGGTGGAATTTGATTAAATGGTAGTTTTGTTAATAGTGTATGATTGGTGTGAAGTGTATAAGTAGAATGTGATTAGATGGTAGTTTTGTAAATAGTGTATGATTGGTGTAAGATTTGTTGGTGAAATGTGATTAGATGGTAGTAAGATGTGTTGCTGGAGTATGATTAGATGGTAGTTGTGTCAGTAGTGTATGATTGATGTAGGGTGTGTTGGTAGAGTATGATGAGATGGTTGTTGTATCAGTAGTGTAGGATTGGCGTTAGGTGTGTTGGTAGAGTATGATGAGATGGTTGTTGTGTCAGTAATGTAGGATTGGTGTTAGTTGTGTTGGTAGAGTATGATGAGATGGTTGTTATGTCAGTAATGTAGGATTGGTGTTAGTTGTGTTGGTAGAGTATGATGAGATGGTTGTTGTGTCAGTAATGTAGGATTGGTGTTAGTTGTGTTGGTAGAGTATGATAAGATGGTTGTTGTGTCAGTAGTGTAGGATTGGTGTAAGGTGTGTTGGTAGAGTATGATGAGATGGTTGTTGTGTCAGTAGTGTATTATTGGTGTAGGGTGTGTTGGTAGAGTATGATCAGATGGTAGTTGTGTCAGTAGTGTAGGATTGGTGTAGGGTGTATTGGTAGAGTATGATGAGATGGTTGATGTGTCAGTAGTGTAGGATTGGTGTTAGGTGTGTTGGTAGAGTATGATGAGATGGTAGTTGTGTCAGTAGTGTGGGATTGGTGTTAGGTGTGTTGATGGAGTACAATGAGATGGTTGTTGTGTCAGTAGTGTAGGATTGGTGTTAGGTGTGTTGGTGGAGTATGATGAGATGGTAGTTGTGTCAGTAGTGTAGGCTTGGTGTAGGGTTTGTTGGTAGAGTATGATGAGATGGTAGTTGTATCAGTAGTGTAGGATTGGTGTTAGGTGTGTTGGTAGAGTACAATTAGATGCTAGTTGTGTCAGTAGTGTAGGATTGGTGTTAGGTGTGTTGGTAGAGTATGATGAGATGGTAGTTGTGTCAGTAGTGTAGGCTTGGTGTAGGGTTTGTTGGTAGAGTTTGACAAGATGGTTGTTGTGTCAGTAGTGTAGGATTGGTGTTCAGTGTGTTGGCAGAGTATGATGAGATGGTAGTTGTGTCAGTAGTGTAGGATTGGTGTTAGGTGTGTTGGTGATGTATGATGAAATGGTAGTTGTGTCAGTAGTGTAGGATTGGTGTTAGGTGTGTTGGTGGAGTATGATGAGATGGTAGTTGTGTCAGTAATGTAGGATTGGTGTTAGGTGTGTTGGTGGAGTATGATGAGATGGTAGTTGTATCATTAGTGTAGGATTGGTGTTAGGTGTGTTGGTGGAGTATGATGAGATGGTAGTTGTGTCAGTAATGTAGGATTGGTGTTAAGTGTGTTGGTAATTTATGATGAAATGGTTGTTGTATCAGTAGTGTAGGATTGGTGTTAGGTGTGTTAGTAGAGTATTATGAGATGGTAGTTGTGTCAGTAATGTAGGATTGGTGTAAGGTGTTGGTAGGTCAAGGTCAAGTGAAAACTGTCTGACGGGCATGAGGACCTTGCAAGGTAAGCACATACCAAATATAGTTATACTTTTACTTATAAAAGATAATTTAACATTACAAACATTTTTTTTTTCTCAAGTAGTCACTGAACCATGAAAATGAGGTCAAGGACATTGAACATGTGACTGGCGGAAACTTCGTAACATGAGGCATCCATATACAAAGTATGCAGCATCAAGGTCTTCCTCCTTCTAAAATATAAAGCTTTTAAGAAGTTAGCTAACGCCTCCGTCACTGCTTGATCACTATCCCTATGCCGAGCTTTCTGAGATTAAAGTCGCAGGCTCAACAAAAAATAATTAGTTTTAAGGGGGCTCGCGGGTCTAAAAATTTTTTTTTGAATTTTAAAACAAGAGGCTCTCAAGAGCCTGAATCGCTCACCTTAATTCTTTTGGTTAAATCTCTCATCAATGATTAGTTTGGCTTTTCAATTTATTTAAATGTTTTTTGTATAGTCCTATTTTCTTCAAAAGCAAAAAAAAAAAAAATTTTCTCCTATGTTCTATTTTAGCCATAGAAGCTATGTTTCTTGACATACAAGGAAATAAAATATAAAATTTATACTAGATACTATGAAACTTATTTAGCCTAAGTTTGGCTGAAATTGATACAGCAGTTTCAAAGGAGATTTTTTTTTAAAGTAAGTCAACATGATGAACAAATTGTGAAAAAAGTCTTTAAAGGGCAATAACTCTTTAAAGGGTCAATTGACAATTTTGGTCAGATAGACTTATCTATAGATCTTACTTTGCTGAACATTATTGCTCACTTTACAATTTATCTCTATCTATAATAATATTCAAGATAATAACCAAAAACAGCAAAATTTCCTTAAAATTATCAATTCAGGGGCAGCAACCCAACAACAGGTTGTCTGATTCATCTGAAAATTTCAGGGCAGATACATGTTGACCTGATAAACAATGTAACCCCATGTCAGATTTTTCTCTAAATGCTTTGGTTTTTGAGTTATAAGCCAAAAACTGCATTTGACCCCTATGTTCTATTTTTAGCAATGGCGACCATGTTTGTTGATAGATCAAAACCTCGGATACAATTTATAAACTAGATACCCCAAGGAACATTCAGTTAAAGTTTGGAAGTATTTGGCCCAGTAGTTTCAGAGAAGAAGATTCTTGAAATAGTTTACGACGACAGACGACGACAGACGACGACGACAGACGACAAACGACGGACGACGACGGACGCCAAGTGATGGCATAAGCTCACTTGGCCCTTTCGGGCCAGGTGAGCTAAAAATGGGGTCACCTTTCATTTACGCTCACAATCTGCCTTCGAAAGAAGCATACATTTTTGTTAATGTCCTTTTTTTCTGTTGACCTAATAAGGGAAATAGTTGTAATATCGAAATAAAAAAAGAACTAAATTACAGAAATCGCTTAAATTTTACAGTTATTTAGTTTATGTACAGCTTTTTCCAAAACAACAATAAAAAATATAGGTCACCAATGAGTAAATTTACGATATTTCAATTTTAATGCCAAAAAATGGCATTTTTGCACCAAAGGGAGATAATTTGGAGCTTTTTCAATGATATCTATATTTTAAAAGTCACCTGAGGCCAACAAGAATTCATTTTTTGGAATGATTCTTGTACCATTATGATAAAGTAATAACTACTGAAGGTAATAAATGAAATTTGTAATGAAAAATTATTGTTAATTTTTTTCTGAAAATCTTATACCCGTGAGCCTCCTTAAGAAAACTGTTCACTCATTAAGTGTATTAATAAAAAGGTTTGTCCCTCCATTTAAAAGTTACACACAGACTGATTTCTTCATATTGAGTTTAACCTGTTTATTATACAGGTATTTCATCATAAACTTAAAAGTTGTACTTTATTATATTTTATCTGCAGCTGTTTAACCTCAACTATTGTACATGTATTTGTATTTATATTGTCATTGTACTTTCTCTGTTGACTTGTATTTAGTTTTTAGAGAATAAAATATCTATCCTCTAATAAGATTGAAACTGAATGTTACCCATTTTGTTTTCACCCAAGGACTGCATCCTTGATCTATTAACCATTTTGTTACATCAATCTGTCCAAACTCAGCAGCATAATGTAAAGCTGTTTGTCCACCCTATAACAATATAAAAATATAAATATGTTAATGGTGTGTGATAACAAAATCATGAGAGGAGTCAAACAATTACCAAATGTAAGAACTATAACATCGGGTAAGAAAATATCCAATTATATTTGTGTATAAACTATTAAATGGTAGATTAAGATATATAAATTCAATTTTCTGATTCAGTGACCCAAAACAGGTAAACAAATAGTAAACTCTTAATAATATAAGTGTAAAAAGTCAATTAATAGTAACCCTCACTTTATATAAGTCTCACAAGTAATTGTTGTCCATTTAACATGTATGATTAACAACATGATTTTATGTTGATTCAGTAGAATGATCAAAGTTGAAAAAAAAAACTTTTTTTCAAGAAACATTAAAACGAGTTATATTTTCTGATTCAGTACGAAGAGACAAGAAAAATAAGACCCCACTTTATATAATTCTGTAAAGTATTTGTTATTTTAAAAAGATGTTTAACATTAGATCTGTAGAATTAACATTATCTGACTAAAGATGTTAACACAACTTTTTCTCATCAAATTCTCATTAAAATCAGATGTTTACAAAATATTTTTTTGTCAAGAAACAAAATAAAACCTTAACTATCTGATTCAGTTCTGTGATACGAATAAAATAAGACCCCACTTTATATAATTCTAACAAATATTTGTTGTCCATTAAACCTGTCTGATTAACAACATGATTTTGTGTAGATTCTGTATAAAGTTATGTTTGGTCAGAGTAAGGTCATTATATCTATTATTACCAAGGTGTCTGGAGCCTCTAACTGACTGCCGTGAGTGACCAGGTAAGTCACCACCTCCAGGTGTCCTTCCCTAGCCGCAAACATTAATGGTGTCCTTCCACTCTGTAATATCAACATATAACAGACATCAAAACTTGTGTCATAAACTGGACAATGTTGTGTAATAAATATAAACAAAATATATATCACATGAATCAGTGGTCAAAACTGAATAAAATGACCAGTCACACTTTTATTTATATTCTACATAAACAACAAATAAACAACATGTTTTACTGTGAGATGTCAGAACTTCCATCAGAACTGTCAGGTTAAAAAAAAAACTTTTTTCTAGAAACATAAACAATATTCATATCAATGGACTCAGCTGGACAAGACAGTTAAAATGAGACCCCACTTTATATAACTCTATCAAATATGTGTTGTCCATTAAACCTGTTTGATTAACAATGATTATGTAGAATGATCAACAGTTTAAAAAAAAAAAAATTCAAGAAACATTAAAACGAGTAATATTTTCTGATTCAGTGCGAAGAGACAAGAAAAATAAGACCCCACTTTATATAATTCTGTCGAGTATTTGTTATTTTTAAAAGATGTTTTACATTAAATTTGTAGAATTAACAATATCCAACTAAAGATGTTAACACAACTTTTTCTCATCAACTTCTCATTAAAATCAGATGTTAACAAAATTATTTTTTGTCAAGAAACAAAATAAAACCTTTACTATCTGATTCAGTTCTGTGTTACGAATAAAATGAGACACCACTTTATATAATTCTAACAAATATTTGTTGTTCATTAAACCTGTCTGATTAACAACATGATTTTGTGTAGATTCTGTATAAAGTGATGTTTGGTCAGAGTAAGGTCATTATATCTATCATTACCAAGGTGGATGTAGCTTCTAACTGACTGCCGTGAGTGACCAGGTAAGTCACCACCTCCAGGTGTCCTTCAATAGCCGCCAACATTAATGGTGTCATTCCTCCCTGTAATATCAACATATAACAGACATCAATACTTGTGTCATAAACTGGACAATGTTGTGTAATAAATATAAACAAAATATATATCACATGAATCAGTGGTCAAAACTGAATAAAATGACCAGTTACACTTGTATTTATATTCTACATAAACAACAAATAAACAACATGTTTTATTGTGAGATGTCAGAACTTCCATCAGAACTGTCAGGTTAAAAAAATAACTTTTTTCTAGAAACATTAATAATATTTATATCAATGGACTCAGCTGAACAAGACAATTAAAATGAGACCCCACTTTATATAATTCTAACAAATATTTGTTGTCCATTAAACCTGTCTGATTAACAATGATTACATAGAATGATCAACAGTTTTAAAAAAAAAAAAAAAATTTCAAGAAACATCAAAACGAGTTATATTTTCTGATTCAGTACGAAGAGACAAGAAAAATAAGACCCCCCTTTATATAATTCTGTCAAGTATTTGTTATTTTTAAAAGATGTTTTACATTAGATCTGTAGAATTAGTATTATCTAACTGAAGATGTTAACACAACTTGTTCTCTTTAACTTTTCATTAAAATCAGATGTTTACAAAATAATTTTTCATCAGGAAACAAAATAAAACCTTAGCTATCTGATTCAGTTCTGTGTTACGAAAAAAATGAGACCCCACTTTATATAATTCTAACAAATATGTGCTGTCCATTAAACTTGTCTGATTAACAGTATTTTGTGTTGATTCAAAATAATGATCAAAGCTTAGAAAATATTTAGTGGTATTACCGTGTAAAATGTTGGGTGTCTACCAGCTGCTTCATATCATATGTGTTGTTGTGTATAAGGGTAATATAGCAATGGTGTATGTTTGTGGTGAGTATAAGGGTAATATAGCAATGGTGTATGTTTGTGGTGAGTATAAGGGTAATATAGCAATGATGTATGTTTGTTGTGAGTATAAGGGTAATATAGCAATGGTGAATGTTTGTTGTGAGTATAAGGGTAATATGGCAATGGTGAATGTTTGTAGTGAGTATAAGGATAATATAGCAATGGTGTATGTTTGTGGTGAGTATATGGGGTAATATAGCAATGGTGTATGTTTTTGGTGAGTATAAGGGTAATATAGCAATGGTGTATGTTTGTGGTGAGTGTAAGGGTGATATAGCAATGGTGTATGTTTGTGGTGAGTATAAGGGTAATATAGCAATGGTGTATGTTTGTGGTGAGTTTAAGGGTAATATAGCAATGGTGTATGTTTGTGGTGAGTATAAGGGTAATATATCAATGGTGTATGTTTGTGGTGAGTATAAGGGTAATATAGCAATGGTGAATGTTTGTGGTGAGTATAAGGGTAATATAGCAATGGTGTATGTTTGTGAAGAGTATAAGGGTAATATAGCAATGGTGTATGTTTGTGGTGAGTGTAAGGGTGATATAGCAATGGTGTATGTTTGTGGTGAGTATAAGGGTAATATAGCAATGGTGTATGTTTGTGGTGAGTATAAGGGTAATATAGCAATGGTGTATGTTTGTGGTGAGTATAAGGGTTATATAGCAATGGTGTATGTTTGTGGTGAGTATAAGGGTAATATAGCAATGGCGTATGTTTGTGGTGAGTATAAGGGTAATATAGCAATGGTGTATGTTTGTGGTGAGTATAAGGGTAGTATAGCAATGGTGTATGTTTGTGTTGAGTATAAGGGTAATATAGCAATGGTGTATGTTTGTGTTGAGTATAAGGGTAATATAGCAATGGTGTATGTTTGTGTTGAGTATAAGGGTAATATAGCAATGGTGTATGTTTGTGGTGAGTATAAGGGTAATATATCAATGGTGTATGTTTGTGGTGAGTATAAGGGTAATATAGCAATGGTGTATGTTTGTGGTGAGTATAAGGGTAATATAGCAATGGTGTATGTTTGTGGTAAGTATAAGGGTAATAAAGCAATGGTGTATGTTTGTTGTGAGTATAAGGGTAATATAGCAATGGTGTATGTTTGTGGTGAGTATAGGGGTGATATAGCAATGGTGTATGTTTGTGGTGAGTATAAGGGTAATATAGCAATGGTGTATGTTTGTGGTGAGTATAAGTAAAGAACTGCAATAAGCCAAGTTTATTTTTTTCAAGTTTGCATTGCCTATAAGTGTGAACTGTCACTTGTTTGTGATGAGTGTTGTAATAATGTCATTGCTATGTCACATGTTGCTGTTGAGTATAGGAGTGTCAATGCAACGTCACATGTTGGAATTGAGTATAAGACTGTCATTGCTACTTCACATACATATGTGTGTTGAGCATATGAGTGTCATTGATATGTCACATGTTGGTGTTGAGGTAAAGAGTGTAGATGTTGGTGTTATATATAAGAATGTCATTGCGATGTCACATGTTAGTGTTGACTATCATGTTCAGTACAAGAGTGGTAAATGAATGTTGTATAATCAGGTGTTACATGTCATGTTCAGTACAAAAGTGGTAAATGCATGTTGTATGATCAGGTGTCACATGTCATGTTCAGTACAGGAGTGGTGAATGAATGTTGTATAATCAGGTGTTACATGTCATGTTCAGTACAAAAGTGGTAAATGCATGTTGTATGATCAGGTGTCACATGTCATGTTCAGTACAGGAGTGGTGAATGAATGTTGTATAATCAGGTGTTACATGTCATGTTCAGTACAAGAGTGGTAAATGAATGTTGTATGATCAGGTGTCACATATCATGTTCAGTACAGGAGTGGTAAATGAATGTTGTATAATCAGGTGTAACATGTCATGTTCAGTACAGGAGTGGTAATGAATGTTGTATAATCAGGTGTTACATGTCATGTTCAGTACTGGAGTGGTAAATGAATGTTGTATAATCAGGTGTCACTATTATATTCAGTACAGGAGTGGTTAATGAATGTTGTATAATCAGGTGTTACATGTCATGTTCAGTACTGGAGTGGTAAATGAATGTTGTATAATCAGGTGTCACTATTATATTCAGTACAGGAGTGGTAAATGAATGTTGTATGATCAGGTGTCACATATCATGTTCAGTACAGGAGTGGTAAATGAATGTTGTATAATCAGGTGTTACATGTCATGTTCAGTACAAAAGTGGTAAATGCATGTTGTATGATCAGGTGTCACATGTCATGTTCAGTACAGGAGTGGTAAATGAATGTTGTATAATCAGGTGTTACATGTCATGTTCAGTACAATAGTGGTAAATGCATGTTGTATGATCAGGTGTCACATGTCATGTTCAGTTTTGGAGTGATAAATGCATGTTTTATGATCAGGTGTCACATGTCATGTTCAGTACAGGAGTGATAAATGAATGTTGTATAATTAGGTGTTACATGTCATGTTCAGTACAATAGTGGTAAATGCATGTTGTATGATCAGGTGTCACATGTCATGTTCAGTTCTGGAGTGGTTAATGAATGTTGTATAATCAGGTGTTACATGTCATGTTCAGTACAGGAGTGGTATATGTATGTTGTATGATCAGGTGTCATATGTCATGTTCAGAAAAGGAGTGGCATATGCATGTTGTATGATCAGGTGTCACTTGTCATGTTCAGTACTGGAGTGGTAAATGAATGTTGTATAATCAGGTGTTACATGTCATGTTCAGTACAAAAGTGGTAAATGCATGTTGTATGATCAGGTGTCACATGTCATGTTCAGTACAGGAGTGGTGAATGAATGTTGTATAATCAGGTGTTACATGTCATGTTCAGTACAAGAGTGGTAAATGAATGTTGTATGATCAGGTGTCACATATCATGTTCAGTACAGGAGTGGTAAATGAATGTTGTATAATCAGGTGTTACATGTCATGTTCAGTACAAAAGTGGTAAATGCATGTTGTATGATCAGGTGTCACATGTCATGTTCAGTACAGGAGTGGTAAATGAATGTTGTATAATCAGGTGTTACATGTCATGTTCAGTACAATAGTGGTAAATGCATGTTGTATGATCAGGTGTCACATGTCATGTTCAGTTTTGGAGTGATAAATGCATGTTTTATGATCAGGTGTCACATGTCATGTTCAGTACAGGAGTGGTAAATGAATGTTGTATAATTAGGTGTTACATGTCATGTTCAGTACAATAGTGGTAAATGCATGTTGTATGATCAGGTGTCACATGTCATGTTCAGTTCTGGAGTGGTTAATGAATGTTGTATAATCAGGTGTTACATGTCATGTTCAGTACAGGAGTGGTATATGTATGTTGTATGATCAGGTGTCATATGTCATGTTCAGAAAAGGAGTGGCATATGCATGTTGTATGATCAGGTGTCACATGTCATGTTCAGTACTGGAGTGGTAAATGAATGTTGTATAATCAGGTGTCACATGTCATGTTCAGTACAAGATTGGTAAATGAATGTTGTATGATCAGGTGTCACATGTCATGTTCAGTACAAGATTGGTAAATGAATGTTGTATAATCAGTTGTTGCATATCATTTTCAGTACAGGAGTGGTAAATGAATGTTGTATAATCAGGTGTTACATGTCATGTTCAGTACAAGATTGGTAAATGAATGTTGTATGATCAGGTGTCACATGTCATGTTCAGTACAAGATTGGTAAATGAATGTTGTATAATCAGGTGTCACATGTCATGTTCAGTACAAGATTGGTAAATGAATGTTGTATAATCAGGTGTTGCATATCATGTTCAGTACAGGAGTGGTAAATGAATGTTGTATAATCAGGTGTTACATGTCATGTTCAGTACTGGAGTGGTAAATGAATGTTGTATAATCAGGTGTCACTATTATATTCAGTACAGGAGTGGTTAATGAATGTTGTATAATCAGGTGTTACATGTCATGTTCAGTACTGGAGTGGTAAATGAATGTTGTATAATCAGGTGTCACTATTATATTCAGTACAGGAGTGGTAAATGAATGTTGTATAATCAGGTGTTACATGTCATGTTCAGTACTGGAGTGGTAAATGAATGTTGTATAATCAGGTGTCACATATCATGTTCAGTACAGGAGTGGTTAATGAATGTTGTATAATCAGGTGTTACATGTCATGTTCAGTACAATAGTGGTAAATGCATGTTGTATGATCAGGTGTCACATGTCATGTTCAGTTCTGGAGTGGTAAATGAATGTTGTATAATCAGGTGTCACATATCATGTTCAGTACAGGAGTGGTTAATGAATGTTGTATAATCAGGTGTCACATATCATGTTCAGTACAGGAGTGGTTAATGAATGTTGTATAATCAGGTGTTGCATGTCATGTTCAGTACAGGAGAGGTAAATGAATGTTGTATGATCAGGTGTCACATGTCATGTTCAGTACAAGAGTGGTAAATGAATGTTGTATAATCAGGTGTCACATGTCATGTTCAGTACAGGAGTGGTAAATGAATGTTGTATGATCAGGTGTCACATGTCATGTTCAGTACAAGAGTGGTTAATGAATGTTGTATAATCAGGTGTAACATGTCATGTTCAGTACAGGAGTGGTAAATGAATGTTGTATAATCAGGTGTTACATGTCATGTTCAGTACTGGAGTGGTAAATGAATGTTGTATAATCAGGTGTCACTATTATATTCAGTACAGGAGTGGTTAATGAATGTTGTATAATCAGGTGTTACATGTCATGTTCAGTACTGGAGTGGTAAATGAATGTTGTATAATCAGGTGTCACTATTATATTCAGTACAGGAGTGGTAAATGAATGTTGTATAATCAGGTGTTACATGTCATGTTCAGTACTGGAGTGGTAAATGAATGTTGTATAATCAGGTGTCACATATCATGTTCAGTACAGGAGTGGTTAATGAATGTTGTATAATCAGGTGTTACATGTCATGTTCAGTACAATAGTGGTAAATGCATGTTGTATGATCAGGTGTCACATGTCATGTTCAGTTCTGGAGTGGTAAATGAATGTTTTATAATCAGGTGTCACATATCATGTTCAGTACAGGAGTGGTTAATGAATGTTGTATAATCAGGTGTTACATGTCATGTTCAGTACAATAGTGGTAAATGCATGTTGTATGATCAGGTGTCACATGTCATGTTCAGTTCTGGAGTGGTAAATGAATGTTTTATAATCAGGTGTCACATATCATGTTCAGTACAGGAGTGGTTAATGAATGTTGTATAATCAGGTGTTACATGTCATGTTCAGTACAATAGTGGTAAATGCATGTTGTATGATCAGGTGTCACCTGTCATGTTCAGTTCTGGAGTGGTAAATGAATGTTGTATAATCAGGTGTCACATATCATGTTCAGTACAGGAGTGGTTAATGAATGTTGTATAATCAGGTGTTACATGTCATGTTCAGTACTGGAGTGGTAAATGAATGTTGTATAATCAGGTGTCACTATTATATTCAGTACAGGAGTGGTAAATGAATGTTGTATAATCAGGTGTTACATGTCATGTTCAGTACAAGATTGGTAAATGAATGTTGTATAATCAGGTGTTGCATATCATGTTCAGAACAGGAGTGGTTAATGAATGTTGTATGATCAGGTGTCACATATCATGTTCAGTACAGGAGTGGTAAATGCATGTTGTATGACCAGGTGTCACATGTCATGTTTAGTACTGGAGTGGTAAATGAATGATGTATTATCAGGTGTTACATGTCATGTTCAGTACAGGAGTGGTAAATGCATGTTGTATGATCAGGTGTCACATGTCATGTTCAGTACAGGAGTAGTAAATGAAAGTTGTATGATCAGGTGTTACATGTCATGTTCAGTAAAGGAGTGGTAAATGAATGTTGTATGATGTGGTGTCACATGTCATGTTCAGTACAGGAGTGGTAAATGCATGTTGTATGATCAGGTGTCACATGTCATGTTCAGTACAGGAGTGGTAAATGAATGTTGTATGATGTGGTGTTACATGTCATGTTCAGTACTGGAGTAGTAAATGAAAGTTGTATGATCAGGTGTTACATGTCATGTTCAGTAAAGGAGTGGTAAATGAATGTTGTATGATGTGGTGTCACATGTCATGTTCAGTACAGGAGTGGTAAATGCATGTTGTATGATCAGGTGTCACATGTCATGTTCAGTACAGGAGTGGTAAATGCAGGTTGTAGAATCAGGTGTCACATTGCATGTTTAGAACAGGAGTGGTCAATGAAAGTTGTATGATCAGGTGTCATGTCTCCAGTCATGGTCATGCAAGATTTTTTTGGAACCAAAGTAATGTTTTTTGTGTAGAATACTATGTTACGTGTAATAAAGTAAATCACAATATTTCAGTTGTATACAGTTATGAAGTATCAGACAGCAACCCTTTGACAAACAAACTGGAGAGGTATTCATCAGTGTAATAAAGTAAATCAATATTTCAATTGTATACAGTTACGAAGTATCAGACAGCAACTCTTTGACATACAAACTGGAGTGGTATTCATCAGTGTAATAAAGTTAATCACAATATATCATAATACTATGTTTCTTAATATTTTGAAGACAAGAGTATTTGCAATAAACATGATAAATAGAATGTACACTGAATCACTGAACACTAACAAGGGCAGTGTTTAACTGATCCACATTATGTGTACTATATAATAAATATCTGTAAATGTGTTAAACATTTTACTTTACTTACAGAATCGCTACATTCCAAGTTAGCTCTGTTCTTTACACATAATTCTACCTCTTTTATATTCCCATTCCCTGCAGCTTTAAGAAGTTTCTGTAAGCAAAACAAAGCTTTTACATTTTCCTCTAGAACATACAAATGTATTATAAATGTAATAATTCAATATAACAAGCTACATTTTTACAGTTTCAATAGTGTATACCAAATACAGTGATTACCAAGAAGGAGTGAAATTGTTGTCTATAATTTCTTTTTTTTTGAAAAGTCTGTAGACATTTATATTATGCATCAGTTTTGAGATCAGCCTAAGTTTTTGTTGAGGTTTGTGTTGCTCGGTCTTTAGTTTTCTATGTAATGTTTTGAATATAAAAAGAAGATGTGGTATGATTGCCAATGAGACAATTCTACAAAATAGACCAAATGACACAGAAAATAACAACTATAGGCCACCGTACAGCCTTCAACAATGATCAAAGCCCATATGGCATAGTCAGCTATAAAAGGGCCTGAAATGACTAATGTAGACTGTTGAATTTTGATTGTTTTTCATTTTTTTCCATGACGTTATCAGATTCTCTTCGACATAAAGAGTTGTGAATATCCTACATTATCTTACGTTTCTTTTTTTTTTGTCTCCTGGAATTTTGTATATTGAAATTCTGTCACTGTAGTCATTTTGATTTCTCCTGTTCTCCCCCTGAGAATACTGCACGCCTGTATCTTTATGTACAGTTTATAGACAACATAGGTCACATGACATAGGTCACATGACACTGACTGACTCTGAGAAGATTACACACCTGTATCTTTATGTACATTTTATAGACAACATAGGTCACATGACATAGGTCACATGACACTGACTGACTCTGAGAATACTGCACGCCTGTATCGTATCTTTATGTACATGTTATAGACAACATAAGTCACATGACATAGGTCACATGACACTGACTCTGAGAATACTGCACGCCTGTATCGTATCTTCATGTACATTTTATAGACAACACAAGTCACATGACATAGGTCACACGACACTGACTGACTCTGAGAATACTACACACCTGTATCTTTATGTACAGTTTATAGACAACATAAGTCACATGACATAGGTCACATGACAATGACTTTTAAGAAGAAAAACTTACCTCATCCCAACTTGCCATTATATCCTGTAAAAGAAAATGAAATCATTGTATATTTACAAAAATAAGGAGATATGATTACCAATGAGACAACTATCCACTTAAGTTCAAATGAAGTGGATGTAAGCAATTTTAGGCAATGGTACGGCCTTCAACAATAAGAACAAGAGGCTGTCAAGTGACAGCAAACTGGATTTTCCTGCATACAATGTAGGTCAAACCCTGAATAGTTGAACAAGTATTGACACAACATTTAAGCTTAAAACAGCTCTGAATTTGGATTCTGATTGAATATTTATAATAGATTATTTTCTAATTAAGAGGGAATGCCACGAACCATCAAGCTTCCTCCCTAAAATTTATTGAAAGTACATTTTTAATTAATAATGAAAATGATATTTGCAAATCTGAAACACAAACAGGATCATGTAAAAAAATGAACATTAACACACACAGCAAAAATGAATTACCACATAACAACTGTGACATCTACTTTAAAAAAAAAGTCAAAAAGAAATTTTGATGTTATCATTACTCAGGTCAGGAACACTACCTTATATGGAAATGCATGAATTAGCATACTTATGTTCTCGCACATGTAATTTTTTATTTACGTGTGATGCAATTTATTGTTACCTGGTTTTTTTACCAATCCACTAAATGAGCAACAATGCATTATGGACTACTACAATGTGCGTGTTTCCAATCAACCAAGAACACGTGCTACTTACTTAAATACAACACATTTTGTCGTGCAATGTGGGATTAACAATTTCGCTTAGTTTTTCATTTTTTGTATCCACATTTATAGTTCGTGATATAAAGTATTCGTTCCATGCTCAGATTAATGAAGAGTTCTTTCTATGCGAAGAAAAAGTGTTTGATTTAAGAGATATACAGCTATTCACGTGTTTGATGATGACATGCAGAATTCATGTATTTGTCCACCAGACAGCAACAAAACACAGTGAAAAACACAATTACACATCAGACAAACATACAAGTGTAAAGTTAGCCGTCGATTACAGCCGATGCTAATATTCATGAGTGCAGTAACTTTCGTATAGATAGTTAAAGAGAAATTTGTGATCCATGAATTTTGTGTTCATACAAAAGACGAAGACTAAGAGTTTGTCAAGTATCTGATGGGGTCATTAAACTTTTTGAGTTTAAAAATATATATTGCACCTACTTTTATGTTTAAAAAGTAATTTAAATCGAGGACAAAATGTGTTTATATATTTGTCTTTAAGCATTTAAGAGACAATAGCGTATAATCATCAATCGTGGCCATTAATAGCCGACTATACGGTATGGGGTTTTCTCATTGTTGAAGGCGTTACAGTTGCCTATCATTACTTACATCCACTTTATTTGTGCTTAAGTGGATAGTTGTCCCATTTGGCAATCATACCCCATCTCCTTATTTTTGTATATAAACATCCCTCAGAAGTTCGGGTTTCCATTATAAAGTATTTACATACATCACAGTGTTTACAAAAAAGTATTGATTTTTGACATATTTCAGTATTTGGCACTTTCAAACTGTTCCCTTTGCTCTGACGGCATTGGAAAACAACTGTTGTTTCATATGGTTTTCGTCTTTGCTAAGATTTTTTTTCAAATGGAGATATTAGATTTTTTTTTTATTTTCAACGGACTCGGACTCGAACATTTCTCGATCTTAATAAAATCATTAATGATGTTATCCATGCCCACGTTCGACAACGTGGGAAATTTGATATGTTTTGTGAAAATTGCACCGTTACACCTAAACCTACTATATTTCTTTTACGCATTGGATATAAAAATTTCTATTTTTGTATATAAAATAAGGCCGGTTTTTTTTATGTTATTTTACACAAATAATTTTTGGTCACTTTATAGCTTACTTTTCAGCAACGAACCTATGATTGATTACTTTACTAGATTGTGTATTGAATGGAAAGATATCTCAATTGGCACTCATACATCATCGTCGTATTTCTAACTTAATCATGTTCATAGGTAATATTGCACCCACTATGATCCAGAGGATTTATATAATCAGAGATATTGCACAGGACAGCAGCCGAACGATAAAAATACCTATGACGGACTCTGCTGTTGTCTGTTCTATAGTCAGGTTGTTGTCTCTTTGACACATTCCCAATTACCATTCTCAATTTTATGCATCGAGTGATGAAACTATACAAAATATGTTAAGCTCTCTACCGTCCGAGCTTTAATAACACTTATTTTTAGCATACTGAATATTAGGATGTTCAGATCCTGATAAAAAGTTTACACATCCAGTACATATAAAAGTGTTGCTGTGCCAGTTTTTGTGTTTTTCGATGCAGAAATGTTTATGGAATGACATTATATATGTTTTAAAGAGATTACAAAATTTTCATACTTGACAGTAATCATTTCATACGAAATTTCACGGTTTCACGTCGTGAAATTATTGCACAGGTACAATGCATAACAATGGAAAAAAACCCGTGTAACTACTTTTACAAGGCGAGAAAGAAAGTCGAACAGTGAAGCTCGTAATCAATACTTTTTCAATCTGAGCATGCAAACTGAAGATTATGTAATTTTAAAGAAACGTGTTAAAGTAAAGTCCCTTACTTATTACAATACAATTAAATACCCAAAGTGAAATCTGTTGGTACGAGTTCTACAACTGTCAATATGGGATTACATGTGGGTCTTCGTCAAACTGTTATTGCAACTTCAGCATGTTATTGTTAAGTCTGTCTGCAAGGCCTTAATGCCACTTTAAATTCATACCCCTTCTGCCACCAGTCAATCAGAATCTGAAAAAAAGTTTTAAAATTTAAAACATGTAAACAGATTAAACAGAATAGAGAATGGAAACAAGGAATGTGTCAAAGAGACAACCAAAACCAGAGAGCAGAGACAGCCAAAGGCCAACAATGGGTCATCAACACAGCGAGAAAATTCCGCACCCAGAGGCACACTTGATCTGGCCCCTAAAGGCTAAACAATAATGATTACAAGTTCAGCAAAGTAAAGGCAAATATGTTTGTTATTTGTAAAATAAATCATAACTATTTTAATTTTTAGCGGGCTCTAGGGAACTCTTGAAACTTTGCGCAGAAACTAAATGCATAGCCATGATAACTAATTTTTGAATTAAATTAATACATTTTTCATTAACATGATTAACATGTAAATCAATGAGACAAGGCTTTTAAGGGATAAACTTAGCTGTTATATCACAAGGCTTATAGTTATTAAGGCATGTACATTGTGTAACTTACTATATGAAATGTATGAAACACTTGGGAATTACTGGGAAGCTTGCTCAGAATCTCATTACATGCTCTGATCATTATTTCTTACAATAAATTTAAATACATTGTAATTAAGCATGTGTGTAACGGTTTATTTTAAAATACATTGTAATTAAGCATGTGTGTAACGGTTTATTTTAAAATACATTGTAATTAAGCATGTGTGTTACGGTTTATTTTTTCCTCTGTGATATTTTATACTGAAGATACTTTGTCCCGGTAATTTTTTTTCAGGCATGGCATTTCACAGAACCGTGTGAAATAGAGTCCCATTAACTACTATGTAAGTTATTCACAATCAATATATACCTGACTATAACTATAAAATGTTTCACAAAGGTAGAACAAATTTGCATAATTTATCAAAGGGAGGTAATTATGAGCAATTTATATTTTAAAGAGATTAATTTAATATATTTCTGAATCTATTTCATACTGAAATTTTTTACCTTGAATCTTATTTTTTATATATTCATTTATATAATAAGATGACTTACAACTTGATTTAATAAGACAGATAACATTTCACAGGTAAATACTATCCAGCTGTTAAACATGCTTTTGTTCCAATATATTGTTATGCTATGATTAATCTGATTTCCATATAATCAACAACTACATATCTGTCCCCAGACAAAACTATTTATATAGTTGAAAATATCATCATAATCAAATTATTCTATTACTGTTAACAGTAGTAATGCAACTATATTTCTACCTTACTTTTAAATTTATATTTGTACTGAGATCTGAAAACAACACAATCCACCATTTCCTACATAAGAAAATGCCTGTACCAAGTCAGGAATATGACAGTTGTTATCCATTCGTTGGATGTGTTTGGACTTTTGATTTTGCCTTTTGATTTTGTATTTTCCTTTTTGAATTTTCCTCGGAGTTCGGTATTTTTGTGTTTTTACTTTTTACATGTATTTCACTAACCTTATTTAATCATGATATTATTTTCACAATTACGATCTTTGAAATTACTTCTGGTTTTCTTCCCTATGTTTCATGATAATTTTCTTTTTAAAAGGATGATATTGACTTGAATATTTCAGGAAATTTTTTCAATGATAATTTGTGAAATTATTTCCCATTATAATACATTTTTTTTAACTATTTCGTTTTCATTCAAATACACTATTATTATTTCATAGTATTTTTAAAGATAAGTTTTTTCTAATAACTATTCAATAAGTTAACTACCCAGATAGAATTTCACGGCAAAGGAAAAAATATCCCAGGGAAATATTTTCCTCTGGATAAAAAAATAACAACAACTACTGTGACATTTTTTCCTCCGGGTCAAATTCACCCGGATATAATTTGGCATAACATGTATATGTCTAAACAAATGCTTTGGAGTTAAAAGAGAAGCTGTAATAACACCCTTTAGTTATTACAGACATACATGTACTTTTTCTGTAATAACATAGCTGTACTATGCATGATTGGAAAACTATGAACTGTTATATCTTTCTATAGTTGAGTATACATAAAGACAATAGTAATATCAATAGAACTTGTATACATTTAAATTAAACTAATGATGTATAAATGTATATTGTTCCTTTGAAACATGTACATCTAGCATACATATGTTATCACAGTTCTTTGATTTTTTAGTCCACAATAACAAATATATGTTATTTTTCTGAAATAACTCTATAGAGTTATATCCTTGACTGACTGAACCATGAAAATGAGGTCGACGTCGGGTGACAGCTGCCAGTTGGACATGTACAACTTATAATGATTCCATATACAAATAAATTGGGAATGTTTCCATGGGCATGATGGGACACAGAAGTTGCCCCCACTTGCATATCATATAAAGTTATAAAGGGACATAACTGAAGAACGGTTAAGGTCACTATCAAAATTTGGTTGAGGCTAACTTAAGTCAGAGAACAGAAACAAAAAATTCAGCACCTTAACCATTTGTAAAGGGGCATAACTCTAGAACGGTTTAAGTGAAGCACCAAAATTCAAACTTGATCCTTTGTGGAAATAAGAATTGTGTATAAGTTTCATAACATTTGGTTGAGGCAAACTAAAGTTAGAGAACGGATACCAACTTTGGGACGCAAGGACATATGTAGGGACAGACGGATGCATAGACCAACAAGGGCATAAATATAGTAGACCTATTAAATACAGTATTTGAGATATGATAGATAGTTTATTCTCATAAAACCATGAAGTACCAGGGATGATTCCACTATACAGTTTAGGGCCGCTTAGCGGCCCTTAAGACCCAAAAATGTTTGTGAATATAAATTCCCAATACAGGAAAATAAAATGAAAAATGTTTTTCCGTGAAAGTTTCCGTCACCAATTACGGCAACTTTATTTTTTCATAGTTTGTTGTCAAAACGTAGCTGCCGAATTCGATTGATAAAAATGTTATGGGAGTAATTTATCTCGTAAAAGAAGATCGCTCAGCAGGTTAATCAAAAACATTTATTTTTTTGACAACATGGGTGTCAAAGCAGACCTCGGCATAGAGCAAATTCAAATTTTGATACATTGATCTATAATTTTATTGGGCGCCAATCTCGTAAAAGCGAACTACCCAGCAGATTCGGTTATGTAATTTGATAAACAATTGTTTTGTAAAAGAAATTATTTTATATTATGCTCTATTTCCTCAAAAGACAAAAGTTTGAACGTTTTTGAAAATAATGTTGATGATAGACCATTCATGAAATGAGCCCCCCCCCCCTTCTCCCTTGAAATACGATGTCATCATTAAGGAACTCTTTCAAAAGATATAAAAATGATCCAAATAATTTTAGAGTTCTCTGGTTATGTTGCTTTAAATATCTATCAGTTACATTTTTATAGTATATAAACTTTTGTAATTGATTTTCTGAATTCAACAAAATTGGCCAGTTCAATTTGAAATCCATTTGAAACAAGGTGAGTTTATAGAGATGATCTGTTGAAAAAATACCCAATGGATGATTTTTTTTCAGTGATTAGTATGGCAAGCCGTTTTGCTATTTAATCTAATTCAAAACTTTATAAGATATCTTATATAATAGTCCATTATATTTCTTATATAGTTTGTAAGATATCTTATAAAGTTTGTAAGATATCTTATAAAGTTTATAAGATATCTTATATAGTTCATGAGATATCTTACATAATTTATGAGATATCTTATATAGTTTATAAGATATCTTATATAGTTTATAAGATATCTTATATAGTTTATAAGATATCTCATAACTTTCTTTATCAGATATCTTATAAATTATATAAGCTATCATATAAACTATGTGATATATCTTATAAACTATATACGAAATCTTATATAAAGTATATTTATAAGATATCTTATATACTATGTAAGATATCTTATAATTGATATTAAATATCTTCTTAATTATATAAGATATCTATTTTGTATAAGATATCTCATAAAAAAGATTATTTAAGATATCTTATATATGGTATAAGATATATTATTAGAGATATCGTATATAAATTATAATAGTTATCAAAAGTACCAGGATTATAATTTTATACGCCAGACGCGCGTTTCGTCTACATAAGACTCATCAGTGACACTCAGATCAAAATAGTTAAAAAGCCAAACAAATACAAAGTTGAAGAACATTGAGGACCCAAAATTCCAAAAAGTTGTGCCAAATACGTCTAAGGTAATCTACTCCTGGGGTAAGAAAATCCTTAGTTTTTCGAATAATTCAAAGTTTTGTAAACAGAAAATTTATAAAAATGACCATATAATTGATATTCATGTCAACACCGAAGTGCTGACTACTGGGCTGGTGATACCCTCGGGGACGAAACGTCCACCAGCAGTGGCATCGACCCAGTGGTGTAAATAGTTATCAAAAGTACCAGGATTATAATTTTATACGCCAGACGCGCGTTTCGTCTACATAAGACTCATCAGTGACGCTCAGATCAAAATAGTTATAAGATATTTCATATAATTTATAAGATATCGTATATAATTTTCTTAATATGATATCAAATAAACTATACAAGATATCTTATATAAAAATATAAGATATTTCATAGTCTTTATGAGATTTCTTATAAACTCTAGAAGTTAACTTATAAAGTATCTAAGATATCTAAGTATAGTGTATATAAGATAACTTATAAAGTATATAAGATATCTTTTAAAATATATAACATATCTTATAAAGTTGATAAGGTATATTATAAAGAATATAGCATATCTTATAAATTATATAAGATATCTTATAAAGTATATATGATATCTTATGAAGTATATAAGATATCTTATGAAGTATATAAGATATCTTATGAAGTATATAAGATATCTTATGAAGTATATAAGATATCTAATAAAGTTTTAAACTTTTATTAGATATCTTATTAAATATATATGATATCTCATATAATATAAGACATATCATATAGTTTTTGATATATGATATAATATATAAGATAGCTTTTAAAAATGAAATAATATAAGTTATTTCATATATTGAATGAGATAGCTTATATATTATAAATAAAGGCAACAGTAGTATACCGTTTTTCAAAACTCATAAATCCATGGACAAAAAACAAAATCGGGGTAACAAACCAAAACTGAGCGAAACGCATTAAGTATAACAGATATCTTATATAAATCTTATATATGATATAATATATCTTATATATTATGAGATAATTTGAAATTCGAATGAATAGCCAAACTGCTTGCCATAGGTTTATGTTAGCTGGTATATATATTTTGGTAATATGCCTCGTTTACCAAAGTTAAGGTAGATCACCAGTATAAATTTTTTGAGACAGAACTTTTTTAGAATATGCCAAAATGAAGATTTTACTATGCTCTTTTCAAAAATTAAATAAAAAGTATGGGTCACCTTGCTATTTTTCAAGCTATGAGTCGTTGGAAATTGCAAAAAGTTGATTAGTTTGTTCATGAAAAAACACATTAGTGTGCATAAAAAAAATTCTAAGAGATAGAATTTTGAAATAAATTGTGAGAAGAAAGATTTCATAAAATGTCTTAAGAAAACAAAAGGAAACATGGTGTCACTGAGCTTGTTTTCTTGCTACCAGTAAAAATTTAAAAAATCCCTATAAGCCCAGTGTAAATTTTGTACTAAAAGAGTAATCTCCCCTTAAATGGCTCATTTGAAAAAAATGATTTTAAAACCAAAAAAATGATATTTGGTAAAATATTTTGTATAATACGATTAATTAACAAGTTTTCTTTAAATAGAAAAAACCAGTCTAACCATTGAATTGCAAATCTGTCTCCAAACTTGCAGATTTAAGCAAATAACTAGACCGATTTTGTACTGTTATTGTACACTCCAAGGTGTCGGTATACCATGAATCTACCGTAAGATGATAGTGCATCATGTGCAATGATGATCATATATTACAACTTCCATGGTCTGAATCCAATAACTTCTTCAATCAGTGTACATGGTTAAACTTTAAATTATACATTTTCCGTTTTTACAGGGAAAGGATATTATTTCGTCTTATATTGTATGCCTAAAAAATTCCCAATTGGGATGAAAATTCCCAATTTGATGTTCAAGGGACCCATTTGAAAACACCTGGAATCATCCCTGACAAATGCCTGACAATAGAACTGTTAATATTGGTGGATTTGAAATAAAGTATAATTATTAAATCAATTAATTTATATGCGAAAAATAGATATTGTTTACGAAAAATTATCAATAGATAGTCAATATTTAACTTATAACATTATAAGTGTTGAAAATAAACTAGATATAGTCAAAAAGCCGACACTTTACTTGACCGACACTTTACTTGACCGCTAAGAAAACAACGTGTCAAAGGTTAAAAGATCATAAATTATCCTGATAAAAACAATAAGTGTGCAATAAAAACAATGTTGACAATTTCAGTTCCTAATTAATTCATAGCCATATTGTTTTGAACTTTTGTGAACTTCGTGTTTACACCAAAATTTCAATATGATGGTGCACGGTCGGGCCTACTTTTGTAGATCTAATTGTGGAACCTAGTGTACATATTTTTTACGAAGTCATATGCTAATGCCACTTGAAGACCATTACTAAGCTAAATTAAACCTGATTATAATAAAATATTGCACTTATAAAAAGGAGTAGGCAATTTTAGAGGAATAGTATAAATTATTTCAGCCTTGTATGTGGGTTCTGGTTGTAAGAAAGAATGAGATTTTTTTTCCACTTTTCACTCTAAATAGTCAAATGAAAGTGAAAACTAAAAATAGGCAAATCCAAACTATATCCTATAAATACGACTTTACAACAAACCGAACTTGCATATCTTTTTTCAATAAAAAAAATGAAAGAAAAACAAATATTTAACACATCAACAAACAACAACCACTGAATTACAGGCTCCTGACTTTGGACAGGCTCCTGACTTTGGACAGGCACATACATACAGAATGTGGCAGGGTTAAACATGTTAGCGGGCGCCAAATCCTCCCCCTGACATGTGACAGTACAACATAAAGACGAACTATAAAAATCAGTTGTACCATGAGAGACAAGAAAAGTTTTGAAATATGTCATCTGTCTAAAAGTCTTTGTATAGTCATGATAGTTTTAGAATGTTCCCTTTTCATTAACATTCTATGTAATGAAATATTCTTATTCTCATATAGCATGTATAGTGATCAATGCCTATAAATAAAAATAAACAACAACCTTCTAACAATTATTCAACAGGACTAAAATACCTGTTGCACTGAAGAACAATGAAAATAATATAACATTATTTTTATTCGAGAAATTTCAAACAGAATAATTATGTCAGCTCACTGTAACTGGTAAATAACATCTTATATTATGGATTACAAATGTGTCGAGGTTTGTGATTGGATAACCAACACAGAGATGTCAGTATATATTCAGGAAACTGCCGGGGTATATACGACGTATTTATCCCCAATTGGAACCTCAAAAACGCAGGGATGATTCCATGTGTTTTCAAATGGGTCCCGTGAACATCTAATTGGGATTTTTATCCCAATTGGGATTTTTTTATGCATACAATCTAAAACGAAATAATATCATTTTCCTGACCTGTAAAAACGGAAAATGTATATTAAGTTTCACCTGTTCACCGATTGAAGAAGTTATTCGATTCACACCAGGCAAGTTGTAATACATGAATAGCATTGCACATGATGCACTATCACTTAACTTTGGTAAACAAGGCATGTATACCAGCTAACATAAACATATGGCACTTAAGCAGTTTAGCTATTTTTTCGAATTTCAAATTATCTCATAATATACATGATATAAATGATATCTTATATAACAGATTAGATTTTTATAAGATATCTCATTTAATATATATGAGATATCTTATATAATTTATTTTTTAAAGCTATCTTATATATTAAGCCTGAACGGTTAGGGCAAGTATGGACACAACATTCAAGCTGGATTCAGCTCTAAATTTGGATTGTGATTTAATAGTTGACACAGCATAGGTTTCTGACACAGAATGAATGTGTTCTAATGAACTTAAAATTTTTGTTTTCTCTTAGAGTAATTCACTATGCTGTTGAATATTAATCCTCTCAAAAAAATGTTTGAAGAAATTTTCTTTTTATTTAAGAAATTTCAAATGAGAAAAATTGAACCCAATTTTTTAATCACATCCCCCTTTCCCTTATTCCAAAACTAATCTCAATTAAAATATTCTAATGGAGTTTGCAACAATAACTACTCATTTAAATACATCATAAAATATAAAGATTTAAAAAAAACTGCTTGTTTTCACTGAATGGTAAAGATTATTTAAATTTATCAGTTGGTAGTAAAAAGTGAATATAAATTGTATATTGTATATAACAAAGAATTAAGTTGATTCTGGACAAAGAAAGATAACTCCAATTAAAAAAAAATCTTGCAATAAGATATTTCTTGCTTACTATTCTGGACAAAGAAAGATAACTCTAATTAAAAAAAAAATTGCTATTTCACAATATTGTGAAATTAGATATTTCTTGCCATTGCACAATACTGTGCAATTGAAAAGACTTGCTATTGCACAATACTTAATATAATAATTTTAGATTCTGATTTGGACCAACTTGAAAACTGGGCCCATAATCAAAAATCTAAGTACATGTTTAGATTCAGCATATCAAAGAGGCCCAAGAATTTAATTTTTGTTAAAATCAAACTTAGTTTAATTTTGGACCCTTTGGACCTTAATGTAGGCCAATTTGAAAACGGGACCAAAAATGAAGAATCTACATACACAGTTAGATTTGGCATATCAAAGAACCCCATTTATTCAATTTTTGATGAAATCAAATAAAGTTTAATTTTGGACCCAGATTTGGACCAACTTGAAAACTGGGCCAATAATCAAGAATCTAAGTACATTTTTGGATTCAACATATCAAAGAACCCAACCTATTCATTTTGTGTCAAAATCAAACTAAGTTTAATTTTGGACACTTTGGACCTTAATATAGACCAATTTGAAAACATGACCAAAAGTTAAGAATCTACATACACAGTTAGATTCGGCATATCAAAGAACCCCAATTATTCAATTTTGATGAAATCAAACAAACTTTAATTTTGGACCCTTTGGGCCCCTTTTTCCTAAACTGTTGGGACCAAAACTCCCAAAATCAATACCAACCTTCCTTATATGGTCATAGACCTTGTGTTAAAATTTCATAGATTTCTATTTACTTATACTAACGTTATGGTGTGAAAACCAAGAATAATGCTTATTTTGACCCTTTTTTGGCCCCTAATTCCTAAACTGTTGAAACCAAAACTCCCAAAATCAATCCCAACCTTTCTTTTGTGGTCATAAACCTTGTGTCAAAATTTCATAGATTTCTATTGACTTAAACTAAAGTTATAGTGCGAAAACCAAGAAAATGCTTATTTGGGCCCTTTTTGGCCCCTAATTCCTAAAATGTTGGGACCAAAACTCCCAAAATCAATACCAACCTTCCTTTTGTGGTCATGAACCTTGTGTTAAAATTTTATAGATTTCTATTCACTTTTACTAAAGTTAGAGTGCGAAAACTAAAAGTATTCGGACGACGACGACGACAACGACGACGACAAGGACAACGACGACGAAAACGACGACGACGACGACGCCAACGTGATAGCAATATACGACGAACATTTTTTCAAAATGTGCGGTCGTATAAAAACTTTATAAGATATCTTACAAACTATATAAGATATCTAATGAACTATTGTCATGATTACATGCATATAAGAAATCTTATAAAGTTTATGAGATATCTTGAAGTTAGATTAAATAACAAAACGGCTTGCTCTAATAACCACTGAAAAAAATGATCCATTCAGTATTTTTTTCAGCAGATCATTTTTATAAATTTACCTTGATTCAAATGGATTTCAAATTTAACTGGCCAATTCTCTCATTCAGAAAAGCAATTACAAAAGGGCAATTAGAATATTGTTTTTGCCACGCTATTATTGTTCATGGCCTACTATTTTTAAACTATTTTGATTGTTGAAAGCTAATTCTAGATCTCTAACAATTAAGCTATGTAACTATTTGAAGAGTGCATGGAAAGCTAGATCTGATATTATTGGTTAGCTACAACATGTATGTTATTATTGTATTGTTCTCTGTTGCCATTTTTTTGTCACATTATGTATATATTATGTATTTTCATAGCATGTTCTATATGCTTTTGCAACTACAATTCATTCATTCATTCATTCATTCAAAAGGTTATATACTTAATCGATAAGATATTTTAAGCAATTGCACCAGGCACTAGTAAACTTTAAAATTATTTGAATCATTTTTTTATCTTTTGAAACAGTTCCATAATGTCTGATGACATCGTATTCCAGGGGGGGGGGGGGGGGGCTCATATCATGAATGGTCCATCATCAACATTATTTTCAAAAACGCTCAAACTTTTGTCTTTTGAGGAAATAGAGCAAAATATAAAATATTTTCTTTTACAAAACAAGTTTTAATCAAGTTACATAACCGGCTCTGCTAGGTGACCTGCTTTTATAGGATCGGCGCCCATTAAAATTTATTCATCAATGTTATATCAAGATTTGAATTTGTTCTTTGCCGAGGTCTGCTTTGACACCAGTTTTGACAAAAAGCATGTTTTTGATCCACCTGCTGAGTGATCTACTTTTGTGAATTCAAATTCTCCCATAAATTTTATTCATTTGAATCCGGCTGCTAACAACTTGAAAACTGGGTCCATAATCAACCAGATGCTCCGCAGGGCGTAGCTTTATACGACCGCAGAGGTTGAACCCTGAACAGTTGGGGCAAGTATGGACACAACATTCAAGCTGGAGTCCGCTCTAAATTTGGATTGTGATTAAATAGTTGACACAGCATAGGTTTCTGACACAGAATGAATGTATTCAAATGAACTTAAAATTTTTGTTTTCTCTTAGAGCAATTCACTATGCTGTTGAATATTAATCCTCTCAAAAAAATGTTTGAAGAAATTTTCTTTTTATTTATGAAATTTCAAATGAGAAAAATTGAACCCAATTTTTTAAATTTTTTAATCACATCCCCCTTTCCCTTATTCCAAAACTAATTTCAATTAAGATATTCTAATGGAGTTTGCAACAATTACTACTCATTTAAATACATCATAAAATATTAAGATGTAAAAAAAACTGCTTGTTATCACTGAATGGTAAAGATTATTTAAATTTATCAGTTGGTAGTAAAAAGTGAATATAAAGTGTATATTGTATATAACGAAGATTTTAGTTGATTCTGGACAAAGAAAGATAACTCCAATTAAAAATTGCAAAAAAAATTCTTGCAGATATTTCTTGCTTACTTTACTGGACAAAGAAAGATAACTCTTAATTAAAAAAAAAATTGCCATTGCACAATACTGTGCAATTGAAAAGACTTGCTATTGCACAATACTTAATATAATAATTTTAGATCCTGATTTGGACCAACTTGAAAACTGGGCCCATAATCAAAAATCTAAGTACATGTTTAGATTCAGCATATCAAAGAGGCCCAAGAATTTGATTTTTGTTAAAATCAAACTTAGTTTAATTTTGGACCCTTTGCACTTTAATTTAGACCAATTTTAAACTGGACCAAAAATTAAGAATCTACATACACAGTTAGATTTGGCATATCAAAGAACCCCAATTATTCAATTTTTGATGAAATCAAACAATGTTTAATTTTGGACCTCGATTTGGGCCAACTTGAAAACTGGGCCAATAATCAAAAATCTAAGTACATTTTTAGATTCAGCATATCAAAGAACCCCAAGGTTTCAATTTTTGTTAAAATCAAACTAAGTTTAATTTTGGACCCTTAGGACCTTAATGTAGACCAATTTGAAAACGGAACCAAAAATTAAGAATCTACATTCACAGTTAGATTCGTCATATTAAAGAACCCCAATTATTCAATTTTGATGAAATCAAACAAAGTTTAATTTTGGACCCTTTGGACCCCTTTTTCCTTAACTGTTGGGACCAAAACTCCCAAAATCAATACCAACCTTCCTTTTATAGTCATAAACCTTGTGTTTAAATTTCATAGATTTCTATTTACTTATACTAACGCTATGGTGCGAAAACCAAGAAAAATGCTTATTTGGGTCCCTTTTTGGCCCCTAATTCCTAAACTGTTGGGACCGAAACTCCCAAAATCAATACCAACCTTCCTTTTGTGGTCATAAACATTGTGTTTAAATTTCATTGATTTCTATTTACTTTAACTAAAGTTATTGTGCGAAAACCAAGAATAATGCTTATTTGGGCCCTTTTTTGACCCCTAATTCCTAAACTGTTGAAACCAAAACTCCCAAAATCAATCCCATCCTTTCTTTTGTGGTCATAAACCTTGTGTAAAAATTTCATAGATTTTTATTAACTTAAACTAAAGTTATAGTGCGAAAACCAAGAAAATTCTTATTTGGGCCCTTTTTGGCCCCTAATTCCTAAAATATTGGGACCAAAACTCCCAAAATCAATACCAGCCTTCCTTTTATGGTCATAAACCTTGTGTTAAAATTTCATAGATTTCTATTCACTTTTATTAAAGTTAGAGTGCGAAAACTAAAAGTATTCGGACGACGACGACGACGACGACGACGACGACGACGCCAACGTGAGAGCAATATACGACGAAAATTTTTTCAAAATTTGCGGTCGTATAAAAATCTAAGTACATGTTTGGATTCAGCATATCAAGAACCCCAAGATTTCAATTTTTGTTAAAATCAAACTAAGTTTAATTTTGGACCCTTTGGACTTTAATGTAGACCAATTTGAAAACAGGACCAAAAATGAAGAATCTACATACACAGTTAGATTTGGCTTATCAAAAAACCCAATTTATTCAATTTTTGATGAAATCAAACAAAGTTTAATTTTGGACCCCGATTTGCACCAACTTGAAAACTGGGCCAATAATCCAGAATCTAAGTACATTTTTAGATTCAGCATATCAAAAAACCCAACTGTTTCATGTTTTGTCAAAATCAAACTAAGTTTAATTTTGGACCCTTTGGACCTTAATGTAGACCAATTTGAAAACGGGACCAAAAGTTAAGAATCTACATACACAGTTAGATTCAGCATATCAAAGAATCCCAATTATTCAATTTTGATGAATCAAACAAAGTTTAATTTTGGACCCTCTGGGTCCCTTATTCCTAAACTGTTGGGACCAAAAACTCCCAAAATCAATACCAACCTTCCTTTTATGGTCATAAACCTTGTGTTTAAATATCATAGATTTCTATTTACTTATACTAACGTTATGATGCAAAAACCAAGAAAAATGCTTATTTGGGCCCTTTTTTGGCCCCTAATTCCTAAACTGTTGAAACCAAAACTCTCAAAATCAATCCCAACCTTTCTTTTGTGGTCATAAACCTTGTGTCAAAATTTCATAGATTTCTATTAACTTAAACTAAAGTTATAGTGCGAAAACCAAGAAAATGCTTATTTAGGCCCTTTTTGGCCCCTTATTCCTAAAATGTTGGGACCAAAACTCCCAAAATCAATACCAACCTTCCTTTTGTGGTCATAAACCTTGTGTTAAAATTTCATAGATCTCTATTTACTTTTACTAAAGTAAGAGTGCGAAAACTAAAAGTATTCTGACGACGACGACGACGACGCAGACAACGACGCCAACGTGATAGCAATATACGATATTTTTCAAATTTTGCGGTCGTATAAAAACTGGAATAATTTGTAGATCAGGACATAACCTTAAAATAAATCATTCTAATTCTAAAGAAAACCACCTTATATTGTTGACCTTTGTCTGATAGTAAGAGTAGTTATTATGAAAATTTGATTACAGAACAATTCCCAAGGGTACTTTTAAAAGCTTTAGCGCACTAACTTACTGCCCAAGCGCACTGGTGAAATTGATATCCAAAGATAAAGGGATAATTGATTTATGTAGGAAAATATTAGGAAAGTTTGTGAAAATATGGAAAATCAATGAAATTAGCATTTGAAGATCAAAGGAAACACCAAAATCACTTAAAGAGGTGATAACTGAATTTAAAAAATCACTGAAATGGGTGATAATGAAATCACTTGTTAAAGTAGCACCCCTGACTGTTTATTTTTTTTTTTTAATTTCAAATCCACCATTTTAACAGTCTTTCCCCACCAAGACATGAATAATTGATTTTTTTTTAATTGATTGATTGGTTGGTCGGTTGGTTGCTTGGTTGGTTGACTGATCCACTATGGGATAGGGTCACTTTGAACAAGAAAAAATAGAAACAAATGTGATCTTGCCCCCTGTATTACACAGATTTATTGATTAGTTGATTGATTGATTGATTGGTAGGTGGATTGATTGGTTTAAAGTCTACATGGCACTCTCTCTCTCTTAGCAAGGCCTAGGACTTAAAGTAGATATTCTGACCGACGTCGTGGCTGCGTACTTATACATCCTGCACTCCCAAACGGACCGCGTCAGGATATCCTATGAATAAAAGTCCTTACATCTTTTTTTTTTTTTTAATTTACTCTATTTTCTATCATGTATATTGGAGCCTGTAGTTCATGTTCTCTTTTACGTGTTGTGTGTGCATTTTGTTTGAACTTGTAAGAAAAAATTAAGTAACATTTTGTCATGGAAGTTTCATTTTTTATATTTGGATATGCAATGTTTTAGGTCCGCGTGCAGGAGGGTGTTTTGGAGTCACGTGACAGTCAAATATATATGTCTGGAGTTATAATATTAATTTCTATTCAGGGAGAATGTTGAACAGAGCACATGTGTATTGATCGGAGAACCACGATCACTATATATTGGTTTTATGATTTACAGGTCATTGATCATGCATGCATCTTACGTAAACATTGTTTACTGGAGCACATAATTATATTTTAATGCATGTTTACAAAGGAGTAGGTTCAGTATGGCCCCTTTTTGGCCCCAAAATATAGCAGTTTTACAAAATTGTTAAAATGTATACTTTTACGTCCACTTGAATTTTTGTCCATCTGATTAGTTAAGCCTTTTTCAACTGATTTTTATAGTTCGTTCTTATGTTGTACTGTTATACCACTGTCCCAGGTTAGGGGGAGGGTTGGGATCCCGCTAACATGTTTAACCCCGCCACATTATTTATGTATGTGCCTGTCCCAAGTCAGGAGCCTGTAATTCAGTGGTTGTCGTTTGTTTATGTGTTACGTATTTGTTTTTCATTCATTTTTTTACATAAATAAGGTCGATAGTTTTCTCGTTTGTAATGTTTTACATCGTCTTATTGGGGCCTTTTATAGCTGACTATGCGGTATGGGCTTTGCTCATTGTTGAAGGCCGTACGGTGACCTATAGTTGTTAATGTCTGTGTCATTTTGGTTTTTTGTGGATAGTTGTCTCATTGGAAATCATACCACATCTTCTTTTTTATATTTAAGTTATTCATTGGAAAGTAAAATGCTTCTGCTACTGTAACTTAAATATGGGCTCTTTTTGACAATACATGTACAATGCACATATATCGGGTACTAGCATCATTAAGTCATGCTAAATTACTGAAATGTTCACAATTTTAGCATTTTAGTTAAATTATAGACGGTTTCCGTCTTAAATGAATGTGGCCCCATTCGTGTTCATTCTTAATATTGAAATGTAAGTTGTATTGTTTGATAATACATAATATATCTTAAGGTTGTGGTTGAATACGGATGTGGCCACTTTTATGACTTTCATTTTTGACAAAAACCATCTGAAAGTGACATTTTTGGGCATATTTGATAGATTTTTCATATTTTAGCTAGAATCAGAGAGTTTTTAATGAGTAAATCAGTTAAAGTCTTTCACATAAACTTATTGAATCAACTGATATACACTTTTAGTGTTTAAAAACTGTCTAAAATCTTTTGTCAATACTTGAAATTTGAGGCCAAAATCGACTCCTTTGATTACAGACAGGAAATCAGCAATATTTACGAATTTAGGAGCAATTTCTAAGTCATGTAATTTTATTTCTCAATCAAGTGGACCGCACCTAAGGGGAACTTTTTTTCTTGATTCATTTTATATATTTTACAGGTTAACTATTATTGTTCTATGCATTCACACGAACATAATGCTGTTATTATAGTATTTTAACACATTATTCGTCAATTTATTTCAGAAAACACATGAATTGGAGCAGATTTTTGAAGGGGGGGGGGGGATTGGAGGATGGTTGATAATCACAATAACTAAGATCTATGCATGTATACATCATGATAGCTGCAAATTTTGAGGCTAAAATTATTTGATTTGTTTATTTTACTGTTTCAGTGGCATTGAACCCCTAAAACATGGCTTACGGTTCATGTGTTTCAAAAACATAACGACAAATTTATTTGTTAAAGGCAGATAACTCCGCCTGGCGTCTAAAAACTCTTTAACAGTTCAAAATTATTATGCAACGCACCAAGTTTTACCATGTTTACTGTCTTTTAACTTTCAAATTTGGTTTCATAAATACTTTAACCTTGAATAAAATAAAAATACTCATTTAAATGTTCAATTGAAAATTTCTTCTCAGTCATCATTTAGAAAGTTTCGTCCAAATGCAAAGAAGAAGAGATATGGAAACCCGGAAATGTGTCCACCGACCTGTTCCTGTGTTCAAAATGTAAATTAATATTTTTAAAATGAGATAAAATGAGTAGGGCCTATGTCATTTCTTCACGTGATTCAGAAATAACATAAATGTTTAAAACCTACCCTTTCAAGTCATTGAAATGACATCTTCTTGGTTAAAAATAATTGTCCGTAGTTGTGTATAAATTCCGAGAACAGGAAGCTTTGTGAATGACGGGATTGGGACAAGTCGGACCAGGAAAACTCGGACCAGTTTTAAAGAAATTCGTATTAGATTGAAAGATCTGACCAGTTTGTAACACTGAATCGATAGGGCCCATTTAAGGTCGATTCTAAACAATTTCAAAGACACCTTTACCTGTTAACTGTTACCTGTTACCTAGTCTTTATCTTCCTCCTCTAGCAGGAGCTTCGCTTCTATAGCGTAATTCCAATTTGCACCCTTATTTGCACGTACCCTAACCCTTACACACGGGGCACTCATAAAATCAGTATACGTAGGTAGTTATTATAATAAAACCTCGGAACAATGTGAAACACTGATTGGGCCCATTTAAGAAAGCTTCTCAGTGGTTGATTCTAAGGGAAAAAAGGGGGCGTACAGGACGTTAGACGCGGCCTCGGGCCCGTTTGATCGCCAAATAAATTATAAATAATTGTTCACGGTACATTTGTTTTATTTGATTGTCTTAAACACTGGTCCGAGTTGTCTTAAACACTGGTCCGAGTTGTCTTAAACACTGGTCCGAGTTGTCTTAAACACTGGTCCGAGTTGTCTTAAACACTGGTCCGAGTTGTCTTAAACACTGGTCCGAGTTGTCTTAAACACTGGTCCGAGTTGTCTTAAACACTGGTCCGAGTTGTCTAAAAATGATTTTGACAAAATTTCGTTGTTTTATTCATGAATGCCAGTGTCTATAAAAACAAATAGTCAAATGGAGCAAATTGATTCACATAAATTTGCCAATGAATATATTGACTGAATGCTACCATTACCACAACAGGAGGATCTTTTCCTTTGTCACCTCAGTGAGGGTCTGGAATTGGGGGGAGGGGTGTCGTATCTACAAACTGATTCACCTCAGTGAGGGTCTGGAATTGGGGGAGGGGTGTCGTGCCTACAAACTGATTCACCTCATATCTATCTGTTTGATGCTGGTTAATGAAATCATTACAGTGTGCACTGGCTGGTCATTATCGCGTATCATCGTGTCATGTGTTTTCGTACTAATAACAAGTTTCACTTCTTCCGGTTTTCACTGTTGAGTTTTTATTTACCTGTGTACTGGAATTTTAAAAGCATATTCTGTCGAATGTTTGTATGTGTCTAGATTTATTTGTCAAGGCTTACTACGTTTTTTAACTGTTTCTGATTATTTTGTGGTTTTCGTTTGTCAAAAAATGACGTCATATGTTTTCGTATGAAGTAAAAACTGGATCAGTACACGTATAGGAAACGACTAAAAAACCCGGAAATTAGAGTTTTTTAAAGTCGAAGTTCTGGTGATTGCTTGAGTCACTAAAAAATGTAATATTTAATACTTTTCAGTAATATAAATAACTAAATAGCTTTCGGTTGATGTTTCATGTGCTGAAATTGTAAAATTGTTATCATATTAGAGATAAAGACAAATGATTTTGCCATTGAAATTATTTTATTCTGGATTAATGGCACTGAACATAAAGGAATCACACAAAAGTGTTACTCATTTTCTGAGATTTCACAATTAATAATAGCTTTATACATGAATTACTTTTATATTAACCAAACATATTTAACGTAGTGAACTACATGCATAATTTCATAAACTACTAGTAACAGACACATATAGACATATATATATAAATAGAAGTTGGCCTAGCTATTCTTCCTGCAAACATGGTAAGCCATGACAAGGACAGTTAAAAATACTGTGTGTCCTTACTGCTCTAACATTACAACAAAAACGTAAGTGTACCCAGTGAGAGCAGCCATCAAACATACACTGGCCCCATTTTGCTATAGTCAAATCGCCACATTCTTTAAGTTTTTGTGGATAAAATTTGTGACATACACAGCACAGGTCACTTTCAGACATTTGACTTTCATGCTCATACAGGCTTTCTTGACTGTCTGATAAATAAATAACCTGCAACCCACTTGTACCTGGTGTAGGTGATGAATTACCTTTCGATTGTACACCCCTTTCTTTCATTATTTTAGTACTAGATTTCTTTTTACTACTACTTTTTGTTTTTGAAGAATTAATTTTACTACTTTTGGTTACAGACTTTTTAGACTGACAGTGTTCTTTAATACATTCTATAACATTTTCTTCTGTAATTGATTTACCAGACACAATTTTTGACAAACATTTTCTGTTATTCTTTTTAATATTTTTATTTGACATACCTTTTTCACGACTATGAAAAAATGTAGATAATGTTGGTGATTCTGTCAGAGTTCTGTCCCTGGGTATGTCAGTCAGTGTCATGTGTATGTCTTGTGTCTCTTCATTGTCATGTAAAGTGTCTGTCTTGTCTGCAATGTCAATGTCCATAAAGTCAGGGTCATCAAAGAAACGAAAAATGTCAGGAGACAAGTCCATGGGTGGGGAATTAACAGGTACTTGTGTCATAATTTCAGGGGATAAAGTCTTGGTAGGGCTTCCAACAAGTACCTGATTCACAGCAGGAGACAAGTCCATTGGAGGGGAGTTGTCTATACTGTCAGTCTGGTCAGAGGTCAAGGGTACATTTATGTCATTTAGATGGTCTATGATGTCATCTGTTTCTTGGTTCTGTCCGTCAGTCTCCGTCTGAGTGTATACAGTAGCTGGTAGGTACATCTGTGGGGGATAAGGAGATTTGTCTAGAGGATAAATTCCTGAACGTTTGAATGATGACTTCAAATTGTCTGGCGACAGTCCTTTAACATAGGCATTTGTGCATAGCTCCCCAACATTATATCTACTAATTTTGCAGTGATTCTCTCTCATAAATTTATGACAAGAATGGTTGTATATTTTAGAGAGAGGACCAAAACAACCAACATCAAGAGGTTGAAGTAAGTGACTTGTATGGGCTGGAAGAACCAAAAGTATAATGTTGTTTGTCTTGGCCCAGTCAATAACACTTAGAGAAACATGCGACAAATGGCCATCATATATTACAAGAATTGGCTGTTTGTCAGATAAACCTTGAACATAGTTAATAAAATGTGTTTGAAGATAACTTTGAAATATATCAGTGTTTGACCATCCGGTAGGGCTAACATCACCAGTGGTTCCAGGTGTACAGCCCTGAATTAGTTCCTGCCTCATGCGCTGGCCAGCAAAGACAAGAAAAGGTGGTATTTGGGTACCAATAGCATTGCCAGCAGCTATGATGGTTGTAGTTTTGTCTCTCTCTGAGGTGACAGCTGATGCATTTATCTCAACATCAGCAACTACCTTTGGAGGAGTATGTTCCGGTGTAATACCCTTTTCATCAATGTTATATATACAATGTGGCTTGTTCTTTAGGTCATATTTATTTAATATATTCTCCAACTCATCAAAATATGAATCAATCACTTCCTTAGAAGCCCCTTTGGCCCTAGATATTGACAAAGCACGTGGCTTCTGTAACTTCAAATCAGGCCACCTATCCATAAATGATCTAAACCACTGAAGTGAAAGTTGTTTGTCAGTTTTGTCTTTTAATTTAATGCTAACAGCATAATCAGAAGCTAGAGCTGTTACTTCCACACGTGTATAGCCGTATCCCAGGTGGCTCATTTTTTTAATGTGGTTTACCAAATGAGCCTCTTGTTCAAGGGAAAAGAGTGGTGGTGGGCCAGATTTCATGGTTTCAGGGTCCACCTGTCAACATAAAAATATCCAGCTGCAAATATTTCATGCATATTCAGGACAACAATATAAATATTAACTCAATGGTGTTGATATTTATATATATTATTTTAATACTGACAAGTTTTTGTTAACCACTGTGCATTTTCATAAAAATTTACCATTCCTTTCACAAAGATAGATTATAATTATCAAGATATTTTTTTAAAACTGTTTTATTAATTTTTTTACCCTTTAATTAAAATATATCATGTATATGAATGTGAAATTTATCACAAATTTTACGCACCCTGCCTTTAACTCTGTCTATCAAGGTAGTAATTGGCACTCCATAAATAACTGAAGCCTTATAGGCAGAAATCTCATTTGCAATAACCTTTTGCAAGGCATTGCTCAATGTTGTTGGTGAATATTGCCTGTATCTTTGCCTTCTGGCACTAGGTTTCTACAAAAGACATTATTGATCATTATTAAGGTCATATATAAAAAAAAATGTCAAAAATTTTTTTTTTTGTTTTTTTGTTTTTAGAAAAATTGATTTTGGACAACCATTTTATATAAGAACTATGTTCATTTTAACTTGCTGGTGTGTAATAAGTACGATTAAAAACCACATGACAGTCATGTGACTTGAAGATCCGGTGTCTGACTTACAGACGACACATCCGTATTTCATATAACCCTTCCTAATTTTTCAAAACAACTTTTCTAGTGGAGCATAATTTTGGCCTTAAATAAAAATGGCTGAACAGGTAACTATTATTAAATTTGTACTTACGTCTTTAAAAGAGACTTTTAAGATATTTGACATATCTCACGTTGTGTACTTGTTATTGTTACAAATATAGAAACAGGAAACCACGTCACAATATACGCGTGCGCAGTAAAAACCGAGGAAATATGAATGATACGAAAACATATGACGTACGAAAACATATGACACGACGATATGATACGATTTTGACACGCCTACCAAGGATTTGTATAGTGACTATAGACTATACAAATCATGGCCTTGCACCTACATAGCTAATAAATATTCATGACTTAAGCCTGAGATGAGAACAGCACGTGAAGCCATAAACTGAAAGATTTGTAGCGTAAATATATAGATGTAGTTTAAAGAATAGAAAATTAGATCAGATACATGTATATAGTTATTAATTATTATAAAACCAAGCGAATAAAACACGGATCTATCACACATGCATGTAATTCAGTACAAAGAGTTACATTTTCCTTCGTCAACTTTGTGACACATGTAGTTTTAGAAAGTCAATTGGAAATGTTTTTTTTGTAGAATAGTATATTTGTTTTTTACAAGTTCAACTTGTAAACGAACACATGTATGCATTCATGTGCACTTTTCTTGTTGGGAGACGAGTGCATCAGTCCTGTGTGGGAAATGCAGAAATTTTCCCTTCCGCATGGTACGTCAAATCCTCTGAATGGGGGGGGGGGGGGTCTGTTATTCTGTTAATATTTATTTTTCACTAATCTTCAAAAAAATAGACCACGCATTTCTCTAATCTTCATTTTTTGCCCGTTATTCTCTAATCTTCATTTTAAGGGCATACATGTGACAGACTAACTGTCGTATTTGATAAATCCACAGGTGCCAAAATTCAAACCTAACCATGCTAACTGTGGCATGTAAAAATGTGTAGGGATAATGTGTTGCGAAAATACTGTGGCAATCTGTTAAACCGCAATCATTATGTTACAATGATGAAGTAGATATAGTACAAATTAAGGCCAAATTAAAGCCAAAATGTCTATACATGTTTAGAAAGCTAGGAACAGTAGACAATTATATTAACCTGTATTGCCCTCCTGGAAGGGTTTTCCCTTCATCAAGTTCAGAACATAACAGTCAATACATTTGCAGTAATGTTGATTTTAAAATGTGCACGTCTATGCTTTCTGAGATGCCATAAGGTTTTTGAAAAAAGTAAAATAACAAAAAACTCCGAGACAAACTCAACAAAGAAAGCATCAAATGGCGAAATCAAAAGCTCAAACGAATGTATAAGAACTGTCATATTCCTGACATGGTACACGTTTTTATCAAAGTTGTACAAAATCGAACATGTAAAGTTGTTTGTTTATAGTTAACACGTGTTTGGTTAATTATAGTAAGGTCGGTTCGATTGGGATATTGGTTTCATCCACGAGTGAACTCAGGTGATTATTCGAGAGCACTTGTCTCTGCAAGTGGCGTCTCCCATGTAAGAGTTTGTGGCTATTTTATGTTCGTTTGAGTTTACGAATTAGAATTTAAAGGCATTTTCTAATGTAGAAAGTGGTGGATTAAACCTGGTTTTATAGCTAGCTAAACCTCTCATTTGTATGACAGTCGCAAAAATTCCATTATATTAACAACGATGTGTGAACAAAACAAACAGACATAATAGAAACATATGTCAAAACAGGGGTAAAACAGTCAATATTGTGGTATAATCTTAATCCCTAAAAAAACCTACACATATGTAACAAAGAAACACAAAAATACATATAGGCAAAGCACACCCAAAAAAAAATGAAAGACAAGAATGCAAGTATTATAGGACAATTACACAATGACAAGATGTATAAGTACCGAGGCACGATAAATAGATATCACCAAAAATAGACTAAACAGTTAAAGAATATTTTAACACGTTATTAAGATGATAAACAACATCAGTATTCAGAATTTATACTTCAAGACACTCGTGTATTATTTGTGAAGTTGATACGGAATATTTATCAACAAGGTCATGGTATCTTCCAATGAATTTTTTTTAGAAAAAGGACGAGACGTTCTTTGACATACCACTGGTTCATCAACTATCGGCTCAGACACTGCTGACGTTTTAGAAAGTCAGATTAGCAGCTGCAAGCTCTTCAATACCGAATAAATTGGGAAATGTATATCCCATATGCAGGTGAAGTTGTTATATTGCTACTAAGGTGGGGGGATTACTAATTCTAATGCAATTTGGATGTAACAATTTTTTTCATTGGCTCAAAGTTGCCGTCAAATCCACAGTTAACCAGGCGTAACTAAGGAGGGACCCGCCATTTTGAATTGATGAATCAACAAATGTTCGATTACTACTATATAATAGTAAATAAAACAAAACCTACCGCGAAATCGCCGTTTTAATGTAGTTTTATCCGAATTTGAAGCGTACAGGTAACGTAATAACCTCAAGTTTGTAAGTTTTCATTTGTATGACGTCACGTTTAGCCATGACGTCTTTGTGCCAAAATCATTCATGAAGTTACGCGGATTTTTTTTTATTTGACAAATTTAGACATTTTTTTCAAGTTTTATCGTATTTTTTCTTTTTGTAATGCATTAGAATCGGAATAACAGTACTGTAGTTGAAGAGTACCACCGTCAATTTTTACTACGCATCGCCAGTAAAACTGCATTTGCAACCGTCAAATCTACAATTGACGGTGGCAACTCTTCAACTACAGTACTGTTATTCCTTAATTTCAAAATTAAAATCGTCTCGTTTGTTTCTTGTACTGAGATGACCGTGTATGTTTAATTCGAGGTATAAGTCTAAAATAAGGCAGAGTAAGCCGTCTCTGTTGTTTCTTTAATTTTTAGTTCTGAGGGATATATTAAAGGAACCCAATCAGACAAGTTTGGATTGTTAATATGTTAATGGAAAGAACATTATCAATATATCTGAATGTGTAATTAAATGACCTGGCTTCTTTGATCTTCTTGTTTTTGACAAGTGTCTGAAGGAACTCCGACTCGTAAGAAAATAAGAAGAGTTCGACAAGGAGAGGCACACAGTTCGTTTCCATATGAATGCTTACAATTTGTTGAAAAAGTCTACCTCCAAATTCAACAAATATGTTGTCAATAAGAAACTCCAGCATACTGATCACTTCTTCCTCTGTGTGCAATGTTTTATATTTTTGTTCACTTTTAACAAAATATGCCGTATGGTATCCCACAGTAATAAATTTATCGCATATGCTACCATTTTTATGTTAAAAAGCATTAGGGATTATTTCTTTTGGACAATTTTTCAATTCACATGGGGAATGGTGGTATACAAGGCTGAAACATCAAAAGTTTTGATAGAAATAATTTTAGAAAAATGAACAACAAGATGATTGTTAGGCAGATCATTAAGTTTTATGACAAAACAACTAGACTATGGTCAGGTAGGTTAGTCGGTATTATTACAGTAGTACCAGACGAAGGTCAGGCAGATCATTGTTTAATGGCAGAGCAACAAGACAAAGCAAGATCATTTTGTTTCATTACATAAATACAATACGATGGTCAGTCATACCATTTGGCTATATTATAGAACAACAATACCGTTTTCAGGCATATAATCTGGTTCTATTTCAGAAAAAGACAATGGTTTTCGATATTTTACTTAAAATAACAAGCTTTGAAAACATGATTTTTTTTCACGTGAGTGCTTTAGAAAAAATAGTCCAACTATACATTGCATGGTTTTGTCGTACGAATTTTATGTGTACATGTATGTTGTAATACATTGATATTTTTATATCTGTTACAACCAGAGACATATTATAAGTTATATGGTTCACTACTGACCCCATACGGATCCATAGAGGGTGAGGCCGGAGGCCGAGTCCCCTATGAATTGTATTCACCCTCTTTGGATCCGTAGGGGGTCAGTAGTTAACCTTATAACGAATTTATCGGACGCTTGACTTTTTCTACGGCGTTTTGTTGAAAAATAAACAATGAAACGCAACAACATTAATATATGACGTCGCCATTAACGCGTCATGAACCTAATATAAAACTAACTAACCCCATACGGTCTTATAGGGGGTCACCACGTGACGGCGTTTAACCAATCACAACATGATAATCCATCTGTGGTCCGATAAATTATCTGGTGGTAGGTAGTGTGATCAAATTTTCGTTTATTTTATTATCAAAATCCTTGGATCTTACAAAAAGATCTACTGATAAGTATTTTACATTGTTGTTTATTTAATCTGATAAAATAATTCCTTACGAGTGTAACATCAAAAACAAGTTAAATGTTAAATACAATATTAAACAGAAATGCTATTAATAGGAGCAGGTCAAAATATAGAACATACATTATTACATAACTGTGAATAAGGACAAACACATTTAGAATACAAAATTTGTTATATACTGGGATCTAAACACCGACTGCTTAGTTTTAAAAATAAAAATTAAAACAATACACTGTATGTCAGATTCTAACATGTCTAAAGACACATTGTATATGCACAAAATTTTCAAAATTATGATTAGAAAATGGTACTTACCATATGAAATATTCAATCAAGAGTTTTCAGGTAATCCAAAATCAAAACCAATCTACATATTAGCACGTTCAACTTCAATGGCCTGCAACAACCTGGAAAAACATATAGTAAAATGTAAGCTGGTCAAATCAACATAACATTGACATTTTATTCATTAAAAAAATATATTTTACAAATAAAATGATGGGACAAACAATTCACATATAGTGACAATATGGATAAAAGATACAACCACGTTTAAATACATAGATGAACATAAAGATTAAGAAGGAAGAGTTATTATGATATATATTGAAAATGATGAAAATATTTACACATTATGATATATATTGAAAATGATGAAAATATTTACACATTTCTGAATATATGGTGTCTTCCCGATATATTCAGAGTTACTTAAAGGGCTTCTTTTCATACTCATGATACTATAAATCATTTTTTTACATCGAAATACACAATTAAAACTATTTGACGGTCAGTATAATAATCATATTAATGTTGTGTTTATTGACTATGGAATATAGTAGCCAGGGTGAGAGACAATAGTTCACTCCCCTTCGGGTCATGCATTATGATGTCTCATCCTGGCTACTATTTTTGCATAGTCAATGTTAAACACAATATTATTATATAAATACAGCTATTGTCACGTGAAATATAACCACATAGTTAAAAGGTTAATTCACCCTATTGTTTGTGTTATGGCTCCTCAGTTACAAAATCTTAATTTGTTTTCAACAATACATATTAAATGTACTTCTATTGAGTGCAAACATGACATTCAAGTTAGATATTAATTAATTTGTAAAAAAAAAGGTTTACTTTGCCATCGACTTTATGACGTTGGTGTTTTTTGTAAGGTTAAAAGCCTGCAAGGTAAATCATTTTACTTCTTGTTTGCTTCAATTTGAACCTTACATCACACATGTCACTTCAAAAGCTCACATTGAGCTATTAGTAATAGTTTTCGCATGAGGACGCCGTGTTTAAGTGTAAGATGACCCCGATTGCCGGAGGCCAGAAGGGGATCTAACACTGACACACCAAGTTCGAATGGGATAACTATTTTATATCCCAGCTGTTTAAGATTAGACGAAAAACCATTTACAATTCATAAAATATAGTTTAGAACGTGACGTCACACAACCGTTTGAATATACTTTATACATTACTATATATTAATGTTTACCCTTTATGACCCCCTTATCCCATTTTTAAATATAAAACCATGTCAACTCACCCCACTGGCAAATCGGCCAACTCTAAATCGCCACTTTCTAAAACATCGCACCACTCTTGTTTATCAACTAGCCACACTTATGAAAAAGGGTAAACACCATTGAACAATCAGTCTAACAACTCGCCTTATTTATAAAAAGTGTTAAAATCCCACTCAATAAAGGTGTGCCAACTCGACCAACTGATTAAAATAACTAAATACTTCCTTTAAATATGTTAAATAACTTAGAGTTCGTATCCAGTCGTCCTGGTGTAGGGGTATTTGTCGTAGGTTGATATTATTTTATTTGAGCAATTCAAGCATGAGTGTAACCCTTTGTTTTAAATGGAAACAACAAGTGGGTGAAGACGAAGCATATCATGTTAACGGACTAAACGAATATAAGTTATATATTTATCACACACAAACACACTATTTGCAAATCTGTAAGCGTAGTTCTGGTTACACAAACATACTGTGGATTCATTATTATTCGTGGGATACTAATGTTCTTGAATTTTGTTGTTACAGGCATACCACGAATTTAAAGGTTCGACGAATTATAAATTTTCTGTAGGATTGTATGCAGACTATGGCAAAACTACGAAATCAAAAATACACAAAAATACATTTGTACATGTTTCTCATTTCAAGAAAAATGGTCCCCACAAAAATAAATGAATCATAAGTATTAAACATTAAGTATTTAAAAGAAGTATATCAGGTATCTTAACAGATGTAAAACGATTTTATAATTATTCATTTAGAACTGTAAACCTTGTCATATAGACAAGGATACATTTTTGCCTTATTATGTGCATCTTACTTATTTTAAGAAAAATCAGGAGATTTCTTTCTCACCCTTTTCCGGCGATCTGTTTTATGCATGAGACTCGGTATGCTCGATGAAATGTCTTCATGTTGGACAATTTGCTTAAATGTAGATGTGAAGAATACGTCGTGGAGGCAGACACCTAACGATTGTGTTAGAAGAGAGGCGAACGATACTAGAGGGACATTCAAACTAGTAAATCGAAAATACACTGACTATGCCATGGCTAAAAAAGGAAATTGACAAACAAACAATAGTACACAAAATGTAACATAGAAAACTAATCTGATGTTCAGTTGTGTCGTTTGTTGGTATGGTTCATAAGTGTTTCTTGTTTTCGTTTTTTTAAATAGACTAGACCGTAGGATTCCCGTTTGAATGATTGTACAGATGTTATTTTATGTCCCTTTATACCTTGCTGTTCGGTGTGAGCCAATGCTTCGTGTTGAAGACCGTACTTTGATTTTTAATGGTTTACTTTAACAAATTGTGACTTGGAAAGGAGAATTGTCTCATTGGCACTCATATCACATCTTCTTATATCTATATAAAGACTACACAAAGCAATTCAAACCAGTAAGTATTAAAGCATTATGCAGTCTTTACTAACAGACAGATGGCTTCTCAATGTGCGATATATGCAATCGTTCCGATTCTTAGCAAGTTATAACCAAACAGAAAAGAAAGAATTAAATATATACTATTACATCTCAATTTTCCAAAAGATTACTTTTGAAAGGTTTACAGTAGCCTCTCTCTATATTCGCATCCATTTACATTTTGTAGAGACCATACAAAGAAATATTTCGATCTTAACTCTGAAGCTTACAGTTCGACACATTAAGAAAGGGATATTCGACGAGTAGAAGCGACTAACAGGTCCCTGTTAACGAATCTTATATTTGACGAAGCATATTGAAACTTACAAGTCTACTGACCAGTCAGTTATATTTCATCAGTCATTATAACTGGTTTACTTGGGTTTTGCAGAATATAATACCATGTGAAAACACTATATTACTTATCCATTTTTTTAAATCAATATGGACTTTAATTATTGAAGATACATTGACAATTATTTCCTTCTATTGTACATAAAGCACATGGTGACAGACAACTACCTTGAAGGTTTATAGAGTTTCAACAGTGATCCCAAAGTAATGAAATACACTTATGACACACTACAATTAGTCTTTTGAAATCTTTCTCAGTTGCACAATAAGGTGCACTCGACCCCAATCTTAATTGACTAGAATTGTCAGTTTTCCTATCGAAGGTCGGTGGTTTTCTCCGGGCACTCCGGTCTCCTCAACCAATAAAAACTGGCCGCCACGAAATAGCCTAAATGCGGTTCTTAAAAGTGGCGTTAAAACACCAACAATCAAATCAAATCAAATCTTTTGTGACAAAAAGTGAAAATTTTGTTTTGATAAACACAGATGTCTTATTATTAATCTTCGTTTATCAAGTTTTATTCGAGGTTTTAAAAGGGAACAGTTGACGAAACATTTTTTTCGATATGATAGTGTGTTTAGATATATATTTATAATGTACTTTATAAAAAGAAAAGCCGGAATATTAAATATGTAAATGTTGAAAGGAATACAATATTATGAATTGCTTGACAAACTTAAAAATCTCTGAGATTGCATTATCATGTAGTGAGAAAAACTATACAAACTTTAAATACAAACTTTAAATACATTCTCAAACCTAATAAATTAAACATCGTCAATAACACATGGCTAAAACAAACTATGTGATAAAGAGAGACAAAAAAAAGCTCTATTTGTCATATCTTAAAATTAATAACTTTAAATGACAACCGAATACAAAATGTGAGATTCTAGTGTTATTAGTCATTGAACTATCTATTCCGCTCAAACAATGTGTCTGTTGTATAAACATTTAAAATTTCCACACATGGATAAACTTGTATGGCTCTTTGTTATATTGCACCTGGTGTATTTAACAGAATTATTTGGTGTCGAAAACAATGACAAAGACTTTAATATTCGTTCATTCGAAATATTTCCGGTACACTTATAACTTGTAAACTTATTTTGTTGATTTATCTATGCCTTCTATCCCATTGGGGTATAACTGTGCATTATTCAATAAACTTGTATACTACAATCAGCTATTTTACTATACAGATAAAGCTATACGTATAAACGTTAGTTTTATACCGCAATGACCTCAACTAACCTATAAGCCCCGCCTACTTATCAGAACTACTGTATTTCATCAACAACGTCACGTCACAACCATGGCAACGTGTAGTAACAATGGTCAAACTTTTATGAATTTAAACTTGTAATGTCTTCAAATTGGTAATTTATATACCATGTTTATTAAATGTTATTAATTAAGTTCATTTTCCCTTATTTATTCCTTAAAATGTCAATGTCTTACCGCCGGGACTACGCTCATAAGGAAATACCCCAAAATGGTACCCCATGAGGGAAATTCCAAACACTGTTTTTTAGAACAATTTGTTACATATTTTTTTTTTTTTTTATAGATTTCAGTATAAAGACAATATACGTATAGTGTCTTGAAATATGAAAATTATTTGTATTCGGCACAAAACGGGAATATGCTCGGTACAACCTCGCATTTCAACCGTTTCTAAGCCTCATAGAAATAAATTTCATATTTCAAGACACTATACGTATATTGTCTAAATACAAAATTTTAACTTCGTTACTTCTGCGAGGTGCAACACATTCACAGGCTACTTTTTTACGGCAGTCTATGGTTTCATTGCAGATTTTTTTTTACTTTGTACATTTGCATGTTTCAAATCACCATTTGTTTGCGGATACTCCTCTTTTGTACAGACTAAAAGTAAGTCAAAATACATATGTTCACAAAATCCTATAAAATCATGTCTTTTCCTAATAATTTGTTTCGGCAAGGAGGTCAGTATTCTTAGATTCTATTTTACGTGACTATTAACTCTTCATTATAACTGGTTTACTTGGGTTTTGCAGAATATATTACTTATCCATTTTTTTAAATCAATATGGACTTTAATTATTGAAGGTTCATTGACAATTATTTCCTTCTATTGTAAATAAATTACAAGGTGAAAGACAACTACCTTGAAGGTATATAGAGTTTCAACAGTGATCCCAAAGTAATGAAATACACGTACATGTATGACACACTACAATTAGACTTTTGAAATCTTTCTCAATTGCACAACAGGTGCACTCGACTCCAAGCTTAATTAACCAGAATTGTCAGTTTTCCTATCGAAGGTCGGTGTTTTTCTCCAGGCACTCCTCAACCAATAAAAACTTGCCGCCACGAAATAGCCTGAATGCGGTGCGAAAAATTGGCAAAAATAAAAAAAAACAAAATTTGAAAATATTGATAAACACAGATGTCTTATTGATAATCTTCGTTTTTCAAGTTTTATTCGAGGTTTTATAAGGAAAACAGTTGACGAAACATTCTTTTCGATACGTTAGTGTGTTAAGATACATATCTTAAATGTACTTTATCAATAAAAAAAGTCGGAATATTAAATATGTAAATGTGGAAAGGAATACAATATTATGAATTGCTCGACAAACTTAAAAAATTCTGAGATTGCATTATCATTTAGTGAGAAAAACTATACAAACTTTAAATACAAACTTTAAATACATTCTCAAACCTAATAAATTAAACATCGTCAATAACACATGGCTAAAACAAACTATGTGATAAAGAGAGACAAAAAACGAGCTCTATTTGTCATATCTTAAATTACTAACTTTAAATGACATCCGAATATAAAATGTGAGATTCTAGTGTTATTAGTCATTGAACTATCTATTACGCTCAAACAATGTGTCTGTTGTATAAACATTTAAAATTTCCACACATGGATAAACTTGTATGGCTCTTTGTCAAATTGCACCTGGTGTATTTAACAGAACTATTTTGTGTCAAAAACAATGGCAAATACTTTAACATTTGTTCACTCGAAATATTTCCTGTACACTTATAACTTGTAAACTTCTTTTGTTGATTTATCTATGCCGTCTACCCCATTGGGGTATAACTGTGCATAATTCAATAAACTTATACAAAATTTCAATATCGTTACTTCTGCGAGAAGCAACACATTCACAGGCTACTTATTACGGCAGTCTATCGTTTCATTGCAGATTTTTTTTACTTTGTATATTTGCATGTTTCAAATCTCCAATTTTTTTTTGCGGATACTCCTCTTTTTTACGACTAAAAGTAAGTCAAAATACATTTGTTCACAAAATTCTACAAAATCCTGTCTTTTCATAATAATTTGTTTCGGCAAGGACGTCATTATTCTTAGATTTAATTTTACGTGACTATTAACTCTTCCTGATTCGCGCAAATATGACGTTAACCCTTGTATTTGTGATTTTTTTTTCTAGTACTCATGCTTTACGATTCGTTTAACTTTAAGCCGGGGGTCTTGGAGGTCACCGTATAGTCTGATATCTAAGTCGATAGAAAGGAATTTGAAAAGCAAAACAAAATTATTCTTTCCTTTTCATTTTGAGAGAATACCATATTACCTTAACATTCATATTCAGTAATATATTAACTGTTACATATTCAGTATGTTCAGTAATACATGTTTAAAGACAAACTATGTGACGAAGATATTCTTACTTCAAGCTCTCAATTAAATTTTTTATATATGACTATGTGTGTAATACATTACTATATCAATCATTTACATTCCATTTAAAAAGTTATTGTACCCAATGTAACGTCTAGTTACTAAGCAATCAATGAAAAACACGCGATTTGTCTATTTAGTTAAAATTTTACTCTTAAATAAACAAACAGGATCTTTGTTATATTGTACCGTAAGTATTTAAAAGAAGAATAGTATGGGTAGTTACATGTGTAAACAGACTTGTCATACTATTTATGAATATTTCATTCTGGTTGCATTTCCTAATTATATGCTAGCGATAACAAGTTTTAGAATTTTGAGGAGCTTACTTCGTAACCTTTGCCGGCAATCATTTTGTAAATACTATTTGTCCAGTAATTGGATATATCAGTAATTATGCTTTCGTTATCGATCATATGAATAAGCCTTGCAAGGCATATATCAACCCTTTATTCAGTTTAACTGTTAAGATCGACATGTTATTAACTTAAAGTTGAGTGTACATTATTTATGAAAAAAACAGCCGACAGAAGCAACAACATGTCTAGATTAATTAACATTCTTCAACAATAGATAGATGGCAACGTAATATTTCAAACTAATAAATATCCGAATTGTAAAAAGTTAGGAACCATTAAGAAAGAAAAGCAAAAATGTCATATTTACCAAATTCAAAAAATTAGCTTTGGCTAGGTATGTAGTATGCTCTCTCTGTATTCACGTGTATTAACACTATACAGAGTCGTTATAACGATAGATCTGAACCATGAATTGTATTATTCGACACAATTGTAAATGTGAAAATAATATATAAAAATAACCCATTAACTGGTCCAGGGTGTTGGAGGAAATTTTATCTTATGCTTCTGGTCAGGTTTGGTAAACAAAAAAGGGAGGGAAATTATAATGAAAAGCATGAAGCAAATGTAACATGTTTTTTAAATAATTGTGATCTTTGATTCATATGAAACACAAGATAAGGTGAAATAAAAGGTTAGAGGTAAGAAATGCAAACATCAAATAATAAGAAGAGCTACTATATAATGTTTTGTAAACTGTAGTCTAACGTGAAATTGTCCTTTCTAGTCTAGGTTAAATAATTAAAGGTTGAGTGTTTACGACAAAGTTTTATTCATTTTGATATATACAAAACGTATAACACAGAATATTTATCGTATATATAAGGATTGAATTATCTAGGTTAAATAATTAAAGCTTGAGTGCTTACGACAACGTTTCCTCATTTTAATATCTACAAAATTTAGTACACAGAATATGTATCGTATAAATAAGGATTGAATGGCATGTAACAGGATACAACTGACTATCAGCAATATATTCCATGTCATATAAAAAAGAAGATGTAGTATGATTGCCAAAGAGACAACTCTCCACAAGAGACCATATGACGCAGAAAATAACAACTGTGTGTCACCGTAGGGTCTTCAACAATGCAAAACCTATACCGCTATAAATGGGCCAAAAATGACAATAACTATTAACTAGTAAGTAGACTATTTTACTGTTTTGTACGAGAAAATTAAAACGTGTCTACTCAATAGTCATTTATATTTCTTGAATTATAACAACTACTTAATTTGTTATTGTGCAGTAGATAATGCAGATTTGTAAAAACATCAGAAGGTCGACAAAAAGTCTCGTAAGTGAACATTGTATCTGCAAGATTAAAAGGTAAAAAACAGGGCCCAACAAGGGGGTAAACAAATGAAAAGAAATCACACTGATTTTATATGTTAGTAACTAAACTGCATTCCATATTTAATAAGAATAAATATCCAAATATCGAAGATTTTGTGATTATTATAAACACATTATTTTCTACTATTGTGTTTTTATGATTGTAAAAACTTTTATAACATATTTCAATAATGAATACGAGAACAAAATATGAAACCTTTTCATCAAAACCCGATTTTGAAATATTATATCCTAGCCTAACAATAGTGTCTTTACTAAACTATCGACCACGTACACAGTGTGTGCCTTTTGTGATTTTTGTTAAAGGTCCCCGCATGAATAAACATAAATGCCTCAGTTATATTGTACCTTAAGTATTTAAAAGAAGTATTGGGTTACGTGGACATTTCAGAAACTTTAAATGATTTCAATCGAGATATTTTCTGTACACTTAAAATATTATTTTTTATTTCTACGAGTTGTAACGAATTCATAACGGCTGTCGATGGTCTTATTTTACCCTTAGATTTACCCTGCTCTGCGGCTTGTTTGAAATCTCGCGCGGTACACACTAAATGATAAATAGATTGACAGACCTTTTCCTCTCGAAATAAGGTATTGCTATCTATATTGTAATGCCACTTCAACTATCCATGGTACTTGCAAAGTAGGCATACAATAGGGATATAATGGAAAACATCCACTTCTTTTGAACTTTGGAATCATTCCACATATCCTTATTTTCATATATATATTATTTTGTGTTAGATTCATTTGTAATTGTTTCTGTTGTTTTATTTATCTCATCATTCCGTTTCAACTTCGTACTTAATGTGACCTTTTTAACATTTTCACTGATGAGTCTTTTGTAGACGAAACGCGCGTCTGGTGCAAATATAGAAATAAAATCCTGGTTGATGTGTTAGTTGATTGACATTGCTTTGTTTATTACTAACATCAACATTTTAGACTATACCATACAGCCTAAAAACCTTCTAGACATTTCTCTGCTTTGACATTAATTAGTTAAAACCATTGAGGGTCTGTGAATGCGTTACGTTCTTACGTATACGTATTTTTGACTTGAGGGGAAAAGAGTGTGGCGGTGTGGAATTGATTTTTCGACATATATTGAGGATGCACAAATAAATAATTTTTTTTCTACATAGAACCTTAAAAACTAAGACATTATAAAATGTTTTCTATAAAAAGAGAACAATCGACGATCAGCAAAAAATTCTGACTGACCGAATGGTGTTATGAAACTTAAAGGAGTGTTTAATAGGGAAGTTTTCATAAACCTGACCTTTTACTTTTAGAAATAAAGTAAATTACATATCTAATTTAAGTATAGATGACTTTCAATTGTTAAATATTAAGAAGTTAATTGTTAAAGACAAACTATTGTCTGAAGACAGAAAAAAACATGTTCTTACCTCAAACTGTCTTTAATATCCGTGAACTATCAATATGCGAGTTATTCACTATCAAACCGTTCACTTATATCCCATTTTAAAATTTAAACTTCATACTACATAACGTCGCGTGTAGTTACTGAGTAAAGATAAAACACACACTATTTGTCTTTTTATTTAACAGATATCCGCTTGAACAAACATACAATGTCCTTGGTTATATTTTACCTCAGATATTTAAAAAGGAAAATATAAAATGGTTACAGGTGTAAACAGTCTTTGTACGTATTCATCCGAATTGTGCGCACTGTCAACATATAGAATAATTAAACTACTGAACTCATTACGTTCGGAGGAGGTGTTTTCAACAGACTGTCGGCATTCCAATATGAACCAATTGTACTTCTCTTCTTGTCGACTTGTTTCTTTATTGTTATGAGGCTGACTTCATACAGGAACTTCTTAGGAAGAAAGATAAGAAGTTAGAAATATCCTTTAACTCTTCTTTCCGCTATATAGATTACGTTCTTTCACTAAATAATTCAAAATTTGACGACTATGTTAAACGCATCTATCCCATCGAACTATACATAAAGGATACAACAGATAGTACGGTGACCAGACACAATATTGTTTAGATTTAATCGTCAAACATTCTATATGGCTATATTATATATCATTGGATTCGGAAAAATGAGTACTTTTGAAATATCGATGTCGTCAAAAGGAAATGTGGTAACAGTTTTGCATAAAATAAGGTCAAAGATCAAATTATGTTATTATTTTTGTTCTCTCCATATTTTCAAAATTTGAAGATTTCTACAATAATTTAGGTTAAATTTCAGAAACAGAATTGTTTTTCAAATCAATTAGCAATGAATTATCTCGAAAATGTAAAAATAAAGTAATAAGGACGTTGATTTATTCTGAAAATTGGCGTTTTTCAAATACTTGTTTTATTATAAAAGATCAACACATATTCTATTAAAGTTAACGTTGTTACCTTGCTGGCTGATATTCAACATCAGCAATAGATAATAAATAGTATTTTTACCTGAAGCCTACTTTCATGAAGGTGTACTTTGCAAAAGCTCATTAATGTAGTTCATTCAAACTAAAAACCACCCGCTACCTCCAAAAAAGTTACAACTTAAAAATCTAATCAAAGAGATCCACACAACAAAATTAAGCCGTAGTGTGATCTGGTTCGTCTGTCAAGGAACGTGATTGGAAATTATTTATACATTATTCTAATCCTTTACAGGAGCGAATCTCTGAATATATAGGGTTTTGTTGTGAACCAACTGATGATTTTTACATACAGATTTTCCCTCACATGAAAACACAAGATTCTGCAAGAATTCTTCTGACATCTGCCCTTTCAAATACATGGGGTGTAATAAATCATATAACTAGCGCCGATCGTATAAATTCTAAGCGTGACGGAATAGGGGGTTCAGCAATGTGTAATGCGGTTCAAATATTTGTTTGAAACGAACCACGTAAATCATGCTGTTTCAGTTCCGCTTCACAGGGAGGTAACCTGACTAAACTTGCATCTATACTGGTAGCAAGATTGACGCACATTGTGTAAATAACATGATGGAATAATTTAAAGAGATTTTTCTGGTGATTAAGCTTTGAGATTGACTTTCAAGACTAAACAAAGGCTTCATCTCTCAATATCAACGAAGCTCTGAAAATTTCTGAAATAGTCGTTCGTCTTCTTCAACGTCTTGTAGACAGTTTGTTTTCCTACTCAAAACAGAGACGAGGCTGGCATCCTGTACGTGCATGTAAGGAGGCAATAGTTGTCAAATGGTTGGGTGAAGTCATTTAGTTACAGTATGAGAAAAAATATCCCCCACCCTTTACTCTGCTTATGATCCCGATCTGCGCTCATAGCTCTTTTGTATGTGTCATAACAAAACAAACACATTCGTTCGTATTCATTCGTATGATTGTTCTTCCGCTCTTTCCAACTCCTTAAGTATCATCTGCGAATCGTCCTCCTCTTGGATGCTAAGTTAAGTTTCGACAGTCATTAACAGTGTTGATTTGAATAACTTTGATAATTTCAGGACTTACAAACGTTTCGGCTAAGTAAAGGGTATAATCAAGTAGAATCATACGGGATTTGACAAAGTTAAGACGAATAAAACTACCAAAGAAATTAAGGAGAGCCTGCTTGTGTTCTTTAACAGAAAGAAACTTCTTCCAATCAGGAATGCTTCTTTTTTAAATACTAGTAATCTGATACACTTTGGTGGAAGCTTTAGTCTTTGTTCGTAGTTTCCTTTCAGCAGACTTTATAGAGTTGTTCATGTCGTAGCGGTCAAAAATATATGTTACTGTGTGCTCTATAGAAAAGTATTGAAACATAGTTTTGTGATTGTCAGCTGCAGGATCACCGAATGTTTTACTTTTCTTAACATAAAAACATTTAACCAATTCCATATCATCTCTGATGTAAGTTTGAGTGATGGCACAAAAGAAGGTCGAGAAAGTGCACAAGGTGTGAGTAAAAAATCTTAAATAATCTAGTATGCATTCCAGAAGAGATATTGATAAGACATGGAGGATGTGACACCACTTCAAAGGGATAAGCCAGGGTATATCCAGATGGTTTAACATGGCAATAACATGTTTTTCCGGAATAGGGAGAAGGTTTAGTACCATTAAAAACGTTAAACTCCCGCTGCAACTATTTGCACCTGTCCTAAGTCAGGAATGATGTTCAGTGGTTGTCGTCTGTTCATGTGGTTCATTGGTGTTTCTCGTTTTTCGTTTGTATATAGATTAGACCGTTGGTCTTCCCGTTTGAAAGGTATAACACTAGTACTTTTTGCGGGACTTTGTAACTTGCTGTTCGATGTGAGGCAAGGCTCCGTGTTAACGGCCATACCTTGACCTATAATGCTTTACTTTTGTTACTTGGATAGAGAGTTGCCTCATTGGAACACATACCACATCGTCCTATATCTATCTTCATCTCCTTTCGTTGCTGTCGGTTTTGTTTAATTATGTGAATTTGCATATTTCCAGCATTACACGACTTAGGGATTTTTGGTAATGTCTAGTAAGGGTCAATCTAACAAGCGAAGACATTTTATTTGTTATGCCTGTACATCGCCACCGGATCCCCTTGAGGCTATTATAAAGGTCTTGTTGTTGCCATGTCGGTCCATATACCGTTGAAATGTCTAGAGTATGTCTAAAAGCAAAGTCACCATCTATAAAAGGTGGTCAAAATTCTCAGAAAGTTGAAGCATATCGGGTATGTAAACTGGAATACACATTCAGTAATTGGTACGGTTGGTTACAAAATAATACGGAAACATTTGAAATGGCGATCTTGAAAACAAATGATCAGCTACCCTTTCGTTATATTTGTTATTCTCATCGGATTGTGTCTAATGCTTAGTTGGTTAATATGTGTGTCACATTTTAATGTTGTGTCGTCCTTCTATTATATTTAATGTGTTTCCCTCGGTTTTGGTTTGTGACCCAGATTTGTTTTTTTTTCTATCGATTTATGAGTTTTGAACATCGGTATATTACTGTTGCCTTTATTTTACTTTAACATTTGACAGCACTATGTTTACTGCTTCAAGGAACACATTTCAGCATTCGAATTTAAGTGATACAACACAATCATATGGCTTATCTATAAGAGGCTGTATATGGGCTTCGAATAGCTCCCTCATCTGACCGTTATGACTTGTGTCTGGCTTGAATTGCTTCTGGGATAAATGAATTAGATATTATTGATTATTAAAGGTATGACATATCATATAAATGTTGATTATGTTTTACATTTTGCGTAAAAACAAATGATGAATTTGAGTTGAAACGCACTCTAGTAAATGACTAATATTCGTAGTGTCAAACTTTCTAAAAACTCTTAAATAACGGATTAATTTTGCTAAACTTTGTTTGAAAACGTTAAAACAAAGTATATATTAACAGAAACACGATAGTTCTTTTACAATGTGAACCTCAAAACTTTTCAAAGTCGATTTTTCTTTCAGGTAAATTAACTTACTTAAAAGCCCATTTTACAACAATTGCACCGTACGATTTTTTGACGACAAGCCCAAAATGTAAAATTTTACCTTTGAACTAAGAATACAGTGACTTGTAGCCATATAGTCCGAATAACGATTAAACTCTTTAAATAAGCGACTTTTCCTTACTTGGTCACCGCACTAAGATACGGTTAAGTGACTTAGTCGGTCTCATATCTTGACCTACACGCACAAAACTTCAATCCTGGTGTTTATAGTAATCATTGCATTTGCTGTTCAATTGTTTGTTTTTGTAGGAAAAAGAATAAAATAAAATGTTGGATCGACTGCAACAACACAAAAGTATAAGCCCTATTCAAAAGTATAATACCATCCTTGTTACTTTATAATAATTTTTGAGACCTTAAACTTGTCAATGATGGGTTGATGTTTAGACGAGTTGTATATACATTTTGTTCACAGCTATGCATCACCATCACTGCTGGTGATCCGATGGATAACTCTGTTGTAGAGTTGTCACTGGCTCAGACGTACTTATAAATATAATTATTTTCTCTGACTGTATATAATATTAACTTGTAGGATCGTTAACTGTAGATAATTCAGCTGATCTGTAAAAATAACATCTCTATGCCTTATATATCATGTACTCTAGTACGACGCTAGTAAAGCTTCATTTTTTATAATGCCCAGGTGGTCGTGTGGTCTAGCGGGACGGCTACAGTGCAGGCGATTTCGTGTCACGATATCTCAGTAGCATGGGTACGAATCCCGCCCAGGGAAGAACAAACAAATTGCGAAAGCAAATTTACAGATTTAATAATGTTGGGTTAAAGTATACGAGTTGTTTTTATATTGTATGCGAAGCTTGTTATTAACAAACTGAGAAGCGAACTTCCTTACGGTCAACAATCTTGAACTCTGAGTTATTCTTGTCAAATATTAAATATTTGAAACACAGATGACCACGTGGATCTTCATTATGGTTTTGCGAACAAAAGATAATACCAGGAAGATTTAATCGAATTCCAAAGTCTTTAACGTGAATACAACAGTCATCTCAATAACCACAACCGTCATGTTTTACCAGAGACTAAAGTCATGTTTTACCAGAGACTAAAGTCATGTTTTACCAGAGACTTAAGTCATGTTTTACCAGTGACTAAAGTCATGTTTTAAAGTGACTTAAGTCATGTCTTACAAGTGACTAAAGCCATGTTTTACCAGTGACTAGATTCATGTTTTACCAGTGACTAAAGTCATGTTTTACAAGTGACCAAAGGCATGTTTTACCAGTGACTAAAGTCATGTTTTACCAGAGACTAAAGTCATGTTTTACCAGTGACTAAAGTCATGTTTTACCAGTGACTAAAGTCATGTTTTACCAGTGACTAAAGTCATGGTTTACAAGTGACTAAAGTCATGTCTTACAAGTGACGAAAGTCATGTTTTACCAGTGACTAAAGTCATGTTTTACAAGTGACGAAAGTCATGTTTTACCAGAGACTAAAGTCATGTTTTACCAGTGACTAAAGTCATGTTTTACCAGTGACTAAAGTCATGTTTTACCAGTGACTAAAGTCATGTTTTACAGGTGACTAAAGTCATGTTTTACCAGTGACTAAAGTCATGGTTTACAAGTGACTTAAGTCATGTCTTACAAGTGACGAAAGTCATGTTTTACCAGAGACTAAAGTCATGTTTTACCAGTGACTAAAGTCATGTTTTACTAGTGACTTAAGTCATGGTTTACAAGTGACTTAAGTCATGTCTTACAAGTGACGAAAGTCATGTTTTAAAGAGACTTAAGTCATGTTTTACCAGTGACTAAAGTCATGGTTTACAAGTGACTAAAGTCATGTCTTACAAGTGACGAAAGTCATGTTTTACCAGTGATTAAAGTTATGTTTTACCAGTGACTAAAGTCATGGTTTACAAGTGACTAAAGTCATGTTTTACCAGTGACTTAAGTCATGTTTTACCAGTGACTAAAGCCATGTTTTACCAGTGACTAAAGTCATGTTTTACCAGTGACTAAAGTCATGTTTTACAAGTGACTTAAGTCATGTCTTACAAGTGACTAAAGCCATGTTTTACCAGTGACTAGATTCATGTTTTACCAGTGACTAAAGTCATGTTTTACAAGTGACCAAAGGCATGTTTTACCAGTGACTAAAGTTATGTTTTACCGGTGACCAAAGTCATGTTTTACCAGTGACTAAAGTCATGTTTTACCAATGACTAAAGTCATGTTTTACCAGTGACTAAAATCATGTTTTACCAGTGACCAAAATCATGTTTTACCAGTGACTAAAGTCATGGTTTACCAATGACTAAAATCATGTTTTACCAGTGACTAAAGTCATGTTTTACCAGTGACTAAAGTCATTTTTTACCAATGACTAAAATCATGTTTTACCAGTGACTAAATTCATGTTTTACCAGTGACCAAAATCATTATTTACCAGTGACTAAAGTCATGGTTTACCAGTGACTAAAGTCATGTTTTACCAATGACTAAAATCATGTTTTACCAGTGACTTAAGTCATGTTTTACCAGTGACTAAAGCCATGTTTTACCAGTGACTAAAAAAATGCATAGTTTTTAGGAAACTTATAATATACAGAAATTACCGATTATTTAACCCAAAAAAAAAATGTGTTTATGTCTTACTTTCGAAAAAGAAATAACGGCCACAAATCTGAATTTCGAGCAAATATACAAAATTTCGACTTCATTGCATGTCAAAAGTAAAATCACAAAAACTGAACTCCGAGGAAAATTCAAAACGGAAAGTCCCTGATCAAATGAATTTATAAACTATTTTGTTCTGCTTCCATGATTATTTTTTTAGTTATGATTGTCTGATCGACCTTTCACTGACACAACATGTTTTAAAGGGGGTGAGACATCTCACAGGAAGTTTTGTGTTTATATTGTGTCCATGATTGTCAATAAAAACTCTTAACACAACCATAATTAACTTAACCAAACTATGACAGAAACACTGTACTAAACGCCCTTCGATATGACGACCTTACTACCCAGGTAATGAAGAACAATAAACTATTCATAAAACTTTCCATAGTATGATAGTGTAAACAACCTACTAACGGTTTTGACATGTCTTATCTTTATTGATGTATTACAAATAGGTTTCATTAAGTGCATGACCTTATGATAACTACACAATCAGTTTACGTCTTGTCTTCAAAGGTATCATCACAGAATGAGGGCGTGTAAGTGGTATTCGTGTTTACATATTACAATGATACCTGTTAAAACCGAGTCTCTTTTGGGACTTTAAATTTGGTTCAGTTTTGAGAGATGTTTGAGTTTATCATGTTCATAATGCATGCAATTTGCTATTACAAGGCTTAAGAACATGTTTGGTTTATACAGGTTTTCGGTTTATGCATGATTTGGTTTAACCAGGTTTCACTGTAATATATAACAATTTATGTTGTTCATACATTATGATAATCACTATCTATGAAATGTGTGTACTCTTTTGTATAAAGCTAAGAGCACAAAACAGAAAAAAATAACATAACACTATCACGTAATATTCAACAGCTTTGATATGTAACATACATGTACTCTCTAACAGAGCATTTGCATTATTCACGTTATTTGCTGGCGTATCCGTATCGACGTGTAACACGTATACTTGGAAAGGATAAATTCAATCACGATAGTCCCGATGTTACATTTTATAATGCATTTAATTAAATAATGTTTTAATTGAGGTCGGGGCTAAATCATAACCCTACATCAATCTGCCCGATACGAATACGTCGATCCGTGAACGTAACGCGATACGTGAATAATGCAAATGCTCTATTGGTAGTGAAATGTACACTGACAAACTCTTTACAGCTATTACTTGTTTCAGAAAGTTAATATATAAATTATTTGTCCTTTTTTTGCTTTGATTTTCATAATCATGATTAAAATGACGATTTTACTATTATTTGTATTTATATCACACATTCTGATGACGCTGCGAATTAATACAATAGAGGCAACAGTAGATTACCGGTATTTGATCCTCTTTAAAGATCTAAAATTGCAAACATACAAATGTTACTATCAAGACCGAGACATTCACGTAATGTATTGTAGATTTATTAATTTTCGTTAGTGCCAATTTTCATGGATTTCGTGGGTACCGGTGAATCACGAAATTAAATGTTCAACGAATGATGAATTTTCTATAGGCTTGTATGCAGACGTCATCAAATCTAAGAATTGAATATCTACGATCATCTAAATTTCCCCTAAATCAATACTTACGAAAATAAATGAATCCACAAAACAAAATGATTATGTTTACGAAAATTATTCCCAATTGGCAACACTTTGTCATATAGGAGGGGGATAGGACCTTTATCGGGACTCCGGGATCGGTCGTTTTTAAGCTCGGGATTTCGGGATTGAGCCTTTTGGGATCGGGAATTCATTTTTCGAATCGGATTTCGTGTTTTTAAGCCTTGGATTTCGGGATTTCGTAATTTTTAAGCCCGGGATTTCGGGATCAGGACCCCTCCTACCCTCCCTCATATAGCAAGGTAGCGGTAAAACGTTCACAAAAAAATACAAAAATGCAATATGCACAGTTTGCGTTCTAAAAAGTAAAATCACAAAAATAGTGAATTCCGAGGGAAAATTCCAAACAGAAAGTCCCTAATCAAATGGCAAATTGAAATAATAAAAATCATCAATCAAATGGACAACAACTGTCAAATTTCTTACTTGGTTAAGGCATTTTGAAATGAGACGAAATCGTGGATGGAAGCTGGTTTTTATAGCGCTATTTTTTATATTACAGCATTTTTGGTGTTGGGAGGTGCGATGCTTTTGTCGATTCTAGTTAACATAACAAGTAAATATAAATTGTTACTTTTTATTAAAAACTGAATATGAATAAAAACCAAAATTTAAAAAAAAAGGACCAAAGATACACAGGAAAAGTCAAACTCATAGATTGAAATAAACTGACAACGCCATGGCTAACACTGAAAAAGACAAATAGACAAATAATAGTACAGAAAACACAACATTGAAAACTAAAGAATAAGCAACACGAACCCAACTACAAACTTAGATGCACCGGTAGGGTAATCAAATCATGCTCCACATGTAGCAACCGTCTTGTAAAAGGTAAACGTATACTTTTAAGTTGAAAAAAATAAATTAATGCTATAGCAAAACACCTTATAGCAGTCAACCAGCTCCTTATTGCGTCTGTTACAATTTCGAAGAGATTATTTCAACTATAGCATTTGGATATCTTGGTGCGATAGCTGTCTTGAAGCCGCAACCGTCTATAAAGGAAACCATGATAGGAGTTGCAGTCTCAAAGGTATCGTTTCAAATGTAAGGTATATAGTAAATATGCAGATACTGTTGAAATGTGACATGTAAGAAATTATAATTCGCAATTGGGAAACTGAAATGATCAATGTTTACATGGTAAAATTTGTTCTCAACCGACACTCATTGGCAATATGATTTTATCGCCAGACATGTTTCCCGAATAAAAAATTCATACACTTAAGAACAAATATATTTCAAACCCGTCTAAATATTCAATACGGTTTCAAGAGAACACATACATGTTTAAATATATGTTCAAATTGCGGTATTCACAGTCCTGCTAAGTAATCTTACTGATGACATCTCACCGCTTATACAACATGCCTCAATATTTGTCTTTGTTATGTTCATTAAACATTAATTTTGAGGGGAACTTGATTTCAGATTTTTTTTAATTATTGGTGTTTGAGAATCGTGTTTCAATATTTTTCTATGCACCTTTAGGTGTACATTAAACTTTACAAATTTGATATGAAAATATAAAAAAGTAGTTCAACATGTTAAACAAATCATTTTTTTCTAATATTTCAAATTAAAGTTAACATCTTTTAAACTTTTGTCATTATGCATTTTTACTGCATTTTTACTGTGTACGAACCAACAACCATTCGTCAGTGTTATCTTCAATGTCCAGGTATAAATACATTGAAACATTTACTTATTCATTAGACAGCGAAAGAATATGTTTTTCATGTAGCGGTATAAGACAGGATGAAAAATGTCAACATGCTATCAGTTGTGATAAGGATGAGGTAAGTATTCATTGGTGTAGCAAGAACATTGATTGAAATCATACAGTAATGTATCTTACAATGTATCAAATTCGTATAACTTTGACTCTGTTGTTAAGGTAGATAATTACATACAAGAGGGACGAAAGAAACCAGAGTGACAGTCAAAGTCAAAAATCGAAAATAAACTGACAACGCCATGGCCAAAATTGAAAAAGACAAACAGACAAACAATAGTACACATGTCACAACATGTGAAACTAAAGAATAAGCAACATGAACTCCACCAAAAATTGGGGGGTGAAATTACGTGCTCCAGAAGGGTTGACAGACCCTTCTCCACATGTGGCACCTGTCGTATTGCTCATGTTATAATATGATACGAGATATGCTTCTAATAAATCAAATTTGAGTTAATGTGGACATGATAGAGTAAAAAAAAAACTGAACCGAAAATGCGATGATGATTCAATCAGGGTAAAAACAATTTAAATTTAGCAAAATTATAGGGATTTTTCTCAAAAGGATACAACTATTGGTTATTATTATAATTGTAGTAATGAAGATCAACTGTTTTTGAAAACGACTAATCTGAATCAAAACTTTGATAATAAAAACGATACTCATTTCAGTTCCAGCTTTCATTTCTCTGAATGTTGATTGATTGTCTATTATTGAAATGGATATTTTAAACTATAATTTGCATATTCAGAACGAGACCGATACTCGTGAAAATAAAAATCGAAGAACACACATTCGTCAACACGTCACTACATTGAAAAAAGTATGACCAACATCAACCCCAATCCATATGTGTTACATTGTTTTATTGTATGCTGTTATTTAACATGATGTTCATCAACCCCAATCCAAATGGGTTACATTGTTTTACTGTATGATGTTATTCAACATGATGTTCATCAACCCCAATCCAAATGGGTTACATTGTTTTAATGTATGCTGTTAGTCATCATGATGTTCACCAACCCCAATCTAAATGGGTTACATTGTTTTACTGTATGCTGTTATTCAACATGATGTTCACCCAACCCATTCCAAATGGGTTACATTGTTTTACTGTATAATCTTATTCAACATGATGTTCACCAACCCCAATCCAAATGGGTTACATTGTTTTACTGTATGCTGTTATTCAACATGATGTTCACCAACCCCAATCCAAATGGGTTACATTGTTTAACTGTATGCTGTTATTCAACATGATGTTCACCAACCCCAATCCAAATGGGTTACATTGTTTAACTGTATGCTGTTATTCAACATGATGTTCACCAACCCCAATCCAAATGGGTTACATTGTTTTACTGTATGCTTTTATTCAACATGATGTTCACCAACCCCAATCCAAATAGGTTACATTTTTTTACTGTATGATGTTATTCAACAAGATGTTCACCAACCCCAATCCAAATGAGTTGCATAGTTTTACTGTATGCTGTTATTTAACAAGATGTTCATCAACCCCAATCAAAATGGGTTACATTGTTTTACTGTATGATGTTATTCAACATGATGTTCACCAACCCCAATCCAAATGGGTAACATTGTTTTACTGTATGCTGTTATTCAACATGATGTTAACCCACCCCATTCCAAATGGGTAACATTGTTTTACGGTATGATGTTATTCAACATGATGTTCACCAACCCCAATCCAAATGGGTTACATTGTTTTACTGTATGCTGTTATTCAACAAGATATTCATCAATCCCAATCCAAATGGGTTACATTGTTTTACGGTATGATGTTATTCAACATGATGTTCATCAATCCCAATCTAAATGGGTTACATTGTTTTACGGTATGATGTTATTCAACAAGATGTTCATCAACCTCAATTCAAATGGGTAACATTTTTTTACTGTATGCTGTTATTCAACATGATGTTCATCAATCCCAATCCAAATGGGTTACATTGTTTTAATGTATGCTGTTAGTCATCATGATGTTCACCAACCCCAATCTAAATGGGTTACATTGTTTTACTGTATGCTGTTATTCAACATGATGTTCACCCAACCCATTCCAAATGGGTTACATTGTTTTACTGTATAATGTTATTCAACATGATGTTCACCAACCCCAATCCAAATGGGTTACATTGTTTTACTGTATGCTGTTATTCAACATGATGTTCACCAACCCCAATCCAAATGGGTTACATTGTTTTACTGTATGCTGTTATTCAACATGATGTTCACCAACCCCAATCCAAATGGGTTACATTGTTTTACTGTATGCTTTTATTCAACATGATGTTCATCAAACCCAGTCCAAATGGGTTACATTGTTTTAATGTAGGCTGTTAGTCATCATGATGTTCACCAACCTCAATCTAAATGGGTTACATTGTTTTACTGTATGCTGTTATTCAACATGATGTTCACCCAACCCATTCCAAATGGGTTACATTGTTTTACTGTATAATGTTATTCAACATGATGTTCACCAACCCCAATCCAAATAGGTTACATTTTTTTACTGTATGATGTTATTCAACAAGATGTTCACCAACCCCAATCCAAATGAGTTGCATAGTTTTACTGTATGCTGTTATTTAACAAGATGTTCATCAACCCCAATCAAAATGGGTAACATTGTTTTACTGTATGCTGTTATTCAACATGATGTTAACCCAACCCATTCCAAATGGGTAACATTGTTTTACGGTATGATGTTATTCAACATGATGTTCAACAACCCCAATCCAAATGGGTTACATTGTTTTACTGTATGCTGTTATTCAACAAGATATTCATCAATCCCAATCCAAATGGGTTACATTGTTTTACGGTATGATGTTATTCAACATGATGTTCATCAATCCCAATCTAAATGGGTTACATTGTTTTACGGTATGATGTTATTCAACAAGATGTTCATCAACCTCAATTCAAATGGGTAACATTTTTTTACTGTATGCTGTTATTCAACATGATGTTCATCAATCCCAATCCAAATGGGTTACATTGTTTTAATGTATGCTGTTAGTCATCATGATGTTCACCAACCCCAATCTAAATGGGTTACATTGTTTTACTGTATGCTGTTATTCAACATGATGTTCACCCAACCCATTCCAAATGGGTTACATTGTTTTACTGTATAATGTTATTCAACATGATGTTCACCAACCCCAATCCAAATGGGTTACATTGTTTTACTGTATGCTGTTATTCAACATGATGTTCACCAACCCCAATCCAAATGGGTTACATTGTTTTACTGTATGCTGTTATTCAACATGATGTTCACCAACCCCAATCCAAATTGGTTACATTGTTTTACTGTATGCTTTTATTCAACATGATGTTCATCAAACCCAGTCCAAATGGGTTACATTGTTTTAATGTAGGCTGTTAGTCATCATGATGTTCACCAACCCCAATCTAAATGGGTTACATTGTTTTACTGTATGCTGTTATTCAACATGATGTTCACCCAACCCATTCCAAATGGGTTACATTGTTTTACTGTATAATGTTATTCAACATGATGTTCACCAACCCCAATCCAAATAGGTTACATTTTGTATGATGTTATTCAACAAGATGTTCACCAACCCCAATCCAAATGAGTTGCATAGTTTTACTGTATGCTGTTATTTAACAAGATGTTCATCAACCCCAATCAAAATGGGTAACATTGTTTTACTGTATGCTGTTATTCAACATGATGTTAACCCACCCCATTCCAAATGGGTAACATTGTTTTACGGTATGATGTTATTCAACATGATGTTCACCAACCCCAATCCAAATGGGTTACATTGTTTTACTGTATGCTGTTATTCAACAAGATATTCATCAATCCCAATCCAAATGGGTTACATTGTTTTACGGTATGATGTTATTAAACATGATGTTCATCAATCCCAATCTAAATGGGTTACATTGTTTTACGATATGATGTTATTCAACAAGATGTTCATCAACCTCAATTCAAATGGGTAACATTTTTTTACTGTATGCTGTTATTCAACATGATGTTCATCAATCCCAATCCAAATGGGTTACATTGTTTTACTGTATGCTGTTATTCAACATGATGTTCATCGATCCCAATCTAAATGGGTTACATTGTTTTACGGTATGATGTTATTCAACAAGATGTTCATCAACCCCAATCCAAATGGGTTACATTTTTTTACTGTATGCTGTTATTCAACATGATGTTCATATGTAGTTTTTTAGTTGTCCCAACATTTATTTTTAGATTTGTTTTGTTCAGAAATATTACACAAATGGAAACGAAACGAAATACGATGTTGGTTGTACATTTGAGGAGGTAGGGATTAGTAAACCTTGTTATCGTTGTACAATACATGTTGTTCTTATCAACACTGAGTTGACCTATAGCTGCAATTTGTGGCATGGTACAGACACTGTGACCGAAATATGGCTACACTTTCAACAAAATGTAATTTAAGTCTCGGCAATCAAACAAATCAAAAATGGCAACCATATCAAAATAATATTGAACCTCATCATATGTTTAAGATTTTCGTAATAATTGCTGGACTGGTAAAAATGTCAAATAAAGGCAACAGTAGTATACCGCTGTTCAAAACTCGAAAATCCATGGACAAAAAACAAAATCGGGGTAACAAACTAAAACCGAGGGAAACGCATTAAGTATAAGAGGAGAACAACGACACAACACCGAAACGGACCAAGCATCAGACAAAATCCCACAAGAATAACAAATATAACATCTAAACCAAAAACATGAATTCGGGATAAACAAAAACATAGACAACGGATACATTTATATCATAGTCCAAAATAAACTGCCATGGCCAAAAACGGAAAAGAACAGGAGACAAATAAGTGTATACAAACAGAACATAGAAAACTAAAGACTGAGAAACACAGACCCAACAAAAATATCAGGTTCACCGGAAGGGTAAAATTTACACCTTTCATCTTCTTGGATCAGATAATTCTATACTACTTTTCTGCATTTCACATGTGTTTAACATTGATTTTTTTTTGAAGATCATGTATTATAATTGTTTATAACTTTTAAACAAATTTATTTTTTAGATGTGCCAAATGGATGTAACAGGACATATCATAGGAAAGAGAAACGAGCACGCCCATATTCTATGCCAGAAATGTTGCAATGATTCTAATGTATGCAACCATGATCTTTCCTGTCAAAATACAAAATTAGGTATGAATTTAGAATAGTCATAAATTGTTAGTCTTGATTAATTATGCTTATATATATATGCTTATCCCAGTCTAGAACGTGTGTATGTTAAACGAAAAAAAAGAACAGATGTCGTACATTACATACTTAATACGTGGAACAAGATATGCTTTCCCTTCCGGAGCACCTGATATCAGCCTTTTTTTATGTGTTCGTGTTTCTTATTTTTTAGTTTTATTTGTTGTGTTATGTATACAATTGTTTGTCTGTTTGTCTGTTTGTCTTTTTCGTTTTCCGCCATGCCGTTGTCAGTTTATTTTTGATTTATGACTTTGACTGGCCTTGTGGTATCTTGCATCCCTCTTTAATATTATAGAATTATTTTTTTCTATTTTCAGTCGTTGCACAGAAATGTATATCTTGTGATAATGTGGACAATCCGAAATCCTGTAATAGTTCAATGACATGCGCAAAAGATGAGGTATATCATATTAAATATCTATATTCATAGTATCGATATTGACATTATATCAACTTTAATAAGTAGTTTTTTTATATACATTAAACCGTTTTGAATGATTTTACACTAGTCATTTTTGGGGCCCTTTATAGCTTGCTGTTCGGTGTTAGCCAAGGCTCCGGATAGAAAACGGTACCTTGACCTTTAATGGTTAACATTTATAAATTGTTATTTGGATGAGATTGATTTTTCGCCTGCGCCGGTACCGCGAACGTGAGAAAAGCAATCGAGTTGCGACGAGCAATGAATGTTGATCACTGTTTTACCTATGACGATGTTGAGTTTATTGCATGCATATGCAACGCCACGTGTACCCTTAGTTTTAAGCGTTACTTTCCATATCACTCCACTTCGCAGAGAAGGAAAATTATAGTGAGAATGATTGTTACATAGTTACATAGTGTTGGATAAGAACGGGGTCAGTAAATTCTATATTGGGTGAGAGCATATTGTATTGAGAATAATAGTACTTCATTCTTATATAATTGTTTTCCATTTTGTTATAGGTGTGTTTTCTCCACAAATATATGACTGAGACACAGCATGTGAAGTATGATCTAGGATGTAAACACTCAACGGTATGTTTAAGTTCAAGGTAAAAATATCTGTTTGCTATTTTTTTTCATTCAGTCAGCTTTTCTAAACTTATGATAAGAAACGAAAGAGGTTAGGACTAACTTATACAAGGAAGTCAGGTGTGAATAAAAAAAAAGGAGATGTGATATGATTGCTAGTGAGACAACTCTCCGTGATAGAGCCTTTATTTTTCCGGGAAATTTAAGATCTACATCAATCGGAACTCGGAAATGAATTATTTATCCGTTGAGATAAATAAATATTTCATTCATGTCGGAAATTTGAACTCCCTCATATAGCCCTCCAATTAACTGTAAACCTCTTTGCAGATGTGTTTTCATGGATTGAATATATTTGGGCGCCGATTATCTGTTGGCAGACATTTAACATGCGACAAATGTTGTGGAGGAACACACCATTGTAATATTAACTTGCAATGTGGACACCAAGAGCGTAAGTATCCAATCCACAAACTCTTACCATTAGTACAATGTGATGTAAAATATATGTAACATTAGGTTTCATTGGCTAAAAGTTACCGTGAAATAGGACAATATATCGAAATGAGTTTTGCTTTAAATTCGACTTGTGATTTAAATGGAATTCATTTTAAGAAATAATTCTAATTCAAATCATATTTGGCATAAGTGTAACTGACGAAAGCAAGAAGTCCAGTTAAGAGGTATAAAACGAGCATGGTGGTCATATTTGGAATAACGCTAGGATTTTGTTCGAAAGATATGTATGGCTAAATGATATCTTCGAAGTTATATGTCCATGTATATAAACTGTCATACTGATATAACACATGTTTCGTATATCTTTCGTGCATTGATTCGTCATGTTCAAAAACAACGTATAACATACAAACCGCTTGTTTCATTTGGACATCATCAGACATTTTGAATGTTGACCTACAAAATTAATTCCTTTCTAATACGAACGACATTTTACTACAGTAAACTCGATGATTTTAACCGTAAAGCATGAGAGGTGAAGCAAACCGCAGAAGGTCAAACATTGAACAGCCTTGTCTTTCACCGGAAGTAACATCATATTTATTATGAATGATCACAGCTTAATGTAAGCCCACCTTTAGCATAAGTGTAACTAACGGTCGAAAGAAGTCCAGTTAAGAGGTATAAAACAAACATATACATGGTGGTCATATTTGGAATGACGCTCCGTGTTTACAAAAAAACCCGATATTTTCTATAATTGATTGATTGATTGTTGGTTGCCTAACGTCCAGTGGCAAATATTTCATGCATGTTCAGGACGAGAACAAGTTAACAATAAATACAATAAGTAGGTCCTGTCATTTTGGCGGCCATTGGAGATGATGGTCAGGGAAATTTGGACTGCCACTGAAAAATTATGGTATATTGGATAGGGAGAGTAAATTTGCCTTGCAACAGGCCATGTACGTACCTCTCCAAGGGTTATGGTAGGATTCTTAACATGCAAAGAGCATGGCACTCTCTGTACACTAGGCATTGTATTTAACGTTTCCTTTTTGTGCGGACGTGACTGCGAACTTGATACATCCCGCACAACCAAACGGACGCCCCACTTTGTCAAGCGTCTTGCTGTCGGTAGGGAGAAGTCCAAGTGACCATATTCCGTTTCCAAAGTCACCCTTGGGGGATATTTTCTATAAAAAAAAAACGTCTCACAAACAGTTAGCTAGTACCTTAAAATATCATTTCAGGTATCCATATACATATATGAAAATACTTTTCCAAAAAATATAACATGTGATAACACGTTCATATTTCGGTGGCACATTATGAGATATCTATTTTCTAGTATAGTAAAAAAATGCGCCCTTTGCATATCGTAGGTCTCATGAGTTTAGCATTAACAGATTGCTCTGGTTTATTTTATATATCAATTAGATGGTCATTTAAAAAGTTTCCTGTAACAAAACATTGAATTTTTGGAAAGTCTAAGTATTTTCTTATCCTAAAAATATAACATGTGATAAAACGTTCATATTTCGGTGGCACGTTATGAGATATACATTTTCCCTTTATACACTGTTTAGGGACTTTGGCACTAATAGATTTGAAGATTTCAACATTAGTTAGCCATTGCGCCCGAGGAGGTTTTTCTGAGCCATGCACATCTTGATCTTTTAGAAAAATTGGCTTAACAAGATCACTAGGGTCACTTGATTCCTTTGGCTTACTATATTGACTGATGTTTTCAATGTTAGTTTGTTCGGATAGTGTGTTTACTTGACTTAAGTGTGTATCTGAAATTACTTCTGCGTAGGTCGCCATTTTTTCTGTGTTTACATTTTGATGAGCTGGCGATTCTTTGTTATCAATAAACGGTTCTTTACCTTGTAGACCCTCTAAAAGCCTCAGAAAGCGATCCTGGGCCATTTTCTTACACAAAGCTTCCACTTCTGCATTCATTTTAGGTTTCGAAACAACGATTTTTATCACTTTTTGACGGAGTATTGTGCGATACGTCTTGACATATCAGGGGACAGCACTCTTAATCTGATATTTATTTTCTAGTGCAGTCAAATAGCTGCGCCATTTGCATATCGTAGGTCTCATGAGTTTAGCATTAACAGATTGCTCTGGTTTATTTTATCCAGTTGTCAGCATTTCGAATTCGGTTTTGACATAAATATCAATTAGACGGTCATTTAAAAAAAACAATTTTGGCACAACTTTTTGGAATTTTGTGTCCTCGATGCTTTTCAACTTTGTTCTTGTTTGGCTTGATAACAAATTTGATCTGAGTGTCACTGAAGAGTCTTATGTAGGTTTAAATTTAATTTATATACGCCAAACGCGCGTTTCGTCTACAAAAGACTCATCAGTGACGCTCGAATCAAAAAAAGTTAAAAAGGCGAAATAAAGTACGAAGTCGAAGAGCATTGAGGACCAAAATTACTCAAAGTTTTGCCAAATACAGCTAAGGTAATCTATGCCGGAGTTAGAAAAGCCTTAGTATTTAAAAAAAAATCGAAAATTTGAAAACAGTCAATTTAGAAATATAACCATATCAATGACAATTCATGTCAGCACAAAAAGTGCTGACTACTGGGCTTGTGAAACCCTCGGGGAAATAAATTCCATCAGCAGTGGCATCGATCTAGCGGTTGTAAAAGATGTATTTTATCAAATTAAATTTAATAATATTTATTAACCATGTATGTTTTAAGAATCAACAACAACTGCAGTTCCTTCAACTGTAACAACTAAAGGTGTACCATCCTGTATCGATGATAATCGTATTACCTGCGATCAAACTTCATGCACAACAGACTTGAAAATGTTTTGCCCGGTTACTTGTAATATTTGTAGTAAGTATTTTTACATAACAGATTCACGTTCAGTTTTCATGAATATTATAGCTCGATGTACAACCAATATTTGGTGATTTAAGGAAGTTCGCTTGTCATTTTTGGGAATTTATGTCAGATTTTGGGAATCCTCTGGTTTTATTCATTTGAAAACAAAACATAATTGCCCATTTGCCCCCATTTTTCTTTATATAAATCTTTTACAAGTATAATTATAGGCCATCTGTAAATAAAGTCATCATAGATACCAGGACTAATTTTAGTATATACGCCAGACGTGTGTTTCGTCTACAAAAGACTCATCAGTGACGCTCGAATCCAAAAAAGCTAATACGGTCAAATAAAGTACGAAGTCGAAGAGCATTGAGGACCAAAATTCCTAAAAGTTTTGCTAAATACAGCTTAGGTAATATATGTCTTTGGTAGAAAAGACTTAGTATTTCAAATAATTCAAAAATTTGAAAACAGTAAATTTATAAATATATAACCTTATCAATGACAATTCATGTCAGCACAAAAAGTGCTGACTACTGGGCTTGTGACACCCTCGGGGGGGAAATCTCCATCAGCAGTGGCATTGAGCCAGTGGTTGTAAAGAAACTTATTATAGACACCAGGAATTAATTTAGTATATATGCCAGACGCGCGTTTCGTCTACAAAAGACTCATCAGTGATGCTCGAATCTAAAAAAGTTAAACAGGCCAAATAAAGTACGAAGTCGAAGAGCATTTAGGACCAAAATTCCTAAACGTTTTGCCAAAAACAGCTGAGGTAATCTATGCCTGAGGTAGAAAAGGTTTAGTTTTTCAAAAATTTCAAACAATTGAATACAGTAAATTTATGAATTTCACCATATTAATGACAATTCATGTCATGCCTGGCAACATGCCATCTACGGACCCCTCCAAGGCTTGTTGCAAGGGTTCTTAACATGAAAAGAGCATGGCACTCTCTGTACAAGAGGCATTGAATTTAACGTTCCATTTTGACCGGACGTGACTGCGAACCTGATACATCCCGCACAACAAACGGACGCCTCACTTTGTCAAGCGTCTTACTGTCGGTAGGGATACGACCAAGTGACCATATTCTGTTTCCAACGTCATCCTTGGGGGATATTTTCTACAAGAAAACGCCTCACAGACAGTTCGCTAGTACCTTATAATATCATTTCAGAGATCCATATATATACATGTTAAGACTTTTCAAAAAAATAATGTGTCGGTGGCACATTATGAGATATCTATTTTCTAGTATAGTCAAAAAGATGCGCCCTTTGCATATCGTAGGTCTCATGAGTTTAGCAATAACAGATTGCTCTGGTTTATTTTATACAGTTATCAGCATTTCGGGTTTGACATGAATATCAATTAGATGGTCATTTAAAAAGTTTCCTGTAACAAAACATTGAATTTTTAGAAAGTCTAAGTATTTTCTTATCCCAGGAGTACATTACCTTAGCGTATTTGGCACAACTTTTTGGAATTTTGTTCTTGTTTTGCTTGATAACAATTTTGATCTGAGTGTCACTGATGAGTCTTATGTAGACAAAACTTTGCTTCTGGAGTATTGAATTATAATACTAGTACTGTTGTTAAGAATTATTTAAAAAAAAAAATACTGGACAAATTGACATGTTTTAGAGATAAGTAACAAGAATTCTAACTTCAATGTTATAACAGCTGCATATAAAGTTATAAAAAAAGTGATATAAAAAATACCGAACTCAGAGTACAATCTAATCGGAAAGTCCATAATCACATGGCAAAATCAAATGACAAAACACATCAAAAACGAATGGACACAGTAATATTTTAGTTGCTTGAGAAAGGATTAGGGTAATTCTATAAAGACGTACTTGCTATCAACTGCAAAGAACGAACTTATAATATATACTAATTAAGGAGTACACGAAGACGATCTGCTTGCCATTTTACCGCAACACTCACAAGCTTTAAACATGTTAAAATTCTGCAAAATACTTGAGAAATTAAGTTTCGATACTAATGTAACAACCTTTGTAATCATAAACACTGTCAGAACAAGTTTGGTTAAAATTACCTACACACGTTGTTGAGGCATATTGAAACAATTATTTCTACTTTGCGAGCAGGTCTGTTGTAATAAGCAAACGCATATATGTACAACACAAGGTAAAATAATTATATAGTTTCAATTTTATTCCACATAGATCTTAAGAGGTCGTCCCTAAAATAATGACTTATTCAATCTCTTTAACAGAGGAAACCATAGTTTTTACACTGGCCCCCAACCCCTTCTTAACTTGATTTTGGAAAAAAATTATTGAACATTAGGGAGACATGTAAAATCGATGTCAAATTAACCTAACTTGCAGCAATTTTAACCCCCTTTCTAAACCACCACACCCTCACTCAAAACTATTTGATTTCAGTTTTTTATCCTACATATATCTTTGTCTTAATGATGACTACTTCTATCTCTTCAACAGAGGAAACTACATTAGAAGCGACAACAGTTGGACAGACGACAACAGTTGGGCAGACGACAACAGTTGGGCAGACGACAACAGTAGATCCTAGATTATCAGCATGCAAAGATCCTATTACAAAAAGTGAGTAGAATTTACATATTTTTACATCCAACGTTGGTTCATTTTACATCCACCAAATTGATAGAAAAACAATCTGCTCTGTTGTTGGGTTGTTGTCTCTTTGACATATTTCCCTTTTCTATCCAAACCAGTAGAACAAAGTAAAATCACAAAAATTGCTTCGAAGAAATTTTGAAACTGAAAGTCAAATTACAAAACAAAGAGCTCAAATACACAAAACGAATGAATAAAACCGTCATATTCATGACTTGATACAGACATTTTCTTGCGAAGAAAATTGTGGCTTGAACCTTGTTTTATAGTAGGTAGCTTAACCTTTTTTCATGTATGGCAGTCGGATAAAAAAATCCATTTTATATTGACAACTATGTGTAAATAAAACAAACCGACATCATACGTAAAAAATGACAAAAATAGAGGTACAGTAGGCAACGTTGCGTCATAATCTTAACACTTCAAAAACAAACAAACATGTAACAAAGAAACACAATAATGAGGTTTATTTTCAACTTCCAGTCTCTCTAAAAATCTGTTTGAATATATTTTTTTAAGTTCGCAATGCTGCTACAATAAAGTTTACTTTTTGGTGTAGCTTACTTTCCTAATGACACTATATTTGATTTTTAACAGATACTGGAGAGTTTTACTTGATGCGTAACAATGGTTTCCTGAGTTTTATGTCAGCTTTTAAACTACATTTATCATCGTCTAAAGTTAAATGGTTAGTTATATACAACCCTGATATCGGACTATGTCAAAACATATCGATCTTTAATACTTCACAAGAAATCGATATTCCATCAGAATTCAAAGTCACTAGAAACGAAATTGAGAAGAAAGGAGTACACATACTTACGTCCAGCAAAACTGATTTGTACGCATTATATAAGGATTCGATTACCAATGAAGGATTTTTTGTTTTACCAACAGAAAAGCTATCAACATCGTATGTTATTCCGTCTTTCGTCCCTTCTGGGGGTGGGGAATCGTTTATCGGAATTTTTGCTACATCCGTCGATACAGACGTAAATATAACATTAAAACTACTCGATAAGACTGAAACGATAACTTATAACAATACGAACTATGGGGATGGGGATACAATTTCCATTCATTTACCAGAAAGGGGAACCCTTGAACTTTCAAGTAGTACTGACCTCACAGGTACGATAGTCCAATCAAACAAAGATATCGGAGTGCAGTCTGGGGTTGATGGTGCAAAAGTACCCTTGAATAGTGGTTTAATGAATCAGTTATTAGAAATGGTACCTCCAGTTAAAGAGCTAGGAACGACATTTTTTATTCCGCCATTATTTGACAGCAAAATATTTATATTACGTTTAATCGCTACACATCCAAATACATCCATCACTCTCCTCGGCAAACAGTTGAAACAAGCCACCAAAGTAGTGAACACAATTGGGGGTTACATAGATATCAACAGCAACACCTCTATAAAAGTAGAATCTGACAAACCAATAATGGCAGTGTATTATCAGCAGGGTGAATTTAAACCGGTCGTACCTTTTATGGTTATAATTAAACCAGAAGGGAAGCTGGAAGGAGTTCAAGAGTTTACCATTCCAAATGATGGGTTAAGACATCATATCCTTATTACCACGAAGAGTACTGAATACCCCTTTCTACAGATTGACGGGAAAGGTATTATCTATAAAAACCCACATATGTACGATACAGAAAGTTTGAATTCATCGTATGTTGTTGCAAGGGTGGATATCGGTCCTGGACATCATACCATTGGTTCGTTATACCCGATGGTGATGAAAGTCAAACCCGGAATTATCATCTTTGCCGATTCCGACAACGACATTGCGTATGGCTACCCTGTGTAACAAATGTCTAATAAATTATAATTCAACATAACACAAAGTTAAGTTTGTTATACATGTTGACTTTCGTAGTAAATTGTATGGAAAACTTAATATATTTACGTCACATCTTTGGGAAAGAACATAACCACTTTAATATTAATCTTATAAAAAAGTAAAATCACAAAAATACTGAACTCCGAGGATAATTCAAAACGCAAAGTCCCTAAATCAAATGGCAAAATCAAACGCTCAAGAAAACTGTCATATTCCTGACCTGGTAGAGACATTTTCTTATGTAAAAAATGTTGAATAAACCTAGTTTTAAAGCTAACCTAACCTCTCACTTTGAACATCGGTATACTAGTGTTGACTTTATTTGATATCAGTCTCATCAACTTTCATAGTGTGTATACTTTTTTCAATCGACGAAATCTGTCTGCTTCTAATTGATCAAAAAATATATCGAAGAGGTATTTTTATCGTTCGGCTGCTGTCTTTTTGATTTTGCAATGTTTTCAATTGTTTAAATCCTCCGGATCATAGTGTGTGCCATGTTGCACATTTAGGTTTTCTGAAACGTGCTTTGTATATGAAAATAAAATATGATGCATGAGTACTAAATTAGACATCTCTTCATTCAAGACACAATCAAGTAAAGAAAGCAGTTATAGGTGATAAAACGATCTTTAACGCTGAAAAGTAGGCTATATCCCATCGAACTAGAGATAAAGGATACTACAGATACAGTTAAGTCGGCTTCATATCTGGACTTACATCTAGAAATTGACAATGAGGGTCGTTGAAAACAAAACTTTACGACAAAAGAGATGATGTCAGCTTTTCAATTGTGAACTTTCCATTTCTAAGTAGCAACATTCCAGCAGCTCCTGCATACAGAGTGTATACCTCCCAATTGATACGATATTCCCGTGCTTGCAATTTCTATCATGATTTTCTTGATTAGGGTTACTGCTCACAAGGAAGCTATTAAACCAAGATGATGAAGTTGAAATCATCCCTTCGTTAATTTTACGGACAGAAATGATATCGGATATGTTCCTTACGTCGTAACTACAATCCAATTCCTTTTTGTGAATGTGACCTACCGAATTATACTATTTACCGGATTTGTAATCACATAAGCAACACGACGGGTGCAACATGTGGAGCAGGATCTGCTAACCCTTCCGGAGCACCTGATATCACCCCTAGTGTTTGGTGGGGTTCGTGTTGTTTATTCTTTAGTTTTCTATGTTGTGTCATGTGTACTATTTTTTTTCTGTTTGCCTTTTTCATTTTTAGCCATGGCGTTGTAGTGTGAAACAATACAAACATAAAAAAGGCATAACAAAAATTGAAACGAGAAGAGAAAGTATCCAATAAATGAGAAAAATATAATAGTTTAGATCTAACGCTGCCATGTTCACCAAACATATCACGTCCTTGTCGGACATACACATGGATACCAAAGTAAATGATATTATCAAGATTCATTACCTCCAGAACAAAGTAACAGTTTGAAATAGTAAAAAAGTTTTAAAAATGGTATTCTGAAAAAAAACAAGACTAAAACATTTTGTCATCAAAACTAAACAAGAATAAAAAAAAAATTCTTAAGCAGTTTTGATGAAATTTTATTTATATATCTATACCTGTCAAATTCTTAACACAGTATCCTATATAGTTATCAAAGGTACCAGGATCATTATTTAGTACGCCAGACGCGCGTTTCGTGTACACAAGACTCATGAGTGACGCTCATATCAAAATAGTTATAAAGCCAAACAAATATAAAGTTGAAGAGCATTGAGGATCCAAAATTCCAAAAGGTTGTGCCAAATACGGTTAAGGTAATCTATGCCTGGGATAATATCTTTTTTAAGATAATTTAAAACCCATCTTTCTGAGAGATGTTTTATATAACGATAAGGAGATGTGATTTGATTGCCAATGAGTCAACTATCCACAAAATTTCAAAAATAAAATAGATGCAAGATATTTTAAGAGACTGTACGGGCTTGAAAAATGAAAAACACCAATATGCTCGGCTTTACTATTGATGATAACATGTTTATGTTTCTTGAAGCAAATTAATTCATTCATACCCTATCTCGATAACAATTACTTTTTAGTCATTATAGAAGGTGCAATACCGTATAGCGTGTTATTTTCGCGGATGTTAAAATTCGCGATCTTTATTGAAAAAGTTATACGAACTATTGTGGGGGTAAATATTTTTTGCGAATTTAAAACATTTTTCATGTACACTTTTACATGTTTTACTTTTAATTTGCCTGTATTTCATTTTGGCGATTTTGTTCTATCAGCGAAATTAGGCGAACATTCACATCCCATGAAAATAACCCGCTATACAGTACCATCAGATATTGTGAAATGCTGGGAATTTTAGTGACGCCAACAGACGTTTGACACACTCTATACTTCTTCCTCTTACGTATCAAAAATTCAAGGATCCTTAGTTTCTCGACCATCTGAAGATTGTCTTTTGGATTATTGTAGTTTTTATTAATGTTTCTTTGCTGTACAGGTCTTGTAGACAAATACCTGAAATTTATGTGTAATCATCAATCATATCAATAGATACAGGAAGATGTGGTGTGAGTGTCAATGAGACAACTCTCCATCCAAATAACAGTTTATAAAAGAAAACCATTATAGGTCAATGTACGACCTTCAACACGGATCCTTGGCTCATACCGAACAACAAGCTATAAAGGGCCCCAACATTACTAGTGTAAAACCATTCAGACGGGAAACGGTCTAATCTATATAAGTAATGAGAAACGAGAAACACGTATAAATTACATAAACAAACGACAACTACTGTACATCACATTCCTGACTTAGGACAGGTGCAATGACTATATTCAAGTTTATTCAAACACTCTTTGCTGTGCATAGAAACAGCTCTTTGAAGAGCAGATCATGGAACGAATACTCTATATCTAGGACTATAAATGTGGATATTTACAATTAAAAAACAATGCATGAACAACTGTGATGCATTTCGGTAAAGTACGCGTGTTCTCGGTTATCCCAGATGCTTATTAAAACCAAACAACAAATTGGCAGTATTTGGCCACAGCCGTTAATATTATTATTCTCATAATTTATACATGTTGTATATAACTGAAAAATGAGGTTACCCGCATATTGCTGATTATGGCAACCGTACTGTCATATAAATTACTACCACAGATAATGGTAACTGAAGATAGGATTAAAACAATTTGGAAATCACCGTCGGAACACAGGTGATGGATCGAAACCCTTACATTGTTCATCTAGATCTGTAGTAAATTATCCTATTCATAAAACAAAATATTTTTGATGCAACGAATTATGCCAGATTGACAGTGAAACATAATAATGATTCATTGTCAAACGCCATATAATGGAAGTTCAATGCCAAGCTGTGAGCCAAATACATCCACAAAAAATCAAAGCAAACTTCAAGTTACATGTAACTACTAGTAAAGTTGCTCAATAAAATCGTAAAAAACTGTATATATCTACAGTAAAAATGTACACAAGATCAATTATACAAAGTTTGTCTCAGGTTACAATATTATATTTATATCACTGAGACAAAAACACAAAACAAAACAACATATTTCATACTTATATATCAGTAGAGGGGAAAACATGACCATTGGTTTTAAGCATAAAAAACTCAAGACCACCTTGAATTGAATTTTAAAAGATAATTGTTATTTCCTATAACAGACAAATGCACCCCATCAGATTTATACATTTTTTCAGTCCTAGAAATGTCTGGATAGCATATTAAACCATTTCTATATAATTCCAATATATAGTTAGCTACTGCATTATCAACCCTGTATCTACACTTTTCCATTGCCTTACCAACATAAGAATATCTCCATTTAAACGAGGCAACATTTGGGACCACACAATTTTAGTGTCAGGCAAGTCCTTTGAAATGAAGGTCATAGCTTGTATTCAACTTTTCTCTTCAGTCTTTAGTTTTTTATATTCCCTAAATCATTAGCACCTTCATGTACGACTAGAAATTTAGGAGGATCTTCATATTTTTTATTATTCTTATTTGTCTTCGAAGCTGACTTATAACCATGCCCGATTTCCCTTGTCACCAAATTTCTGTATTTAATCTGTCAAGACAGAGGTTAGTCCCACCATTTCCATAACTTACTGCTAATTCTCCTATCTCAAAAGACCATGATTGGCTAACGAGAAGGCAGCTTTAAACAACTTAACTGCATAACTGGAGGAACAAACAAGTGAAACTGCGAGCTACTCCTCACTGATGATACCCCCGCCGCAAGTGGATAATATTAATAGTGTAAAAATATGCAAGTGTTCGGTAAACAGGAAGTTGTCAAGTGATCAATCTGAAAACGCATCACACGGTACAGCTGACTTAGATAAACCCTGAAACCAAATGTCAGAAATCCTTGTATTGTAGTTCCTGAGAAAAATGCGACGAAAAATATTCATGAGACGGACGGACTGACTGACGGACTGACGGAAGGACAGACAGAGGTAAAACATTATACCCCCCTTTTTTAAAGCGGGGGTATAATAAACGGTAGAATTTTAACTATTTAAAGAAATAATTCTTTGGTAATAGGCAATCTTGAATCCCTAATTTGGCCTTGACCGGTTAACTCCCTCCATCATTTTTTATAATAAATTTTAGTAAAATCTCCCAAGACATTCAATCTACTGAAGAAAAAAAAATATCCCTACTAAATAACCCTTAATAGAGGAATGCGAGTTACTTGCTTGAAACAAATATGCTATAAAATTGCACAATTCATACAATGGTATTGGTCATACATTTATAAACTAAACAATTTTCTGAACTCATTAAAGGCCAATACACCTCTTTGATATGTTGTTTAGGTACTTTGGGCAACTGAACTATCTATAAGGAACCCAATTATAGTTTGAAATTAATGTTTAAATCTTCTGGTATCCCTGCTGGGGTCGTTCTGACTGTTTATTTGGTCTTATTTGCGAAGGCAAATTATATTGCTTGAATTGACAGTTTATAACTGAGTGAACACCATGACATTGTATACATGCATGACTATATTGACAAAATGAATTGAAACAATTGCCCTTATAATTAAAGGCATAGCACTTCGACGTTTTAACCACATTTCTATTAGCAGAAAATGTATTGTAACCAGAAGAAACTACTTCCAATTTTGTGTGCCAATACTATCAGCCATATATAATAACCAAAGCTCTGGATCTACTATAGCCCATGAACTTGCCGGATCCAGTGTTTTGCGCAATCTAAATTGCTCATCATATAACTTCCAACCTAAATTATTAGGATTTCTTTTTGCACCCAAACGTACAACTGACATGTATTTAAGTAATTCTTGTAATCTACCTGAATGCACAGTAAAATATACACTAACAAAAATGATAAATGCTGATGTCCATTGGTCAATAGACCCAATTTTGTTTTGCATATTTTCTGTTTGCACAATAAATTCACCTCCACTAAAATCAAGCTTTTGTGTAGCCTGCTGAGTATTGTTAATCAACAAAATGCCTAAATCAATAAATTCACTTTTCTTATTTTTTTCTCTAATACTTTGAAAAACATTAAAAGCAATATTAGCATGCATGCTGGGTATCTGCATAGGGTGGTCAAAAGTACTAAATGGCATTGCAAAACTTGAGGCACCATTAGTTTTACCTAAGGAATGTTCTGGAGGATCTTGACTGGTTACAGTGTTGCACACTCTTAATTTGGTCTGGTAGTGGTACTTGAGTATAAAAGGGTATTAGCTATTCTCGTCAAATCGACTGGCACTGTACTTGCGCTGGTATATATGCCTGCCCCTGTCTGTGAAAACAACATTGGGTATGTACCAGTAGAACTAGTAACGGGTATGAATGGTGTACCAGTATCAATTGTAGGCAACTGTGGTGCAGTTACTGACATAGTGTCAGGTACCCTCTGGTTAGCCTTTTTCCTTGCTGATGCAGCAGCCACTATTGGCAAATTTTTCTTTTCCTGGCAGACCGCCTGAGCTATGCTGACATGACTCCTAAAAGAATAACTAGAATTAAAAAACACTGTCTGAATATTCGGTTAATCCAGATTGATTATTGCTTAATTAAATGTCCAGTAGAAAATATCACACATGTGTAATTAATATACTTAGCAAAATACTGATGTATCACAAAATGCACAAAATAGCTAAATTAAATTAAATAGGCTGTGACCGGTTTATTATTTAAAAGAATTTCAAGTAACTCTGTACTCCATTATCCATCAGGAACACCTATATTCGATAATTATTATGATGATGTTATTGTTCACATTAAGTACCAATTGACCTATTGTACACCGGTGAAACATTTTCATAGAAGGCGAAACAACGGAGACTAGTGTATTTATTATTAATGTGGATTCTTGTTCCTCGAACAGAAGTTTTGCAATAATATGCATACATGTAATGCATACGTTCCCACATCTGACACCATGTATAACGTTTGCTTCAGCTTTTAAGTGATAGAACTCAGTACGTTTAACTACATATTTAATAACAATACAAAGCATTATGGGTACATTCCATTTAAGTGTGGAAATAAACAATAAATATATTTATTAAAGTTATGTACACTGGTATGTAAACATTACCACGTGTATTTGTTTATAAAATTACACGTGTTTGAAAGTATATAATAGGTTAAATGTTTTTCATTGGTCGAGTTAGAACTGACCATAGCCAGAAATTAGCAGTGGTTTTGCTAATTAATATTCATAATATGTAAATGAAAATTGTACCACGTGATATTACTTTGAACTGGACTGGCTTGATAGGCTTGATATCATTAAAATCTTTAAAATACGGATATTATAAGTTGCCCGTCACAGAGTCCTTATTTACAATCACTTTGATATTTCCGTAAAGTTGTCAGGCGGTCAAAATCAAAACAATGAACGCGAATTTAGTGAATTTTTCGTGCTTTTGTGAGTTTATTCTTCTTGAAATAGTGACATTTTAATTTTACGTGGGAACCTAGAGTTCAACGACTACACATACAAGGTTTGGACTTGCTTATTCTTTGGAAATTCAAGTTTCATATTTCACCCCGGCAACCTGTTTTTGTAATGACCTTGTAAGCCAATTTTCAACACGAAGTTTGCAAATTTGACGTTTCAGCCATTTTAGCCTGTATTTTACACTGCAATGTTAAAAGCCTCTCGCTTCGATTTTTAAAATAGCTCAGGAACCTGTATTTTTGCAACAACAGTCATTATGTTTCGTTTAAATGGTGTATATTGTTGTGTATATTCATTTTCTGTCCCGGCAACCTGTCTATCACTTAAATTAAAATTAAAACAGACATTTTTTTCAAAATTCCCTATCATTTTAATGTAATTTCCGTGACCCGTATCCGATTTCTTCAGTATAATATTCAAATAAGCAAAGTGGCGTTGATTTCTGGATATGCCACAATATTTGAAAAAGGTCATTTCAAATATTTCGTGCTATACTTTTGGCGGTTTTGTATATTAAAGATATTGTCATTCGAGGTTCGCTTTTGGTGCAGTAAAGTTTCCCACCCTCCCAGCCGACTTAATGTATTCTATTTGTGTTATTTTTTTATTAATGTGAATAATGATGTGTGTAAGAACAGAATTTGTATTTGATTCATAAAATGTATTTTCGTACATAATGAAAATTGTTTTTATTTTTGTAGATTGGTTTTTGTGTTTGTTACCTGCAGCGGCCTAGGCAGACAGTAACACTGATGAACATTTTTTACGTTGCATTTGTCTTTAATAAAATTAAAGCTTTGCTGCACACTGTCAGGCGAGCTGATCCCATACAAAGGTGTTGAGTTAATTTTGTAAATAATTTATGTTCGCTTGAAGTTATGAATTAGAACATAACTAAATTAAGTATGCGGACCAGGGCGCGTCTTATAAATTCAAGTATTGAAACACATGAATGTGGGCGTTTAGCCACGATGATATTCCTTTCACATGATAATGGACACAATTAATCAACGAATTGAATATTTTGAAATGGCTCCGATTTGCATACCAACACGAAAGGTTATTTCAAAACTAGCCAGATAAAATATTTTTGCTAATTATTCTGGTAGTCCTAACATGTTACCAAGAAGCATTATTTACCATTTATTTATATTTGAAAATTAGCAATGGCAACGAAAAAACATTGAAAGAAAATTCAATAAACCATGTCCTCTGATAACAACAGGTTATTTAAGCAGCCTCTCCTGTTGGACCCGAATTAAAAAGGATCGTGACGTCAAATTGTATGGTTCACTAACCACCTATGAAATTTGAGTTTTCTTAAACTCACTAATAACCAACCAATGTAATAGTACAGCGCACCGTGATTACTCAATTTAAGTACAGGACTTCAGTTCTATTAATTGAAAAAAACGTAGAGGTCAGTCATGCATTGTTACTCATTTAGTGAGTTCAAAAACCCCAGTTTAAACATATGCGTCCTTCGTAAATTAATATTAACATGTGCAAGGACATCAAAGAGCTAATTTATGCATATTCATATAAAAGAGGGGCGAATGATACCAGAGGGACAGTCAAACTCATGAATAAAATAATAAACTGACACCGCCGTAGCTAAAAAAAGAGAAAGACAAACAGACAAATAGTATTAGACAAGACACAACCTAGAAAACTAAAGACTGAACGCCAAAAAAAAAACCGCCACACACTGGGGGTGATATAATGTGCCAAAAAAGGAAGGCAGATTCTGCTTCACATGTGGCACCCGACATGTTAAAGAAAAGTAATTTCAACTCGAACTGTTTCACGTTATAATTTAGGTTCATACCATTAACACTTTAAATCAATGCTCAATGAAAAAAGTGTGTCATCTGAATTGTGCATGTAACACTTTCTGCTCTTGCTATTGATGTTCAGTTTAAAAGTTTGTTCGCCACCTTTCTGAACCAGGGACAAATTATCTATTTTAATTGAAGACAATATACCAAAAAAGTTAAAATTGGGCATTGCATTACATTTAAAAATTATTTCTTGGTTATTTGACATTAATGGTTCGAGTACCTTCAAAATGAGTTTACAGTGTGTTTTTAGTTGGTGCATTCCTATTCAAGGAAGAGAGAGGGCCTTGGTGACCAAGTGGTATAGGTAGTTACTACTATAATCACTAACAAGTCAACACTAAGGTTGTGCGTTCAAACCCCGTTCGTTTAGTTGGACTCCAATCTGAATTGACTAAGACTTGCAGTTTACCTATTGAAGGTTAATGGTTTCCTCCCGGCTATCCGTCTTCCTCCACCAATGAAAACTGGCCGCCACGAAATAGATAAATGCGGTGCTTAAAAGTGGCGCTAAAATCGAAAATCAAAATCATATCCAAGGAATATATAAAAAGACTGATGTGTTGAAAAATTATTCTTAGTTTTAGTGTTTTATTTTTGTTAACCGGAAATCATCTTCCCTTTCCCATAACATGGTATGAAAACATATATTTCAATAATTATTTATAGTTAAATTTAATTTGATCCATTGAACAATCCTTTAGATAACTTACACACATACCATATTTGATTTTATTTTTCTAAATTTATTTTCATGTAGTTATTTAGTTAGTGTGCTATTCAAGTGAGAGGCTTCGCTAGTATTAAAAATAGTTTTAATTTAATAATTTCTACATTAGAAAATGCCCGCAATAAGTAAGGAATATGACAGTTGTTATCCATTCGTTTGATGTGTTTGAACTCTTGCTTTTCCTTTTTTATAAGAAACTTTCCGTTTTGAATTTCTTTGGAGTTTAGTGCTTTTTGTGATTTAACTTTATACAAGTGAGAGGTTTAGCTAAATCAGATTTAATACATCAATTTATACATAAAAAATACATGTACCAAGTAAGGATTATGACAGTTGTTATCAACTCTAATGATGTGTTTGAACGTGTAATTTTTTCCTTTTTTACAAGAGACTTTTCATTTGAATTTTCCTCGAAGATAAAAGTATTTTTGCGTTTTTACTTTTTACGCACAATAATATCCTATCCCCATAATATAACAATAGTAATGCAAATCGATTTATATTGCATTTTTAAACGAAACTTTCATCTGTTATAGCTATATCGCTTTCCAGATGTACCTTCATTCGGAAAGACCAAACATAAATATTTGAAAGTCAATGATGTATAAAAACTTCGGGTTAAATTAAGGTTTGATTATAAGCTAAACAAAGTTATCAGTTTTAATGATCATTTTTTTGGTTTATTATGCTTTAACTTTTTGTTTTGATCTCTTCACTTCGGTTAAAATTATGTGTTATCTTGTGGAGGCAATTACTGTTTGATTATATTGTTACTCGAAACTATAAGTACTGTAAATTCAGAAATTGTTGCGATTCTTCAAGAATAGACAAATAGGTGAGTTTAATGATTACGATTTCGAAGTGTAAAATTGCTGCTGATGTATCAGGTCTTCCGTAATCGTATATGACCTTTGAACTGTTTTGGGGGTCATAGATGACTTATGCGACTAAGAAGTTCATCTAATATCTGGCAACACTGAGGTTTTTATTTCGAACCTAGCACGTGGCTAATGCACTCGACTTCCCTCTTATGAATTTTTGAATTAAGGTTTGATTTTAAGCTTCATGAAGTAATAAATTTTAATGATCATTTTACAGGTTCATTCTGCTTTAATTATTTGTATCGATCTCTTCACTCTTATAGTTATTTGTTGTGTTGTATAGTCAAGTACAGAGTGAATTAGTTGTAAATTATTGGTATTAGTAGATATTTCAACTGATACTGAAGGTTTTCCGTACTCATATTTTACCCTTCAACTTTTTGGGGGGATTCGGATCTTCAGTTTGCCTGTAACATGTTCATTGTTCTCTCCGGCCTCTCTGAGTTCCTCGAACAATAAAAACTGACCAACAAAAAAAGACACGAGTTCTAGAAGTTAAGTTAACCCGATCAATCCTATTGTTTTATTTTGAGTGCCTATGATTAGTCTTATGTAAACGAAACGCTAATGAAAAAAATATAGACATTTGATTAGTATGTGTTTCGATTGGGTGATGATATTCACCAATTCAGTAGTTAGCACTTCTGTTTTAACATTATAACATAATAGTTATTGACAAACTGGTTATTATCGCGATAAGTTGAAGAGCAAAGAAGAATAAAAATTCCTGAAAGTTTTGCCAAACACAAAAGAGGGACGAAAGATATCAAAGGGACAGCCAAACTCATAAATCTAAAATAGACTGACAACGCCATGGCTACAAATGAAAAAGACAAACATATAAACAATAGTACACATGACACAACATAGAAAACTAAAGAATAAGCAATAAGAACACCCCCCCCCCAAAAAAAAAAAATAAAAAAATAAAAAAATAGGGGTGATCTCAGGTGCTCCGGAAGGGTAAGCAGATCCTGCTCCACATGTAGCACCCGTCGTGTTGCTTATATGATATCAAATCCGGTAAATAGTCTAATTCGGTAGTTCATATTCATGAAAGGGAATGGGATTGTAGTTACGACATCAGGAACATATTCGATATCATTTGTGAAACGGTTATTTCATAACGGCCAACCAACTCGTGATGGCGTCCGTAAAATTTACGAATGGATGATTTCAACTTCACCATTTGAAACTCTTGGTTTAATACATTTTGTAGCTTATTTGTGAGCAGCAACCCTCTATCAAGAAAATCATAATAGGAAATGCAAGCACGGGAATATCGTATCAATTGAGGGATACAATTAACTAGGTAATCTATTCCTGAGGTAGAAAAGCCTTAGTATTTAAAAAAAATCAAAGTTTTGTTAACAGTTAATTTACTATAATGATCAAATCAATGATAACTCAAGTCAACACAGACGTGCTGATAACTGGGTTGGTGATACCCTCCGGGAAATAAATCTCAACCAGCAGTGGCATCAACCCAGTGGTTGTAAGTGAACTCATCATAGATACCAGATTTAAAATTTTATATTTACACCAGACGCGCGTAGAAAATTGAAACCCTCTGTGCGTAAATCATCCCCGTTCGAAGCTTAGATATGGTATCATGCTACCTGTTATAAATGTGATTCTGTTGATCAACCTGCACATTGCTATCAAACAGTCAACTGTCAGGCAGGGGAGGTAAGTCTGTATCCTTTAACTGGTATCATGCTACCTGTAATAAATGTGATTATGTTGATCAGCCTGCACATTGCTATCAAACAGTCAACTGTCAGGCAGGGGAGGTAAGTCTGTATCCTTTAACTGGTATCATGCTACATGTTATAAATGTGATTATGTTGATCAGCCTGCACATTTCTATCAACCAGTCAACTGTCAGGCAGGGGAGGTAAGTCTGTATCCTTAACTGGTAGCATGCTACCTGTAATAAATGTGATTATGTTGATCAGCCTGCACATTGCTATCAAACAGTCAACTGTCAGACAGGGGAGGTAGGTCTGTATCCTTTAACTGGTCTCCTCTTACCTGTTATAAATGTGATTATGTTGATCAGCCTGTACATTTCTATGAAACAGTCAACTGTCAGGCATGGGAGGTAGGTCTGTATCATTTAACTGGTCTCCTCTTACCTGTTATAAATGTGATTATGTTGATCAGCCTGTACATTTCTATCAAACAGTCAACTGTCAGGCATGGGAGATAAGTCTGTATCCTTTAACTGGTATCATGCTACCTGTTATAAATGTGGTTATGTTGATCAGCCTGCACATTGCTATCAAACAGTCAACTATCAGGCAGGGGAGGTAAGTATGTATCCTTTAGCTGGTCGCCTCTTACTTGTTATAAATGTGAGTATGTTGATCAGCCTGCACAATACTATCAAACAGTCAACTGTCAGGCAGGGGAGGTAATTCTGGATCATTTAACTGGTCTCCTCTTACTTGTTATAAATGTGATTATGTTGATCACCCTGTACATTTCTATAAAATAGTTAACTGCCAGGCAAATGAGATCAGTCATTGTTCTTTCATTGTTTTCTTATAACAACTACTGAAATATGTTGAATGTATTTTGCTTGGTATATACATTGAGTGATATCAAAGTAATAAAAAAGACACTGATTTTGTCAAAAACTATGTATGTAACAAGTTATAATTAAACATCTTTCTTGACAAGAAAGGGAAATCACTTTGCCAGTAAAATTTCTAATTTACAGATTTGATTGGGTGTAGTGGTAAGAGTTTTTTGTCTTCATCATGTTCATGTTTGTCGAATAACCGTCGAGGGATGTTAAAAAATGTTGCAAGTGATAACCGTAAAATCAAATGTGTAGGAAACGCCGATTTTGAGGGTAGAGATGACTATGACACTATAAAAAAGGGGACTTTTGCTCTATGTCTGAAAAAAATTAATAACAATTGTAGGACTCCTTACCAAGGTGTCATTTATGTACATAAAATAATGGCAAATGTTTTACAATTTCAATAATGTTAACAGATATGTATGGTTTCACAGAATCCAAAGTTAAATGGAGACCTCTTCTTCAATCTAGGTTGTTTTTCAAAGACGGTAAGATTGACATTTATTTTACATTTCTATAAAGCAGAAATAATTACCTGTTTGAGTCACACTTAAATTTATTTGTATGTAATTATAACTTTAGTTGTATTGGTTGTTTTGTATAACAAATTGTGACTTTTCGAGCATTTTTTCCAACTTTATGCTCAGTAAATGAGAATGGATAAAAAGAAGAAAAAGTTAAAAAAAAAAGAAAAGAAAAGAACAATAATTGAAACGTGGCATCACAATTCTAAAAAACAAAAATGAAAGAAATATCAAACAAAAAGGAGACACATGACAATAAAAAGTGAAACGACAATTCTTTATCTCCCAAAATATAGAAAATCAAGCATTTTCAACGCAGCTTGGATATTTCTTATTTTTTCTTGTTCATCAGACTTGTGAGTTCTTGAATATTTGTTATATTTCAGACGTGTCAGTTCTTGAATAATCCCCATGCTGTTGGGCGTAGTTTGTTTGTAAATTTCGCCTACCTCAATAACCAAGTCTTGTGGTACAGACAATTGCAACAGTAATTATTTCATATTTTACATGTTATATATATTTTACATTTTACATGTCAAATAATTACTACACTGCAATCACGCATGATTCTTAAATCAACTTTATTACACAGTAAAATGTATCATTCATGATGACACGAGGTCCAACAATAAAGTGCACAGGTAAATTAAATAAAAACCTGATAAAATCGTGTTTTCATGATCCTGACTAAAAAACATAATTATAACTAAAGTATTCAATGCTTCTTTTTGTACCTTCATAGGAGTGTAAAAGCGTTGACCGTGCACGCATTATTAAAATGAAGCGCCTCCGCACTTCATACAAAATGTACTTCGGTCAACGCTATTACACCCCAATGAAGTTACAAAAAGAAGCATTCAACTGGTAATATATTTTACATTTTCCATATTATTACACTGAAAACAAAGAAGATTTACTTAAACACAATTGGCAGTGTTGTTTTGTTACTTGAAGACATCATCGCACTGTGCATACAAGTTCACTGTCAGATGTTAATCATATCAATTGTGAAAATGATATATATCTTATTTTAAGGTATATTTATTGTATGCCGACAGCTTGGATCGTACTATCGCAATATACAATCAGTCTAGTTGTTTACCCAAATCTGCAAATGTGTAGACAGTTGTGCATTCTTATTGGTTAGACTGTTTTTTTTTTTAATATGAAGAAAACTTGCTTCAAACAAATACCAAACATTTGTATTTTAAAAACAATGTTGTCAACTGAGCAATTTAAGAGGAGATAACTCTTTAAGTAAAAATTTACACAATTGTCTAACGTTTACTTGTTGCAAGAAAACTAGTTCGGTAATACCATCACTGACCATCTTTTCTTTTTATTTTCTTCAAACATATCATAAAATCTATCTTCTAACAATTTATTTCAAAAATCTATTTCATAGATTTCTTTTTATGCACAAAAATGAGTTTTTTCTTGATCACTCAAACCAAAGTTAGGCAATTCAGAACGACTCATAGTTTAAAAATTAGCACGGTGACCTTTTTATTATATGTATGATAAAAACATAGTTAAATTGTCATTTTGGCAAAGTAAACGAAAATTCTATCTTGGGAAATATATACCGATGATCTACCTTAAAAATACCAACATGCGAGTATTATTAGTACAACTTTTCAGTGGAAATCAACGGGTATTAAAATACAAATAATTAAATACTGTTGAAATAAAGGAACTTACTTGATATTTCAAACACGCATTTATCATTTACAATAATAAAATGCACTTTGTGAATGTGTTTAAATTGCATTATATTTATTTGTGTATTTATTTGTAAAGGGTCTGTTATGTCCTGGCGGGATTTGTGGTAAGTTTCGCTTGATATTTTAAAAGATTAACCAAACAAACATTCTGTGACATAGTAAAGGGAAATACATATTACTAGTTCAACACAAAACGCTGAAAGAGTTCACAAAATTATTTAAAGTTTGAGTTACCCGACAAGCAACAACCTCAACACTTATAACCCAAACTCACAAAAAGAACAAAAAATCCCTACAACAGTAATACATTCCAGGCAACAACAACAACATATTATAACCCATACGCACAAGAAAAAAAGAAAATCCCTAAAGAGTTATAAACTATAGGAAACAACAACAACAATTATAACCAAAACTCACAAGAAGAAAAGAAAAATCCTACAACTGCAATAAACTACAAGCAACAAACTCGACAATTATAACCCAGACTCACAAGAAATTAAGAGAATATTCCTAAAACTGTAATAAACTACTTGCAACAAAAACAACAATTATAATTCATACTTACTGGAAGAAAAGAAAATCCCACGGTTTTACTATCGTCATAAAGTCAATCAGCGACATTTTAGATTTAAGACTATTGGAAAATTCGGAGTGTAAAACGTTATAACAAAGTGAATAACTTTTATTATCTTCTGTGTAATATAAGCCCATCGTCTTTTTAATACGCAATTGCGTTTTATACCAAAGTGATTTTAACTATTTTCGACCGAGTAATATAAGCCCACTGTGAATAATCAAGCAATTGATGTGCCCCTAACCATAGGGGGAAGTTGCAAAAAGAAGAAGAAGCCAGCAGAAAATCAATACATTTTCGATACACTTTGCTTAATTTCGAATTCATTGATATAAAGGAGATGCAAGCATTCATGAGGGTCAGGTGCAGATCAAGGGTTATTTGAAGGGGAGAGAGGCCATATAAAGCCAACCTTTGAAAAAATACTTGTAAAATTTCCCAGTGGTACGAGTTAACTTTTTTGGTACGAGTTAACATGGTACGAGTTTCCGTTGGTACTAGTTAACTTGCTTCCCTCCCGCTTGCATGTCATATAAAGTAGAACGGTAAAAGTGACGCTACCCAAAGTTGTACTTGATATGAGTTTTGTGGTAATACGTAGTGTGTATAAGTTTCAGAACATTTGGTTGAGGCAAACTAAAGTAATGAACGGAAACCAAAAATAAGTATTTTTTTCCATTTGTGAAGGAGGATAGCTCTAGAACAGTAAAAGTGACGCAAACACAATATTCTAATTTGATCTGTATTTTGTGGTAATAAGCCTTGTGACACAAATAAGTTTCATACCATTTGGTTGAAACAAACTAAAGTTAGAGAATAGAAACGAGTAAACTGCTTCGCTGAGCGCAGCATACCCCCACAGAGGTCAACCCCTGAACAGTTGCGGCAAAAATGGACACAATATTCAAGCTTGATACAGGTCTGAATTTGGATTGTAATTAAATATTTGACATATTATAGGTTTCTGAATAAGTGTAGTCAAACAACTAGAAATTTATATCATATGACTTAAATTTATATTCAATTAAAGATTTCTGAGTTAATCTGTTGTCAGACTATAAACAACTACAATTTATAAACTTCTAAAGGGAGCTTACGTCAAAAGATATTAACAATCCATTAAAGTTTCATGAGAACTTCTGAAAGCATTTTTTAGGTTATTTTCCAAAAACTGGAAAATCCCCCTTTTTTTTATGAATAAAACCACGTAACTTGGAAACCTAAAATCTAAAATTTATAAAAATCAAAAGGGAGCTCATGTCAATAGATATAAAAAATTAACCAACATTTCTTGCAAGTTGGTCACGGTGAAAGCATTCTTGAGTTATTGTCCGAAAACTGGAAACTCCCCCTTTTTTTAATGAATAAAACACAATAACTCGGAAACGTAAAATCTAGAATTTATAAAAAAACGATAGGCAGCTCACTAGATATAAACAATTCACCAACGTTTTATGCAAATTGGTTAAAGCGTTTTTGAGTTAATGTCCGACATGATATGTTGACGACGGACGGACAGACGGGCAGACGGACAACGGTATACCATAATACGTCCCGTAAACGGGCGTATACAAATTCAGCAATTCTTTCATTTTTAAAGGGGTATAACTCTTGAACAGTTTACGTGACGCCACAAAAACTCAAACTTGATCTGTGTTTTGTGGTAATGAGCATTGTGTATAAGTTTCATAACATTTGGTAGAAGCAAACTAAAGTTAGAGAAAAGAAACCAACTTTGGGACGTACGAAAGTACGGACGTACAGACGGACAAGGGTAAAACTTAATGCACACTCCTCTACGGCGGGGGCATAAAAATGCAATTTACCTTACATATAAAAAGAGAGATATTTAATGAAAGTTCATTCCTTTCACTTTATTTGGTAGGCTTTGTGCTGCTCAGTCTTGTTTTCTCTGTTGTGTTTTGTGTACTGTTGTTTGACTTTTTGTCATCTTTTTTTAGCCATGTCTTTGTCAGATTGTCTCTGACTTTATGAGTTTGATTATGTCTTTGGTATCTTTCACCTATGTATGGCTTGAAATCAATCATTTGCAAAGAAATTGTTTGTTTTTTTTTCATTTTTGACATCTTTTGTTTTTTAGGTGAATAAAAATATAACACATTGTGGACTGCTGTACCCCTATTTTTGACATTTTTACCTATTATATATGTTTGTTTTGTTCACACATTGTTGTCAATATAATGGAATGCAATGCGTAATTTAAACAAGTGAAAGGTTTAGCTAGCTCTAAAGCCAGGTTTAATCCACCATTTTTAGATAAAACGGACTGCAATAAATTTTGATACTCTGCAATATTCGTTCTCAAAATGGATTGTTTTGAATCTTTGCAAATTGGCTAAAATTCTAGGGTTTTTTGCCTGAAATCTAGGAGTTTTAACAACTTTATATCAATCTTAGAAAAAAAGGCAATTCTCAACATCCTTCAAATGCATCCTGCAATAAAAAAAGAAATGAATAATATACATACTAAAATTTTAGAATTCCTTTTTGTAAGTTATATTTTACATTTTGAATTATACAATAAACTAAAATTGTTAGCCTACTGAAATTTTACATTCAAAACTCAGTGCTAAATTTTTAGCTTTCAAAGATTCGCATTTCAATGTTATTGGCTCGAGTTTTAACTGTTTGAGCAATTTGGACAAGAACAGTTAATACATGAACAAAAGTGCTAAATTTTTAGTAAAAAAAAATATCACATTTTGCTCGAAAAATTGCAATTTGATTTTATTGTAATATAGTTAATTGTAAATTATAAGCCTGGTACCTTTGAAAAGCACTTAAACGTACCGCATTTCTCACAAAATTCATAAATTGGCATCAACATGCTTAATAGTCTATCATCAAATTATACTAATCGACATTTTGTGGGATTTTATTGCTCTAATTTGTAGGTATGATGTGGTTTGAGAAGGTTTGGTATTCTTTTCGATATTTCACGTTTTTTGACACGGTATTGTCGATGTTTTCGCCAATTGAATTCTGAGTTTGCCTTAGGCATCAGCAGCCTGTTACTATTCAATGTACTATAACTATATTATATTCCCCATTTCCATTCTCAATTTTATTAGACAACCCCCCTTTTTCCCCTTCTGATAATGGCTGGATCTGCCCCTGTATCTTGATTTCAGAATACTAAGTAACACAGGTACTTGTTTACATGAAAGTTTCAAAGAAACACAATAGCTGCATTTGCATATTTATGACACGGTATTATCGCTAAATCTTTGTTATCATCCTCCTTTTGTATACTTCAAATTCATATTGTATACCAGTACTGTTTATTTAATTTTGTGTCTACATATATGATACGTCGTTTGTTTTAATAACAATATGTAAACCATTAAGATTAAGTCAAGACAAGACAAACTAAAAGAGGGGTCAGTTTGGCTTTGGACAGGCGAGTGAAGATGTCCAAAATATGAATAAAAAAATACTTGAATAAATGTATAACAAACAACAGTTGACTGTGCTGTTTGAACACATATATATCAGCTATAGAACTTGTACATGACCATATGGGTTCAGTAGATTTTTTGTTTACATTTTATCATACATATAACAACTAGAAAAACAAGTCAAATATAAAGAAATACTCACGTAAAATATTCCTGATGTTTCCTCCTGTTTTGGTATGATTCTTTCTCTAAATAAAATTCTTATTGCAATTTATAAAACAGAAAAAAATGATGTTTTTGCCATTTAACTATAAATAAAAAATAAATTTGCGCCATTTTGAAGTCTTCAAAATTCTTTATCTTTCAAACGCTTTAGACAAAGGATAAATCAAGGACTTTTCAAACGTTCAGGTGATTTCAGCATTTAAAGCGCTTTTATGTTTTAACTTTTGTCTCCTAAATGCTTGAATAAGTGTTTGACCTTTTATATTATTTGTTTTAAATGGTGTTTCAACAAAGGAAGCAATTATAATATATTTCTAATTTAATTTTAACTGCTCTGATGTTATTACCTGTCATCACGGACCAGTCCATATATATACAGGTTTTTGAGATAAATTCATTAATTAGTGTTCAACTATTTGTCCCATACTAGTATCATACCGTCAGTTCTTTTAGGTATCCGTGTGGTGACACTGATAAGTGATTAGAATCAATAATAGTTGTAACGACAATTATCCCTATCACACACATACTCAAATAGACTGTCCATATGCAAATTAAAGCGTAAGATCAGTTGAAATTACATTTGTTATAACAGATATTATTTCGATTTTTTTTTAAGAAACCATGCCAGCAATTCCTTTGATTCCCTAGAATTGTCCAATAATAAATATTTAAAAAAAAAAACTAATATTTCAGTCCACCAAGTGCAGCTGACAGTCAACTTTGTTGTCTTATCTTTTTGCTCTTTTGCTCGAATAGCTCTTCAACTGTTTCTGTTGTTTTTCTTACATTCTCGTCTTTCAAATATCAGGCTCTGAGCGTAAATGATTAAGATTAACCCGGAAAAGCGCTTTGGACGCATGCAATATATATACCTTTTTTTCATTTTTTTGTTGTCAACAGTTATCTTAGTCTGACTTCAGTAACAAACTGTTTTCATAAGTGCTGTAATATGAAATGTATGACACAACGCAAGGAGGGGGATATAAGGTAAACTTTGTTTGCAAAAGAGGGGCAAAAGATACCAGAGGGTCATTCAAACTCATACATGTAGATCGAAAATAAACTGACAACGCCATGGCTAAAAAAGAAAAAAAAGACAAACAGACATATGATAGTACTCATGAAACAACATAGAAAACTAAAGACTAAGCAACACAACCCCACCAAAAACTGGAGGTGATCTCATGTGCTCCGGAAGGGTAAGCAGATCCTGCTCCATATGTGGCACTCGTCGTGTTGTTTATGTTATTACACATCCGGTATATAGTCTACTTCGGTAGGTCATATTCATGCACAAATGAAAGGGGATTAATGTTACCACTTAAGGAACATATACAATATCATCTGTGAAACTGTTATTCCATAACGGCCACCCGTCTCGTGATGGCGTCTGTAACATTAACGAAGGGATGATTTTAACTTCACCATTTGGAACTCTTGGTTTAATAACTTCCTTGTGAGCAGCAATCCTCTACCAAGAAAATCCTGTATTGATAGGAAATACAAGATCGGGAAAACCGTATCAATTTAGAGATATCTACTCAGTATGCAGGCGCTGGCTGCTAGAATGTGCACTACTAAGACCCTCATTGTCAATGTTTAGATGTAAGTCAAGATAAAGGCCGACTTAACTGTATCTGTTTTATCCGTTATCTCATGCTCGATGGGATAGATGCGTTCAATATAGTCACAATAGCAATTGCGATAGTGGAAAAATGATACAGTAGTATTTGTTAACTCGTGCAAAGTTAGGATTTTTGGAAGGAAATACCTATGCTTCCGAATGTATATATAATATGCATGATTATTTATTTGTAACTTCGATTCTTCCACTTAAGCATGTTAAACTCACTTTCTCATTCATTGGTGTGGGAGGAATCAAACTTTAGAGATAAGTGCCAAAAAAAAAGTAGTCGACATTTCAAAATCTTTGAATAGACATTTGTTAACTCATTTAAGCTCTCCTGCTGAAGAAGCATTCATAAAAGTACTCCGGAGGCGCATTGTTTATGAAATGTAATGCGAGTTCTTTTTGCTATCAATGCTTAAAAAAAAACTTCAATTTTCGGAGAAAGCATATAATTTTTGTTTAGGTCTGTTAAGTGAGCTGATGTTTTATACTACAATCATAAAACAGTGTGGTCCTGGCCATTGATTGACGACCTAAACTATCCCATTGACTGGGACAGATTAGGAAGTCGGTAACAATCACTGCTCACTATGTACTTGTTAAAGACACTGAATCTGTGGGGTCACCAAAGGTTCTCAACACCTAAATAAAGCAATTCGAAAAACGAATCCGGATTAATACGATGTGTTGATTTATATCAATAATATAAATCAAAACATAAAGGTTATTCCTGAATAATTTTTTGAATTATTTTATTATTAAAGGTGTTAAGAACCTTTGGTGACCCCAAAGTTTAAATTATGTAAGAAGTAAGAAGTAAGCAATGGTCGTTACAGACAAACGTTCACCTAATCTGTCCCAGTCAATGGGATAATTTAGGTCGTCAATCAATGGCCAGGACCACACTGTTTTGAATATGATTCTAGTACCATATGGCTTATTTACTGGTTGAAATTGATCTTTTATCTGTAGATAACACTTGTATTGATGACAGAAATGATAGGGTCCTGATATTTTATATGCTTTAATATGCTAGAAGCTCAATCAACATTTACCCTAAACTTGGTCTCTGCTTTTGAATAATCTCTTTGAACTGTTTCTCTAGATGTTATTCCTGACAATACAGTTTCTATGTATGTTCAACTTGCCGTTTGTTTTCGTTGTAGTTCAGTGCTTTTGATGTTCTGTTTACCTCTTATTAATTGATTGTTCGGTTTTGACTTGTAATTCGAATTTGTTTTATTGTTTGATTAGATTTAAATTTATGACTATTGAACAGCGGTATACTTCTGTTGCTTTAAAGACAATCGAAGAGTTTTTTCATGATGAAAGCTATACTGTAATATTCATATCCTTGTGTCTTTGGTTGGTGAGTAGACCATAAGCAATCATGAAACCTAATTACCTAACTAAAAAAGTTATTCCAGGTATGCATGTAGGATTAATGACTTTGAAGGAGGAAAATAAGAAATAAAACTGTCACGTTGAGAAACTTTAAAATACCCAATCAAGAGAGTCTAAGTTCCCTGTACAACAGTAATTGAAAAAGGACATTATTTTGTCAAATGAGCTACACAAGTAACAAAGTAACAAAGCCAAAAAATCAACAAGCTGAATGATACACAATAATACATTAAAACAATAACAAACAATAAAAACACATAAACCTGGTTGAACTAAAACATTTTTCTATTTGTTTTTAGATAATGGCCTGTACCAAGTCAATAATGTGACAGTTGTTTATTAGTTGGTCCGTATCTATAAGCTTTCGAGCGTTTCTTTTGGCCAGGCTATAAGGGATTGTTTTACATAGATATTTTGTTTGAAGTTTAGTATTTCGGTTGTTCCTTTATTTTCTTTTAGCGACTGATGCGTTTCCCTTAGTTTTTGTTTGCAGCCTAGATTTGTTTCCTTTTTATCGAATTATGAATATTGAACATTGGTTGCCTATATTTGGAAATTTAATGAGAAATTGTTTCATTAATACATAAAAAAAACACATTTCCGTGAATCAATAGACCTTGAGACCTTTGAAAATGCTACAAAAAATGAATGTTCATTCAAAATATGGCCTTTTCAAATCTTTTTTTCTGTTTATTGTTTTTCAGTGTGTTTTTTTTTTCTGTCAACAAATCAATAACTACTAGTAACTTATATATGATTAAAATAAAGACAAATGGTAATCAATTGTGTACTAATTATGTATCATGACCTGTTGTAGTTCTACTAGTAAATCGGACAGACAGGACTATAATAGGAATATGGTAAGGTGTCGCATAAGTACATTCTGAACGCTGATTTAGTCATTCATGTCTATATCCAGTGCATCTCACACAAACTGGTAAAATGTGCACTAAATGATGAGCATGATAGGTTTTAAGTTCATGCAATAACCTCATAAAATCTTCTACACCTATATGTCCCTGTGAATTAAGTCCATTTGAATTAAGTAAATAAAACTCATTAATGACAGAACGATACATTGGTTTGATATAAAGTGGATGAGTTGCAGCATCATTTTTTGCACTGAATTTTAGTGGCAGAAGCAGTTTAAAAAAGTCGGTTAGAACTTTTCAATCAGTGGAATAAGAAGAGCTGTTCTGCTCTCTCTGCATCTTTTTACTTCCCTATTTTAATTTACTAAGTGTTTTAGTAAAACGTCTAATGTAAAATTGCGATTATATTATCTATTTAAGATACTAACCAAGTCATTTAAGAATAAGCTTGCTTCAAGAAAAAGGCTTAAAGTGACATGATGCACAGCGATTCTGTTTACTTGAAATATTCAAAAGCTAATCAACAGAGCAACAAAAAGTATAAATTCAATATGTTCCGCAACGGCTATTAGAGGAGAAAGGAAGAACCTAAATGTCGAAATACGCATGAACATTAAGAAATAACTTATTTTAAATAATGAAATGGCCTGCTGGGACCCGCAAACCCTTTCTACAGAAAGTTTATTCAACCTTTTCAGATTGTTGAAAGAGGAATTAACAAAACAGATTTGAAGCTATATGTTCAAATCCGCATGAGCATGCCCCTAGATACTCTATTGGTAAGCTTTGAAATGAGGCATATAATATTTTAATAATTAGGGGCAGCAGTCCATTGGATTATTCAAAATAAGCTATTTCTTAATGCTCACGCGTATTTCGACATTTAGGTTCTCCGTGACTCTCCTTATAGGCGTTGCGGGGCATATTAATTTGATGCCTTTGGTTCCTCTTTTGATTGGCTTTCGAATGAGGTCTAAGACATATAAGTAATAAGGGACTGAAGAGTCGCAGCAGTCCATTCCATTAATCAAAAATGGCTCTTTCTTATTTTTATTTTGGCATTCATGCTCTCCATAACCCCTAATATTGTTATTAAGTCACTTACTGTGTATATCCATTTTGTTCCATTATCAACAAGCTCTTAAAAAGTTTATTTACTGTTCTGTATATAGGCGCTAGAGGCTCGCACCAGTCAATGCCATTACTCAAAATAAGCAATTTCTTAATGTTTACGCGTATTTCGACATTTAGGTTCTCCGTTACTCCTCTAATATGCGTTGCGGAACAAATTTACTATATACCTTTACACCTTGTGTACCTCTATTGGTAAGCTTTCGAATGAGGTATAAAATACATCTGTAATTATGGCCCGAAGTGACGCAGCAGTCCTTTTTGTTATTCAAAGTTGGCTTATTCTAAATTTTCATGTGTATTTTGGTATTCATGACCTCTGTAACCTCTCTAATAGTCATTGCGGCACATATTTATCATATCCATGCATGTTGTTCTTCTATCAACACGCTTTCTAAGGGTGTATAAACTTTTCTAACAAAGGGACTAGTGGGTCGCATCAGTCCATTTCATTATTTAAAAGAAGTTATTTCTGTTAAATGTTCACGCGTATTTCGACATTTAGGTTTTCCGTGACTCCTCTAATTGTGGAACATATTTACTATACACCTAAATGTACATATATATTGCTCCTCTATTATTTAGCTTTCGAATGAGGTGTAAACACTATTTTTTTTAATTATGGGATGAAGAGTCGCAGCAGTCCATGCATTCTATTATTTAATATATCCATTCCATCATCCAAAATTGGATATTTTTGAATTTTCATGCGTAATTTTTGGCATATAGGTCCTCCGTAACCCCTTATTGTCGTTGCGTCACATATTGTTTATACCCATTTTGTGCCTCTATCAACAACCTTTCAAAAGGTGTACGACATTTTCTGTATCTAGGGGCTGATGGGTCTGTTTTATTATTAGAATAAGTTATTTCTTAATGTTCACGCGTATTTCGACATTTAGGTTCTCCGTTACTCCTCTAATAGGCGTTGCAGAACATATTTACAATTCACCAATTGTATCGCTATTGATGAGTTTTCGAAGTGGGTATAATGTTTTTCTCTGTTTGTTTGTGACGTCTTTCCACTAAATCCATTGTATGTTGGATGTGTACGGATTGATTGTTTTGTCTTAGAGGCATGATTTTTTTATTAGTTGTAAGTGGCTTTGAACTAGCTGTCAGAAAACTGCGAGTGCTCTCAGATCTGTTCATTGTGTCTTTTTGTGTCGGGATGTATAAGTACCCGGCCACGTCCACTTGTATGTTTTGTATGTTTTGGTCGATGCCACTGCTGGTGGACGTTTCGTCCCCGAGGGTATCACCAGCCCAGTAGTCAGCACTTCGGTGTTGACATGAATACCAATTATATGGTCATTTTTATAAATTTTCTGTTTTCAAAACTTTGAATTTTTCGAAAAAACTAAGGAGTTTCCAAAATACGGCATAAAGACTAAGTACTAGTGTTACAGTCATTTTTTATTTTATTTTATTAGGCATTTTTCAATTTGATTAATTAAATATAAACTATATCATTATTTATTATTCATGATTTAACATAGAATAGTGAATAATGAACTATTTCATTATTCATTATTGAATTTTGAATAATGAAAAATGAATAATGAACATACTTCAGCGCGGTAAATATTGCACCTGCATTCTATGAATGTTCTCTCATTAACCTTTTTCAAAATTTATATACCTCGAAAAAAATCTCAAAAACCGTGGTCAATAAAAGTCGTCATATCAACTTAAGGTTTTGTTCTTTATGAAATGGAATATCGCTCCTTTAGATGTTACGACTCCCTTTTTACACCCTAATCGATTTAGAGCTGAACTATATTGATTCCAACAAAGAAAATCAGAAGATAGGTACCAAACGCATGTGTTTTGTTTTTATTTTGTCTGTTAGTTTGCTGTCTCAGTGATAAATATTTTACATCTTTATTCAATACTTACATAATTGTGTCATGCATATCAAGCGGCGTGCACAATAAGCTTCTTTTTCATAGAAAAGGCAATCGTATAGGTTTAAGAAAGTTCACCAAATTATGAAGAAAGATTTTGATACTTTCTAAATAACTATTGCCAGAACGGCTTTGGGTGGGATTCCGTCTTTGGGAACGATCCACAATGCGGGGTACTAGCTCTTTATTCACACACAAGTCGGCAGTTCAATACAGTAAACATACACAAATTGGTAAAGTCCAAATTCATTTTATTAAGTCCAAATATAAAGTATCAGTATTACAACTTAGTTATTTTAAATCAAAAACAATGTATATGAATGCGATGGAAAATCCCAACGCAGTTCATGTGCTCTTGTTGGCATATCCAAACGGAGTCCCTGAATATAAATTTATCTTTCTTTAAATACCAAATAGCGTTGCTTACAACAAAGTTTGTAATGGTCATTTCGTCAACAGAAATTAGATAACAAATTGAATACGTTTATCAAAGAGAATTACGATAGGTGATCAATCTATCGGTGAATTAAATTATGTGTATACATGTATTTGATATGACCGTATAAAAGTTGCATAACGAACTTGTAACATGTTTGCATTAGCTTAAAGTTTAAAAGGTTATTGACAAACAGAAATTTATGATCTTACATGTTTCAGATGTAAACAAATATTTCGGACATGTAAATTCATAGCGACTTTCGAGATCATTCTTATTATTGAATAAATCAAATACGCATGCAGTATACGAAATGTACATAATAGAAATCAATATAAATAGACAGTTTGAAATATAAAATTTAGTACCAAAATAATGTGTGACAACTATACGTTTTATTTAGAAAATATAGTGTGTAACAAATTTAAAAGGCAATTTCACTTTGCTGAATAAGCATTTAACATTTGCACACATCAACTAGGGATATGCACCTATTTTCTTTGTGTTCACCTAATATTTGTTATGATAATACAATGTGTCATTTTCAATGAGGAAACGGCCGTGTGATACGCCAATTTCAAAATGATGTAATTAAAATGCCTACATTGCATATTAATACACTAATCAGTTTAGACAGGCAGGTGCACGGCTTGTAGAATATGGATTTTACGAAAATGTTTATTAGGTCGATGTTATTTGAATGTTACAAAATGACTATGTTATACATTTGTACTATCAATACGCAGCTCATCATAGTTTCTCTAATAATCCGCAGTGACTCTGTCTTTTCATAAGATTGACTGTAATTGCTATTTAAATCGGTTTAACTATATTAACCTTGAAACAACATCTTGTGTGTCCTAGCTAGCTATATACCTGTAGCCCAAACGGCTTCGACTTTTACTTCTAGTCTAACATCCTACAAACTGCCGTAAAATAAGTTTCATCTTTAAGATTCTTGAACAGTCTATAAATACACATGGAAAAAGGTATTTTGAAATTGAAAATAAAAAATGCTCTATATTGTTTTGTGATATAAGTTATTGAAATAGGACCATTTAAACATTATTTGAACATCGCTCGAGTTTAATCGAAATAAATGTCGACTCGATAAGTTCTATTTACTGTTCCAGTAAACAGCATAACAACTGCGTTTATCCTCATTGTTTTCAACACATAACCTGGGTAAAGTCTCTTTTTTATTACTGTGCTATAATATGGATAATGCACAGTAAAAGTGTGCATAAACTACATCAGATATTTTGCACAGTGTAAAATACTCTGACCTGTAGGAGCAGACCCTGGATTTTGAAAGGTGTGTAATTCCATTTGATTTAAAAAAAAAAAACAAAAAAAAAACAAAAAAAAACAACATCATCGTGTGTAGCGAGACTAGCCAAATTTTTGACAATTTTACGATTAAACATTGTATTTGTTTTCCATTCAATAGGTGGGAACTTAATGTATGATTTATTTTTGTATTCAATGTAAATCCAAATCAGTGTTTAAAAGTCCAACCGATAAAAACACTTTTTTTTTGGTAATCTCTGGCAAAACTGTGATGTATATCTATCTATCTGTATTCTAATTTAGCTTATATACTTTTTTTTGCTTAGGGGCAAGCTGAAGCACGATTCCGGGTGCGGGAGTTTCTCGCTGCATTTAACACCTATTGGTAACCTCCCTGCCGTTCTTTGCTCTTTGGTCGGGTTTTCCATACTCAATTATTTTATTTTTTTATTTTATGCTCGAATTTAAGGAGGATCATACTTAAGGGTATTAAGCTGCAGATCAACCAGACTTAAAGATACGACATGTCTTCAATAATTAATACAGTAGAAACAAATTTAAAGATTGAAACAAGATTTTTTTCATTCGGTTTACTTTATCTGTATAAATTTATGTAGATCTATCCTTGGTTCATCTTCCTCTTCCTCTAATCATATTATTTAGCGAATGAAATGCAACTTATCTTAACTCAATAACCCTGTCAATTTTGATTTTTCTAACATATTCAAAAATTACACCAAATCGAACTAAAACTGTCGGTCTGGAGATGTAGATTATACGTCAATAGGACAGCAATCGTACAACAGACACAAGTTAAGGACATGTATAGGGGGCAACATATAGTAGTATTCAACAATAGAGGTCTCTACACAATTTCGTCACTTTTTTATATAAAAATTGAGTATAAATTTAACAGAAACGATAAAAAAAAATCTACCATTAAATCGAATCCAGTTATCTTAAAACAATGTTTATTTATTATTATACAAAAATTTATCATATCTTATCCAAAAAAAGGGAGGCTAGTCTCTAAGGTTAAAACGAAAATACGGCATTGCATTACTTTTTCCATGTGTATATATTCATTGATTTTGAAATACAAAACACATAAAAAAAAATCATGATTTAGAAAGTTCCACCATCATTATATATATATATATATATTAGACGGCATGCAAAAACGTGAAAAAGACACCACAGTACTGACAGTGACAAATGGGCGTCTAACGTTCAGTGTCAAATATTGTGTACAAAAATGGAGGAAATCTGATAGAAAGATATAGGAAATGTGATATGATAGTCAAATTGACAACTCACAGGACTTTCATGAGTAGTCAATGTTGTTAAACACACCCGTAGAAGCAATTGGCTGTCACTATTTGACCTTCAACCAAGAACAAACCACAAACAATAAAGATTGCATGCTATTAAAATCCAAACATGAACAAATGCTAGTACTATGACTATGGATACAAATTTATTGCACCAGATGCAATTTTCGTCAAGATATGTCTATTGCAGTGTTGCTGATCTATACAATGTACTATGTATATGCATTCAGTTATCGCATCTCAAATTTATTCGTTCATAGTGTGTTAATTTACGTATTTTGATTGAGTCAAGCTTTCCAATTGATATTTTATCGCGTGTTTTTCTATGTTGTGACTATTGTCTCAGTAATAAGGAGAAGGTTTTGTACGTTTAATCCCGCTTCAAATGTTTGCACCTGTCCTCAGTCATGAATCTGATGTACAGTAGTTGTCGTTTGTTGATGTAATTATACGTGTTTTTCGTTTCTCGTTCTTGTTATATAGATTAGACCGTTGGTTGTCTGGTTTGAATGGTTTAACACTTGTAACTGTGGGGCCCTTTATAGCTTGTTGTTCGACAAGAGCCAATGCTCCGTGTTGAAGGCCGTACATTAACCTATAATGGTTTACTTTTTTAAATTATTATTTGGATGGAGTGTTGTCTTATTGGCACTCATACCACATCTTCCTATAACCTAAATACCGGCTGGTTTTGATAAGTCATTAGATGTGCGATCATATATGTTTTTTTGACATTCTTTACTTCAAGTATAATATCTTGTACTCTTTTAGATTATTATTTCGCACTGGAAATGTAAGACTACATATACTTGCAAGTGCAAAAAGTCCATAATCAATAATATATTATAAGGGTACAAATACCGCTGATATTTTAAGACACTGAACAGTTATTGACTTTATCCTGAAATTAATTCTGTTATTGTTTGTCTTTTGAATGACACAAACAATCACTTTATTTTGCATTTATTTTCGATTTGAAATCCCCTGAGGCAAGAGTAGTAAAATTAAATCACATATTCAGCTGGAGATTGGTTATCAAAAAAAGAATCTGGAATGGTCAACAATAATACATTGCTCAAGGTAAATAATTATCTCTTTTACTTTGATTTATTTCGAAAAACTAAGGATTTTCCTATCCCAGACATAGATTACTTTAGCCGTATTTGGCACGACTTTTTTGGAATTTTAAATCCTCAATGCTCTTCAACTTTGTACATTTTTGTACTTGTTTGGCTTTTTAAATATTTTTATCTGAGCGTCACTGATGAGTCTTATGTAGACGAAACGTGCGTCTGGGTACTAAGTTATAATCCTGGTACTTTTGATAACTATTAACATAACAACTTATTTTAACAGTAGAAACAAATAACAAAACATTGTCCAATTTGAAACAGAAGTGTATGAGTTGTCTTACGCTTCAGACTTGACATTCACTAAACATGCATGCTAAAATTTACATGGTTGATTTTGTTACACATTCAAGTTTTGAAATCGACAATTGTCATCTGCTGTTCGTGTGTGTATGTTATCACAAAATTGGGGTAATTCGTATTGCTCTTATGCAATGTTTGAAAACAAACACAACGTATAAAAGTAATCGTTAATTCGCATAAGGTCAAACAATACGTCATTGGAATGCAACTGCAATACACATTCTGAGGTCACGCAGGTTCATACAATACTCAGTCCATCAGTGGGCGGAGCTTTACAGCAATATCTGTATAGTATACAGATACAAGATAGCGATATATGTAGGGCTGTAGGCTGTATCTGTATAGTAAAATAATTTTATTAGGGTAAACATCATTGCAAGAACATGAAAGCAGAAATGTACACGTGCATAGTATATTTTACAAAACAGTGTGGACTATTCAACCTGTAGTGCTGTACCGCACAAGTAGTTCCTGTGAAATCAAAGTACTAGTAGGCTAACCGTTGGAAGGTCTAAACATATAACATATAAACACTTGTTGAAATCTAAACACTTGTTTAAATCTAAACATGTTTAGATGCTAAACGCGTTTCAAAACGTACACAGAAAAAGTGTTTAGATAAGTGTTTAGGATCTAAACACTGTTTTTACAGTGTAGGACACAATATTGCATGATAAAACCGGATCACTATCCTAGTCAAGTCGAAGGAGAGATGAGTAATTGCAACGGTGACTGACGTTTGTTGTAAGATTAATTAGCATAACCTCACAGGTTTCTTGTTGTAAACAAGATTTACGGTCATTTAATGAAATGTAAGATACGACCGCGACTTAAATAAAGAAAGACAAACAAGCATTTTTTATTCAAATGTACGGTTGAAATGTTTCACCCAACAAGGGAAATGAGTGGTTCAATATCAATCAAAGGCTTTATACGAATGAGTCTTAAATGACAATAAAGTTGTGAATGACGGTTGAGAAAGGGGGATTCCCAGTAGGCAAGTTGCAGTCGGTCCTTGCAAAAAGGACTCAGTATAACATTTCGGCGAAACAGATTTTCCGGTTACAGTCATATCCTGTTAAAAACATTAAGGAAAAGAAGAAAAGTAATTCAAAAACCAACAAATGTTAAGGCACGTACCATTTGATTTTTAGGGGGATTGCCTGGGATTTACATGCGGAAAAAAAAATACGTTGGTCTTCTTTTATAAAAATAGTAAAAATAAAAATTCAAATAATGAATTTGTTTGGAATTAATTTTGTCTTATAGAAAAACAAATGGACTAGATTACTGTTTTCAACCAAGGTACAATCATAGTTGTTTCAGAAACAAACAAGTTCAAAATTATCCCTACCCTTTCCTCTCCTTCCCCTCTGAGAAAAACAAATGGTCCGTACTATTGACTTTTAATTTAAATAAGAATTACTGACTGGGGATTATTATCAATCAGGCACAAATGGACTGGGGCGTGTGGGGTTAAACATGTTTTGTATGTAAATACTTAAGCTGTGGAACATTTTGTTATCATGTGACTGTAATGGAGTATTACCTTCTGTTGGGTGGAATTGTGAAATAGGGGTCAATACGTCCTTGTTCCATCCTTTGTCGCTTTAAAGGCATCATGCCTGTCATTTTTAACCTAAGCAATCCTGAGTATTCGAGCGTCACTTGTGAGTTTTTTGTAGACGAAACACGCGTCTGGCGTATATACAAAATTTAGTCCTGGTATCTATGATGAGTTTATTAACTTTAATAATGACCGAGGGACGTTGGTCAACTCCACGGTGGCAATTTGCCAAATCATGCTACGTTGAAATATTAATCAATAATTTATTACACGTAAATAGAAACAAACAAATTATTTATATATAACGAATTGTCCCATAAAAAATAGATATACGTGAAATGACAAAGTTAACAACGATATCTAGTGGGATTAATTATAGCATAGTCCTAATAAAAAGAAAAGTGCAAGTAAGAGGTGCGTACACCCTCTACGGCCCTCGTGATCTGCCACTGGTTATTCTGCCTAGTACCCGCAGTCATTCAGGGGCTTTGCTGGTTATTTATTTAGTGGTTTCTATAGTTAAGTAAACAATGTATTGTTCTGAGACCATCCTAAGACACGTCCTAGTTATATGACAGTTTCGTTGACACAGCCACAGATGGATTATAATTCTTCGGTCAATGTAAGCCCACGACGCAAAGACTCGAGGACTGACACAGATCCCTCTGCTGATAAATAGTTTATTAGATAGTTTATTTCTCATGAAACCATGAATGTACAAAGGTTATCCCATAATTTATCTGGAAAATGCCACGTAATAATCTGATAGTATAGAAGAATGAAAAATAGGTTTCTACCAGGTCGCCCCAACTGAGTGCGTGCTTGGGATCGGGTTGCAAATACCAATAGCCGACCAAGAACGACCCTAGTACTTCATACGTATACGTGCAAAGCATTCACGTTACTAATAGATTACCAGAGTCGAGCGACGTTAACTAAAAATATAATTGACTACTTTTGAAATAAAAATAATTTGGCCATGGCCAATCATCTAAGTTTAAACATTTCAAATATGTGACTCTGGATTCGTCGTACATTAAATTAACGTCAAGGTTAACACAGATATAATTGTTTACAAACCTTATCTAACCTTGAGCTATATACCGTATAGCGGGTTATTTTCGCGGGGTGTATATTTTCGCTTATTTTCGCGGATGCAACAAAATCGCCTAAATAAATTCCGCCAATTTAAAAGTGTGCATGCAAAGGTAATGTTAAAAATGTTGAATCCACCAAAATAATAACCGCCAAAATATTTTGTATACCTTATTCAATGAAAATCGCGAAATTTTACACCCGCGAAAATAACCCGCTATACGGTATGGTCTGCTGTGAATAATACAAAAGGAATCATGAGTATACCTCCTGTAAGCAAAGCTTTAGGTGTATATACGAATCACCATGTAAATCCATTCGTGTGTCCGCATCCATCTGTCATTTGGTCTGCATGTCTGTTAATTTGTCTGGTAAACGCAGCTCCTCCGTAACGAATGGATTGGTATAGAAGGATGGACGGTTATAGTACAAGACATGAGGATGTGCATAGAGTAGTGCGGAATTGGGGAATGCTATTGTGAGTAGACTCACAATTATAGTTTCAGCTTCCTTATTGTGAACATTACATTTTCTATGGATGAAGTTCCTTTATATGGAGGAAATATCCAAATTGATTTCATGTTATGAAGTTTACATGATTTATGTGGTAGAGGGTTGCTGCTTACAAAGAAGCTCATAAAACCTAGGGTATCGACCAGATAAAATTGCAGTCCTGCCTTGACTGATTTACGGACCCATCACGAGTTGGTTGAACATTAGGGGATATTTGAGACACGGATATTTTCCAAGTGTTGATACCACATTTCTCTGTAATCTTCCTCAAGTATGACATCACTCAGAATGCTCGAGACTTGTCAGCTGAATTATACATGACCATCAAGACTAGTGTCACATGTGGAGCAGGATGTGCAACCCTTTAGGGGCATCTAAGACCTCTTCCAGTATTTGTTAGGTATTTGTTGATCCTTAGGTTTCTGTGTAGTGCTTTGAAGACTGGCGCTGGTCTTTTTTTATTGTTTGATTTTTTGGTATGACGTGTGTGTGATGTTAGTTTGTCTTCTGGTAATGAGTTTGATTGTCCCTTTGTTATAATGCATAAAAGCAAATTCCAAATACTTTACATAACAATATAAGCTGAGTATTGTAGTTGCCCTTATAGAAACATACACTATTATTGTTCAAATAAGAAAAGACAACCCGAAACAAAGATAGAGACATTAAACAGCCACATGAAGTACTCTGGATTTATACTTCCCTATTCAAAATTCAACTCAATTATATATATTCTAGTATAGGTGCATTAAAAACCTCAGAATCCGTGTTTTGGCGCTCGCCTATCGATAATTACAATATTGGGCAAAATTCAGAATGAAAACAAGACTAGAGGTTCTACAGAAAGAAAAACATCTAAATCATATCCTGAATTTGCTTTTGCTTAGATAACCCATTTCAAAAATGTTTAAAAAATTTACATTGAAGCAGAAACTTAACTTAACTTGGGATTTAGCATATATGCTGATAGAGAGGTAGCATTTAATATATATACCACTGTTATTGTAAATAAGATTTACAGGCGGAAAGAAAGGGATATAAAAAAATAAGCCCCGCTGACAATTTGTCACGGAAACATTAAAATAGAGTCGATTTAAGCCAAGGTTACACATTCACGATTTTTAATTTAGATTTTTACTGTTGTCCTTGACAGGACAATTCTAGATTCGAATTTGTCCCAAGTCTGATTAAGATCCTGTGAATCGTAACTGAAAATTGAAACGTTTACGCGGCGTTATCACAGTGCCGATTGTTGCTCCCGTTTGAAATCAGACATCGTTTAAACACGAAAAGTAAAAAAGTCGGATTCCACAATGATCTGGAGTGTCCTATTTTTGGCTAAATGCTGTTGTATACGTTCGTTACATATTCGAACGGATCGAAGCACCCCAGATAGTTAGATGCGTCTCGTAACATTCGGGAACACTCATCCGATTTTGTCTAGTCGGATTACAATCTTGATTATGTCACGACAGACTCTGCTGTATCGGATCAAAATCGTAACAATGTTCTGAGTTACAATGTAGACTTTGTCCTATGGACCGGGCATGATCTGGTGCGATTTGTCATTGCTATGTTTTGCCGGTTGAATCCACATCCTGAATACGAACCGTCTGTGACGAAACCGTTCCGGAACAGTCCCGTTATTAATACGAAATTAGCAATAGGACCCTCGTCCGAGTCCTGAAAATTACAGAACACGATACGAGTCTATACAAAGCCGTTTGAAATGTTGTCCAGCAAACTGTGCTAGGGTTGTGTTCCGACAGTACCTGATCATCCCAAATATAGAGACAGTTTTCTAACGGATATCTTCTGTCAGCGTCGGTTCACTGTCTGGTCACTGTCTGATGTCTGTTGCGTCGCATACAGCTTAATACGGACGCTGTCGAGATATATTCGGTCGTTTTTAACCATGGGAAAGATGCAAATCGGACTAAAATCGGATGGAGGACGGGATAATCGGTACAAGTTTGGATGGAAAAAAAAAAATTTGACGCTTCCAGAACAAACTAATTTTCAACAGGACGGACGTACAAATCGTGAATGTGTGATCCAGCGTGTTAAGTAGACGCGTGACCTAGCTGGGGTGTACTTTGGCGAACTCTCTGGAAATATGACATACGGAAGATTCAATGAATGAATCGTCCAAGAGATAAACAAATGTTTTTCACTGTTTATAACGCGAAAGAAAGTTAGTAACTTTTGTTTTAAGCTGACATATGATATACATAATACCAGACAACAAATGAGCACCATTCGAGAGCTCTTTAACCGACTATCGCATGTATCGAAAATGTTGCGGTTTAAATATTTTCTATAAATGTACAGGTTGTGAAATTTTCTTGTTAAAACTGGTCAGGGAATTCTTCTTGACCCTTCAGCGTGTACATTCATAAACGGTCAGTAGAACACACATGCATTTTCTTTCACGGTCATCATTCGATCAATAACCAGTTATCTATTCTAGTGAATGAAAATTTATATTTTTGATGTTATATTTTTTCTTTAAATACAAAAATGTACATCTATAATATACGTGACATAAATTTTCATTAATCAACCGTGTTGACATCTTTTTGCGCAATTTTCTATTTAAGTAGACAATCATCCCTAAATTTTATTTGTATAAAATCAATTTCACCACGATGCAAGGCCAGCAAGTTATATGATTAGTGCACTAAAGTTTAACATTTACCTGTCAACTACTACAATTAACTACTCTATCATTTAACAAAAGGGCAATTGTAAGGTCTTTATTTTAATACAAATCGTTCTAAATCTCATTCTGTAATATATTATAGACTTTATTTGTAGCATGCAGATATCAAATTAAAATTGTAAACCAGATATGGAAAAGTCATTGTTCGTTTATATCTACAGAAACACGGCACTCCAATAATGCAGTAATCTTAATTCAGACCAGAAGTGTAAAAAATGAGAATAGACCGAATTATATTAAAACTTTCTCTGAAAATTGAAAATTTATTTTTTCAAACAAAAATTGGTAAAAAATCTAAACCAGGAAAATGTTGTTTTTTTATTATTATTTATTATTATTTTCGGAAAAAACTTTTTTTTTTTAGGAAAACGCAAATTCTTATAAAAATCAAAGCAAAAAACAAGAAAAAAACACTTATGAATTCTTCAAATAAAATAATATGCAAACATAGTTTTTGCTCTTATCATTCTTAAAACATAACCAATGTATTGTCGCCCTAGGCTCCACTGATACAGTTCCGGGCTCTGCCAATAACACCCACGTCTCGTTAAGGTCAACTCATTTAGATATTTAAAAATAAAATCTAGACCATTAGTCCGATCTGTAAATGTATCAACTGTATATTACAGTGTGGGAAGCTGGGGACGGAACTGTATGGTTTTCTAATAGTTTGGTTATTCGGGAGACTGTCAAGCGGGGCTCCGACATATGACATATGAAGCTGCTTGATGAAAATTTTTATGAAATTCATCTTACTGTTTAACGTTTCTGCTTCAAGTTTCGGTAGCTAAAACATTCAACATATAAATATGAATCAATCAAATGGTAAAAAAGAAATATCCATCCTAACGTGTTCTTTAGGATGGAGGAGCTCCGAGTAAAACGATCGAAACTGCCACACAACAGCGATACAAAATGTCAAAAAAACATCAAGAAAACAATCGTTACTACCAGAATGTTCACGTGTACCATTTCTGGTATATTATAGTCTTACCTGTCTTGATGATTTAAAACCATTGTCGCAGTAAAAACCCAAATACATTATTTTTATCCATGTCGAATAGTTTTCTTAAATCGCTTGCGATCTAACTGTACAATCACTTGAAACTTTCCTGTACAATCACTTGAGAGCTTTACTCTGCAATCGTTGGCAAACTATACTACCCATACTATACTTCTATACTGGTTCATAAAAGTTTTAATCAAGCAACTTGTTTTTTGTCGAATGTCGGAACCCCGCTTGACATGTACAGTCTCCCGAATTACCAAAATATTTAAAAACCGTACACTGTGTATATACTTTCCAATGGTTACATTTTGACTGATAGTTAGATTGTACGGCAGTATGTTTCCCCTTGTTTTGATTATAGTCGAATTATACCAGTCTTTTTTGTTTTGTTTCAGAATTGCAGGGCAATATACAGTTACTGATCTTTTATGAACACAACGATTAGAATTAAAATACACATAGGTAGAAAAGGTAGGAAAAAGCGATCGTCAACTGAACTTTTTTTTCAGTATTTAGGAATGATATATATACTAGCCACAAAAAGAAACGATACCTGATTTTTATCAAAAATATCTACTTTATTTTTCAACAATATTGTTTTTGTTTTGTATTTTATGAAACAATGACATCAAAGCACACAAACTTAACAAAGATAACAAATCACAAATAATTTTCCTTATTTCAAGGGCTGTTGAAGTTGTTGTTGTCAAAACCAAAAGTTGAAGAGTTAATATCGCGCATGGCCACCTCTTGCGTCGATAAAAGCAGTCAATCGCCGACGCATTGATCCAAGTAACCGTTGAATAAATGCGTGTTGAATGTTATTCCACTCTTCAACTAAGGCGGCTCGTAGCTGGTTGACTGACTCTGGTGGTTGATGACGTCTGCGAAAACGTTTATCAAGTTCATCCCATAAATGTTCAATGGGTGATAGATCTGGTGATAAAGCTGGCCATGGAAGAATGTCAATGTTATTTTGTCCAAGATATTGTGTTGATACACGTGCCACGTGGCACCTAGCATTGTCCTGTTGGAAACTATGCCGATTTCTATGCCTTGCAATGAATGGTTGTACAATGGGAGAGAGAAATATATCACGATAACGAACTCCAGTAAGGCTTTCGTTAATGAACGTCAAGTCAGTTCGTCCACAATGCGTGATTCCTGCCCAAACCATCACACCACCACCACCAAAGCGATCACTTTCATGTACACAAGCGTCTGCATAACGTTCATTTTGACGTCGGTTCACTCTCATTCTGCAATCACTTCTACGTAAGAGAAATCTTGACTCATCGCTAAAAATGACGTTTTGCCACCTTACACGATTCCAATACAAATGTGCATTTGCCCAATGTACATTTGTAGGCGTGCAGTTCGATGACACTGTTTTAGAATGGCTCCTACTACTAGACGTCGTGAACGTAAACCAGCCTCTCTTAGCCTATTACGTACTGTTTGGGCTGATATCCTTGGATTATGGCTTCAAGGTGATTGTCTAGCGGTAATTGTAGCTGGTAAAAACCGATTCCTGAGATGTGTGAATCTTATTCGACGATCTTGGCGTAACGTCGTTTCTATTGGACGTCCACTACGTCGTCTGTCATTTGAGAACCCAGTCTGTCTTAGACGACTCATTGATCCTGTTATTGTCAATTTAGAAACACCAAAGTTGTTTGCGACGTCAATATGACGCATACCTGCTTGTACCATTCCCACAGCTCTATCACGCTCATGTTTGCGAGGCATATGAAATCCCCTTTTGTGAATGTCACCTTCAATCACCTTTTGTTTACCTGTGTTGAACGGATATTTAATCACCCTCATTAAATTGAAAACCCCTGTTCGGACGGCATAAATGTGGTTCGGCTCGAATTCAAAAAGACGCTAAAATGACGTTATTGTCCGGTAAAATAAAAACAAAAGTGCAGTACCCTACAGACTTATGACTCTTTTCGAACATATAACTAGTCGCAATAAATATTATTTTGTCAATAAAAAATATTATGAAAAAATGTTGGGTATCGTTTCTTTTTTTGACTTGTATATAGATTCTACCACTGCATCGAGTGTAATACGATATTTATCCACTCGAGACAGTTACATTTTAAAATTTTAAGTCCGAGCCACCTCAGCAAGGACTTTAAAATTGATAATTTAACTGTTGAGAGTGGATAAATATCGTATTACACGATATTTGGTGGTGGAATCTGTTTCTCTAATGATTTTCTAACATTATGCAGGCAAACATATTCTTTCTTTTCGAATGATCTGCAAATAGATGTGTTCTTTTTATGTCAATAGGAAATTCAGAGGAAAGCAAGAAAATTCGACGTCACAATCTGATTTTAACCAATGAAGTACTGAGATCAAACGAACCCCACGTTGATTAAATTTTTGGTATACAATGGGTGCAGAAAGGGATAAATTGACGAAGAATTAGAGAAATATATATATATATATATATATATATATAATTAGTTATCAAAAGTACCAGGATTATAATTTTATACGCCAGACGCGCGTTTCGTCTACATAAGACTCATCAGTGACGCTCAGATCAAAATAGTTAAAAAGCCAAATAAATACAAAGTTGAAGAGCATTGAGGATCCAAAATTCCAAAAAGTTGTGCCAAATACGGCTAAGGTAATCTACTCCTGGGGTAAGAAAATCCTTAGTTTTTCGAAAAATTCAAAGTTTTGTATACAGAAAATTCATAAAAATGACCAAATAATTGATATTCATGTCAACACCGAAGTGATGACTACTGGGCTGGTGATACCCTCGGGGACGAAACGTCCACCAGCAGTGGCATCGACCCAGTGGTGTAAATAGTTATCAAAAGTACCAGGATTATAATTTTATACGCCAGACGCGCGTTTCGTCTACATAAGACTCATCAGTGACGCTCAGATCAAAATAGTTAAAAAGCCAAATGAATACAAAGTTGAAGAGCATTGAGGATCCAAAATTCCAAAAAGTTGTGCCAAATACGGCTAAGGTTATCTACTCCTGGGGTAAGAAAATCCTTAGTTTTTCGAAAAATTCAAAGTTTTGTATACAGAAAATTTATAAAACTGACCATATAATTGATATTCATATATAAGTAACAATAACATCTCCATGCCTTATATATCATGTACTGTAGTACGACGCTAGATTAAAACTGACGAGGAAAGGTAACACACGGCCACTGAAAGCTTTATTTTTGTAGAGCCCATGTGGCCGTGTGGTCTAGCGGGACGGCCGCAGTGCAGGCGATTTGGTGTCACGATATCACAGTAGCATGGGTTCGAATCCCGGCGAGGGAAGAACAGAAGATTTGCGAATGCAAATTTACAGATCTAACATTGTTGGGTTGATGTTTAGACGAGTTGTATATATATATATATATATATATACATATTTATCAATTTGATCTTTTTTAGAACAAGCACTAGGCCACCGGAAGCTAAATTATTAATTCAGTCTAGATGGTCTAGAAAGAGCGATCGGTAACTTGAATACTAAAAAAAAACATTATGACAGAATTTAAAAAGAAGTAGGTAGGAAAGTGCGATCTTTAAATGTACAATGTAAGTCTGTCAGTGGGGCCGGGGGGGGGGGGGGGGAGGGGGGGTCATTGCTCAATAACATCAAATAAACTTATCAATCTACAAATAAGTTCAATGACCAATATTGTCAATTTTCCCCTAAAGGTGTTATTGCCCTTTTAAAAAAATCACAATTTGTTCATTTAATTTGCTTACTTTAAAGAATCTGCTCCTTTGAAACTGCTGAAACAATTTCAGCCAAACTTGGGCCGAATGCGTTTCAAAGTATCTACTATAAATTTTATATTTAATTTCTTTGTCAAGAACCATAGCAACTAGGACTAAAATGGAACATATGGGTAAAGTGCATTTCTTTGATTTTGAAGAAAATAAGACAGATACAAAGATCATTTCGAAGGAAATTTTAAGTCATTGATTAATGTACTATATTGAAAAACAAACAAAAATCATAGATAAAAGAATTACAGGTGAAAGATTCAAGTTCTTGAGAGCTTCTTGTTGGTTTTTTTGTCAACTTTTATTTTTCTGTTTCATAATTGTAAAAAGAAAGTTTAATTTTTTATTCAAGTGAAAATGACACTAAATCGAAGGCGTGAAGGTTGGAAAGAGCGATCGTCAACTTAAATTTTCTTCTAAGTATGAAGTTTGTGACATAATTAACGGTTGTGGGTAGGAAAGAGCTATTTAAGGCCTATATTTCGTCAGTAAAAGGTTTATAACACAATAACATAAAAAAGATCATTTTTGCAGCTTTTTTTCTTTGATGCACATCACTATCCTATTTTTAATGATAGGAAAGGCGATCGGGTTTTATCTATGTTTGCGGCTAAACGTTCGATATGGAGTTGTTCTAATAACAAAGACAGCGATATGTTTTTCTTGTTTTTGCTACTAATCTTTTTTCTATGTCATAATTGAAAAAAAAACTTAGTGTGATTGGGTTTTTTGTTTGCAAGTGAATATTAATTTACTTTAAGGTACAAAAGATCAATCAACAACTTAATTTTTACCTAGAGAATAGTTTATGTCAGGATGATTACATTATGAATATTTTGGTATTCTGCCTTTTCCAACTTTAACACACATCATTATCTTTCTTGTGACGTTCTGCTTATAAAAATGAAGACAGCGATAGTTGTATATATTTTCATGTTTCTATGTATTATTTCAACCTTTGTCTCACTCTGTGTCACAATGTGTAGTGTTCGACAAAAGGAATGTCATTCGTATGGGAATTTATGATAGAATAACAAGATATAAATCGTGTATTCGTATCTGTAATTTTATAGTCGTTATCTTTAAAGCAAATCTATAAAACTATCCTATACATTTTAAAAGTGATGGGCGATCATTGGTTAAATATGTTTGATTTGGTTTTAACCGTTTAAATCTCTGGTTTAGAGTTCTGTTAAGAATAAACACAGCGATAGTTTGTTTGTATGTTTTTTTCTACAAAAACCTCCTTTTTTGTTTTAATCGGAAGGAACATCTCGTTATGAATAACGTTTTTTTCGTCAAGAGAAAAAATACGTTTACATTTTAACAACTTAAATTTATTTTAGCAATGGACATTAATTTTGACAAAATAAAATATTCAGATAATGTTTGCTTTCCGCATTTTTCATCCAACTCTCTTTCAATTTCCAACTTTAATAGTTACACATCATTATCTTTCTTGTTAAATTCTGCTTAAGTTCGCTCTTTATTTGAGAATAGTCTTTCTGGGTAGTAATTGCATGATCACTGCATTATTGTGCAAGTTAAAGACTTTGAAATATTAAACTTGCACGGAAGGTAGGAAAGTGCGATCGTCAACTGAATATTTTCTTAGTTTGGAATTTAAGAAATGATGTAAACGGTTGTACATGTACGTAAGAAAGAGCGATCTTTAGCTTCAAGTTATTCAGTAAGGGTTTCATGACACAATTACATAAATAAAAGGGCCGAAATATACCAGTGGCTTTGAAATGATTTTCAGTAACTGCAAGTACTCTCAGATCTGTACTTAGTGTCTTTATGTTATATATAAGATGTTACATGGACAATCATACCACATCTTCATTTTTTATAGTTTTTATTAGGGACAGGCCGCTGGCTGAGCAAAAAAAAAGGGGGGGGGGCAATCATGCTTCGGTCATTCCCTATATAATCAATCAAATTGTCATACAAAAGGTCCTACTTGGACCCGCCTTTGCCACTAAATAGTCCAATATTTCCCAAAAAAGGCGTTAACCTCCAAGCAATCAACCAATCTCTGAAATACATCAAGTTAATGTTTTTGGTGGGGTTCGTGTTGCTTATTATTCAGTTTTATATGTTGTGTCGTGTGTATTTTTTTTGTCAGTTTGTCTTTTTCATTTTTAGCCATGGCGTTGTCACTTTTTTCGATTTATGAATTTGAATGTTCCTTTGGTATCTTTCTTCCCTCTTTTATAAATGCCTGCGTCACACTATCCCGATTATTATATACGATGGACACCCGAATGGGAAAATTTTAAGTTCGTACGAAGTTGTTCCCGATCTCGTTAAAATACCAAAAAGAGACCGAAGCAAGAACGATGAATAACGAAGTCTATACGATGGTGCCGAAATTATATATGATAGCAAAAGATGGACATTTGAAGGTTACCGACGACGTGTATTTAAGCTTCATATCTCAGCCGAAGCCTACACGATGGATCACGAAGGCTATGTACACGATGGATTACGAATGCTACACGATTGATTACAACGATGGTGCGAAAACAAACAAGATACATAAAGGTAAAATACATGTATGTACATAATACATGTTTGAAATCGATCAAAACGGCGTTCTACCTGTTTTGATTTTTTTATGGTACGAACATAATTTCGACAACATATCGTATCTGTACAAGGCTGCCATGCATGGGGGAAATCGATCTTTTTGTCTAATTCTTATGAAACTTAGTTTATTGTCCCCTCGCCTACTACATGTAAGTTGCGTGTAGATTAACTGTTATGGACACTCTAGAACAAAAATGCTCAAAACTTGGTATGGTGTTACTCGTTAAGAAAATCTTAAGCACTATTGACTTTAAAGTTCAAAGGTCAAGGTCACAGTGGCAGTTGTAATACATGGCAATATCACCCTTGTGGACACTCTAAAACCATTATGCTTCAAAACACATTTGGTATGTTCTTCCTCCTTGTAATGATCTGATATTTTTTACGTTCAATTTACAATTTTCTGCATGTGTCAAATACACATATAGTGTCCATATAACGAAGAAAAAGTTGGTTTCCCTATATACATGTACCTGCAGTGTTTGGTGTACGAGGCGCATTTATGATTTTCATTATGTTACTTGATATGAAAAATTGACAAAAATTATTATAAAACTTGTAAATGTAAATCCTGAGCCTGTAATAGCTGCTCTTCTTGTTCTATTTGAAATAATAGAAACAATGCAGTTCCCTTTTTTTGTTAGAATCTCATAGAATCATATGATATGAGTTCCATTTTTTGTGAACGTCTTTTTTAATTGTGGTCTTAGACTGACCAGCTGTGCATATCGCGCATGGCACTTAAAATGTATTTTAGCGCGAAAATTAAGCTTCATTTTGCTGGATTTAATGCCGTCGTAGTTCCATCTTTTCGCCTTCTTACTTGTATTCGATGGCAACACGACGAGATTACGAACATGTTAAAAATTAAAAACCTTTTCCGAAGTTGTCCCAGGAGGCTTGAAAAAGTGACCAATGGTTCTACGATGGTTAAAGATGGCACCATGAATAGCCCGATCTGGAAACGATTAGTCCCGATTTAGAAAATTTCCATAGTCGAGTTGCCATCGGCGTAAAAATCAGGACAGTGAGACGCGGACATAAGGGCGATCACTATAGTGATGTTTGATTTAATTTCAATAATTTTGCTATAACATAACAAAGGGTTTGCAGTTTAGCTCAAAATGAAAACAGCGATAGCATGCTTCGAAGGGCTAAGTGAGCTTTTCTCATCACTTGGCGTCATTCGTCCTGCGTCAATCGTCCTGCGTCCATCGTCCGTCAATTTTTACAAAAATCTTCTCCTCTGAAACTACTGGGCCAAATTTAACCAATCTTGGCCACAATCATAATTGGGGTATCTAGTTACGTGTCCGATACTTGTTTGGATTGATAAATATTTTGATACGAACGTCACTGATGAGTCTTATGTAGACGAAACGCGCGTCTGCCCGGAAATATAGGGGTTTTTTTTGGTAAAAAAAAGTGCAAAACATTTTTTGTAATTTGTGATAACGAATTATTTAATTGGTTAGAACGGTTTAAATTCGTTGAATTAGTAATTATCATTTTTTAATAATTTATGATTTCTGATTAAAAATCATTTTCACAGATGTTTAGCACACCTGACCCACACTAGAATGTGAGATTTTCTCCTTAGGTTGCACCTGTTGCTGTTTAAAATAAAAAGTCTTATTCGCTGAAACAATTTGACCAAATGTTACAATATTTATACGTTATACTTTTTACCACAAAACACAATCAAACTTGTAATTGAAGAGCGTCACTTTTACAGTTCATAAGTTCATAGGTTAAGTCCTTTATTAATGGAAAAGTGATAATTCTGTCGTTTCCCTTGTCAACATTGAGTTTGCCTCAACCAATTGTTAATAAAGGAAGCTATTAAAACAAGAGTTCCAAATGGTGAAGTTGAAATCATCCCTTCGTAAATTTAACGGAAGCCATTGCAATTTGGTCAGTTAATTAGTAACAACGATTGGCCATCTGGTCAGAATGGGCAAATTATATGAAAGACTTACTGCTTAGTTTATTTCCATTTTTCTCTACATGTAGTTGTTTTAGTTGAGAAGACAAAATGTTTAAAGTTGAGAGATCTATGGACGACAGACGGATGGACGAATGAACGGACTCAAAGTGTTGACAAAGCGTTAAAAGGGAGGTACAAATGTTAATACGTATTCTAAAAGGTTTGGCAATTGTCACAATGTCACCTTTTATACAAAATGTATGTGTTCGTGCCTCAAGTTAAGAGTTTCATTAATGTCTGAAAGATTTTAATGGAGCTGTATAGAGATTTTGTGGTCACAAATTGTATTACGGCAAAACTAACGGGATGACTTCATAAACCCATCCTCTGTTTGTTATTCATAATGGTTCATATATATTTGCGTCGACTTAACAATCGATACCAGCACTGTATAAACTTTTCGACATACAATGACTAAATTAAATTTGACATTTCAATTAAACTGTGTATTAGTTTACTATGAACGTCGAGTTAATCAAGTACATAAGTGTTGAAAACCGTCACGCTAAATGCCTAAGAATCCCGAATAAAAAGTGATAAATCGCCATCAAAGGGACGTGTTGGTAGTTATTCTATATATTGAGGATTTTGTCAAATCATTGAAGTCGTCTGTCATTGCAGTTAAAAGAACTGATTTGAAGATATATACCTTGGATACGTAAATGTTTGAACTGAGGCGGTTGACCTTCATCGCCGAACAAGTTCCGAAAATGAAGATCGCGAGAAGGAATATACAGAGAAAAATGTGCCCCCAGTAGCAGTATTTGATCCTGTAACGAATTTAGTGTTAGATTCTAAAAGGATAAGCGTGGAGTTTTGTTTAATTAAGAGGAAAATTAAGCACGATATTTCAATCATTCGTAACAGTTTCCGAGTTTTAAACTTATTTCTGTGGTGCATGATAATTTAAAAGGAAAAAGTTGTGAGAAACTTTTCTTGGTGTCTAAAGTTAATATACTGAAAGATATAGAATTGGTTTTGGACTATGGATAGACCAAGAGAGATAGGATTCTAGGAAACCCTTGAATGACCGGATAACTCTGTCGCTTCTAAATTAAATGTAAAATGTCAATTATCAATTGGTAAGTAGACAATAATTCATCGATTTATTTTTATATATTCAAATTCAATATTTGGTAAAATTTGTCTAGAGACTAGGTAGTAGTGGTCAGGCTAGCGCTTCGGGCACAATTTGTAAGTTGTGCGTACAAGTTTCAAGAATTGAAATCTATACTTGAACAATGTTTAAAGAATGACTGTAATATCTGTTTCTTTCTAATTAAAGTTTGGATCACATGTTTGATGTTATTTCGAATAGATACTACAGCCTACCTTAACTTATTATTAGAAAGAAAAAACATTTTTAATTTCATTAAATTTTTTCGTGTCTAAAATATACGTAACAGTGGGGATTAGTGAGTGACTGGATTGAATGTGAAACAATTTCATATATGTTTACAAAAGATCAGGAAATTTGGATATTTTATCGAAAGGTCATTTATTATTTTACTGCATGCATAAATTGATTGAATAGATCAAATTGGTAATAAATATCAATAAAGATATACATTGTATTCCAGAATTCGTCTATGCAAATCACAGGAAAATAATTAATTGGTTGCGTCAATACAAATATTCACCGATTGTTTGTCAACAAACTTTAATATACTTTGTTTTAATAATAAACATTATGCAACTAGACAACAACAAAACATAATAATCAGGGCAAACATGTACTAGATAGAACATGAATAAGGGCTAATGGACCGGGATTCTGTTTTATACAATATAACAACTAGTTTGATTTTATATGAGGCTTCACACCAGTCGATATGGACTAATACATATAAAGGTAAACAAGGAATGCAGGATATAACTACCGATCGAAAGCAAGGTAGGTAAAAGGCAGTGGCTATGTTGCCGGCTCCGGACTATATGAAATACATTTTATTGAAAAAAAATATCATGAACACACATGATATATGTGGCTACTAGGTGAGATTTCCATAATCTTTTAGTCTTCGACTAGATAAAGGATAACCATACTTTCGTATGTCGAACAGTTCCACCACCAAATAATAAACGGAAAACTTAATTAACAATCCTAACACAACAACCTTATGTTCACTATTTACATTAGGATCTTTAAGTTTTAATGACTTTATACATGGGAAGTTTACAGTTTTTTTACTTTGACATGGGAAGTTTACAGATTTTTAAGACTTGTTACATACAAAGTTAAGAATATTTCTGATTTTTTACTTTAAGCAGTTTGTTTTATTTTGGTATAGTACTATTTAATGTAATAACACTTACAGAATAAATTACATAAATTCTTTTTAGATAATTCGTAATTCAGAAAAAAACTAAATTCATAGTCTTTGACCTTTAAGAATTGACCTTTATATCTTTGAAGTAATATGGCACTAATTTATTTACTGTGTATTATGAGGGTAAATAGAAAAAAACGACTTATTTAACATGTTTAATGTTAATTCACATATTCATTAACTGAGACTTTAAGATTTAATAAAAAGGATTATACTTTTGAAAATTGTATTAAGTAGACTAGATTTTCATATGTTTGTTTAATTATTCATTGCTGCAACACCCATCCTTGGACCCACTCTTCGTGCATCTTTTTTGTTTGCTTGGTCTTTCATCACCAGTTGATATCGTGCATTATGTATAAGGAACACTGACCTTCTTGATTGGAATTTTATTTTGAGATATCAGGTCAGATGTGACTCAGTAAACAGTTTATCTGCTTGTTTTTTCCATTAATACTTGTATTGTCATTTTATATGTGAGGTTTTCTTCAAGCACATCAACATTTGAGGTCAGGATGTTCTTACTTGTTCGTTAAATTGTTTGTCTTAATAAGACCGGCAAAATGGCAAAACTCTATACAAATCGCTTTTTTACCGAAGCCGATAAAATAAACCCTAACTAAGAGATGGATGTCCATCAATGTCTTTATCATGTTTATCTTTTATAGTGTGACGGTTATGTGTATATTTTATATATTCAGCTAGTCTATGTTCAAAATATTTGTATGTGCGTACTAGGTATGTAAAGTAGATGTAAATGATAATACTATAGATTTTTTTTTCAGAGGCTATAAATTGTACATGTACAGTGACAAATGATAACAGTGTGAATGTGAAAAATTGTGAGCTCTGCACATCTACCTCAAGCAATGTTCGTGCTAATGGCAGAATAAAGTAATTAAAATAGCTGCCAAGGTAGTGTGAATGATATGATAATGTACATGTAGTTTGGTATGAACTTTAAAGTTTTCTTGCACTAATCTTTGAAATGAAAGAGCTGAATAAGGACTACAAATTGATATAAAAATGTGTGTACACCTAAGTAATACATGTATATTCTTATGGGCCTCAGGAAAAAACAGTCCTACAGCTTACGATGTTAACCTCTTTAAATATGTAAGAAATTGTTATTATATAACATTTACAGAGTAAAAAACAAAAACACTGAAATAAATGTAGATATTGTTTTCAAATCTATATATTATGTATATTGAAGCTCAACATTATGAAAAAATCACACAAGAGAAGAATAACATTCAGATTACAGAAATGAACTTTGCATTATTTTCATAATTGAAAATTCTTAAAACTTAAAACTTTCTCATAAATTCTGTTGATACAATGTATACTTCACATTTTGCTGCGCTTCAACAATATTTATTTCTCAGATGATTTGCATTATGTTCAGAGTATGAAGATGTAACCTGTAAGTGTTATCTATAAACTTGTATGTGGGTTTGAATGAAGAAGAGAGGAAACCCAACATCACTATTACAACCTAAAGATTTGTAAAGATCTATATTCAGTCATAAACTATCATTATAATGTTTGTCCCATTTAACGTTTCTAAATTTTTTTCTACAATTTTAATATATCTAAAGATCTAAATTTATTTGTAGGGGGAAATCATCAGAAATTTATGTAAAGAGGAACCTCCTAAAAGAAAAGACAATTCTGAAACAAAATCAACTAATGTACAAAAGATTGATGAAACTCATCAACAAAGGACAAACAACACAAAAACCTCTTAATATGTTGTCCCGAAAAAACGTCAGATCAAGCACAGAAATTTACTAAAGGCGAATTTTCAAAATTAATGCTGGATAGAAGCAATATGCATCTCGATATTTTGAAATATATTCAAAATTGTTCAACTACATTAAATAAATGCCAAAAGTAGGAGACCCCGCGAATAGTTGTGAAGACTATGCTGATAAAACTAGGAATTTTACTTAGGAGCAAAGATCATCAATCCTAAAATATTTATGTGAAAATGTTCATCCAATCACCTTGCAACACCTTGATGTACATGTACCAAGTCTAATTCATGTCACTATTACATGCACTTTGATACACAGACCATCCAACTTTGATTCAGGTTTGTCTGTTTTTGCTTCTCTTTTATTTCTGTCAGAAGAATATTGACTTTGAAATTTTGCTTAGTTTACATGTATTAGTTTGTGTTTAGATTTGTTTAAAGGCAACTACTTGTGATAAGTCAATGGGATTTGGTAAGTAGGTCCGAGACCACAATTGTCGTCCCTTGATTAATATAGTCCCTAGTGTTAACAGTGGGTTACTTGCCAATAATTTTTATACCCCTTCCAAGTTTATTTCTCCATGTTTAATGCCTCAAATTGTAAGTAGGGGGTGAAATTACACTGTAAAAAATTTGGGTCCAGAATTTTACAAGAAAGTAGTGATTTGGTCCAGCTGAAAAAAGGTTAAAAATTAGCAATTTGGAAGCTGTTAAAAGATTTTAAGACACCCTAAACACAAAATTGTCCATATGAGAGGCGATGAAGTTTTCTATAATTTTGATATAATTTGTCCCAAAAGTAGTACAACAACCTGTAAAAATTTCATTGAGAAAGCGCAGGTGGGATTTTTTCAATTTTCATCTATGTTCTAAAAGAAATGCACTACGAATTAATTGTGTTCTCAGACCAGTAGTTGTATTAGCATTGGCACATCTCTTTTCTATAGAGATTGTTTAGCCCATGTTCCTTCAGTCATGCGTGGATAATTGTCTTTCAATATTTGCAACACTGACATGTTAAAGTGTAGCTATTTTAATTCCAACATTTGTCAAAAACAATTCTAATGATTTGCCGTTCGACAAATGTTCCTTTTCATTTGTTAAAACTATAATTTCAAGAAAATGAAAACATCGTGTGCATATTTGTAATCATTAAATAGCAAAAATATTATCATTGATACTCAAAATATTACAGATGAGTGATGCAGGCTATTCAAATCCAAAACCTTGTCATATCTGATTGAAAAATCTCATTTACCTTATAATACTTTTGATCTTTTAGACAAAGAATATAAATCCTTGTAACATATGCATGAAAGTTAAAATAGAAATGTATAAAATAAAAGATGCTGTTAAAAAGATCTGCTGAACAAAAAGTAGAAAGATCACCTTGATAGACAAAGGTAATGTTATTCAACTGAACATTGAACTTGAAACCATTGAAGCAGATTTTATATGATACAATTCCCATTACTTTTGTTAGTTTAAAAAGAATAGATTGTTTAAGTTTATAAATGTCTCTTAAATGTAATACATTTGACCAAAAAAAAAGTTTCTTTCAAAAATGTTGCTACTGATGACAAAATGGATGTCTAGTTCAATAGAGGCAATTTTACCTTAACAATTCAGGAGTTATGGTGTTGAGATATTGAAAATGAAAGTGTGAGTTTCAGGTTAAATTTTTCGGTCAAGGTAGTTTTTGATGATGTTGAAGTCCAATCAACTTGAAACTTAGTACACATGTTTCCTATGGTATGATATTCCTAATTTTTATGCCACATTAGATTTTTTACCCAATTTCATGGTCCATTGAACATGGAAAATTATAGTGCGAGTGGGGCATCCGTGTAATTTGGACACATCCTTGTTCTTCCAATTTTAGTTTGTTTGTGACTGTACAACCATAAGGTCAAACCAAATGATTGAAAATAGGAAATATGGTTGATTCCAATTTTGTAAGCTAGGACAAAAGTGGCCATTGAAAGAAATTAGTTGTCTTAAAAAGTATGTTTGAAATGGACAGTCTATTTTTATGTGAAAAAGTATAATATTCTTCAAAGAAACTTATTTCAAATGTGAAAACTGTAGATATAAGCTGCTAAAGGGGAACCACTAATGATATTGTTATATATAAAAAAAAAGAAGAAGATGTGGTATGATTGACAATCAGACAACTGTCCACAAGAGACAAAAATATGGGCTTCAACAATGAGCAAAGCCAATACTGCATAGTCAGCTATAAAAGGCCCCGATATGACAATATTAATGTAAAACAATTCAAACAAGAAAACTAATGACCTTATTTAAATATAATAATGAACAAAAAACAAATATGTAACACATAAACAAACGAAACGACAACCACTGATTACAGGCTCCTGACTTGGGATAGGCACATGCATAGATAATGTGGCTGGGTTAAACATGCAAAGTTTTTTTTACATTGGCATTTCCACATATATCACATTGCATTGCACTTTCAGTTTCATTCATCAGTCATTAACGTTTTTTTCACAATTTAAGGTTAAGTTTTATTTGTTTTGAATGATTAAACCATTTGCATGATTTCAAATGTCATATCCACTTTTTCCTACCTGCCCCTGGAGGACTTTTGAATTCAGTGTTGGTTTGAAATAGCACATCCTATTGATGGCCTCTTTTTCTAAATTTTATTAAAAGTTTCAACTACATAGTTAGATCTTAATTTTTCAGGCTTTTTACATCATATGGCTGATCTAGATGCTGTTTTAAGAGCACAGTCTGTACTGTTTGTGATTGAAGAAGAAGTGGAAACAAAGCCAGAAAATCTGTTGAGTCATACAGATATTCTGTTTAATATGTCCTGAAACACAAACTTCAGCGAAGACCTACTTTAGTAAAGATGCATGGCAGCTTGTTTTAAATACTCTCAAAGTATTAGAAGGTACACAAATGTAACAAGTCTGAATATTAAAAATAGAAAACTAACAACCTTATTTAAATATAAAAATGAACAAAAAACAAATATGTAACACATAAACAAACCACTGATTACAGGCTCCTGACTTGGGATAGGCACATGCATAGATAATGTGGCTGGGTTAAACATGCAGGTTTTTTTTTACATTGGCATTTCCACATATATCACATTGCATTGCACTTTCAGTTTTATTCATCAGTCATTAACGTTTGTCACTATTTAAGGTTAAATTTTAACTTAACTGCTGCAATCAAAGAATTTTCATTGCTTTTTTAGCTCACCTGGCCCACAAGGCCAAGTGAGCTTTTCTCATCACTTGGCGTTCCTCGTCCTTTGTTCGTCTCCGTCGACATCGTTGTTAACTTTTACAAAAATCTTCTCCTCTGAAACTACTGAGTCAAATTTAACCAAACTTAGCCACAATCATTATTGGGGTAATTTTTTGAAAAAAAAATGTGTGCAGTGACCAAGCCAACCAATCAAGATGGCCGCCATGGCTAAAAATAGAACACATGGGGTAAAATGAAGATTATAACTCCGAAAATAAAGCATTTAGAACAAATCTGACAAAGGATTGAATTGGTATCTAGTCAATATCTATTTTCCCTGAAATTTTCAGATGATTTGGAGAAATGATTGTTGGGTTGCCTCCCCCTCAATTGGTAATTTGAAAAAAATGCCTTTTTTGGTTATTATCTTGAATATTGTTATAAATAGAGATAAATTGTAAACAGCATAAATGTTCAGCAAAGTAAGATCTACAAATAAGTCAACATGACCAAAATGGTCAGTTGACCTCTGAAAGAGTTATTGCCCTTTATAGTAAATTTTTAACAATTTTCATTAATTTGGTAAATTGGTTTACAAAATACTTTCCTTTCTATCTAAAGGGCCAAGTTTATTATAGATAGAAAAATTGTAAGTAACAAGAATGTTCAGTCAAGTAAGATCTTCAAACACAATTTTGTCATGAATCCATCTGTGTCCTTCATAGACTAAGGTGAGCGACACAGGGTCTTTAGAGCCTCTAATTTATGTTTTAGATATGTATATTAGTAACACTCAGAAGTATTATGATAAGATTTCTCCATGCCAAACAAGAAAAGGCAAAGCTTTAATAGGTCCAGTTGAAGGTGAGTTTCATATTAATGAATATTGAAAAAAACATCTGAACGTAAGTACGTATATGTGGAATAATTGTCATTGGTACCAAACCCAGTTACGACATTGAACAAGTATTAAATAAGCTCTCTACGAGTTCAAGTTTGACATCATTATAAAGTTGACTTTTGACTGGGTAAATGGCCATGGACCTAAGAGCAAATTGATTTTATTTCCAATAAGTTAATTTATGAAAATATAAAATGTGTAAAAGATTTTCAAGGAGACAACAATGAGCTAGAGACCAATTTGCATAGATGTAAACTACTATTGGTTACTGTTTGGCCTTCAACAATAAGCAAAATCTTTAAAATGTAGGAAGTTATGAAGACTTTGTGACATTATGTTAAGACTTTGTAATAACGTCACCATTGTTTTAAGGATAAAGCTTATTCAAGCACTTTTAAAAAAAATTTGTAGGAAGAATATTTAAAAAGTTTTCAAAAAGGACATCAGACCAGATTAAATCAAGTAAGTAATTCTTGACTTGTGTTAGTATTTTAATTTATAATGGTCTGATTAGTGCTGTTTTCTACTGCACAAGTATTTCTTTGGACATAATACAGTTTGGGTTCTACAGATAAGTCTGAACCATCTTAAATATTTATCAATATGCTCCAGTAACATTGATAGTGCAAGATGTTAACTCTGCATAGTATATTATTTACTTTTTATATTTGTATCGATTTAGTATAAAACCAGATAGGTTGTTCATTTGTGTAAGTTGAAATTTGAAAATTCACCTCTTATTCCATTTTTTTCTCTTAAAAGATGATTTTAATATATTTTTTTAGCTTTTTGGCAGAAAAATGAAATAGCATTTTTGAAAATGTATTTAATTGTACTTAAGGCATCATGAATTATATATAATCATTGATAAAAAATCTGCACCAAAAAAAATTAGAGGTGAGTGATTTCAGGCTTTCATGATCCTCTTGTTTCTGTAGATATCTTGTTTCAATATTTGTGAAAAATGTTTATGCCAACCTGGGGAGATATGATATAACAAAGAATACTAACAATTTAAGCAGTTTATTTATACACATTTTTTATACCCTATGCAACTTAAATTACGAAAGGTAAAATGTTTTTGACTGGTCCATCTCTCTTTTTGTCTGTCGCCATCTGTAAACAAAAAAGCTTGGATGGGATTGTTATTGACAGAAATAAGAGGAAGGAAGCTTTTGTCACGAGGGGACTGGATAAAAATCATCGTCTGGATGCTGCCTTCATTTCTGGTGTGATTTTCTTCTTTACATAAATAAAGTGTTGGGTACCATAAAAGCTTCGATAGGATTGATTTTTAGATAAATCTGTAGAGGGGTATTTTTTGTTCAGGAGGGGGACTTTCTGCTTTATGCCTAGAACATGTAGAAAGCACATTTATTTTTTGTTGGTTGGATTTCCTATAAATTTCAATGAAGTGCTGGATATCGGTTAAGGTGGACCACTTTGTCAGGGGGGGGGGGGGGGGGGGGACTTGGATGAAATTAATAGATTTATATTTTGTTTGCCTAGTGACAATATAGGGATGTGGAGTATGTGATCCTGCTCACTTAACTTAAGTTCTTTTATAGATAACCAAGGTATAAAAAAAAGTTCTATGACATAATTCTAGGTAAAAAAGATAAGAAATCCTTTGATAGTGATGACAGATCTCCATTTAAAGCAAGAAAAGGTAGGTATTTTGATATTTTTTGTATTTAAAAATACTTATTGCTGTTGTTCTACACATCTACAAATTTCCTACTCAATTATGCATGTATCAGGCTTATTATGTTGCATGCCAGAAGCATTTCATCTTAACAAGTCACTTCTAACATCTTATAATTAATTACTTTATAGAAAAAAGAAGTGTATATTCCTTTACAAGTGAGGAATTTTCTCCATTAAAAGCTAGGAAAGCTAGGAAATCCTTTACAAGTGAGGACAGTTCTCCATTGAAAGCTAGGAAAGCTAGGAAATCCTTTACAAGTGAGGACAATTCTCCATTAAAAGCTAGGAAATCCTTTACAAGTGAGGATAGTTCTCCATTAAAAGCTAGGAAATCCCTTACAAGTGAAGATAGTTCTCCATTAAAAGCTAGGAAATCCTTTACAACTGAGGACAGTTCTCCATTAATTGCTAGGACATCCTTTACAAGCAAGGACAGTTCTCCATTAAAAGCAATAAAAGGTGAGTGATAATATGTTATATTTTACCTGTCGACATAGTTGCTGAACTGGTAACTGTCAGTCTGTCAGTCCAAAAGACTTTGTTGTTTAATTTTTGTCAAAGTTTTCATGGCTTTTATGAAAAGAAATAATTTTATTTTTGATGTGGAGCTTTGTAAAGGTGAGGTTTTTTTTTTGATACAATTGCTTTCAAGCAATCTGTAGACTTATACTTATATAAAAACAAACAAAGGGATTGAACTAAAACAACTTTCCTATAATATTCTTTTCATAATCTTCATGTTTGATAATTCCATTGACTTATATGTGTGTTTTTAACAACACGAAAAATCAGAATTAAGCAGTATTTATATTGAATGTTTTTATAAATTTAGAAACACGTCAGAGGGAATCCCAGTTTTGATAAAATACGAGAGTTCTCTGAATTCCGATACATCTATTTTTGTCATATAAGAAATGAAGTGGAGTTTTTCTTATATGTTACTGTTATGAAACTGATATTTAAAATCATTGTAATTCCATAAAGAAATAGAGAACCATCTAGGTCGTTTACTTAACATTTAATATACCACCTTGCTCAAAGGTTTGATTTGGTAATTATGCGCATGCGTATAGATTTCTTGACTTCAAGGGGTTTTAGCTCTAGATTCCCCAATCAATTAATTTATAACTCATGGGATCTTTTCTATGAATGTCTGCTATTGAGGGTTATTGTTGTTGCATTTCTTTAAATCATATGCATCATTTAAAAAAAATGAATGTAGTCATCATCATAGAACATCAGGCAAAATGGAGTCTTCCATATTATCGTTTCGAGTTGTCTCACTTTCTTAAATGTTGAATCAAACGACATGTCCAGTATTAGCTCGTTCTGTCAATAAATGTTGTATTTTATTTAAAACGATCGCAATTTGAACCAATAAATGTGTACGGAAAGGAGTCATGATCACTGACTCACAGAAAATTAAATATTTAAAGAGTTAGGAATGGGGTTCCTCCTAGAACTAATGTAGGAAAATAGGTGATAAGATACGAAGTGGAATATACTTTCTCTCACTCTGAGTCTTAGTGACTGCTATGGAAAGTAAACTTGGAATTGATAGTGCAAAAATAAAACACAATAGGCCTAATTTCATTGTTCTTACAGGATACAACATATAAATATTAACATTTTAAGTAATTTAAGAAACAGTTTATGCAGACACACTTATTGATACAATTAAGGTTTAACAATAATCTATGACATAATTGTAGGTAGTAGAGATAAGAAATCCTTTGATAGTGATGACAGATCTCCATTAAAAGCTAGGAAATCCTTAAATAGCAAAGACAGTTCTCCATATAAAGCAAGAAATGGTAGGTATTTTCTATATTTTGTATGTTGATATATTTTTTCTGTTCTAGACATAACTGTGTAGTAAGCTGACTTAAAAAAGAACACACAAGTTTCTTCGTAACACTTACTTCTAACACTTTACAATTAATTTCTTTATAGGAAAAAGAAGTGTGGATAATTCTTCATTAAAAGCTAGGAAATCCTTTACAAATGAAGATAGTTTTCCATTAAAAGCTAGGAAATCCCTTACAAGTGAAGATAGTTCTCCATTAAAAGCTAGGAAATCCCTTACAAGTGAAGATAGTTCTCCATTAAAAGCTAGGAAATCCCTTACAAGTGAAGATAGTTCTCCATTAAAAGCAATAAAAGGTGAGTGATAATATAAATATGTTATATACCTATTACCATTAAAAAGAGGAAGCTAACATAGGGGACAATGAAAGTTAATACCATTACTTTAACCATTCAAAATCCTGAAATTTAGTTTTTGATCCAGATAGTCATTTGAGCTTATGCCATCACTTGCTATAATCCTCATGAATTATTTCAAAAATCTTCTGTTCTGAAATTAATTTTGGAATTTTGGATCCTTAAATGCTCTTCAACTTTGTATTTATTCGGCTTTTTAACTATTTTGATCTGAGCGTCACTGATGAGTCTTATGTAGACGAAACGCGCGTCTGGCGTATAAAATTATAATCCTGGTACTTTTGATAACTATCAAATACTTCAAAATAACTTAAAGTGAATGTTCCTTAGGGTATATAGTTTATAAATTTTAATTGATGATTTGATTCATCAACAAATCTTGATGCTGTTGCTAAGAAAAAGAACATAGTTTAGTGGTTTTTGTGAAATTGGTGTCTTTTCAATAGAATTATGCCATTTTCAATTAATATTTTTTAGTGCGTCTTTTCATGTTGTAATGTTATACTATTGTTAATAAGGTTATGGTAAAGGTTGGCATCTGTTAAAACATTCAAACCTGTTGCATTTATTATATGCACCTGTCCTTAGTCAAGAGGCTGTTGTTTAGTGGTTGTCGTTTGTTGGTGAAATTAAGGAATAATAGTACTGTGGTTGAAGAGTTGCCACAGTCAATTGTCGATTTGACAGTTGCAAATCCAGTTTTACTGCAACGCGTAAGGGAGCCAGTAAAACGGTTATTTGAGACAGTCAAATCAAAATTTATGGTGGCAACTCTTCAACTTCAGTACTGTTATTCTGATTCTAATGCATTATAAAAAGAAATAATACGATGGCTTTTATCCAATGAAAAAATAAATGTTACATAAAAATTGCATTAGAATGGTAAATTGACCTCTTCAGGAGTTATTCACCTGGAAAGACAATTTTTTTGTAGGAAGTATTTTTTTCAAAAATCATCTTCTCTGAAGCTACTAGACCAATATGAACTGAACTGTACTTGAATTTTCCTTAGGGTATCTTGTTTGTATAAATATTATCCAGGGATTTGATCCTTCATCAATGAAGTCTGATGTTGTAAAAGTAGAACATAGGGGTTAATTGCAGTTTTTGACTAATATCTCAAAGACAAAAGCTGTTAGAGTAAAACTCAAGTTGTTGTTGTTAAAGTAATTATCAGGTTAAGATCTATAGGCCTTGTAATTTTCAGACATATCCAACAACCCATTGTCAGGTTACTGTTCCGAAATAGTTATTTTTTTAGGGAATTTCATTGTTTTTGGTTATTATCTTCAATTTTTTTTGAGATATATAGAGATAAAATGTTACAGCAAAAAATGTTCAGCAAAGTAAGATCTACACATGAGTCAAATGAGTGAATTTGAAATGAGATATTAAACTGTATGCAATTAAAATAGGAGGAACAATTTATTTGCTTATATTTTAAGATTCTGTGGATTTATTGATTTTCGTGGGATACCAATTTTTGTGGATAACGTGGGTGTAGGTGAACCACAAATTTGAATACTCAACGAAGTAGGAATTTTATATAGGTTTGTTTCAACACATAATAAAAACCATGAAATCAAATATACTAGAAAGCACAATTTTTCCACAATCCAAGAAAACTGGTATCCACGAAAATAAATGAATTCACAGTAAGACAGCTTACATGTTCCTATATCCTTTTTTTATTTATTTTAATTGAAGTAAATGGAAAATATTTCCTCAGGTATGCCCATCTCCTTAGTTATAAAGGCTAAAGAAATGAAAGCTGAAATTATAGAGTATCTGCAGAATTATAAGCCATTTAAATCATTGCCAAAAGTTGGAGATAGCCTGTTTAACCATTATGTTGACATCACTAGAGGCATATCTGAGGAAGTGAGAGATGAATTAACTTCATATCTTAGCTTGACATATAAAGACATTTTCAATCTATCTGTCAGTTCTGACATTCCATCTATGATGCACAACACTATATCATTCATAAACATCATTCAGGAAACAAAGGTACAACTTTTATGAGAGAAAACAATATTTTTTTTTACTTTCTGTTACATTAGGAATAACAGTACTGTAGTTGAAGAGTTGCCACCGTCAATTGTTACAAAGTAGACAGTAAAACAGAGATTTGCGACCCGATGAATGATTTTTTTCAGTGGTTTATTTATGTTAGCTGAAATATTTTTGTAATAGGCCTATGCAACTATAGCTAAGATGATAGACTTAGTGCCTCATGTTCAATAATATTCATGTAATTACAGTAGCCCATCCAGAATTATTCAAAATGTTACAACTTACATGAACATCAGTGTAAAGGTTAAACTTAATGATATACATTTTCCGTTTTTACAGGAAAACAAAGTTATTTCCTCTTAGATTTTATTCTAAAAAAAATTCCCAATTTGATGTTTAAGGGACCCATTTGAAAACACCTAGAATCATCCCTGGTGGAATAACCTTGGTCTTCTCCTTTTTCATTTACATTGTTATTGTATTTAACCTTTTAATTTTCCAGATTTAAATAATCCAATAGATGTTTGCCCAAATTTAGAAAGGACCAGTGAAACTACTGGAGAATATGAAAGGATTGGTAAAAATACTAAAAAGGGTAAATAATCTAAAGTTTTTACAACTTTATATCAGTCCAAATATTATTTGTTCACAGTTTGTCTTTTAAATCTTATTTACAGTCTGAACTGCAACTTGTATACTTTTGACTGATAAAAGAATTTTATTCAGATTTTGAAAAGGATGATAACAGTTTGTGAAAAGAAGTTTTATCTTTATAATGCACATTTAAAATAGTTTTAATTGTATTAATTCCATACAAATATTTCAGGGAAGGTTAGAATGAATTAATTTTTTTTTTAAATCCTTATTTTCATTTCAGATGCAATTACAGGACTTATTAATCATTCATCGACAAAAGATAAAAAATCCGAAATAGGTGAGAAATCATTTAGTATAAAATAATAGTTGGTTAAAACCTCACATTCCCCTCGTATAATTTAGTATACATTTAATAGTTCTTTAAAACTCCACCTTTCCCCAACTTTTCAGCCTCATATATTTTTTTTTTTATTTTTCTGTCATTGACCTTATATTATATATATACATTCACTACTAGCTATTGATATATTGTTGATTCATGCTGATATTTAACCCCTTGAAAGCAAAGATGGTTATGATATAGCCCTAGATGCTTTTAAAATAAAAAAATAAAAAAACCAACACATTTCTCTTTATATTTGAGATGTTACTTTTACTTCTGAGCTTTTTTGGAAATTTATTATTGTTAAATGTACTTGCAATATTATTATTATTGAAACATATACATTTTGAACTTACCAAATGAATGAAATATAATAAGAGGCATTTTGACATTTATTAAAATTATGCACAATAGATCGAAAGATAGGAGTAAAAGAAACAAAAAGATATGCAAATCCTCATTTGAAAAAAATAATATATTTTATTACAAACTTATTGTTATTTTACCCTATATTGAATATAAATCAAAGTCAGAAGTATTTTCTTTTCATGTGAGTTATTAAGAAAGTGTTATTTTTAGCTCACCTGGCCCGAAGGGCCAAGTGAGCTTTTCTCATCACTTGGTGTCCGTCGTCATTAACTTTTATTAACAACATCTAATTTAACTTTTACAAAAATCTTCTCCTCTGAAACTGCTTGGCCAAATTTAAACAAACATTGCCAAATTCATTATTAGGGTATCTAGTTTCTAGTTTAAAAATTGTGTCCAGTGACCCAGTCAACCAACCAAGATGGCCGCCATGGCTAAAACAAGGACATAGGGGTAAATTCAGAGATAAACGGTAAACAGCAACAATGTTCAGCAAAGTAAGATTTACAAATAAGTCAACATGACCGAAATTGTCAGTTGACCCCTTAAGGAGTGATTGCCCTTTATAGACAATTTTTTACCATTTTTCGTAAATCTTAGTAATCTTTTACAAAAATCTTCTCCTCTGAAACAACTGGGCCAAACTAAACCGAACTTGGCTACAACTATCATTGGGGTATTTAGTTTAAAAATTGAGTGGCGTGACCTGGCCAACAAACCAAGATGGCCACCACAGCTAAAAATAGAACATAGGGGTAAAATGCAGTTTTTGGCTTATAACTCAAAAACCAAAGCATTAAGAGCCATTTGACATGAAATAAAATTGTTTATCAGGTCAAAATCTATCTGCCCTGAAATTTTCAGATGAATGGGACAACCTGTTGTTGGGTTGCTGCCCCTGAATTGGTCATTTTAAGGAAATTTTGCTGTTCTTAGTTATTATCTTGAATATTATTATAGATAGAGATAAACTGTAAACAGCAATAGGAGGTATTGTCCTTTATAGTAAATTTTTAACAATTTTTCGTAAATCTTAATCTTTTACAAAAATCTGCTCCTCTGATACTACCTAGCCAAATTAAACCAAACTTGGCCACAATCATCATTTGGGTATTGAGTTGTAAAAATGTGTGGCGTGACCCAGTCAAACAATTAAGATGGCCTCCACAGCTAAAAATAGAACATAGGGGTAAAATTCAGTTTTTGGCTCATAACTCAAAAACCAAAGCATTTAAAGCAAATCTGACAGAAGTAGAATTGTTTATCAGGTCAAAATCTATCTGCCCGGCAATTTTCAGATGAATTGGACAACCTGTTGTTGGGTTGCTGCCCCTGAACTGGTAATTTTAAGGAAATTTTGCTGTTATTGGTTATTATCTTGAATATTATTATAGATAGAGATAAACTTTAAAATACAATAAATGCTGTCAAAGTAAGATCTATGAATAAGTCAATATGACTGAAATTGTCAGTTGACCTCTTTAGGAGTTATTGCCCTTTATAGTCAAGTTTTAACCATTTTTTTGTAAATCTTAGTAATCTTTTACAAAAATATTCTCCTCTGAAACTACTGGGCCAAGTTAATTATAGATAGAGATAATTGTAAGCAGCTAGAATGTTCAGTAAATTAAGATGTACAAACACATCATCATCACCAAAACACAATTTTGTCATGAATCCATCTGCGTCCTTTGTTTAATATTCACACAGACCAAGGTGAGCGACACAGGCTCTTTAGAGCCTCTAGTTTTAAAAGCAATGTATTTGCATAATAATAGTCTTTTTAGTTAGTAACATAAGTTGATGTTTTGTAGGCAGAAAAAGATCAGGAAATAAGAAAATATATACAGCAGAATCCAAGAAGTGTACAGTAAGACTGACTGATATTGGTACTATTAAAAACTTGAAAACATATGTAAACAAGACAGAGAAAAAAAGAAAAAGAAGGAAGATATGTGTAAAGAACTTGTAAAAAAAAAATGTTAAATGTTAAAGGGGCACTAGCTGTCAAATTCATGTTCACCGATTTTACTTAATTTCTAGTATTTGATTTATAATAATGAATAATGTTAACATTTATCCAACCTATTAAAAGTCTACAATAAATATTAAGAGGACACGGTATAAAATTACATAGCTTCATTTCGTGTGTTCTCAGTCTAGACCGCCATCTAATTAATTATTGAGTTGACCTCTAAAGTCATTCAATGAGCATATAAGCGATGTAAACATAAATATAGATATAAATAGATCAAGCAAATTCATGCTCTTGGATTATTCTAGGTCTAGTTAATTTTATATTATACTGTGGATTTGTTTATTTTCGTGGGTACCAATTTTTCGTGGATTGAGGAAAACTTACATGTTCGTGGATATTTAATTTCGTGGTTTTGGAGAAATCTGCATACAAGCCAATAGAAAATTTGGTATTCGTTGAACATTTAATTTCGTGGTTCGTCTGTTCCCACGAAATCCACGAAAATTGATATCCAACGAATAATAATGAATCCACAGTAGATGAAAAATTAATGTTTATCATCGGTTTTTTTTCTGTGGATCAAATCAGTCAATTAATTGATTTACCTTTGTTTCACTTTCAATGTTGATATTCTTTTCCTTTAAATAATTTTACACATTCAATTCATGTGTTATCCATTTCAAGCTAAGGAGTTAAATTGAAGATCACATTAATACAAATTCAATGAGGTTGAATTATTCACTTGCAAGTGAATAATTCATTATCAATGATTTTAGCATAATTGTTTTTTTATATATCTTGTAGCTAGTGTCCCTTTAAGATTTAAATAAGTTCGTCTGATATGAAACAACAAATTCAGGATACTTTGTGTCATATTTCAAATAAGTTGAATGTATATCTACTTATGATAAAACTATGGTATTGCAAAATGTTGTAATTTTTTTTTGTCTTATTGATGAAAATCGATAATAGGAAAAGTAAAAAAAGCCTGTGAAGTAAGAATATAAGTAAATATATTAATATATAACAAAATCCCTTCAAGAAAATATTGTGACCTTAAGTTTAGTCATGCAGTTCTATGACAGCAGAACTTTTTTATGTTATGCAACTTTACCATAAGTTTGACCAAATACAAAGCAAATGCAAAGCAAACAATAAAAATCAGGAAAGAGAACACATGGATGTATATTAGTTCTGTTTGACTTGAATTTACAATATTATTTATCTAAAGTTTTTTCAATTTTTCAAAAGATAGACTAAGTGTAAATGTTTGTTATGTCTGCAAATTTTCAATATTATTTTTTCATAGAGTAAATGAGTCTGCATTGCAAACAAAAGAGTGTATTACACAGTTCTTTCCATTAAGTTCATATTTATTCATTTATGCACAAAAAAAATCATAATTATGAGTACTGTTTTTTCACTGTGTATTGTATACACCCCTATAACATGTATATAGTATAAGAAGCTTGAGAAAAAAGTTTCCATGTGTATAACAGGGACATATCCGAAAAGTTACAACTTCATAAGTTCAAATTCAGTAAAGTTTTGCTTGAGTCTGATTTTTTTAGCAAGAACTTAATATATATAAAGAAAATTCAAGTCAAAGATGACCTTGATTTTTGCAATGATATATATATATAATACTTTTACTTAATCATTCTCTTGGATAGCAAACTTGTCAAATTTTCAAATTGAATAAAAAAACAAACAAATACTTGTGTTTAATGATCTTCATACTGTTAGCGTTCAGCCAGGATGAAGAGATTATGCCCAAAATTGTCTCCTTATTGGATTGAATCAAAGAGTTTTTATCTTTAATATGAGAAAAGTAGGAAAGTTATAGATACACTGAAAGAGATTGAACCTTATAGTTATTTTTAGTTACAGTGAGGATAATGATATAATAAAGACTATCTTGTGACTTTAATATTTTATTGTTGTTGTTTGTTTATATAAACAATGTATTAAGTTTCTGTGAATAGGTATAGTTTCTTTATTTATTCCATGTTCTGTTACATTATCAGTTTTTTTGTGGACCTTCAGAATTGGTGGATATTCTTTTGCAACATAAATGTCAAAATATTCACGCATCATGCATCTTTAACTTTATTTTTCTTTACCTATAATATGAACCATAATGTATATAGATATAATCCTTTTACTTCATCATTCTGCTTGGATATACAAGTTGTTTAATTATTGAATTGGATAAAAGACAAACACTTGTGTTTAATGATCTTCATACTGTAAGCGTTCAGCCAGGATGAAGAGATTATGCTCATAATTGTCTCTTTATTGGATTGAATGAAAGAGTAAGTTTTTACGTGTCCAAGTCATTATAATGTTAGAGTACAGCTAGGATGAGAAATAAATGCTACAGTGTTAAATTTAAAAACAAAATTGATTAAGAAATATATATTTTAACATCTGAAACAATGATAAAAAATGAATCAAAAGTAATAAGGATATTTTTTTGTATATATATGTACATAAATCATGTAAATATTTCTATATGTTGTATTCAAATTGCAATTTTGTACATGTTATATCATGTACAGAAATATTGTACATGTTATAACTTGTATATAATTGCAAAAAAGGCTTGTTATGCACTGTACAAAAATACCTCAAACATAGTATAACATGTACAATACATTGCTTAAAAATGGTTTAAACTTTACAAAATTTTAAAATGAATTAAAATAAAGCTGCAAATACATTTAAATTTTTCTGACTAAAACAAAAATAAACTCAGAATGTAATTTTAGAGCACAGTGATCAGAAAGTTTTAGAATTATTTGTATTGCTTCACGATTCTTGTTGGCAAAATATGTTTTCATAGCATGTTTTAAGCTCACCTGGCCTAAAAGGCCAAGTGAGCTTTTCTCATCACTTGGCGTCCGTCGTCTGTCGTCCGTCGTTGTTAACTTTTACAAAAATCTTCTCCTCTAAAACTACTGGGCCAAATTAAACCAAACTTGGCCACAATTATCATTGATGTATCTAGTTTAAAATTTGTGTTTTTTGACCTGACCAACCAACCAAGATGGCCGGCATGGCAAAAAATAGAACACAGGGGTAAAATGCAGTTTTTGGCTTAAAACTCAAAAAACCAAAGCATTTAGAGCAAATCTGACAAGGAGTAAAATTGTTTATCAGGTCAAGATCTATCTGCGCTGACATTTTCAGATGAATCAGACAACCCATTGTTGGGTTGCTGCCCCTAAATTGGTAATTTTAAGGAAATTTTACTGTTTTTTGTTATTATCTTGAAAATTATTATAGATGGAGATAAACTGAAAACAGCAATAATGTTCATCAAAGTAAGATTTACAAATAAGTCAACATGATCAAAAAGGTCAGTTGAACCCTTTAGGAGTTATTGCCCTTTATAGTCAATTTTAAACCATTTTTTGTAAATCTCCATGATCTTTTACAAAAATCTTCTTCTCTGAAACTACCGGTCCAAATTAATCCATACATAGCCACAATCATCATTGATGTATCTTGTTTGAAAATTGTGTTTTTTGACCCGGCCAACCAACCAAGATGGCTGCCACGGCTAAAAATAGAATATGGAGGTTAAATGCAGTTTTTGGTTATTACTCAAAAACTAAACATTTAGAGCAAATCTGACAATGGGTAAAATTGTTTATCTGGTCAAGATCTATCTGCCCTGAAATTTTCAGATGAATCAGACAACCTATTGTTGGGTTGCTGCCCCTAAATTATTAATTTTAAGGAAATTTTACTGTTTAAGGAATATGACAGTTAACTTGATATTTATTTCAACTGAAAAATCTTAAAAGACATTTTTCGATTCATCTGAACTTATCTATTCTATTTATTCAATGATCAATTTAATTATTCATTAATATAAATATTTATTTATTCTTTTATTTTATTTAAATCGTTATTTAAATTCTTATTATTAACACTCTGTATTATACCACATTTGTATATCTATACTCTCCTGAAGGAGGATAATAAACATATATATAATGGTTATTATCTTGAATATTATTATGGATAGAGATAAACTGTAAATAGCAAAAATGTTCAGCAAAGTAAGATTTACAAATTAGTCAAGAGAACCATATGGTCAGTTGACCCCTTCAGGAGTTATTGCCCTTTATAGTCCATTTTTTCGTAAATCTAAGTAAACTTTTTAAAAAAATCTTCTTCTCTGAAACTACTAAGCCAAATTTTACCAAACATAGCCATAATTATTATTAGGCTATCTAGTTTAAAAATTGTGTTTTGTTACCGAGCTAACCAACCAATATGGTCGCTACGGTTGAAAATAGAACATAGGGGTAAAATGCAGTTTTTGGCTTATAACTCAAAAATCAAAGCATTTAGAGCAAATCTGACAGGTAGTAACATTGTTAATCTGGTCAAGATCTATCTGCCCTGAAATGTTTAGATGAATCGGACAACGCGATGTTAGGTTGCTGCCCCTAAATTGGTAATTTTAAGGAAATTTTGCTCTTTTGGGTTATTATCTTGAATATTATTATAGATAGAGATAAACTGTAAACAGCAATAATGTACAGCAATTTAAGACTCAAAAAATAAGTCAAAATGACAAAAATGGTCAATTGACCCCCTAAGAAGTAATTGTCCTTTATAATCAATTTTTTTAATTTTTCATAAAATTTGTAAATTTTTACTAACATTTTCCACTGAAACTACACGGACAAGTTCATGATAGACAGATAATTGTAAGCAGCAAAAAATGTTCAGTAAAGTAAGATGTTCAAACACTTCACAATCACCTTAACACAATGTTTTCATGAACTGTCTGCTTCCTATGTTTAATTCACATATACCAAGGTGAGCGACACAGGCTCTTTAGAGCCTCTAGTTAATATATATTATATTCAGTCCACCGTGGCCTATAGAAGTTTTATGCTGTTTGACCCACTGCAATGATGAATTATAAGAATTAGTTATAAACTGTTTATATTTTGTCATTGTTAAAAATAATTGGATATATTAAACTATATTTTGTTGATTCTTGATTAACCTTCAAGGGTCACATTAAAGACCAAATGTTTGGACATTCAAAGAGTATTTTAAAAACACTATCCACATGATTGTCTGAAGGTTTGCTATGGTGTAGAAGCATCTTGAAAACATATCTGCTTCTATCCTTTTTCCTTTTTGGGGCGGGCAAGAATATTGTTCTGAATAGGGAACTATAATTAAATAGTTAGGGAAAAAAAGGAAAAGGGATATTGCAATTCTATCATGAATAAGCTAATTCTTCATTTAAACTTTGGTCATGATGGTGAACCCAGTGTGGTTACCATTGCAACCCAGACCAAAGTTCATTTAGCACTAAAAAGAAGTGAGTTTTTATTAGATGTTGTTAATAATTATATGCAAATGCAAAATGAAAATGATGTAATAGAAATAGACATTATTTTATCAGAGTATAATCGCAATTTTACATTAGGCTTTTTATTTAAATGCTTAGTAAATGACAATAGTGAAGTAAAAAGATGCAGAGAGGGCAAAACAGCTCTTCTTGTTCCACTGATTGAAAAGTTCCAACTGGAAACAGACTTTGTTAAACTGCTTCTGCCACGAAAAATCAGTGCAAAAAATGCTGTTGCAATTCATTCGCTTTATATCAAACCAATGTATCGTTCTGTCATTAATGAGTTTTATTTACTTAATTTACATGGAGTTAATTTACAGGGACATATAAGTGCAGAAGATTTTATGAGGTTATTGCATGAACTTAAAACCTGTCATGCTCATTATTTAGTGCACATTTTACCAGTTTGCATTTGTTTGAGATGCACTGAGTATAGACATGAAAGACTTAATCAGCTTTCAGAATGTACCTATGCAACACCTTACCATGGTCCTATTAAAAATAGCCCTTTTCGTAATTTACCAGTAGGACAACAACAGTTAACAGGTGGCAGACCTGGCTAATGGTATTCTGTTATTCCATAGTTTACATGTATCACATGATCACATTATTTTATTGTTATGTATTTATTATGCTAATAAATTATTTTAATCATATATAAGTTTCTAGTAGTTGTTGATTTATTGATAGAAGAAACATACTAAAAATAATAAAACAGAAAAATAGGATTTGAACATGTTGAAATGGCCATATTTTTAATGAATCCTTAAGAACTCAAGGTCTGTTGATTATACGAATCAGTCGCTAAAAGGAAATAAAGGAACAACAAAAATACTAAACTCCAAGAAAAATCTAAGTAAAAAAACATCGCAAATAGCCTGTCAAAAACAAAAGTTTATAGAAACGAACAAACTGATAAACAACTGACATATTCTTAACTTGGTACAGGACATAATTTAAAAAAATGGTTTCAGTTCCACCAGGTTTATGCTTTTTAATGTTTGTTATTGTCTTGATGTATTATTGTGTTTCATTTAGCTTGTTGAATTTGTTGCTTTGTTGCTTATAATTTTTTACCTCATTTGACAAGAGACAGTGCCCTTTTTTCAATTTTTGTATTAACGTGGACTGAGACTCTCCTTGTTGGGGTATTTTAAAGTTTCTCAACATAACAGTTTTATTTCTTATTTTCCTCCTTCCATAGTAATAAACTCTAGACATGAAATAACTTTTATAGTTGGGTAAGGTTTAATGATTGCCAAATGATCTACTATCCAGCCAAAGAAAATGAATATTACAGTATAGCCTTCATCATGAAAAAACTCTTTAATCGTACTGAAAGCAACAGTAATATACCGCCATAGTCATAAATCTAATTAAACAATAAAAACAAATCCGGATTACAAACCAAAACCAAACAATCAACTACAAGAGGAAAACAATAGAACAGCAAAACAACTGAACTACAACAAAAATAAACGCCAAGTTGAACATACATATAAGCTGTATAGTCAGAAATAACATTCAGAGACACAGTTGAAAGAGATTATTCAAAAGTTGAGACCGAGTTAAGGATAAACCTTGAATGAGAGTATAGGATATTAAAGTACACAAAATATCAGGACCCTATCATTTCTGTCAGCAGACCAAGTGTTCTCCATAGAAAAAAGATCAATTTCAACGAGTGAATCAGCCATATAATACCAGTATTAAACTTCAGCTCACTTTATAGACATTAAGTTATAACACAAAGTTATAAGCTTTCGCCGAAAAATGAAGGGCTTGTTTTATGCATACAATAAAAATTGATAGCATGTAGAAATTCCATTACATTTCATAAACAAAGTGTCCCCAGAGTGCTTTTCTGGATGCTTCAGCGAGGGCGCACAAATGAGTTCATAATTGTCAATGCCCAAATTTTGAAATGTCGACTTATGTGTAGAGTTGTATAACTGAATGCAAGCGTTTGCTTGGGCTACTAACTTTTATTATGGTTTATATCATTTTATTTGTTTTGTTTTGCAATTATCTTTAACGGTTGACATTCTCAGTCATACCTCCAGTGGATGAGAAGGTAAACATGCTTAAGTGGAAGGTTCTGAACTACAAACTAGAGTGATAAACATGCATATTATATATAAAAACGTGAGCATCGGTAATTTCCTCCAAAATCACACGTTGCACTGTCGTCATCATTTTGTCCACTATAGCAAACAAAGTTTACCTTACATTTTCCGCCCGTGTTGTTTAACATATTACATATTATAGCATTTTTAAAACAGTTCGTGACTGGGGTCAGACTAAGATAACCGTTTATAACAAAAATCGCTGCAAAAGTGATAAAAATGAAGCTATTCTGGGTTTATCTTCATCATTTACGCTCAGAACCTTATATTAGAAAGCTAAGGATGTAAAAAAAACAAAACAAACAGTTGAAGTGCCAAAATAACACACAAAAAAGATAAAATAGTCGAAGGCCAGCTGTGGGGACACCACAATAAAGCAACCAATTACATCACAATTAATTATGTCATAATGAAATTATCACAATTCAGAAGACTTATCCTTGGTACCTCATTTATAAAATATATAAAAATAAATACCTGGATATCAATGCATATTAAGTTATGTTTTAAAATATCAAAATAAAATGAATTTGCGATATAGACAATATTCAAATTTAACTATTATGTGGAATGTCACTTACCAATTGAAGGTTCTTTAAGTAGAAGTTTCAGCTGAATATTTGGTTATTAATACCTGATTAATTTAATCACCAATAATATAAAGATTACAATTGAACCTAAGTGTATTGTTGTATGAATTGAAGTATGTAGGGAAACAATGTATAGTCTGATATATCATTTCGTGGATTTAGCAACAAAAATGCCTGTACGTTTCTGAAATTTGAATTAAGTACAAGGCGTTTACACAAACTGATGACGTATACTTACATGACTTTAGTGTATATCTATCTATTTGTTTTGGTTTTCATTAATCTCCTATTATTGATCTTCATGTAAATACTGATGAGAAGCTCAAGTGAAAGGTTCTTAACTCAAATATTGTCATTTAAATCTGAACATGCTTAGCTGATATATCACAAATGTGTGTCTATAGAATCTTTTAAGTTCGGAACAGTTAAATAAAATTAGAAATGTATAATGATATTTTTTTTATTGAAGCTGTAACATTAATAATTACAGAACCAAATAATCTAAAGGTGATACAATTATTCAAGCGTTTTAAAGACAAAATGTTAATCATAAAGGCGCTTTAAATGTTAAAATCACGTAAACGTTTGACATTTCATAAATTCATCAAATATAATTAAAGCATTTGAAGGACGCAGACTGTTTATGATTACAAAATGGCGCAAAGTTGTTTTTACTCTATTGTAATATTACAATATATCAACTGTTCGTGTTTTCTTCACATAAATGATAATTGTGTTCAAGGGAAATAAGCATACCAGAAGAGGAGGAGAAACTTGGTAACTTGAACGTTATTTAATCTCTATATATAACTAGTTTTATTTTGTATGAAAATATGTAAACAAAATATGAATTGTAACCAGAGTTCATGTCTGGTTTTCATTTAAACTTTCTCTCGTTTTTTTCAAATACCATGTTCCATGTCTTTTGACCTCATATAGAGTCCTTATAATAGAAGACATTTACTTTAAAGTGTCAACACATACTATAGACAAACCATAGGCATAAAATCAAATCAAATAATTTTATTGGTGTAAATTCCTATACAGAAATGATACCAGCCGACATTTACAAAATACAAATACAAATACAAAAATGAACAAACAAACAGACAAAAACAAAAAACCAAACCAAACATATTTTCTCAATGATAAGAGATACATATTTTATATTTACATTGCGTGGAGGTGTTATTCATACAAAATTATTAATTCAAGCCATTAACAATTAGCATTAATACTATAAAAGTTCTTAACAACATTATTTTTGCTTTAAATGAATGTTCAAATCATACATATCGCTTATTCCAGCTACACTTACAGTACTAATGTCTTTATCATTACTTTTCAGAATGAAACTAAACTTATCTTGTTCACACATATTAGCAAAAGATGGAACTATATCACTTAAATTACAAAAGAGTACATTTCTATTAATTTCTAGCGCTTTACATTGAATGAGGCATATGTACAATATATATACTGCCTGGTACAAACTATAGTTTTATAGTATTGAAGAGGTTGCTGATGCCTGAGGCAATCTCAAAATGTCGAAAAGAATATCAATCCTACCAAAACCACATACTACCTACAGATTGAGAAATAAAATCCCACCAAAAGTCGATTAGTATAATAATGATAAACTATTCTACATGTTGATGACAGTTTATGAATGTTGTAGGACATTCAATTCTAGTGCTTGTTTCAAAACTTAAATGTAAACTCTTACTCGTGATTTTCGTGATCAAATCAAAATAATGATCGCTAAAGTCGCTAAATTTCATCTCCAAAATCGATTATCAAAGGTACCAGGCTTATAATTTACAATTTACTATATTGCATTGCGATCAACATGTTATTTTTTTTTACTAAAACTTTAGCATTTTTTTCATGTATCAACTGTTTTTGTTCAAACTGATCAAATTTATAGTTAAAACTCGAGCCGATTACATTTAATTGAGAATCTTTGAAAGCTAAAAATTTAGCCTTGAGTTTTGAATGTAAGATTTCAGAAGGCTAAAAATTTAGTTTATTGTATAAATTTAAAAGTACAATATGACTTAGAACAGGGAAATGCTAAAATATTAGTATGTATATTATTTATTTTCTTTTGTTATTGCAGGAAGAATTTGAAGGTAGCTGAGAATTGTCTTTTTTTTTCTAAGAAAAATTGAATTAAGCTGTAGTATTTAAAAGTTTGATGCAATTTCTCTAAACAAAAAGAAATTCATTAGATTTCAGGCAAAAAACATAGAATTTTAGCCAATTTGCAATGATTCAAAACAATCCATTTTGAGAACGAATATTGCAGAGTATCAAAATTTATTGCAGTCCGTTATAAGGAAATACATGAACCAAGTACGAATATATGACAGTTGTGTTCCATCGTTTTAAGTGCATGAGCTTTGAATTTTCAGTTTTATAAGGAACTTTCCGATTCGAATTTTCCTTTCAGTTCGGTATGTATGTTATTTTACTCATTATTTTACATGTACGAATATGCTGCTTTTTGTGCCGATGTTGCTATGATAGGTTGGCCTGTCAGGTTTAACGTGTCGATGTTGCTGTGATAGGTTGGCCTGTCAGGTTCAACGTGTCAATATTGTTGTGATTGGTTGGCCTGTCAGGTTCAACGTGTCGATGTTGCTGTGATAGGTTGGACTGTCAGCTTCAACGTGTCGATGTTGCTGTGATAGGTTGGCCCGTCAAGTTCAATGTGTCAATGTTGTTGTGATTGGTTGGCCTGTCAGGTTCAATATGTCGATGTTGCTGTGATTGGTTGGCCTGTCAGATTCAACGTGTCGATGTTGCTGTAATAGGTTGGCCTGTCAGGTTCAACGTGTGTTGATGTTGCTTTGATTTTTCGGCAAATAAATTAGAACAAGAACATTTTTTTTTTTTTACATAAGTACTCATCAAAAATACATACAGATATACACAAGTAGGAGACATTACTTAGACAAATAGTGATAAAATAACAAAATAAAAAAAAACACAATAATACCATGACATGTTAAATTTGTAAATCTTAATTTTTCAAGATATGTACAAAGTCACTAAATTTGGCAAAAGACTTTTATTTACACGTTTGGAATGATTGAATACAAGAAAAAATATATTATGTATGAAATTATTATTATGGGATTATTGTAACTGTTGCAACACCTTTTCTGACAATATTATAGAATATATAAAACATGTGTTCACACAGTACCAATAAAAATAGCTGATAAATGAATAAACGAATTAGTTGAAGAAAATGAATAACTGTACAAATATTGATATTGCTGATGAAATGAAAAGTTACATGTTGTAGAACTGCCAAAAATATTGCCATTTGAACTTACAACCTCGACTTCTCTTTAATAATTACATTAGATGTATGTTTCACTGTAATACTTTATTTGGATTGGCTAACTGCACATCACGTGTTATTCCGTAAGCAATTTTATCACTCAATAAAACTTGTTCATTCATGATAGCACGTGGTCCCACAATAAAGTGCACAGGTGAATAAAATACAAAATTTATAAAATTCGTGTTTTCATGATAATAGCTAAAAAATGTAGTTATAAGTGTTGCATGCTTCTTTTTGTAACTTTATAGGGTTGTAAAAGCGTTGACCGTGCGCACATTTTTAGTATGAAGCGCTTCTGAAATTTACAAAAAGAAGCATTTAATTCTTAAATAAAAAAACAGACGTGCAACACAGAAAAACAACTCATAAAAGATTCCAAGCTTATCATTGTATACGCCGTTGTGTGTTTCGTTTACACAACAATTATCAGTAACACTCGATTAAAAAGGTTAAAATACAAAATCATGCACAAATTTTAAAATATTTAGGTAAAACACCAACAAACACATGGTGTACATAGCCTGACTCTGAACAGGCCCAACATATGCTGGGAGTTTTTGATACTTGATATTATCTCAAACACTTTCAAATACTTGAAAAAAAAAAAGATAACCCAACGGCTAGTAAAATTGATAGAACGGATGCATTATGCATGTATATCTATAGCACTAGACTTTGCATCTCCAGTGCTAGACTTTAGATAATTTTCGTTTATTTCAATTTCTATCTATCATTTGTCTATCTTTTATGACTTTTAAGATAACTCGAATAAGGAGTCGACTGACGATTTTGACCTTTTTAGAATTATTTGTAGAACATGTCGTGCTATATCATTTTTGCTATTTAAAGTTTCTCTCTATCTATTATTATTGTTTTCAAGATAAAAAGAAATCATGACAAACAAATAGAAACATTTATCATTGTTTTAAGTGCAACAACTCCTAAAGGAAGTCGTCTGACAGTTGTGACAATTGATAAAGCTTAACATTCTGAACAGTTCTTGTCAGATTTTCTCTTTTTATAACGGTATTCAAAGTAATAGTCAAAACTTGTATTTTGCCGAATGATGGTTGTGGTTAGTAAATTTGGCCTATTTGGCCATGTGAGCTAAAAGGCGGATTCAGACTTGATAATTTCGCAGAATTTCCATGTAGTCATTTAACAAACAAAAAAAAAAGTTGGAGAGTCAACGATTTTAAACTTTATCGATCACGGTTAAGAAAGAATGCAATCTAATGATAATTATATAAATAAATATGAAAAATGATCTTGTTTTATGCAAAGTCTTCGTCTAGTATAGTAAAGTATAGTGGAATACATTGTTATTTTATTGCTCATAAATCATCTTTCCAGTATCATACACACCTATACAGGTAATTTCCAGTGGCTGTCTAAATTTCACTGACCTTAATCCCTTAATCTATGTTTAGTTGAATAAATTTTTATGTTATTGTTTGTAAACCATCTTTACCAGTATAATACACACCCTTACAGGTAAATTTCTCTGACCTTAATCCCAGACGGCTTCTATTACAGGAGCTGTGGTGGTATTCATTGTTATTTTGTTTTTGTCCTGAACATTCATGAAACATTTGCCACCGTACGTTTAGCAATTAACAATCAATCATTCAATCAATCAACATTGTGTCATTTCAACGCAAAGTAAATTGATTACTTTGCGTTGAAATGACACAATGTTGATTGATTGATTGATTAAATATGTAAAACTGAAGTTAATAAGTAATTTGGTCAATATGTTAAGAATGTTGGACATTGAAATTATTGCTTCAAATGGTGTCTACATGTAACTGGTATTATATCAGTACGCTCACCTTATGAAAATGACAAAACTAGCCAGCTAGACACTTATTCTTTAATGAACTGTTCCAAAAAATGTTACCTTGATTTCACAACTTTCGACACGAAGCTTTCTTTTAATGATAAAACAAATTGATGATTTAACTTTATGATTAACAGCTATGTTTTAACTTATCTTGAAATACTAGTTAATATATCAAACACATTCTGCATTTGTATGCGCTTGTCCTAGGTCAGTAACCTATTATTCCACAGATGTGGTTTGTTGGTTTGGTTCATATGTGTGTCTCTGTAATAAGACCTCGGTCGTCCTGTATGAATGGTTTTACACTATAATTTATAGTTTGCTGATTGGTGTGCGCCCCGGCTTCGTACTTTGACCTATAGTTAACTTTTATTACATTGGAACTCGAATGGAGAGTTTTCAAACCGCATCTTCTTGTTTATATTTATTGTTTACCATTGACTTTTTTGTCAATTTAATTAGTAAATTATAGTTTGAGTAGTTCATTACATTTTTCATTATGCCAATTTTTCACATATTCAATATTTATCCCATTGACCGCAAATGGTGAATACCAAAAATGAGTTAACAAATATCGTTCAAAGCATCAGATACCACACTATCGACAACTGCATGAATCTTTTCTCTCTGTTCTATCAATCCTGAAAAAATAAAAGAAATTCCGTCAAAAAATCATTTGTAAAACGTGTTTGCATCCGATACTGAGATAACATAATGTACCTAATTAGAGCAACAATCGTTTACCTTAATATGAAGAATAACTTAGTTGTGTTCGCTTTATCCAGATGATGTGTTGTATGTATTATTATTCATTTTAATTTTGAATTGATGATGCAGACTTGGTTTAAGTATTTGTTTGATTTTTCCGGATGTTGTCATATTTTGTATGCATCTAAATGATGTTGAACTACAGTTAAATCGTATACATAATATACATGTCTGAAGCATATTTACGTCGAAAGATACAATACAATAATTCAAAATATGTGAAATAGATCAACAAGGTATAAAACACAAGTCGTAAATATCGATTTGTTTTCACTTTGACATTTTTAAGTCTAGATATATCTAATAGCTGTTTAAGAACATTTGTTTTGATTAGGAGGTAATGTAATGGACACTATCTACACATATTATACAAAACGTCACACAAATGACAAGCACATCATGCATACAAATGGTTAGGTGTTCTAAATTCGGGGTTGATATATTTGGTTTTGTATACTTGCATTCCTATTTGTCTTTTCTGTATAAAAGCAAGCATTTTTCTAATAGTTTTAGAAAAGTATTATATTATCTGACGAGACTTATTATAATTGAAAGTTTATCTACCTTTATTAACAAAGAAATGTAAACAGGATAAACTTTTGTATTCACGTTTTCCGATCGTAATCGTCAATAGCCGAGCTCGAAGGAGAACGTTTTTTTATGGCTTCAAAGCATTAGTTTTACTGTTTTGTGTAGTAATATTTTACTGTTGTACTCTTTTTCATCGATTTCTTTTTGAGCGTGGTGTTATCTGTCTTTCAAGATTGAGGATTTGTTCCTGTACTTCAAACATGAAAAAGATATCACTTAAGTTACCTGCTTTCATTCGTTCTTTTATCTCTTCAAAACTCCTGGTCTCTAATTCCATTTTCCTGATTTCGTCTAATCGTTTTACGTAGGATTCACCTGCTGGATTGTTACACTGATCAAATCTAGTTAGCATAGCACGAACTATTTTGATTAGTGTTTTGTATCGTGCGTCATCTAATGCAAAGACAGAAGAATGCTGCATTTCATTTCTGATCACACGTATCCGTTGAATGTCGTCACCAATAGTAGTTTCAGTGGTAGAAATCTCGTCAACCTTTTCTATTTTCCTAAAGCCTTGACTTGGAAAGTTTATTTTTAAAGCACAATATTTCTTACACATTTCTGTTATGTCCAACTTTTTACGATCAAGTATTTCTCCAGTCTTTGTATCTAAGAATAAGCGATCGTATAAAACGCCTGATAATACCTCTAGAACTATCTTTGACATTCTGACGTAATTCTGTTCCTCACTACTTAATCTAACGGGAGCCTATAATATCAATGAAATATGTAATGATACAAACTAATGCTATATAATTGCCATCTATTAATATCAATGAAATATGTAATGATACAAACTAATGCTATATAATTGCCATCTATTAACAGGTAGATAGACATACAAATATGTAATGATACAAACTAATGCTATATAATTGCCATCTATTAACAGGTAGATAGACATACACATATGGTCAAGGCAGTAAATACACCGGGACAGTGAAAAAGGATAGAACACAGAATTAATGATAGACAGACAAATATGGTCAAGGTAGTAAATAAACCGGGACAGTGAAAAAGGATAGAACACAGAATTAATGATAGACAGACAAATATGGTCAAGGCAGTAAATACACCAGGACAGTGAAAAAGGATAGAACACAGAATTAATGATAGACAGACAAACATGGTCAAGGCAGTAAATACACCAGGACAGTGAAAAAGGATAGAACCCAGAATTAATGATAGACAGACAATTCATGTTGACGTCAGAATATTCAAAATTACGTCAAATTTTATTGAATAATTAAAAAACTATAAAAAAAGATATACATATATATATCATTGCAAGCATGCGAGATTTGTACAAAGCACAATGTTCTTAAAGATATACTAGAAGTATTTCCATTCAACAATTATTTTACAGTCGAGCATTTTTGTTTAAATGAGCTAGCTACGTAGTATGTTGTTCGACAAAGATAGATATTTAGGACATAGGGGCTATTCAAGCTGCTATGATATTCAACACAACCAAGTAAACATGGCGTTCTCTTCAATTGATTGAAGATGCATTATTACATGCATTGCATTACTTCTGCCTTGAACATACATAAAACAACTCAGAATATAATAGCAACATACCGGTCAGTAACATTTCTTTATTTTTCATATAGCATAGTATGATACGATCATAAACAAGTAAAATAGGATGGATAATTTGCTTAAAAATCACATTAATAAATTTCGTTATGCAGCGTTAATCCTGTAGACGATCACATTAATTTTAGGAAAGCACTTAACATGCTTAAAAAAGAGGCACTTAAAAAAACTGTCAGGTGTAGGCGTGGAGCCTGTAGGCTGGCTGTAAATTATCTGAAAGTTCATTTCTGATTTCACACATTTAAATAGATATAAATAGATATAACTCAACTGTTTTACTTTCGCTTTTCGTGATATTTTTTCGTGTCATGTTATTTGTTTTTCAACCAGGAACAGAAATATGAATCGATGAAGACCCTAGGGTAACCTGTATTTTTTTCGCAAATTGTTCCTTAATCTATGAAAAGCTATTCACACATTTACAATGCAACATTAATTTTATATGTAGGTCCCACAAAAAATGTAAAAAGTGTGTATGTGTTTTAGCTTCTCTCATGCGATACCTTTTTGGTCACTTTTTATGTGTTGCGTCTGAATATGAATTATAACCCTCGATAGTGAATGAACAAATTGAACAAATCCTTCTGAACAAACAGAAAAAGAAGACACATAAGAACAACACACGACTTTTTAATATTCAAGATTATCAATGAAAACTCTGTCTCTGATCGGAATACGGTTAGGTGAGCTTTAAATTATAAGTTATAGTGTGGATTACACAAATGTTTGAATTTGGTCGGGTTTTTACGTACATTTCCTGTAAAATAAAAGTTTCGTTGTTTTCCTCTTAAAATTGAACATGAACGTCACTGATGAGTCTTAGGTAGACGAAACGCGCGTCTGGCGTACTCAATTATAATCCTGGAACTTTGATAACGAATTAGACAAAGTCGATCTTAAAAACTCAACTATCTTTACTGATACAAAAAAGTAAGATACAAAATGACAAGCATTTAATTAACAAAACAACACGTGCATTTCTTTGAAGAAAACAAAATCACGCACGATTTTGTAAATGGAACTGATAGTAGATCAATAGGTGGTACAGTCGCGCATATCAATTGGGAATGGACCAAATACTTTTTTTTTTATCACAACCAGTCCACCTTGATACTGACATAAGCAACAAGTACACATCAAAGGAATAAATATAAAAATTACCAAGAATTGGATTTCATCGTGTCATTATGCCCACTAAATGAAAATAATCTAAAGCAAATAGAAAAATTACCTTTGATTTCTCACCAGACCAATAGTCTTTATATGTATGAGTTGTCGCATGTTCTTTGCAATAATAATTTTCCCCATCATGTACTTGATCAAATTCAAAGAATCCTGTGTCAAAGGAGAAACTGGTGCTCTCACACTTCCATTTTTTCTCTAAAGATACCGTTTTCAACTTGTATCGTGTGTTGACAATTCTGTTGATTTCTCTTTCGACAATTTTTAAAACAGCTTGGTTAATCTTTGTATCTACTTCATTCCATTGCCATACTTGCAGCTGAATCATATGACTACTCTTTGCTAATACAAATTTTGCACAGCCAGTTCTGTCAATATTGAATACACAACAATCCTTGAAGAGACCTATCTCGCCCTGTACCACTGCTAAAGAATACTCTCGTAGACAAGAGACAATCAGATTGCTGATTAGATACGGCGGTAAAAAACTAAAGACAAAACACAAACATGTAGATTTGCTAGCATTTGGAACGTTAAACAATACATCAATATCCTTAATTTTTAATGTTTGAAGCATGCATGGAACGTAAAAAAAACTATGCTCCCTTTGTACATTTCCACTTTCCTTCAGTAGCAATGGATAGATGATAATGTCAAACTTTTCGATTACTTCCAGTATATGCTCTTTATGAATTCTCATGTCTGCTGATTGTTTCTTGAATATTTCTTCCAATAGCTTAGGATCCATCTTTCCTGTTTGTTTGAAGTTGTCCCATTGTAAGTGTGGTAATTCCAGTTGAAACTGCTGGGCTGTAACAATGCATGTAAAGGCATTTGCCAACCATTGGGGATCAAGTATGATGTATGACGGAATGTCTTCAAAAAATATCACGTTACCTATTTCATGTTGATACCTGAGAAAGAGATGAAGCTCCTTGTCATCAGTTATCGGAAGTGGTATTTTCTCACCTAGTTCTTTTACTCTTTCAAAAGAAATTATTTGTTTTCCGATCGTAAGTTCAGAGTTGATGGCTTTTTCCATCTGAATAAATTTAACAGGGTATTCTCGATTCCAATTTGCGCTACTCTTTGCTATGGCAAATATATCATTCCTCAATTTTCCAAAAGCATCTTCTTCATCCTCTGTGTTGGATATCAGGTGAATTGATCTCAGGTGAAGCTTGGAATCTTTAAATATTTTATCAGTGTAGGATTCAAGACGTTTTCTGCATTGTTCTTCGTCCTTTCGCAAAAACAAAAACAGTGTTATTGTATTATTTCATTATCATTTAACTTAAACAGTCGTAGATACATGATTTCTTATGAGATGCAGTCTTCACGATGAAGTATTAACTCTACAGGCCCAGAGCTGATTTTTTTATTTTTTTTAGTTAGATTCTGTTGGCCTGTAGATATGATTTTTACAGGCCCGAGTGCAATTAATTCTACTAGCCTGGGCTGCCAGGGCTGCCAGTCAGCGTGAAGACTGGAGATGTTTTTGGCTGTCAGTAACTATTACTATTCTCATATCTGTACTTTTCTGTGTCTTTTTTCTAGAGCGGATGTATAAATACTCTGGCTTTCGTAAATTATTATGATATAATTTAGACTGTTAGTTTTCGCATTGAATTGTTTCATGTTTCCAATCGGGATGTTTTTTTAAGCCAGCTATATGGTATGGGTTTTTCATCTGTTAACCCACCAAGGGCATCTGACAATAATCACCGTTTTTCAGAGAGGTTCATGTTGCTCAGTTTTAATTTTCCTATGAACATTGTGTTCTGTATACTGTTGGGTTTTTAATGATAGTTTTTATTTTTTATATTCATAAAGAATCGAACACTGGGGCAAAAAGTTTGTTACTATTTAAGAACGGAAGTTGACAAAATTAAGAATGGGTGATAAAACACTACTTATTGAAATTAGCAGACACAAACACATGCTAAGAGAAACCAGATGCTCCGCAGAGCGCAGCTTTAAATGACCGCAGAGGTCGAACCCTGAACATTTGGGGAAGTATAGACACAACATTCAAGCTTGATACAGCTCTGAATTTGGATTAAGATTAAATAGTTGACACATAATGAATGTGGTCTAAGAACTTAAACTTTTTTTTTCTTTTTGGCCCCTAATTCCCAAACTGTTGGGACCAAAACTTCCAAAATAAATCCCAACCTTCCTTTCATGGTCATAAACCTTGTGTTTAAATTTCATAGATTTCTATTCACTTATACTTAAGTTATAGTGCGAAGTCTTCGGACGCCAACGACGACGCCAACGTGATACCAATATACGACAAAAAAAATTTAATTTTTTGCGGTCGTATAAAAAGTGTATATAGTAATTGCAAAAATCAAATTGATGGTGAACATAAATCCGTTCTATCTAGTGACTTGAATAATAATAATTTTGACAAATAAGGAAATGTTGATAAACCTGTCAATACCAAAGGAAACTATAATCGTGACATCCGTAAAAAAAATCTTTCGAATTAGGCAATGTTAGAGAAGAGACTACTACTTAAACTACTAATACAAAGTTGATGCATTTTTTTTTCATATTAAGGGAGGATATTTTGGTTTAATTTGGGATTTCGCTATATTTTTCTATAAATGAACTTTTTCTTATACTTAATAGAAAAATGAAATAAAGAAATGGGGTCACTGTCCATTTACGTTCACAATCTGCTTTCGAAAAAAACATACATTTTTGTAAAAGTTATTTTCTGGGGAACATCCTGTCCACGTGTAGTACTTAGCATATATTGCAACAGATGACATTAAACAAATTTTCTTTGTAGCATCGGAGGCAATTTCATGTTCGCCGACCACACAAAATATTTCACAAAAAAAGATATGATAAAATCAAAAGAAAAAGATAAAGAAATATTAACAAATAAAGGTGAAATTGAGTAAACGGGGATTCGTGTTTTTATGAGCTTATTTTCAGTGGACAACAACAAATGGAAGTTTTTAACGACCTTGTGTGACCTATAGTTGTTGAGGTTTGTGTCATTTTGGTCTGTTGTGGATAGTTGTCTCATTGGCAATCATACCACATATTTTTTTTAATATTGACTGGTTATATACATGATATAATATATATAGCCCTTGCACGGTCGGTGCAGTGGACATATTTCATACTAGATAACTTATACAGTAATTCTTTTTATATATATGACAATAATTGTCCGATCTGATACACGTACCTATAATGTACAGAATTTTGAACAGCTTCAAATATATGGGGTCCGTAGAAACACCGCAAAGGACCTCCTTAGTGCACTGACTATAAGCACGTTATTGCGTCAATGCCGTGAAATGCGACCGAGCAATTTAATAAATAGCTCTTCTATGAAAACTAAATAGTTCAGCTTTATGAAATTTATATCCATAGATTAGGCAGGTATTTCTGTTACCAAAAATTAAAAAAAAATATTCTTTAACTTTTCATAAAAGTTTCAAATAAGGATACAAATATTACCAAAACGTCAAAAATATGCGTGTCAGACGTAACAAATTATTTGCAAAATAACTATTGCGGTAATTTTTGTGGTCTACTAAAAATTTGAAAATCCACGAAAGTTCGCATGAATGATAAACGTCTAATATAATTTATGACGGCATTGCTGTTTTTTGTATTGATCGAACGGTAAAAGCTGATTTTTTCAAAAATGAATAATCCTCGCCATGGTCAGGTTTCTGAAAATTGTAAGTTATCAACATTTATCGCTTTTTAAAATATCAGATGATATAAAATTTTGTTTTCATAAATTATTCCTATAAATGTGCTTAGAAAGACCATTTCAAATCCGGAATTTTACAGCACTCGCACCACAAATAAAAACGCATTGGCTTCGGTAAAATGTCTTGCAAGATTGTCCAATGACGAATTTCGCCGCTTTTTACAAAAACACTGTCAGTTTCAACGTCATTATATTAAATATTCAATGTGTAGCATATAAAACAGTGCTTTTTCGTAATTGTGCTTTCACCCCACAATACGATAACATACTTTCTGATAAGCTGTTAAGACGAAATGACTTTGTTTTTTAACAAAACAAATGTCTTGCAAGTTTGTCCACTGAGTAATTTTCTTACGTTTTGAACGTTTTCGATTCGGGACGCTATACATATATGTATTTTTAAATTATTTTTAAAAGTTTGTTCGTTGTTTTTGTGTTAAACACCACTACATGTATAAGCGACATTTGTTGTATTTTATTGACCTGTCGTCAAAGGTAGGAGAAGCCGGACATCAGGCGACCTTAAGTTAAAATAGTTGCAATAACTGTCGACTAGGATCGGAGTCGAACAAATCTCGCCACGAGCGTATCTTAAAATTACCATGCTTTTTATCACTTTATATGAACTCATTAGGCCAATCATCCCCCTATGCCATCGAATTTGAAAGCAGTTCGTATTATCATATGATATCTGAACGATATTTCATTGTTTTTAAATAACAAGTACGGTTCGATTTCATGTTTTAAGATCAGAGGACAAAACAAAATAACCAAATTACAAATTTCGAAAATAGATAGAATCACAGAAACCACGATAAGAACTGCAATATATTAAAGTAGTTATAATCAAATACAAATAGAAAATGAATAATATTATCTAAAATAAAAAAAAAACATATGGTAATTTGTCAATAAATAGGTAAAATATTAATTACAGAAAAGAAAATTTTTAAATCCGAGACAGAGAGAATTAAATATTGAAAGAGATAAAGAAACTAAAAGGAAAAGAGCAAAAAAATAAAGGTTACAATAAATATAAAGAAAAATACAACACAAGCCGAATCAGAAGTCCGAAAAGTTCATTTGCTTGCGTATCTACCAGTAGCAAATATTTCATACATATTCAAGACTTTGAAGTATCCATATCGATTAAAAATGATTACAAACAAAACGAACAAAGTATACTCGGTTGCCAACGTAAAAAGTCAAATTTTGACGTTACCAATTGGGACGCAATATCGTGCGTAACGTCACTAAGAACAAAAATGTGCACTAAGGACCTGATGGAATGATACAACTGTCACAAAGGATATGGCATATAGAAATAGACTTTGTAAAAGGAGAAGGTCCGGTAAGACACCTTTTAGGCCCCAAAATATAGCAGCTTTACAAAATTGTTAAAAGTAAACTTTTAGTTATTTTTTGGACAGTAAAATGCTTCAGCTTCATAAATATGGGCTTTTTTGACAATACATGCATGGCACATATATCGGGTACTGGCACCATAAAGTCCTGCTAAATGGCAAAAACCATCTGAAAAGTGACATTTTCCGGCATATTTGCTGGATTTTTCATATTTGAGCTTGAATCGGATCGTTTTTAATGACAAAATCAGTGAAAATCTTCCACATACACTAATAAATCAAATAAAATAGACACTTAAGTGTTTCAAAAGTGGTCAAAATCTTTCGTCAGATGAACCTGAAATTTGAGGCCAAAATCGGTCCTAACCGGACCTACTCCTTTCATAATTTTAAATCATATCTTTTCTATAATGTTTTCTCGACACGTACCTCAAAAAGTTGATTGTCACCTTTAGTATAATCGGTAGAAATTCATGTTCGCTCAACCTTGAACCATGAATAATCTGCTAGTATACTGATTAAAGATGTACTAGTATATGGTATTTCAAATTGTTCTCTATTTTTTTTCATTTGTTTGTTTCTGTCGTATTTATTCTGTCTGCTCTATTTTTTACTTCTAAAGTAATACCGTATTTTCAACTCTTTTCAGTTTGGGATTTTTTCATCCTTTTAATTTTAAAAAGACAAATAATTGTGAACACTTCACGGAAAAGTGAGGTTGCCAATACTTCATTCATTTTTCTAATGTCAGGAACTATGCCATTTATCAATATTTCGATTAAATAATTAAACTTATAGAATTATATATATATATATATATATACACTTAAAAGTTTATTTAGAGTAACCATATGCCGGATGAACAAAAAGTGTGCCATTTATTGAAAAACATATGGTTTGGTATAACAAGAAAACTTCTCTAGTGTTCTAAACATTTCTCACATAACCCCTCCCTCCAAACCCCCACTTCAAGCTCTGGATCCGCGCTTGCACATAGTGCTTATTACATTATAAAATAAAATGGTATTCATCTTCAATTGTTGAAATAAAGATGAATTGTTAAAAAAAAAAAGCATTGACACCAGTTTAAAGTTATCGTTCATAGAAGACAGTTATGATTTATTCTATAATTCTCTTTTTAAAACGTAAAATAATTTTACCTCTTGGAGTTTTTCTATATTACTTCTGTAATCGGATTTTGAAGAACCCCATGGACACCACATACTCTCAAATGTCTTTCAAGGAATAATGATAGTATGTAAACTCTTGTGTTGTTAGTAAGGAAATAAAATATCAAAAGCCTTTGTTTCTCAATTTGTATATTAATAATAGAGTTTGTTAATTAAAAAAAAAGCTTGCTTAGCAATTTCCTTAAAAACTAAATATATATAACAAAGGCAAAGTTTTAAAACACAAAATTTATTTTTTATTTTTCTTTCATAAACTTGAATTATACCACGCTAAACCGTTAGGTTAACAACCATTGATTAATCAATAAGTAACGATCAAAAGACAATTGTTTATTGGATTAGGTTGATTGAACATGATGATTCGGGAATCTGCAATAAACCGTTGGTCACGTGGCGAGTGGCACGCGTTTATTAAAAAGTCATTTAACTTCAAAATTACAAAATCTATTGATACCTAACTTTATAGATATGAGGTTTTTAATCATACCCTCTTATATTCATGCTCGCTGTGATCTTAAAACATCGTTTTAGTGTCCTTAATGCAAAAACTTTCTTCTTAGTGCACTAAGAAGTCTTTTGCAGTATTTCTACACACCGAAATATATGGCCTTATTATTGGTAATATATATATACATGTACCATATTAGTGTCACTAATGGCTTAACGTGTTACCAAATTAAGAAGAAGAAATAGGCTCAAAACCGCATTTTTAACTTTAGATTTTTTTTCAATCCCAAAATAGAGAAGAGGTCCTGTATACAGACTAATTAAAAAGTCCAGATGAGAAGTTTAACTTTTAACTGTTTCTTGACGCATGCAAAAAAAATGCAGTACTTGGTTACAGTTGCTCATTAAGAAATTATCATCTTTCGATTAAATGATCTTCAATCTATATGGTCTTCATTTTAAAAGTTATAAAATCTAAATGTGAAGTGATCTAAAATGTTCAATATTAATGAGTATTTTCGCTGTGAAATGAATCTAAGGTCGTCTAAAAGTATATACATGTGTATTTGACCCGACTACTGACTACATAGTAAACTATTCATTATGTATGTATAAGGGGGTCTGATCGGGACTCGGGATTGTCGAGGCGTATTTTTTGTTGTGCCGTGAAAAAGCGAAATGAAGTTTAGCGGGACATGGGAAATTACAAAAATATCAGAATTGTTCACTTATATAGTGTAAGCGTAATGGCATCATGCGGGAATCTAAAAAAATAAATAGTAACTAAGCGGGATCCGTGAACAGAACCCCCAATGAGACCCCCATTAGTTGTGGCTTATTTTGGTTCTTTTTAGTTCGTTTCTTTCCCCTACATTACTTAACCGTTTTTGTAAAACAACAGCACTCGAGGTCTGACATTATTTTACCAAGAAATGCACAAAATATTCAAAAAGAAGGCCTAGAAAATTTAAATATTGGTATGCACACATACTCCCCTGTCAGCACAGACAATTATATTTTTGTAAACGCGCCAAACTCGTTTGTAATATTTATAATAGAACTGAAAAGAAAATTGAAATGGAAATGGGGAATGTATCAAAGAGATAACAACATGACCAAAGAGCAGATAACAGCCATAGGTCACCAATGGGTCTTCATTGCAACGAGAAAATCCCAAAACATGAGACTTGGGTGGATCCTGAGTCATATAAAGTGGTTCCTAACCCAGGACAAATTTGGGGGGGGGGGGTGGTTAAACTACATGTCCCCATTCAAATGCACTGATCGTCCAGTAGAGAAAGGGGGGGTTCCAACATGTCCAACCCTCAGCCCCCTGGATCCGTGCCTGTGAGGCATGCTTTATCTTGCCATTAAACAAAAATGTATACTAGTTGAGTGATAATGGACGTCATACTAAACTTTTCAATACAAAAAAAAAAGAAACTAAAATAAAAATCATACAAAGGTCACAAAGGCCATAACTTCTGGCTCCTGAATAAGAAAAAGTGCAAAATGCAGTGGGGATAAAAGCCTTTACTGTAAATTCCTGAAATTACAATTATATAAATCATCTCGCATCTTTGTGCATTTCTTGAAATTGGTCAAATTAATAAATGCATGCAATATTTTCAGAAAATTTCAATATATAGGCTTTTTTTTAAAAAGTCAATCTTGTGCATGATTATCAATGATTATACTCGCACAATTAACACATGTGGTTCTCAAAACTCAAAGGTGTCTATGCTATTTATGACAACTTTTATACCCCCGCTTTCAAAAAAGGGGGGTATACTGTTTTACCTCTGTCTGTCAGTCCATCCGTCCATCCGTCAGTCAGTCAGTCAGTCCGTCCCATGAATATTTTTCTTCACATTTTTCGCAGGAACTACGTACAATACAAGGATTTCTGAAATTTGGTTTCAGGGTTTATCTAAGTCATTTATACCGTGTGATGCGTTTTCAGATTGATCACTTGTCAACTTCCTGTTAACCGAACACTTGTATGATTTTACACATGATAGCCAAGTTGAAAATTTTCGTCACATTTTTCTCAGGAACTACAATACAAGGATTTCTTAAATTTGGTTTTAGGATTTATATAAGTCAGCTATACCGTGTGATGCGTTTTCAGATTCATCACTCGACAACTTCCTGTTTACTGAACACTTGCATATTTTTACACTATTTATATTATCCACTTGCGGCGGGGGTATCATCAGTGAGCAGTAGCTCGCAGTTTCACTTGTTAATAAAGTATAAATTTACAAAATATGTTTAGAACTATATTATTTTTATGTTTTTAAGCATAGATATAGTAGGTCAGGATCTGCCAACTCTCACTGACTGACTGAGCACATAAATTCAACACTAGTTTTTTGGTGTTGCTTAGTGTTTTGTTTTGTTTTGTTTTTCTTTTCTGCATCTTATGTTTTGCCTTGGCATTGTCAGTTTCTCTTTTATTGCCTTTGGTTTTTTTGTTATGTTAAATAACAAGTCACATATAATCATGATAATTAAGGTCCTTTTTAATTTTTAGGGATTTTAAATTTTTAATTTAAAGTTAGGGATTTTATTCATAAAAGGGGGGATTTTCCAGTACGTATACTATTAATAATGCTTTGAGCAATTTTAATGAAACTTGGTGAATTATTTTTGTATAACATAAACATGATAATTTTCCTTTGAATTTAAAAAAAAAATCTGATTTATGTCATTGTACTATCATGACTTGGGATAAGGATAGTCTCAAGAATGCTTTCACAAATTTTTATGAAACTTTGGTGAATTGTTTTTATATCTTGACATAAACACCCTTTTTATTATTATGACCCAAAGTGGAGGGGGCATAATGTTTAACACTTGATCGTTTGTCCGTCTGTCCCAAAGTTGTTTTTTGTTCTCTTACATTACTTTAGTTTGCCTCAAACAAATTCAATTAAACTTTTACAAAAGCTTGTTATCACAATACTCAGATCAAGTTTGAATTTTGGTGATGTCAGTGTTACTGTACTAGAGTATCAGAGTTATGCCCCTTTAGAAATGGGGAAAATATGCTGAATTTTTGGTTTCCTGTTTTCTAAAGTTTAGTTTGTCTCAACCAAATGTTATGAAATCAATACACAATGCTTATCACCACAAAATACAGATTAAGTTTGAATTTTGGTAGTGTCTCTTTTACTAAATTCTATAGTTATGTTCTTTAAAAATGGAAAAAAATGTTTCAGCCTTCTAACTTAAGTTTCCCTCAACCAAATTTTATTAAACTTTAAAACAATACTTTTTATCACAATTTTAATCAGATCAATTTCAGATTTTTGTAGTAAAACTTTTACCGTTCTTCAGTTATGTTCCTTTAAAACTTTGAATAATATGCAAGCTGGAGTATCATTCCCTATTTATCATGTATATTTTTTTTATAAGATGCAGAGTTAAGGAAATTTAGTTGTTGCAAAGTTATTTAAAATTTGTCCATTTTCAAAATCTTTGAAAGGTTTTATAAATGTATTTGTTAAAAAAATCGCAGCCTTAAACTTATAGTCACTTGAGAGATCTATAAATTGAGCCAAATTATATACATGTTTTATGTCAATGAATACCACTGTTTGTGCATGTTTTTTTTTTTTTTGGAGGGCGGGGGTCTTATTTGCGCAGTGCTCATAGTTTTTTAGTCGATCAATAAAATTCATTTAAAGCTTACAGACCAGCTATAAGGGCAAGAAGCTTATCAAGCACTCATGGTTTAGATTTTTATTAAACACACATTAATATACATATAAATCTACATTAAACAGAAAAAATATTGATGCAAGATGTCATTCAACTTTTACTCTTTTATGTATAGGACAAGAACTATAGAAGATACAGAGAAATAATATACAGCAGAAATGATAGGCAATGTAAAATTTGCAGAAGCCAACTAAACCTAAATGGTAAGGCACCTTTTAATTTTAAAAAGTTATTGAACTTGAAAGATGATTACTAGTATCATGATTACTATAAAAAATCAAAGATGTGGTATATTAAATATGAAAACTATCATGGCTTTGAGAAAGAAATTGTAGGCCTGTTACAACCTTCAATAATGAGAAAATCAATACCCTATACTATAGTCACAGTATAAAAGACCTAAAGATGAAACATTGAAACAATTCAAACTGTAAAACTTATCATGCTAATTGCCTAATTTATAACAAAATAAATTACAAAAAATAAATATGACCGGTATGAAACAACAACAACAACCACTAAATTTTAGTGTCAGACTAAACTGATAAAAGCTACATGCTCTGAACTTTGGACAGGCACAATAGGAATATGGCAAGGTTATATAAAAATAAGATGTGGTATGATTACCAATAAGACAACTATCCACCAGACAACCAATGATGTAAATTTCCTGCAAACATGGACTTGACTACTGTAAATCAACTAATTTTTCGTGAATACTTTATCTTGCATTTTATACTTTCTAGTCTACATCGCAGTTATTTATTTTTCTCGAGTTCAAGTTTACTTAATGTATTTTAATAAGGAAAGATACACATGAAAAACATTTATTGCTGTTTCTCTCTCCATTTATAACATTTTATTTGCTTTTTTTGTGTATTTATAGGTGATCAGACATCTTGGTTTTCATGATCAATAGGTCATTACTGAAGTGGAAACTTAAAGTTGAAATTTATTTACATAGTGCATAATTGGATTAATTTGAAATGGAATGTGTGCTTTCCTGCAAAAATGAAATAGGAAATTTCAACAAGTGATAATGACCATATAAAACAAAATGGAGTTCTATCATAGATACCCAAAAACACTATTGCATAAAAGCAACAACATATCTTAATCAAAAGAAAGGAGAATGCAGAACACATACTTTTTTGTTGTTGAAAAAAGGAACACCAGTTTTATCCACTCATTTACATCGCTCCCTCATATCAAATATACAGAAGAAGATCATTGAAGAACAATTTGCAAAAATGATTTCTCTTAGAATTGAAGGGAATTGTTTAGTGAATGGAATAATGTATTCACTGAATTCTTACATAGTGGATTGAATAACTGTACACAAGCTGAAACAGAAGAAATTCTAATTTAAAATAACACAAAAGTGTTTATTTTATTATTTAATCTGCAAATATATATATAATTTTTTTAGAACACCACAAATGATATAATGACATTCAAATTGGTTGCTTATTATTGTATCGCATTGAAACAATTACAAAGAAAACAGAAGCATTTGCTCCAAAAAAATTGTAAATCAAAGTTAAATTTATATAAAAAGTATAAACAATACCTAGATCTAAACAGTCAGACTGTATTATTTTCAATGTCATTAAAATTTTGAGTCAAACATTTATTAAAGTTTTAAATATCATTTGCATCAATTCTAGTCTTTTAATAATTATATTCATACTGTTTGTATACATGGTGTAGTGAAGAAATGTTTAACAAGTAAAAATAAGGAAAAACATTTCCTTAAGGGAAATTTGATGTTCAGAAATTTCCTTAGAGGAAATTTGAAGAACAATGATTTCCTCAGAGGAAATTTGTTGTCTTGAATTTTCCTCCAAGGAAAAGTGTTTGTCAAAAATTTCCTCACAGGAAAAAGTATTTCCTCAAAGGAAAATGTGAAGCTACAAATTTCCTCACAGGAAAAAGTATTTCCTCAAAGGAAAATTTGAAGCTGCAAATTTCCTCAAAGGAAAAAGAATTTCCTCTAAGGAAAAGAATTTCCTCTAAGGAAAAAGAATTTCCTTTAAGGAAATAGAATTTCCTCAAAGGAAATAATTATGCAGCAAATTCCCTAAGGGAAATCTTTTTCCCTTGAGGAAAAAACAATTTCCCTTGAGGAAAAATCTTTTTCCTTCAGGGAAATTTGATTTCCCTTGAGGAAAAGTACTTTTCCTCTGAGGAAATTGTTGAAAAAAGGGGCATAACTTTTTCAACAGTGGTGCTAGAGCCAAAATTTTTTAGGACAAATATCAGGGAACCAATACCAACCAAGTTATCAACTTTGTTTTGACTTAACTCCAAAAATTAAGGTGACAACTTTTGCACTCAGCGGAATTGCAAACTTGTCCCGGAGACTGTTCTTTACCCTGTCACAGAAATATGTAACTTTACCCTGTCACAGAAATATGTAACTTTACCCTGTCACTGAAATATGTAACTTTACCCTGTCACAGAAATATGTATCTTTACCCTGTCACAGAAATATGTAGCTTTACCCTAGCCTGTCACAGAAATATGTAACTTTACCCTGACACAGAAATATGTAACTTTACCCTGACACAGAAATATGTAACTTTACCCTGAAACAGAAATATGTAACTTTACCCTGACACAGAAATATGTAACTTTACCCTGACACAGAAATATGTAACTTTACCCTGACACAGAAATATGTAACTTTACCCTGACACAGAAATATGTAATTTTACCCTAACACAGAAATATGTAACTTTACCCTGACACAGAAATTTGTAAATACACATGGTCAAAAACATATGTAAACTGTAAATGTACCATGTCACAGAAATATGCAACGTTCCGCTGTCACTGACATCATTTTGTAAATTGCACCTTGTCACAAACATAGGTAGCTACACTGTAAAAAAAAATGTAAATTTGCCCGGTCACAGAAATATGTAACTAATTAAATGTACTCCGTCACTGAAATATATAACTCAACCCTGTCAAATAAATTTGCGAATGCACCATGTCACAAACATATGTACGTGTAGCTACTTTGTAAAACAAGTTGTTCTCTTTAAAAAAAACAAAAGCAATACGTGAACCTAATACCGCTGAAGGCTGGGTCACCAAAAGATTGTTCCTGAATTTTTATTTGCTTTTGAATTGAAATAAATGACTGTGATTAGAAGAAGTCAGTTGAGAGTGAATATTTACATCTACTATTTGAATATACATGTTAAAGCTAGACTATTTTAAATTTATGCACTCAGTTTGTTTTATAATCTGGAATTCTGCATGCATTTACTTTATCTATCATATCTTTATATTTTATTTTATGCAAGGACTTTCATCATGTTCATGTTCTCAACTCGTTATTGAAGTTGTCTGTACTCATGGATATGTTAATTGTATAGACAAATCTAAAGTCCAATTTACATGTGCAATGAAACCTGTGGCATGTAACTGATTGGGACATCTTATAAAGAGACTTGGTCTAATAAATTAAGTGGGTAATTATGACCGTGCATGCAAGTCACATGTCAGTGTCTGATCCTGTTGTCATTTTGAACAATAAAATATGTTTAAACATGTCAATCTCTTACAGACGTGTCTTAAATTTAGATAAGAAAAACGAAAATGCGCATTCACGAGTGAAATTAGTATAATTGTTTTTTTTTTAGAACGCAAACCGATAGTGTGCGTTTGAAATGCGATTTATAATGTGAATGAATCAAGACGTGAAGGATAGTTGGGCAACACAGTGAATACAATTTTCAAAACTGTACCATAGTACACATATATATGTAGATGTTATAAGGTAATACTATTAAAACAAACAAACAAACATAGGGTTGAAATTTTATAATAAACATACATTCTTGTCAGTAATTTTTTTCCAAAAATTTTGAATATATATACATGTAGTATCAATAAACACAAGCATCAAGTATTTAAGGACGGACATTTTATTATTGAACTGAATCTATTTTTAAATTCTACCATTCCACTATAAGAACAGATTACTATACAAAATATCAGCAAAGACTTATAAATCCATACTTAAACAGTACAAAAATCTTGTTTGCTTCAATTTGAACCTAACATCACACATGCCACTTCAAAAGCTCACATTGAGCTATCAGAATTAGTTTTCCCATGAGGACTCGGTGTGTCAGTGTAAGATCACCCCGATGGCCGGAGGCCAGAAGGTGATCTAACACTGACACACCAAGTCAGAATGGGATAACTATTATATATCCCAACTGTTTAAGATTAGATGAAAAACCATTTACAATTCATAAAATATAGTTTAGAACGTGACGTCACACAACCGTTTGAATATACTTTATACATTACTATATATAAATATATACCCTTTATGACCCCCTTACCCGATTTTTAAATATAAAACCATGTCAACTCGCCCCACTAGCCCATCGGCCAACACTAAATCGCCACTTTCTAAAAAATCGCCCCACTCTTGTTTTTCAACTCGCCACACTTATGAAAAAGGGTAAATCCCAATGAACAATCAGTCTGACAACTCGCCGTATTTATAAAAAGTGTTAAAATCCCACTGAATAAAGGTGTGCCAACTCGACCAACTGATAAAATAAGTAAATGCTTCCTTTAAATATCTTAGATAACTTAGAGTTCGTATCTAGTCATCCTGGTGTAAGGGTATGTGTCGTAGGTTGATATTCTTGTATTTAAGCAATTCAAGCATTAGTGTTACCCTTTGTTTTAAATGTAAACAACAAGTGGATGAAGACGAAGCATATCATGTAAACAGACTAAACGAATATAAGTTATATATTTATCACACACAAACACACTATTTGCAATTCTGTAAGCGTAGTTCCGGTTACACAAACATAAATGACTCTTTGTTATACTGTGGATTCATTATTATTCGTGGGATACCAATGTTCTTGAATTTCGTTTTTACAGGCATACCACGAATTTAAAGGTTCAACGAATTATAAATTTTCTGTAGGATTGTGTGCAGACTATGGCAAAACCACGAAATCAAAAATCCACAAAAATACATGTTCCTCATTTCAGGAAAATTGGTCCCCACAAAAATAAATGAATCACAAGTATTGAACATTAAATATTTAAAAGAAGTATATCGGATATCTTAACAGATGTAAAACGATTTTATTTTTATTCATTTAGAACTGTAAACCTTGTCATATAGACAAGGATAAATTTTTGCCTTATTATGTGCGTCTTACTTATTTTAACAAAATCATGAGCTTCATTCTCACCCTTTATCGGCGATCTGTTTTATGCATGAGACTCGGTATGCTCGATGAAATGTCTTAATGTTGGACATTTTGCTCAAATGTAGATGTGAAGAATACGTCGTGGAGGCAGGCACCTAACGACTGTGGTAAAAGAGAGGCGAACGATACTAGAGGGACATTCAAACTAGTAAATCGAAAATATACTGGCTATGCCATGGCTAAAAAAGGAAATTGACAAACAGACAAACAATAGTACACAAAATGCAACATAGAAAACTAATCTGATGTTCAGTTGTGTCGTTTGTTGGTGTGGTTCATAAGTGTTTCTTGTTTTCGTTTTTTAAATAGACTAGACCGTAGGATTCCCGTTTGAATGATTGTACAGATGTTATTTTATGTCCCTTTATACCTTGCTGTTCGGTGTGAGCCAATGCTTCGTGTTGAAGACCGTACTTTGATTTTTAATGGTTTACTTTTACAAATTGTGACTTGGATAGGAGAATTGTCTCATTGGCACTCATATCACATCTTCTTATATCTATATAAAGACTACACAAAGCAATTCAAACCAGTAAGTATTAAAGCATTATGCAGTCTTTACTAACAGACAAATGGCTTCTCAATGTTCGATACATGCCATCGTCCCGATTCTTAGCAAGTTATGACCAAATAAAAAAGAAAGAATTAAATATATTCTATTACATCCCAATTTTCCAAAAGATTACTTCTGGAAGGTGTACAGTAGCCTCTCTCTGAATTCGCGTCCATTTACATTTTGTAGAGACACTACAAAGACAGATCTCGACCACAACCCTGAAGCTTACAGTTCGACACATTTAGAAAGGCATATTCGACGAGAGGAAGCGACTAACAGGTCCCTGTTAAAGAATCTTATATTTGACGAAGCATACTGAGTCTTACAAGTCTACTGAACAGTCAGTTATATTTCATCAGTCATTATAACTGGTTTACTTGTGTTTTGATGAAGATAAATGAAAACTCACCCTAACTATACCATGTTACAAAGTATATAGTACGATATTACTTATCCATTTTTTAAAATCAATATGGACTTTAATTATTGAAGGTACATTGACAATTATTTCCTTCTATTGTACATAAAGAACATGGTGACAGACAACTACCTTGAAGATTTATAGAGTTTCAACAGTGATCCCATAGTAATGAAATACACGTATGAAAAACTACAATTAGTCTTTTGAAATCTTTCTCAATTGCACAATGGGTGCACTTTCTCAATTGCACAATGGGTGCACTTGACTCCAATCTTAATTGACTAGAATTTTTTGTTTTCCTACCGAATGTCGGTGGTTTTCTCCGGGCACTCCGGTCTCCTCAACCAATAAAAACTGGCCACCACGAAATAGCCTAAATGCAGTGCTTAAACGTGGCGTTAGAACACCAAACATCAAATCACATCAAATATTTTGTGACAAAAAGTTAATATATTGATACTGATAAACACAGATGTCTTATTATAAATCTTCCTTTATCAAGTTTTATTCGAGGTTTTAAAAGGGAACAGTTGACGAAACATTTTTTTCGATATGATAGTGTGTTTAGATATATATCTATAATGTACTTTATTAATAGAAAAAGCCGGAATAATAAATATGTAAATGTTGAAAGGAATACAATATTATGTATTGCTTGACAAACTTAAAAATCTCTGAGATTGCATTATCATTTAGTGTGTTAAGTTCAAGAGAAAAACTATACAAACTTTAAATACATTCTCAAACCTAATAAATTTATAATCGTCAATAACACATGGCTAAATACAAACTATGTGATAAAGAGAGACAAAAAACGAGCTCTCTTTGCCTTATCTTAAATTAATAACTTTAAATGACATCCGAATATAAAATGTGAGATTCTAGTGGTATTAGTCATTGAACTATCTATTACGCTCAAACAATATTTCTGTTGTATATATATTTAAAATTTCCACACATGGATAAACTTGTATGGCTCTTTGTTAAATTGCACCTGGTGTATTTAACAGAATTATTCGGTGTCGAAAACAATGACAAAGACATTAATATTTGTTCACTCGAAATATTTCCTGTACACTTATAACATGTAAACTTATTTTGTTGATTTATCTATGCCTCCTACATGTACCCCATTGGGGTATAACTGTGCATTATTCAATAAACTTATACAAAATTTCAATATCGTTACTTCTGCGAGAAGCAACACATTCACAGGCTACTTTTTACAGCAGTCTAAGGTTTTATTGCAGATTTTTTTTTTTAATTTGTACATTTGCATGTTTCAAATCTCCATTTTTTTTGCGGATACTCCTCTTTTGTACAGACTAAATGTAAGTCAAAATAGATTTGTTCACAAAATCCTATAAAATCATGTCTTTTTCTAATAATTTGTTTCGGCAGGGACGTCAGTAAACTTAGATTCAATTTTACCTGACTATTAACTCTTCATGATCCGCGCAAATATGACGTCAACCATTGTCTTAGTGTATTTTTTTTATCTAGTACAAATGCTTTACTGTCCCTTTAACTTTAAGCCGGGGGTCTTGGAGGTACCGTATAGTCTGAATTCTAAGTCGATAGAAAGGAATTCGAAAAGCAAAACAAAAATCAGATTATCCTTCCGAAAAAAAGATCTAAATGATTCAATAAAAAGGGCAATTGAATGTAAAGAAAACATAAACTTTTGTACAATTGCAAAGCATTGATTATTCTTTCCTTTTGTTCTCATTTTGAGAAAATACCATAATTCCTTAACATTCATATCACGTCACTGTTACATATTCAGTAATACATGTACATAGACAAACTATTTGACGAAGAGAGATAGAAAATATTCTTACCTCAAGCTCTCAATTACATTTTTTTTATATATGAATATGTGTGTAATACATTATTATACCTTTCAATTGCATTCCATTTAAAAAGTTATTGTACCCAATGTAGAGTCTAGTTACTAAATAATTAATGAAAAGCACGCGATTTGTCTATTTATTTAAAGTTTTACTCTTAAATAAATAAACAGGATTTTTGTTATATTGTAACGAAAGTGTTAAAAAGAGAAGTATATTATGTGTATTTTCATGTGTAAACAGACTTGTCACACTATTCATGTACATTTCATTCTGGTTGCATTTCCTAATTATATGCTTTGAAGTTTTCGTATTCTGAGGAGTTTACTTCTTAAACTTTGCCGGCAATCATTTTGTAAATACTATTTGGTTAGTAATTGGAAATGTCAGTAATTTTGAAATTATGCTTTCTTTATCGATCATATGAATTAGCATTGCAATGCATCTGTCAATCCTTTATTCAGTTTAACTGCTAAGAGTGACATGTAATTAACTAAAAGTTGAGTGTACATTAATGAGGAACGCCGACAGAAGCAACAATATGTCTAGATTAATTAAACATTCTTCAACAATAGATAGATGGCAACGTAATATTTCAAACTAATAAATATCCAAATTCTTAAAAGTTAGGAACAAATCAAAGAGAAAAACAAATATGCCATATTAACTAACTTCAAAAACTTGGCTTTGGCTAGGTCTGTAGTGTCCTCTCTCTGTATTCACGTTTGTTTACACTATACAGAGTCTTTATAACGATAGACCTGAACCATGAAATTTATTATTCGACACAATTGGAAATGTGAAAATAATATATAAAAATAACCCATTAACTGGTACAGTGTGTTGGAGGTAATTGTATGTTATTCTTTTGATCAGGTTTGGTAAACCAAAAAAAAAACGGGGGGAATTATATTGAAAAGCATGAAGCAAATGTAACATGTTGTTTAAATAATTGTGATCTTTGATTCATATGAAAAACAAAATAGGGTGAAATAAAAGGTAAGAGGTAAGAAATACAAACATCATTATTATTGGAATTCCAATGAGGACTCACTGTGCATCACTTATTGAGGACCTGTTTTTGTATGGTTATGAGTTACAATTTATGACTAAAATTAGCAAAGACCCATCGAAACAACATTTGATAAAATTGCACAATATTTTTAGATATTTGGATGATATATTGGCTCGCAATAATGACGACTTCAGTATATATACTAGATAAATTTATCCTGTTGAACTTACTTTAAATAAAGCTAATGCTAACAATGACCACTGCCCTTTCCCCGATCTTGATACCTATATAATTAACGGGAAGCTTAATACACAAATTTATCATAAGACAGCTGATTTTTCATTTCCTATCTTTAATTATCCATTTTTAGATGGTGACGTACCCTTGTCACCATCTTATCTCAACTTGTACGATTCGCTCGTGTATGTTACAACGTATTACATTTTAGCGAGAGAAATGTATGTATTACTGAAAAATTATTACACCAGGATATTCGATATCACAAACTGGTCAACAAATTTACTAAATTTTATCACAGGTATAAGGAAATAATTCGTAAATATAACTCAACATGCAGACATCTTAAACGTTCAGGTATTTCACATCCAACCTTTTATGGTAATATTCTTTACCAAGCACAAACATGTCAGTATTCACCTCAAAAGCTTACAAAACCTTTAAACAGACTTATTAAGAAGGGATATAGTTACGATTCTGTTGTCATGTCATTAAAGATTGCATATTTTGCCTTTACTATTGATTAAATTATAGGTTTTTTGCATAGGAACTAAACACATTTTTTAAAACAGTTATTGGCATGACACGGGTTATGTTCTTCTCATATATTTTACGATAGTATGATACTAAACCCCTAACGAGAGGGATTGTGCCTGATATTCATATGATGAAGAAATATATAGGTATATGGGGAGGGTTGAGATCTCATAACCATGTTTAAACCCACCGCAATTTTGCGCCTGTCCCAAATCAGGAGCCTCTGGCCTTTGTTAGTCTTGAATAATTTTTAATTTGAGTTTCTTGTGTATAATTCGGAGTTAAGTATGACGTCCATTATCACTGTACTAGTATACATATTTTTTAGGGGCTAGCTGAAGGACACCTATGGGTGCAGGAATTGTCGCTACATTTAAGACCCATTGGTGGCCTTCGGCTGTTGTCTACTCTATGGTTGGGTTGTTGTAGCTTTGACACATTCCCCATTTCCTTTTTCAATGTTATCAACTAATAATAAAAGCTGCGATATAATGTTTTGTAAAATGTAGTCTAACGTGAAATAGTCCTTTCTAGACAAGGTTATATGTTTAAAGCTTGAGTGTTTACGACAACGTTTTATTCATTTTTATATCTACAAAACGTATTTCAAAGAATATTTATCGTGTATATAAGAATTGAATGGCATGTAACATGATACAACTGACTATCAACAATATATTCCATGTCATATAAAAAAAAAAGAAGATGTGGTATGATTGCCAAAGAAAAATATGCGTCATATTGCCAAGAGACCAGATGACGCATAAACTAACAACTTTGTTTCACTGTAGGGTCTTCAACAATGAGCAAAACCCATACCACTATAAAAGGTCCCGAAATAACAATAACTAGTAACTTTTTTGTCTATTTAGTTAAAATTTTACTCTTAAATAAACAAACAGGATCTTTGTTATATTGTACCGCGAGTATTTAAAAGAAGAATAGTATGTGTAGTTACATGTGTAAACAGACTTGTCATACTATTTATGAACATTTCATTCTGGTTGCATTTCCTAATTATATGCTAGCGATAACAAGTTTTAGCATTTTGAGGAGCTTACTTCGTAACCTTTGCCGGCAATCATTTTGTAAATACTATTTGTCCAGTAATTGGATATATCAGTAATTATGCTTTCGTTATCGATCATATGAATAAGCCTTGCAAGGCATATATCAACCCTTTATTCAGTTTAACTGTTAAGATCGACATGTTATTAACTAAAAGTTGAGTGTACATTATTTATGAAAACAACAGCCGACAGAAGCAACAACATGTCTAGATTAATTAACATTCTTCAACAATAGATAGATGGCAACGTAATATTTCAACTATAGTAACTAGTAAGAAGACTATTTTACTGTTGTGTACAAGAACATTAAAACGTGTCTACTCAATAGTCATTTTTATTTCTTGAATTATAACAACTACTTAATTTTTTATTGTGCAGTAGATAATGCAGATTTATAAAAACCTCAGAAGGTCGACAAAAAGTCTCATTAGTGAACATCGTATCTGCAAGATTAAAAGGTAAAAAACAGGGCCCAAAAAGGGGGTAAACAAATGAAAAGAAATTACACTGATTTTATATGTTAGTAACTAAACTGCATTCCATATTTAATAGAATAAATATCCAAATATCGAAGATTTTGTAAATATTATAAACACATTATTTTCTACTATTGTGTTTTTATGATTGTAAAAACTTTTATAACATATTTCAACAATGAATACGAAAACAAAATATGAAACCTTTTCATCAAAACCCGATTTTTAAATATTATATCCTAGCCTAACAATAGTGTCGTGACTAAACTATCGACCATGTACACATTGTGTGCCTTTTGTGATTTTTGTGAAAGGTCCCCGCATGAATAAACATAAATTCCTCAGTTATATTGCACCTTAAGTATTTAAAAGAAGTATTGGGTTACGTGAACATTTCAGAAACTTTAAATGATTTCAATCGAGATATTTTCTGTACACTTAAAATATTATTTTTTATTTCTGCGAGTTGTAACGAATTCATAACGGATGTCGATGGTCTTATTTTACCCTTATATTTACCCTGCGCTGCGGCTTGTTTGAAATCTCGCGCGGTACAGACTAAATGATAAATAGATTGACAGACTTTTTCCCCTCAAAATGAGGTATTGCTATCTATATTGTAGTGCCACTTCAACTATACATGGTACTTACAAAGTAGGCAAACAATAGGGATATAATGGAAAACATTCACTTCTTTTGAACTTTGGAATCATTCCATATATCCTTATTTTCATATATATATATTCTTTTGTTTTAGATTTATTTTTAATTGTTTCTGTTTTTTTTTTTTATCTCATCATCCCTTTTCATCTTCGTACTTAATTTGGCCTTTTTACTATTTTCACTGATGAGTCTTGTGTAGACGAAACGCGTGTCTGGTGCAAATATACAATTAAAATCTTGGTATATGTGTTAGTTGATTGGCATTGCTTTGCTTATTACTAACATCAACATTTGAAACTATACCATACAGCCCAAAAACCTTCTTGCAATTTCTCTGCATTGACATTAATTTGTTAAAACAATTGAGGGTCTGTGAATGTGTTAAGTTCCTACGTATACGTATTCTAGACTTGAGGGGAAAAGAGTGTGGCGGTGTGGAATTGGTTTTTCGACATATACTGAGGATGCAAAAATAAATCTTTTTTTTTCTACTTATAACCTTAAAACTAAGAAATTATAAGATGTTTTCTATGAAAGGAAAACGATCGACGATCAGCAAAAACATTCTGACTCACCGAATGATGTTATGAACTTAAAGAAGTGTTTAATAGCGAAGTTTTCAACAACCTGACCTTTTACTGTTAGAAAAAATAAATACATATCTCATTTAAATATAGATGACTTTTAATGGTTAAATATTAAGAAGTTAATTGTTAAAGACAAACTATTGTCTGAAGACAGAAAAAAAATGTTCTTACCTCAAACTGTCTCAAATATCCGCCAATATCAATAAGAGAGTTATTCACTTTCAAACCGTTCACTTATATTCCATTTTAAAATTTAAACTTCATACTACATACCGTCGCGTGTAGACACTGAGTAAAGATAAAACACACGCTATTTGTCTTTTTATTTGAAATATATCCGCTTGAACAAACATACAATGTCCTGGGTAATATTTTACCTTAGGTATTTAAAAAAAGAAAATATAATATGGTTACAGGTGTAGACAGTCTTTGTACGTATTTATCCGCACTGTCAACATAAAAAAATAATTAAACTACTGAACTCATAGGAAAATTCAACACGAAAAGTTTTTTTGTTTATCAAATTACAAAATCAAAACCTTTAACACATGAAACAACTGTAAATCAACTGTTATATTCCTTATTTGGTAAAAACATTTCCTTGTTTAGAAAATGGTTTATTAAACCTAGTTTATTACCTTGCTAAACCTTTCATTTGTATGACAGTTGCAAATAATTCAACTACATTGACAACAATCTGTGCGCAAAACAAACAGACATATTAGGAAAAATGTGAAAAAATAGTTATAGCAGTCGACACTTTGTAACAGTGAAACGTCTCAAAAACTGGCCGCTCGTCGAACCCCTGAAAACGGCCGCTTTACTCTATAGTGTATGTATCATAAAATACAGGTATAATTTTCTATTTCGTTTTATTTCATTTTTTTGGCAGGAATAATAGATAAACATATCATACAGTAATGGTATTTCTTATTTAAAAAGTTGTTCACCTTGAAACGTTTTCAATATGTTTCAAGAATTGAGACTACTTATGTGTAGCATGTGCGTTAATTTTGATCCGTCACAACATGATAAGCTTGGTTATTGAAACAGGTTCGACAAGTAAACCGTTATCAGTCAGCATGCATTTGTCCTGATTGCCAGGATTACCTTCTTGGTATATAACACTTATATCAGTGATTGTATGTGACAACGCTGATTTTATGATGATACATTTAATTGATTGTTTTTAGATAAATACACAAATTCCATTGTTTATCTAGGTTTTTAGGCATAGCCGGTTTTACAAATTCAATTGACGTCATTTTTTCGTATTTTTTTACCGTTTCAAATATGACGTCACTTGGCGTTGAGGTTTAAACTTATTCGGATGTACCTACTAGTGATGCAAATGTTTGGTTATGTAATGTATTTCAAATGGTTCCTGTAATTAGTTAATACTTCAGTTTTATCATGAACATCTTTTGTATAGTCATTTTATAAAATTTACTGTTTGCAAAGGTATAAATTATTCTAAATAAAAGGGATGTTCTGGTAACTAACAGAAAACCATTGCCTTTTTCAACTTTTGATCTTCAGTGCTGTACAACTTTGTTCTTTTTTCACTTTCGATCTTTTATATATGGGCGTCAATGGTGAGTCTTGTGGAAAAAGTAAAATCACAAAAATACTGAACTCAGAGGAAAATCAATTTGGAAAGTCCATAATCACATGGCAAAATCAAAAAACAAAACGCATCAAAAACGAATGGACAAGAACTGTCATATTCCTGACTTGGTACAGGCATTTTCAAATGTAGAAAATGGTGGATTAAACCCGGTTCTATAGCGCTAACCCTCTCACTTTAATAACAGTGGGGACGAGGCGCGTTTTTTTGGCGTATTGAATTTTAAACCTGATGCTTTTTGTTATCTCTAAAACATGTGTTTCTTTGTCTAATATGTTCTCCTATTTATTTATATTGTAGTCCTGTAATATTATGTTGTATGTTCAATGTTATATTTAACGTTACCATTAAAGTGCGAGGTTTGGCATGCCACAAAACCAGGTTCAACCCACCATTTTTATTCCCATTAAAAAATGTCCTGTACCAAGTCAGGAAGACGGCCATTGTTATATTATTGTTCGTTTCTGTGTGTGTTGCATTTTAACGTTGTGTCGTTTGGTTTCTCTTATTTTTGAGATATTAAGATAAGACGTGGCACGGTACTTGTCTATCCCAAATTCATGTATTTGGTTTTGATGTTATATTTGATATTCTCGTGGTATTTTGTTTGATGCTTGGTCCGTTTCTGTGTGTGTTGCGTTTCGGTGTTGTGTCGTTGTTCTCCTCTTATATTTAATGCGTTTCCCTCGGTTTTAGTTTGTTACCCCGATTTTGTTTTTTGTCCATGGATTTATGAGTTTTGAACAGCGGTATACTACTGTTGCCTTTATTTGGCACAACTTTCTTTGATCTTTTGGTCCTCGATGCTGTTCAACTTTGTACTTGTTTCGGCTTTCAAACTTTTGTATCTGGGCGTCACTAGGAGGTCTTGTGTGGACAAAATGCACTTCTGGCGTATTAAAATTTTAACTTGTTGCCTTTTGTTTTTTGTCCATGGATTTATAAGTTTTGAACAGCGGTATACTACTGTTGCCTTTATTTAAAAGAATACAGGACAATTTATTCAGATACAAATCATCAGGTACTTTTTTATTCGGTAAGATGTTTAAAAAGGTGACATCACAAAAATACTGAATTCCTAGGAAAATTAAAAATAGAAAGTCCCAAATCAAATGGCTAAATCAAAGACTTAAACACATCAAACGAACGGATAACAACCACGCGTCTTTCTGTATGTTGTGTCCGAAGTCAGAAGGCAGTAATTAGAAATTGCCGTTTGTTGCTGTTATACATATTTGCTATTCTTTTATTGTTTGTTCATAAACAAAGCCGTTATTTTATCATTTGCATTGCTTTACATAATTCTTTTTCTGGGCCTTGTGTAGCTGACTATACGGGATGGGGTTGATCTCATTGTTCATGGCCGTACGGTTACCTTTAGTTGTAAATTCATGTGTCGTTTAGTCTCTTGTTAAGAAATGTCTTGTAGCCTTTATTTACCACATTTTCTTTTTCGTATATGCCTTATGTCAGGAATCTAATGCTTTAATCATCTAATAGCAGTTCAAGTTTGTATACATCGTATTTCTTTATATTTGTGGCAAAAACAAATCTGTCAAAAAATAAAAAGAAGTTTGACTAAAATAGGAAAATTTATGTTTGTTAGAAACGTCATTATTGTGCGATAGTTAAGTGTAAAGAGTCAAACAATCGTCCACGGTATTGGACAGACCATCACAAACATTTTATTTCATTTTTTATATGCTCTATTAATTATAACAATCTTTGTCAAGACTGTAAAACAAAACACATAGTGAAAGATAATATAATACATGTATAGATAAAATCAGTAGTATTCATCCAATATAGCATTAGGAATTTATTTTCCATCATATTTGCTGTCGATGGCTGGGTATAAACGTCAAATGGCACATTCATTGCATTTTTAGGGCACGGCATTATACGCATACACACACTACAGACAGACAAGCTATGCATGAATTTTAAAAGTGCTAATTCACAAAGTAAACAGTCCACAGGAAGACATGTCTTTTCACCCAGATACACTGTTTCGACTCCGAACCAATCTGTCTTTACCCTTACTCCTCACAGGTGTATGTTGAGTAGTGGAACAGAAAATACTAACTTTTATAGGGCCAAAATTAAATAGATACTTTGCTCCCGAGGGAAACTAGTATGAATTCTTCCCTAGGGGAAATTTACGATAGTTGCCATTCTTCTCCCACGAAAATTTGGTGATACGTTAACATATAGTCATTTTCCCCTATGCCAATATTTTCCCCCGTAGTATTGGTTTTACTCTATTCACACAAGTCTGAAAATTAAACCCAACAGAGTTAGATAGATAGATAGATACTCTAAAAACTCAATACAAGTTTACAGAAAAGCATCGATACATAGTTCCCTACCGGTTAAAACATCATTGTATTGGAACAAAATTCTAACTTGATCTATTACTTATCATGTTGTTAACTATATAACAAATAGCAAGTCAATATCTTCAAGTATGACGAAAAAAAATGTCATAGTAGTACATATCTCTCGTAGAATATTATATTCAAGAGAGTTTTCAGGTTACTAGAGCGCAATTATTCGTAATGCATTTTCAATAGGGTACCACTAGTGTTCCGTATTTGTTTTTCTCGAAGACTACACAAACTAGGGAAAACCGGGTGGCAGTTCCTGTTACTTGAAATGCCAGTGTTGCATTACAACAACAAACATATACAGGGTCATGCGGCTCAAATTGACTTAAAATGCAGTTGAAAAGATCGTCTACTTTTTTCGCTTAATGAAAAAAGCATATTTTTAATGGCTCCAACGTGCAGAAATCGAAGATATTTGCTATACTTCGTAAAATGTGAATATGGTTTTCGGCAATTTTTAAACCTATTTGTATAAACTTTCGATTAAATGTAATACCAATCCTGTATCAACCAATCAGAAGCCGTATAGGATTCTATTCTGAGTACCATCTTGGCGTAAACAACTCGGTAAAATGTAAACAAATAATTGCGCTTTTGTAACCTTCAGTAGGATTCAGTTATAAAGTCTACCGGACCCTCTTTCAGTTTTGCGTTGAGTACAAAAAAGTTAATATCTGTCTGCAATTGACCTTATATTGTTTTATATTGCAATTTAAATATATAAATGCATAGCTATATAAATTGGGACACACATTTCAAACTTATTTTCATCCCTTAATGAACCCCTGACTGTTGAAATATTGTTCCAATATGAAATTGACATTGCACAAAATAAAGCTGTGTTACTATAATTAGGAAATAAACACAACTAGTTGCAGTATAAATATTTATATACAGATATTCGTGTCAATAGGGATATACTAATTTTTGATGATGAAGGGAACAACCTCCTTATAAAGTTTAATGGAAACTGTAAAAATAACTCAATTCACCAATTACATACATACTGATTTTTAGTGTTCAACACACCATTTTCTAATTCAAAAAATGTCCGGTACCAGGTCAGGAGTTTTAAACATCGATTGCCTTTATTTAGACATCAAAATAGCATTACATAGATTATACCTAGGTTATCTATAATATGATTTCCCAAACAACTACGTTTCATTTGCAAAATTCAACATGGAATATCAGGCGATCAACGAATCGTGTCATTCGTTCAATTCATTCAATGTAAAGCAACAGATACATTTTTCATAGCTAAGCCAGACACTATGTATATCATGTACAAATGTATATGTTACATAAATATTCTAAATTAAGGCATTTGGTAAAATACTTTTAACATTTTTAAAAAGGACTTCATAATAGCTTCATAATTTGTGTGTAGTTTCTATTAAAACAAACAAAAACTTCTGCCATTTGGACAAATTATCATTTTAAATTGAAATCGGAAACAATTGTGACCCCTTCTTGTAGACTTGCTTCCTTATTATTATGCTGACCTCTTACAGGAACGTCATAGGAAGAAAGATAAGTAGCAATATCCTTTAACTTCCGCTATATAGATGATATTCTCTGAGTAGATAATTCAAAATTTGGTGACTATGTTGAACTCAGCAATCTTCTCGAACTAGAGATAAAGGATACGACAGATACAGTTAAGCCTGCCCCATATCTTGAACTAAATTTAGAAATTGACAATGAGGGTCGGTTGCAAAACAAAACTTTATGATAAAAGATATGATTTCAGCTCCCAAATTGTGAACTTTATATTTCTATGTCGCAGAATTACAGGGGCGCCTGCATACGGATTATTTATCATCCAATTGATACGATATTCCTGGGCTTATATTTCCTGTCATGATTTCTCGTTAAGAGGGTTGCTGCTGACAAGGAACCTATTAAACCAAGAGATCCAAAGGATAAAGTTGAAATCTTTCCTACGTAAATTTTACAGACGCCATCACTAGCTGGTTGACCGTTATGATATAACCATTTTACAGATGATATCGGATATGTTCCTAATGCCGTAACAAAATCCACTTCCATTTTAACCAAGAATACGACCTACAGAATAAGACTAACTGCGTTTGCAATTACATTAGCAAAACGACAGGTGCCACATAAGGAGCCGGATCTGCATACTCTTCCAGAGCACAACACCCCCCCCCCCCCCCCCCGTTTTTGTGGGTTTCAGAATGATTAGTCTTGAGATTTTCTCTGTTGAGTCTTGTGTACTTTATTTGACTGAATGTCTTATATTTAGATGATACCGGTAATTATAAAAAAATTAACGGTACCTATTTTCTTGCACCAGATGCGCATTTCGACAATACATGTCTCTTCAGTGATGCTCGTGGCCAAACTATTTGAAATCCAAAACTTATATAAAAATGAAGAGCTATAATCCAAAAGGTCTAAAAAGTATAGCCAAATCCTTGAAAGGAATCAGAGCTTTGCATGAGTGAGATACATTTCTTAATTAATGATAATTTCTAATATTTTGTAACAGCAAATTTTGATAACACAAAAAATCCGTACTTTCATGCCAGTACCAAAGTACTGGCTAATGGGCTGGTGACAGCCTCGGGGACTAATAGTCCACCAGCAGAGGCATCAACCCAGGGGTAGTAATAAAATTAACGGTAACATATATAAACAATGCATGGTCCATTTGATGAGTTAAGCCTTTTTGAACTGATTTTTCTAGTTTTTTCTTATGTTGTATTGTTATACCGCTGACCCAGGTTAGGGAAGGGTTGGGATCCCGCTATTTATGTATGTTCGTGTCCCAAGTCAGGAGCCTGTAATTCAGTGGTTGTCTTTTAATTATGTGTTACATATTTTTTCGTTAATTTTTTTACATAAATAAGGCCGTTAGTTTTCTCGATTGCATTGTTTTTCATTATCTTATCGGGACCTTTTATAGCTTACTATGCGGTATAGGCTTTGCTCATTGTTGAAGGCCGTACAGCAACATATAGTTGTTATTGTCTGTGTCATTCTGGTCTTTTGTGGATAGTTGTCTCATTGGCAATCATACCACCTCTTCTTTTTTATATGGCAGTGTTTTTCGTTTGTTGATATGGTTCTTACAGTTTTTTCAGTTATCATATCGATTAGACCGGTGGTTTTCCTTTTCAAATGATTTTACACAAGTAGTTTTGAGCGCCATTTATAGCTTGCTATTCGTTGTGAAGGCTCCGAGTCCTTTTAAAAATCGTGACTGGGATGGAGATTTGTTTTATTGACACTCATAACACATCTTGTTATACTAATCAATAGTTGTATGCTTAGAAAGATACTTTTTTGGGACAAACATGGGTTGTGGTTAACATTCTTTTATGATAACTATTTAATGGTTATCACAAACGGATTTCAAAGATGAAAAAATTGGAGATGTATTAAAAGACCTGTTTTGAATTATCAAAGTAAAAGTAAAAACATGTTGGTCAACAGTTATCTCCACCATCAACGACAAAAATACGGCTACTTTCGTTTTACACAAAAACTGTCTAAACTTAACTAAAATTCTTGAATTATGAAGATTTCAGTAATTAAGCATGACTCAATGGTGCTAGAACCGAATATATGTGCATTGTTTTGTCAAAAACAACCCATATTTTTGTAATGTAACAGAAGCATTCTACTGTTAAAAAAGTTATGTTTTTAATAATTTTGTAAAACTGCTATATTTTAGGGTCAAAATGGGGTCGTACTGAACCTACTCCTTTGCCAAAACTAGTAATGCAATGTTGATGACCATAAATTGTGGTTGTATAGGCAATATTTATACGTAGTGTCAACTTTCCAAGGAGGCAATGATCCTAAATTTCCCGTCGAGGGAATCAGACAATATCAGTTTTCCTCCGGGGTAGTATGGGTATCTTCCCCCAAACTGAGAACCAAAGGTCCGTATTTCCTATCAAATTAGCAAACATTGATGCAGGAATGAAGATATGTAATGTGAATTTTCATTTAAATGAACCAATTTATAAGAATATAACTTATAAATATTAATACTTTTGCAAATGTTGATTATTTGTGGCTGTTTTGAAAAGAAAACAAAAATTGAATTGGCATTTTAAGGGGAGTTAATTCTAAAACATTGCATTTTCTGGAGGATTCTACATGGAATTTTCCTATTTTGTATTTTAGCCGTAAAAACGTACGGTAACCCTATCTTTTCTTTTGATAATCTCAAAGCATTGTCTGAAAGCTATCTTTTCATGAAATATTTAACAATTCTGTCATTTTGTTTAGTTTCTAATAGAAAAAAAGGTGTTTTTTCATGTATAATCCATACAAAACTTGCCATTTTGTCACGTCCTGTAGTTTGAGACCTATCATTTTTATTATATTTTTCAATATATATCAATCGACACTACGTTTTGGCAAAGTATTAACAAATTCTATCATTTTGATTTTAGACTCCCATACCACCTTTAAACACATTTAGAGTTTACAATTCTGCAATGTTACCCTTTAATCATATTACATGACAACAACTACATTTGTTTGTTATATGCATGATATGAGAGTTCACAATCATTCTCATTTTGTTCAAAGATTATGTGATGAACTTCCTGTGACGTTAATACTTTAAAATACTTCTCATGGTTTGTATGGCTGTGTACCTTCATCCTGGAATATGTATCCATTTGGTGCTAAGCACTGGGACATGCAACCATCATGTTAAACTAATTGGTACAAGTGTTGTTTTTGAAATCATTGTGTTACTTGGAACAGCTTTAGTTTTTGAAACCAGTTTTGTAATTAGTTCAACTGTTGTTTTTGAAATTGTTCTTGTGAAGGGTACAACTGTTGTTTTTGAAATTGTTCTTGTGAAGGGTACAACTGTTGTTTTTGAAATTGTTCTTGTGAACGGTACAACTGTTGTTTTGGAAATTGTTCTTGTGAACGGTACAACTGTTGTTTTGGAAATTGTTCTTGTGAACGGTACAACTGTTGTTTTTAAAGTGATTTCGGATAATCTTTGTTCAGTTGCTTCAAAAACAATTTCGTTGTCAAAGCCAATTTTTTCCAATTTTTTCGATTTTGCTGTTGTCAATTTGGATAAAAGCAAAGAACATTTCATCGAAGAATCATACGTCGTCCGTGTAATGTCGGATGCTTTTGGTGCCTTTATTGTTGTTGGCTTTGGTATTCTCGTTGTCACATCTAAACAAAGAGAATAAAAGATTATGAATCTGAGGCAGAAATATCTGAATGAATATAAAGATAAAATATACAGAAAATAATACATCATTTTAGCGTTTATTTGAAAATAAAAGAAAAAAGTAAACCGCTGTCAAATAGACCTTAATAGTCATGAATCGATCAAGCCAAAAAACTATAAGAGTAAAACAACGGAATAACGGAAACACTGACCCGTAGTAAACGCCAAAAATACATAGCGGTTTTTCTATTCTTACGACTTTATGTATACAGTATATTTGTTGTTTATGGAATCAAAGCTTTGATTGTATAATCAAATTGATAAGCAGATTTTTCTAGATTTTTTTATTTAAAGAAAGGAGATATGGAAGTATGTTTGCTAATTAGACAACTATCCACATTGGGTAAAAAATTAGCAAACGTAAACCGTAATCGCAATGTAAGTTTACAAAGAGTAAATAGTATTGTGTTTATCTTCCATGCAGAGTATAACTTTGGTTTGTTTATTGTTATAGGTCGAAATTAAATGTATAATGGAAGAACTGAACGATAATGCATACAAAAAAAATCTAATATCTGCATTACACAAGTTTCAAAACAATTAACGACGAAATCAAAAGAATCTCTTGTGGTCAAGTAATATTTATTTTGGCATTAATAAGATGATGTGGTATATAAATAAAGGCAACAGTAGTATACCGCTGATCGAAATTCATACATCGATAAAGAAAAAAAAACAAATCTGAGTTACAAAAAAAAACGAGGGAAACGCATCAAATTCAAGAGAACCACGAAACAACATCAAAATGCAACTCACACAGAAACAAACTACAACATAACAATGGCCATTTACCTGACTTGATACTTGACATTTTAAGACAAAATGGTGGGTTGTACCTGGTTTGTGGCATACTAAACCTCCCGCTTTATTGACAGTTGTAACTTTAAAATGACAACGTTACATGACAGGACTACATAACAAATAAATGGAAGAAAATGAAGGACAGAGAAACAAACGATAAATAACCAACAAAAGGTACTTTGTTAAGATTGTAAAACGCCAGGCATGTGCCACGTCCATACAAGACTGACCAGCGACGCCCAGATGAAAAAAAGTTTGAAAGCCAAAAAGTTTGATTGCCAAAGAGACAACTCGTAGTCACAATGTATAAAACGTAAACAATAGTTGTTCGAAGCACGACCTTCAACAAAGATCCTTGGTTTACATCGAAAAGGTGTGTAAGAAATATATTTAAATGATTACCTGTCATTTTTCGTCCTTGATTACATAAATCTGAATTACAGCATTTGATTTGATCTATTATCTGCGGTTCTTAAGAACCAAACAGCTCGACATATGTATTCAACGGGTTCTGGCATATCTGAAATACGAAAATAGAACAAATGAGTTTTTTAAAATATTGTGAACCAGCTTTTATTCGCGAAAACTGCAATTCGCGTTTAGCCTTTTCTATTCGTGGAGATTTAATTTCGCAATTTTTAAAAAAATGGATTGAACATGGTTTTGACAGCGCTAAGCCTGTTACTTGTATATTTTTATCTACAAATTTCTTAATTTGTCTGAAAAATATAAATATCTGGTATGTCACAACTAAAAACATACCAGTATCACTAGAACCAGCTTTACAGAACTTAAACATCCTCATGTTGATCACAGTCCATTTTTTTTCAAAATTACAATTTCTAAAATTATGACGATTTGTGTGTCTAAAAAACTAAACCGACAATATGACAGCTATTGAATATAGGAGAAATGCCGATATTACAATTTCGTCCGCCTTTATTTATTATTCGGCGTTGCCTTTTTAAAAAAAGGAATTAATTTACAGCAGGAAAATACTTTTTTAAAATGTAAAAATCACGTTTTGCCTGGATTTTTTTCATTCTGTTCTAATCAACTGTGATATTCAAACCAAACATTTACCACACGGTACTACAAGCGGAAGGGACCTCATGTGAACCGCTCACAGAATAACAAAATTTACCACACGGTACGACAAGCGAAAGGGACCTCATGTGAAACCCTCACAGAATAACAAAATTTACCACACGGTACGCCAAGCAAAATGGACCTCATGTGAAACGCTCACAGAATAACAAAATTTACCACACGGTACGACAAGCGAAATGGACCTCATGTGAAACGATCACAGAAACACACCATTTACCACACGGTACCACAAGTGGAAGGGACCTCATGTAAACCGCTCACAGAAACATAACATTTACCACACGGTTACACAAGCGGAAGGGACCTCATGTAAACCGCTCACAGAAACACAACATTTACCACACGGTAACACAAGCGGAAGGGACCTCATGTAAACCGCTCACAGAAACACAACATTTACCACACGGTACCACCGGAAGGGACCTCATGTAAAACCCTCACAGAAACACAACGTTTACCACACGGTACCACCGGAAGGGACCTCATGTAAACCGCTCACACAGAAACACAACATTTACCACACGGTACCACAAGCGGAAGGGACCTTATGTAAACCGCTCACACAGAAACACAACATTTACCACACGGTACCACAAGCGGAAGGGACCTCATGTAAACCGCTCACACAGAAACACAACATTTACCACACGGTACCACAAGCGGAAGGGACCTCATGTAAAACCCTCACAGAAACACAACGTTTACCACACGGTACCACAAGCGAGAGGGACCTCATGTAAACCGCTCACAGAAACACAACATTTACCACACGGTACCACAAGCGGAAGGGACCTCATGTAAACCGCTCACAGAAACACAACATTTACCACACGGTACCACAAGCGGAAGGGACCTTATGTAAAACCCTCACAGAAACACAACGTTTACCACACGGTACCACAAGCGGAAGGGACCTCATGTAAACCGCTCACAGAAACACAACATTTACCACACGGTACCACAAGCGGAAGGGACCTCATGTAAAACCCTCACAGAAACACAACGTTTACCACACGGTACCACAAGCGAGAGGGACCTCATGTAAACCGCTCACAGAAACACAACATTTACCACACGGTACCACAAGCGGAAGGGACCTCATGTAAAACCCTCACAGAAACACAACGTTTACCACACGGTACCACCGGAAGGGACCTCATGTGAACCGCTCACAGAAACACAACATTTACCACACGGTACCACAAGCGGGAGGGACATCATGTAAACCGCTCACACAGAAACACAACATTTACCACACGGTACCACAAGCGAGAGGGACCTCATGTAAACCGCTCACAGAAACACAACATTTACCACACGGTACCACAAGCGAGAGGGACCTCATGTAAAACCCTCACAGAAACACAACGTTTACCACACGGTACCACAAGCGAGAGGGACTTCATGTAAACCGTTCACAGAAACACAACGTTTACTACACGGTACCACAAGCGAGAGGGACCTCATGTAAACCGCTCACAGAAGCACAACATTTACCACACGGTACCACAAGCGAGAGGGACCTCATGTAAACCGCTCACAGAAACACAACATTTACCACACGGTACCACAAGCGGAAGGGACCTCATGTGAACCGCTCACAGAAACACAACGTTTACTACACGGTACCACAAGCGAAAGGGACCTCATGTGAAACGCTCACAGAAACACAACATTTACCACACGGTACCACAAGCGAGAGGGACCTCATGTAAACCGCTCACAGAAACACAACATTTACCACACGGTACCACAAGCGGAAGGGACCTCATGTAAACCGCTCACAGAAACACAACGTTTACCACACGGTACCACCGGAAGGGACCTCATGTGAACCGCTCACAGAAACACAACATTTACCACACGGTACCACAAGCGGGAGGGACCTCATGTAAACCGCTCACAGAAACACAACATCTACCACACGTTACCACAAGCGGAAGGGACCTCATGTAAACCGCTCACAGAAACACAACGTTTACCACACGGTACCACCGGAAGGGACCTCATGTAAAACCCTCACAGAAACACAACATTTACCACACGGTACCACAAGCGGAAGGGACCTCATGTGAACCGCTCACAGAAACACAACATTTACCACACGGTACCACAAGCGGGAGGGACCTCATGTGAACCGCTCACAGAAACACAACATTTACCACACGGTACCACAAGCGGAAGGGACCTCATGTAAACCGCTCACAGAAACACAACGTTTACTACACGGTACCACAAGCGAGAGGGACCTCATGTGAACCGCTCACAGAAACACAACATTTACCACACGGTACCACAAGCGAGAGGGACCTCATGTAAACCGCTCACAGAAACACAACGTTTACCACACGGTACCACAAGCGAGAGGGACCTCATGTGAACCGCTCACAGAAACACAACATTTACCACACGGTACCACAAGCGAGAGGGACCTCATGTAAACCGTTCACAGAAACACAACGTTTACTACACGGTACCACAAGCGAGAGGGACCTCATGTAAACCGCTCACAGAAACACAACATTTACCACACGGTTACACAAGCGGAAGGGACCTCATGTAAACCGCTCACAGAAACATAACATTTACCACACGGTACCACAAGAGGAAGGGACATCATGTAAACCGCTCACAGAATGTAAAATGTATTTAAAAACTCTTTTAATTCTAAATCATAAGTCATGAAGATGTGAATTTTTATGTGAATCTAAGATATCTGTGATATAACCTTTTGTGATTAAATATGCCATGAGTAGTTTATAAAACAATTGGTCGTTTCTTAATGACTAATCATAGTTTGAATTGCAAGAGGAAGAAATAACATCATAGAGTTACTTGTTTTCAGGTGAAACATTATAGAAATGTGCAGATATTTGATTTTGAAAATCTTAATTCAGTAGTTAAAACGTAAAGAAAAAAATGAACACTTCATTATGGATATAAATTTAAAGACAATATAGGGAGCATTATACAATCATGATAATTTTATCCTTTATGAATCACATTATCTATATATTGTAGAGCAAGAAATACAACCCGTGGAACTATTTTTAGTCATCATTTAAAAACGTGAACAAGTAAACATTTAAGTGGGACTCCCGTTGTGATCTTTCAGTGATATGAATAAGTTGTATGTCACCATTATGTTAAATAACTGATACTAACACAGGTATTGTCAACATCGTATATAATCCGCTGAACATTCATTTACCTTGATCTAGATAAATATTAAGTAAACAAAACGTCATCTTAACTATAATCACAATTTAAGTTTGACAAATTTTTAAACAACGATATCCAATTTCATTTAGCCGCAACTCCTCAGAAACCATACAAAGATGAAATCATTTGTGATATTACGTGCACATGTTGTGTTATAACTGTATAACTATGTTTATGAACACATTTTGTTTCCACGGAAAACGCCAAATTTATTTTAAAGTATCCGAATTTTTATATTTTTATATTATTTTTTACAAAAACGGAAGATTGATGGGTCTTCCAAGTGCTCAACGAAGCCTCTGATCATCCATTGTACCATCGATCAAAGCGAGACTACAAAGCTATTGTGAATCTGCCTATACTAGGAGGCGTAAATCAGATGTGGATACTACAAAAATCCAAAGATCTTTTAGAGTATATACAATCTGATTATCTTTCATCTTGCAGTATTGTTAAAACATTTGATTTTTCTACACTTACCATAAGTATTCCGCATCCAAACTAAAAACGAATATGAAAGAGTTGGTATTGCTTTATATCATAAAAAAGATTGGCCAACGCAGATACAAGTATCTTGTCTTAGGGAGGGATGCATTCTACTTTGTAAAGGATCACTCTGATTCAAACAAAACATTCTCTAAAATTATTATTATCAAGATGCTTGATTTCTTGATTGACAACCTATTTGGTCCGTTCGGAGAACGTGTTTTTTAACAGACTGTCGGCATTCCAATGGGAACCAATTGTATCCCTCTTCTTGCCGACTTTTATCTTGATTATCACGAAACTGACTTCATTTAGGAACTTCTTAGGAAGAAAGATAAGAAGTTAGCAATACCCTTTAACTCCACTTTCCGCTATTTAAATGATGTTCTTTCACTAAATATTTAACATATTTGGTCACTCTGTTGAACGCATCTATCCAATCGAACTAGAGAAAAATGATACAACAGATACAGTTAAGTCGGCCTCATATCTTGACTTACATCTGGAAAAGAAAAAAGGGACGAAAAATACCAAAGGGACAGCCAAACTCATAAATCTTAAACAAACTGACAATGCAATGGCTAGAAATGAAAAGGACAAACAGAAAAAAACAATAGTACACATGACACAACATATCAATTGACAATGAATGTCGGTTGCAAACGAAACTTTACGACAAAAGAGATGTTTTTAGATTTTCAATTGTTAACTTTCCATTTCTAAGTAGCAACATTCCAGCAGCACCTGCATTCAGGGTATATATCTCCAGGGTTTGTCACTAACATTAGAGGTGATGTAGTCCACAGGATTACCAAGAAAATTTTTCCCGAACTAGCTAGGGGGGTTTAACATGCCCCTCCAAGAATTGTTTTGGAAATAAGATGCAATTTCCTGCCATCTGAGCACTTCAAAAGCACACAAATGTTTTGAGTTTTGAAAATATTTGGGTTTTTTTTCAGATAAATTAAGTTGACATTCAGTGAATAAATTTATTTCTCCCGAACTTTTCCTGTCAGAAAATTTTGAAAAATTAAATTCAAAATTTGCAATCTTAGACAATTTCTAAGGCCTTGTTATGTGGAGTTATTTGACCTTTTATTCCAGGATTATTTAGAAAAAAAAGGATAAAAATAAGGCCATAATAAAAAAAAAAGTGTATTTGCCCAAATGCTACCTACCCAGAAAAAGCTGCCTACTCAAATTCTTTTATTGTCCTGATTTGAATAAGTCTTTTTTAATCAAATAGGCATGAAGACTTAAAATTGTATAAACATCTAATACTTCAATTTCTTTTTTTTAAAAAAAAGAAAATTCCTACCTACCTACCTACTGTCTCAACCTTTGGGACACCAAAAAAAATCCCAACCTTCCTTCTTTTGTGGTCTTGAAACGTTTGCTTAAATTTCAAAGATATCCATTCACTGAAACTTAAGATATTGTCCGGAAACCAAATGTCTTCGGACGACGCAGACGCAGACATGATAGCATTTTACGATCCCCAAAATGTTTTTGCGGTCGTAAAATGAATAAGAACAAGAATATGTATGTAGTTTTTTTTTACCTTCAATGAAGGTAGACTGCATTAATAGTTTATACATATACACAAGTAGAAGATACAACTAAAACACAAATAGTGCTACAATAATCACATCAACAACAAACACAACGGTTTCATAACATATTTAATTCGTAAATTACAAAGTCACTAGGTATTTACAATAAAACAGTTGTGCTAATGCAAACAGTTTAAAGGCAAAATGTATATATGCATTGCAAAAGGTTGACAAATTTATGACCAATCAGGCTTAGTAGATAGATTTTTCCTTGTCAAGCATGACACTCACACATGACATATGTTTAAAATTAAAGATTGTTATCAATTATATATTGTGATTCATTCACATTGATGGTTTAAGTGACCAAATCATTGAACATTGGATTGACAATACATCCTTGTATTCATTGTTTACTGGTGTTTGTCCTAGATGTCTTTTACCTGTTGTGTAAAGTTTTTCTTCTGAAAAAAATGTACATTTATTTTATTTCAAGCATTGATGAAAGGTTGCCATATCTGTGCTAGTAATTTCTGTCTTTTCTATTTGATCTGCTAGATCTGCATAAATAGAGTCTTTCTTTAGGGCTTTGAGAAATTCATTAAATCCCTGTTCACTTTTTCGCAAAAGAATGTCCATCAAATTCCTGTTCTTTTCCTGTTGGGTTTTACCAGATTCTATCTTCTTCCCATCATCAACTGACACTACCTCTTTTGATATTAGATGATCTACTATGTTCTCGTGTTGTATATCAGTGATGACCTTGAGGTAATTCTTTTGTAGACGAACTTTATACAATGGAACATTACAAACTGAAAGGCCTACAAAAATATAAAAAGAGAGATTTTATTTTCTTAAGTGCTATAGAATGATAGAATAGATTACCTTAGCCGTATTTGTCACAAGTTTTTAGGGTTTGGGGTGCTCAATGCTCTTCAACTTTGTACTTGTTTAGCTTTGTAATTGTTTTGAACTGAGCGTCACTGATGAGTCTTGTGTAGACGAAACGCATGTATGGCGTATTGCATTATAGTCCTGGTACCTTTGATAACTATCAACCTTTTATTTTTTTTTATAATGAATTTTATTTATTGTAACAAATAGATTAGCACAACATGTATGAACAAAGGTATACAGAATGACATTTTCACACAAAGGAAGTATTAAATAATAAAACAACAATTGAATATATATGATGGTGCAATAATAGGTTGAAAATAAATAAATATCTTATAACATTGAAATCTTATGTGTTCTTGCAATATACATAAGTGGTGTTTCAATCAAATGTTAACCTTTATTATTTATTCTATGATAGGGGCCCAGGCACTCCAGTATTTGTTATATTCCTCTACAGAGAGGTTTTTAAATGAAATGTATTTTTCTATCAACCTTTTATGACTTAAGAGGAAATTAAGTTCTGAAAAGCGATTTGGACCGCATGAAATTTATAACGTGTTGTTTTCTCTTTTCAGCATCACTTGGTTGATACCTCTGGCTATGTACTTCCATTACCCTAGAGTATTCTTCTCAGTTGTTGTTACATTGGTTGATACCTCTGGCTATGTACTTCCATTACCCGAGAGTATTCTGCTCAGTTGTTGTCACATTGGTTGATACCTCTGGCTATGTACTTCCATTACCCTAGAGTATTCTGCTCAGTTGTTGTTACATTGGTTGATACCTCTGGCTATGTACTTCTATTACCCTAGAGTATTCTGCTCAATTGTTACATTGGTTGATACCTCTGGCTATGTACTTTCATTACCCTAGATTATTCTGCTCAGTTGTTGTTACATTGGTCGATACCTCTGGCTATGTACTTCCATTACCCGAGAGTATTCTGCTCAGTTGTTGTTACATTGGTTGATACCTCTGGCTATGTACTTCCATTACCCTAGAGTATTCTGCTCAATTGTTACATTGGTTGATACCTCTGGCTATGTACTTCCATTACCCTAGATTATTCTGCTCAGTTGTTGTTACATTGGTTGATACCTCTGGCTATGTACTTCCATTACCCTAGAGTATTCTGCTCAGTTGTTATTACATTGGTTGATACCTCTGGCTATGTACTTCCATTACCCTAGAGTATTCTGCTCAGTTGTTGTTACATTGGTTGATACCTCTGGCTATGTACTTCCATTACCCTAGATTATTTTGCTCAGTTGTTGTTACATTGGTTGATACCTCTGGCTATGTACTTCCATTACCCTAGAGTATTCTGCTCAGTTGTTATTACATTGGTTGATACCTCTGGCTATGTACTTCCATTACCCTAGAGTATTCTGCTCAATTGTTACATTGGTTGATACCTCTGGCTATGTACTTCCATTACCCTAGATTATTCTGCTCAGTTGTTGTTACATTGGTTGATACCTCTGGCTATGTACTTCCATTACCCGAGAGTATTCTGCTCAGTTGTTGTTACATTGGTTGATACCTCTGGCTATGTACTTCCATTACCCTAGAGTATTCTGTTCAGTTGTTGTTACATTGGTTGATACCTCTGGCTATGTACTTCCATTACGTTACATTGGTACTGACATGATTTATAACAAACCCTTATAAAAATTACTGTTTATCAATTTAAAAATTATGCAAAAACTAAGGTTTCAACTCATATGCTGCAAAATTGGTCTTAAGTGGATTTGTCTAATTTGTAGGTCCTTTTTGGGTATTTAGCTTTTCTACTGTTGCGGTTTCATTCATTGTTAACTTCAAATGGATTGGATTTCAACTTCACCAAACACTATCTTGACCCAGTTTAATTTAAATCGGGAACGAGAGACGGACAACCGGACGGAGAAATGAAGGAAAAAAACGAACAGACGTACGCATGAATGGACACACAGACCGAAATAACATAATGGTTTGGGCATACACACAGTCAACAATACTTCATAATTATCATTCGTTAATAAACATTTTTTTTTTCTATAAGCTGTATCACTATTGAATAAAGTATTACAAATAATACCAAGAACTTCAACTTTTATTGCCTTTTTTGTCAGCAACTAACGGATAATTTAGACATTATATTATCTATCAAACGAGTTGATACGGATAGAGATGTTTAGTGTATTAACAGAACTGGCTTTAATTTTACATTAGAACTATTTTAATGCATTATTTTCTTTACTTTCACTTAATAGATACGTATTAATCCATAGATGGTTTGAAAGTTCATATGTTTCATTAATACAAATTTATTAATACACAGCTATTGTATATATAAAGTTTATTCTTGATGTAGTGTAGACGTGTTTAGCTTAATGTTGGAAACTATTGACGAACAATTTATTTTTCATATATATGCAGTGAAATTGATTTTCGCATCATGCAGTGAAATTTGATTTTCTATTCTTTTTAAAAATCTAATACACTCTGTGTGGAATGTCACACTAACATGTGCAGAAGTACCAAAATATTTTATATTTTCTTTATAAACATTCCTTGCTTGTGTTTATGACCCCTTTAGTCATACCTTCATTTTCAGCAGATACTAATGTCGGACTTGGACTAGTTTCCTGTGAATGATATATTAAATCATTAGCGATATTTTCGTATCCATAATTACGTAATCCATCAACAAACACACTGTAAGCAGGTTCTCTCCTTTTAATCACAATATCCAGCAATGCTTTGTTCTGGTCATCATGTCGAGGATAATGTTCAATACCAAGTCTGTCGTCTGCTGATATCACCAGATGTGTCATCATATGGTCTAAAATTTGGCTGATTTGTATATCTTGTATAATTCTGTTTTCGTTTTCCCTGATTCTATCTGTTAATGAATAGATTTGTGTATTTACAAAGACGTTTAGTGGATCGTCAAGTAAAAGAATGCTTACAATTTTCTTACAATTTTTTTGTACATCAAATGTTGTTTCCCGAAAAACATATAAACTGCCATGAAATGTCATAAAACAGATATTAAATCAAGTTGAGTGTCATTCGAAATTTAAAGTAAGGTGTCGCTCTACGGTCAGGTTGTTGTCTCTTTGACACATTCCCTATTTCCATTCTCAATTTTATTGCATAAGAGGAAATACAAAACATGTCAGTATATTATATTGATCTCAATAAGTTCAGAAAGGATCATGATGTAAAATTAGCAGTATGGATTGGACTAATTACAAAACACACCCCTTCCAGTTTGTGTATCTTTCTGTTTGGGATTTGTTTTTCTACTTTTTCCTGCAGCAAATGTTTTCAGAGCTGTCATCACTTGGCGTTATTTAGCAAGTATTAGGAAAATAGTGATCAAGGTCTGGTTAAGCATTAACTTAATATGTCAGACAAAAGTGGTAGAAGAGAGATTTGTGCTTAACCATATGATGAAGTACAATAGACAATCTTTGTTTTAAATATTTCCCTGATTGTATTTAATTCCATTCAACAAACATAACGTCAGTGGCATTGTATAATAAAACTATTTTAGCACTGATTATATATATTTCTGTTATAAATCTATGATATACATATTCCATGTACTGAATAACTGATTTACATAATATAGTGTCTTTTTTTATTTACTCAGACCGTTCATGTAGCATTACCTGTTACAATTTCTACTGCTTTAAGTGTATTGGGATCAACGTCCTTTAAAACCTCCTTTAAACACCTGGCTCCTTTACCAATATTTACAAAAGCTTGCTCAAGTACCCGTATTGTAGGTTTCACTGTTCTATCTTTCCTCCATGTAAATAACACTTCCTTATTCTGTGCTGTCAAATCACGATCACATTTCTCTTTGATGCTCTCTATCTCTTCTACAGACAGTCCAAGTTCTATTCCTAGTTGAAGAACTATCTTGCCTATCAGCGGTGCTAATCTGTCTACAATTTCATCTGATGGAATGCAGTCTAGAATATCATCAGGAATACCTGGAATAAGAAAACAAATATATCTACAGAGAAGTATTCAAAACTAATCAAAGACTAATATTGAATGTTTTTTTAAACAATGGAATATTGTTTATCCTGGACAGTCCAATGCGTGTTATGCTTATGAGACACAAGGGTAAACATTTGCATTTATTTTCCAGCTGATAAAAATCAAATATGGTAATGTATACAGTTTCTAAGAAGGAGACAATAGCTGAAACTGAAAAACGGACCTAAATATTTCCCCCATTACTTCATTGTAATTTTATAATTATTCAAGGGCATATTTTTCCCCATTTTGGACTTCCAAATTTTAACTATTGTCTCATCCCAATTATTTTAATCGTCTACTGGATAATTCTTAAAGGGTCATGACCGGCATTTAAGAGTGCCTTATTAATTACATATCGATTATTATTAGTGTCATTTTATTCACTGGCTGGTTACAATCGAAAATTAAATTAAGGCATACAATGTATACATTTCAGAATACTAGTAATACGGAAACAAAACAAACCACCAAAACTGAAAAATGGGATTAGGGTAAATGGAAACCTACCAGTTGGACATCTTCACCTTACAATCGTGCCATAAACCCAATGCAACTGCTCCATTATCATGATCATTTCCTGGCAAACTACCAAACAACACATTGATCAATGGACTATGATAAAAAGACCATGTCAGACAAAACCTGCCAGTCGGGAATGTATACCTTACAACCATTTGATATATCAAATATAGTTGACATTTGACTTATATGTGCAATTGACTTGACCAGGAAAACTCATCTTTGATTACAGAAGCGTGACATTGAGGTCATTTATACAATGAATATGATTGACGCATTGATAAAAGTATCTAAAACAATGTCTAATCATAAAGAATAACATCTACAAATTGAATGAACCATGAAATTGAGGAAAAGTTTAGTCAGACATGTATACGTCACATTCATAACACTTACCAAATATAGTTGTCTTGTTGAGATACAAACTTGACCAAGTAAACATAACCCTGATCATTGATCCATGAATACAGGTTAAGGTCGGGTGATTCTTGTCTGATTGACAAAAAGACATTCAAAGGAACCAGCTATATGTCGTATAACTAAGCATAAGAGAGAAATTCCCATTACTTAAAATTACAAGTTTTGTTTTTCAAACATCAGTTAAACCATGAAATTGAGGCCAATGACGACGGATGTATACAAAACATAAACTTCTTAACGTAAGGAATCTATACACACAATGTAGAATAAAGCATCCACGTCTTCTAGTTTCTGAAATATCAAGCTTTACAAAATAGTTAAAACGTCACCAGATTGTCTCACATTCTGCAACTTTTTTCACAAGTGAGACAAAAATGACAAAAGACACATAAAAGTATATGTAGTATGATCATTAAATTCCCAATTGCTAAGTTTAAAAGTTTGTGTTACAAAAGACTAAGCTCCAATGTTCGGGAAATTGGTAAAAACGTTTGGCCTATGTTATAGTTTTGTCTATCTACTATTATTCAGGCTTTCAAGACAAAACAATGCATTGTAACCGTATGTTCTATGGTTAGCCATAGCAGCCATGGTTGTTGTCAGAACAACATTTATGCTGCATACTTAAAAAAAATATTCACTCTAGGTTTTGTTGAAATTGGTCCAATAGTTTCTGAGGAGGTGACTATCTTTATAAAAGTATACAATGGACAAACTTTTGATGTTTTCTATTAATTGGAATAAATTTAGGGAGGCAGTCATTTTTACAACCAAATCACGCATGGAAGATAAAGATGGTGATTATATTTTCGAAAGTATGTGCTGACTGCTTTGTAATAAAATAAAAAAAATACATAACTATATGATAAAGATAATAACATTATGATTACTCAATTCCATGAAATGTGAAAACTAGAGGCTCTAAAGAGCCTGTGTCGCTAATCTTAAGCTATGTGCATAGTAAACAAAGGACACAAATAGATTCATGACAAAATTGTGTTTTGGTGGTGGTGATGCGTTTGTAGATCTTACTTTACTAATCATATCTCTATCTATAATGAAGTTTGTCCAGTAGTAACAGTGGAAAATATTTTTAAAAAATCCTTAAGGAGTCAATTTACCATTTTGATCATGTTGACCTTATTTGTAGGTCTTACTTTGCTGTACATTATTGCTGTGTACAGTATATCCTTATGTATAAAAGAATTCAAGATATTAACCAAAAGCTGCACAATTTTATAAAAATCAGTGATCTGGAAGGTTTTTTTCACTATGGGCCCAGGGCCCCTCAAAAATAAATTCAATGGGCCATTTTAAAAAATAATGGGCCATGTTGTCAAATGAGTGGGCCATTTGAATTGACTTCTGTAAAAAAATAAAAAGTATCATTATTTTCCCATGTTTTGGAAAAGAGGTGTTGGTACAAATTTACCTAAAAATTATGATTTTAAATAATATTGTTCCTGTGATTCTGTAATTTCAATGAATATACAATAACTTCTTCCAAAAAGGACAATATTAAAGATAAACCTTTATTTACAATGTTTAAACTGTTACTGTTGACTTGTTTTCATGTTCATGTTTTTTTTAACATTAAATTTGGGTCTTCGTCGATACCATACTCATTCCAGACGTTCCGTATTAGAGGACATTTCAGGAACGTCCTGTGCACTTCTTGTATTATTATTATTGCTTCATCAAGATGCCAAGAATAACAGTAGAGAGTACCATTAATTGATAGAACAAAATAATAATTCGCTGAAGTCATGTTTACAAAATGTCAAAACGAGCCAAAGACCAAAAAATGACAAGGACATTTAAGCGCCTATAATGGAGACAAAAACTATATTCATAAAATGGATTCAGGGGTTTTCAATCGAAATAATAGCAAGCTAAACTAAATCAAAAGATTATATATTAGAGTTAAATCTCGTCTGTAATAGCCAAATTTCACAAATGTAAAGTTGTTTATAAAAAATTATATCATGAATGATGGTTAATTGCGTTTTTTGGGTTATCAGTTAAACCGCATGGTTCTATTATAACCATAGGAAAACACCCGAGACGTTAAACCGCATGGTTCTATTACCATAGGAAAACACCCGAGACGTCCTAAAAATATATAGGTGCTCCAATGATTGGAGGAACATTTTACAGTTGTTTCCACACACATGCGGCACGGAACACGATCGGAAATCTATTTGACGATATCTAAACGTTTCGAAACGATGTGAAAAATATCGTGCGCCACGTGGGCGCTTACATTTGTCACTATATGCGCCATTTCTGGTGAATATGCGCTATAGGCGCAGGGCGCACGTCCTTCCCGATCACTGAAAAATTACCAATTCAGGGGCAACAACCCAACAACAGGTTGCCTGATTGGTCTGAAAATTTCAAAGCAGAAAGATTTTGACCTAATGAACAATGTAATCCTATCAGATTTGTTTTGGTTTCAGAGATATGAGCCAACAACTGCATGTTACCCTATGTTCTATTTTTAGCCATGTCAGCAATCTTGGTTCACGGGCAGGGTCATCAGACACATTTTCAAACTAGATACCCTTATGATGATTATGGACAAGTTTGGTTAAATTTGTCTCAGTAGTTAAAGAGGAGAATATTTTTGTAAAATATTACAAATATTTACAAAAAATCACTATAAAGGACAATAACTCTTTAAGGGGTCAACTGACCATTTAGGTCATTTGACTTATTTGTAAATCTTACTTTGCTGAACATAATTACTGTTTACCGTTTATCTTTATCTATAATATTATTCAAGATAATAACCCTAAACAGCAAAACTTCCTTAAAATTATCAATTCAGGGGCAGCAACCCAACAACGTGTTGTCCGCTTCATCTGAAAATTTCAATGCAGATAGATGTTGAACATTGTACCAAGGTAAGCATAACATTTATGTTTTTTTTCGATACAGAACAGTACGAAAAACATAGCACTTTTTAAATATACCATGCACAAATCTTAAGATATCAAAGTACTTACTAGATTTCACTTGTTTTCTCTGACGTACCTGCAAATATGATAATATTTAACATTAATTTATTTCAGGGTGATAAGTTACATCTACCATTGATCCATGTTATGTGGATACAAGTTTTTACAGTTATTACAGAAGTAAAGGGTCAAGACAAAATCATAAAGACATGTTCAAATTACTCATTGCTTATGACGGTTTTGGTCAAAGATTAATATTATATAAACTTAACCTTAGCAAAAATTAATGTAAAAAGTTTAGCAAAAGTACCAAACGCAAAGACAAATTCAAAAACAGGACGCTTATCAAAACTTGACCAATTTATATCAATATCAATCAACTGAAAAGGTGAAAAACAGGACGCTTATCAAAACTTGACCAATTCATACGATATCAATCAACTGAAAAAGTGAAAAACAGGACGCTTATCAAAACTTGACCAATTTATACGATATCAATCAACTGAAAAAGTGAAAAAAACAGGACGCTTATCAAAACTTGACCAATTTATACTATATCAATCAACTGAAAAGGTGAAAAACAGGACGCTTATCAAAACTTGACCAATTTATACGATATCAATCAACTGAAAAGGTGAGAAACAGGACGCTTATCAAACTTGACCAATTTATACGATATCAATCAACTGAAAAGGTGAAAAACAGCGGCCATATTCATTAGTTGGTACAGGCATTTTCAGAAAAGAAAGCGTGTTCAATCTGGTTTATAGTCAGTTAAACCTCACACTTGTATGACAATTGTTTGTTTAAAGGGACACCATTGGGTGAGTAACCCAGACAGATATAACAGGTCAAATCACTAAACAATTCCTACAAAAGACCAACTTATGTAGCAAAGCGCCAAAACAAAAAAATAGTAGATACTGAATTTTGAGTTTCACTATAACATCAACAAAAAAATGTTAATTAAGTTATATATATATCACATACCGTCTATAGTATAAACAATTTCTCGTAAGTGAAAATAAAGGAAATATAATTACAAAAAAAATTTTGTATCCAAATAAAACCCCTCGGTCCTCCTGGACCAGAAATGCCTAACGTAAAAATTATTTCAAATATTCTTAAGGGGTTCCATGGAACCCTTTGTCTCGGCTCCTATTGCTGCTGCGTGTCAATGTAATGTTGACTTAATAAAAACTCAGTCAATTTATCAGTTAAATACAGAATTTTTCGATTTTCTCTCTTTAAATGCTACTTCTCGGTCAAGAAGATAAACTTCTGTCCAAGTTTTATGAAGGCTTACAAACTAAGCATGTAAAAACAAATAATCCCAAAATGTCGGTAAATGTTAACTAAAAAGTTAGTCCAACTTTCAAGAGGATACTGAAAATGAAAATATATTTTCAAAACGTTGCATCAGACATTATCTATTACCGGTAATAATTAAAAAGCTTCTGCCAATGTTTCATAAAATTCTAGGAAGGTTTGACAGGGTATTTGATGTGAAACAAACTTTAACCTTAGACTATATCTACTTGTTAAAAACTGTTAAAAGTCTATGTATCATTAAAGGGACATTGGCTGTCAAATGCATGCTTATCGATTCGACTCAAATTATACCATATAATTTAAAACTATTAACATGTATATTTAAATTATAAAAAAAAAAGTCCTAAATAAACAATTCACGAAGCATGTGGTCGATAATATTTATCCCTACTTTGTGTGTATACAAGTCTAGATGCCATTTAATTAACCATCGATGTGACCTCCAAAGACAGCCTACGGTCATATAACCCGATATCAACAAGAACTGGATACTATGGTTTTGTCATTAACAAGGATCTATCCATATTTCATAATATTCCCGAAAGGATTAAAAAAGTTAATGACATTTAATTAAACCCTTACCACAGACTGGACCTAAATGTTGATGTTGCGGCCAATGCCTAAACCAGAATCAAGGATTGCTATGTTTCACTTTCACGAAATTAATTTTGTAGGCTCACCAACAACCTGGTGTTAGTATGTTCAGATAGAGAGTCATTAAAAAATCATAAAATCGAAAGAAACATGATATCTCGAAGACAAACAAAGGGAAACTGAAGTAAAATCAAAAGAAACATGGTATATTGAAGACAAATAAAGAAAAACTGAAGTAAAACTGAAAGAAACAAACTCAAAATAAAAACTAGAATCTATAATTTAATATGACATTGCATATGTCTCTATAAGGTCTTGGTACTGTCCTATGCAATTTTTTGGTCAATTGCAGATAAACATTACAAGACAGACATGTACACCTTAAAACCATACCATTTACCAAATATATATATAAAAAAAAAAAAGCAAAAGTCAATTGCAGTAATATTTACTTACCACACATAATGTATGTGATGGTATTTCCATTTCTCTCAATCCATTTTCCAATTCTGTGAATGTAATTTCATCATTATCTTTCAAATGCATCAGTGTCAAAAATTTTACCATCTGTGTATTTGTTGGGTAATTCTCTACCATATCACTCCATACCATTTCTTCCATTCCAAGATGGAGAGCCAAATCGTGTAGCATGCGTGTCTCACAATTAACAGACAGACGAAGCAACTCTGTGTTACTTGGGATCTGAGATAACGCATCTTCACTCAAACCTAAAATGAAAATAAAAACACATATATATATAAAGGAGATGTAGTTTATAATTAAAGGCAACAATAGTATACCACTGTTTGAAATTCATAAGTCGATTGAGAGGAAAAACAAATCCGGGTTACAAACCAAAACTGACAGAAACACATCAAATATTAGAGGAGAAATACGACCCAACAGAAACACAAAACTGGTAAGATTGCCAATGAGACAACTCTCCACAAAAGACTAAATGACACAATAAATAACAGTTGCTGGTCACTGTACGGCGTTCAACAATGAGCAAAGCCCATACCGCATAGTCAGCTATACAATGGCAATGTCAAACAATTCAAACAAGAAAACTATCGGCATAATTTATGTACCAAAAATTAACGAAAAACCAATATGTAACGTATAAACAAACGACAACCACTGAATTACAGGCTCCTGACTTGGGATAGGCACAAACATACAGAGTGTGGCGGGGTTAAACATGTTAACGGGATCCCAACCCTCCCACTAACCTGGGACAGTGGTATAATAGTACAACATAAGAACGAACTATAAAAACCAGTACTATAAATACAAGTGGACGTGACCGGTAACTTCTACATCCCAACAACAAAACTACACTTAGTATATATCTGAGAGTACTCACAGTTAACTGCCCAGTAGGCAGTACTTCGGTACTGGCGTGAAAATACGGATTTTTTGTGTTATTCAAATTTGCTGTTACAAAATGATAGAAATAATTATAAATTAAGTAATGTATCTCCCTCCTTTCACGGATTTGGCTCTACCTTTTGGACCTTTTAGATTATAGCTCTTCATCTTTTATATAAGCTTTGGATTTCAAATATTTTGTCTACGACCATCACTGAAGAGACATGTATTGTCGAAATGCGCATCTGGTGCAAGAAAACTGGTGGACTATTAGACTTCGAGGGTATCACCAGCCCTGTTGCCACTACTTCGGTTCTGGCAAGAAAATACGTTTTTTTTGTGTTATTCAAATTTGCTGTTACAAAATGATAGAAATTATTATAAATAAAGGAATGTATCTCCCTCGTGCAAAGCTCTGATTCCTTTCATGGAAATGGCTCTACTTTTTGGAACTTTTATATTACAGCTCTTCATCTTGTATATAAGCTTTGGATTTCAAATAGTTTGGCCACGAGCATCACTGAAGAGACATGTATTGTCGAAATGCGCATCTGGTGCAAGAACATTGGTATCATTAATTTTATTACTAGGACGTTTCTAAATTTCAGTTAACAAAATTTCCGTAAAAATCAGGATGTGTTTAATCCCGTTTCAAACAAGTTTTCTACAGGTACAACCAAACTTCAAAACCGAGTCTTTATATTTATGGACAAATTTAGTAAAGGTTTTAAGTCATTTATGGTAACGAAATCCCTGGCTTAATAATTTACCAGTAATACATAGATTATGTTCGTTAAAATCAAATATGTAACAACAGACACGGGCATAGCGAACGAGCTGTGAAATATAAACACTGAAGATAGTCCCAAAGGAACATCACCATCTAGAAATGGATAATTGACAATTTTAGTGTGGAGTTTCCCGTTTAAAACCGAAATATCTAAATATAGGAAAGGACAGTTATTACCATTTAAATTTGATTTATTCAAAGTATGTTCCTTTGGGTAAATTTAAGCAGTGTATTGATAAAATAATTGATTATTCAATGACAAAAAATCATTAAGATAACGGTAAGTGTTGTTGAATTTATCAATTAAATGCAATTTAGACGGGTCTTTACTGAGATTGGTCTTAAACTGTGATTCATAACAGTACAAACACAAAACAACTATTAAAGGGTCACAATTAATGCCCATAGGGATGCCTACAACCTGTTGACAAACTTTGTTTCCGAATCGTACATGATTGTTATCAAGGGGGAAAATAACAGCTTCAATCATCTCATCACACCCTCATTAAGTATACCTAGCATATATAATGTACCTTTCTCTTTAGAGAAGAAGGCTTTAAATGTGTTGCAGCACATATATTTGCATTCATATTTACCAAAATACTTTTTAATTAAATAGGAACACTTTTGTTTGATAAGATAGTGTAGAAGTGTAGTGTAAAGAGTAGAAAAAAAACCAGAATCAAAGGGACGATCAAAAACACGAAATTTATTTAAAACATCCAAAGAACTTTTTACACTCCAAAAATAGTTCATTTAACTATGTGCATATATTGTATTATAATAGTTTATAATAAGCTATTTGATAGCAGTGAATGAACTTGTTAAAAACACTGAAAGATAAGTTGTAGCATGTGTAAAGAGAGTACGTTATATACCGAGTTAAGATGATATAATTATTCAACATTGGAAGTTCGTAATTTTAGCAACATATGCAGTAATCTAATTCTAAATTCTTCGAAGTTATCTTCACAAAATACACCTACATGTATTACCTTATGTACAGCACATAGTTGTATTTGTTGACAGCAAAAGTAGACAATTTACACATACATATAGGATATATTTTAGTTATTTACAGCAATTAATCTTAACTTAACATGCAAATCATATATTCTAAATTGAAAGTGTCTGATACATATATCTTTTGTTATTGTATAAACACAGATGGTTAAAATCCATTACTTTTCCAAAGAAGTTTCAATCTGAATTATGTGAAATATTGTCAACAGCACAAAGGTAAAGCATATCAGTAGCATGGTTTATGTCATGAGATTGGAATTAAATTGGATATTGAAATAGTTACATCATGTACATGATAACTCAATAATATGGAAGTGCAGAGAGATTAATGATACATTTACCTGGACAATTAGCATCACACTGCTTTTGCTCCTATAAAATAGAAAATAACCCTACAATTCAAGTATTTGTATAATTCCATGTAAACAAACTACTTGCTCATCGGTCCACAAAAGAACATTTCACTTTGTAAAATGTGTGAAACTAATGACAAAAGCACACATGATAAAACAAATACAATATTGACAAATGCTGACAGTTACTACAAGCAAAGTCAGGTAAATATTATAAATATTAATCCACTCCTCTACCTTACAAAAAAAACGTTTAAACATAGAGGTGCCGTAGAAAAATTATTATCCTTTGTCCCTCCGTCGGATACATTCGTCTATTGCTCTTTACTATCATGCCAACATAAAAAGTTTGTACAGATATAAATTTGTCTGTGAATGTATAAACATTTTTACGTAACGACTTTAAGAGCTTGATATGTAACATAGGTTTCTGAATTTTACGTCATTTGGTTTATGGTGGGGAGTTGTCGCGTTGACAATCATATACCATATCATATTTCTTACATAATGTTGAAAGATTGAATGTCTAACATATAATGCAAATAAAGTAACTATCTTATCCAAGGGAACTTGGCCACTTATGCACAGGCTTAGAAATCCTTTCTTAATTTATCGCAATGATGTACCTATAAAACTATTTACATACCTTTTTCTTATTCCAAATACGCCAGTTATTTTTAATGTTTTCTCCGTGTTTACAAAGACATTCCTCAGTCTCGGAGACCAACTTGTTTTCTGAAGTGAAACAGTTTAATGTCGAGCAGGAGTACTCGGTGAGGAAAGGTAACTTGCTGCTGGCTTTACAATCAATGGAGGACTGATAAAATTCGGAGATTCTTTCTAAAGTAACAAACAAACAATCCCGGACACTGGTGGCTATATCAGGTATTATCAGGCCCTTGGAGCGCTTGTGGACTAGGTACAGTAAGATCTTATTTCCTTCTACACAGACAACAATATCATGCTCTTTATCAAACGATAACCCCACAAACCCGGAAAACATAAGTTTCCGTCCTTGGTATTCTTTTAATGTCCACATACTCAGACATGCACATATTAGACGGTTTGGTAAGGCTGGAGGTATGATGGTTCCTTTGAAAACAAAGGCCAAACTAACAGTCCTCTCTGGTTTACATTCTTGTGTCAAGTAATCTGTATTATTTCTTTGTGTAAGCATACAGGGTACAAAGAAGTTTTCTATTGGTAGACGACTCCCTGTTGTATCATATCTCCGTTGTTCGGATACGATATCTAGATGTATCAGCATATCAAATATGTACTCTTTAAATGGTAAAATCTGACGGAATTCTTGTTGTTCCCAAATCTGGTAGAGGTCTTCTTTTTGTATCATTCCATTTGCAGACATTTTTGTGAAGGTTTTTCTTGTTTTATTTTCTTTAGGCCAAAATGCAACATCTATAAATATGAAAAAAAGAATATGTTATCAGACTTAAAATATAGTTTATATTATGAGGTAATACCGGTCTAAAAAAGCAACATGATGAAACAATTGGTATTACTAATTTAGATCATCACTGGAAAAAACAATTTATTCTAATATTTCAATTAAATGTCTTTTATATCAGAACACATTTTTTTTGTCTAGTCTGTTATTACGGGATTTGGTGATCAAAGTTAAATAATTTCCCATTTGGAAGAACATTATCTGAAACAAGGCTTGCATGTGCTGTGGGAAAACTGCTAGATTTCAAATGTTTGCATGGTTTGTACATGTTTTCTGTGGAAGAAACACTAAGAATGTTGTATGGCAGTCATCCATGATGACATCTTGTCAGTCAATTACTGTCTTTCATATTTTTTCCAGCTTTTAGCACAATTTTTCGGTATAAAGTCTACTCCTTATTTATTATTTATTTTAAGTCAAAAAATATTTTGAATGTTTATTACCTTGATTTAATACACATGTACATTCTTTTTGGGGGAGTGTATTTTTTTAGTTTTGAGGTAAGTTCCCAAGCTGTGATCGTATATATATAAAGAATACATTTATGTTAAATTAACTGAATGTGCTTTTTTTCTTTGATATACTGGTTATTTGAAGATTCCCCGTTAAGCTTTGTCTTTATCAGTTCAATAAATTTAGAGAATTTCATCCTAATGTAAGACTACATCTACACGATTTAAGCAAAATGTCTTAAAAAAATTCAAACCATGCCGCATCATGATAGAATATAGTGTGGACCAATAAATGATCAAAATATCCATCTCAGTTAAAATGGGTCAATATGATATTAAAGATATCTATAAGATGGTAAACAGCACACAATTACCTCTGTGTTCTCATTTATAAGGTACTTTTAGTTCATTTATATCTCTCATTCCCTCTAACTTTTAAGACTAAAAACTATTACTTATTTATGTTAGAAATGTGATAATAAATGCGTAATTGTATTGTTAAACCTGAATGAGCTATAAGTTAGCTGACTCCATGGAGGGCTCAATAAGTTTTTACGTAAAACTGAAATTTACGTGCAATTCCAGAGAGAGACATGTAATGCTTCCCTATTAGTAATTAGTTATTTATTTTCAGTAGTCAGGCTTTTATAATCCCTATACATCACCACCTGACTATGGTGTAAGGGGTTTGATATATAAAACAAACAAACATGAATAATTGATTACATTGTTTTTTTTACCACTAGTAAATAATAAAATTGAGAATGGAAATGGGGAATGTGTCAAAGAGACAACAACCCGACCAAAATAAAAAAACACAACAGCAGAAGGTCACCAACAGGTCTCCAATGTAGCGAGAAATTCCCGCACCCGGAGGCGTCCCTCAGCTGGCCCCCAAACAAATATATACCAGTTCAGTGATAATGAACGCCACACTAATTTCCAAATTGTACACAAGAAACTAAAATTTAAATAATACAAGACTAACAAAGGCCAGAGGCTCCTGACTTGGGACAGGCGCAAAAATGCGGCGGGGTTAAACATGTTTGTGAGATCTCAACCCTCCCCCTATACCTCTAACCAGTGTAGAAAAGTAAAAGCATAACAATACGCACATTGTATTGTTACTGCTTCAAAAGAATTTCATTTACATATTACAGTATATTCCTTAAAGAGCAACTTAAAAAGATGTTTTCTTGTAAAACCCAAAATAGGACATTTAAAGAAAAAGTCAAAATAAGCTCCCCAAAACTCTGTGTCAGGCTTGCTCAGCCTATTAATATTAATGGTAGAGCCTCATTTTAATGCAAATTTTTCACAAATGTGTTTTGAGACTTAATCCACTTACTATATTTCAGGATTGCAATATTTCAGTGAAAAATAATGAAATATAGAAAAATGAGAGTTCATTACAGGTCAAAGCTGCATGTGCAGCTTCTCTCGATAGGGTTAATATCACCATTGTTTTTTCTCCTTTTAGTCTTTGTTGAATTGACATTTAAAAAAAACGGTTTCAAAATTTATCTTGATAAATTGGCATGAGTAAAGTTTTATTCTGTCCAGTCAAACATTTCGTATAAGATTTCATTGCATATGAGATCACCAATCAAATCCCCCCTCTTTTTTCATGTTTACAAGCTTGTGTAACCATGTCATCTAGAGTTTCCAAAATATTCTATAAAAGCACAAAAACATAATGGTGCTTCTTAATCCCCAAAATATATTTGAAGGACCAAGAATTATTTTTTTTGCAGTGAAATGCAAGGTTATTTTTCTACAGCTGTTAAATTCAAGGGTATATTTTTGTTGAACCTGTTTCGTAGGAAACCAGATGTGTCATTCTATGATTTGATGGTTTTACATCAAAAAGTTCAATAACTGATCACTAGATTGATCATAGATAATGTATCACAGATAAATATGATACATGTATTATAAAATAGGGGCAAAATATACCAGAGGGACATTCAAACTCATAAACTGACATAGCCATGGCTAAAAAAAGAAAACGACAAACAGACAAATATGATATTATAAAATAGGAGCGAAATATACCAGAGGGACATTCAAACTCATAAACTGACATAGCCATGGCTAAAAAAGAAAAAGACAAACAGACAAATATGATATTATAAAATAGGGGCAAAATGTACCAGAGGGACATTCATACTCATAAACTGACATCATCATGTCTAGAAAAGAAAAAGACAGACAAACAATAGTGCAGAGAACACAACATAGAAAACTAAAGACTAAGCAACAATAACCTCACCAAAAACTTGTGCATGTTGTGGTGATCTCAGTTGCTTAGCAGGGGCAAGCAGATCTGGCTCCACATGTGGCACCCACCGTGTTGCTCATGTTAGTACAAATACAAAAGTGGTACCAAGTTTAATTCGGTAGGTTTTATTTGTGAAAAGGGTACAGAATTATGGATACGACATTAGGAACATATCTGTTATCATCTGTGAAACGAATATTTCATAACGGTCAACCAACTCGTGATGGTGTCCGTAAAAATTACTTTCAACTTTACCGTTTGGAACAATTGGTTTAATTTAGCAGGAATTCAAGCTTCATTGGTGAGGTTCAGATTTCAGGATGAAATATGTTCCCCAATATAAATAGAAAGTGACACAGTTACAACATGATGAGAGAACTAAACATGAATAGTTGATATTTCATAATCATGGAATATAAATGTCTGTAGAATTTCAGACAATTGATTACTCCAGGATATCTTCCATCAAAATACAAGTTTCATTTAAATCTGTGAATAAAACTTGTTGTATCTTTTGACAAATGTTTCAAAAACGCGAACCAATGAATAATTTGTTAAACTAGGCATCAAGATGGGCACTTATACCATTTTGCAATTGTGTTTCATTTGTGGTCAAAATGCATTGATCCTGCAACAAAATTGAAAATAGAAACATGGAATGTGCTAAAGAGACAACTATCGACCAAAGTGCAATGAACAGCAAAAGGCCACCGACACATAAAACACATCTTGCAACCCTAGGGATGCATCAGCTGGTCCCTAAACAATAATTATATAATGTATGTTAGTTTAGTGAAAATGAATGTCACACTAACCATGTATACATTCACTGTCTATAAAAAGCCTAATATAAGAGTTTCAGTTTGAATATATAACAACTACACATTGTCTCAAAACATAATTGTGTTGGTAACCAACTCATAACGAGATAGAACTACTTGCAAGGTTTTTAGCATTGTTCAAATATATTTTATATTTTGAAACCATGTAGTTCTATAGTTATACCGATACATTTTTACTTAATAAATATCAGTTTCAGTTTAAATTGAGAAAAAAACTAAATAAGGAATGTGTCTATGGGACACAGATGATGCCCCAGCTTGCATAATGCAGTAAAAGTGACACTACCCAAATTTGTAATTGATCTACCTTTTTTGGTAATAAGCATTATATTTAAGTTTTTTAAAATTTCATTGAGGTAAACATACGTCGGAGAACAGAAACGAAAAATTCCGCATTTCTTTCCTTTGTAAAAGTCATAACTCTAAAACGGTAAAAGGGAAGGCACCAAAATTCGAACGTGATCTTTGTTTTTTGGTAGAATTTTTAAAGTTTGGTTGAGGCAGGGACTTTTTTTTACTAACGGGACTGGTCACTTATAACGATATCTAAATTATCAGACAAATAAACTATATGCTCAATTTTATCAAAAAATCGTTTTTATGAAATTTTATACATTTTGTCATTGCAAAATGCTGTTTTTCAAAACATTTCTCGAATCGCGTTTTAAATATTGATCTTTGAACTTTGAGGAATTTGTTCGTTGAATTGTCAGTGGCCGCCATCTTGTGTGATATGTAAACCATTTTAAACAACTGGGGTGATCTTAAAAACGATACGTCTCAGTTAAATAATTCATCATTCTTTCAAAATCTTATATTTTTTTGTCATCTTAAACGGCTATTAATCAGATTTTATATATACAACTAATAATAATTATACAATTACAATGTACTGTGAAGTACTCAAATAACTACTAGCATTGTATATCAGAGATTCAAAAATAAGTTTATTGTAGGGTGGTAGCTTTAAACAGGAGGCTGAGTAATCAAATAAAAACAATAGAGACGAGTCCCGTTAGTATAGAAAGTCCCTGGTTGAGGCAAACTTAAGTAAGGAAATGGAAACACAAAAATTAGCTATTTACCCATTTTTAAAGGGACATAACTCTAGTATACTAAAAGTGACGCCACACAATTGAAATTTGTTCTAAGTATCTGAGTAAACTGCTCGGTTGCCTGCTGCCGTACATCACCAATTAAAAAACCAATATTTTCATTCAGAAATCTGTTAAACAATTGTATGCATTTCACAATTATTAACACTGTGGATAAAAAAATATTACTTTTTTTTACTAATCATATTACATAAAAGGTCTCACCAAAACAAATATTAGTATAGGATATTATTAAACAGTCTGTCACGCTCTAATAACAGGTAGGTAAACACTTTTTGGATATTTGATCATTTCTACCTGCAGTATATATTCACTACATAATGAAAATACATACACACCTGTGATAAAAGATCTCATAACTTCCACCATAAGAAGGGGGTTGATCATTACATTATCTCTCAGTTGGGGTGTATCGAAATAAACAATCTTCCCCAGAGAATGATGAAAATGTAGGAAATCAGTCAACTGCTCAGGGGACAGGACAGACACCTCGCTGATAGCATTTAATTCTTTAACTTCAGCCAATGACATTATTTGCTTTCCTTCTGCCACTAGTTCAGCGATCTCTAGCTCTAGTGGCACACAAGCATTGGGCATTCTTTCACCCCAGCATGGGTGGTCGAATGTAAGTTCTGTAATTGTTTTCTTTAGAACTTCTATTTCTGGGTCGGCTTGATCTTTGGCATTGACAAATATTAGAGGTCTAAGGACCAGATGATGTTTTCCCTCGTGGTCTTTAAACAATTCCTCAATTCCTCTGTAAAGCTCTTCACGTCTGGTCGCAATATTCTCCTGTTAAACATAAAAAAATAATACACTGATACTGCATCGCACACCTGGTGATTTATATGCATCTTCAATGGTGGAATATTCCAACACGTACTACAATCTGAAATTTTCAAATGACATACATCTTCTCTTATAGGTCAATTTTACACTTTTAACCTAGATCTTATACTTTCAAAGATAACAGACTGAAACTGTTATCAGTTGTTAAATCTTACATTCCAAGGGGAATAAAATGAAAAGAGTCTTTTGAAAGAAACACTAGCTATTTATATTTGTGTTTAGTAATTCACTTTTAATTACCTACCTAGTATAGAAACACAAGTAAACAAATAAGTCACATTTAATAAGTTGTCAATACATCTAAAACAGGTCAAGAGGGTATTTGCATGAACATATGGATATTGTTATAGTTCAATTTTTTGTTGATAAAAATTATAATTATTTTAAAACAAAGCATGAATCGTCCTCATGCATTCCCTGTCCAGATTTTTTATTTCATCAACTCATCAACATTTGTATTACGTTTTGGAATTTCAAATATTTTGGGGACTTACATCACTGAAAATACAGTTAAGACGTATATCTTGTGCAGAAGTTAACCACTAAATGCTAAACTTTCACTTTGTCAAAATATTTGTTGAAATAAAACTGACTTAAATACAACTTTAACAATCAAACTGAGCAATTGTTATAGTCAATAGACATTGCCCGAGAGTGACACGGCAAAGAAAAAAAATTTTAACATTTAAACTGAGCAATTGTTTAAAGTCAATAGACCATGCCCGACAGTGACACGGCTAAGAAAATTCAAACTTTAACATTTAAACTGAGCAATTGTTTAAAGTCAATAGACTATGCCCGAGAGTGACACGGCCAAGAAAATACAAACTTTTACAATTTAAACTGAGCAATTGTTTGAAGTGAAAAGACCATGACCGAGAGTGACACTGCAGAGAATCTTCATGAAAATTTACTACATTTGAAAATGCCTGTACCAAGTCAGGAATATGACAGTTCTTGTCCATTCGTTTTTGATGCGTTTTGTTTTTTGATTTTGCCATGTGATTATGGACTTTCCAAATTGATTTTCCTCTGAGTTCAGTATTTTTGTGATTTTACTTTTGAATATTAATACAAACGCAAACCGAATATCAATTTTCTTATCTATAAGTGGTTCTTCATATATTCTACTCTAGTTATAGGCCCTTTAATCTGATCTTAAGTCTATTACCCGCCAATCAATTAGGATCTTGTTCTTTTAAAAGTGTAGCTTTACACGAAGTTTGGTCAAGTTAAGACATATCGGCATATTATCATTATGTAAGCAGTTTTTACACATTATTCAAGTGTTTCAAATGGCAATGACTAACTACTATATTTCTAACATAAGATAACTCACCAATGGTACTTTGTCTTTGTGAGTGGCAACAAACAAGATCTTTGGAATGCCTGCATATACAACCTTACAATAGGTCAGGATGGAATTGACCCAATATTGCAAGAATACTACAAAATAAAATCAAAATCTGTCATAAAAAAAGTATAAACTGTCTCTCATCTTTGTCTATGTGAATATTAAACAAAGGAAGCAGATGGAATACAAATTCATGACTAAATTTAACAAGTAATTCCATTCCCCTGCTTACTTTTTTAGGCATAAAAAATAAGGAAATAAATCTGGATGGTATATGAAGAAAAAATTCATCAAAACTATAATTTTTAGTCTTTGGGTAGATATTTTGAGAAATCAGTATGTAAACATTCTAACATTAAATATGTTTTCTGGTTAACTCATTATAAGACAATCTGACTTTCTTTAGGAAAACATTTTTTTCACATTGCTTAATGACTAGGCCATAAATTGTGAATTTGACAATACATTGCTTAACTTATTTTTACAACAAATAAACATATATGAAAAAAATAAGGATTACATTTGTTTTGCTGCTACTTAATACAAAGTTTTAACAAAAATAGGTTTCAGGAATAACAACAAAAGTGCACACACTGAAATTTCTCACCTTCTTTACTAAGCATTTATATTATGTTGATAGTCCTACATATAAAGTTTAACTACAACTATCACATAAACTTAACATGATCCAAGAAAATGAGGTCAAGGTCAGATAAAGTAAACAGAAATACATGTAGACCTAACAATCATTCAATACACTAAATGAAGTTGACCTATTGCCTATAGTTTCTAAGAAACAGACTTAAATAAACTCATTATAGATACTAGGATTAAGTTTTGTATTTACACCAGACCGCGTTCCGTCTACAGAAGACTCATCAGTGACTCTAGAATTCAAAAATGTTAAAAAGTCTAAATAAAGTACGAAGTTGATGAGCATTTAGGACTAAAATTGCTAAACGTTTTGTCAAATACAGCTAAGGTGGTCTATTCCTGGGTAGAAAAGACTAAGTATTTCAAAAATTCAAAAGTTTGGTAAACAATTTATAGATATGACCAACAAAACTAAACATTGACCAATGAACCATAAAAAGGAGGTCAAGGTCAGATGAACCATTCCAGGCAGACATGAACACCGTACAATCAATCTATGCATCACATAAACATGTAGTTGAACTATTGCTTAAAGTATCTAAGAAACAAACTTAACCATAAAAACTTAACATTGATCAATGATCCATGAAAATGAGGTCAAGGTCAGATGATACCTGGAGACTGACATGTACACCATAAAATATTTCCATACACCAAATATAGTTGACCTATAATATATAGTATAAGAAACAAATACTAGAAAACTCAATCAAATGAAAATGAGGTTAAGGTCAGATCACACCTGTCTGTTGGACATGTACACCCTACAATCATTTCAGATACAAAATATAGTAGACCAATGGCATACTGTATAAAAAACATACCAAAACACAAAAAAATAACTATAACTACTGAACCATGAAAATGATGTCAAGGTCGGATCACACCTGCCAGTAGGACATGTACAACTTACAATTCTTCCATACACCAAATATACTAGACCATCAAAACTTAACCTTGTTCACCTATCCATGAAATGAGGTCGAGGTCAAGTGAAAACTGTCTGACTGACATGAGGACCTTGCAAGGTACACACATACATACAACCGCAGAGGTAGAACCCTGAACAGTTTGTGCATGTTTGGACACAATATTCAAGCTTGATACTGTCTGAATTTGATTGTTATCAAATTTTTGACATAATATAAGTTTCTGACACTAAATAAATGTGGTGAATTATCTAACAAAATTTTAATGGGTTAAAAAAATTGTAATACATTTCAATTGAATATCTCTTGCTATTGCACAATACTGTGCAAAAGAAGATTTCTTGCTATTGCCCAATACTGTGCAATTGAATATTTCTTGCAATTGCGCAATATTGTGCAATTCAATATTTCTTGCTATTGCTCAATACTGTGAAATTGAATATTTCTTGCTATTGCGCAAAACTGTGAAATCGAAGATTTCTTGCTATTGCACAATATTGTGCTATTGGATATTTCTTATTATTGTGCAATACTGTGCAATTGAAGATTTTTTGCTATTGCCCAATACTGTGCAATTGAATATTTCTTGCAATTGCGCAATATTGTGCAATTCAATATTTCTTGCTTTTTGTGCAATACTGTGCAATTGAAGATTTCTTGCTGTTGCGCAATACTGTGCAATTGAAGATTTCTTGCTTTTTGTGCAATACTGTGCAATTGAGCTAGAGATCCATACACTTGAACACAAGTTATTGTCTGGAAACTAGAAAAATGCTTATTTTCGGCCCCTTTTTGGCCCTTAATTCCTAAGTGTTTCCGGCAATTACCCCCAAACTCAATTCCAGCTTTCCCTTTGTGGAACCTTGTAGTACAATTAGTACAACTAGAACAATGTTTGTTGTTTGCTTCTTTTTTGGCCCCTTATTCCTAAAATTTTGAGGCAATTACCCCCTGAATCAATCCCAGCCTTCCCTTTGTGATTTGGAACCTTGTGGTACAAGGTCAGAGAGATCAATTCACTAACACACAAGTTAATGTCTGGAAGTAACAAAAATGCTTATTTTTGGCTCTTTTTTGGCCCCTAATTCCTTAACTGCTGGTACCATAACCCCCAAAATCCATCCCAAACTTCCTTTTGTGATATTGAACTGTATGGTAAAATTTCATAGAAATGCATTTACTTAAACTACAGTTAATGTGCGAAAAGTAAAGTGTCTCAGGATGATGACATTGAAGCAATCGTCAAACCAATATACGACCGCAAAAATGTGATGTTGTGGTATAAAAATGTGATGTTGTCTGTCAATAAGTGCAACACTCTGTTCATGCTTATGATAAAATCATCAGCTCCTTTTTGTGAGAATTCACTCATTTAAAATCTAAAGAAATTTTCAGGAAAGAGCTTTATCACAATATACCGTATAGCGGGTTATTTTCGCGGGTGTAAAATTTCGCGATTTTCATTGAATAAGGTATACGAAATATTTTTGCGGTTATTTTTTTGGCGGTTTCGAAACTGTTTTCAATATATTTGCATGTACACTTTTAAATTGGCGGAATTTATTTTGGCGATTTTGTTCTCTCCGCGAAAATAAGCGAAAATTTACACCCCGCGAAAAAAACCCGCTATACGGTATCATGATGTCATTCTATTGTTCTGCCAACTGATTTGAAAATTTTCAGTTGTTTGCTCATGCTCTAACTTCCTAAAAGAGTTGGCCACTCAATTTGATTCAAATTTAACTGATCATTTTTGTGTATACAAAACACTTTTCAAAATACAAAAAAATAAAACCTGGTATCTTTGATAAATATTATTGTATAACCTCATATCAATGTTTCAAAATGTGAGACATATTGAGGTTAATATGGTAGTTTGTGACAATCTCAAAGTGGCAATGTAAACAAGTTACGTAAACATTTTGGTTTGCTTAAATATTTAGAAAAGACAATTTTTTATTTTTTTGAATTATCACCTTGCTGTTATAGAAATGATTGTTCGCATTATCGGAATGTAAATAACATGCATATTACCTGCTGGCGTTGGCGTCATGTGCTGCCCTGGAAAACACATCACATCAGGGACCTGTTCATGCAATTCTTTGCTCCCATCAAATACTACAAGAAACAATGCCCGGAACGTCATGAAGGTCTGGTGTGTTGTTAAATAAACGTATTGTCCACCAAAATCCCAGAAGATAAGACGTCCAACTTTCATTTTATACTTCCCACTTTTGAGGACCTTTTCCATTTTCTTTCTAATTTCTTCTTTAGTCATTCTTGTTTTCATTTTCTTTTCCATCTGTTTTACCGTGTGAGGCACATTGGAGGATTTCATAGATGGTGGACATTGTGCTGCTGCAGACTCTTCTGAGGGCAAAGAGGAAAGTGTAGCTTTGGCATAACCAGTTGGGCTTGTATCTGCAGCTTTGATGAACTTTTTGGTTAGTTCACTCTCCTCCTCTTCTTCCAGAGAGGTCATTAAAACCTTATGGTACACAACATCCAGGGCATTATAAGAGTCTGCAATTATATTCAATACATCAGGCAAATCAAACCCAAAACAGCTGCAGGCTGTCAAAACCAAGTGAAGAATGTAAGAAAAATCAGAATTAAGATAAGAATCATATCTTATCATGTGTAACATTTACATAATGCTATTAACATATTTTAAAGAGAGTCATATTTTAACTGATTGATTTATGACATTATTGATTATGGAAAATAAATGTTAATTCATTGATTAATTTTAACATTTAAATTCAATTTCAAAATATAAAACCTTAACATCGTTCTAATAAGATTAGTAAATTGTTAAGATTTTCATACACAAATCAGATTTGATATTGAATTAATATGGTGCGTGAATAGAAGGCACAAAAAAATGGCTACAATGTGAAACTAATTTAAATCAGTGCTATAACATCTCTACTGATAGCGCAGTCCATGCAATAGTTTCTTTAAATGTGGTCAGATGTTTGTACTTGTACCCTTTCTCACCTGGATCAACAAGAATCCACTCTTTAGTAAGAATATCTAGGCCACAGCGACCTTCTACCAGAGAAATCCCATCTGTCGGGTGTCGACCATCAGGTATAATTTCTCCAGCTAACAGCTTAACAAGAGTCGACTTCCCAACAGAAAATTGGCCAGTTACCATGCATCTCATATCAAAAGATTCATAGCTGCCCTTCCCTAATAAACGATTTAACATGGCAGACTGTTGCCCTTTTCCGATGTAATCTAAAAAAAATTAAAAAAAATTGGAAAGTTTTGATTTGTTCATGTTGTGAAAAAAAAAATGTATCCATACAAACACTCATCATGCTCATAGATAATTTCTCCTCATTTGTTGGTCAATATGTTGATATGTCATCTTTTCGATATGTCAATGTGTTAAATATGTCACAATGTCTTTATGTCTATGTGTTGATGTATTAGCCTGTTTATGTATTGAATTATTGGTGTAATGATGTAGAAGTTTGTTAATGTGTTAAGTTGTTAGTGTTTTAATATATTAATGTGTTGATATATGAATATTTTAATGTGTTGAAATTTCAGTGTGTCAATATGTCTGTGTCGATGTATGAGTCTGCATGATAATGTGTTAAAATGTCAGTTTGTCGATATCTCTGTGTGGATGAATTTATCTGTTAATGTGTTAATTTATAAGTGTGTTGATATGTCTACATGTTGATGTACAAGTCTGTTAATTTGTTGATCTGTTAGTGTGCCAATATGTCAAGGTGTATGTATGAGTCTGAAATTTTAGTTAATATGTCAGTGTGTCAATATGTTTATGTGTCGATGTATGAGTGTTAATGTATTGATATATCAGTATGTTAATGCATTGATGTTTGAATCTGTTAATGTGTTAATCTGTCAGTGTGTTTATATGGCAATGCATTGATTTTTAAGTCTCTCAAGGTATCAATATGTCATGGTGTTGATGTATGAGTCTAGTTCTATGTAGATCTGTCAGTGTTTTGATGTATGAGTGTTAATGGGTTGATTTGTCAGTATGTCGATGTATCAATGTGTAGATGTTTTAGTATGTTAATGTGTTGATATGTTGATGTTTTGATATGTCATGTGTAGATTTATGAATCTGTAATAGTGTTCATCTGTCAGTGTGTCAATATGCAAATGTGTTGCTGTGTGAGTCTGTTAATGTGTCGTAATGTCAACTTGTGGATGTTAGAGACTGTTAATGCGTTGATTTGACAGTGTGATGATGTAGAATTTGTTAATGTGTTGATTTTGTCAGTGTGATGATGTAGAAGTATGTTAATGTGTTGATTTGTCAGTGTGGCGATGTGTCAATGTGTAGATGTTTTAGTATGTTTATGTGTTGATATGTTGATGTGTTGATATGTCATGTGTAGATTTATGAATCTGTAATAGTGTTCATCTGTCAGTGTGTCAATATCCGAATGAGTTGCTGTGTGAGTCTGTTAATGTGTCGTAATGTCAACTTGTGGAAGTTAGAGACTGTTAATGTGTTGATTTGACAGTGTGTCAATGTGTTAATGTATGAGTTGTTCAATATGTTTGTGGTTCAATATGTCAAGAGTGTCTATATGTCTATGTATTGATGTATGATCCTGTCAATGTGTCAATATGTCGACGTGTGAATATTTTAGTCTGTTAATGTGTTGATTTGTCAGTGTGTCAAATTGTCAATATGCAAATGTTTCAGTCTGTTAATGTGTAGATCTGTCAATGTGTCAATGTATGAGTCTATTAATGTGTTCATCTGTCAATGTGTTTATGTTTGAGTCTGGTAAGATGTTGATATTCAGTGTGTCAATATGTCAATGTGTTGATGTTTGAGTCTGGTTATATGTTGATATGTCAGTGTGTCAATATGGCAATGTGTTGATGTTTGAGTCTGGTTATATGTTGATATGTCAGTGTGCCAATATGTCAATGTGTTGATGTTTGAGTCTGGTTATATGTTGATATGTCAGTGTGTCAATATCCAATGTGCTGATGCATGAGTCTATCAATGTGTTGATCTATTAGCGTGATGATGTATGTGTGCTTAAGTGTTGATCTGTCAATGTTTCAATATGTCAATGTGTAGATGTATGAATCTGGTTATATGTTGATATGTAAGTGTGTCAATATGTCAATGTGTTGATGTATGAATCTGGTTATATGTTGTTATGTAAGTGTGTCAATATGTCAATGTGTTGATGTATGAATCTGGTTATATGTTGATATGTAAGTGTGTCAATATGTCAATGTGTTGATGTATGAGTCTGGTTATATGTTGATATGTAAGTGTGTCAATAGGTCAATGTGTTGATGTATGAATCTGGTTATATGTTGATATGTAAGTGTGTCAATATGTCAATGTGTTGATGCATGAATCTGGTTATATGTTGATATGTAAGTGTGTCAATATGTCAATGTGTTGATGTATGAATCTGGTTATATGTTGTTATGTAAGTGTGTCAATATGTCAATGTGTTGATGTATGAATCTGGTTATATGTTGATATGTAAGTGTGTCAATATGTCAATATGTTGATGTATGAATCTGGTTATATGTTGATATGTAAGTGTGTCAATATGTCAATGTGTTGATGTATGAGTCTGGTTATATGTTGATATGTAAGTGTGTCAATAGGTCAATGTGTTGATGTATGAATCTGGTTATATGTTGATATGTAAGTGTGTCAATATGTCAATGTGTTGATGCATGAATCTGGTTATATGTTGATATGTAAGTGTGTCAATATGTCAATGTGTTGATGTATGAATCTGGTTATATGTTGATATGTAAGTGTGTCAATATGTCAATATGTTGATGTATGAATCTGGTTATATGTTGTTATGTAAGTGTGTCAATATGTCAATGTGTTGATGTATGAATCTGGTTATATGTTGATATGTAAGTGTGTCAATATGTCAATGTGTTGATGTATGAATCTGGTTATATGTTGATATGTAAGTGTGTCAATATGTCAATGTGTTGATGTATGAGCCTGTCAATGTGTTGATCTATCAGCGTGATGACAAATGTGTGTTAAAGTGTTGATTTGTCAGTGTGTGGATATGTCAAATTGTTGAAGTGGGAGACTGGTAATATGTTGATCTGTCAGTGTGTCAATATGTCAATGTGTATGTTCAATATGTCATTGTGTTGATGTACGAGTCTTTTAATATGTTGATCTATCAGTGTGAATCTTTTAATGTGTTAAGTTTGTCAATGTTTCAAAATGTATATGTGCTGATGTATGGGTCTGTTTATTTTTTTGATTTGTCAGTGTGTCATTAAGTCAACTTGTTAATGTTTGAGTGTGTTTATATGTTGATTTGTCAGTGTGTCAAAATGTCAATGTGTTGATGTACCAGTCTGTTAATATGTTGATCTGTCAGTGTATCAATATGTCAATGTGTTGATGTGTTAAATCTGTTAGTGTGTCGATGTATCAATGTGTAGATGTTTTAGTATGTTAATGTGTTGATATGTTGATGTGTCAATATGTATATGTGTTGATGTGTGAGTCTGTTAATGTGTTGATCTGTCAATGTGTTGATATGTCAAATGTTGATGTATGAGTCAGTTGATGTGTTGATCTGTCAGTGTGTCAATATGTTTATGTGTCGATGTAAGTGTTAATGTATTGATATATCAGTGTATTAATGTTTCATGTTTGAAACTGTTAATCTGTCAGTGTGTTTATATGGCAATGCATTGATTTTTAGGTCTCTCAAGGTATCAATATGTCATTGTGTTGATGTATGAGTCTTTTTATATGTAGATCTGTCAGTATTTTGATGTATGAGTGTTTATGGGTTGATTTGTCAGTGTGTCGATGTATCAATGTGTAGATGTTTTAGTATGTTAATGTGTTGATATGTTGATGTGTCAATATGTATATGTGTTGATGTTTGAGTCTGTTAATGTGTTGATCTGTCAATGTGTTGATATATCAAATGTTGATGTATGAGTCAGTTGATGTGTTGATCTGTCAGTGTTTCAATATAACAATGAGTCAATATATGAGTCTGTTATTTTTTCTAATCTGTCAGTGTGTCAATATGGTAATGTGTTGATGTATGAATCTGTTTAAGTGTTGATTTGTCAGTGTATCAATATGACAATGTGTTGATGTATGAATATGTTTATGTGTTGATTTGTCAGTGTAGCAATATGCCAATTGATGAGTCTGTTTCGTGTTGATCTGTCAGTTTGTCGATATGTCAATGTGCAGATGTATGAATCTGTAAAAGTGTTAATCTGTCAGTGTGTCAATATAGCAATATGCAGACCTCGACAATAACGCTTGTCCAATTGTCCGGTACCAGAGGGAAAAAAGGTCGGACAAGTAAAAGCTGTATCAAGCTTGTCCGTTGGGACAAGTACAATTATTCTGCAGAAAATAAACTTCATCCAACTTTAATGAACAGAGTATAATTATAAACAACAAACAAACAAAACAAATATTAATTTGACATGTTTCTGTCACGTGGTTTCTGTATTCTGTCTATTCAAATGCAAAACCTTTTTCTTCGACTTGCAATCGATAATTTAAACTGGTTCTTTGTCAGGTACTTTTTAACAGGTCAAAAGTATACTATTCTCGGAAACCAGTCTTACTGATCCGAATCAATGCTGCGCTTTATAGATAAGGTAACTCTATAGTACAGTTCGTCACCTGGACAGGTTTAGCTCGAAGTTTAAGACAGTCTGGCACCGTAGGACACATATTTAGTAGACATGATTGATAGACAGTTTGGCAAGACAGGAGACAATTTGGGACCAAGACAAATCAGTATCTCATTTTCTTACCTTATTATGTTCTTTTTAATAAATACCATATGAGTTTTCTCATTGGCAATCAGACCTCATCTTCTTTTTATTGATTGCATTTGAATAGATTCTGATGAGACTGGCATTGGTGAAAACTAGAACCTAAGTCCTGTGACATGACTAGATTCAGTTGTACTCGACTCATATTTTTGAAAAGTATTTCAAAAGAAATTCATAAAAGTCAAATCTATTATTTAAATTCGTTTTGTTCCTTTAATCAACTTAAAATGTAAAAAGGTTATTTTGGGTTAAAAAAAAATTGGACAAGTAACAATTTCATTCGGACAAGTAAGTTTTGGTATGTACTTGTCGTACTGGACAAGTTGAAAAAAAGTTATTGTATACATGGTACAGGCCTGATGTGTCGATGCATATATGAGTCTGTTATTGTGTTGATCTGTCTAAGTGTGGATACATCAATGTGTCAGTATATGAGTCTGTTTAAGTGTTGATCTGTCAATGTGTCAATATGTCAATGTGTAGATCTCTCAAGGCGTTGATGTGTAAAAAGCTTTAGAACTGTCAATGTATAAATATGTCAATGTGTTAATTTGTCAACTGGTCAATGTGTCCATATGTCTTTGTGTCAATGTTTGAATTTGATCCTCTTTTGATACCTCAATTTTGAGATGATGATCTGTCAATGTTTTAATATGTCAATTTTTTAATAGGTCAACTGGTCAATGTGACTATCCGTATATGTGTCAATGTATTAATATGTCAAAAAACTACTTATTCTGTATAATCCAGTTGAGCTGATGGCTGGTTTTCAGCATTTCAACTTCCCCTTATTAGAGTCAACATGAAAAGACGGACACAAGTCCCTTAAAAACATTAAACATAAAATTGCAGATAGAGCACAAATTTCAACAAACGTCCATGAGAACAATTATTGATCCACCAGTGGCGTCCATCAGTTTGTACTTGCAAAGAAACCCTTCAATATGTAATTGCGTGATATCCGATCCATTTGTTTAATTTATTTTATTATTCCACACTTTGTAAATACTAATAGTTTATTTTAATGAGACATCCATCTTCACTGAACTTAAAATTGAGAATGGAAATGGGGAATGTGTCAAAGAGACAACAACCACCATAGAAAAAACAACAGCAGAAGGTCACCAATAGGTCTTCAATGTAGCGAGAAATTCCCACACCCTGAGGCGTCTTTCAGCTGACCCCTTAACAAATATATACTAGTTCAGTGATAATGAACGCCATACTAATTTCCAAATTGTACACAAGAAACGAAAATTAAAATAATACAATACCAACAAAGGCCAGAGGCTCCTGACTTGGGACAGGCGCAAACATGCTTGTATACATTAAACTTTAGGGGCCAGCTGAATCAGCCTCTAGGTGTGGGATTTTCTCGCTGTGTTAGAGACCAATGGGAGGCCTTGGGCTGTTTTATGCTTTTTGATCTGGTTGAAGTTTCTTTGAGGCATTCCCCGTTTCCATTCGTAATTTTTATCAAATATTCAATTGCTTGAGTTATATATATTAACTAAGTTTCAAGTTGATGTGATCACAAACTACATGTTTATTTCAAATAACTGGGAGAGACGCACAAACAAGAAACATCATGACCCTCTACTATTGTAGGCAGAACAAAAAAAACATCCATGTACTTGTCTTAAGCAGATCAGCTATATCCCACTGTGGCAATACTCTCAGAAAAGTATGGATGTACTTGGGACTACAAATGTCCGTTTATTAGAAACAAGTAATTATAAATCATTTCAGTCGGTATCTGAATAATTTACATTAGATAATTACCTTCAACTACTGGTGCTGCAGGTTCCTGTAAATGGGTGTCAGGAGTTACTTCTGGGGATGTCTTTGACATGACAGTCTACAAAAGAAAAATATGCTATAATTTATCATGCCCTATGTGAAAACTTGTCAAATAGTTTAATACCCCTACAGAGAAAAAAAGTTGAGGGCTAGTTGAGGGCTATGTGGAGGACAGTTGAGGGCTAGCTGTTTTAAGCAAAATAGTTGAGGGCTAGGTGTTGAGCAGCTTTCTTTGGTTACATCTTCTGACATCAGACTCGAACTTCTCTTGAACTGAATTTTAATGCGTATTGTTATGCGTTTACCTTTCTGCATTGGCTAGAGGTATAAGGGGAGGGTTGAGATCTCACAAACATGTTTAACCCCGCCTCATTTTTGCGCCTGTCCCGAGTCAGGAGCCTCTGGCCTTTGTTAGTCTTGTATTATTTTAACTTTTAGTTTCTTATGTACAATTTGGAGTTTAGTATGGTGTTCATTATCACTGAACTAGTATATATTTGTTTAGGGGCCAGCTGAAGGACGCCTCCGGGTGCGTGAATTTCTCGTTGCATTGAAGACCTGATGGTGACCTTCTGCTGTTGTCTGCTCTATGGCTGGGTTGTTGTTTCTTTGACACATTCCCCATTTCCATTCTCAATTTTATAGCTCAACTCAAACTTTGCCAAGCACTGTATGTTTCATAGATGTCGCTCAACTGGCCCTCAACTGAACCTGACCATTAAGTTGAGGAAGAGTTGAGCAATTGATCTTTGGTTTTCATATAGTTGAGCAAAAGTTGAGCATTTAGACTTTGATTTTTTTTGTAGTTGAAGAAAAGTTGAGCAATTGATCTTTGGTTTAACTTTTCATGTAGTTGAGCAAAAGTTGAGCAAAAGTTGAGCAATTAGAAATATGAGCTGGTGATATAAATGTTATGTGCCCCATCTGTTTTCAATTTATCTCTGTGTACATGTGTAAAGTACAAGAAGACAGGAAATTTCATTGTAAAAGTACACAGAGTTTGAGACAAAATTAAGGGAAGCACATGATTTTATACATTTTTCTACAGGTATTTACTTAACTATAACTCATAACATAAAAATAAAAAAACAAACAGTATTTTTTTATTATCAGATATATCAAATATTCAAGATTTTGGTAATTAATAGTTATTATTAGGGGCAAATGTTAAAGGGATCACACTGTCACAATACCCTAAAAAACCTCAAACAAAGTTAAAATTTGAACTGGCCTTGAGCATGCACATGGCAAGCAAAGATGTCTTCTAGCTATCATGAATAAAATAAGAATTTTACAATGGATGTTTACTAATAACTGTATAGACATTGAATAGTGCAGTGTATTCTTCTGATGGCATGACTTTTGGATTAAGGAAGATTGATGTTTTAACAAATATTTATGGAAACATCTTTTGGTAAGTACATTGCATTAGAATTTCCACCATTTTGAATAAGTGTGTATGCACATTTAGTTCAAAATAGTGATATTTAAAGTGTCTTCTTAACTTTTTACAGTGAAGAAAAAATTAGACAACATATTTATGCATTAATTTATATATTATCAAGTGTGTAAGACAGGAGACATATTTATTGTATTATTAAGAGAATTTGTTTTATAAAGTTTTACTAATATACTAATAATAATATTTTAATACATGTATAATGAATATGGTATAAAACTATAGACATCTGGGTAAGACTGCCAATAAGACATCTATCCACAAATGACAGATATATATATATATATATATATATATATATATATATATATCTTTTTTTTCTTGTTGAACATGTTGAACAACTCTTTCTGTTTTGAGAATTTCAATATATATCTAAATACTTCTCCTTGCATAAAAATTAATATGGCTGCAGGATTAACTAGATTGTATTTACTAGATAACTTTTAACTAGAGTCTCTAAAGAGCCTGTGTCGCTCACCTTGGTCTATGTGCATATTCAACAACAGACACTCTCCAACATTGTAGACAAGAATAGAATTCACGACAAAAATCAGTTTAGATGATCTCGTATTGCTTATCATTTAGCCTGTTTAGTTTCTCTCTAACTTCTTTAGTTTTTGCTCAAAACACAAAAGAAGATAAACAAAATCCTCATTTAAGGGCAATCACTCCTATAAAGAGTTATTCTACTTAACTATATCGGCAAAATTTGAATTGTTAGTAGATCTTGACTTGCTGATCATTTTGTGATTTAAAGTGTATATTTATCTATTATAATTTTCTATCATTTATGAAAAAACACAAAAATAAGTGAAAATCGTCTTTAAGGGCAATAACTCCAAAAAGGAGTCGTCTAACCATTTCCTTCATATTGTCTTCATTGTAGATTTTGTTTCGCTGATCATTTCTGTCTACCTAATTTTCTATCTGTCTAATATAGTTTTAAGATAGAAGGCAAAAAACGGAAAGATTGGTCAAAATCATCAGCGAAGGGCAATAATTCTAATAAGGAGTCTATAGACAATTTTGACCATGTTGACCTATCTGTAGAATTTGTCTTGTTCATCATCTTCACCGCTGTATCTATTATAGTTTTCAAGATAGTAGGCAAAAATTAAAAAAATGGTAAAATTTGTCATTTGAGGGCATAAATCCTACAAGAAGTCATCTCATGGTTTAGACAAGTATAGACAATTGGCAGAGCTCAACATCCTGAATATTTTAGCACTTGTCAGATTTTCTCTTTATAATGGTTTTCAAAATTATAGACAAAAGGTCTCTTGACCCCCGACTAACTTGCCTAGTCTGGGGGGGCATTCACCCAATATAAGTATATATGGTTTTTAGAAAAGTAACACGGAATATTTCGGACAAGAGTGCACCCGCTGAAATGTCTCGCCTGCTTTACTAACCATGATTGGTTTTATGTTGATAGTCCTAAAGATAAAGTTTCACTACAAGTATCACATAAACTTAAAATTATTAATGATCCATGAAAATGAGGTCAAGGTCATATAAACCAAGTCAGACAGACATGTACACCTTACAATAATTCCATGCATCAAAAAAAGTTGACCTTATTGCTTATAGTATCTAAGAAGCAGACTTAAACAGGAAAACTAAACACTGACCAACGAACCATGAAAATGAGGTCAAGGTCAGATGAACCCTGCCAGACAGACATATACACCTTTCAATCATTCCATACACCAAACATAGTCGACCTATTGCTTATAGTACACAAGAAAAAGACCAAACCATGAAAACTTAACATTGACCAATGAACCATGAAAATGAGGTCAAGTAATGACACCTGCCAGACAGACATGTAGACCTTGCAATCATTCCATACACCAGATATAGTTGATTTATTGCTTATAGTATTAGAAAAACAGACCATAACACAAAAACTTAACATTGACCAATGAACCATGAAAATGAGGTCAAGGACAAATGACACCTGCCAGACAGACATGTACACCTTACAATCATTAATCCATACACCAAATATTGTTGACCTATTGCTTATAGTATTAGAAAAACAGACCAAAACACAAAAACTTAACATTAACCAATGAACTGTGAAAATGAGGTCAAGGTCAGATGAAACCTGCCAGACTGATATGTACCCCTTACAATCATTCTATACACCATACATAGCTGTACTACTCCTTAGAGTATCCGAGAAACGGACCTAATCACATAACTTTAACCTTGATCACTGATCCATGAAATGAGGTGGAGGTCAGATGAACCCTATCTGACGGACATGTAGACATTGCAAGGAACCCATATACCAAATATAGTTATCCTTTTACTCATAAGTGAGAAATTCACATAACAAAAAATCCATTTTTTTTTCAAGCAGTCACTGAACCATGAAAATGAGGTCAAGGACAATGGACATATGACAGACGGAAACTTCCTAACATAAGGTATCTGTATACAAAGTATGAAGCATCCAGGTCTTCTACCTTCTGAAATATAAAGTTTTATACAAATAGTTAACGCCGCCGCCAGATAGTAATACCTATGTCTCACTCTGTGACTTTCGTCACAGGCGAGACAAAAATGGAACATATATCCGGAGTCAAAAGTCAGTAATATGAAAATAGTCTATTTACAACAGATCCTTTTTACAAAATACTCAATAACTCAAAATAAAATTTTGAGTCATCACCAAAAAGTATATAGATCTTTAGATTAATATAACAAAGAGGTGTGTAAAGTTTTAAGTAATAATCATAAATTATTTTTGAGATACGGCGCAACATGTAAAAAAAAACTCCCCCTTTTTTACAAAATACTCAATAACTCAAAAATGAAATTTTTAATCATCACCAAAAAGTGATAAACAGATTATAATGTAACTAAGAAGTGTGTAAAGTTTTAAGCAATAATCAAGCAATAATCAAGAATCGTTTTTGAGATACGGTGCGACATGTGAAAAAGAATCACACCACTGTTTTAGTTACAAAGTGCCGTAACTCATAAAAGTTTAAATCTTATTTTTACCAAAAAGTATACAAATCATTTGACCATCATAAGAAACAACTATATTAAGTTTCATGAAATTTAAATAAGGCGTTCTCAAGTTATGGTGCGACATGTTTATGCCGGACAGACAGACAGACACCGGACATGTGTATACCATAATATGTCCCGTCAAAATTTGGTCTTGGTCTATGTTCATATTACACAATGGACACAGATAAATTCATGACAAAATTGTGTTTTGGTGATCATGATGTGTTTGTAGATCTAACTTTACTGGACATTCTTCTTGCTACAATTATCTCTATCTATAATGAACTTGGCCCAGTAATTACAGTGGAAAACATATTCTAAAAATTTACAAAAATTTATGAAAATTTGTTAAACAAGAATGTGTCCACAGTACACGAATGCCCTACTCGCACTATAATTTTCTATGTTCAATGGACCGTGAAATTGGGGTAAACACTCTAGTTTGGCATTAAAATTTGAGAGATCATATCATAGGGAACATGTGTACAAAGTTTGAAGTCGATTGGACTTCAACTTCATCAAAAACTACCTCGACCAAAAACTTTAACCTGACATGGGACAGACGGACGGACAAACAGACAGACGGACGGACGAACGAACGCACAGACCAGAAAACATAATGCCCCTACTACTATCGTAGATGGGGCATAAAAAATGACTATAAAGGGCAATAACTCCTTAAGGCAAAAATGTAAGGGGTAAACTGAAATTGTGGTCATGTTGACTTATTTGTAGATCTTACTTTGCTGAACATTATTACTGTTTACAGTTTATCTCTATCTATTATAATATTCAAGATAATAACCAACAAGAGGCTTTCACAACGACAGCAAACCGGATTTATTAACATTTATTTGTGTCCTGGCAAAATCACAAGAACCATTACTGATAAATGGTGAAAGTGAAAATCGTCAATATCAAATTTGACCTCTATTTTGTCATCAGTATCAACATATTAAAATTTGAAAAGTTTAGATTGAATGGTTCATGAGTAAATTCAACAACGTGAATGGAAACGCCATTTTACGATCTTTCAAGAACCATTACTCCTGAACAGTAAAAGTCAAAATCGTCATTATTGAACTTAACCTCTATTTTGTCATCAGTAACAACATAAAAAAAATTCAAAAGCTTTGGTTGAATTGTTCATGAGAAAATGCACGGACACGACTGGAAACACCATTTTTCAATCTTTCAAGAACCATAACTCCTGAACAGTAAAAGTCAAAATCGTCATTATTAAACTTGACCTCATTTTTGTCATCAGTAACAACATATTAAAATTTGGGAAGATTTGGTAGAACAGTTCATATTTAAATGCACAGACACAACTGGTAACTCAATTTTTAATCTTTCAAGAACCATAACTCCTGAACTGTAAAAGTCAAAATCGTCATTATTGAACTTGACCTCCATTTTGTCATCAGTAACAACATATTAAAATTTGGGAAGCTTTGGTAGAACAGTTCATGCGTAAATGTACGGACACGACTGGAAACTCCATTTTTTTATCTTTCAAGAACCATTACTCCTGAACGGTAAAAGTCAAAATCGTCATTATTGAACTTGACCTCCATTTTGTCATCAGTAACAACATATTAAAATTTGGGAAGCTTTGGAAGAACAATTCATGCGTAAATGCACGGACACGACTGGAAACTCGATTTTTCCCTCCCACCCGATTATCCAACCGCCCGCCCGCCCGCCGTACATCCCCAAATCAATAACCGACATTTTTGTCACAAAAATCCGGTTAAAAACTGCAAAAATGTCCATAAAATTACTAATTCTGGGGCAGCAACTCAACAACAGGTTGTCTGTTTTGTCTGAAAATTTCAGGGCAGATAGATCTTGACCTAATAGATTATTTTACCCCATGTCAGATTTGCTCTAAATGCTTTGGTTTTAGAGTAATAAGCCAAAATCTACATTTTACCCCTATGTTCTAATTTTAGCCATGGCGGCCATCTTGGTTTGGCAGGGTCACACCACCCATTTTTAAAACTAGATAGCCAAATGATGATTGTGGCTAAGTTTGGTTAAATTTGGCCAAGAAGTTTCAGAGGAGAAGATTTTTATAAGAATACTAAAATTTTAGAAAAATTGGTTAAAAATTGACTATAAAGTGCAATAACTCCTTAATTGGTTAACTGACAATTTTGGTCATGTTGATCTATTTGTAGATCTTACTTTGGTGAACATTATTGCTGTTTACAGTTTATCTATCATGATCTATATCTATAATAATATTTAAGAAAATAAGCAAAAACTGCAAAATGTCCTTAAAACTACTAATTCAGGGGCTGCAACCCAACAACAGGTTGTCCGATTTGTCTGAAGATTTCAGGGCAAATAGATTTTGACCTAATAGATTATTTTACCCCCATGTCAGATTTGCTGTAAATGCTTTGGTTTTAAGAGTTATAAGCCAAAATCTACATTTTACCCCTATGTTCTATTTTTAGCCATGGCGGCCATCTTGGTAGGTTTGGGACACAATTTTTAAACAAAATACCCCAATGATGATTGTGGCCAAGTTTGGTTAAATTTGGCCTAGTAGTTTCAGAGGAGAAGATTTTTGTAAAAGAATACTAAAATTAACGAAAAATGGTTAAAAATTGACTATAAAGGGCAATAACTCCTAAAGGGGTCAACTGACCATTTTGGTCATGTTGACTTATTTGTAAATCTTACTCTGCTGAACATTATTGAAGTTTACAGTTTATCTCTATCTATAATAATATTCAAGATAACAACCAAAAACAGTTAGATTTCCTTAAAATTACCAATTTAGGGGCAGCAACCCAACAACAGGTTGTCCGATTCATTTGAAAATTTCAGCGCAGATAGATCTTAACCTGATAACCAATTTTACCCCATGTCAGATTTGCTCTAAATGCTTTGGTTTTTGAGTTATAAGCCAAAATCTACATTTTACCCCTATGTTCTATTTTTAGCCATGGCGGCCATCTTGGTTGGTTGGCAGGGTCACGCCACACATTTTTTTTTAACTAAATACCCCAAAGATGATTGTGGCTAAGTTTGGATTTATTTGGCCCAGTAGTTTCAGAGGAGAAGATTTTTGTAAAAGATTACTAAGATTTACGAAAAATGGTTAAAAATATACTATAAAGGGCAATAACTCCTAAAGGGGTCAACTGATCATTTCTGTCGTTTGACTTATTTGTAAATCTTACTCTGCTGAACATTATTGCTGTTTACAGTTTATCTCTATCTATAATAATATTCAAGATAAAAACCAAAAACCGTAAAATGTCCTTAAAATTATCAATTTAGGGGCAGCAACCAAACAACGGGTTGTCCGATTCATCTGAAAATTTCAGGGCAGATAGATCTTGACCTGATAAACAATTTAACCCCTGTCAGATTTGCTCTAAATGCTTTGGTTTTTTAGTAATAAGCCTAAAACTGCATTTTACCCCATTGTTCTATTTTTAGCCATGGCGGCCATCTTGGTAGGTTTGGGACACAATTTTTAAACAAAATACCCCAATGATGATTGTGGCCAAGTTTGGTTAAATTTGGCCTAGTAGTTTCAGAGGAGAAGATTTTTGTAAAAGAATACTAAAATTTACGAAAAATGGTTAAAAATTGACTATAAAGGGCAATAACTCCTAAAGGGGTCAACTGACCATTTTGGTCATGATGACTTATTTGTAAATCTTACTCTGCTGAACATTATTGCAGTTTACAGTTTATCTCTATCTATAATAATATTCAAGATAACAACCAAAAACAGTTAGATTTCCTTAAAATTACCAATTTAGGGGCAGCAACCCAACAACGGGTTGTCCGATTCATTTGAAAATTTCATCGCAGATAGATCTTAACCTGATAAACAATTTACCCCATGTCAGATTTGCTCTAAATGCTTTGGTTTTTGAGTTATAAGCCAAAAACTGCATTTTGCCCCTATGTTCTATTTTTAGCCATTGCGGTCATCTTGGTTGGTTTGGCGGGTTACCGGACACAATTTTTAAACTAGATACCCCAATGATGATTGTGGCCAAGTTTGGTTAAATTTGGCCCATTAGTTTCAGAGGAGAAGATTTTTGTAAAAGTTAACGACGACGGACGACGACGGACGCCAAGTGATGGGAAAAGCTCACTTGGCCCTAAAAAAAAGAGACATCCAACAGATGAGAATACAGATTTTAAACATTAGTCTTTCACATATGCCAACATGTATATTCATGTATTAGGCAACAAGCTTGGAATTGTCAACTTACAAAAATTACTACAATCACATTGAAAACTACAGGCAACTGTTTAATTGTAATTTCTTTGTACCAAGTCTGTTTTGGTTCTTATAATCTGTAAATATCTTTTAAAGTAAGACAAGACTATTTACCTTAAGGAAGTCCATCACTTCTTCCTTCTTCCTTTTTCTCTCTCCCTTATCATAGCTTCCTATTATTACCAGATCATAAGGAGTCTTACCCTGAAATACAATCAAATAATCTTTCATTAATTATACCCATATATATCTTTTATTTCAAAAACTGTATGACATTATATAATAGGTTACTGTACCATTAATTTCACCTATGCAATGCAGAATGTTGTCTTATTTATATATACTTGAAATAAAAACCAGTGAACCTAAACCAACAACAAATATGAAGTGTCATTATAAAGAGATCAATGAATACTATTTGAGATTTTGCTGTTAAAGAAATTATTGAATGATTGGTGTAGGGTGTGTTGGTGAAATGTGATAAGATCAGGGATGATTCCACTATATAGTTTAGGGCCGCTTAGCGGCCCTTAAATTGGTCAGCGGCCCCCGAAAAAATTATGTGAATATAAATTCCCGATTCAGGAAAATAAAATAAAAATTGGCATTGCCGGAAAAATTTCCGTCACTGATTACGGCAACTATAATTTTCATAATTTGTTGTCAAAACGTAGTAAAATCCGGATAACATAAGAATGTTGACTACAATCGCATTTTATTACCAACGATTTAATTATGTCAACATGGTAAATAATTTACGCAGCTGGTTTCAATTGATTAAAATATTATGGCAGTATTAGATCTCGTATAAGTAGATTGCTCAGCAGGTTGATCAAAAACATGCTTTTTGACAAACAGGTGTCAAAGCAGACATCGACAAAGATTCAAATTTTTGTATAGCATTGATGAATAAATTTTAATGGGCGCCGATCTCGTAAAAGCAGATCGCCCGTTATGTTTTTGTTGGAAAAAATGTTGATTATAGACCATTCATGAAATCAATTCTCTGCTATCCGCCATTTTGTCTTCTTTCCCCCGATTAATGAAATGAAACAAAGAAACAAAACTACAGTAACCGATGTAGTCGTAATCTTGTCAATCGTACGGTTGTTTTATCCGACTAACTAACTTGATACGGAAAATATTCTTTAAATTACTATGGTCTGTTGTTTTTAAACTTGATATTGGAATTAGGTGAAAAGTCAAAGTTGAAATCATAAATAAGTGTACCGTGAAAATTGTTTTCGAAAATCTAATTTGTTCATAATTTTTTAAAGTAATAAACTGTTTTCAAATGAATTTTGATCTTCCCTCTTCTGATCACCAGCATGGCTAAAGGTATTACTTCCAAAGGTATTGTGAGGGGTGTCAGGTGACACGTCCCGGTATTCAAGCAATTTCCTGTCTGGCTTGCAAGTTCACGCATCGTTTCACTTCTGCAGGTATTGATCAGTGCATGTACACGGCTGATAACTTTTAACTTCCCATTTTGAACTATCAGATGTATAATATACAACTCTGTCTTACTTGTCATTACCAAACTCATACGCTTGTTTATAAATAACATTTCTGGTGTAAAGAATATTATTCATAAAAATATAAATAATACCCAAAAAATAAGATTTGATGAAATTAAAATCTATTTAAATATTTTTTCCAAGGGGGAATTTGGGAAAATGTAATATATACTCATTGTCAAAAGTGAAGGACAGATTGAAACATACCAGAAACATTGATTTAAAAAAATGTACGCACTTGCCGACGATTCGTTTATACGACTGGATAGAAAGTTACGGAACTATAGCGCAATTTAAAATATATACATGTATACATTGAACATAAGAAAAAACATATATTTTGAATAAATACGGGTAAAAGTGTTGTAAATAGTTTGGTCCACGTATGCCAACAGTATGTAATCATCAAATGTCGATAGACTATTGTATACCAGAAGAAGAAGAGAACCAATTTGATTTTAATACAGGTCGATGTATAACTTTTGCTTTGGTTCATTGAAGTTGTGGATATAGTAAAATCACAGATTTATATTTCAATAAGATTGTTCTCGAACAAAGGAAGGAATTCGTCATCACAATGGTTATATATGCCACTGGACGAACACTAATTATCCCAAAGGGATGTGAATATTTTGCTGGGAAACTTTTGAGTATCAAAGTTTCAAATTAATTTCGGGATTTTTTTTTTTCTTGGTATTCAATAACAGAAAAAAGAATAAACTACTTGTCCGCTAAATAGGGGTATATTTGTCAGATGAAAGACTTTTAGTTATATTTAAAAAATAGGGAAATATGACATTAACTTGGTTCTGTCTTTTTTTTTAAACATCGTTAAAAAGATGTGTGTCTAAGGTGAACGCCACAAGAACCCTGTAATACTAGTACGAGAATATAGCATGTAAACATTCCTTCACAATAATATGGTTGTATTGGAAATCTTTTCATACAGATTGACAACTCATTGTCCGATATGCATGTAATATTTGCCACATGACGCCCATAGTTCTTTCTACCATCATCATCTTATTCTTTGATAATTCTGTCAACATCGATGGTTCACACCCAAACAAAATGGGTAATGGACCTTCAGAGCTTCTCTGTGTTATACACTTGTGAAATATATAGACGAAATTTCTGTATTGAAATGAATATACATCTCACAAACAGGATTTTCAAATAACGATTTTGAGTAATCACCTTACAAACCAATATAAACGTATGGCAAGATATAACCATAAAGGAATTTAGTTTTTGTCAGACACAAAAATTCATCACTATCATAAACGTATACGTATATATGCATACAATTTCAAATATCAAGAACAAGCGGTCGATGTCGATAGTCCGTTTTCTAACTGTTCGAGTTAGACATGTCACTCGTTCATTCTTGAAAGCCTTCATATTCCCCGTCTAACAATGGGAACTGTTTCTAATTGTGTTGACTATAAATGCTTGTATGGTAATTCTGTCGTTTATCTGTACAAGCGGTTGCATTTCCTCTCCTTTCCTAACAAACAAAAGAACGAAACGCTACTAGTCTGCTTTCTCTGGAGCTCAGCCTCAATGGCTCTTATACGTCAGGAAACTTACATGTATACTAATAATGATTGTTTCAAGAACAACGATGTATGGACGAACTATTCTAAATTCGTCAATATCAGTTATGCAGGACTAAAATATAACTTTTATTACAACTACTGTATTACTTATTTGGATTAATGACGGCTATCATGTTCAACATTGCACAAATATTATCATAGAATTAAAAAAAAATCCTCAAAAATCCTTAAAAAAATAATGCCTTACCTTAGATAATTGGTATTTTTTCACAAAAGGTTTGTGTAAATGATTGTCAAATGATTCAACTATGTAAGAATAAAATGTTAAAAAGAAATTAAAAAAAAAACCATGTATGTTGTATTTTTTTGTCAAATAAAAAATTGCAATAGTCTTATTAGCATTTAAACACAGCCAGATTTGAATACAAGTTAAGAAATTCCGGTAAAGTCAATGATATCAAACAGATGTACAATCATGGTATATCAAATTGGGTAATATTGCATTTAGTTTTTATTAAAGATTAAAACTACTATTTTTTACTTAATATTTGAATCTTTACGCCAATTGCCGCTAAGAAAGAATTCAAAAATTGTTTCCTTTTATTTTTATACATTTTCGGAATTACGAATCTGAATTTTATTTTCAATTAATTTACACAATTTAATTATTGAATCTTTATTCTCATCGTGTATTAAATCTTAGTGTATTAACATCGTGACATCATACTCTTTCTAATCCTTTCTGTTTATCCTTTCCAAATAACAACATTTATACCTGTGTACGCTTGAACTCACACATGTGGCTAAATAGCTACAAGGTAAACGAATTGACCTCAAGCTGAGAAATATACAGTGACCTTTACAAAATAATATACACACTCTGCTCACACATTAGTTGCATTGAAATGATTATCAAAACAATAACGGTAAATAGAACTGAAATATTTTCAGTTCAATATCAGTAAAAATGTTCAATAAATATTTTATGAATAAGATCTCAACAATAATTAATTAAATTTATTCAAAAACATTTACTAGAGATAATTTTATAGGAGTTTAATTCAATCAATACAAAACGGTATATGCATATTCATTTTCGTTCATTCTTATATTGTGGTTAATAACTACGACCATTCATCAGCTGTGTGCTTTTAATTACTTATATTGTCGATAAGCTATAAGAGTTAAACAGATTTTATTTTTTCCCAGAATTCAATAAATCGGGCTAATACGTCACGACCCACTCGTGAATTCAACCAAAAAAGTTACAAATACATGTACTTGATTTTCTCCGTTATTAGAAGGAATATCAATTTAAAACTTTGCAAATGGGTTTTTTATGTTAAGATGAACATAATTAGATGATAAGTAAAAAATCGCGGAATTTCCCTTTAATTCGACAATTGGCCAGTTCAATCTGAAATCGATTTAAAATCAAGGTAAATTTATACAGATGATCTGTTGAAAATAAAATTGAGAATGGAAATGGGGAATGTGTCAAAGAGACAACAACCCGACCAAAATAAAAAAACACAACAGCAGAAGGTCACCAACAGGTCTTCAATGTAGCGAGAAATTCCCGCACCCGGAGGCGTCCTTCAGCTTGCCCCTAAACAAATATATACTAGTTCAGTGATAATGAACGCCATACTAATTTCCAAATTGTACACAAGAAACTAAAATTTAAATAATACAAGACTAACAAAGGCCAGAGGCTCCTGACTTGGGACAGGCGCAAAAATGCGGCGGGGTTAAACATGTTTGTGAGATCTCAACCCTCCCCCTATACCTCTAACCAGTGTAGAAAAGTAAAAGCATAACAATACGCACATTAAAATTCAGTTCAAGAGAAGTCCGAGTCTGATGTCAGAAGATGTAACAAAAGAAAATAAACAAAATGACAATAATACATAAATAACAACAGACTACTAGCAGTTAACTGACATGCCAGCTCCAGACTTCAATTAAACTGACTGAAAGATTTTGATTTCATCATATGAACATCAGGCACAATCCTTCCCGTAAAGGGTTTAGTATCATACCATCATAACATATATGAGAAGAACATAACCCGTGTCATGCCAACAACTGTTTTTAGAATAAATGTGTTTAGTTCCGACGCAAAGACCTTATCAGTGACTCAATATTAACGCCACAATATGCAATCTTTAATGACTTGACAACAGTATCGTAATTATATCCCTTCTTAATAAGTCTATTCAAAGGTGTTGTAAGTTTATGAGGTGAATACTCAATGGATGATGTTTTTCAGCGGTTAATATGGCAGCAGTTTTGCTATATAATCTAACCTCAAGATATATCATAAACTTTATAAGATATCGTATATAATAGTTCATAAGTTATCTTATATAGTTTGTAAGATATCTTATATAGTTCATGAGATATCTTATATAATGTATGAGATATCTTAAATAGTTTATATTAGATATTTCAAATAATTTTCTTTATCAGATATCTTAAAAATTATATAAGATATCTTATAAACTATATGATCATGATGATATATCTTATAAACTATATAAGATATCTTATATAAAGTATATTTATAAGATATTTCATATAATTTATAAGATATCTTATATAATTTTCTAAATATGATATCCAATTAACTATATAATGAGATCTCTTATATATTATATAGGATATCTTATATAAATCTTATATATTATATAAGATATCTTATATATTATGAGATAATTTGAAATTCGAATAAATAGCTAAACGGCTGGCCATAGGTTTATGTTTGCTGGTATATTTGTTTTTGTAATAGGCCTCGTTTACCAAACTGTTAAGATGATAGTGCATCATGTGCAATGATACTCATGTATTACAACTTCCCTGGTCTCAACCCAATAACTTCTTCAATCAGTGTAGACATGTACAGGTGAAACTAAATAATACATTTTCCCTTTTTACAGGAAAATGATATTATTTTGTCTAAGATTTTATCGGCATAAAAAAATCCCAATTGGGATAACAATTCCCAATTTGATATTCAAGGGACCGATTTGAAAACACCTGGAATCATCCCTGAAGATGATAGTTATATGTGTTGCTGGAGTATAATCAAATGGTAGTTTTGTTAGTAGTGTATGATTGGTGTAAAATGTGTTGCCGGAGTATGCTTAGATGGTAGTTTTGATAAAAGTGTATGATTGGTGTAGGGTGTGTTGGTGGAATGTGATTGAATGGAAGTTTTGTTTATAGTGTATAATTGGTGTAAGGTGTATTGGTAGAATGTGATTAGATGGTAGTTTTGTAAACAGTGTATGATTGGTGTAAGATCTGTTGGTGAAATGTGATTAGATGGTAGTAAAGTGTGTTGTTGGAGTATGATTAGATGGTAGTTTTGTTAAATAGTGTATGATTGGTGTGAGGTGCATTAGTGGAATGTGCTTAGATGGAAGTAAGATGTGTTGCTGGAGTATGATTAGAAGGTAGTTTTGTAAGTAATGTAGCATTGGTGTTAGGTGTGTTGGTGGAGTATGATGAGATGGCAGTTGTGTCAGAAGTGTAAGAATGGTGTTAGTTGTGTTGGTGGAGTATGATGAGATGGTAGTTGTGTCAGTAATGTAGGATTGGTGTTAGGTGAATTGGTGGAGAATGATGAGATGGTAGTTATGTCAGTAGTGTATGATTGGTGTTAGGTGTGTTGGTGGAGTATGATGAGATGGTAGTTGTGTCAGTAATGTAGGATTGGTGTTAGATGTGTTGGTAGGTTGAGGTCAAGTGAAAACTGTCTGACTGGCATGAGGACCTTGCAAGGTACGCACATACCAAATATAGTTATACTTTTACTGATAAAAGATAATTTAACATTACAAACATTTTTTTTTAAGTAGTCACTGAACCATGAAAATGAGGTCAAGGACATTGGACATGTGACTGGCTGAAACTTCGTAACATGAGGCATCCATATACAAAGTATGAAGCATCAAGGTCTTCCTTTTTCTAAAATATAAAGCTTTAAAGAAGTTAGCTAACGCCTCCGCCACTGCTTGATCACTATCCCTATGCCGAGCTTTCTGAGATTAAAGTCGCAGGCTCGACAAAAATTATCAGTTTTAAGGGGGCTCGCGGGTCTAAATCATTTTTTTAATTTAAAAAAAATGGGGTCACCGTTCATTTACGCTCACAATCTGCCTTCGAAAGAAGTATACATTTTTGTTAATGTCCTTTTTTCTGTTGACCTAATAGTGGAAATAGTTGTAATATCGAAATAAAAAAAGAACTAAATTACAGAAATCGCTAAAATTTTACAGTTATTTAGTTTATGTACAGCTTTTTCGAAAACAACAATAAAAAATATAGGTCGCCAATGAGTAAATTTAAGATATTTCTATTTTAATGCCAAACAAGAGGCTGTCACAACAACAGCAAACCGGATTTATTAACATTTATTTGTGTCCTGGCAATATCACAAGAACCATTACTCCTGAACGGTAAAAGTCAAAATCGTCATTATTGAACTTGACCTATATTTTGTCATCAGTAACAACATATAAAAATTTCAAAAGCTTTAGTTGAATGGTTCATGAGAAAATGCACGGACACGACTGGAAACACCATTTTTCAATCTTTCAAGAACCATTACTCCTGAACGGTAAAAGTCAAAATCGTCATAATTGAACTTGACTTCCATTTTGTCATCAGTAACAACATATTAAAATTTGGGAAGCTTTGGAAGAACAGTTCATGCGTAAAAGTACGGACACGACTGGAAACTCCATTTTTTTATCTTTCAAGAACCATAACTCCTGAACGGTAAAAGTCAAAATCGTCATTATTGAACTTGACCTCCATTTTGTCATCAGTAACAACATATTAAAATTTTGGAAGCTTTGGTAGAACAGTTCATGCGTAAATGCACGGACATGACTGGAACCTCCATTGTTTAATCTTTCAAGAACCATTACTCCTGAACGGCATAAGTCAAAATTGCTATTATTGAACTTGACCTTCATTTCGTTGTCAGTAACAACATATTAAAATTTTAAAAGCTTTGGTTGAACGGTTCATGAGTTAATGCATGGACAACATTTGATTGCCGCCCGCCCGCCTGACTGCCCGCCCGCCGTACATCCCCAAATCAGTAACCGAAATTTTTGTCACAAAAATCCGGTTAAAAATGGCATTTTTGCACCAAAGGGAGATAATTTGGAGCTTTTTCAATGATATCTACATTTTAAAAGTCACCTGAGGCCAACAAGAATTGATTTTTTGGAATGATTCTTGTACCATAATGATAAAGTAATTACTACTTAAGGTAATAAATGAAATTTGTAATGAAAAATTATTGTTTAATTTTTTTCTGAAAATCTTATACCCGTGAGCCTCCTTAAGAAAACTGTGTTCATTCATTAAGTGTATTAATAAAAAGGTTTGTCCCTCCATGTAAACGTTAAGCACAGACTGATTTCTTCAAATTTAGTTTAACCTGTTTATTATACAGGTATTTCATCATAAAGTTGTACTTTATTATATTTTATCTGCATCTGTTTACCCTCAACTATTGTATTTGTATTTATATTGTAATTGTACTTTCTCTGTTGACTTGTATTTAGTTTTTAGAGAATAAAATATCTATCTATCTAATAAGAATAAAACGGAATGTTACCTCCAATGTTTTCACCCAAGGACTGCATCCTTGGTCTATTAAACATTTTGTAACATCAATCTGTCCATTCCTAGCAGCAAGATGTAAAGCTGTTTCTCCATCCTATAACAATATAAAATATAAACATGTTAATGGTGTGTGATAACAAAATCATGAGAGGAGTCAAACAATTTACCAAATGTAAGAAGTATAACATCGGGTAAGAAAATATCCAATTATATTTGTGTATAAACTATTAAATGGTAGATTATGATATATAAATTCAATGTATATTTTCTGATTCAGTGAAACAAAACAGGTAAAAAAATAGTAAACTCTTAATTATATAAGTGTAACAAGTCAAATAATAGCAACATTCACTTTATATAAGTCAAACAAGTATTTGTTGTCCATTTAACATGCATAATAAACAACATGATTTTATGTTGATTCAGTAGAATGATCAAAGTTGAAAAAAAAAAACTTTTTTCAAGAAACATTCAAACGAGTTATATTTTCTGATTCAGTGTGAAGAGACAAGAAAAATAAGACCCCACTTTATATAATTCTGTCAAGTATTTGTTATTTTTAAAAGATGTTTTACATTAGATCTTTTGAATTAACATTATCTGACTAAAGATGTTTACACAACTTGTTCTCATCAACTTCTCATTAAAATCAAAAGTTTACAAATAATTTTTCATCAGGAAACAAAATAAAACCTTAACTATCTGATTCAGTTCTGTGTTACGAATAAAATGAGACCCCACTTTATATAATTCTAACAAATATTTGTTGTCCATAAAACCTGTCTGATTAACAACATGATTTTGTGTAGATTCTGTATAAAGTGATGTTTGGTCAGAGTAAGGTGATTATATCTATCATTACCTTGGATGTAGCGTCTAACTGACTGCCATGAGTGACTAGGTAAGTCACCACCTCCAGGTGTCCGTTCACAGCCGCCAACATTAATGGTGTCCATCCTCTCTGTAATATCAACATATAACAGACATCAAAACTTGTGTCATAAACTGGACAATGTTGTGTAATAAATATAAACAAAATATATATCACATGAATCAGTGGTCAAAACTGAATAAAATGACCAGTTACACTTTTATTTATATTCTACATAAACAACAAATAAACAACATGTTTTATTGTGAGATGTCAGAACTTCCATCAGAACTGCCAGGTTGAAAAAAAACTTTTTTCTAGAAACATAAATAATATTTATATCAATGGACTCAGCTGGACAAGACAATTAAAATGAGACCCCACTTTATATAATTCTAACAAATATTTGTTGTCCATTAAATCTGTCTGATTAACAATGATTAAGAAGAATGACAAAAGTGAAAAAAAAAAACTTTTTTTCAAGAAACATTAAAACGATTTATATTTTCTGATTCAGTACGATGAGACAAGAAAATTAAGACCCCACTTTATATAATTCTGTCAAGTATTTTTTATTTTTAAAAGATGTTTTACATTAGATCTGTAGAATTAACATAATCTGACTAAAGATGTTAACACAACTTGTTCTCTTTAACTTCTCATTAAAATCAGATGTTTACAAAATAATTTTTCGTCAAGAAACAAAATAAAACCTTAACTATCTGATTCAGTTCTGTTACGAATAAAATGAGACCCCACTTTATATAATTCTAACAAATATTTGTTGTCCATTAAACCTGTCTGATTAATAACATGATTTTGTGTAGATTCTGTATAAAGTGATGTTTGGTCAGAGTAAGGTGATTATATCTATCATTACCAGGTCTGTAGCGTCTAACTGACTGCCGTGAGTGACCAGGTAAGTCACCACCTCCAGGCGTCCTCTCGCAGCCGCCCATATTAATGGTGTCATTCCTACCTGTAATATCAACATATAACAGACATCAAAACTTGTGTCATAAACTGGACAATGTTGTGTAATAAATATAAACAAAATATATATCACATGAATCAGTGGTCAAAACTGAATAAAATGACCAGTCACACTTTTATTTATATTCTACATAAACAACAAATAAACATGTTTTATTGTGAGATGTCAGAACTTCCATCAGAACTGTCAGGTTAAATAAAAACTTTTTTCTAGAAACATAAACAATATTTATATCAATGGACTCAGCTGGACAAGACAATTAAAATGAGACCCCACTTTATATAATTCTGTCAAATATTTGTTGTCCATTAAATCTGTCTGATTAACAATGATTAAGAAGAATGACAAAAGTGAAAAAAAAAACTTTTTTCAATAAACATTAAAATGGGTTATATGTTCTGATTCAGTAAGAAGAGACAAGAAAAATAAGACCCCACTTTATATAATTCTGTCAAGTAATTGTTATTTTTAAAAGATGTTTTACATTAAATCTGTAGAATTAACATTACCTGACTAAAGCTGTTTACACAACTTGTTCTCATCAACTTCTCATTAAAATCAGATGTTTACAAAATAATTTTTCGTCAGGAAACAAAATTAATCCTTTACTATCTGATTCAGTTCTGTGTTACGAATAAAATGAGACCCCACTTTATATAATTCTAACAAATATGTGTTGTCCATTAAACCTGTCTGATTAACAGTATTTTGTGTCTGTTCAAAATAATGATCAAAGTTTTGTGGTGAGTATAAGGGTAATATAGCAATGGTGTATGTTTGTGGTGAGTATAAGTAAAGAACTGCAATAAGCCAATAGCCATGTTTATTTTTTTCAAGTTTGCATTGCCTATAAGTGTGATCTGTAACTTGTTTGTGATGAGTGTAATAATGTCATTGCTATGTCACATGTTAGTGTTGAATATAAGAGTGTCACTGCTATGTCACATGCTGGTGTTGAGTATAAGATTGTCATTGCTACGTCACATGTTGGTGTTGAGTATAAGAGTGTCATTGCTATGTCACATGCTGTGTTGACTATAAGAGTGTCATTGCTATGTCACATGTTGGTGTTGAGTTAAAGAGTTTCATTGCTATGTCACATGTTGGTATTGAGGTAAAGAGTGTCATTGCTGTCACATGTTGGTGTTGACTATAAGAGTGTCATTGCTATGTCACATGTTGGTGTTGAGCATATGAGTGTCATTGCTATGTTGACATTAAGAGTGTCATTGCTAATAGACATGTTGGTGATGATTATAAGAGTGTCATTGCTAAGTGACATGTTGGTGTTGACTATAAGAGTGTCGTTGCTATGTCATATGTTGGTGTTGAGTGTAATAGTGTCGCTGCAACGTCACATGTTGGTGTTGACTATAAGAGTGTCATTGCTATGTCACATGTTGGTGTTGAGGTAGAGTGGCATTGCTATATCACATGTTGGTGTTGACTATAAGAGTGTCATTGCTATGTCACATGTTGGTGTTGACTATAAGAGTGTCATTGCTATGTCACATGCTGGTGTTGACTATAAGAGTGTCATTGCTTTGTCACATGTTGGTGTTGAGTATAAGAGTGTCATTGCCATGTCACATGTTGGTGTTGAGTATAAGAGTGTCATTGCTATGTCACATGTTGGTGTTGACTATAAGAGTGTCATTGCCATGTCACATGTTGGTGTTGAGGTAAAGAGTGTCATTCATATGTCACATGTTGGTGTTGACTATAATAGTGTCATTGCCATGTCACATGTTGGTGTTGAGGTAAAGAGTGTCATTGCTATGTCACATGTTGGTGTTGACTATAAGAGTGTCATTGCTATGTCACATGTTGGTGTTGAGTATAATAGTGTCATTGCTATGTCACATGTTGGTGTTGACTATAAGAGTGTCATTGCTATGTCACATATCAGTGTTTACTATAAGAGTGACATGTTGGTGTTAGTATTACCTCAACACTAACACGTGACATAGCAATGACACTATTATAGTCAACACCAACATGTGACAGCAATGATACTCATATGCTCAACACCAACATGATATAGCAATGACATTCTTATAGTCAACACCAAGACTGTGAGAATGTCATTGCTATGTCACATGTTGGTGTTGACTATAAGTGTGTCATTGCTATGTCACTTGTTAGTGTTGACTATAAGAGTGTCACTGTTATGTCACATGTTGGTGTTGACTATAAGAGTGTCAATGCTATGTCACATGTTGGTGTTGAGGTACATAGTGTCATTGTTATGTGACATGGTAGTGTTGATTATAAGAGTGTCATTGCTATGTCACATGTTGATGTTGACTATAAGAGTGTCATTGCTATGTCACATGTTGGTGTTGAGGTAAAAAGTGTCATTGCTATGTCACATGGTGGTGTTGAGCATATGAGTGTCATTGCTATGTCACATGTTAGTGTTGACTATAAGAGTGGCATTGCTATGTCACATGTTGGTGTTGACTATAAGAGTGTCATTGCTATGTCACATGTTGGTGTTGAGTATAAGAGTGTCATTGCTATGTCACATGTTGGTGTTGACTATAAGAGTGTCATTGCTATGTCATATGTCAGTGTTTACTATAAGAGTGACATGTTAGTGTTGACTATAAGAGTGTCATTGCTATGTCACATGTTGGTGTTGAGCATATGAGTGTCTTGCTATGTCACATGTTTATGTTGAGGTAAAGAGTGTCATTGTTATGTCACATGTTGGTGTTGACTATAAGAGTGTCATTGCTATGTCACATGTTAGTGTTGAGTATAAGAGTGTCATTGCTATGTCACATGTTGGTGTTTACTATCAGAGTGTCATTGCTATGTCACATGTTGGTTTTTACTATCAGAGTGTCATTGCTATTATGTCACATGTTGGTGTTTAGGTAAACAGTGCCATTGCTATGTCAAAAGTTGATGTTGAGGTAGAGTGTCATTGGTATGTCACATGTCGGTGTTGAGGTAAAGAGTGTCATTGCTATGTCACATGTTGGTGTTGACTATAAGAGTGTCATTGCTGTCACATTTTGGTGTTGACTATCAGAGTGTCATTGCTATGTCAAAAGTTGGTTTTGACTACAAGAGTGTATAAAAAAGAAGATGTGTTATGATTGCCAATGAGACAACTATCCACAAAAGACCAAAATGACACAAACATTAACAATTATAGTTCACCGTACGGCCTTCAACAATGAGCAAAGCCCATACCGCATATAGTCAGCTATAAAAGGCCCCTATAAGACAATGTAAAACAATTCAAGCAAGAAAACTAACGGCCTTATATATGTAAAATATGAACGAAAAACAAATATGTAACACATAAACAAACGACAACCACTGAATCGCAGGCTCCTGACTTGGGCCAGGCACATCATTGCTATGTCACATGTTGGTGTTGATGTAAACAGTGTCATTGCTATTTCAAATGTTGGTGTTGAGGTAGAGTGTCATTGGTATGTCACATGTTGGTGTTGACTATAAGAGTGTCATTGTTATGTCACATGTTGATGTTGGCTATAAGAGTGTCATTGCTATGTCACATGTTGGTGTTGACTATATGAGTGTCATTGCTATGTCACATGTTGGTGTTGACTATAAGAGTGTCATTGCTATGTCACATGTTGGTGTTGACTATAATAGTGTCATTGCTATGTCACATGTTGGTGTTGAGCATAAAAGTGTCATTGCTCTGTCACATGTTGTATGATCAGGTGTCACATGTCATGTTCAGTACAGGAGTAGTAAATGCATGTTGTATGATCAGGTGTCACATGTCATGTTCAGTACAGGAGTAGTAAATGCATGTTGTATGATCAGGTGTCACATGTCATGTTCAGTACAGGAGTAGTAAATGCATGTTGTATGATCAGGTGTCACATGTCATGTTCAGTACAGAAGTGGTAAATGAATGTTGTATGATGTGATGTTACATGTCATGTTCAGTACAAGAGTGGTAAATGCAGGTTTTATGATCAGGTGTCACATGTTATGTTCAGTACATAAGTGGTTAATATATGTTGTAGAATCAGGTGTCATATGCCATGTTTAGAACAGGGGTGGTCAACGAAAGTTGTATAATCAGGTGTCATGTCTCAAGTCATGGTCATGCAAGATTTTTTTTTAACCAAAGTTATGTTTTTTGTGTAGAATACTATATATGTTATCTGTATAAATAAAGTAAATCCCAATATTTCAGTTGTAAACAGTTATGAAGTATCAGACAGCAACTCTTTAACATACAAACTGGAGTGGTACTCATCAGTGTAATGAAGTAAATCACAATATATCATAATAGTATGTTTCTTAATATTTTGAAGACAAGAGTATTTGCAATAAATAGAATGTACACTGAATCACTGAACACTAACAAGGGCAGTGTTTAACTGATCCACATTATGTGTACTATTATATAGTCTTCGCAATGAACTGTTAAATCTAAAGGCCCGGAGATCAATTTTTGAAATTTTTTGGTTAGATTCTGTTGGCCTGTAGATATGATGTTTACAGGCCCAAGAGCAATTTTACAAGCCTGGGCTGCCATTCAGCGTGTATACTTATAATAAATATCTGTAAATGTGTTAAACATTTTACTTTACTTACACCATCTCTACATTCCAAGTTAGCTCTGTTCTTTACACATAATTCTACCTCTTTTATATTCCCCTCCGCTGCAGCTGTAAGAAGTTTCTGTAAGCAAAACAAAGCTTTTACATTTTCCTCTAGAACATACAAATGTATTATAAATGTAATAATTGATTTTAACAAGCTACATTTTTACAGTTTCAACCATTCAACAGTTTATACCAAATACAGTGATTACCAAGAAGGAGTGAAATTGTTGTCTATAATTTCAGAGTTTTTTTTTAGAAAAGTCTGTAGACAATTGTATTATGCATCAGTTTTGAGATCAGCTAAAGTTTTTGTTGAGGTTTGTGTTGCTCGGTCTTTAGTTTTCTATGTAATGTTTTGAATATAAAAAGAAGATGAGACAATTCTACAAAAATAGACAAAATGACACAGAAAATACCAACTATAGGTCACCGTACAGCCTTCAACATTGTTCAACAATGATCAACTCCAATATGACATAGTCAGCTATAAAAGACCCAGAAATGACTAATGTCATGAATGTAGACTGTTAAAATTTGATTGTTTTTCATTTTTTTCCATGGCGTTGTCAGATTCTCTTCGACTTTAAGAGTTGTGAATGTCCTACAATATCTTACGTTTCTTTTTTTTTGTCTCCTGGAATTTTGTATATTGAAATTCTGTTCACTGTAGTCATTTTGATTTCTCCTGTTCTCCCCCTGAGAATACACCTGACACTGACTGACTCTGAGAACACTACACACCTGTATCTTTATGTACAGTTTATAGATAACATATGTCACATGACATAGGTCACATGACACTGACTTTTGAGAAGAAAAACTTACCCTATCCCAACTTGCCATTATATCCTGTAAAAGAAAATGAAATCATTGTATATTTATAAAAATAAGGAGATATGATTACCAATGAGACAACTATCCACTTAAGTTCAAATGAAGTGGATGTAAGCAATTATAGGCAACGGTAGGGCCTTCAACAATAAGAACAAGAGGCTGTCAAGTGACAGCAAACTGGATTTTCCTGCATAGGTCGAACCCTGAACAGTTGAACAAGTATGGACACAACATTTAAGCTTAAAACAGCTCTGAATTTGGATTCTGATTGAATATTTATAATAGATTATTTTCTAATTAAGAGGGAATGCCACGAACCATCAAGCTTCCTCCCTAAAATTTATTGAAACTACATTTTTAATTAATAATGAAAATGATATTTGCAAATCTGAAACACAAACAGGATCATGTAAAAAAATAAACATTAACACACACAGCAAAAATGAATTACCACATAACAACTGTGACATCTACCTTCATAACGCACATGACTTTAAAATAAGGTCAAAAATAAATGTTGATGTTAGCATTACTCAGGTCAGGAACACTACCTTATATGGAAATGCATGCATTAGCATACTTATGTTCTCGCACGTGTAATTGTTTATTTACGTGTGACGCAATTTATTGTTATCTGGTTTTTTTACCAATCCACTAAATGAGCAACAATGCATTATGGACTACTACGTGTTTACAATCAACCAAGAACATGTGCTTCTTACTTAAATACAACACATTTTGTCGTGCAATGCGGGATTAACAATTTGGCTTAGTTTTTCATTTTTTGTATCCACATTTATAGTTCGTGATATAAAGTATTGGTTCCATGCTCAGATTAATGAAGAGTTCTTTCTATGCAAAGAAAAAGTGTTTGATTTACCAGATATATAGCTATTCACGTGTTTGATGATGACATGCAGAATTCATGTATTTGTCCACCAGACAGCAACAAAACACAGTGAAAAACACAATTACACATAAGACAAACATACAAGTGTAAAGTTACCCGTAGATTAGAGCCGATGCTAATATTCATGAGTGCAGAAACTTTCGTATAGATAGTTAAAGAGAAATGTGTGATCCATGAATTTTGTGTTCATACAAAAGACGAAGACTAAGAGTTTGTCAAGTATCTGATGGGGTCACTAAACTTTTTGGGTTTAAAAATATATATTGCACCTACTTTTATGTTTAAAAAGTAATTTGAATCGAGGACAAAATGTGTTTATATATTTGTCTTTAAGAGACAATAGCGTATAATCATCAATCGTGGCCATTAATAGCCGACTATACGGTATGGGGTTTTCTCATTGTTGAAGGCGTTACAGTTGCCTTTCATTACTTACATCCACTGTATGTGTGCTTAAGTGGATAGTTGTCCCATTTGGCAATCATACCCCATCTCCTTATTTTTGTATATAAACATCCCTCAGAAGTTCGGCTTTCCATTATAAAGTGTTTACATACATGACAGTGTTTACAAAAAAGTATTGATTTTTGACATATTTCAGTATTTGGCACTTTCAAACTGTTCCCTTTGCTCTGACGGTAGTGGAAAAAAACTGTTGTTTCATATGGTTTTCGTCTTTGCTAAGATTTTTTTTCAAATGGAGATATTAGATTTTTAAAATTTTTAACGGACTCGTACTCGAACATTCACTGTGCTTAAACGGCCGTGGGTAACTTAAGTTACCCACAGCCCAAGATGGAGGACTCTAAACTCATTGAGATGATAGTTGATACGAAATCTACTTTTTGGAACGTTCTTCATGATCTATGTTAATATTGATAGGACTATTGAATAAAGAAATCACTTACCATCACTACAAATGTGTTAATTTTGATTTCACTTAAACGCAAGGCCAACTTTTAAAAAATGCATAAGAGGTCCGTAACTCATAAGTCAAAAATAATCAGACTGTCCGTAACTTTATTTTCCGATGTGGGTAACTTTTATTTAAAAATTGTAAGATTAATAATTTCAACAGTTTAAGGACAATAAACACTATCAAACCTCTTAATTATTACATAGATTAGTACAATAACGATATGCTTCAAAATAAACAAGAGAAAAAAGACCACAGCTATAAAAAAGCAAACCAGAGTGTCACGGATTTTCCGTTAATTTTTTAAAAATTATTCCCGTAAACGGGATCTGACGGTACGGCGAAATTTATCTTTCATTCTTTTAGCTTTTTAGATTGTTCACTGATGACTCCTTTGTCTTTGTAGCCGAGGAAAAACATTGATACCCTTTGCTTTAAATAATTTCTTATTGTTAGCCAAACAAGTTTGGTCTCTTCACTATATCTAGTGTAATGTGTTGTTGACTGTGAAAATGCCAATATCTAAAGAGAAGATGGAAGGCTTTATTGTTGAACAGATGTCAGTTTATTATAGCAATAAAGGTAGATTTAAAATCTTCTAAAAGTGTCATTGACCTCATGAATTCAATAAGATCGGGTATCAAATCATACATATCTTCTTTAGAGGTTTGGAGGATTCATCTATGTATTTCTGCTAAGGATTGCCATTTGAATTTGATTTTCATATGTTCACTATTACTGAATGGTTTTAAAGCCTTTAGTAATTTCCACAGTTGGAAGTGGTGAGATTTTTAACTTGCATGTCCTGTTTTTTCATCTAAACTTAAGCAGTTAACAATCTATAAGGACAGAAGAATGTAAGATACATTAATTTTGCCGTACAATTTTCTACTTAAGAAAATGCCTGTACCAAGTCAGGAATATGGCAGTTGTGATACATCGTTTGAGGGGTTTGACCTTTGGATTTGTCTATTTGATAAGGGACTTTCATTTTTGAGTTTTCTTCAGAGTTCAGTATTTTTGTAATTTTATTTTTTAAATGCCTGTACCAAGTCAGGAATATGACCGTTCTTTTCCATTCGTTTGGCGTGTTAATTTGAGCTTTTGGCTTTGCAATTCGATAAAGGACTTCCCTTTTTGAATATTCCTATAAGTTCGGTATTTTTGTTATTTATCCATTTTTAAAATAATTTCTTCCACGAAAAAAGATTCTTTGAAAGTTACGGACATCATGGTAAAGTTACGGACATCACTATCGGTAGAAGGAAAAAAGTTACGGACAAGTTGTTTTCAAGTTACGGACATCATAATTGTTTTGGAAAATGGTAATCGTTTGTGTTATAGTATGTAACCACGTATTACATTGCAGGGCATATCCAACAGTTTCAGGGGAGGTAATAACAAACGAAAACGACGTCTATTGTTTCCCGTAATTTAACGTTGTTTAAACGACGTCATAACGGAATCACCATTGGAATTGCCATGGCCGTCGGGAAAAGGCGGTTTCTTTCCTCAAAGGAAAGGACACGGCGGGAATCTGCAAAAAAGCTAATTGAGAATATAAATGGAAATAGAAATGAAATCTTCAAAGTTGATCAACAAATCGCTGATAAACCTGTCATTAACATAGACCAAGACGATACAGATGTAACATGGAAAGATGGTCGGCGCCTAGTTGAGCTTTCATTACTAGCCGAAGCTTTGAAAGCTTGCGTGGGTTGTGGCTCAAACTTAAAATTGCATAATACTATTAACGAACAAAGATTTGGATTTGCCAGTATATTGAACATTTCTTGTGAAAAATGTGGAGACGTGACTGCTATACCAACCAGCAAAAGACATTTCACTGGACAACGAGGACCTGGCGCATTTGACATAAATACCAAAATGGCACTAGGTATGATTATACAAATAAATCGCATCTTTCATTTATATTAGCGTGATCCCATATTTAATCATTACCCAATTTTACCCCTCCCGCATTATAAAATAACTGCAATCATCTCGATCATTATAGACCATCCGTTATTTAAAATAAATTTCAATACAGTATAGAACAACGAAAACAGATGCGTAATGATTGATTATTGCAATTTTTACATAAGAATGCAACACAAATTGCATTCAAATAATCACCAAACTCTATGTGTTACATATTTGTTTTTCGTTATTTTTTTTACATTAATAAGGCCGTTAGTTTTCTCGTTTGAATTGTTTTACATTGTCTTATCGCGGCCTTTTATAGCTGACCATGCAGTATGGGCTTTGCTCATTTTTGAAGGCCGTACGGTTACTTATAGTTGTTAATGTTTGTGTTATTTTGGTCTTTTGTGGATAGTTGTCTCATTGGCAAAAATACCACATCTTCTTTTTTATATCTTCCGAGATTGTTTTCATCCAGGATAGAGAAAGATAATAAAAAATAGTTGTCTTGAGAAAGATAAAATACGGCGTAAACTAACATTTATTATTTAGCTTTGCGTTGAGATACTATGTAATACAAACGATGACAGTGTAATAAAAAAAAATGAAGTCGGAAAACATTGTCATATACAAATTGACATATGTGAAAAATATCTGACATAGAAGTTTGCACTTTAACCAAGCCGGTATAAAAGCTAAACATTGCTAAAGTACGAGATAACAAAGAAATCAATGATAAAAAAAAAAACGTAAAACAAATTAATAGTTGGGAAAAGGGGGCAGGGTCAAAATTGCCGCAAGTTTTGTTTAATGGACATCGATTTTATGTATACGAATTAGTCAATATTTTTTTTCCAAATTAAGTAAAGAGGGGATAGGGTGTCAGTATAAAGAAAACCTATATGAATTAAGTTTGTTATCCTACATGGAACTTGTGCCGTCCCTTATCCATCCCTTTTCCTACAATTGTGGTTAGCTTATGTATGAGGAAACGAATATAATTTAACAATAAAGCATCTTGTAGTAACTGTTCATTATTCGAACATTACTAATACGGCAATAGTGAATTCGAGTTTTTAAGTTTTACAGATATTGGAATAGAAAGGGAAATATTTGAATAATTACATGTAATTCATTTCTTTATTGTAGGAATGACCGATTGTGGCTCTGGACATCGGCAACTCAATAAGTTGTTTGCCACAATTGGAGTTCCAGGCATTTCTGCTAATGCCCTCAAGACACGGGAAAGAGAAGTAAATAAACCCCTGGTAGAAACAGCCAAAAAATCTTGCCTCGAAGCCATTGAAGAGGAGACTGCTTTAACGCTGTAAGTTGGGAATAGCATTGTGTTGTAAATATAAAACATATTTGTAATGGTTAAAGAAATGGTAGTACCGTATTACTACAAGTAAAAGTCAAAATTTCTGGTAGACAGATTGTAATACGTTTTATAATATCAACATGTCAAATTATATGGAGATATGTTAAGGTATAGGTCTAGCGGTATTTTTATTAACTCCTTTAATATGATTAAGTTCGTATGATTAAACTTATTTTTTTCTACAATCATAAAATACATACAAAGTTCTAATGGAATTAAATTACTGTTCCACTTTATGTTTTCGATATATTTTCAAATCCAGTATTTATGTGGTTTGAGTGCCAATTAGACAACCCTCCATATAGGTTTAACTTAGCATTCATAGGTCAACGTTGTGTCTTCAACACAGAGCAAATAGAATCACGTACACTCTATACTTATATATAACAATAAATATATCAAACACAATTTATAATGGCCGATCGCCCACAAGAATAGAAGGACACCGGATTTTATTATAAGCTATCATAACAAACATAATATTTATGCAAATAATATCTATATACATATATATCAACAATACTTTCAATACGAAATGAATACATTGACTCCGTCATAAACGAACCCGCCGGCCAGGAAAAACCAACAACGAAGTTACCTTAGTCGATATGGAAACCTGTGTCCAAACCCTAATGCTCGGAAGATCGTCTCGAGAGTTGTACTTGGACAATACTGAAAGTTAGCTTATGTTTACATAAACATAATACCATCAAAATGTGTAATAGCAAACAAAAATACCAATATATAGTACAAAAAACAAGAAAAAAATCAAACATTAATGAACCAGCATTAAATCTGAACTTGACCAGTTCAAAGTTGTCGAGAGAATGGTCTGATAGGGAAATAAACCCGCCAAAAGGACCATTCACGTGATACTACAATTAATATCACGTGTCCATACATATATTGAAAGAACCGTTAATACAATAATTTTCCTCTATACTTCGAAACGCGGAAAATTATAATTATACAAGCGTTGAACAGGAAATTGAAATATAACTATAACTTGACAATATCTATAATTGCCTTATGAATGTTATGGCAATTGAGGCAAAATTAGTCCTGTTTGCGGCAGATTAAAAATTTATAATTGTATAATTTTCAAAATAAGATGTCTTTTTTGTCTTGAAAAAGGGTAAAAAATGTAAGTCTACGAGCAAATCCCCTTGTGTCTAGGGTTATGCTTAACAGAGTTATTATATCCATAAGTAATGCAATTGCACTGATATGTGATTTATGTTTTTTAAATTTAATTCCCGATAGTATGTGATGACTAAAATATCTATAAGAAAATGGGTTAAAGGTGTTATTTACACAACTCTCCATCAAAGTCACAATGTATTTAAAGTAATAAATTATATGCTACAGTAGGCCTTTGACACAAAACCTTGCCTTAGTCCTTTTTAATCGTTAAAATTGTTTGTTTTATTGTAGTGATGATACACCACACAAGGGGCTCGCAATTAAATATGACATGTGTTGGCAAAAAAGGGGGAGTGGAAGGTCGTATGACAGTCCATCTGGAGTGGGTACCGCTATAGGATCGATGACGGGGAAAATACTCGATTATGGTATTTGCGGGAAAAACTGTAGAATCTGTTTATATGCTGAAAAGATAAATATTGAAGCTAGGCCTCATAACTGTAAAAAAAATTGGAATCAATCCTCAAAAGCCATGGAGGCCTTCACGGGAGCAAAGCTGATGCAGAATATTGAAGAACTTTCTCATAAACCAGTAACAATTCTTATAATGGATGATGACGCTGCAACCATGTCAAAAGCTAGGGAAGTATTGGGACATGAGTTGGAAAAATGGAGCGACATTGGTCACTCCAAAAAGTCGGTAGGAAAGGCATTGTACAACTTACAAAATAAGCACAAGATATTGAGTACACGTGTCATACAGTATTTTCAGAAATGTTTTTCGTATGCTGTCACTCAAAATAAAGATAATGCTTCAGGGTTAAAGGATGCACTGCAAGCAATAGTTGAACATGCATTTGGAAATCACGTCAAGTGTGGTAACTGGTGCAAAGCAGGAAATGTAGATTATACATATAAATCACTTCCACATGGCAAACCTTTCGAAAATGAATCGCTGTATGTTGACTTATCTGTTATATTCAAATCTGTTGCTAACCATTCCGAGAAACTTGCCCCTGGAGGCTCCACAAGGGATGTAGAATCTACCAACAATATATATGCAAGTAAAGCCCACAAGCGCACATGTTACAGTACAAGTGAATCCCTTGAAAATAGAATTGCTGCTGCAGCTGCACAAAAAAAATCTAGGGTATAACTATATGGAAGATGTTTTTGTAAAGGCACATTTATCACCAAGTAAAATTTTGGAAGTTAACTGTCAAAAATTATCAAAAGAAAGAAAACGCCAGTTGAAATTTGAAGGAGACCCTGAAATAAAAAAGAGGAAACTATTGGTGAAAAAAGAGAAAAGATCTAATACGGAATCGTTGGAGAAAAAAGAAGGAGTAACTTATTCATCTAATATGTCATTCGCCTCTGTCACTTGTGATGCAAGTATACCTGTGATTAAATATAGACCAGATTTATCAGAAGTTGCTAGTTGTGAAAATATCGTTGTCTTCGACTTGGAGACATCTTCCTTAGGCTTAGATTGTGATATTTTACAAATTGCAGCATCCCATTTACATAAAACGTCGGATTACAGTACTTACATTCAGCCAAGTAAATCAATTTCAACACAGGCCTCAGCTGTTACTGGTTTAACTAGCAAAGGAGGCGTGCTTTTTTATAAAGGAGACCCTGTTCAAGTACTGTCACAAGAAGCTGCATTTCAAAACTTTACCTCTTGGTTAGAACAGCATAAACCATGTGTCTTAGCAGCTCATAATTGTAAAACTTTTGATGCTCGCCGATTACTGTACAGTCTGTCAAAATTTACCTGCTTCGGAGAATTTAGACAAAATGTTAGTGGTTTTGTGGATACTTTGCCATTGTTTAAAACATTCTACCCAGATTTGCCTAATCATAAGCAAAATACAATTTTTAAAGAAGTTTGCAAAAGTGATTACATTGCGCATAATGCAATTGAGGATGTTGAGGCTCTTAGAGTTTTGTTAGGCAATATTTCTATTAACTACAAGAAATTTTCATTTACCATTGAGAGTATGAATTCACAAATGAAGTTTGACAATGTTAGTAAAGTAGATCAAGAGACTTTTACAACCTTAATTACTCAAAAAATCATATCACAGAGAATAGCTGATGTTATGGCCAAATCAGGCTTAAAATTAAACCACTTATATTATGCATTTGAAAAGGAAGGAGAAGACGGAATTCGAGAACTACTATTAGAAAAGAGACGAGATGGATCGCCCAGAGTAACAAAGAACAAATCGATAATAACGAAGTTAATTGATTATTTCAAAAGACAATAAAACATACATATTTGCCATGCCTTAATTATAGTGTTCTTATATATAATGGTACTCTACTTGTGCAATGATTAATTCAAGTTGGAATTAATTTTTTTTCAAAAAAAAACCCCAATTATCTGAAAAAACGTATAATGAAAAGATAAAACTAGAAACTAACCCTTTTACTAATGTACGTCTCTTGACATAATAAAGTCTCTCTCTTGATGACATGATAATGCAACAATCTTCTATAAACACCAGCTTTTTTAATGCCCGCCCACGACAGTAATGTTTTTATTTCCGTGTTTCCGTTTGTCTGTTCCTACGGGTTTCTGTGTCTGTATACCCAACAGTTTGTCCATCAGTCAGTTCCGAATCAGGTTAGTGTTGGTTTTTTTTGTGAAAGTGGTCAGAGGACGTCATTGTCACATCGACAAGAAACTTGGTACATATATTCCTATAGATGAGTGATGAGTGACAGTCCTTTACAGTGTGCATGCCAAGTCAGAGTTTCAAACTTGTGGACAAGCTTGCTATGTTATTCTTGTAAAGAAATTATGTAACTGTATGCATTATCAACTAGACCCTTATTTTTGCAGATTTAAGATTTCGACATTTTATTGTACAGTGTTCCCTGAATATATTTCATTCATTTATTCAGGAATGTCGTTTTCTTTTACATTTTAACGTCACTTATCAGTATTCCACTGGATGAATATATACAGTACATACATTTAAAAAAAACATCATGTATACGGTAGAAAATAAAGGGATATAGAGTAAATGTACATGGACTAAATAGCACAAAATACATAGAAAAAGTACAGATTATTAATGTGCAGGTCTTTTCATTGTTCTTTATCTTCAATGATTACTGTCTTCAACAATGAGCAATCCATTCATACTCTACAATGCATCAAAACAGCCTCTATTGTTGACTTAGGTGGTACTATTGGTCAAATATAAACCACAATTCGCCATCATGTTCCCCATCCGCCTCGGAGATGTCAAATTGTGTTCTGCTTATGTTCCACGGTTCTTCTGTCTAGAGCACCATTTTTGTACTCAAGACTCCAGAATTAACCAATCAAAAAACTGGATTTCATGTTTCGGGCATGATTTTGTGCTCCAAGCACTGAGCAAATTTTTATGAGCCAGAAGTCAAGTCATAAAACTTTACTCAGTGCTCGAAGCACAAAAGTCAAGCTCGAAACATGAAGTCCAGCATCATGATTGGTTGATTTTGGAGTGTGAGTACGAAAAACTGACTAGAAAGTTTTCGACTCAAGGCCAGGTATACACTTATAGGTTAAAAAGATGTAAATAAAGATTATTGCCGCAACTTAGATTTTACATCCATGATGATAGGGAGAAGTAAATTGTCGCCTTTGTAAGTATAATTACTTCCTTGTAATCTACTAATCATGATTCACCGTCCGATGGTTTTTGTACTTTAAGCACTTTCATAATAGGTTTCTAAAGAAGTTGCAGAAATCTAATTTAATGCAAGGTCAACCGTAACTGAATGACCATAATGTTTTCATAGAACAACTAGAAATATGCCTGATTAGTTCCGATTGAATGCCAGGTGTGAAAAATAAATTAGAAACGAAAGGAAGTTTTGATCCGGAATGACAGATATAAATACGAAATATCAAATAAAATAATAAATATGTTGGCAATATATATATACTTTGGAATTTTTGCTACTTGAAAAATAAAGCCCGATTTTACCTTGATTTTTGTTGAACTAGTCGTACTTCCACAGTTTGCATGTTTTGCGGGTTTCACAATTTTAACAAACACAACAGTAAAACTAACGGATTCATTATTTCATCCTGAAACGGGTTCATTATAAATAAAAAGATATGAGATGAGTGCCATTGAGACAACTTTCCAACCAAGTCATAGTCAGTATCATAGTGTATGTATACATTTTTCGGCCACACTCGCACTGCCTCTAAAAAAATATCGGGAAATGTAACGTTATTTCCCGCAACGTCCTAATTTTTGGCGCAATTTGTGAGGCTTACGGAAGGGATTGAGTAAACAATATTATATTACTCGATTTTTCTCAAAAACGAGTACGGTGACACATATTTTTCAAAACGTTATGACGTTCCATTTTTTTGAAAGAATAACATATCTCACTTTGGCCAAATCGACACCGTTGGAAATAATATAAAAAATCAAAAATGTGCATTTCAAATGTTCATTTCTTGCCGTTTTTTGAGGAATCCATAACGTTTTTAGCTATATTTGAGCAAGAATCATTGCTTTAAATGGTAAAGTTAGATTTTTCTTACAATCTTTAATTATTTAGCTTTCATTTGAGCCCAATTATATAAGTTTATGTTGATTAAAAAGTCATATACTTTTTTTACTTCAAAATTACAAAAATTATCAATTTTTAGCAGCATTTTTTGCAAAAACGAAATCGGCAACATATATTTTTTTATGCAAAATTTGATTCTCTGTCAATTGAAGAATAAAATATCTTAAAGGGAAAAAATTCTCACCGTCAGAAATAAACTGTTGGATATCCCTAAAAGATTGATACAACTTTTTAATTACTGAACATTTCTTTTGCATTCATGGTATTGTAATTATATAGGAGTAAACTTCCAAACGAAGCCAGGCGGCTCCATCTTTGGCTGTGGGTAACTTAAGTTACCCACAGCCGTTTAAGCACAGTGAACATTTGTCAATCTTAATAAAATCATTAATGATGTTATCCATGTTTATGTTCGACAACGTGGGAAATTTGATATGTTTTGTGAAAATTGCACCTTTACACCTAAACCTACTATATTTCTTTTATGCATTGGATATAAAAATTTCTATTTTTGTACATAAAATAAGGCCTATTTTTTTTATGTTATTTTACACAAATAATTTTTGGTCACTTTATAGCTTACTAATCGGAGATATTGCACAGGACAGCAGCCGAACAATAAAAATACCTATGACGGACTCTGCTGTTGTCTGTTCTATAGTCGGGTTGTTGTCTCTTTGACACATTCCCAATTTCCATTCTCAATTTTATGCATCGAGTGATGAAACTATACAAAATATGTTAAGCTATTTACCGTCTGAGCTTTCATGGCTTTAATAACACTTATTTTTAGCATACTGAATATTATGATGTTCAGATCCTGATAAAAAGTTTACACATCCAGACTCCAGTACATATATAGTGTTTCTGTGCCAGTTTTTGTGTTTTTCGAGGCAGAAATGTTTTTGGAATGACATTATATATGTTTTAAAGAGATTATAAAATTTTCATACTTGACAGTCATGACAGTAATCACTTCATACGAAATTTCACGGTTTCACATTGTGAAATTATTGCACAGGTACAATGCATAACAATGGAAAAAACCCTGTGTAACTACTTTTACAAGGCGAGAAAGAAATTCGAACAGTGAAGCTCGTAAGCAATACTTTTTTCAATCTGAGCATGCAAACTGAAGATTATGTGATTTTAAAGAAACGTGTTAAAGTAAAGTCCCTTACGTATTACAATACAATTAAATACCCAAAATACCCTAAAGGCTAAACAATAATGATTACTAGTTCAGCAAAGTATAATGTAAAGGCAAATATGTTTGTTATTTGTAAAATTAATCATAAATATTTTAATTTTTAGTGGCCTCTAGGGAAGGAACTCTTGAAACTGTGCGCAGAAACTAAATGCATAGCCATGATAACTAATTTTTGAATTAAATTAATAATTTTTTATTAACCATGGTAAATCAATGAGACGAGGCTTTTAAGGGATAAACTTAGCTGTTATAACAAGGCTTAGTTATTTAAGGCATGTAACTTACTATATATGAGAATTACTGGGAAGCTTGCGCAGAACCTCATTACATGCTCTGATCATATTTCTTACAATAAATTAAAATACATTGTAATTAAGCATGTATATTTCTGAGCAAATGCTTTGGAGTGATGAAGAAAAGCTGTAATAACACCCTTTAGTTATTACAGACATACATGTACTTTTTCTGTAATAACATAGGTGTACTATCTATGCATGATTGGAAACTATGAACTGTTATATCTTTCTATAGTTGAGTATACATAAAGACAATAGTAATATCAATAGAACTTGTATACATTTTAACAAAACTAATGATGTATATCAGTCAAGGGACTTACTTAAATGAGTGATTTTCTAAATCACTGATTCAAGTAACATTATGTCCATAAAGGTTGAAAGTAAGAGTTGTCTTTCTTTAATAATCACTTATTTAAGTACATGTAGTACAAATTAATCACTAGACTAAGTGATTTAATTGTATTATAGCCTTAACTATTGAATACTAATGATCCAGGGACTAATTATGTTGCTAAAATTATCAGAACCAACATCTAGGTAGGATGACCGGGTTATGTCAGGTGATGAACTTGTACTGAATCTAGGATAATGACATTAAAATCACTTGTTTAAGTATCATACCTCAATTTCCTTCCAAAAATCACTTCTTATTTTAATATCATTATTTTAATAACCCCCATTAATTTCAACAACCCCGAACAGTGAAATTTTTATCGCGAACAGTAGAATTTCATTACATAATCTGTAAGATGACACCTTTAATTTTACAGGAAAAATACTCCCACTGCTGTGAAAAATCTTTGAAGAAAGTATCAGTTCATTATGTAAAGCCATTATTATTATAGCATTTTTTCAACTAAAATAGAATTTGCAGCTAATTGGTTACATCAAAGGCATAAACCTTGCTATTTAAAAGAAGCAAAAAGTTCTTTTTTTTTCAATTTTACTAATGAAAAGATATTGTATGTGTTTAAAATTTTGGTAAAACTACAAAATCACAATTTGTGACAAAACTTCAAATTTGCTACTTAAATAAGTGTAAGAATCACTTATTTCAATAAGTCCCCTGACTGTATATTGTTCCTTTGAAACATGTAACATACATATATGTTATCACAGTTATTTAGTCCAAGATAAAAAAATGTATGTTATTTTTCTGTAATAACTCTATAGAGTTATATCCTTGACTGACTGAACCATGAAAATGAGGTCAACGTCGGGTGACAGCTGCCAGTTGGACATGTACATCTTATAATGATTCCATATATACAAATAATTTTTTTTTTTTTTTAAATTGATCAAAGTTTTATTGCACTTTTGCTGTTAACAATTTACTCAATCTACAGCTTCAATTAAGTATCCCTTAAATTAGTCATTGAATATTTAGGGAAAAATATTCAATAAGTATATTTATAAAGTTAGTTGCATTTTTTACATACATAATAGTCATAATAGCAGTTCTACATAATATAATTTCATACCGGAATACGATACGTTTCTTAACCTTAACTGTATATAATTTATTTATTGAAGCTTCACTGAACCGTAAAATTGATGATGATCCTTGATACTGGCAGCATGACTTTTCAGCCGACAGTAGAAATTTTGTTGTTTGCCTACGTCTTGTAATTGTGAAAAGGAGTATTAAATGATTAGGTAAGACCGTTGTTTTTTCCACATATTTATATGAACAACATATTTTTTTCAGTAAATGGTATTTTTTGCGATCAAACCAAAGATCAAGAGAAAAGATCGAAAGTACACGTGGTATAATTAATTATGCATGAATGCAGTATCCAAGCATTGTATTGTGTAAACTAATAACAATATTAATTCAGTGTAGCTTTAATAGATATGATAAATAATATATAAATATGATAAAAGAGTAGAATAGCGAATTTCATTTGATGCGTAAATTCCTGACCGGACACATGCATGTCCTGTGCAGTCATGAACTAACTAGGTCACAGCTTGAATTCATTCACAATTATAAAAAATCGAAATATTCGAAAGTTTTAAGTATGATTCTCTGATTTTTTTTCCCTCTAATTTTATTTATATTAATTATGTCCCTGATTTCATTTTGGAATATTTTAAAAATATCAATGACCTTGTCTTTCTTGTCAGACATGTAGTATGCTTTATAAATTGAAAAGTAAATTATAGTTAATAAATAGTTCATATCAAAATAATCTTCATCTTCAATTTTATAGCCAGTTACTAAACTTTGAAGACTGAATATATGCTTTTCAATTTTTAATAGTGCTAAAAGCTGTTCAACTTTGTGCCAATACTGAATATTATATGAACAGGAAAAAAAGAAGTGTTCATAATCATCATGTTGTTTACAATGGAAGCACAAACTACTGGGTACTATTTTCCATTTATAAAGTAGTTCATTACAGGCTAATATATAATGCATTATTTTCCATTTAAACATTTTAAATTTGTTGTTTTCAAGGTAGTTAAAAATAAAGTTGAATGTGGATTTAAATTTTGTAGACATTTTTTTATGCAGAATTCTTTCCCATATTAAAATTCCTGTTGGTTTATCATTTGTAAATTGACTTTGTAGGAACGTGTATATTTCTTTATTGGTCGAGTCTGGTGAAATTTCATGTTTTAGTAGGATAGTTAAGTTTACTGATTTCTTTATATTGACATCAGTTTTATAAGAACTTTCTTGTTTTAAAATATTTTGCCAGTGCTTTGGTATAGCAGTTTTAACTATAGAAAATTCTCTAATCCAATCTTGTTTATTCTTAAGATTTTTTAAAACAGTTTTTGATGAGATGTGTCCGTTTTCATCTATTATATCATTGATGTACAAAATATTACTGTTAATCCAATTTTTAAAAAACAGACATTTTCCATTTTCTTTGACAAGATTATTCCCCCATATAATTTGTTTTCTAACTTCAAGAAAGTTTTTAGGGGTGATAGTTTGACCTCCTTTTACTTCTACCCAAGTTTTAATTAATTGTTTATAGAATTCAGGCAAGGATTTATACTCTATTTTATTAAGCAAATTTACATTTGTTAAATTCATTCTGAATAAAAGAAAATCTTTCCCAAATTTATTAAGATAAAATCTTGGAATAATTTTCCAGTTATCATTATCGTTTTTTATTAGTTTTGAAACCCATTTAATTTGCAAGGATTTTATATAGGAGTCTAAATCAATCATTTTTAATCCTCCATCAGGGTATGGCTTACATAATATAGAGCGTTTAATTCTGTCTTTTTTTCCGCTCCATATAAAACTATATATTAAATTTTTGAACTTTTGTTTTATTTCATGTGTTATTGTCATACATGATGCTGTGTATGTTAGGTTTGGTAAAATTAGGGACTTTACTACAGTAATTTTTCCTAATAATGTTAAGTTGCGTTTGTACCATCCTTTTATCAATTTTTCACATTTATCTATTTGTTTTTCCGTGTTTAATTTTTGACATTCCTGATAATTGTATCCAAAGTATATTCCTAGACTTTTAATGTGGTCTTGTTTCCAGTTTATATTTTCAAATTTATCTTTTGTCTTTTTAAATTTGCCAAGCCATAAGCCTTCTGTTTTGTTTCTATTCAGTTTGAGCCCAGAAAGGCTTCCAAAAGTTTCAATGATATTAAGGGCAATACTTATATCTTTGTGTGTTTTTAAAAACAATTGAGTATCATCTGCCAGTTGACATATTTTTAGTGAGCAAGATTTTCCATCTAATTTGATTTCAAATCCTTTTAATTCTTTATTTTCTCTTAATTTAATTGCCATTATTTCAACACACAATACAAAAATTAACGAGGATAACGGACATCCTTGTCTAATCCCACGAAATGTATTGAAGGGGGCAGACACCCATCCATTATTTAAAATACATCCTTTTATGTCTGTATACATAGTTTCAACCCATTTTATGAATTCTTTTTTAAAACCAAATTTTTTTAAAGATTCAAACATAAAGCACCACTCAAGTGAGTCGAAAGCTTTAGTAAAGTCTAAAAATAAAATTGCACCATCTACTTTAAATTTTTCAGAATAATCAATAATGTCTTGGATTTGTCTTATGTTAAAACCTATGTATCTGTTTTTTATGTAACCTTTTTGATCAGAGTGAATAATTTTTGGTAGTACTGATTTTAGTCGTTGCGCTAAGGCATAAGCTAGTAATTTAACATCATAGTTTAATAATGTAATAGGTCTATAGTTATCAAGGGAGAGGGGATCATTTTTTTTAAACAAGAGAGATATGGCTCCAATTTTTTGGGAGTTTGTTAATTCTCCTTTTTTATAGCAATAGTTGAAAACTTGTACTATGAAATCTTTAATCTGTTCCCAAAAATTTCTATAAAACTCCACGTTCAGTCCGTCCAGCCCTGGGGCCTTGTTTAATTTCATCTTAAATATAGCCTCTGTGCATTCCCTTATAGTTATTTTTCCCTCGCATGTATTACTTTCAGATTCAGTTATTATTTTACTTTCTTTGATAGTTTCAAAGTATTGTTTTACCTTTTCTGTGTCAGGTTTAGTTGAAGTGTATAATTTAGTATAATAATTGACTTCCAAATTTAGTATTTTGTTTTGGTCATATGTTACTTGATTATTTTCATCATTCAGTTGAGTTATAGTTTTTTTACTTTGTCGTGTTTTTTCTAGACCAAGAAAAAAAGATGTGTTTTTCTCCCCTTCTTCTAGCCATTTTACGCGTGATCTAATTTTGTTTCCTTTAATTTTTTCATTATATAAACTTGCTAATTGTTTTTCAATGTTTTCTTTTAGGTTGGCTTTCTTCTTATTTATATAATTATCACAATCAATTTCTTCAGATAAGGTTTTTAATGTATTTTCTAAAATTTCGATAGAATCTTTTTTTATATTCGCCTTTAATTTGCAGTATTGGATGGTATAATCCCTTACCTCAACTTTAAAGTTATCCCATAAAATATCTAGGTTGAGAGATGTTTCTGATTTTATTTTATATTTATCAATCAATTTGGAAATAATTTTTTGATACTGTTCATCATCCAGGATGCTGCTATTTAATTTCCAGTAACCTCGCCCTTTTGAGGTTCTATTTATGTTGATTTTTAATGAAACCGCGTAATGATCAGTGTGTTGTAGAACTATTGGTCTTATGTCACATGTAATGCAATTTTTATTAACTTCATCACTTACTAAAAAGTAATCAATTCTTGTAGATTCTGATAAGTTTTTCCTTCTCCAGGTAAATTGGGTTTTATTTATGTTTTTGCTTCTCCAGACATCAGTTAGTTTAATATTCTTGATAAACATTTTAAGGTTATGAACTGGTTTATCAAATTTTGTATTTCCTACTTTTTTCTTTGTGTCAATTTTAGATAATATGTCGTTGAAGTCGCCCCCAATGATTAACTGGCCAATACTGTGATTTACAATTAATTGTTTTACTGATTTAAAAAAGGTGTTTCTTACTTTACAATTATTAGGTGCATATAGGTTCACTAATGTATATATATTGTCATCTATTTCTATATTAACTAAAATGAATCTACCTTCAGAATCCTTATATTGGTCAATAATCTTAAAGTTTAATCTGCTTTTTATCCATATGGCAACCCCTCTTGCATTACTTAACCCGTTACTAAAGATTACTTCACCTTTGAATTCTTGTTTTAGCTTTGGTTCTAAAATTTGAGTGAAATGTGTTTCTTGTAGGAATACTATATCACATTTTTGTTGGTTAGCCCATTCAATAATTCTATTTCTTTTTTCAGGTTTTTGTAACCCGTTGGTATTTACAGTGCAGACATGGATACAGTTTTTGTTTGTCATTTTGTGTTATAAATATTAGGAAGGTAAGTTAGGTAATTACAGAGTTCTGTTGTGTTTGAAAGTACATTTAACTTGTAAATCAGCAATAATTTAGATTTTATGATTTTATCTTTATCCTTGCTTTGTGGATTTTTCTTTTTATATGGTATCTTTATCAATATTAAATTTGTTCTATATTTACATCTATGTACAATTACATGTACATGTATAATACTCATGATTATAAATGTGTAAACATAACACAACATTTCAATTATTGACCTCAATATATAGGTCATGATTTGGGTCAACAATGTGACTTCAGATACAGACTCCTCTGTGTCCAAAAAAAATATTTTGGACTCATTAAGTTTGTAAACATACATAAAAATACAATCAATAGCAAAATATATACAGAGGAGATAGTTAGAAGAAAAAAAAACATAGCTTTAAGCTAAACACAAAATAAACAACTATTTTTTTTAATATTTTTAAATATAACATAAAAATATATACTGGACTTCTATTTACATAATATTTACAGAGCCAATGTTGCATAGTATTATTGGCCACTTGATAAGCTAACTTAAAAACTAGTTTATTTGTTTTAAAAGCTTGTATTGTATGACTTATCAAAGTTTTCATGTGAATTATAGTAATTGAGTTTTGTTTTGATTTTTGTAGGTGTGCTTTATCCTGTTGAAGTTTGTTGAATGAAATCGCAGATAATAATCTAATATCAACTTGAATCAAACATATTGATGGATTTATTACAATTACGCTGGAACGTTTCTGAAGAGTTATTTGATAACAAGAAAGTGACGTAAAAGTACTTGTGTAGTTATGCAACACGTAAAATAAAAATACACAAAAAATTATATGAAAAGGATCTAAAGATTTCGAGATTTTGTGCATGCTGCTTACTGTTTGGTGTGAGAATATGTACATAATTCCCACAGGAATGTACATTTCTTTAAAGGTAGTAAACTTGTGGCTGTTGTGATGTGTACTGACAATTAAGTGAAATAAAATAAAAAGACTTATAGCTAAATGTTCAGCTGATTTTTGAAATGTGGATAAGTGATACATGTGTACTAATAATAAAATATTAATTTATACATCATTATATTCATTTTGTTGTGATTTAGATTCTTATACAAGCACAGGTAAAATAATTACATGTATGTATATAATTAGGAAACAGTTGTTTTGGACCTCTTGGCAGTAGAGTCACTCTCTTTGTCGTGAAGCTTCTCAGTTGGTGTCACTGGAGACTTCAGAAAGGAAATACTGACAGGTTGCTTTGATGGAGTTTGAGATTTTTTGGTTGATTCTTTTGTGCTTTGATTGTTACTAGACATGAATAAGGTTATTTCAGCTTGACTTAGTTCACTAGTTTTTTTACTGCTCTTTTTTTTCTTTTTGATTTTCTTCCGTTTTTGTGGATCAGCTACTGGATTGATAATAGATTGCGACTGTCCGTTGTCATCTTCATATCCAGTAGTTGATACACCTTCACAATCTGCAGCTGATGCACCTTCCCGTCCGGTAGCCGTTGTGCTTGCACATACTTCATCATTGTTGGTTTTGACTGATATTTGTGTTGCGTCAGTGCCAGATTCAGATTCAGAAGTCTTGTCATCTGCATCACTTGTTTCATGGCTTTCTTTTGTGTTTTCTTTATCTGATTGCTCTTGTGCATCTATACATATATACAAATAAATTGGGAATGTTTCCATGGGACACAGAAGTTGCCCCCGCTTGCATATCATATAAAGTTATAAAGGGACAAAACTGAAGAACGGTAAAGGTCACTATCAAAATTTGGTTGAGGCTAACTTAAGTCAGAGAACGGAAACGAAAAATTCAGCATTTGTTAAGGGGCATAACTCTAGAACAGTTTAAGTGAAGCACCAACATTCAAACTTGCTCTGTCCTTTGTGGAAATAAGCATTGTGTATAAGTTTCATAACATTTGGTTGAGGCAAACTAAAGTTAGAGAACGGATACGAACTTTGGGACGCATGGACATCAATGACATATGTAGGGACAGACGGACATACAGACTGACAAGGGCATAAATATAGTAGACCTAGTGCTTACAGTATTTAAGATGTGATAGATAGTTTATTCTCATAAAACCATGAAGTACATAGGTTACAGTGAAGTTAAAATCATGCATATGGACTTGACCCATACAAATTTAACCTTGCATGTTCACTGATCCATGAATAGAAAACTGTCTGACGGGCACTAGGACCCTGCAAGGTACGCACGTACCAAATATAGTTATCAAATTACTCATAATAAGAGAGAAATAAAGAATACTAATAATCTTAATTTTTTTTTCAAGTAGTCACTGAACCATGAAAATGAGGTCAAGGACAATGGACATATGATAGACAGAAACTTCATAACATAAGGCATCTATATCCAAAGTACGAAGTATGAAGGATCCAGGTCTTCTATATAGAAATGTAGGTAAATAAAATTCACTTGTATAAGTATCCTACAAATTTACATGTGAATACAGAGTTTATTCTGTGTATTGGATATTGTCAAAATGGCCAAATCCAACCCGCCACTGTAAGGATACGGTGGGCAACCCTGCCTTAACCAATGAATGGTAGACAAACCAAGAGAGAGTCCAGGAGAAGGGAAATCATTTGACAAAGACACACGCGGGACAAAAATGCCACACCATGTCTTAGATATAGGATTTTTTATTAGTTGTTATAGGCTTTGAGCTAGCTGTCAATATCAGCTAAATCACAAAAAGTTTGTGTGCTTTGTATCGATCTGATGAGTTAAGCCCTTTTCAACTAATTTCTAACCCTGGTCGCCACATTTGTAATGTGCCTGTCCCAAGTCAGTAGCTGGTAGTTTAGTAGTTGTCGTTGGTTCATGTCTGTCATATTTGTTTTTTGTAAATAGTTTTGTTGTAATTCATCAGTCCTGCCTCCCCCCAAGCATTATAAAAGAGCCATGTTTTTCTAGATTTTAAAATAAGCTCAGGATATAAAATCGGTACCCCTACACATATATTAAGTGTCATCTCTCAGATTTTGTCTGATCGATCGTTATTGGAAGTGCTGTGTACTGTCTCTGTATTTCGTAGATTCACATTCCCTAACATGATATTCATAAAATCGCATGGGTTGGCATGGTTGGTGTCTTGGTAGAATCTGGAATTGCTCATCTTTTTGGAGCACATATTTCGTCCTATTTGTCATCTTATTTTTAAGGACCTGGGTTTGTACTTGTCTCTTTGTTGTTCTCATTTTGACTGACGCTGCATTACATGCATTAGTCGCTAATTTCCGCGACAAAATTAATTGTAATAAAACTCAGATGAGTGATACAAGGGGTAGAAGGTGTTGCGACCAAAGAGGGCGGGTAGTGTTATCCAACTCTGATATAATTATTAATGTAGTAATTTCTAGTAAATAGTGATGAAACCTCACTCCCCTGATACGGGAAAGGGAGAAACCGAAGATCTAGTGAAAATGAGATAGATCAAGAAAAAAAACCAAAAAAACAGCGACCTAGAACAGAATAACAGTGGTCACACAAACTCCGAAATATAAAGTCAGATAAAATACCAAGACCTGTAAAACGAAAGAGGGACGAGGGTAAGGACTTAACAGTTGCAATAAGCACAAGTACCAACCCCAATATACTGAGACAAATATCCCGCCTGAGAAGAATAATCGGAATCAAAACAGACAACCACAAATATTATAGAGAACGGAGTTGGTCTTTTAAGAGAAAATTTACCCATACACTTAAGACAGATGCATTGTCGGAATAAAGAGCTGTCGGAATAATGGGCTGTTGGAATAGTGGGCTGTCAGAGTAATGGGCTGTCGGAATAATGGTTGTCGGACTAAAGGGATGTCACACATACAAACAACATGAACAAGTCATCACTACTTTTGACAACAAATTTTGATATCATGCTTAATACAATGAGGATTTTCCCCCGATTCCCTGCTATTTTTTTTAGTAATTTCATGTGTCCCGCTCGACTTTTGTTTCCCGTTTTCATGCAAAATAATTTTACTTTCTCGTGTTTACCAAAAATCGGCCAATCCTGCATCACGCTAACTTAGTAAGACCCCAATGAGACCCACTGTGATGACTGAAAGGCGTTATTCATACCTGCCAACTTTTGAAAATGCCCATGGGGTTTTAGCGCGCGACAACAATTTCAAAGGGTTACAATTCTTTGCGACGGCTATTTTGCACTGCTGTTTTGTGGTCTAGAAAAAGTGTCATATTTGAAAGATGAGCTTACATGCCTTTTTCTTAAAGTTTATTTGCATAATTATAGTTATTATATCAGCAGAAAATAAATATGAACATGTACATGTAGCTGTAAGACCAGGAATTATTTTCATGTGTAAGGGCACTAAATAGTTTATTTTTCCAATTTAAAATTATACACAAAGAAGGACCTTTATCAGGTTGGAAACAACACCAAGGGATACCCCCTCAATGTTAGGACATTAAAAACCACTTTTTAAGTACAAATGAGCACACATTCATATTATTTGAAGAAACTTTTCCTAAAGAACTATACATCTTATGATCTATCTTGTATTATATGGTCAACACATGTCCAAGAACTTTGATATGTTATTGGCCTTATATCTTCTTTATTATTCAAAATAATTTGACCCTTCATTTAGAAAAGTTGTTCTTAATATAATGTCAGAATTTCCCATTTTTTAAGTTAATAAATTTACATTTTTCTATTATTTTTTTTACAAGAGTAAAATGACCCCTTGACTAAGGGTAGTCCCCTCATTTAAGGGATTTCTCATGTTGATATTTAGGGGGGGGGTCCATGTGAAAAATAATGAATAGTACATTAAACCTTAAATGATTTGGTAGTTTAATTGAATACATAAATAAAATTTTGTTACAGCAAGTGTAATGTCAATAAATTAGTGAATAAACTACTTTTTATTATCTTCATGGTAATACTGCATCATTGAAGTTTATCAATCAGCCATGCTTTTATTCTTATTCTGTGTAAGAACCTCCTTGCAGTTGAAAAATCATTTGCCATGTTCACGATTTTACAATTTGACCAACAAACAGAGAAATACAACACAAGTTCAATATCTAGCATGTTAAAGTAATCTTGAGAGAAAACGTTTTTGATTGGTTGATTAATTTGATCATGAGAAACATACAATTTGATTGGCTGAACACGATTGTCCTCCATTAGACACAGTTCAAAATCGGGAACAACAATATTTTACGTGTAGATTTTCTCCAAATCTTGTTTTAGAGGGTTTTTCAGGAACACTATCGTGCAATCGTGACAAACGGGTCAAAATCGTGTAGTACACGCCTAAATCGTGAAAGTTGGCAGGTATGCGTTATTACATACATACATTGTTTCTTTGTAAAATAAAGGGTTATTTCAACACAATTCACGACAGGAGGAGATAACTCTATAAGAATTACCCCAATAACAGTATGCCTGTTATTTTCTGAAATAACTTGTTTAAGTTACATGTATACTTTTGGTGGTATGTATAATAATGTAACAACTTTAATTAATATTGTCTCATACCTGTGGATGAGGAACCTAACTTGATGTTAATAATCAGTTATTAACTTTTTTTTTATTTTCAAATACAAAGATTATATATTGTATGCACAATTTTGATTCTATACGCATTATAAATGAAGGTTCAGGCAAGCTTTTTAAAAAAGAAAACTTTTAAAATCTAAAAAAAAAATGTGACAAACATCAGCGCCGCCTGGTGTCTAAAAACTCTTACACTTTTCAAATGCACTTTTTAACTTACAAATTTGTTTCCATTATAAACAATTTTACCTTGAAGAAAATAAAATCACTTAGTTAAATGATTAATTAAACATTTCTTCTGTACTTGTTCAGAATATTTCGTCTTTATGCGAAGAAGAAGAGATATGGAAACCCGGAAATATTTCCATCGACCTGTTCTGTTGCTGACCCGTGTCAAAAATGTAAAAAATATTTTTAAAATGAGCTAAAATGAGTATGTCGTTTCTTCACATCAGTCAAATATAACAGAAATATTTAAAACTTACCCTTAAAAGCCCTCGAAATGACGTCTTCTTGGTGAAAAAGAATTGTTTGCAGTTTGTCGATAGCAGCAACGCGGAAGTTTTGTCAAAACGAGACACTGGAGATCGGGATTGGGACAAGTCGGACCAAGAAAACTCGGACCACTTTTAAAGAAACTCGGATTAGATTGAAAGACAAATCGGACCAGGTCGAAACAATGATTGGACCCAATGCATTTAAAACGGTTGATTCAATGGGAAAAGGGGGGTAGAGGACGTAAGACCCCCCTGTTTGATCGCCAAAAATAATAAATAATTTGTCACGCTATATGTATATGTACTGGAAAATGCCTCCGCTATCCGAAGAACCCCTCGAAAGCTGCGAGGGTACAGTGGCATCCATGTACACTCTCTATCGGCAGTGCCGTAACTACATATGAGGCAACTGCCGCCTCCCCCTGAATTTTCTAAACCAATTTTATTTTTTTTGAAGTAATAAAATGAAATATTGACAATATGTACACGAAGAACTTGAATTTATATTATAAATAACCCAATTTAACGTGATATATGTCATTTTCCGGATTTTTTATCGATAGTGAACCGTTTCAGTATTTGTTTTATTTTATTTTTTTCCGCGTGTGGCCGTCCGTCTGTTATTCAGTATTCGTACGAGAACACACATATGAAACTTTGCTTTCGACAATTTTGAATAAAAAGTATTGAGGGGGGATAGGAGGGGTTCTGATTCTGAAATCCCCGGCTTAAAAACACGAAATCCCGAAATTCCGGGCTTAAAAACACGAAATCCCAAGGTCCCGAAATTTGAATAAAGAATTCCCGGATCCCGAAAGGGTCAATCCCGAAATCCCGAGCTTAAAAACACCCGATCCCGGAGTCCCGATAAAGGTCAACCCCCCCCCCCCCCTCACTATTCACATTTCTTTAGAGGCTCAATAAAGCAGAGGAAGTTCCCTATGTAGTGTGAATCGGCTGAATCAGCTGTTGGATCATTTTTTTTAACGTCTCCCGATCGTACGAGAACATTTTGGTCAATGCCTTAGTAGTTAAACACTCCGATTCGTTGTAGCAGGGACTTTCTATACTAATTAAGTATACTAGTATAGAAACTTTTAAAGTCCCTGGTTGTAGTTAAATACATGCATGTCTGTTCAGCTTTCAACAATATTGAAATTCAAGGTCCTCGATAAAATAGATATCTTGCGTTCTAAGATATCGCTTTATGTGTTTTTTTAACTTACCAGTTTGATTTCTAACAAAAATATCTTTAAATACAGATGATATTTTTTTGCATAAAATTTGCTTCCAGGATACAGCAATACTGCTGTTTCTTAAAGTAAGGAAATCAAAGGAAAACGGGTCAATTTTAGCCACTGATTTTATTGAGAAAAAAACCGCGGTCACAATGTATTTAATGTAAATAATTATAGGTCAAAGTACGGCCTTCAAGACGGAGCCTTGGCTCACCCCGAACAGCAATCTCAGCTTCTTTTTGCATAAAAATTGCTTCCAGGTTCAAGCAATACTGATGTTTCTTTAAGTAATTAGAAAATCGAAGGAAAACGGACTTTTTAAGCCATTTTACTGAAAGAAAAATCTCGGCGGGGGATGCGCCCCTAACCCCCCTCTTATGGGGGCCTCAATCGGCGACCCCAAACCCCTGCCTCCCTTGAATTCGAACCCTAGTTACGGCCCTGATCGGGCATAATGGAGATGTGTCAAAAAGTAAATTTATACGACAATTATTTTTACAAGGACAATCAATCCCCCCCCAACACAACGTGAATGCTAGGCCACCGGGAAGTCTGTTATTATGGTGGAGGAAGCCGAAGAATTCTAGTCAAATCGGCACCTGGTTCAATCGGCACCTGGTCAAATCGGCACTCGGTATAGTCAATTCGGCACCCGATGTAGTCATTTCGGCACCCATGTTGAATATGTTAATATATATCTTTTTTTCAGTATTTTAAATGCCGATTTAACCTGGTGCCCATTTGACTTTTTCTATAGGTGTCGATTTGACTTGTACCCGAAGCCGAAGTACTCGGAGAAAACCACCGGGCCACTCGGTGGAAACAGACAAACCAGAGAGATATCAAAAGATTTATCTCCAGGTCAAAGTAGGGGACAACTTTTGACCAACCGAGGCCCCCAAAGTACCCATTCTAGTTTAAACTCCGGTCTGGGTACCAGAGATGTGTGTGAGAGGGTGAAAATTACCCTTCTGATGTACTGATATTTTTAGCACACCGAGTGAGAATCGAACTCGGGACCTTCAGCTCTGTAGCCATCGGTCTTAACCATAACAGATGGGGGGGGGGGGGGGGGGGCAGGACCTTTTTAGGAACGTCGGGAACGGGTGTTTTTAAGCTCGGGATTTCGGGATTGACCCTTCCGAGATCCGGGAATTCTTTTTTCGAATTTCGAGATGTCGGGATTTGAATTTATTTAAATTCGGGACCTCGGGATTTCATGTTTTTAAGCTCGGGATTTCGGGATCAGGACCCCTTCCCCCCCCCCCCCCCCCCCCCCCCCCCCCTCATAACACCACGAACTCACATAAAACTATATAAATGTTTAGTAAAAAACGTCAAACATTTATTTTTTTAAAACTATTTGACAAAATTTCAATAGTTTGATGTATGCTCATTGCTCATTGGCACTCATACCACAGTTTCTTAAGACTTTGTCACCTCAGTGAGGGTCTGGAATGCGGGAGAAGGATGTCCTAGAACAACTGATTCAACTCAGTGACACATGTAAATTCAGAAAGTTAATTAGCAATGTTTTTTGTAGAATAGTATATTTGTTTTCTACAAGTTCAACTTGTATGCGAAAACAGTCATGTACGTGCACTTCATTTTCTTGTTGGCTTTATTTTAAGAAAAACATAATTGACGTGTTCCCTTGGGAAATGCAGGAATTTTCACTTCCGCACACAAAAGTCTTAACACTTTCTGATATGTCAAATCCTCTGTTTTCTAAGAATTTATCTCCTGGTAAAAGTTTCGTTAACAGTGGACAATTTTAAGTTATTTTCTGTTTACTAGATCGTCCACCCTCACGTTCATCCAACCTTTAGACAGACGGTATACAAGAGGGTGTGGATGGGGTATAAAGAATAGAGTAAAATGGGCAAAATAGAGAATAGAGAATAATGGAGAACTAAAATATAATGAACAGCTGCAAAATTTCAAGAATTGGGTAAACATATACTGATTACAGAAAAGAACAATGTTCTGTCAGAATACAGTTATCAAGTTATTACATAATAGCCATTATTGTTAAAGATAAAGAATAACAAGCGAAAACAAATTAAAGAATAAAGAAATGAACCGGGACCCTAATCAACCGTTGACCAACATATAATGACACAGATAAACCAATCAAAAACTTCACAGTTACTTGACCAGGTCTCAGCACGGACAAGTACATTATAAGGTCTCCATAAAAACAGTAAAAAACAATGTCACAAATCTAGGAAACTTTCCATGTCACAAAAATATATAACTTTACCCTGTCACAGAAATATGTAACTTAACGCTGTCACAGAAATATGTAACTTTACCCTGTCACAGAAATATGTAACTTTACCCTGTCACAGAAATGTGTACCTTTACCCGGTCACAGAAATATGTAACTTTACTCTGACACAGAAATATGTAACTTTACCCTGACACAGAAATATGTAACTCTAAACTGTCACAGAAATGTGTAACTTTACACTGTCACAGAAATATATAACTTTACCCTGACACAGAAATATGTAACTTTACCCTGACACAGAAATATGTAACTTTACCCTGACACAGAAATATATAACTTTACCCTGACACAAAAATATGTAACTTTACCCTGACACAGAAATATATAACTTTACCCTGACAAAAAAATATATAACTTTACCCTGACACAGAAATATGTCACAAATCTAGGAAAACATATGTAGCATCTGTTACGGTAAGATAAACTGTAAATTTACCATGTCACAGAAATATGCAACTTTCCGCTGTCACTGACATCATTTTGTAAATGCACCTTGTCATAAACATAGGTAGTTACTCTGTAAAAAAAACCTGTAAATTTGCAAGGTCACAGAAATATGTAACTAATTAAATGTACTCCGTCACTGAAATATATAACTCAACCCTGTCACATAAATTTGCGAATGCACCATGTCACAAACATATGTACGTGTAGCTACTTTGTAAAACAAGTTGTTATCTTAAAAAAAAAAAAAGCAATACGTGAACCTAATACCGCTGACGGCTGGGTCACCAAAAGATTGTTGCTGAATTTTTATTTGCCTTTGAAATGAAATAAATGACTGTGATTAGAAGAAGTCAATTGAGAGTGTATATTTATATCTACTATTTGAATATACATGTTAAAGCTAGACTATTTTATTAAGTGCTTGGGAATGTACATGATTTTCCCGATGATAACCTTTTTGCAAATCCAAATTTTTACAAACCGGATGACTTCTGCAAATTGCACAAACCAATCGCAATATAAATGTATGCACCCAGTTTGCTTTATAATCTGGAATTCTGCATGCATTTACTTTATCATATCTTTATATTTTATTTCCTGCATGGACTTTCATGTACTCAACTCGTTATTGAAGTTGTCTGTACTCATGGATATGTTAATTGTATAGATAAATCTAAAGTCCAATGTACATGTGCAATGCAAACTGTGACATGTAACTGATTGGGACATCTTATAAACAGACTGTTTTTGGTCTAATAAATTAAGTAAGTAAGTATGACCATGCATGGAAGTCACATGTCAATCTCTTACAGCCGTGTCCTAAATATAGATAAGAAAAACGAAAATGCGCATTCACGAGTGAAATTAGTATAATTTATTTTTTTGAGAACTCAAACCGATAGTGTGCGTTTGAAATGCGCACTATAATGTGAATGAATCAAGACGTGAATGATAGTTGGGCAACACAGTGAATACAATTTTCAAAACTGTACCATAGTACACATATATATGTAGATGTTATAAGGTAATACTATTAAAACAAACAAACAAAAATAGGGTTGACATTTTATAATAAACATACATTCTTGTCAGTAATTTTTTTCCAAAAATTTTGAATATATATACATGTAGTATCAATAAACACAAGCGTCAAGTATTTAAGGACGGACATTTTATTATTCAAATGAATCTATTTTTAAATTCTACCATTCCACTATACGAACAGATTACTATACAAAATATCAGCAAAGACTTATAAATCCATACTTAAACAGTACAAAATAATAGCAATCGGAGATCAGACGGAGATCGACGGAATATAACGACTGACATTTTTCGGGTAAGAACTTTATTAAATTTTGTTATGATTATTGTAAACTATTACTGGGACTATCTTTGTGAATTGAAAACACATAAGTATTTTTATTCACGACCGTTTAAAATTTAAATGTTGAATTGATTTATCTTACTTTCCATTTTATTGATATATTACAATACAAAAAAAAATAACAATTACTTATCAAACCTTACTAAAACGATAGGAAATAATTAACATGAAAATATAATTATTATTGTTTATCAACATTTGTTTTGTATGATGCAAGGATTTATTTAAATTTAAAAAATATGCATGTTTCATTTACAAATGAATATTTAAAAATACTAAAGCAGAGTATCTTGTCATATAAATAATTATTTCTTAATTGCAACTCTGAAAATATTCTGACTTCAATTTAATATTTAGTTTTTACAGAAACATAGATACATGTACAGTATATATTTTGTAAATATTTCTTTGATTTCTAATGAATTAATTAAATTGAATACTTTTGATCTAATATAATACACATTTAAAACAGCCGAATGTGTTCCCCTAAGTCTATGTCTATGATGAAAATACACACGTGGTTAAATCTTCAGCTATAATTAGTATGTATGTTATCATGACACGACATAATACTGACACGCAATAATTTACCTAGATACACACAGTGTACATGGATCGTTTTAAAACACATATAATTGCGTTGTCATAATATACTTGTTTAGAAACTTTCACATCAAAGCGCTTATAAACATACACATCATTTTAAACACATATGTTTTGTGAAAAGTCAAAAAGGTTCTTATATGTGTACGATTTATTCCCTGCAACCTATCATTATTGTTTACTTTCTTATTTACTTTGATTGTGTAATGTCACGTGGTAGCCTAGCCACAGAAGGACCCTTCAAAGACTTATATAACTACCTGTATAAATGATCGCAACTTTCGAGACTTTCCGAGAACTTTATTTCGACTCCGGCCGAGAGATATCGAGTGACCAATCGACACATCTAAAACTCGCCAACATTTAAGCGGGAGGGGGGTTCACGCACAAAACCTGTACATTTACCCGTAATTTAAACCCCGCCCCCGTTTTCTATGCTTAAAATTGTTCACCCCCTTATTTTCCTCCCCCCTTTCAGGTTACAAATGACCAGTCCCTTAGTAAGTATTTGCTAAAAATTGTTTACTCATTATCAATACGGTATTGGTCTTCGAACTAGTAATTGGAAAAGATTGATGAAAGGTTGGTGAAGACTGTGACCAAATGACATTTTCGTTCTCTTATTTCACATGAAGACATTTGTCTCAGCCTCTCGATACATGTTTACCTTTAGAGATATGGATGCTAGAGATTAAAAAGTGTATAAAGATGAAGACATTTGTCAGCCTCTAGATACATGTTAAACTTTAGAGATATGGATGCTAGAGATATAAGGTGTATACAGATGAAGACATTTGTCAGCCTCTCGATACATGTTTAACTATAGAGATATAGATGCTAGAGATATAAGGTGTATAAAGATGAAGACATTTGTCAGCCTCTCGATACATGTTTAACTTTAGAGATATGGATGCTAGAGATTAGAAGGTGTGTGCAGATGAAGACATTTGTCAGCCTCTCGATAAATGTTTAACTTTAGAAATATGGATGCTAGAGATTAGAAGGTGTGTGCAGATGAAGACATTTGTCAGCCTCTAGATACATGTTTAACTTTAGAGATATGGATGCTAGAGATTAGAAGTTGTGTGCAGATGAAGACATTTGTCAGCCTCTAGATACATGTTTAACTTTAGAGATATGGATGCTAGAGATTAGAAGGTGTGTGCAGATGAAGACATTTGTCAGCCTCTAGATACATGTTTAACTTTAGAGATATGGATGCTAGAGATTAGAAGGTGTGTGCAGATGAAGACATTTGTCAGCCTCTAGATACATGTTTAACTTTAGAGATATGGATGCTAGAGATTAGAAGGTGTGTACAGATGAAGACATTTGTCAGCCTCTAGATTCATGTTTAACTTTAGAGAGATGGATGCTAGAGATTAGAAGGTGTATGCAGATGAAGACATTTGTCAGCCTCTAGATACATGTTTAACTTTAGAGAAATGGATGCTAGAGATTAGAAGGTGTGTGCAGATAAAGACATTTGTCAGCCTCTAGATACATGCTTAACTTTAGAGAGATGGATGCTAGAGATTAGAAGGTGTGTGCAGATGAAGACATTTGTCAGCCTCTCGATACATGTTTAACTTTAGAGTTATGGATGCTGGAGATTGAAAAGTGTGTGCAGATGAAGACTTGTGTACAGATGCAAGTAGAAGATTGTGTGTAAAATAAACTACAATGTACTTAACAAATTGTAAATTGGGGAAAATGTACATGATGTATGGTGTAAGTAATATACTCTATGCAAAACAATTGGAAACACTTAAGAGTGATATACTTGTATATGGTAAAGTGTTTTGACAAGAACGTAACCATGATAACTACCAGGAACACACGAACCAGCAGTTATACATCTAATCAATAGAACAAAGGAATCCCATCTAAGGATTAGAAATGATGAACATATTAGAACAGGTAATATATCTAATCAATGGAAAAAGAGGGACGAAAGTTACCAAAGGGACAGTCAAACTCATATATCTAAAACAAACTGACAACGCCATGGCTAAAAATGAAAAAGACAAACAAACAACAGTACACACGACACAACATAGAAAACTAAAGAATAAACAACACGAACCCCACCAAAAAACTAGGGGTTATCTCAGGTGCTCCGGAAGGGTAAGCAGATCCTGCTCCACATGCGGCACTTGTCGTGTGGAACATAGGAATCCCATCTAAGGACAAGGTTAGAAATGATGAACATATTAGAACAGGTAATACATCTAATCAATGGAACATAGGAATCTCATATAAGGACAAGGTTAGAAAAGATGAACATATTAGAACAGGTTATATATCAAATCAATGGAAGATAGGAATCCCATCTAAGGGAAAGGTTAGAAATGATGAACATATCAAGACAGGTTTATACTAGTTCACGCTCATGAGATATCAAGACTTTAGCAGAAACAACTGTATTTGAAATTTAATTACGGCACAAATGATCAAGCGTCTACGTGAAGGGTAAAAAAGGCATATACGTCTTGGCAAATACAACGATAGAGAGAGAAAACAGGCATGGTTGTCGTTTGTTGCTGTGTAACATATTTGTTGTTCGTTCATTTTTTTTTGTACGAACAGTAGGCCGTTAGTTTTCTCGTTTGAATTGTTTTAAATTTGTCACTTCGGTGCCTTTTACAGCTGACTATGCGGTATGGGCTTTGCTCATTGTTGAAGGCCGTACGGTGACCTAAAGTTGTTTATTTCTGTGTCATTTGTCTCATCATTGGCAATCAAACCACATCTTTTTTCTTATATAAGATTGTGTAAATATCCTGGAGGCGGGAAAAACTTAACGATCATCCATACATTAGACCAAGGATGTGTATAATATATAAATAGAAAATACATGAAAAACACACTATTCAAAATCAAGCATTTATTTGTATGATAAACAGAAAAGATATCATATGGAATATTCTCGCAAATAATTTTGTTTTGTTGGCAGACCAAGAACAGTGATGCCACAGAGAAATCTTGCATATCTCAGTTTGTATACCTTATATTTCATGATGATAAAAAGTAGGATACCTATTAAAGCAGAAAATGCCTTTTATACCACTTTTAAATATTTAGAAATTGACTCCTCTCAGTGGTAAATTACACATTTTCCTAGAAAACAAAAGTTATAGGAATATAACAGTCATTCGCCAGTCGTTATGTTCGTCTCCGTATGAGCTGGTAAGACTTTTGAGATAATATTAGAATATGGTGTATTTTTATTGTTTGAAACAGTGTTAAATTAGAAGTTACTGTACATAGACGTTAGAAACCGTCTTTAAATTCATCCATTGTTATAGTTGTAAGGAGGCTAAAATAAATGTACACGTAAAACATTCAATCATATCCCTGCGCCACGATCACCTAGATTTTGCAAATTCATTAATTTTGTATAAGAAGAGGGGTGAACTAAAAATTAAGAGGAAAATATGCAAACTTACTTTTATAGTAAATTTTCAATGGCAAGTCAATATTGACATTAAAAGTCCTCCGGAAGGGATTTTCAGATCCCCGAACCCGAAGGGTAATTTCAGCCTCCTATTTGTGTGGAGGGTTTTTATTGTCAATATTAACTGATCACTGAACTTTAATCCGTCAAAAAATCAAGAAAGTTACAGAAGCAACACTTGTATTAAAAACGATGAGTCTAAATCGGATTCAATTGATTATTCATATGACAGATAAACAGTACTTAAGTTAGTATAAAAATACGGAGATGTGGGACGATTGCCAGTGAGACAAATATCTACCAGAGTTTAAAAGAAGTGAATGTTAACAATTATAGGCAACAGTGTGGCCTTCGTCAGTGAGTAAAACCCATACCGTATAGTCGGCTGTAAAAGTCCCAGACATGAGAAATGTGAAACAATTCAAGCATACTCATTCATAACAAAGCCATTTATAAAATCAAATAAATTTTATTTGGTGTAGGAAAGATTGAACAATTGATTATTCTTTCGTTTTAAAGAAGTACAAACAAAACTAAAAAGGTTGTGATATTAGACCGATTGTCCAAAAACGAACTGACCACAATGCAGTTTCAATAAAAATAAATACTGGAAACAAAGCGCGGGGTTATTTGAAGTTAAATAGAAACATTATTTGACAAATATTTAAAAACATCAAATATAAAGGTACTGTTAATGGATGGATTGAAAGGAAGAACGAGACATATAAACAGCAGTCAAAAATAAAAACCCTTTTCCTTGTGAACATTTAAATGATTGTTTTTCTCATAACTTTCTACATATTATCAATTACACGAGAAGATGTTCGCAAACAGTTTTCAGGTTGTGTTGTAAATGTTGTAAAGAAACAGCTAGAAGATTAAATTTTTGATACGCACATGAGAGATCGAAAAGTTGAGTATTTTGCAAATAACCACAAAACAAATGTACTGCTGTGCACTACAAAATGTGTTCACTACCGTTTCGACACAAGTTTACCTGTGATACAAATATGATTCATACGCAATATTTAGTCGGAGGACATTACTAAGCATTATTATACTTCCTGTACGAATGTCCCTCTATGATAAAATTTAAAAAGAAAAGATATAGCGTTAACTGCAATATGCGAAAATAGTATGCCTTGCTGTTGCAACATATAATTGATTTTCACGTCAATCATTTTCAATTTCACGTGCATGGTGGAGCTTAGTTGCTTTGACAGACAAGTGGGTTGGATTTATAAGCCTGACAGTTAATTAACTATTACAATTGAACAATAAGGTGGAAATAGAAGTTATCATTTAAATTTTTCTGACATTTTAAGAGACTTTAAAATACAATAGTTTCTGTTAGAACGTTTTTGATCTTTGTTTACTTCTGCTTACTGCTGTTGAAGTTAAACTTGTTTGAATACTTTAGAAGTCATTTGTTACAGATAAATAGTAACGATCACATCAAGTTGTACGTTATTGAGTACTATAGAAAATGTTAATGAGAATGAAATGAAAGGGTTGTGGAGTAAACCTTGTTTAGACAAAATCCAAAACATCACCGGACACTAAAAGCTAAGACACGATGCCTTGCTGGTAATTTTTCATCTTGAATTCAACATGAGTTCAGGCCTTCAACAATGAGCAAAGTAAAGGTATATCATAGCAAGTTTAAGACAACCTCTAGAACCAGTTAAAGCAGAATTCTACTTGTTTAACTAGTCAAGAATGATTTATATTCAGATAGAGTTCAAATCAACAATTCCCTGTCAATACACATATTTTTGAATCTATTTATTTTTGTAACTCTTTCTTACAGTCAAGAAGACAAAATCAACCTTCTTTGAGACAGCATTCATATATTCAGAGTTACATAAAGGACTTATTGTCATACTCATGATACTAGAAAGCATTTTTTTTACATAGAAATACACAATTAGCACTATTTGAAATAGTAAACAGTCAGTATAATAATGATATTAATGTTGTGTTTAACATTGACTATGAAATATAGTAGCCAGGGCGAGAGACAATAGTTCACTCCCCTTTGGGTCATGCATTATTATCTCTCATCCTGGCTACTATTTTCGCATAGTCAATGTCAAACACAACCTTATTTTAATACAGCTATTGTCACGTAAAATATAACCACATAGTTAAAAGGTTAATTCACCCTATTGTTTGTGTTATGGCTTCTCAGCTACAAAATCTTTATTTGTTTTCAACAATACAAATGGAATGTACTTCTATTGAGTGCAAACATGACATTTAAGTTAGCTATTAATTAATTTGTAAAAAGTTTTACTTTGCCATCAACTTTATAAGGTTGGTGTTTTTGTAAGGTTATAAACCTGTAAGGTAAATCATTTTACTTCTTGTTTGCTTTAACAAGAACCTAACATCACACAGGCAACTTCAAAAGCTCACATTGAGCTATCAGTATTTTTTTGCCATGAAGACTCGGTGTGTCAGTGTAGGATCACCCCGATGGCCGGAGGCCAGAAGGTGATCTAACACTGAAACACCAAGTCAGAATGGGATAACTTGTATGTATCCCAACTGTTTAAGATTAGATGAAAAACCATTTACAATTCATAAAGTATAGTTTAGAACGTGACGTCACACAACCGTTTGAATATACTTTATACATTACTATATATTAATATATACCCTTTATGACCCCCTAACCCGATTTTTCAATATAAAACCATGTCAACTCGCTCGCCCCACTTGCCCATCGGCCAACACTAAATCGCCACTTTCTAAAAAATCGCCCCACTCTTGTTTTTTAACTCGCCACACTTATGAAAAAGGGTAAATCCCAATGAACAATCAATCTGACAACTCGCCGTATTTATAAAAAGTGTGAAAATCCCACTGAATAAAGGTGTGCCCTCGACCAACTGATGAAAATAACTAAATGCTTCCTTTAAATATGTTAGATAACTTAGAGTTCGTATCCAGTCGTCCTGGTGTAAGGGTATGTGTTGTAGGTTGATAGGCAATTCAAGCATAAGTGTTACCCTTTGTTTTAAATGTAAACAACAAGTGGTTGAAGAAGAAGCATATCATGTAAACGGACTAAACGAATATATTTATCAGACACAAACACACTATTTGCAATTCTGTAAACGTAGTTCCGGTTACACAAACATAAATGACTCTTTGTTATACTGTGGATTCATTACTATTCGTGGGATACCAATGTTCTTGAATTTCTTTGTTACAGGAATACCACGAATTTAAAGGTTCAACGAATTATAAATTTTCTGTAGGATTGTGTGCAGACTATGACAAAACCACGAAATCAAAACTCAACAAAAATACATGTTCCTCATTTCAGGAAAATTGGTACTTACAAAAATAAATGAATCATAAGTATTGAACATTTAATATTTAAAAGAAGTATATCGGGTATCTTAACAGATGTAAAACGATTTTATATTTATTCTTTTAGATATTTAAACCTTGTCATACAAACAAGGATACATATTTGCCTTAGTAAGTGCGTCTTAAGTCAGGAATCTGACAGTTCTTGTCCATTCGTTTCTGATGTGTTTTGTCATTTGAATTTGCAATGTGATTAAGAGATAACTGTATTGTATTTGAAGCTTTGAGGACGTCCATCGGTAGTTTTACTGTCGCAAATTTAGTTTACCTGGCGACGCGGAGCGGAGACAGCTAAACGGGTATTTGCGACAGTAAAACTACCGATGGACGTCCGAAAAGCTTCAAATACAACACAGTTATCTCTATTCTAATGCAAAACAAGTTTATAAATAAATTTCAATCATTATTTCAGTGTAAAATCTTCAGAAAAGAAAATTCCGCGAAAAAATGTTATCTTCTTTGGTCCCTACACTAGGTGACGTCATAGGTATGCTTCCGGCGTCAAACATAAACACCGGGCGTTTTCTGGCTTTTGTGCCGCTTCAGAATGTAATAAAATTTGATAAAAAGAAGATTTTTAGGCACAACAAGTGAGTTTTTTTGTTTATTATTGTAGAAATAACATGTCAATATATTCCGAAATTCAAAATGTCGGCTTCCTTAGTTACAGACAAGGAGATAGAGAATTTTACGCTTGCTGTCATCCAATCAGAACAATTGTTACAAAATAATTGCATTAGAATTATTGACTTTCCGATTGGAGTTTCCTCTGAGTTCAGTATTTTTGTGATTTAACTTCTTACTTATACTAACAAAATTAGTAGCGTCATTCTCACCCTTTTCCGACGACCCGTTTAATGCATGAGACTCGGTATGCTCCATGACATGTCTTAATGTTGGACAATTTGCCTAAATGTAGATGTGAAGAATACGTCGTGGAGACAGACACCTAACGACTGTGGTAGAAGAGCGGCGAAAGATACTGGAGGGACATTCAAACTAGTAAATCGAAAATATACTGACTATGCCATGGCTAAAAAAGAAAAATGACAAACAGACAAACAATAATACACAAAACGCAACATAGAAAACTAATTTGATGTTCAGTAGTGTCGTTTGTTGATGTGGTTCATAAGTGTTTCTTGTTTTCGTTTTTTTTAATAGATTATACCGTTGGATTCCCGTTTGAATGATTTTACATATGTTATTTTAGGTCCCTTTATACCTTGTTGTTCGGTGTAAGCCAATGCTTCGTGTTGAAGACCGTACTTTGATTTTTAATGGTTTACTTTTACAAATTGTGACTTGGTTAAGATAATTGTCTCATTGGCACTCATATCACATCTTCTTATATCTATATAAAGACTACACAAAGCAATTCAAACCAGTAAGTATTAAAGCATTGTGCAGTCTTTACTAACAGACATATGACTTCTCAATGTGCGATATATGCAATCGTTCTGATTCTTAGCAAGTTATGACCAAATAAAAAAGAAAGAATTAAATATATTCTATTACATCCCAATTTTCCAAAAGATTACTTCTGGAAGGTGTACAGTAGCCTCTCTCTGAATTCGCGTCCATTTACATTTTGTAGAGACCCTACAAAGACAGATCTTTTTTGTGTTTTGATGAAGATAAATGAAAACTCACCCTAACTATACCATGTTACAAAGTATATAGTACGATATTACTTATCCATTTTTTAAAATCAATATGGACTTTAATTATTCAAGGTACATTGACAATTATTTCCTTCTATTGTACATAAAGAACATGGTGACAGACAACTACCTTGAAGATTTATAGAGTTTCAACAGTGATCCCATAGTAATGAAATACACGTATGACAAACTACAATTAGTCTTTTGAAATCTTTCTCAATTGTACAATGGGTGCACTCGACTCCAATCTTAATTGACTAGACTTGTCAGTTTTCCTATCGATGATCGGTGGTTTTCTCCGGGCACTCCGGTCTCCTAACTAATAAAAACTGACCGCCACAAAATAGCCTAAATGCGGTGCTTAAAAGTGGCATTTAAACACCAAAAAATCAAATCAAATCAAATATTTTGATACAAAAAGTTAAAATATTGATACTGATGTCTTATTATTAATCTTCGTTTATCAAGTTTTATTCGAGGTTTTAAAAGGGAACAGTTGACGAAACATTTTTTTTCGATATGATAGTGTGCTTAGATATATATTTATAATGTACTTTATCAATAGAAAAGCCGGAGTATTAATTATAGTGTTGAACGGAATATAATATTATGAATTGCTTGACAAACTTAAAAATCTCTGAGATTGCATTATCATTTAGTGTGTTAATTTCAAGAGAAAAACTATACAAACTTTAAATACAAACTTTAAATACATTCTCAAACCTAATAAATTTATAATCGTTAATGACAAGACAAGACAATATTTTATTGGCACAAACGCATTTACAATAAATGGTAATGACCGAATGGATAAACAATTTGCTATACATGGTAGTAAAATACAAACAATTATATATATATGTGAATAAACGATTAAAGGTATAATGAAAATCTATTACAATAGATTACTTCTTGCATTAAAACAATTTGTTACGAAAGAGGAAGATAATTTTAGTGCCTTATAGGATGTATTATTAAGTATGAGATTTATTATATTTTTATCACACAATGTGGTTACACTTTTTCCTGTAATATTAAACATTTTTAATACAAAAGACTCTCTAATACTGGAATAACCGCTACAGTGTAGCAACATGTGCTGTTCATTTTCAATTTCGCCACTTTTACAGATTTCACAAATTCTTTGATCTCTGGGCATTTTTAAATATCTTCCTCTTTCAATGGCAAGGTTATGAGCACTAACTCTTAATTTACATAATGATGATCGATCTGATCTATTTTTTAAAGCATCAACATAACCTGCCCGTTCATTAATTTTGTAGACACTCTGGAAAAATATTAATTTAGGAGATGCTGAAATATTTGCATGTTGTTCCTGAAAACCCTGATCAGTTAGTCTTTGTTTTATGAAACCAAACAGGGGTTTAATAGTAAGGTTATCATTTGACAAATAAGATAAACCTAAGTTTTGAATAATAATATTTATAACTTTTTAACCCATGGGTTGCTTTTTTTTGTAGCATTATATATTATATATAATAACACATGGCTTAATAAAAACTATGTGATAAAGAGAGACAAAAAACGAGCTGTATTTGCCATATCTTAAATAAATAACTTTAAATGACATCCGAATATAAAATGTGAGATTCTAGTGTTATTAGTTATTGAACTATCTATTACGCTCAAACAATGTGTCTTTTGTATATATATTTAAAATTTCCACACATGGATAAACTTGTATGGCTCTTTGTTATATTGCACCTGGTGTATGTAACAGAATTATTTGGTGTCGAAAACAATGACGAAGACTTTAATATTTGTTCACTCGAAATATTTCCTGTACACTTATAACATGTATAACTTGTAAATTTATTTTGTTGATTTATCTATGCCTTCTACCCCATTGGGGTATAACTGTGCATTATTCAATAAACGTTTATACTACAATCAGCTATTTTACTATACAGATAAAGCTATACGTATAAACGTTAGCTTTATACGTCAATGACATCAACTAACCTATAAGCCCCGCCTACTCATCAGAACTTCTGTATTTCATCAACAACGTCACGTCACAACCATCACAACGTGGAGTAACAATGGTCCAACTTTTATGAATTTAAACTTGTTCTGTCTTCAAATTGGTAATTTATATACCATGTCTATTAAACATTATTAATTAGGTTAGAACCTCGCATTTCCCCTGTTTCTAAGCCTCTTACAAATAAATTTCATATTTCAAGACAATATACGTATATTGTCTAATTATACTGCAATCAGCTATTTAACTATACAGATAAAGCTATACGTATAAACTTGTTATGTCTTCAAATTGGTTATTTATATACCATGTTTATTAAATGTTATAAATTAAATTTATTTTCCCTTTCTAATTCCTGAAAATGTCCATGTCCTACCGCCGGGACTACGCTCATATGAAAAAACCCCAAAATGGTACCACATGAGGGACATTCCAAACTCTTTTTTTTTAACAACAATTTGTTACACATTTTTTTTTTATAGATTTCAGTATAAAGACAATATACGTATAGTGTCTTGAAATATGAAAATTATTTGTATTCGGCACAAAACGGGAATATGCTCGGTACAACCTCGCATTTCAACCGTTTCTAAGCCTCATACAAATAAATTTCATATTTCAAGACACTATACGTATATTGTCTAAATACAAATTTTAACTTCGTTACTTTTGCGAGATGCAACACATTCACATGCTACTTTTTACGGCAGTCTATGGTCTCATTGCAGATTTTATTTTTACTTAGTACATTTGCATGTTTCAAATCTCCATTTTTTTGCGGATACTCCTCTTTTGTACAGACTAAATGTTAGTCAAAATAGATTTGTTCACAAAATCCTATAAAATCATGTCTTTTCCAAATAATTTGTTTCGACAAGGACGTCAGTATTCTTAAATTCAATTTTACGTGACTATTTACTCTTCATGATCCGCGCAAATATGACGTTAACCCTTGTATTAGTGTATTTGTTTTATCTACTACACATGCTTTACGGTCCGTTTAACTTTAAGCCGGAAGTCTTGGAGGCACCGTATAGTCTGAATTATATAAGAGGGACGAAAGATACCAAAGGGACAGTCAAACTCGTAAATCCAAAACAAACTGACAACGCCATGGCTAAAAATGAAAAAGACAAACAGAAAAACAATAGTACACATGACACAACATATTAAACTAAAGAATAAACAACACGAACCCCACCAAAAACTAGGGGTGATCTCAGGTGCTCCGGAAGTGTAAGCAGATCCTGCTCCACATGTGGCACCCGTCGTGTTGCTTATGTGATTACAAATCCGGTAAATAGTCTAATTCGGTAGGTCAAATTCATGAAAGGGAAGGGGATTGTAGTTACGACGTAAGGAACATATCCGATATCATTTGTGAAACCGTTATTCCATAACAGTCAACCGTTAAGTTGATAGAAAGGAATTCGAAAAGCAAAACAAAAACCAAATTTCCCCTCCGAAAAAAATATCTAAATGATCAAATAAAAAGGGCAATTGAATTTAAAGAAAACGTAAACTTTTTTGCATTTGCAAATCATTATTTATTCATTCCTTTTGTTCTCATTTTGAGAAAATACAATTACATTTTTTACATATGAATATGTGTGTAATACATTATCATATCTTTCATTTACATTCCATTTAAAAGGTTATTGTACCCAATGTACCGTCTAGTTACTAAACATTTAATGAAACACGCGCGATTTGTCTATTTATTTAAAATTTTACCCTTAAATAAACAAACAGGATCTTTCTTATATTGTACCGAAAGTTTTTAAAAGAAGTATAAAGTAAAAACACTATATAAAATATTATGTGTAGTTACATATGTAAACAGGCTTGTTATTCTATTTATGAACATTTCATTCTAGTTGCATTTCCATATTATATGCTAGCGATACATGTAAAAAGTTTTAGCATTTTGAGGAGCTTACTTCTTAACCTTTGAGTGTACATGATTGAGGAACAAAATCGCCGACAGAAGCAACACTATGTCTAGATTAATTAAACATTCTTCAACAATAGATAGATGGCAACGTTATATTTCAAACTAATAAATATCTAAATTCGTAAAAGTTAGGAACCATTCAAAGAGAAAAATAAATATGTCATATTAACCAAAACTTGGCTTTGGCTAGGTCTGTAGTATCCTCTCTTTTTATTCACGTTGATTCACACTATACAGAGGTTTTATAACGATAGACCTGCACCATGCAGTTTATTATTCGACACAATTGTAAATGTGAAAATTATATATAAAAAAGCCATTAACTAATCCAGTGTGTTGGAGGTAATTCTATCTTATGCTTCTGGTCAGGTTTGGTAAACAAAAAAAATGGGGGGAATTATATTGAAAAGCATGAATCAAATGTAACATGTTGTTTAAATAATTGTGATCTTTGATTCATATGAAACACAATATAAGGTGAAATAAAGGGTTAGAGGTAAGAAATACAAGCGTCAACTAATAATAAGAGCTATGATATAATGTTTTGTAAACTGTAGTCTAACGTGAAATAGTCCTTTCTAGTCTAGATTAAATAATTAAAGCTTGAGTGTTTACGACAACGTTTTCTTCATTTTGATATCTACAAAACGTATTACACAGAATATTTATCGTATATATAAGGATTGAATGGCATATAACATGATACAACTGACTATCAACAATACATTCCATGTCATATAAAAAAGAAGATGTGGTATGATTGCCAAAGAGACAACTCTCCACAAGAGACCATATGACCAGGAAATTAACAACTGTGTGTCACCGTAGGGATTTCAACAATGAGCAAAGCCTATACCGCTATAAAAGGCTCCGAAATGACAATAACTAGTAACTAGTAAGTAGACTATTTTACTGTTTTGTACGAGAAAATTAAAACGTGTCTACTCAATAGTCTTTTATATTTCTTGAATTGTAATTGTGCAGTAAATCAAGAAGACTATAAAATTATAAAAACCTCCGAAGGGGGGGGGGGGGGTGTTGGCTGGTCTACAAAACGTCTCATAAGTGAAACTAATATCTGCAAGATTAAAAGGTCAAAAACAGGGCACGAAATCCTGAAAAGTTTGTTTTCCAAAAACAGATACTATTTTCCAGGGTTAACCAAATGAAAAGAAATGATTGTATATGTTAGTAACTAAACTTTTTTAGAATAAATATCAAAATATCGACGATTTTTTGATAATTATTAAACACATTATTTCCTATTATTGTGTTTTTATAATAGTAAAAACTTTTATACAGGTGTAACATATTTCAAAAATGAATACGAAAACAAAATATGAAACCTTTTCAACAAAACCCGATTTTGAAATATTATATCCTAGCCTAACAATAGTGTCGTGACTAAAATATCGACCACGTACACATTGTGTGCCTTTTGTGATTTTTGTTAAAGGTCCTCGCATGAATAAACATAAATGCCTCAGTTATATTGCACCTTAAGTATTTAAAAGAAGTATTGGGTTACGTAGACATTTCAGAAAACTTTACATGATTTCAATCGAAATATTTGCTGTACACTTAAAATATTATTTTTCATTTCTGCGAGTTATAACGAATTCATAACAGCTGTCGATGGTCTTATTTTATAAAAGATTTACCCTGCTCTGCGGAATGTTTGAAATCTCGCGCGGTACAGACTAAATGATAAATAGATTGACAGACCTTTTCCCCTCAAAATAAGGTATTGCTATCTATATTGTAATGCCAACTATCCATGGTCCTTGCAAAGTAGGCATATGATAGGGATATAATTGAAAACATCCACTTCTTTTGAACTTTGGAATCATTCCACATATCCTTATTTTCATATATATATTCTTTTGTTTTAGATTTATTTGTAACTGTTTCTGTTTTTTTTTATCTCATCATTCCGTTTCAATTTCGTACTTTATTTGGCGTACTAAATTATAATCCTAGTACCTTTGATAACTATTATTTGGCCTTTTTAACATTTTCACTGATTAGTCTTTTGTAGACGAAACGCGCGTCTGAAGACTTTAGACTATACCATACAGCCTAAAAACCTTCAAGACATTTCTCTGCATTTACATTAATTTGTTAAAACCATTGAAGGTCTGTGAATGCGTTACATTCCTATGTATACGTATTCAAGACTTGAGGGGAAAAGAGGGTGTCGTTGTGGAACTGATTTTTCGACATAGATAGACATACACTGAGAATGCAACAATAAATTATGTTTTTTTTTCTACATAGAACCTTAAAAACTAAGAAATTATAAAATGTTTTCTATAAAAAGAGAACAATCGACGATCAGCAAAAGAATTCTGACTGACCGAATGATGTTATGAAACTTAAAGGAGTGTTTAATAGGGAAGTTTTCATAAACCTGACCTTTTACTTTTAGAAACAAAAAATACATATCTCATTTAAATATAGACGACATTCAATTGTTAAATATTAAGAAGTTACTTGTTAAATACAAACTATTGTCTGAAGACAGAAACAAAATGTGCTTACCTCAAACTGACTTAAATATCTGTCAAATATCAATATGCGAGTTATTCACTATCAAACCGTTCACTTATATCCCATCTTAAAATTTAAACTTCAGACTACATAACGTGTAGTTACTGAGTAAAGATAAAACACACGCTATTTGTCTTTTTATTTAAAAGATATCCGCTTGAACAAACATACAATGTCCTTGGTTATATTTTACCTAAGGTATTTAAAAAAGAAAATTTAATATGGTTACAGGTGTAAACAGTCTTTGTACGTATTTATCCGAATTGTGCGCACTGTCAAAATATAAAATAATTAAACTACTGAACTCATATGAAAATCAAACACGGAATTTTTTTGTTATTAATTTACAAAATTAAAACCTTTAGACATGAAACGACTGTAAATCAACTGCTATATTCCTTATTTATGAAAGACTTTTCCTTGTTTAGAAAATGGTTTATTAAACCTGGTTTATTACCTTGCTTAACCTTTAATTTGTATGACAGTTGCATATAATTCAACTATATTGACAACAATCTGTGAGCAAAACATACAAACATAATATGGAAAATGTAAAAAAAATAGTTATAGCAGTCGGCATTTTGTAACAGTGAAACATATCAAAAACTGGCCGCCCGTCGGACCACAGAAAACAACCGCTTTGTAGGAGTGGCTGGTTCGTCAGAATTTAAGTCACTTCGAGTTACTTCCCTTATTATATATGTATTTGTGGACATTTGAAAATATATATTACCTTAATCGAAATGTATGTGAAATTTTGTTTTTTTATATTATATATATCATAAAATACAGGTACAATTTTTATTTCATCTTATTTCATTTTTTTTTTTTTTGCAGGAATAATTGATAAACATATCATACAGTAATGGTATTTTTTATTTATCAAGTTGTTCACCTTAAAACGTTTTCAATATGTCTCAAGAGTTATGACTACTTATGTGTAGCATGTGTGTTAATGTTAATGTCCGTCACAACATGATACGCTTGGTTATTTAAACAGACTCGACAAGTAAACCGTTATCAGTCAGATGCATTTGTCCTGATTGCCAGGATTACCTTCTTTGTTAATATAACACTTATATGCTCTAATCAGTGATTGTAGGTGACAACGCTGGTTTTATGATGATGCATTCATTTGATTGCTATTAGATAAATACACAAATTCCATTTATTATCTAGGTTTTTCGGCGTAGCCGGTTTTAAAAGAATACAGGACAATTTATTTAAATACAAATCATCAGGTACTTATTTATTCGGTAAGCCGTTTAAAAAGGTTACATCACAAAAATAATGAATTCCTAGGAAAATTAAAAACAGAAAGTCTCAAATCAAATGGCTAAATTAAAGACTGAAACACATCAAACGAACGGATAATAATCATGCTTCATTTTGTATGTTGTGTCCGATGTCAGAAGGCAGTAATTAGAAATTACCGTTTGTTGCTGTTATACATATTTGGTATTCATTCATTGTTTTTTCATACACTAAGCCGTAACTTTTATCGTTTGCATTGTTTTACATGATTCTTTTCTGAGCCTTGTATAGCTGACTATACGGGATGGGTTTGTTCTCATTCTTCAAGGCCGTACAGTTACCTTTAGTTGTTACTTCATGTGTCAATTAGTCTCTTGTGAAGAAATGTCTTGTAGCCTTTATATACCACATCTTCTTTTTTGTATATGCAGTATGTCAGGAATCTAATGCTTTAATCATCTAATAGCAGTTCACGTTTGTATACATCGTTTTGCTTTATATTTGTGGCAAAACCAAAATCTGTAAAAAAAAAGAGAAGAAGTTTGACTTAAATAAGAAAATGTATGTGTATTAGACAAGTCATTATTGTTCGATAGTTTAGTGTAAAAAGTCAAACAATCATCCACAGTATTGGACAGACCATCACAAACATTTTATTTATTTAAAACATCTAAAGATATGTTTAGACTTTAAATTAGTCTGATCTTACACGTGAAGCATGTGAAAATATATAGTGGGACACAATATACCAGAGGGACAGTCAAACTCTTAGATTGAAAATATACTGACAACGCCATGGCTAGAACTAAAAAGACGTTGAGACAAATAATAGTACAGAAGACGCAACATAGATAACTAAAGACTAAACAACATGAACCCCACCAAAAACTGGGGTGATCTCAGATCCTGCTTGTAAGAGTATATATCAATATTACAAGTGTCACAATTCTGTTAACTTTATGTTCTTATTCGCCAGACTTAAACGAACATAAATTATTTCTACAATAAAACTCAACACATGTATCAGAAATGAGCTCTCCTTGTGAGGGTAGCATACTATTTTATTAACGAATGTATAATAAATTTATCAAATCAAACAGTTCGTTTCAAAAGCCATTTCAGCACACTACTGATTATTCACATTATTGAGCACACTACTGCTTATTCTCATTATTTCAGCACACTACTGCTTATTCTCATTATTCAGCACACTACTGCTTATTCTCATTATTCAGCACACTACTGCTTATTCTCATTATTTCAGCACACTACTGCTTATTCTCATTATTCAGCACACTACTACTTATTCTCATTATTCAGCACACTACTGCTTATTCTCATTATTCAGCACACTACTGCTTATTCTCATTATTCAGCACACTACTGCTTATTCTCATTATTCAGCACACTACTGCTTATTCTCATTATTCAGCACACTACTGCTTATTCTCATTATTGAGACCTTAAAACACAGTCATACTGGCACAGTCACAGTCAGACATTTCAGCACACTACTGCTTATTCTCATTATTCAGCACACTACTGCTTATTCTCATTATTCAGCACACTACTGCTTATTCTTATTATTGAGACCTTAAAACACAGTCATACTGGCACAGTCACAGTCAGACATTTCAGCACACTACTGCTTATTCTCATTATTGAGACCTTAAAACACAGTCATACTGGCACAGTCACAGTCAGACATTTCAGCATACTACTGCTTATTCTCATTATTGAGACCTTAAAACACAGTCATACTGGCACAGTCACAGTCAGACATTTCAGCACACTACTGCTTATTCTTATTATTGAGACCTTAAAACACAGTCATACTGGCACAGTCACAGTCAGACATTTCAGCACACTACTGCTTATTCTCATTATTGAGACCTTAAAACACAGTCATACTGGCACAGTCACAGTCAGACATTTCAGCACACTACTGCTTATTCTCATTATTGAGACCTTAAAACACAGTCATACTGGCACAGTCACAGTCAGACATTTCAGCACACTACTGCTTATTCTCATTATTGAGACCTTAAAACACAGTCATACTGGCACAGTCACAGTCAGCCATCCATAATAAATGCAAAATATATACACCTATACACCAATCTACAATACAAGAAATACAAGTTAAATAAATCATAGTAACTAACGTACTACTTTCCAAATGAAAAACCATATATAGTCTTGTTGATAGTGGTTTGGGGGGGGGGGGGGGGGGGGTAAAACAAGCAATGAAGTAGTACTGCGTATGCTAACCAGCGTAAAGCTGAACTTCGAATAATGACATTACAAATTCAATTTAATTTCTATCAAACAACAAGCACGAGAAACACGGGCCAAAATCAAACGATACCTAGAATATCTGTTTTGAAGTCGCAATGCAACAAAATATTGTCCAATGGAATAAATTGTAAACATTACAGGTATTCTAAAAACACGTGTTGATGTGAACAATAAACAAACACACGTGTTTTATCAAAACAAATACATGTGCTCCCGTACTATTATTAAATATATTTATGTTCTAATTCGCCAGACTTAAATGAACATAAATTATTTCTACAATAAAACTCAACACATGTATCAGAAATTAGCTCTCCGTGTGAGGGTAGTATACATGTACTATCGAAAGTGTCAAAGAAAGAAAAAGGGGGGGGGGGTCATATGCCAAGGTTTTTAGAAACTGTTAATTTTTCTGATATGTTTTCCTGAACATACCCATCTTTTGCAGTTTCAGAAGCCCATCCTCCATGTTTCTTGAATAACCTGTCATTTATACCAGCCGAGGCTGCAGTCGTCGCACCACCTGCTCTCAAACTGTGTAGACCAAAATTAAATTTTTCGAGACCTAATGATCCAAGAGCGTCTAACAACAACTCTCTCGCCCTTGTATAAGATAGAGGAGCATTTCCCCTTAAAACATAAGTGTTTGTTTTCTTACGAAAAAATACTGCTCTAAAAATGAATTCATTAGAATCGATTGCTATGTTAGCTTGTAATAAATATGTGTGTAACATAGATACCGGACATATTATAGAACTAGTCTTCGCTATCAGTACTCTACTTCCTTCTCTGTGTTGGTCAGTCTTACTTTTTCGATACATAAAGACACATAAGTGGAATAAAACTGTATATCTGATCTTTTCAAATTAACAAGTTCGGAAAATCTTAAAAAATCTGCATAACTTGTAAGACAAATACAAGTGATTCTTCTTTGATTTAAATTGCTGAATTTGTTACCGTATTTTTGTACAATCTGGAACAGAATTTCAGGTGTAAAAAGTAAAATCACAAAAATACTGAACTCAGAGGATAATCAATACGGAAAGTCCATAATCACATGGCAAAATCAAATAACAAAACGCATCAAAAACGAATAGACAAGAACTTTTATATTCCTGACTTGGTACAGACATTTTCAAATGTAGACAATGGTGGATTAAACCTGGTTCTATAGCGCTAATCCTCTCTTTTTAATAACAGTCTCATACAATTCCGTTATATTTACCTAATGCGTTAAATAAACAGTCACAATAGGCTCCTCCTTTTTTACAATGGAGTGCCCGATTGACCTAAAAACTCCCTCTTTAATAGATGTACACAAAAGGAATTACAAGGATCTGCAAAACCGGCTAGTTTATGTGACCAACTAATTGCATAGAAAGCTCCTTCAACAATAGATGCGGATTTGTGTTTTTTTACATAAATGAGTCAGGTATAACGAAAAAACGTAGTCTGATGCTGGTAAAGAGTTAAGATGAAACGAATTACACCATCTACAGAAATTATTAAAGGCGTACCTGTACTTTTTTCGCGTATTTTCAGCTCTGGATTGTAGACAAATCTCAGGAAGACACTTTGCCAAATTTTGTAAGTGCTGGTGTTGTGTAAGAGTGTCCGATTACCACCTACCAACGCTCAAAATATCTGAAAAATGTAAAAATTCAAACAAATAGTAAATAAAAAAAGTACATGGCAAATGCATTTCATATATACTCATTTCTGACCTTGCCCTGTACTTTAGCCTTGTCAAATTTCTAAACAAAAAGACCTCGCTATCATTCTATAGCCTTGTCAACGTGTTTCATGTGTATATCACAGAAAAAAACAAAAACAGTTATTTACATATAGTACTTAGCCTAAATGCTAAAATATCAGAATAAAATTTCTTTGAGACAAAAATTGAATTCTTGTTGTTCCCTTGAAGGAATATGCATTGCTCCAGGGGTTAAGAAATTTTGTGTTAGCTCACTAACCCACGGCTAATTGGTAGCCCTGTTGGAAGAACTACTAGCCCAGCAAAACTGACCTGCTAGCCATAGTATGCCTCACAAATTCAGATTCTGCTGCAATAACGATGAACTATATAGAGTTAACAATTTTGATCCATGTACAGTAGATTTGTGCAAATTGGATACCCAAAACTTGGCAAAAACTATCCAATTACTGGCATTAGCAGATTGATAATTGAATATTCACTGAATATTCTGTAATAATGAGTTTCCCAAATCCCGACATGATACAAGCCTTTACCACTGCTATACATGGGTATATAAAGGATTGGAGGGTTTTTATTGTTCGTTTCAGTGTATGTTACATTTTAACGTTGCGTCGTTTGTTTTCTCGTATTTTTTAGTGTAAATTCACATTGCGATAAGACGTGTCACGGTACTTGTCTATCCCGAATTCATGTATTAGGTTTTGATGTTATATTTGTTATTCACGTGGGAATTAGTATGATGCTTGGTCTGTTTCTGTGTGTGTTACATTGCAGTTGTTCTCCCGCGACTGTTTATGTTTAGATCATGGTTCTGGAGGCTTTTTTACAGTATGTAAACAATAACATAATGGCGTCCATAACATGTTCACATGTTTCAAAAGTTATTTCTGACAAAAGTCAGGTTTCTGCTGTCAAAAAGGATTCACATTTATATTGCAATACATTATTTAGAAGGAGGTACAATCAGGTTGCATCTAAAGCCTGTACTGATACATCGATATTGAAAGTTCGGGATCCATTCATAGTTATTTCTATTTCAAACTTGTACAAAATAAGTTAACATTCTGATGACGTAGTCGAATCTGATTGACTAAGATAGAAAGGTCATGAGGGGAGTATCCCCAAGGGTGACTGGGGTATAGAAATATGGTCACTTGTACTTCTCCCAACCGGCAGTATAACGCTTGCCGAAGTGGGGCGTCCGTTTGGCTGTGCGGGATGTATTAAGTTCGCAGTCACGTCCAGTCAGAAGGGGGACGTTAAATCCGATGCCTCGTGTTAAGAGAGTGCCACGCTCTTTGCACGTCAAGAACCCTTGCAACAACTCTCTGAGGGGTCCGTAGGTGGCCTGTTGCCAGGCAAAATTTCTGTCCCTATCCAGTATACCCTCCTTTTCCGGTGGCAGTCAAAATTTCTCCAACCATCATTCCAGATGGCCTCTATCGTATCAACCTACCTATTGTATTTATTGTGAACTTGTTCTCGTCCTGAATATGCATGAAATATTTGCCACTGGACGTTAAGCAACCAACAATCAATCAATCAATCATGAGGGGAGTTACCCCTTTCTATTTTAGAAACGCCAAGAATTTTCTGTCACTAGTCCGTCGGGCATATTGGGTTACACATTTTGTTGCCCGAGGCCTAAATGCTCTAGCCCCGGGCGTAGGGCTAGTGGATTTTTTAACCCCTGACTGCTCACTTGAAAATTCAATGACTTCCAATACATAATGACGAAATTCCATGTTTTTTTTCTAAATAATAAAGTCCAAAACAATGAGGACGGCCATTTTGGTACTATCAGGGTACATTCTGCTTTACAGAGTATTAAATGGTTTATACTTTTAGAAACTAAATCAATTTTGTGTAAAAGCATAAAAAGCTTCGATCCAAGGATTCCAAAATTTTGATTTAAATCGCCTTAATATTGTATTAGCAAAATTGGCAAATCTATCAACGGTATAAGGACCCCATAGATTATTCATCAATTCGAAAAACTCTGGAGAGGTTTGCCAGTCATCTATATCGATCATTTTAGACAAAAAAATCAGCTCTACAATTTTCTGATCTAGGTACTCATATTGGTTGTACAATGACTCGTTCATTCGAATAAAGTTTAAAAATGTCATATGCGAAACACTGTAAATGCATTTTAGTGCTACCTCTATTGATTATTTTTACACAGTTTTGACTATCTGTGTGCCATTTAACAGTACTTTTTTTTTTAAAACAGATTTAAATGAATACAAAGGTTATTGAATAGCCCTTAGTTCTCGCCAAGTTGAACTCATTTTTTTCTCATATTCGCTCTCTGACATCATACAACAATATTCGTTGTCAAGACGTTGTCGATGTCTTCGCATCAAAACAAAATGTGAATGCGTAAAAGAATATATAGTTCCGTACTTGGTCTACTTTAATTTCCTGAAAACGTTTTTTGCAAATATCAAAAAAATAAAAAATTATCAAAGAATTCAAATATTGAAAAATATTCAACTCGTGACGGAACAACACTGACTAGTAACTCATGCGCTACGCGGATTCGTAAATTAATGTGTAGCTTGTTCACTCGTTGAATATTTTTCTATATTTGAATTCTTCGATTAGTTATTTTTTTACTGATTATTCTAAGGTTGCAAATGTTGGTCCAATCACACAGTCAATGACAGTTACTATGGTAACTGCAGCCAATTAAAGACACATCATATTTTCAACCTTGAAAGTTATTATCAGTATCTGTTTTAGTTTTCATTTATTGAAGTATATGAAATTTACCGTTGTTCAACATCATCGTATAAAATTATGAAAAAAAGATGGTTTGAAAAATATTCATCATTTTTTGGAAATTCTGAATAAAGGAGAGAGGTATTTTAAATAAAACGATCATTTAAAATATATCTATAGTTGTGATGTATATAATACAACTAAAACTGACATTATAGTTTTTATCGTATTTACCTTTGGGAGAGTCGAGGCCGCACCAAAGCTATTTTCAACACTCTCAATGAGTCCATCCTCGTTTCCCATTGGTTCAGCATCTTTATCTGACACGTGCTATTCCATGCTATAGAATAATTAGACTTACATACTTGAATTATTGCGCAAAGTTGTGCACACAATGACCACATCGGCATATAAACCTCAGACAACACGTGACATTTATATATCTTGTCTTTTTGTTTTTTGATAACAACTATTTCACATAATATCCACACTACCAGGGAAACTATTAAAAATGACAAACGGAACATGATGTTTGAATTGAAAAACAATAAAAGTAGCATTATCTCTGTCTTTGAGCGGACCGTTTAAATACTGTAAAATAGCACTTACCAACTCTGCTGGCGTATTTTGTTATGAGTCTGATTGATGATATTAGTTATCATTGATTCTTTTCTAATCATGTTTTAATCAAATGTTCATCTTCAAATATTAAAAATTAGATATTTTTTAAGGATGATTTTTATTTTGCAATTACGAAGAGTACTTTGATACAATTGTATGTTTTGAAATTCATACTTCAAAAAATGTTCTGTTGGGAAATCCACCATGGCCTTAATTAGGTTACAGTTCCAACCTTAGTTAAAATTGAAACAGACGGACTTTATGACAAACGGTATTTCAATAACAAGCTCGAGGTGTCATAGACTTCCGAGCTTATACACATTATGGAAGCATTGCGTTTGGGGACAATTGGTGAAATTTCATTACCGTTCAAACAATTATAGAGCGAACCATTTACCCAATTGCATAACGTTGTCAACCTGTTTCTTTTTTATTTCAATCTTGACTTGCGTTTGCAATGATTTTTGTTAAATTTGTTAAAATGAAGCAAAGGAGTTTACCATGAAATAAAGGAATTACCAAGTAAAAAATTATGATACTGTTACCATATTTTGTCAAAAAGAATTTTACTTTCAAAATCTAATAAATATATCAAAATTCACGCAAAGTCGAAAACTTTTGACATATTTTTCCATTTTTATTTTGAACGTATTTTTAATAAACGTATTCAATTCATATAGAACATTTGTAAAACGATTATCGTTTATCAAATCTACCAACAGGATTTGTAAAAGAGGGACGAAAGATACCAAAGGGACAGTCAAACTCATAAATCTAAAACAAACTGACAACGCCAAGGCTAAAAATGAAAAAAAGCAAACAGAAAAACAATACTACACATGAAAAAACATATTAAAACAAAGAATAAACAACACGAACCCCACCAAAACCCAAGGCTGATCTCATGCGCTCAGGAATGGTTAGCAGATCCTGCTTCATATAAGGCACCCGTCGTCTTGCTTATGTGATACCAATTCCGGTAAATAGTCTAATTCGGTAGGTCACATTCATGAAAGGGGAGGGGATTGTAGTTACGACGTTAGGAACATATTCGATATCATTTGTGAAACGGTTATTCCATAACGGTCAACTTATGTGAATCGAGAACATACGTTAGCCTAAAAATACAAAAATTGAAATTCACCAAGAACGTAATCGACGTTTGACTTGTATTGGGGTGTTTCTCCTTCCTGAATGTTTCTCCGTTTATTTGTATTTTAGTCCTGACATGTAATGTTGTCATTTTAGTGATACATTTACCATTGTCATAAAAACTGGAGGTTTGGCTAGCCACAAAATCATATTCGACCATATTCGTTTCTTAAAATGTCTTTAACCTAGTAAGGAAAATATCAATAGTTATTTTATAGTTGTTTCTTTGTGTGTTGCATTGCCTTTTGGTTTTTTGTTGCACTTTAGGATTTTCTTACCCTAGGCATATATTATCTTACTGTATTTTGCACAACTTTTTTGAAATTTTGAATCCTCAATTCTCTTCAGCTTTGTACTTGCTTAGAGTTATAAATATTTTGAAATGAGCGTCACTGATGAGTCTTATGTAGACGAAACGCACTTCTGGCGTACTAAATTATAATCCAGCTGGCAACTGTTTAGTGTTTCTGTTGTTTCGTTGTTTTTCCCTCGATTATCTCTCGAGTGGTCTCTTTATATGAAGTTTTTACTGGAAACATAATATTTGATGGTCTCAATAAAGACAGTTATTATATATTTGCTTCCAAATGTTTACAGAACTTTGATCAATTCTCCTGGTCGCAATTTAATAGAATATAACTGATTGTCATAGGTATGGGCATACAAATAAATTGTGACTTGTCTCATTGGCAATCATACCACATCTTCTTATATCTATAAAAATAAAAATAAAAATTAACTGTTTTCAATATTTTGAACTGTTAAAAAAACTAAGGATTTTTTACTCTAGAAAAACATTTCTTTATTTGTATTTTGCAAATCTTTCGACAATTTAAGTATCTTAACCGTTCCATACGGGGTATATATCTCCTAATTGATACGATAATCCCGTGCATTTCCTATCATGATTTTCTTAATTTGCTCCTCACAAGGATTAAATCAAGTGTTCCAGATGGTGAGGTTGAAATCATCCCTTGTTCAATTAGGGACGCCATCACGAGTTGGTTGACCGTTATGGAATAACTGTTTCAAAAATGATATCGGAAATGTTCCTTACGTCGTAACTACAATCCCCTTCCCTTTCATGAATGTGACCTACCGAATAAGACTATTTTACCTTTTTGTAATACCATAAGCAACACGACGGGTGCCACATGTGGGGCAGGATCTGCTTACCATTCCAGGGTACCTGAGATCACCAGATTTGGTGGGTTTCGTGTTGTTCAATCTTTAACATTCTATGTTGTGTTATGTGTACTATTGTTTGTCTGTTTGTCTTTTTCATATTTAGCTATGGCGTTGTCAGTTTATTTTCGATTGAAGAGTTTGACTGTCCCTTTGGTATCTTTCTTCCCTGTTTTCCAACTGTGTATTGTATTTTCACTCTTCGCCCTATTCTAGCGTCAAAGAGTTTTTTGTAGACAAAAGACGAATCTTTGTAAAAAAAAAAACGATTAGTGCAATTTTAAGCAAAACGTTAGAAGTGATGTCATACATGTGTACGCAAACAGAGATAAAATTAAAAGTAGGGAAAGTTAAAAACGAAAGTATTGATATGTTTATCATGTAAGAGATTTTTCGAATGAAACTATTATGTAGTTAAAAGTCAAAACTTCGATAGAACATGTCAAAAAAGCCAATGATAAAATAATACACGTTATGTTTACTCTCTTTAAAGGTTGATAAAATATCAATACTACTTAAAAACTTATTTTAGAATTCATCCTTGTTAGCTTCGGACATTATTTTGAAAACTAAAAAATAAGATGAGGACTGTTGATACATTTTGACGTTGATCAACATCTAAAAAAATATAGTTGAAGCAGTATCTGCTTACCCTCCTGGAACACCCAAGATCACCCCATTTCCTGGTGAGGTTCGTGCTGCTTTTAGTGTGTATCCCGGATTTTGTTTTTCGCTATAGATTAATGAATTTCCTACAGCGGTAAATTACTGTTGCCTTTATAAGTCTTTATTTTTTTATGTTGAGTCCTGAGTTCTCATGTTATAATTAACACTTATGAGACTGTTATTAAAGTGAGAGGGTTAGCGCTATAGAACCAGGTTTAATCCACCATTTTCTACATTTGAAATAGTCAGGAATATGACAGTTCTTGTCCATTCGTTTTTGATGCGTTTTGTTTTTTTGATTTTGCCATGTGATTATGGACTTTCCAAATTGATTTTCCTCTGAGTTCAGTATTTTTGTGATTTTACTTTTTCATTAAAGCGGGAGGTTTATAATGCCACAAAACCAGGTTCAACCCACCGTTTTTTTCATAAAATAAACTGTACGAAATCAAGAAAATTGCCATTGTTACATTTCGGTAAGGTGCAAGTCAGTAGGTTCATCGTTTACACTCGTTAATTTTACTATTTGTCCTTCCGGTAATGTGTTACACAGTGTAACTATGACCTGTCCATCATCACCTGGACCAATGAACTGACCACATAGTTCCATGTTAGATGTGTCTATGGTTTCGCCGACGTGAACAAACATTTGTCTTAGTCGAGCAGCTACAGCTGTTAAATAAAGAAGGTTAAATGTTACTTTATTGAATATTAAATTATAATGTTCACATACATCTCACATGCCAAACATAAATACAGTGAAACCTGTTTAAACCGAACCTCTCCATGACTTAAGCTTTTGTTTGGTTGTTGCCAATGTCTGGTTTAATCAGGTTCGCAAGGCGTACACTTTGGTATGGTGGTGCTTAAGAACATGGTTGGTTTATACGGGTTATCGGTTTTTGCAGGATACGGTTTAGTCAGGTTTCACTATATATGTGTATTATGTCAGCAAATACAGTTGACAGCAAAACATTACACAATCCTTGGTGAATTGAGAATGGAATTGGTGAATGTGTCAAAATGACAGCAACCTGACTATAGAACAGACAACAGCCGACAGCCTACAATGGGTCTTTAATACAGCGAGAAACTCCCATACCCAGAGGTGTCTTGCAGTCGGCACCTATACAAATATGTATACTAGTTCAGTAATAAAGGACGTCATGCTGAACTTCGAATTATACTCATAAAAATCATACAAGACTAACAGAGGCCAGAGGCTCCTGACTTGGGACATGCGCGTAATGTGGCGGTGTTAAACATGTTTTTGATATATTCCCTCCTCCTGTACATCCAGCCAACACAGTAAACATAAATGCACATTGATACGCATAGTGAAACGCAGTTAAAGAGAAGTCTAAGTCAGAAGTCAGAAAAGAAAATAAACAAAATAATAAAAATAATAAAAATACACAATCCCTTTCGTTAGGGATTTAGTACTATACAAAAACAACTGGTTTTAGAATAAATGTGTGTTTAGTTCTGATATACCTTATAAGTGAATCAATATTGAAGCCAACAGATGCAATCTTGAGAGAGGAAATAACTCAGTTTCGAGAAATAAAACAACTGACTTTAGTTGTTTGGCATATCTTTCATTAAATAAAAGCTAGCTATCTTTTTTCTAATAAAGTGCATCCGTATCGTATCCTCTAAATCAATGTTTGTCAACAAAACAGCAGACACACTTCTAAAAGTAAACAAGACGGAATGGAGTCGATTTGGATTATTGGTCTACTAATAAATTAAAGAATAAATAAAACGAGTCGACAATACCCCAAACGATCTAAAATAACAGGTCAACAGACATCCTTTCTCAGCACAGAGATATTGAAACATGTGCTCTAGTTGACCGAATCAACTCTTTTGTGTGAATGTTTTATGTATTGGCCTAACTATGGAACGACATGTTGACATTTAGAAGGGGCATAACCGTTACTGTCAACAACAAAAAATATTAACAATTATTCTCTTTAATCTAGGTTTGAGGTGGGCTTTTGAACAGACCAACTTATAAAAAAGACGATGTGGTATGATTACCAATGAGAAAACTATCCACAAAACACCAAAATGACACAGACATTAATAACTACGGGTCACCGTAGTCAACCTTTGGGATTTCTTAAACAAGAAGACCCCTGTGAGTTAATCAATGTTTAAGCCGAAATATGCAATGTTTAATGACCTGTCAGCCATATTGTAACTATATCCCTTAAAATTAGTTCGTTAACAGATTTTGTTAGATTTTGTGCTTTTTAAGGAATATTACTATAAAAATGGATGTGAAATACCTGAACGTATAAGACATGTAAGATGTATGAATTTTGAATTATTATTACGAGTGATGTTCTTGTACTGATGTTTTGACTAGTTTGTGATTTTAAAAACCCTGGTGTATTATTTTTCAGTAACACATACATTTCTCTCGCTAAAAATCTACGTTGTTTCATACCCGAGCAAATCTGACAATTTGAGATATAAAGACACAATAAGATGATATAAAGAAAACTTCACCATCTAAAAATTAAGACTTAACGATGGAATATGACAAAGTCATCTCTTTTATTATAAATGTCAGCCTCCCGTTAATGATATACATATCAAGATCGAGGAAATGACAGTGTTCATTGACATTTGAGTTTTAGCTTTATTTAGAATAAAATCAACAGGATAAATTTCTATAGTTTATACATTGAAGTCGTCATAATCGAGACCCAATATATCATCCAAATATATAAAAATATTGTCCAATTTTAGTATCAGATGATTTTTCAATGGGTTTTTGCTAATGTTAGTCATAAGATGTAACTCATAACCAATACAGAAAAAGGTCAACAATAAGTTGGGCACAGTAAGTCTTCATCGCAATTCCAATTATCTGACAATATACGGAATCGCAAAACAAGCAACAAATGTCATATGATAATAATTGAAGGACATTAATAGTATTAAAACATATCCACATGGATCTGTTGTGACAGTTTGTTGTTACTAAAAAATGACCTAAAAGTGTTTGAAAATATGTCTCCGCATTTTGACTTTTTAAATTCTTATTTAATTAGGTGAATGTAAATAAGGCAGAGTGATATATACGGTGGAAAAATCAAAACTTTGAATAGATTTAAAATTGCCTTATATATGATCAATATATCTAATACTTCCAACAAATTTTTGACACTCCAACAAAAAAATAATTCTGCTATTTTCAAAAGCCTTACTTAAACAATTTATCATTAAGGTTTTTTTTTGTATAAAGTTAACTAGTAAATAGAATTGACAATTTAGTACTGAAACAATGGCTTGAATTCTTATTTGAAAGGTGTTTTGTGTCGCTTCGGAAGCCTGCACATAGTTGGAACTTGTTTTTCGTTGAGTTTCAACCCATCAAAAAATCAAATCAAATAAATCAAAAAACTTATTTTTCGTTATAACATTTAACTATTGTTGAAATTATTGATGGCATATGTGACAATCGTGAACTGCTGACGCTTCACAATTCTGTAAGCGCAGTATTAAGAGTTTCTGTTCTGTACCTTCAGCATGTTTAGTATGTAGTTTTCCTTAATAATAAAAAAATCAGTTAAAAATGTTGGTTTAAAACTTACTCTCATTAAGTGACCCAAGATGGATTCGGCTATCATCTAAAGGTGGTACCCAACACTTTCACTAAAATAAATTTGGCTCGTTTAATTTTTATAAAATTTTGACAAAGTATTTACTTTGACCATTTTACAAAAATATAAAAATTTCAAAAATTTTGAACCAACCGTTTGACAAACACCAATTTTGATCATTGAGAAGCTTATTATTCCCTTTACAACACAACGTAATTAAAACGTTCTGCTGATTTTACAGAGTTATCTCCCTATAGTGTTAGGTACCACCTTAAGTTTCATGTGGGTGATACGCTTTAACGTACTCAGTGAGTACATCCTCATATTGTTGTTCTATTTGTTTTTCTTTGATCGTTGTTGTTTCAGAAAAATCATAAAACGTGAAAAAGACTTAAGATTTTTTTTTCAGTTGCAATGACAATTATCAAAATATGTACACCTCTCTTATAACAACTAGTCATTATTGTCCTTACCAGAAGATAAATTCGGATTTGTACTAACGACTTTCTGTATTGTGTACACTTGTCCGAGATTGACCCACCAAAAAGGTTCACGTTCCTCCTTTGTATGAAACATGATAAAAAAATCTTTAAATCCGTCAACTCCTGCCCCTGCATTGCATATGTATTCACCTGAACAGTGGTAGGGAGTGCTCTGGCCAGTTTCTTTGTCTTGAGACATAAGATAGCCTTCTCCTTTATTAATATATTCAAAACATAGACATGTAATTACACTGCGTTTATTAGTACCGCTGAAAATCAATTGTATAACTATTTTTTGAAAGTGCTAAATTGTACGTATTAAAATTCACATACTTTGTTGTTTGAACAAGGTATTGCAAGCTTGTGATATTATCATATCAGTATCATTTTAATATCGTAAAAATGGTGTATGATTTGATGTTTGTACGGAAAGATATAAAAACCTTATCAATAATTAACAAAGGTTTATACTATGATACGCCTTCCGTGCGTTTCGTCTATACAAGTTAAAGATTCATCAGTGACGCTCAGATCAAAATAACTTGAAAACAAAACAAGTATATTAATACAGATGAGGAGCATTGAGGACAAAGAAATCCAAAAAGTTGTTCCACGGCTAAGGTAATCGATGCCTGGGATAAGAACATCCCTAGAATTTCGACCATTTCGTACTAAGCAACAGTAAATTTATACAAATAATTATTAAATTGATATGCATATCAAAATCGAAGTGCTTACTTCTTGGCTGATGATGCCCTCGGTGATGAAACGCGCACAAGCAGTAGTAAATTTATGCAGGCATTTGTGAAAGTACTAATGTTAATTTCTCTTCGTTGAAAAAACCCAGACCTAAATGTACAATTGACTACAAGTAATGAAAAATTAAGAAAACACATTATTCATGTTATATCAGTATTTAAGAAACACGGCGCTTTTGTAACAATTATTCCCCTTAAAGGTAAAGGAAAACCCATTAGGACGAGCAATGAAATGGCTCGTTCGTTAACCCTATTCATGCCTTACCACAAATAAACAACGATTTCCATGTTCCTGTGTTGCGACATACAGCAAAAGGTGTTCCACTCAATGTTAACCCGTTTTCACAATTATACCTCATGCCGCGTCCAAAATCTCTAGAAAGTCCAAATGGTTCGTTCATTTTAGCATTTGCAGCAAATGGTCTTCCGATACAATCGAAAAAATATATTACATTATTTAATAAAGCAACGGTTTCTTTATTTTAGGTACTTCACTCAGGTTTAGATTTGAATTCTTATAATAATTACGGAACCAATATTATTTGTATTTATAATCTGTTTCAAAACTATACAGGTTGTACTGAACACCTTGACTAAAAATATTTTTGCTCTATTAAATTTGACTCTGAGCTCGGTATTTTTGTATTTTTGTAATTTATTTTCTTTATCATTGGTTACATAAGTTACCAATGTGACATTTCGTACAAATTATTTTTGTCCCAAACAAGACCATTCTCAAGTCAGGAGCCTGTAATTTAGTGGTTGTCGTTTGTTTATGTGTTACATATTTGTTTTTCGTTCTTTTTTTACATAAATGAGGCCGTCAGTTTTCTCCTTTCAAATGCTTTACATTGTCTTATCGGGGCCTTTTATAGCTGACTAAGCGGTATGGGCTTTGCTCATTGTTGAAGGCCGTACGGTGACATATAGTTGTTAATAAAATTGAGAATGGAAATGGGGAATGTGTCAAAGAGACAACAACCCGACCAAATAAAAAACAACAGCATTGTGTCAATGTTTGTGTCATTTTGGTCTTTTGTGGCAATCATACCATATCTTCTTTTTTATACATTGTTTGGTAACCATGTGATGTCTGTTTATTATTTACTCTTTCACATGACATTCCGTCTTCCTCTGAAACACATTTTTATGGAAACCATGTGATTTTAACCATGTAATTCTGTCTATTATTAGCAACTTAGATGCTTTTTCACATATCATTCTGTCTCCTTCTGAAACACATTGGTATATGTTTACCAGATGGTGGAATCAACATGATGACTGTCTATTATAAGCTATTTCACATGATATTCTTTCTCAGTCTAAAACTCAATTTTATAGTGACCACTTGAGGTCTGTCTAAAATTAACTACTTGCATGCTATTTCATATGTCATTCCGTTTTCCTCTGAAAACATTTGTGTGGTAACCACGTGATGATAACCTCCTGATTTTTGTCTATTATTAGCTACGTACATGCTATTTCAAATGATATTCCTTCTCCATCTGAAACACATTTGTATGGTTACCTCGTCATGGTAACCACGTGATATCTGTCTATTATTAGAAACTTACATGCTATTCCGCATGATATTCCCTCGACTCCCTTTAAAACACAATCATATGGTAACCACGTGATGGTAATCTTGTGATTTATGTCTATTATTAACTACTTACATGCTATTTCAAATGATATTCCGTCTCCTATTGAAACACATTTGTATAGTAACAACGTGATGGTAACCACGTGATGTTTGTCTATTATTAGCTACTTGCATGCTATTTTACATGATAGTCCTTCTCCCTCTGAAACACATTTGTATTTGTATAACAAAAGCAACACGACGGGTGCCACATGTGGAGAAGGATCTGCTTACCCGTCAGGAGCACCTCAGATCACCCCTAGTTTTTGGTGGGGCTCGTGTTGTTTATTCTTTAGTTTTCTATGTTGTGTCATGTGTACTATTGTGTGTCTGTTTGTCTTTTTTTATGTTTAGCCATGGCATTGTCAGTTTATTTTAGATTTATGAGTTCGACTGTCCCTTTGGTATCTTTCGTCCCCCTTTTGTATGGTTACCACGTGATAGTAATCACGTGATTTCTGTCAATTATTATTAGCTACTTACATGCTAATTCGCATGTCGTTCCGTCTCCCTCTAAAACACATTTGTGTCCCTCTTCACATCTTTGTTTAGCACATTTGCCAACCAGTTTCTGAAACACATACTTCATTTAGAAATATTTCAAAATAGAAAGACGACGAATAACAAAAGCCTTCTCAGAAAACTGTTTGAAAAGGTAGAATTCAGACAGGAAACTTTGTAACATTTTGTTTTAATTCGTCACGACTCGGGTAATTTCGAATATAAGTAGAGTTGCAGATTCACTATGATGACACTCATACAGTGAAACCTGGCTAAAACGAATCCTGCATAAACCGATAACCTGTATCGACCAAACATGTTCTTAAGTCCCGTCATATCACATTATATGCGCTGCGAACCTGATAAAAGAAAAAAAACACCGAAAAAAAAATGACCTCCCGAAGAAGTTCGGTTTAAACGGGTTTCACTGTTCTTTTGTGTTGTCGATATTGGGATGTCAGACACCCTATGATAACCAATATACTTTGGTGGTGTCGACATGGTCATGTCCGACGCATATGTTAATGAATTACGTATAGTGTAAATGTGCATAATGAAAACAAAGAAATATGTATATCTCATACAGGGGATATAATGTTTTCTAATTAAAATATTTTAAAAACTATTGAACTTTCAAAAATGTTTTACTGCTTGAATCTACTTATATTTACCAACAAATTATGTCAAATCATATTAAAAGTGTCAAATGTTTATGCCTTTACCTTGGACCATGACGATATGTTCGACGAAAAGCATCCATGTTCTTGTACAAGTTCAACTTCCGAATTTACATTTCCATTTATATCGCACATTTTCCAATTGCGTCTGTAGCTTACGCTAGAACAAGTTGACGTTTTCATACATTCTTTCAAACACGTTAGAAAACTAACTTTCAGTAATCTACGAAGTGCCGCGTGGCGATAACATTGTCCATAGATTATCTCCCCTGGGTTTGAGATTTCCGGATGTTGACATTCGATATCAACAGCATTACAAAAATCATCCAAAGACCAAGTATAGATTAACATCACATTTTGTAAAAGAAACAACAACGTCACTACCTTCATTTCTTTGGGTTATTTTTTTAAAAATCTCATCTGATCAAAACACATCTATTTCTCTATTGCGTCAGTGAAACATACAAAATGAATAACCAGACTCTATCATGTCTATTGCGATGTTTTTAATATTAAATATTCAGAACAATTGCTATCAAACATAAACTAGAAAACCATGATGAAAGAGAAATATATTTTATTAAAATTTAATAATAGATAAAGTTAAATTTCAATATGTTTTTTAATTCCCTGGTGTGGGTTTGGTCGATATATCCATTTGTTCAAGTCACCATTTTAATTTGAAGATAGTAATTGGTACTTTAACGTGTTAAATATTTCAAGTATTAGTACAGTAACATTCTGTTTTATCGAAACGAATCAATATAATTTTCATAATAGTGGAAGTATGGTTACGTTGTCATAAGGAAACACTATCAAAGAATTCAATAAAGGAAAAATACAGTACAACCTGGCTAAACTTAATCCTGCAAAACTGAACACCTGTATAAACGAAACATGTTGTTAAGTACTGTTATATCAAATTTTATGCGTTGTGAACCTGTGAAAACCGAAAATCAGCCAATACCGAACAAAATCTGAAGTCTAGGAGAGTTTTGGTTTAAACAGGTTTCGCTGAATATGAAAGCTGTTTTTAATGGTTTGAACAGGTTTGACTGTATATGAAAGCTGTTTCTTGTGGTTTGAACAGGTTTTGCTGCATATGAAAGCTGTTTCTTGTGCATTGGTTTTAACAGGTTTTGCTGTATATGGAAGCTGTTTATTGTGCCAATTTGCAATGATTTGTTGTTTCCAACAAAAGTTACATAATGAATCAGACAGTCCACACTTTCGTAAAACACTATTTCAATTACAAAATGCGATTTAGGTTTTACAATAGGTATACAGACAAACGGCAAGAAGGACAAGGTAAACTTGTAATTTACATTCTGCAAGGGATATACCTATGAGAAATATAGACTATATTCTTTTCATACTTTTGTAGCGGAGACGCATATTTTTATAAATATCTTGACGTATTTGCCGGGAATTTCAAACCAAATATTTTTCAAAATAGACCGAGGTTACTTACTCTGTGTTCTGTCAATTTCCCGTTTCACTTTTATGAAAATTAATTTACCCGGACATTGCTTGTCCCTTTGGAATACTTTTTCAAATAACTTAATTTACTGTATTCTCATGAAATTATTTAGAAATACTTGCTGCTATTTAGAGAGGTTCCGAATGTCGTATTTCGGAATTTTACATCGGCTAAGCTTGATTTGACTTTTTGGAGTACGCCATTTTACATTTTAATAACAAAATAAGTAAAGGTAAATTTAATTGGTTTGATTTGTAAACTGAAATCCTATCTGATACTATTATGTTACTAAATTTAGGTGCTCTGGCACAATATATACAAACGTTTTACCCATTCAAATTGCTTAATCAATTAGAGAACCACAGTCTGTGAAAGAGAGTTTTTACGGTAGGTGCTTTTATGAAAGAACAGCTACGCAACACTACTTGTCGACACTTGTCCCTCTGTAGTAAAGCTTTACATATAGAAAGCTTGATGGTCTTGCACCGACACTAACTGTAATATGACATTGTTATATATAGAACAAAATATATATCTTCAGTCCTGCTGGTCTTGCACAGACCTCACCTTATTTGGTCACATTTATGTGAGTTTTAGCTTATTTACATTTGAATACTTTTATTTTTTATATATAATAAAGAAGATGTGGTATGATTGCCAAGAGACAACTATTCACAAAAGACCAAAATGACACAAACATTAACAACTATAGGTCACCGTACGGCCTTCAACAATGAGCTAAGCCCATACCGCATAGTCAGCTATAAAAGGCCCCGATAAGACAATGTAAAACAATTCAAACGAGAAAACTAACGGCCTTATTTATGTAAAACAATGAACGAAAACTAATATGTAACACATAAACAAACGACAACCACTGAATTACAGGCTCCTGACTGTGAACAGGCACATACATTATAATTGTTTTGATATTTGCTAAACTGTAATTTATTATAATATACTATGCAAACTTGGTAGTGTTAAGTTCTACAAAGCCACATATGAAGGTTCAGAGACTCAGGATTCCGATACCTACTCTGTACACGGTCTGGGGTATACTATGTTAAAGTTGACACGGAAAATACGCAACGCAAAAACCCCTCCGGTTACACTTTGATCGACAAACTTATCTTATATCTCTACCTTTGTGCCATTTACATTCTGACGTCAAAAGTGCGATTCTAACGAAAATTATAATCTATCGGTTGTATTGAATCAAGCGACTAGACATCATTATTATAAAATGATTGCAGTGTTTAATTTTTTTAACTTGATGTAATTACTCAAACAAAGTGAGAACAAAATATCGTGCTCAGCAAATCATTTTTAAAAAAAGAAAATTGAAATTTTGTAACAATGTAAGATATGTAGTCAATGAATGACAGACAACCTAGGACAAATAAGGAGATGTGGTATGTTTGACAATAATACAACAATCAATCAAGGTTCAAATAAGGTACATGTAAGATAGTATGGGCAACCGTCCGTACAGCCTTTGATAATGAGAAAAATCGATGTCATAAAGATCAGAAGGTCCGACATTAAAAATACATGATGTCCATTATCACGGTACTAGTATGCATATTTTAAGGGGCCAGCTTAAGGACACCTACGGGTCCGGGAATTCTCGCTACATTAAAAATTTGTGGCCTTCGGCTGTTGTCTGCATTATGGTTGGGTGGTTGTCGATTTGACACATCCCCCATTTCCCTTCTTAATTTTATGAAATATGAAACAATGCAATTGAATAAACTAAAAGCAACAAAACAATTTTCGAAAAACAAAAAAAAAAAAACCAACAAAAATCGCTAAATTACAGGCTTTTGGCTTTGGATATGCCTTTGCATCAGGAAGCGGGGTGAAACTAGCTTGCATACACCAAACCCTTTAATAAACTGAAACATTGATATTACATTTTAACATAAGAACAATCTATAAAAATCAAGGAGGGGTGTAAGATACCAGAGGAACAGCCAAACTCATAAATCGACAATAAACTGACAAGGCTAAAAATGCACAGGACAACCAGACAAACAATAGTACACATGACACAACATAGAAAACTAAAGAATAAGCAACACGAAACCCAACAAAAAACTAGTTGTGATCTTAGGTGCTCCGTTAGGATTAGCAGATTCTGCTTCACATGTGTCACACTTTGTGTTGCACATGTTTACTTATTACAAACCCAGTAAATAGTCTAATTCGGTAGGTCACACTCAAGAAACATATCCGATATCATCTGTGAAACGGTTATTCCATAACGTTCAACCATCTCGTGAGGTGATTAACATTTGATGCCCACATGTCATTGTTCATATATATCACTTAATTAATAAGTGTTGATATTTCTAACTTGATTTAGGCATTTTCTAAAGAAAACAACGTACAAATGACATATTTAAAAAAAACTAAATGTTTCACACAAAAAAAAGGTAATACGTTATATTTATTTCTGTATTCAACCTACGAAATTGAGAATGGGAATAAGGTATGAGTCAACCTGACCAAAGATCAGTAAAACTATTTATGGGTCTTCAACACTGCAAAAAAATCACGCAAAATAAATTTGCGAAGGTGTTCAGTGAAAACTTGTCAAATTAAAATACTTTTAATCGCATGATAAATATTTTATCACGAAGTATATTGATATATATACATTTCTCTAATTCTATGGAAATTTATCCCTTTTCGAACCCATTGTATAAAAAAAATTAATCAACGTGTGGTTGCTGGTGGTCTCAGAAGATCATTGGATGATTTTAAGGGTCATGACCTTTTTGGCTGACTGGATGAACCAAAATATGATAACAGGTGTTAATGAAATTGACAACTTCGTGCAATGTGAAAGGCACTCGAAGGGGATTTTCGGTAAACAAAAAAAGAAAATGTATTTTTAATCATTAGAGAAACAGATTCTTACATAGTTACTCGTGGATTATCGGATTTAGGCGGCTCGAACTTTAAAATTGATAATTTAACTATCTCGATTGGATAAATCCGATAATCCACTGGCATGAATGTAAGAATCTATATTTAATCATCAATAGATAAATATCACGTTTAATACACACATTCCTATGCTCAGATTTTTAGATATACAAGTTTTTATCATACACTTCAATAAAATAGCTGGACTTCACATTGCTTTATTCAATGGTAAGTTCATAAACATGTAGACCTATGACGTAGAAATTGTTTATAGTGATGCAGATTATGATACAATGATGACAGTTTTCCTCTAGTTTTTAAATTTTTACCTTTAACGTCTGTTTGTGTGTTCACAAATCGTTGTCAATATAATGAAATTATATGCAATTGTCACACACGTGACAGGTTAAGCTAGCTATAAAACCGTGTTTTATCCACTATTTTCTATATTAAAAAATGTAAGTACCAACTCCTGAATATGAAAGTTGTTATACATTGATTTGATGTGTTTGAGCTTGTGATTTTGCCATTTGACAACAGGATTCCTGCTTTGAATTTTTTTCGCGTAGCTATTTTACTTTAATCTAGTGTATACTTAATTCTTTACTTTTCAAAAGTGACAATCAGAATGATCAAAGAGGTGCTTAAAGTTACAGTTGGTATTGGTGTAGGACTTGCAGCTGCTCGGTGTTTGATACACAAAAGCCAGAAGAACAAAAAAGTAAGTATGCATATTTATCTAATGTTCAGCAAAAGTATTTCTCGTTTCTTGTTATTTTATATCAAGAGGACCGATGGTTTTCCCGTTTGAATAGTGTAACATATTTAATTGTAGGTCCCGTTATAGCTTGCTGTTCGGTTTGAGCTAAGGCTCCGTGTTGAAAACCATACTATGACCTATGATGGTGTGCTTTTACAAATTGTGACTCTGATAAGAGTTGTCTCATTAACGTTCATATCACATTTTTTTTTATCTTTATTTATGTTTGATAAAAACGGATTTGTGGTAAAGATCTAGGAAATCAAACAAAGACAAACTTTACTTTAGGCTCTCGTTCAGCAAATGATGATTCATATATGCCTAAAAAACATTATAGGACGGCTTTGGTAACATGGCGGGAATTCATATTTTTGTATGGTTTTCTTTTACTGTTATTCATTGGTCTTTTTTGTGTTTTCTTCTTATTATTTATGTATCTGCATGATGTATTTGAGTATTGGTAGTGACGATTTCAATTTAGAATTTATTTACTACGAAGTTAAACATAACATTAAACATGCTACGTGATAATGTTATTGGTTTTTTGGTACTCATATCAAACTTTACATATATAAAGGTTTTTTTTCTTCAAATCAATAGGAAAACTAAAGATATATGGTTTAGATTGTACAGGCTGTTTTTGAATTAGTGTTATACTCTTCGAACCAGTAGATTTGTAAATGCATTGTATAACTTTCAAATTTCTCGACATCTTTTACGTCACACATGATTTTTTTTTATAGATTAGACCGTTGGTTTTCCCGTTTGAATCGTTTTACACTAGTAATTTCGGGGCATTTTGTATCTTGCTTTTTCGGTGGGAGCCAAGGCTCCGTGTTGACGGCCTATAATGATTTTCTTTTATAAATTGTTATTTGGATGGAGAGTTGTCTAACTTGCACTCATACTACATCTTCCTATATATAATAAGATAAAATTCATGTATCTTCCAATACCAATACTGATATTAAATTTGTCCATGATTTTAGGAATGACCAAAATCCAAAATTCCGTAAAGTTATTTACAGACAATTTAAGAATCACTATGACGATATATAGCTAATACGGGGTTCACACATTGCCGATTATTGCTTCCGTTTGTGATCAGACAGCGAAACAACACGAAAAATGAAAAAGTCGGAATACTATCCTCAATTATCTAGAATGTTCTATCATTGTCTGAACGCAGTCGTATGAGTTTTTTTCATATTCCTACGGGTCGGGAAGGGTCTGAAGCACCCTGACAGTTAGGTGCCTCTCGTACCATTCGGGGAAACTCAGCCTTTTTGTCTAGTCGGATTACAATCGTGCCTATGTCGTGACAAGTTCTGCTGTATCGGATCAAAGTCCTAACAATGTTCTGTGTATTTTGGACGGTGTCCTGTGGAATGTGAATGATCTGGAGAAATTTTTTATGGCAGTTTTTCTGAGTCCAGATTCCATCAAGATCTTGTCGATTGCAAACCGTTCCGGAAGAGTCCAGTTATTCATACGAAATAAAGGCAACAGTAGTATACCGCTGTTCAAAACTATTAACCCATGGATCAGAGTAACAAACTAAAACTGAGGGAAACTCATTAAATATAAGAGGAAAACAACGACACAACACAAAAATATAACACACACAGGAACGCACCGAGCATCAGACAAAATCCAACGAGAATAACAAATATAACATCAAAACCAAATATATGAATTAGGAATAGACAAGTACCGTGACACGTCTTATTGCAATGTGAATTTACACTAAAAAATAAGAGAAAACAAACGACGCAACGTTAAAATGTAATACACACAGAAACGAACTATCATATAACCATGGCTATATCCCTGACTTGATACAGGATATTTTTAAAGGACAAAATAGTGAGCTTAACCTGGTTTTGTGGCATGCCAAACCTCGCACTTTTATGGCCATGTGAAATATAAATCAATATGACAACACAACACCACAGGACTACATTATAAATAAATTGGAGAACACAATTGACAAAGAATCATACGAACAACGCCAACAAAAGGCAACAAGTTCAAAATTTTAATACGCCAGAAGTGCATTTTGTCCACATAAGACCTTCTAGTGACGCCCAGATACAAAAGTTTGAAGGCCGAAACAAGTACAACAAAGTTGAACAGCATCGAGGACCAAAAGATAAAACAAATTGTGCCAAAAAAAGCAATGGTTTTCTGTTAGTTACCAGAACATTCCTATTATTTAGAATAATTTATACTTTTGCAAACATTAAATTTTATAAAATGACTATATATATAAAAGATGTACATGATTGTAAATGATACCTTCATCAGAGTCCCGACAATTACATAATACAATACGACTGAGACCAGACAAAGCCGTTTGCAATGCGATAGAGCGGACCGTGATAGGATTACGTTCCGACAGTACCTGATCATACCGAGTATATCGACAATTTCCGTCATCGTCGGTTCACTGTCTGGTTACTGTCTGATCTCGGTTGGATTACATTCGGTGGAATCGGGACGCAGTCGTGACAGACTAGGTTGAATATTACCAGGCGTAAGATACAAATTGGATAAGAAGCGGATTGAGATCGGGATTCTCGGGTTAAACTCGCTTAGAAATGGTTGAATATCGACGCTTCCTGAACAATTTCTGATTGTTGTCGTGATTAAATTATTTGTTTTACAAATTTTACTTTACGTTTGAATTTCCATCCACGATTAACAGGATCTTGATCAGATTTTTGCCAAATTTAATCGGGAATGGTCAAGGACAGCAGTAAAAATCGGGAATGTGTGACCCCAGCTAAAGGTAACAAAGAAAACAAAAATACAAGACGATATATTTTCCATGTGTCGAAAATGCTTTTGAACATATCAAAGGCATTTAAAAAATATTACATAATCAATGACAAAATACAAAGTAAAAAAATGATGGCTTATTTGATATCAGTATGAAAAAAAATGTTTTTGCAGAGTTCTGTTGCTTGAAACATAATGAAAAGAAGGTTTATCCTTAGGTTTAATTTCAAAGACAATTAACCATTTGAATGATTTCTACGGTTATTTATTCAGAAATCAGAGAAATTATTAAATGACGAGAACATTTATAAATATAGAATGTAATATAAGTATTTAGTGGCGCTTATCTGATGAATAATAGAAAAAATGGAAGTGCAATTTTTAGTTTTTTTCTTTTGAAATGAGAAGCTGTTTTAATTTTTGTAATTTATTCCACGTATCTGTTGACTAGCGATTGAAAATATAGAAACATTTAGGGGAAAGATGCATTTTGCATAAGAGAATTAATCATATATGAAAGATCGTACGCATGTCTGTAGCCTTAAATTAGGTGATTGGCATTTTTGTTTGTATCATTTCTCTAACATAAACTTGTGGGGTTTTTTTTCAGGACAAACAACCTATAGTAAGTTTAAAATAACAAATATCAACAATTTTATCGACAAAGGACTAGGCCCCCCCCCCCCAATTTCAATTGATTTGTCATGTTGTAACTGTATACTTAAGACCTTCGGAAAATAATTGTGCAGTTTTTTTTCTATCTCGTTTATTCGGTTGCCTAGCAACCAATATAATGGCGAAGTTAAAATATGATAAATATACTGTAACAGCTTAAATCTATCTTTATTTGAAATTAAACCTGTTTAGCATGTAGTGAACTGTACATTGGTACACTATTTAAATGCACATTTTTGCCAAATTCACTGTTGTTTTTCCCTAGCAACACATCTGTGGCCATTGCAACGGCAGTTTGTTTTTTATTTAACAAGATTCAGAAATGAACCTGTTTTCAGAAACTGAAAGAGCTTCAATTGCTTCAATTAAAACATGGGTCTAATTCAAATTAAAGGAGTCAAATGTGCCCCAAAGTCGGTTTTGTTCTGGTGTTTCATGGCTCATGCAAGTCCTCATAAGCACTGGTAATAAAGAGATAATCGTAACTGGAATACCGACTATCCCACTATGGCGACGGCAGATATAGGTAGAATCTTTACAGTCATTTTTCTCAAATGTAGTATGTTTTTGTCAATAGTTACTCAGATGCAAGGTTTTTTTTTATACCATTCCATCATATTTAAATCGTAACGGTGCACTGGAATTGTCTAAGCGCTTTGAAAATTCCCGTTGATACCTATATATGCCGTCGTCATATTGGGATAATCGTAATTCCAGTTACGATTATCTCTTTAATACCAGTGATAATGTCATGAGAGGTAAATATAATTTAAGGCTGGTATCACAAATGTTATTTCAACTGATCGAGCGGAGCTTCCGTTTCAATTTGCATAATGACAGAATTTTCGAAGATGTGTGTGATAAGGATAAATGTTGCTTTAAACAGTATTACTGATTTCTAATCTATCAATTTAACCAACAAACCTAAAAAAGAACTAATTGTACGATATGGGACGATTAAAATAGTTTATAATTGATAGAACTTATATATGCCGAAGCAGGGTATTTTAAAGCAAGCATTAATAACTTTACAAATCCTTGTTCAAAGTATCTGCTAGTGTATCATTATGTTTGAAACTTGTTGTTTGTGAGGTTTGTATAAGTTGATGTGTTTAAAATGAATTTCATATAATTTCACATTATTTAAAACCAGAAACCAATACAAATATTTGTTTTTTTTCCTCACAGATGAAGCAAGCATTACAAGTCGTAAGTATCTTCTTGTTTAAGAATGAGATTTTTCAAAACATTGACCTTTATCATAAATGAAGTTCACTTAATCGTTGGAACGGAACTAAGTAAATTTTCCTGCTTATACTAGCACTGAGTCGATTTATCGTATTTAAAACCACATATAATTATCCGTCTAGAAGCCTCTTCCATTGGTACTAAATTATCAATACTATTAATGGTCTGTTTGTAATTTAATGCCTAACAAGGAAAACTATTTTAAATATATGAATATATCTCGGTACACATGGTCAAGAATCCTGTCTCAGTTTCATATTTTCAATTTTTCAAAAAAAAAGAGGAACGAAAGATACCAAAGGGACAGTCAAACTCATAAATCTAAAACAAACTGACAACGCAATGGCTAAAAATGAAAAGACAAACAGAAAAACAATAGTACACATGACACAACATAGAAAACTAAAGAATAAACAACACGAACCCCACCAAAAACTAGGGGTGATCTCATCAATTTTTCAACATTGGGTATGTTAATTTTCTATCATTGAGTATATTTTATTCTTTAAGTTGATCCAGGTGTCGGGGATGAAGACGAAACATTAATTGATGTGTTATTTCGACAAGTAGATAACATTGTGAATGCAGTTGTGGCAGCAGTGGCACCACAACCACCACCGCCACCAGATCCACCGAATCCACATTTCTAAAGATATTGTCGATTAATCAGTGTCTGCACATGTTATTTAGAAAATATATTTGATATATGCTATAAGTCAAACATCAGTTATGGAACTCGTCAAATTAAAATGCATATGCAACTAATAGTATTTGTATTAGTTTCTTATCGTTAATAGTTATCAAAGGTACAAGGATTATAATTTAGTACGCCAGACGCGCGTTTCGTCTACATAAGACTCATCAAAGACGCTCAAATCAAAAATATGTATAAACCCAATTAAGTACAAAGTTGAAAAGCATTGAGGATTCAAAATTCCAAAAAGTTGTAACAAATACGGCTAAGGTAATCTATGCTTGGGATAAGAAAATCCTTAGTTTTTCAAAAAGTTCAAAGTTCTGTATACAGGAAATTTATAAAAATGACCACATTATTGATATTCATGTCAACACCGAAGTGTTGACTACTGGGCTGGTGACACCCTCGGGAACGAAACCATAAGTTGTACCATAAATTGATGCAGGTCTATCGCTAAACGGGAGCAATAAATTTTGATGCTGTCTATCATAAAGATTCTTGTTTTTTTGTTTCACCAAAGGTCAAACCCATGTTTTCGTTTGCATTGTTTTGCATTTTTTCATGTAGGAGATTTTCATATCAATATTAACGTGCAGTTTGCTTATTGTTGAAGGTCGTATGGATGATAATATACAATTGCTAGCATGCATGTTTTCTAGTTTTCGCATTAATGTTTTTTTTTGGCAATTGTTGTTCATCCTCTTATAGAACTGAAAATTTAAGTATGCTGGTTTTTTTTTATAATATTATTATGGACAAGTAAGTATGACTTTTATTTGTATTGTAGTGTTTTTATTCCCCTTTAAAAGTGTCCTGTACCAAGTCTGGAAGATGGCCATAGTTATATTATTGTTCGTTTATGTGTGTGTTGCATTTTAACGTTGAGTCGTTTGTGTTTTCTCTTATTTTTGAGATATTGAGATAAGACGTGTCACGGCAAAAAACGCGCCTCGTCCACACAAGACTAACCAGTGACGTCCAGATAGAAAGATCGAAAGTGAAAAAAAGTACAAAACCAAAGATGAAGAACTGGATCTTCCATCACCGTATTGGATACATAAACTACATAAGTGTCCTTATACATAACGGTATATTGTTGGGTCTTCCAAGTGCTCCACGAAACCTCTTTCTAAATTATTAACATCTATTTTATCAGCAATCAAAGACGGGCTTCAAAGTTATTGTGAAACTGCCTATTCTAGAGGTGACGTGAATCATATGTAGATACTTAAAAACCCAAAAGATTTCTCAGAGTACATACAATCTAACTCTCTTTCATCTTGTAACAGTATTAAAACATTTGACTTTTCTACTCTTTGCACAAGTATTCCACATTCCAAACTAAAAGACAAATTAAAAGAGTTGGTATTACTTTGCTTCATAAAAAAGAATGGCCAACGTAGATACAAGTATCTTGTCTTAGGGAGGGATAAATCCTACTTTGTAAAGAATTATATGATTCAAACAAAAAATTCTCTGAAACCGATATTATCAAGATGCTTGATTTCTTGATTGACAACATATTTGTTACGTTCGTAGGACGTGTTTTTTCAACAGACTGTCGACATCCCCATGGGAACAAACTGTGCCCCTCTACTTGCCGACTTGTTTCTTTATAATAATGAGGCTGAATTCATGCAGGAAGTTCTTAGGAAGAAAGATAAGAAGTTAGCAATATCCTTTAACTCTACTTTCCGCTATATAGATGACGTTCTTTCACTAAACAATTCAAAATTTGGTGACTATGTGGAACGCATCTATCACATCGAATTGGAGATACAGGATGCTACAGTTACAGTTAAGTCGGCTTCATATCTTGACTTACATCTAGAAGTTGACAATGAGGGTCGGTTGAAGACAAAAATTTACGACAAAAGAGATGATTTCTGCTTTCCAATTGTGAACTTTCCAGTTCTATGTAGCAACATTCCAGCAGCACCTGCATACGGGATATAAATCTCCCAATTGATACGATATTCCCGTGCTTGCATTTCCATCATGATTTTCTTGATAGAGGGTTACTGCTAACAGGGAAGCTCTTAAACCAAGAGTTTCAAATGGTGAAGTTGAAATCATCCCTTCGTAAATTTTACGGACGCCATCACGAGTTGGTTAACCGTTATGGAAAAACCGTTTCACAAATGAGATCTGATATGTTCCTTACGTTGTAACTACAATTCCCTTCGCTTTCATGAATGTGACCTACCGAATTAGACTTTTTACCGGATTTGTAATCACATAAGCAACACGACGGGTGCCACATGTGGAGCAGGATCTGCTTACCCTTCCGGAGTACTTGAGATCACCCCTAGTTTTTGGTGGGGTTCGTGCTGTTTATTCTTTAGTTTTCTATGTTGTGTCATGTGTACTATTGTTTTTTCTGTTTGTCTTTTTCATTTTTAGCCATGGCGTTGTCAGTTTGTTTTAGATTTATGAGTTTGACTGTCCCTTTGGTATCTTTCGTTCCTCTTTTTGTACAGCTCTGAAGATCAAAAGTTGAAAAAAGGTTGTGTCAAATAAGGCTAAGGCTTGGGATAAGAACATCCTTTTTTTATTTTGAACAATTAATGCTATTCCAAACTGTAAATTTTATCAAATGAAAATAAAAGAGATTCACATAATAATACTGAAGTATTAACTAATTACAGAAAACTAGACCCGAATACATATATAAATGCTAAGATTAACACAGAATAGACACAACCGACTCAGTTAATTGTTAAGCGATTCTCCACTTTTGTGGATGTTATTTCTATTTTTGTGAACGAAAACCCTTACACAAATCATTCAAAAAGTGTTACTGGTTTGACCTATATAATGTTTTTCGCAAATCACGCGAGTGATGCAATCAATCAAAATGGATGATTTACGTGTCTAATTTGCATTAATATGATAATAAACAACGACGTGTGTAGATATAGACGAATGTATTAAATCGTCATGTGCATGTGAAAATTATTAAATATTTGTTGTATCAAGACTTGAGAGATTGATTATACATGATTGCGTTGTATTTGACGTTTAATTTATTGTACAGTTATAACATTATTTAAGAAAAAGGGTCAAAACAGCGAACAGTACATTTTTTTCGGAAAAATAAAACATTTAAAAGCATTGAAATTTATATCCTTTGAGCAATATCAAATGTGTAGTCAAGGAAGACAGACATGAGATATTGAGATAAGACGTGGCACGGTACTTGTCTATCCCAAAATCATGTATTTGGTTTTCATGTTATATTTGTTATTCTCGTGGTGTTTTTTCTAATGCTTGGTCCGTTTCTGTGTGTGTTGCGTTTCGGTGTTGTGTCGTTGTTCTCCTTTTATATTTAATGCGTTTCCCTCGGTTTTAGTTTGTTACCCCGATTTTGTTTTTTCATGGATTTATGAGTTTTGAACAGCGGTATACTACTGTTGCCTTTATTTATGGACAAATATGGACATAAGGCAATAATCGAGGTATAATTGACAAGTGAATGTGAAAAATTATATATAAGTTGACTATAAAAGATCCTGACATAAAACAAGACTAGTTTTGGCTTTCAAACTTTTGTATCTGGGAGACACTAGAAAGTCTTGTGTGGACAAAACGCACTTCTGGTGCATTAAATGTTAAACCTTTTGCCTTTTGCTAGATATTATTCGTGTATTCTTTGTAAATTGTGGTCTCCTATCTATTTGTATTGTATTCCAGTAATGTTGTGTTGTCATTTTAATGTTAAATTTAACATGGCCATAAAAGCGGGAGGTTTGGCATGCCACAAAACCAGGTTCAACCAAACATTTTTTTCTTTAAAAAATGTCCTGTACCAAGTCAGGAAAATGGTCATATTATATTATATATGTTATAATAAAGTTCGTTTCTGTGTGTGTTACATTTTAACGTTGTGTTTCTTTTGTGTCGTTTGTTTCCTCTTATATTTGAGTGTGAATTCACGTTATTATAAGACGTTTCACGTTACTCTTCTATCCCGAATTCATGTATTTAGTTTTGATGTTATATTTGTTATCCTCGTCGGATTTTGTATAATCTTTAGTTCGTTTCTGTGTGTATTACATTTTAATGTTGTGTCGTCATTCTCTTGTATTTATTGCGTTTCCTCGGTTTTGGTTTATGACCCGGATTTGGGTTTTTTTCTATCGATTTATGAGTTTTGAACATTGGCATACTACTGTTGCCTTTATTTACTGGCACAAAACACTACGCTATCATTAGACAGTGGTATAACAGTACAACATAAGAACAACATATACAATTTAGTTGACACACCGTATCTACTTTGATCGAAACAAATTGAAAAACATCAATAACAAAAACAAATATAAAAAACAGACCATATATGGCAGTGTATTTATAAGTCTTGCAATGAAATGAAACTGATCTAATGGGTTAATTAGTGCACGGTTTTATTGTGTCACCAGTGGTACCATTTTTGATTTCAGTAGCAAAATAGAGATTAAGCGTCAAAGATATATTGTTAACAAGAAATAATCTCCATGTCATAAGATGTTAATTCCATTGGTACATAGCACACATAAAGATTCATATTCTACTGTTGACGATGTGTCTAGATTTGCCATGTTTAGACATGTATTTCACCAAAAATGGTTTACATTTTTTGCTTTGTCAGTCTGTAAATGTAGAGTAAATGTGTATTTTTTTCAATTCAATTTCGTAACTTCCTTATCACGATCAAAAAGTAGACAGATATGAGCATTATATAAATATTCTATGTTTTGTCTGTGTATACACTAGAAGCCCGATTTCAGTCTGAAACGGCCATTTTGGTCTGATCACATCTTGATTGACTGGATTCACCGCTAGAGAAATTCGTCCAGATATTTCAGATCGTTTAGTCGCCGTTCAGATCGATAGCCTCATCAGGTAAATCAGTTCGTTAAGACGTATCAAGACGGAAAAGACTGAATCATCTAGCGGGTTGTTTAGACCCGTTAAGACCGTGTCAGACCAAAACAGACCATGGATACAAAGTTACGTCAAGATGTTGTCAGACCGTGTCCAGTCGTGTTCAGATTTTAATCATTTGGACACAAAACGAGTGAAACTTTCCCATTGTTTATCAGGGGTTGCTCCCCTTTTAAAAATAAAATAAAAGTTAGAAAGAAGACGGTTTATGTTAACTGAAAGTCTACCACGTCCCTTTAATCATGTTAATTAAATAAAAAAAATATTCAATTTGAATTCTTACTACATCCTATTTAACATGTTTTGTATATATTTTAAAAAATAGCTCAAAGTCATACTGCTGAACAAACCGCCGCGAAATGACTAAAAAAAATTCAACAGATTGCCGAAATAACATTTATTTATTGAATGTAAGCACCTGAACCTTTATATTAAAGATTTACAAGTGATTACAATACATGTTTTTGCAATTACAGACTGTCGTGGGTGGTGAAAAATTTGTCATGTTGACGCAATAGATCATTTTTACACCCGTATTAAATAATTACGGATGTCGGCCGTGAACACACAGGCACTTGTCTCAGAAAATAAATTTCCTATATACCTTATTAGAATAAGGTATATAGGAATTTTTTTTTTCTGAGACAAGACAGACTTAGTGCCAAAAAATTTCCTATATACCTTATTATAATAAGGTATATAGGAATTTTTTTTTCTGAGACAAGTGCCTGTGCGTGAACACTTGAAAACGCGTGATCTTAATAATTATGTTTAATTAAATTTAAGATGTAACATTTTTTAATATTGTAAATGAATGCATTCATTTAACTTTTAATGTTGGCTATATAAATTGCATTTGAGTGAGGCAGGGAAAAATATATATATATAACTAGAATCTATGTCTTTTCTCGTTTTCCGTTTACTGTCATGCCATTGTCCGTTCATTTTTGCCAGACTCATGCGTTTGACTTTCCATCTTTATTTTTCACTTAGTCTATAATTCGAGAGCCTTTTATAAAAAAAATATTACACACCAGAAGACTTTGTTAAAAGATAAAGTTTGAATATTATAGCAGAAAAAGGCCAGTGTACCTGAAGTACATTTGAAGACCAGGTTATATATATTACATGAATACAGCATAATAAAGCTGGTTTAATTTGAATTACTATCCATTAGGGACATTTTCTGACGATAATTAATCAAATCTGACAAGTTTGATTAAAAACGGAAAATAAGCCCGTAAACGATTTAACGTTACCGTACCCTCTTTACTTCAAACTCCGGACAGTGATCGTTTCCGTTCCGGAACTATTTTCCTTTACTCCATCAATTAGTGTAGAGTAGTAGTCGGGCCCGTATGCGGATCGGAACTGGAACTGCCGGGGAGTTTGTCTTTACTTGTCACATGTCGGCATCTTCAAATGGCAAATTTATTTTACACAAATTCGTTGACATGCCATGATGGTAGATGGACACTACAGCACAATATAAGCTGAGCTGGAAATTACAATGGGTGAGTAGAAATGAATAATATTTTAAAACATGCCTATCAGACATGAGAATAATCATTGATCCGGCCAAGAGTTTGAAGGAAAGATGTTTACATTTGTTACATTTGTGCATACAGGTATGAATTGACTTTCTAATACACCACATTCTTGTACAGTAACTTGTTCAAAGGCAAAGTAAGAATTTGGGCTTGTAAAAAAAATTATTCCTGTGATTGGACCCCCCCCCCCTTTATGGAAGATCAATGCATGATTTGAAAAAGGTACATATAAACTATGGTTTAAATCCTCCCTTTTAAAAAGGGCTGGATACACACCTGTTTATTGCCTAAACCATTGTGTGTATTCACAATGGTTTGGTTGGGGGGGGGGGGGGGGGAGGGGGCCTATTACCAGACCTAACCCCCTGATGGTTTAACCCTAGTCCAAATAATTATGACGTCTGGCAAGGCTATTTTATTTTTTTTCTGAGACGCCTTCCTAGGATGTTGTAGGAAGGCGTCCCAGAAAAAAATTTAAATAGCCTTGCCAAACGTCATTATTATTTGGACTAGAGTAACCCTACATATTCATATTTATTGTATGTTTAATAATGTATTGATAACTGTCACGTCCTAAAAGGACTAGGGGCTATAATGGCCATTTTTGGCCCCACCCCCAAATTCCATTTAATTTGTCATGTTGTAAGTCTATACCATAGACCTTCTGAAAATAATCGAATTTTGGGTCTAGCTCATTTATTCTGTTGCCTAGCAACCACTAAAATGGCGGAGTTAAACTCATCAAATATGATTATTATACAGCTTAAATATATCTATATTTGAAATTGAACCTGTTTAACATGTAGGGAACTTTACACTTGTACACTATTTAAATATTACATAATTAATTGCACATTTTTGTCAAATTCACGGTTGTTTCTCCCTAGCAACATATCTGTGCCCATGGCAACCGCGATTTGTTTTCTATTTACAAGATTTAATTTTAAATATATTGAAACAGAAAGGCAATTTAAGAAGTAAATGGTAAAAAGAAACAAACTCCAAGGTAAATATTAAGAGGGAAAGCAATATTGAAACACCAACAAACAAAACAAAACACTGGGTATTGCTGATATATACAGATTGTGCATCTGATGCTGGGTGGGGTCTCCCTTATCAGCGACAAGAAGAATAATATAAAGACAAGACACATTTAGCGCTAAGAAATCTTAATATTGATTATCTAAATAAATAGATACAGACACATGCATAAAAGGGTGTTTTCAAAAGTCAGTGTATTTCCATGACAGTAGTTATGTTTCCGGAAGGGGTTGGGGTTGAAGGGGGCACTTCTATTTACACCTTCTTAAGCTTGAATAAGTAAAAAGTTAAGAAAACTATCAGATATATATGATATAACTTTTTTTCCTACGTAATTCATGAAAAGGTATATATTTTTAAAATGTAAAACTGGGTAAGGTGACAAAACAGCGGCACCCCTATCAATTAAGTATTGAAGTACATCCCCTCTTAACCCCACCCCCTCTAGACTTATGTAAAGGATAGTTAGGGTTGAATTTTCGAAATTCATCTTATTTTTATTATCTATTTCAGTCGTCCAGACTTATAACCGTATCATTCTATAGAATTACAAAACTGGAACATGCTACTATATTAAATAAATCTGTATTCTTAGATCTTTTTTATATTCATTATATATATATATATTATTTGTTTTATTGTAGTTTTTGTCAATGTGAATAGTTTACTTTTCGCCTTCAGTGAGTTCACTCATCTTAGCGTCGTATGACTTGGTCTTTGATCATCATGACAATATTCCTTATATATTCGTCAAAACTATTGAAAACAAGAATGTGTCTTTAGTACATGGATGCCCAAATGGCAAGACTAACAATGGCCAGGAAATCCTAGGTTAGGACAGGCCCAAAAAATCGGCAGATTTAAACATGTTATTTTTGCGATCTCAAACCCCCTCTCCCTTTACCTACAGGCAAAGTAGTAAAAAATCAAACACACAATACACACAGTAATATTTACTTTAAAAAAAGTCTGAGTCTGATGTCAGATTCAAATACCTGGACCAAACACTTAAACCTGAAGCGAGACACAAGGACAATCATATGAACAGACTGACATACGCACGGACGAACAGATCTAGACGCATTGACCAGAAATCATAATGCCCACATAAATGGTGCTTAACAACAAAGCCGGGTCACATTTTAAAATTTACACTTCACTTTTACGCATGATTATAAAACTATTCAAAACATAACCTTAAAAAGTAAACAGACATGTAGTATGCTTACAGACTTCGGGCTCTTGTTTCTATGCATGAAAAGGTCAATTATCCATATATATATACATTTGCAAATTTACAGATCTTACATTGTTGGGTTGATGTTTAGACGAGTTGTATATACATAATGTACACAGCCATGTATCACAATCACTGCTGGTGATCCAATGAAAAAATCTGTTGTAGAGTTGTCACAGGCTCAGCCGTACTTATATAATTATATTATATACATGTTTATACCGATATATGGATATTCTACCTTATGCCGTTTCCGTTTTTTTACCATCAAATCTTAAAGAACTTGTTCTCTATGCACATTACTCACAAATACACATCCAATTGGAATATAGGCAGTTTCATTTTCGAAATAAATCTCGTGTTTCTCGCCAATTATGGAAATTTAAGTAAAATAACCCCCCCCCCCTTTTTCGTTACATAAATCATGGATCTGACCCTTATAACAGAGAGAGAAGATTGCCCCATTCAAATAACAAATTTTGAATTTATAATTAGCAAAAACATCAGAAATGTACAGATTTTGTTATTTTGAATTAAGGTCTATCTAAAATTTCATAATTAAAAAAATTGTCCTCAAAGTTGTTGTTGACTCCCTTTTACACATGAAGTTCATTGCTGTCGGATTTTTTAAAGAAATTTAACTAGAAAAACTTACGGAAATATAATTAGGAATAAACTTTACATACATAAACAAAAAAAAACTAAGTTTCTATAGGCATAAGAATGTATAAACTAAACTTTGTCAGGTGAAAAGGTCCAATTTGGACGGCAAGTTTCAGCTTTTTATTGCTCTGCTTGGCTATGAAAAATATAAAATAAACTATCGCACCAACCTTGCACCAAAAAGATTTTTTATCCGAAGTTTGATATGTATAAACTTGTCAAAATGTTAAAATTTCTAATTGGTGCAATCATGGTGCGGTGGTCAAAATTTAGAAAAAACATCAAATTTTCGGTATTTTTGCTTATTTTCCTAATTATGACGTCATTTGCACCTACCATTGTGACGTCATTGAACCTTTTTTAGTTAATTTAAAACATTTTTTTTTAATCATTTACTCATATTCTAATAATTCATGGAGAAAAACCTGCTCTGTTAGAATTTTTATTATCTTGTAAATCTGGGGCCATTTTAGGCCATTAAAGCCCCTACTCCTTTGCATGAAATATCTGTCACTGGATTTTTTATAACTCATAACCAACCAATCTTCACATGTATGTTACAATGATGATGCACCTATTTATATAGCCACTGGTGGGTGATGTACAATAATTATAATTTATCACATATTTGTTATGAATACCTTCAAGGCTTGGGTTTGCATATGCAATAACCTCTAAATTGCAGGGGGCAAAAAAAAGAGTATATTGATATTGTGCCCTGATTCCAAATGATGTGACAGCATTGCGTCCTTAACGACAATTTTTTACACTTTTGTGATAAGAAATTTAAGATAATTTTCCAGGCATGTTTCATTAAATTGCAGGCGCGGATCCAGAGGGGGGTTCCAGGGGTTGGAACCCTTTCTCTTTTTGAGGATCAATGCATTTGAATTGGGACATGTAATTGGAACCCCCCTTTGTCCTAGTTTTGGCTGGACTCTCCCCTGAATTGTTATCAATGATTTGTTTTGCTCTAAATTTTGTAGAACTTAAATATAACATGTTATAATCTATGCATACCATTGCTTTGTCATGTATGTAGTAATATTCTACAAATTCTATTTTGAAATAAAAAAGTATTATTAAAAGAATTTGTTGAATTATTATTACTACAAATATCACAAATCAAATACATGTACAAATGTAGTTACTGTAAATTCAGAAATTATTGCTTGCAAATTATTGCGAATTTTTCATTTTAGACTTAAATGCGATTTTAATTTTTACGATTTTGTGAAAAATCCTGTTTAATTCATATAAAATATCATAAAATGTGCGTTTAAGTTATTGCGTTTACAACTCAGTCGCATTTTTCGCAATAATAAAAACCTCACATTAATTTCTGAATTGACAGTAGTATATAAAATAGTATTAATGCTATTGACTTATTTAATTTTATACATGTTATAGAAGTCGCATGTAATACAAGTTATAAATACTTAATTCTTAATGTAAATTTTTTTTGTAGATAAGATATCACATTGGTTTGAGCATGATTCCCAGCAAGATTATGAAGGGGCATATATATCATATATACATAGGAAATATATAGTGTCACTAAATTACTCTCATACGGTACCTCACCTCTGTAGCTGTAAATTGCGAAACGGTGGATTCATTCATAATTTTGAGTTACTTATTGCAATTGGAAATAACGTTGATAAAGCTAACAGCATTATGCCATGATGTTGATGGGATGTTCTGATTGGACAAAAAGGAAATTGTGAATTGAACAAATAGCAAACTTGAAATTCATAGGAAAAAAAGTAGGAAATTGGAATAATGAAAATTCATAGTTTCAGTGATTATCTTACAATCATCATGATCATTGTCAATACTACAAGTGCATCATCATGATCATATATATCTGAATTCACCTTGGATAATTATACATTTAAAATAAGAATTTGGATATAATAAGAATTTCTGTGCTGGCGTTGCTACTGTTGGCTTCATGTACCACCAGCTGGGAGTGTTAAACCTTTTTGACCTTTCGTGAGGGTCTGTCACGGTCCGTCACAATTGGTTAGTGTCATATATGCATGATTATGGAAGTTTCACCAACCTAGACAAGCTTTACAGCCCTGGCACGGTTGTTGGTTGCAATTAGAGTCAAATGACAGCTTGCTGTATACATTTGTAGTTCAAATAGTCTGAATGAATCTACATGTATGGTGACAATCTTCTAAATTACTGTTCATTCTGAAACTGGCATTTTATACTAGTACATGTAGTAGTCGAACATATTAAACAATACATGTACTTCAAAGTATCAATTTATTTTGTCTCGCCTTACATGAAAGTCATGAAAGTTGGTTGTATATATGCAAGAAATATGTATTACAGTCTTGGGGTGATGATGTAAGCTATTTTTAATAGAGCTTTAAATTTATAAAAGCTAAAAGAGCTGGTTCAGGGAATGAGTGTAAAATATACTGTTACATTTTATTACATGTAATTGGATACATTTTATTGTATATGAGTACCTTGCAAGGTCTACTTGTCTATCAGGTTAGGTTGACCTGACCTTAATTTTATTTCATGGATAATCTAAGTGATTTAGGTTATTTCAGTTTAATACAATGTTAACATGGTTAGGTTTGTTTCTCAGATACTTCGTAATGAAATTAGAGACTGGAAATGGGGAATGTGCCAATAAGACAACAACCTGACTACAGAGCAGACAACAGCAGAAGGTCATCAATGTTTGAATTGTTTCTCAGAAGCTGTAAGCTACATTGAACATGTTGGAAACAAACATAATTTTTGTTTTGCCTAAGGAGATATGGTATCAGGGGTGAATCCAGCCATTTAAAAAAGGGGGGGGTTCCCAACCCAAGACAAAAGGGGGGGTTCCAACTATATGTCCCCATTCCATGATCGTCCAAAAAAGGGGGGTTCCAACCCCCTGAACCCTCCCCCTGGATCCACCACTGGGTATGAATTTTGATGAGACGACTTGCATTACTTAAACTATAAACCATGTAGACCAAGTGATTTTCTTTTTAGTCACTATATAATAGGTCACTGCACACCCTTCAGCAAAGACCAAAAACTTAAACTTCATGATGAGCACCCTATAAATGGCTCTGCTTGGAAAGAGCTAGGCTTCTAACAGAGTTAATATAAAAAAATTCAGACGAGAACCCAACAGTGATGACAACTTGATTTATACTAGTATACATGAGCTACAAACAAACAAATATGTGATAAACAGCAATCAACAAAAACACTACAGACAAAAAATTAAGGGAAGACTATTTAAATATAAAAAAAGAAGATGTGGTATGATTGCCAATGAGACAACTCTCCACAAAAGACCAAAATGACACAAACATTAACAATTATAGGTCACCGTACAGCTTTCAACAATGAGCAAAGCCCATACCGCCTAGTCAGCTATAAAAGGCCCCGATAACTATAAGAAAAAGTAAAACGATTCAAACGAGAAAACTGACGGCCTTATTTATGAAAATAAATGAACAAAAACAAATATGTAACCAAGGATTTGTATAGTGTCTCACTATACAAATCCTTGATGTAACACAAAAACAAACGACAACCACTTAATAACAGGCTCCTGACTTGGGTTTATTTACTTTAATGTAAAGTAAATAAAATTAACTAATGTCTTGTACAAGTATTACCCTGACGTTCCGTGAAAATTGTTTTAAAAAATCTAATTTGTCCATAATTCTTTGATGTAATAAACTTATTTAAATAAATTCAGACCTTCACCTGTCTGATCACCAGCATGGCTAAAGGTATTACTCCCAGATGTATTGGCAGGTGACACCTCCAGGTATTCAAGCGATTTCCTGTCGGACTTGCAAGTTCATGCATCATTTCACTTCTGTCAGTGTACACGACCGAAAACTTGAATCTTTCCATTTTAAACTTTCAGGTGCATAGGTAATCATTTGATAATATACATCTCTGTCCTGCGTGTCCGATAGTGATACACTAGTCATTACTGTTTATAAATAACATTTCTGGTGTAAAGAATATTATTCATAAAAATTTAAATAATTCCAAAAAAGAGATTTGATAAAATAAAAATTTGCTTACACATTTTTTCCAATGGTAAATTTGGGGAAATGTAAGTACTCGTTGTCAAAAGTAAAGGCCAGTTTGAAACATACAAGAAAAATTGATTTAACAAAAAAATATATATACGCACTTAACGACCATTCTTTTATACGCCTTGATAGAAAGTTACGGAACTATAGATAGTTGCAATTTAAAATTATATACATTTTTACATTGAACATAAGAAAGAAATAAAATTGAGAATGGAAATGGGGAATGTATCGAAGAGGAAGCGGAAGGTCACCAACAGGTCTTCAATGCAATGTAACGAGAAATTCCCGCTCCTGGAGGTGTCCTTTAGCTGGCCCCTAAACAAATATATACAAGTTCAGTGATAATGAACACCATACTAATTTCCAAATTGTACACAAGAAACTAAAATTTAATAATACAAGACTAACAAAGACCAGAGGCTTCGGACTTGGGACAGGCGCAAAAAATGCGGCGGGGTTAAACATGTTTATGAGATCTCAACCCTCCCCCTATACCTCTAGCCAATGTAGTAAAGTAAACGCATAACAATACGTACATTTAAAATTCATTCAATTCAAGAAATGTCCGAGTCTGATGTCAGAAGATGTAACCAAAGAAAATAAGCAAAATGACAATTAAACATAAATAAACATGCAATTTGCCCCCTCCCTTTTTGGGAAAAAAATTGGTTGCTTATATAGGGAATCACTGAACCGTGACTGGAGCGGTCCCTCTCTTAGGTCAGTCAGTGGGCCATCACTTACGAAAATTCCTGGGTCCGCCACTGAGCATGTTATCATGGGATGTCGATGGACTATTGTATACCAAAAGAAGAAGAAGAGAACCAATTTGAATTAAAAACAGGTCGATATTTAACCTGCTCTGGTTCGTCGAAGTAATGGACAAAGTAAAATCACAGATTTCTATTTAAATAAAATTGTTCTCGAACAAAGGAAGGAATTCGTCATCACAATTGTTGGGTATAATGTATTATAATGTGAACATCGTTCTGAAGTACTGTATGCCAAATTTTCTGTTCCAACATGCACGTTATATATATGCTACCTGACGTCCCAAGAGAATTTTCTGTTCCGACATGCATGTTACCAAGAGATGTGAATATTTTCTTGGAAAAGTATTCAGTAACAAAGTTTCAATTTAATATCGGGATTTATTTTCTTTCTTAATATATTCAGTAACAGCAAAAAGAATAAATTGACTGCTTGTCCGCTAAATTGGGCTGTTCTTGCCAGATAAAAGACTTATAGTTATATAACTCGAAAAACTTTTAATTTGTATTTTTTTGTTTTATTTATTTTCATCACTAGATAGCTGAAATTTATTGGGAAACTTGCATTTCGGACATATTCTTTGCTTCTTAGCTCGAATTAAAGAGTGTTATAAACTTTTTCAAATGTTGAATACGCAACCAACAAATGGAAGTTTTTAACGACCTTGACTGGCTATACAGCCCTTGCACGGTCGGCCCTGGCTTGCGCCTTTTTGGGCATTAAATAATTTAATATGTTTACCATGTGGTAATTTAAATAATTTAGAACGATGAGAAAGTTTAATAAAAACAAAAATTTAAAAAGCAAAAATTTGGATAAATAAATGAATAAAAAAAGTAAAAAATTTAAGATTAAGTAAATAATAAAATAATAAAAGAATATAATACGCAACCAAATCTCCAAGTATTATTTATGTTTCTGGTAAAGGCGTTTGATTGGGTATTAGTTTGAGGTAGGCGTGTTTTCGGAAACATTCCTCCAATCAGACCTATTTGACATACATGTGTGCGATGATGCGTGTACACTGGCTATTGTAACGGCACGTGTGACTGTCTCATATCGAAATCTGTCGAGCGTGACCAATGTTTATTGTAGAATTTTTTGTCATGTGGTCAAATTATTTGACATACAAGTTTTAAATTTGCATTTTGAAAGATAATTTTCGGAAGTTGTCCCGTATATACTATTCTAAAGTGTTAGAGAGAAAAAAACAAGACTTTAAAGGAAAGATACATATCAACGGAGAATATAACCTGAGAAAACTATACTAGTCTACTAGCATAATAGTCAAAGATATAAAACATGTATTATATGGCTCTGATATTAAATTTAACGTGTTCTGGAAAATTTTGACAAAATATAATTGCACGAATTTTTAATCGATCGCTGACCTTTAATTCTAGAAGTGACTTGTGACTGTTATAAACATGCAGAGACAATTCTATGCATTATGGTTTAAGTTTACAATGAACACACTATAGTTATACATTTTCCTTTTAAATATCAAATAGACAATCACCTTTCGGATAGACTTGCTTTTTCTTTCTTTTCGTAAAAATTATCATTCGTCCATTTAGAGACATAAATTACAAGTTATATATGTCTCTGGTTTATTATATTTGATTACTTCAAAAATGCTTCAAAATACTATGAGCCTGTATTGGGGTCCCAACCGATCACACAAAAAAAAGGGGCGAGTTCCAACTATATGTCCCCGTTCAAATGCATTGATCGTCTTATAAGTTTATGACTCAACGGTTTCCTCCAACAATATGGTTTGATAAATTTCTTTCGAAGTTCATTACTTTTCACATACTAAAATAAAATGATATTCATCTTCAATTACTTGTTTATCACACATAATACAAAATCTCGGATATGTCTCAATATTATAAAATCGACAAGTTTCTATATTCAAACAGTGAGCAGATATATGCGGTATTTACAAATGAATGGTTTTATAAATATAATTTACAGCATGATCTTAATAAAATTGTTGGGGTCAAATACATCTATGCAACATACATTTAGGCGAGTCTTCAAAAAATAGTACATTTCACTATTAAAGCTACCGTTTAATCTATCTTTGAATTCAAATTAAAACAAATTCACTTTTTTTACACCCTGATGTAACCGTATTTTTAAAGTGTTGTCATCCGTATCAATAAATTGTTTAATAAAATTGAAGTGCATGAGTATTATTAACGTCTAGGATAAGTGTGAGATTTCTCTGTTGATGGGAATAAACAAAATTTAGCTGAATTTGTATTATTTAAATTAATGAAAAGGCAAGCTAGTGTGTGTTTGAAATGATATTGTTGAAATGGATTTATAGCATGAAAAATGTGTGTAACTGATTTTACGTTGACTTGGACTGCGAATTTGAAAATAATATATTTGTGAAATCACATTCTACAAGATGACATATTTTGTAAGTACGTTTAATATACTCTATAACCTTTCATTCTAATTATAGTATCTTTGAAATGCATTTTATAGCGGACTATGCGGTATGGGCTTTGCTCATTGTTGACGGCCGTACGGTGACATATAGTTGTTAATGTCTGTGTAATTTTGGTTTCTTTTGGACAGTTGTCTCATTCGCAATCATACCACATCTTCTCTTTTATATTTATATAGCTATTACTTGCAACTGCCACATGTACATGTTCTAGACTCGTGTCGCTGAAAGAGGTCTCCTTTCAAGTTTGAAAATAGGTGGAAAAAAGCCACACTCACTTATAAGATATATACATGCTCTCAGTCTGACTGTTGCATTTTGAACAAACGAGTGAAAGTCCAGCGCCATGTAGAACAAAATAGTTTCAACATTCATTTATCATTATCATGATCTTGACCTGCATGGATATATGCATTTAACTTGCAACTGTACGGTTAAACAAACCGGTTATTGATGGCTGCACAAAAATCTTTAACCTCAGACAAAACATGAAAAACGAAGTCCATCTAGTAGTAAAATACGGAAAAATGAAAATAAATATATGCAAAATTTTCCCCTGGATACTGTGTTTTGGACATAAAGAAGCCAATGTCCCAATTTCCCGAAATTCCATTATGTTTGACAACGATTTTGATGTAAAACAAAACTTTAACCACAGACTGAACCTAAATGCTGAATTAGTCGGCGTGAATGCTGACGACGGAACCTTTATTTTTTACCAATTAATTAAATGAAATTGCGCCATATTTACCTGTAAATATTTTTTTACCTATAGCAAAAGAAAAGCAAATGGTAATAATAAATCCAGAGCTCTTCAAAATTGAAGAAGAAAACTAAGAAAAGAAAGATTTAAAATATGTGCGTCAGTAAATGTATATAGAGAGAAGAAAACTTCACCGGCTCAACTTAAATTCCAGCCGAATTTCACTGAATAGTGGATGCTATTGGTGTTGTTACAAACAAAGATGATGACTTTGTATTGTGTAACGATCCAGAAAGCGGGATCATTTTATTAGGATGCAAAGCTAATTTAAAATTTAAAATTTCTGTGTACAATTTCAGAGGAAGTTTTTGCTGGTATCTATAAAATTTGTCCAAAATATTTCAAACAACTTTATACTATACATGCATGGCTTCAAGATAGGACATTATATATGTGTCTATTCTTAACTACAAATACCAGCCTTTAGTTCAATGATGTACAGAGACATTTTAAGGTGTAACTGTGTATATTTATACAAGTGAACGTTTTAATTCAGCATACTTTTTGTTATTAAAATGACTTTAACTCCGCCAGTCGGTAAACTGCCGATCCCGAGCCCGGATAAAGAAGGAGGGAAGTCAATCATTTAGTTATTTTATATAAATGAAAAAAAATTGGCGCAATTAAATGATTATTTTATTGGCGCAAATGATACATACAGTTTTGAACAAAAAAATGCATTTTACAAGTTTTACTGTAGACGAACTTTACAATGTCAGACATTTCAAAATTAATCTTTAAAAGATTGTTCACATCATGGTTGGTCGTTATACGCCAAAGAATTAGTACTTTGAGCGCAGCTTCCATTCAATACGACGAAAGCAAGCGATCCATGGTAAAAAAGACATTTAAAGGGCACATATTTATCTTTCGTCTGACAGCACGTATACACCGCAGTTATCGTGAATTATATAAACATATAAAAAAAAAATAACATTATTTTTTTAAGACAAAACAGAGAAAAGAACTGATAAGTGCGGGTATTCCATGCGCCTTGCCTCCTTTATGTTTCGATATTTTAGAAATTAATTATTCTTCTATTTATTATAACACGTGGAAACTACACCGGTGAGTTCCATATATGTCTTCAACTTACAGCTGGTCCTGAAAATGCATGAAATATTTGCCACTGGACTTTTAACAACCAACAATCAATCACACTACAACTTAAAGTATATATAGTAGTGAAATACAAAATGAATATTATAATGATACAATTAGCAAAATAAATAGAATACAAATACACACTACTTTATTTAACTGACATAATTTAAAGGAATACTCTGTAAACTATATAAGTAGAGAAGCGAAAAGTTTCTTTTGAATACTTAACAAACTTCCGAACAGTTCATGTTTTTTTGCTCAATTTAAAATCTTGAAAACATAAGCATGTATATTAAAAGCTGACGATCAGACATCACTAATACGTGTATACACAAATTCATTAATTCTTTTTTAACGTTTAGCCCTACGGCACCTTTCTATTAAGAATGATGATGAGAGTAATTGTAATATATAATAGGCATGTACTTTCTTACGTTACGGATCATTGATTTTGTTACCTGTTGACCCGGTTGATTACTAGCACGTGCCATCGAACTCAACCATTTTAACTAAAATAGATTTTGTTTAAGTTAACGCCATATGTATACTAAGTACAGTATACCTATCATATGGATTAGAAAATGCATATTATACGGTGATACTTTAACACTGTCCCGACAGAGACTGAATGAATGCAGTATGATGATCAGGTTTCGGGATCCGAGAAGTCTTTTTTCGAATTTCCGGATGTCGGGAATATTTTTTTCCAACTTAAATAGAGTAAATCTCACTAAATTAATACACATGCAAACAAAAAGCAACAGCTTCAACGGTTAACTAGGACATATATCAACAGAAAACGAATTAAAGCAAATGTCATACATAAAACCAAAATATGCATGTGTTAATTTGCCTCCGGTGCATTTCTGTGGATCCTTAACTTTTTTAGGTTACGTTTAGGATTTTCCGTTACTAATCTTCAAATACGAAAAACATTTTCACCGGTGTTCACAACATTTTAAGGTTTATGGCATACATTCTGGTGTGTATACAATTAACATACGTCCTTGCATTTAATTACCAATATACATTTATATAAACTAACATTTATTAAAAAAATAAACAACATATATAGACGAATAATTTATTAGTTCCTCGACAAAACAAGAAAAGAAATAAAGAATCAACAGAAGATTTAATTTTTCTTTGTAATTGATCAAAATAATACTTCAAACAAATCCTAATATAAAAAAAACCATATATACAAATTAATCTAAAATGCATTATCGAGTAGAAGGGGCGCAACTCGTGTTATCAAACCGGTATACTAAACGGATCTAAACAGGGTCTGAACATGTTGAACGTAATTTTGTATCAATGGTCTGTTTTGGTCTGACACGGTCTTAACGGGTCTAAACAACCCGCTAGACGATTCAGTCTTTTCCGTCTTGATACGCCTTAACGAACTGATTTACCTGATGAGGCTATCGATCTGAACGGCGAATAAACGATCTGAAATATCTGGACGAATTTCTCTAGCGGTAAATCCAGTCAATCAAGATGTGATCAGACCAAAATGGCCGTTTCAGACTGAAATCGGGCTTCTAGTGATAGGTTGTTGTGTGTAAACCCACAGTCACCACATGTTTACCACAAATTTATTTGTAGTCTTAAGTTATATATTAACATATTATAAGACAGGTTAGATTGAGAAAAGTTCATATCGAATTATTCCTTTCAATTTTAAATGGTGTCATTAAAAAACAGTTAAGTTAACTCTTAATTTGTAGACCTTATTTGGAGTTGGAGAAGTTTATGCATATATTTTAGTATTTCTTTTCTGTTTCTGCAGCGGGAACAACTAGAGACACATATTATTTTTTTCTTCATTATTTTCGGTGTTTGATAAATTTTAGTGAAAAACGTTTGTTATTTATGTTGTAAAAAAAATAATTTTCAAATTATTATAGTCTAATTATACGCCAAGTTTTATCTTTCTTGGGGCATTATGGTTTGGTCTTGGGATTGAGAGATATCGGTTGTCCAAGTGAACTTGAAATTTAGGAAACTACTGATACTAGAAGGATTGCTTCGTACCTTGATCTTTGCCTCAATATTGACACAGATGAACGACTTCACACGAAAATCTATGATAAACGGGACGATTTCAACTTACCAATTACCAATTTCCGATTTATCACAAGTAACATACCCTCTATCCCTTCGTATGGTATTTTTCATATCTCAATTAATACGTTATTCTCGTTCATGTTCACACTATACGGACTTCATATACAGGAGTGTGCTTCTAACGCAGAAACTGCTCCAACAAAGTTACGAGGAGGACAGATTAAAAATGACAATTCGTAAACTTTACGACACCATCACGAGTTGGTTGATCCATACGTTGTATCTTTGTCCCAACTAACTATGGTTATTTTTACAACGTGTTAGATTGTGGTTTGTGATGACGTCGTCTAATCTTTTTATTACCGAACGTCACTTATTCCCGAATGTAACTGTTTTCCTGAGTGTCAATTTGTATTGCTTTAAGACGTGGCACGGTACTTTTCCATCCAAAATTAATTTGTTGGGTTTTTGATGTTGTGTTTGTTGTTGTCATCGGATTTCGTCTAATGTCTTAACGTTTGTAGTTGTAAATCGTATTTTTCTTCTGTTGTTTTTCAGTATTGTGTTGGGGATAACTACTCATCCAGTTTAATCATTGGATCAACGAAATTTACAATACATTTGGTTTGCAGTTTGATCAGAAGAAACACTCACAAAGCTAGACAATACCATCAATTATCTAATTACTACTACAATAAAATATTAATTAGTATTAAAATTTTCAATGTTATTAATATAAGTTAGATAAATCATACAAATCTAATCTTGAATTTCATCCAAATTCTTTCTTAATTTTCGGAACACGTTTTAGAAATGTGACGTCACTTTGGGCGTTGCATTGGCTATGGCTAACAGGGCTTTGATTTTGTAATGTTTTCTTTTTTATACTATAGCTAGTCACCACTTCAATTTAATCATGTATATCTATTATAAAGTTGTTTTATAGGATTTACAGTTTGTAAAACTATGTACTGTTCTTGATAAAAATGATAATGATGTTTTTGTCACAGGCGGTTAACCCTGGCCTCACATCTTTTGGGCACTCTTGGTCCTCGGCGATCTTCAGCTTTGTAGTTGTTATGGCTTTTCTAACTTCTAACAACTGAGCATAGTTTTTTTTGTGGACGTAGCGCGCATCTGGCGTATAAAAATATTTTTTAACCGGTTACCATATGATGGCTATTATTCGTTTATTACTCTGTCCTATATCCCATTTATCTGTTTATGTATTGTAACCCTGTCGTGTAATGTTGTCATTTTAATCATATAATTAACACTGCCATTAAAGCGGGAGGTTTGGCATACCACAAAACCAGGTTCAACCAACCATTTTTGATAAAATGCCCTGTATCAAGTCAGAAAAATGGACATTGTAACATTATAGGTCGTTTCTGTGAGTGTTACACTTCGGTGTTTTGTCTCTGTTGTGTCGTAGTTATCTTCTATTAGATACGTTTCCCTCAGTTTTAGTTTGTAACCCGGATTTGTTTTTTCTCTATCGATTTATGAATGGTCTTTTTTGCTTTCCATCTCGTACTTTATTTGGCCTTCTAAATTTTTTTGTAGACGAAACGCTCGTCTGGCGTAAATACTTAATTTCAATCCTGGTATCTACATGCATAATAAGTATATGTCTGACCTATCTTTCTCGTAATCGTTCTTCGGTATTGTCTTTAATTAGAATGTTCTATACATATTTTTTTTCAAATTTAGAGAACCAACTATTTGTAGTTGCTCTTATTTATCAAATATTTTTCGTATTACTATACAATCTCTGTCTATTTCTGCAATAATTTTGAAATATGATATTTAAAACAAATGCCTATTATGTCTCTAAAGTAAATGCTTCAATTCCAATCAACATACACACAGAGAGGGACCAAATAATTTGTTTCTGAATAATTATGGAACACACATGGGATTTCAGTACAAAGCAATATAAATACATCAACAAACTGTTAAAGTCTGTTTAAAACGTAGTTTATCATTTAAATCATATTTATAATTTTATAACAGATAACAGATTATACCTAAGATGAGTGTATTTAATCATCTGCAGATATAATCTATCATTTCAATTTACACATATACTAGCGTAGTGGTTTTACATTCACACCACACAGAAATATTCATATCTACCATATAACATTACACACAAGTTTATAGATAGATTTCTTTTAGATTTTGTTCATTCACTTTCTGTTTGCAGACCCGTCAATGTTTTCTTATTTTTGGAGTGGAGGAAAAGTTATAAGGCAATCTTGGTAAGACCCGAACAGCAATTAGACAAAATGAAATTTGTAATTTGTACAAAAAGTGCTTTCAAATAAGGTTTATTGTGTGGTCATTGAATACAAATTTTAAAGTGTGCATATTACCTTAACTATTGTACCTATATCTATATTGTATGTTTCTCTTTATTTGGTTTTTGAATAAAGAATTTATCTATCTTTCACAATTAAGACACATCGGTTTAGTACGTAAATTAATTACACGACGTACGCTTTCGTCATATAAAGAGCAGGATCTGCTTATCCTTCCGGAACACCTGATATCATCCTAAGTTTTGATTGCGGTGTATGTTACTAATATAAATTGAGAATGGAAATGGGGAATGTGTCAAAGAGACAACAACCCGACCATAGAAAAACAACAACAGAAGGTCACCAACAGGTCTTCAATGTAGCGAGAAATTCCCGCACCCGGAGGCGTGCTTCAGCTGGCCCCTTAACAAATATATACTAGTTCAGTGATAATGAACGCCATACTAATTTCTAAAAATTGTGCACAAGAAACTAAAATTAAAAATATACAAGACTAACAAAGGCCAGAGGCTCCTGACTTGGAACAGGCGCATGTTTATGAGATCTCAACCCTCCCCCTATACCTCTAGCCAATGTAGAAAAGTAAATGCATAACAATACGCACATTTAAAATTCCATTCAAGAGAAGTCCGAGTCTGATGTCAGAAGATGTAACCAAAGAAAATAAACAAAATGACAATAATACATAAATAACAACAGACTACTAGCGGTTAACTGACATGTCAGCTCCAGACTTCAGAAAAACTGATTAAAAGATTATGATTTCATCATATGAATATCAGGCACAATTCTTCCCGTTAGGGGTTTAGTATCATACCATCATAACATATATGAGAGGAACATAACCCGTGTGATGCCAACAACTGGTTTTTGTATAAATGTGTTTAGTTCCGATGCAAAGACCCTATAAGTGAATCAATATTAACGCCAAAATGAGCAATCTTTAATGACCTGACAACAGTATCGAAACTATATCCCTTCTTGATAAGTCTATTTAAATATATTCATTTATAATCTTATAATATTCTTTAATTTGTGACTGTGGTTTTCTTTACTCAATTGCATATTTAGGAGTATAATACTGTTGTGGTTAATATATTTGTAAATACCAGCACAACCATGGTAAAAGTGCAAGCTGTTATTATTTCACAGAATGTCTGTAATGTTCTCTCATCTGCACATTATTGATAAAAATTAGAACTGGCATGAAAATACGGATTTTTTTGTGTTATTAAAATTTGCTGTTACAAAATATTAGAAATTATTATAAATTAAGAAATGTATCTCCCTCATGCAAAGCTCTGATTCCTTTCACGGATTTGGCTATACTTTTTGGACCTTTTGGATTATAGCTCCTCATCTTTTATATATGCTTTGGATTTCAAATATGTTTGGCCACGAGCATCACTGAAGAGACATGTATTGTCGAAATACGCATCTGGTGCAAGAAAAATTGGTACCGTTTAGTTTATTGCTGTGTTTAATTTCTGGACTGATTTTGTGCTTTATACAGAATTATTGAAGTTAAGTATTCATAGAAAAAGTATTTAACGTAAGATGTAATATTGGAAACAGGATACATAAGCCATCATGAATTGATTTTGTAGACATTAAGTGCGATGATGACTGATGTACCCATATTTTGACTATTTTATTAATTGCGACTGTTTATTTAACGCATCATGTAAATGTAGCGGAATTTGATGAGACTGTTATTAAAGTGAGAGGGTTAGCGCTATAGAACCAGGTTTAATCCACCATTTTCTACATTTGAAAATGCCTGTACCAAGTCAGGAATATGACAGTTCTTGTCCATTCGTTTTTGACACGTTTTGTTTTTTGATTTTGCCATGTGATTATGGACTTTCCAAATTGATTTTCCTCTGAGTTCAGTATTTTTGTGATTTTACTTTTTGCATAGCATAACAATGCATTCATGTATGCACTCTTTGCATTAATTCTTACGCCGTCTAAGTCATTTTAAATTTGTGTTGTATTATACAAATTGTACTGTACTTGTATCGTGTTCATTATTTATTTTGTAGAAGGACAAGAACAATGACAATGATCGAAGAAGTTTTAGCAGCGATAGTCAGTTTTTGTTTAGTTTGGTCAATTCTTACATTTAAAGATCGCTTCATGGTTGTATATCAACGAGAAAAATTAAGTAAGTATGAACATCTAGAAAATGAATGATATAGTTGTTGATAAACATTCACTATAAAAATCAAAACGCTTTGTCAAAAAGGAAAGGAAAGACGTGATAATTGGCAATTAAAAGGTACATGAAGTAATGAACTCTGAGGGAAATTCAAATCTGAATGTATACGTGTTTTTCAAAATGTCAAAATCAACAATCCAAACACATCTAATGAATAAAATAGAACTGTCATATTCCGAATTTAAAATATGAAGCAATTGTTAATTAAATATGGTTTTATAGCTAGCAAATATCTCACTTGTACGACATTAGCACAGACAACGATATGTGAGCAAATCAAGCAGACATAAAAGATCGCCAGTTTGAGCTTTCTAAATAGATAGTTCATTGGAACTGAAATACACATATGTATTTTACTGGCATTTGATGTCATATCATGAGACGAGAAAAGTCTTTAATTATTATTTCTCATTTAAACCAATAGATGTTGTTGTATCTCTTCAGCATCATAGGTCAACCAATCAGAATTTGTATGTGATAATAACTATATCAAGTTGACTTGTATGTCGACTAAAACTAACTGCTCTGCACCGTGATGTGAGACAAAACTGTTAAACATTAGCACGTATTTAAAAAAAAAGATACAATGAAATGCACATACCCGAGAGTATCACCAGCCCAGTAGTCAACACTTGGGCGTCGACATGAATATCAATAATGTGGTCACTTTTATATATTTCCTGTTTACAAAACTTGAATGTTTAAAAAAAAACTAAGGATTTTCTCATCCCAGGCATAGATGACCTTAGCCGTATTTCACACAACCTTTTGGAATTTTGGATCCTCAATGCTCTTCAACATTGTACTTGTTTGGCTTTATACATTTTTTTATATGAGTCTTATTTAAACGAGACGCACGTCTGACGTACTAAATTATAATCCTGGTACCTTTGATAACTATCTCCCCCACTTGGTCGTTTCGTCCCCGAGGGTACCACCCACACCTTTGATAACTGTTAAGAACTTACGTGAAGTGCTCTTTGTATGTAATTTTTTGTTATAAATAATTTATAAATGCAGTTATCCTACAAGTTTGTGTGTCAACCAACTTACAATTTACTTTTGCAAAAACAATTTAACAGATCAGCGCCTGGTGTACAAAAAGAGGGACGAAAGATACCAAAGGGATAGTAAAACTCATAAATCTAAAACAAACTGACAAAGCCATGGCTAAAAATGAAAAAGACAAACAAAAAAACAATAGTACACATGACACAACATAGAAAACTAAAGAATAAACAACACGAACCCAAACAAAAACTAGGGGTGATCTCAGGTGCTCCGGAAGGGTAAGCAGATCCTGCTCCACATGTGGTATCCGTTGTGTTGCTTATGTGATTACAAATCCGGTAAATAGTCTATTTCGGTACGTCACATTCATGAAAGGGAAGGGGATTGTAGTTACGACGCAAGGAACATATCCGTTATCATTGGTAAAACGGTTATTCCATAACGTTCAACCAACTCGTGATGGCGTCCGAAAAATTTACGAAGGGATGACTTCAACTTCACCATTTGGAGCTCTTGGTTTAATAGCTTTCTTGTAAGCAGCAAACCTCTATCAAGAAAATCATGATTGGAAATGCAAGCACGGGAATATCGTTTCAATTGGGAGATATATACCCCATATGCAGGTGCTGCTGGAATGTTGCTACTTAAAAATGCCTGGTTACTGTTATCAGTTTAATCATGTTACTTAATCAATTATGTTAATACTTAATACTCGAAATGAAATAAAGGTTATTATTTGTTTTCAGAAAGAAGTAGACCAAATGGTATGTTTACTGTTAATCGATAGAATTAAATCAACAAATTTAAAAGATCGGGTGAAACATGTGCATTTGTGGTCAATCTGTCATAAAACGAAGATGTTGATATACCTATAATGCTTCAACCTGTAATTCAAAGTCCATATTTTTATTTTGAATGATATCATTATAAACCATAAGTTGTGCACTTTTTGATAAGAATATCAAGTAGATCAAGAGAGGTGTGGTATGATTGCCACCAAGGACCAAAGAACCAGGATGTAACAATCATAGAGTCTTCACCAATTAGCAAAATCCGTACTGTTAAGGCCCCGTCAATGACAAATGAAAAGAGTTCAAACAATAAAAAAGGGAACACAAATATGTTAGAGAGTAACAATCGACTGCAACTGGAAAAATCTGACATGGGACAGTTGAGTGAGGGAATTTCCGTTTTGAATTTTCACCAGAGTCGAAAATAAAAAGACAAAGCCATGACAAATAGAAACGACAACAACTGTACACGTACATAACATAAAATAATAAAGTCTGAACCACACGAATCTGATCAAAATCAGGAGATGATATCAAGTGCCACTAAATGGTTAGTAGATCCTGTTCTATTTACTCCTATAATATATGATGTTAAGTTGGTTCATTTGATTAGACTTCGCAAATTCTAGATCATTAGTGATTGACTTTTATCTTACACTAAGACAACACCAAATAGAGTCATTAGCCATGTTAATTTTTCTATCCCTGAAATTTGACAGAACGTGAAACTCTGTTATTAAAAATCATATGTATTTACTCATTGATAAATTAATTAAAACTACATGAATCCCATAAAACAAAACCAGGAGTGATCTAAGATGACCTGGAAGGATGAACAGATCCTTCCTTATATATGACACATATGAGGTCATGTTCAAATAAAACATTCAGGACAGATATTCACATCATAAAATATTTCCATTCTTTAAATTTAGTTGACTTATTGCATGAAGTTTAAGACACAATGATCAAAACTCAAGAAATTAACTTTGCCACTGAACCATGAAAATGAGGTCAAGGTCAGATGAAAGAATCTTGTTAGAAACTAACACATTACAATCATACCATACACAAAATAAATTAGACCTTTTATATACATTATAAGAAAAACAGACCAAAAGATAAAAACTTTTGTAATAATAAAGCTATCCCTTTACTCATAAAAAGAGAGAAATAAACATAAAATTATGTTTCACAAAGCTGTCAATGAAGCATAAAAATGAGATAAAAAACAGAAACTTCGAACCACAAGGGATATTTATACAAAGAATACAGGTCTTACACCTCCTAAAATATAAAGCATTTCAGATGTTAGTTAACGACACTTCTGCCGCCGAAAAACTATCCATATGTCGAGCTGTCAGCGACTAAAGTCGCAGGCTCGAGTTAAATTCACTTCAAACTTAAAGATTATCCATACATTCATTTTTAATAATCTATTACACATTGTTTTTAATAGAAGCAGGATATGTCTGGCACAGCTGTACGTAATATTTTTATACTGTTTTAATAATTAACTAGGAAACGATTTCATTTTAAACATTAAACCAGTTTTTAATATATTAATATGTCAATTCGATATGTTTAAAGGTTCCTTTTAGCAATCATATTTACTTCATTCTACAGAATTCTGCTTTGTTGTTTGATTTGAATTTTGTAAGATAACATTAATTTTTACTTCAGACAAAATAACTATTAAACTTTTTATAAAATTTTCGCGGATATTAAATTAACTATGAAAATAGTCAGAGCTATTTAAAACCAATATTTTAATTCTAAAAAATCAATTGTGGTAACCTTTCTCTTTCCTTTTTTCTCTAATATTACATTGTGATGGCTTTTCGATAGTTGTATGCTTTTTCTAATTTCAGATGATCCAGGTAGCATTTTTGATATGATAATTGAACCACTAGTTAGAATTGTAAATGCAGCAGTTGTACCACCGCCACCACCACCACCCGACCCACCTAATCCACATTTCTGATGATATGGAAAAAAATATTTGTTAAATGCAATTTTGAAAATATGTTTTGTGAAACAAAGACAATAACCATATGACACATTTAAGGTACGATTGATTCAACCTGACATTTGTTAATACTCTCGCGAATGGTGTTCGACTTTCTGTATGCTATTGTTTTGTTTGTACAATTAAACTTTAGTACTATTGCTTTATTGTGTTCATTTATTCTTTCATTTTGAAAAAATTCGTTATGTTTAACTTGTATAGTGAGTGAACCCAAAGAATTATTATCTGAGGTGCATTTTTGGATAGGCAGTTTTAAGGTCCGCTATCTTTGGTTAGTTTTTCCCAAAAACAATGACTGATCACTTGCATATCAGTTATCTTCTGTACAACAACTTGACTATTGCAATAAAATTGAAAAATGGCTTCCCCTTCGGTAGCACTTGCGATCATCGTTTGCTTTTAGTAGATTTTGTGCTAATTAGTATTTTTGTTTCAATAGTATAGCGTCTTCTGCTTTCTGTTTTTTGTTTTAGTCTTAATGTTTGCCATGACATTGTTGTCTATTTAAGCTTCTTTTTGATTAATTCTGACAATTCATTATGTTCACAAAACAAAATGATATGTAGCATGTATGTACGTCTCAAGCAGAAATTAGTTGCTTTAAATAGTTATTAGAAAAATACAATTAATTCGTTCACATTTTATATCAAGTCACTCTATTAATGTAAAATAGTTCATGTAATTCCGATAACTTCACAACGGTGTATTCTTTCTAGTATATGATTCATTTGTTTTTACAATATGTTGTGTAAATAATCACACAAGTATTATATGTTTACCAAAAAAAAATTGTTGTCTTGAGTAACAAAATATAACAGTGTTATGTGATTGATTTTGTTCTAATTGAGAATAATCTTTTATATTTTTTACCACCTTGAATATGTATTTTAGTGTTCATATCTGTAAATAATGAACTGTTACAGTTACTGTAAAACGTTGTAAATGAGGTTCTATAACATTGTGTCGTGTTTACGGTGTATTTGTAGTTTATGGTTTAGCATAACTCCAAATGATTTGATGAAACAGTGCTCCGTTTTCTCCGGGTGTGAATATTTATTTTTATTCAAAGATATGTACATGCATAATCATCAGTTTCAACGGTCACTTAGTAGAATTTGCTGCTATTGTTTATGCTGTCTTTATCATTTGTAGACAAAACCCCTACATGCATCATTCCAATAGTGTTATTGGTCTTAACTATATAATATTTTTATAATTTACGCATGTGACAAAATCAATCAAAACTGTATGTTTTACGTGTCTAATAAGAATTGATATGCTAAATCACCAACACCATTTTTAGATAATGACGAGTGGTGTTAATCGTTATGTACATGTGGATATTGTTCACTATCAGTTCTATTAACCAACAGACTTGAGATTGATTATGCAATGATTGCGGTGTATTTGACGTTTTAGTTTTTGTTACAATGATGCCATAATATAGAACAAGTCAAAACATTCAAAAAATATTTTAATAAGCTAACCACATTTTCAAAAACTTGCAGTTTATAGATATTGTTAAGAAAACATAGTCACAAGATATGATGCTGTTTAATTTGCGTCTTGATCATCAACGTTGAGGCAAACATTTCACAAAAATGGTTTTACAAGTTTTGCTTGAAATTCTGTAAATGTAAAATATATGTGTAGTGTTTTGTTAATACAATTTCGTTACTTCCATGTCACGATAAAAAAAATCAAATATGAGTATTATATAAGTATTCTATCTTTTGTCTGTGTATATGTTGTTGTGTGTAAGCACGCCTTCACCACATGTTTACCACAAATATGATTGTAGTTTTCCGCTATATATCTTTTCTATTATTAGACAGGTTTGCTTTATAAAAGGTTATGTAGAATTATTACTTTCAATTTTAAATGGTGCAATTAAAACATCAGTTAAGATTACTCTTAATTTGGAGACCTATTTTTGGAGTTTGAGAAGTTTACGCATATTTTTTGTATTTCTTTTCGATTGTATGTACATTTGTATTGAATACTATGAAGAAGTATAAAATTCAACTATGTTTGATGTGGGCACAACTAGCCATATATGGTTCGTTTTCGTACTAAATGCTATGTTTAAAGAGGGACGAAAGATAACAAAGGGACAGTCAAACTCATAAATCTAAAACGAACTGACAACGCCAAGACTAAAAAAGAAGTCAAACAGAAAAACAATAGTACACACGACACAACATAGAAAACTAAGGATCAAACAACACGAACGTTTCCAATGTTGGAGTTTTTCAAATTTTCTATAGATCCTTAGTTATTGATTAAAAGTGAACAAATGATAAATTACAATTTGTACAAATGCAAAATACAAATCAACATTTGAATATTTTTTTGTACAAATGATAACTTGTACACAACATTTATATAACTAGCTACATGGTACACTGTGTGTGTATTGGATTTTGTTCTGCTAATTACACCAAATAAATTTAACCTTCGATGCCTTCTTTTCAAATGCTCTACGAAAATGTTGTACTATGTTTTATGATTGATAGTTACTGTTAGATTAATCATATCTCCTTACAAGAACTATATACAAAAAGAATATGTGGTATGCTTGCCAATGAGACATAGATCCACCAAAGTTGAAATGAAGTTAGTATAAGCAATTATAGGCAATCGTACGACCTACAACAATGAGAGCACGTAATACATGTAATAATAAATCAGCAGCGATAACAATCAATTGGTCCGAGTACACAGTTACCGTCATTTCATTTTCGTTGTCCACGAATGTAGTTCCTAGTGTGGACAGTGTGGTACATGCCAATTTTGTTTATACACCTTCCAAATGTGTTTTATGCCTCATATAGTAAGTCAAGGGATGAAATGACACTGTTAAAAAAATGTGTTATACATTTAAGAGTAGAGAAGTGATTTGGTCCAGTTGAAAAAGGTTAAAAATTACAATTAGGAAGCTGTCAAAAGATTTCAAGACCCTCTTAACATAAAAGTGTCCATAGTTTGAGTAAGAGTTGATGAAGTTTTCTATAATTTTGATATAATTTGTCCCAAAAGTAGTACATAACACTGTAAAAATATTATTGAGAAAGCGGAGGTGGGATAGTTTTATTTCCATTGATTGTCTTAAAGAAATGCACTACGAAATAACTGTGTACGTTGACCTTAGAGGTGAAATCATGAAAAATAGAATCGGTACTTTGGCAACTTCCCTGAATGATTAAATGGTTTCAATATGTTAAATAACATAAAACTTAAGGATTTAAACTTTTATGTGATAGAAATTCTGCAAAAATGCATTAGTCAGCACTTTTTGTGCTGACATGAATTGTCATTGATATTCATGATATTGTTACATTCATAAATTTACTGTTTTTTACAATTTTTTTAATTTTTTGAAATACTAAGGCTTTCCTACATCAGGCATATATTACCTTAGCTGTATTTGGCAAAACTTTTAGGAATTTTGGTCATCAATGCTCTTCAGCTTCGTACTTCATTTGGCCTTTTTCACTCTTTTGGATTCGAGCGTCACTGATGAGTCTTTTGTAGACGAAAAGCGCGTCTGACGTATACTTAAAACAGTCTCGTTTCTCGTTTTGTTTATATAGATTAGACCGTTGGTTTTCCCGTTTGAATGGTTGTACACTAGTAATTTTGGGGCCCTTTATAGCTTGTTGTTCGGTGTGAGCCAAGGCTCCGTGTTGAAGGCCGTACTTTAACCTATAATGGTTTACTTTTTAAATTGTTATTTGGGTGGAGAGTTGTCTCATTGGCACTCACACCACATCTTCCTATATCTATTGGTATCTATGATAAGTTTATTTACAACCACTTGGTCGATGTCACTGCGAAATAACTGTGTACCTGGTCCAATTGCTAGAAACTATATGGAAATAGCACATTTATTTTTAAACGTCGACAACGTTTTTCTTGATAAAAATTCATAAAAAACAATTTAAGGCAAACATGTTGAAGCCAAAAATTTATAAGAACCATTATCTTACCTCTTATACATTTCTAGGAATATGATTGATTAAAAGCGACCTCGTGAAGACTGAGTATATTCAATATTAGGTTAGTAGGGAGGCGGGGCTTTTTTCAATACACGGTTAGTACCGAATTTTCGACTTAGGCACTGTTTGATTATTTAACATATTGAAAGTTCTGTTTAATATTGTTATATCAAGGTTGTTCATTATAGATATTTATCGTTTACATTATTTGTTTTAGTGCATATCAATTGAAGAAGGTTCTTAAAATTGAACACCTGAAGACTTTAATACAGAAATAAGGAGTTTTGTGTTATGATAGTAAATAAGACAACTTAGTCTAAATTCAACAAATAAAAATAATCGGTAAGATAAATTCGTTACATAGTGTGCTAGTGACCTCACCCAAAACGGAATTTACTGACCCTGTATATATCATATTAGGTCACTAACACACTATATAACTAATAATACACGCGAAGAGTCTTTCAACTATTAATAGAAACCCGTATTAAGTCAATTTACCTGAGGGAAATGGAATCATTATACGGTGTATTTGACGTTTTAGTTTTTTGTTACAATGATGTCATAATTTCAAACAAGTAAAAACAATGAAACAAATATCGAGCTAAACTAACCACATTCACAAAATATGTAGTTTATATCCTTGGAACAATACAAAATATGTAGTTTATACCCTTGGAAAAATACAAAATATGTAGTTTATACCCTTGGAACAATACAAAATATGTAGTTTATACCCTTGGAAAAATACAAAATATGTAGTTTATACCCTTGGAAAAATACAAAATATGTAGTTTATACCCTTGGAACAATACAAAATATGGAGTTTATACCCTTGAAACAATACAAAATATGTAGTTATACCCCTGGAACAATACAAAATATGGATTTAATACCCTAGAACAAAACAAAATATGGATTTAATACCCTGGAACAAAACAAAATATGTAGCTTATACCCTTGGAACAATACAAGAGGGACAAAAGATACCAAAGGGACAGTCAAACTCATAAATCTAAAACAAACTGACAACGCCATGGCTAAAAATGAAAAAGACAAACAGAAAAACAATAGTACACATGACAAAACATAGAAAACTAAAGAATAAACAACACGAACCCCTCCAAAAACTAGGGGTGATCTCAGGTGCTCCGGAAGGGTAAGCAGATCCTGCTCCACATGCGACACCCGTCGTGTTGCTTATGTGATTGCAAATCCGGTAAATAGTCCAATTCGGTAGGTCAAATTCATGAAAGGGAAGGGGACTGTAGTCACGACGCAAGGAACATATCCGATATCACCTGTGAAACGGTTAAACCATAACGGTCAACCAAAATATGTAGCTTATACCCTTGATACAATACAAAATATGTAGTTTATACCCTTGGAACAAAACTAAATATAAAGGTAAATAATGAAAGACAACCAAACACAAATTTAAAATTAAGGTTTGATTGACAATAGGATAACTATCCACCAATTATAGGCAACCAAACGTCATTTGATAATGAGAAAAAAACAAGCAATTTAGTTGGCTATAAAAATCATGACATAAAACAAGGCGAGTTTACTGACTCAATACCCTCCTGTATCTTTAGACAGTGGTAAAACAGAACAACATAAGAACAACCTATTTAATTTAGTTAAAAAGAGCGAATCTACTTTGATCAGAAAAAAATGGAAAACATCAAAATGGAAAAAGCCCAGACCAGAAATGGCAGCATATATCTTGCAATGAAATGAAACTGATCTTATGAGGTAAATTAGTAGAAACTTTTATATTGCTGCCAATGGTACTCGTTTATGCTTTCAATGAAAAAAAAAAGAAGGCGTAGAAGATATATTGTGTATAGTCACATGATTAATGTGTCTATTGGTTCATAGCATACACGAACATGTATATCCTGATGTTAAAGACGTGTCTTGATTCTCAACGTTCCGACATATATACATAGATTCCACCAATAATGATTTTATATTTGTTGCTTTGTAATTCTGTGAACATGGTGAATGTAGAATAAATGTGTAGTTTTTTTCAATTCAATTTCATAACTTCATTGTCACGATCAAAAAGTAGACAGATATGAGCATTATATAACTATTCTATGTTTTTATGTGTATATATAAAAAAAAGAAGATGTGGTATGATTGCCAATGAGACAACTATCCACAAAAGACCAAAATGACACAAACATTAACAACTATAGGTCACTGTACGGCCTCTAACAATGAGTAAAGTCCATACCGCGTAGTCAGCTATAAAAAGCCCCGATAAGACCATGTAAAACAATTCAAACAAGAAAACTAACGGCCTTATTTAAGTAATCAAAATTAACGAAAACAAATATAACACATAAACAAACGACAACCACTGAATTACAGGCTATTGTGTGTAAACTCACCTTCACCACATGTTTACCACAGTCCTAAGTTATATATTTTGATATCATTAGACAGGTTGGTTTGATAAAAGTCCATATTGAATTATTCCTTTCCATTTTAAATGGTGTCATTAAAAACATCATTTAATTAAGTTTTTAATTTGTAGACCTTGTTTGGAGTTGGAGAAGTTTACGTATATATCTTAGAAGTGCTGTTCAATTGTATGTACAATTGTATTGATTCCTGTAAAGAAGCATTACAATAGATTGTTTCTACAGTTGGAAAAATCAGCGTCACATTTTGTTTCTTTATTAATTTTTCGCTTCGAAAACATTTGTGTCCCATGAAACTCGAAATATTTTTATAATTTGTAAAAGAGGGACGAAAGATACCAAAGGGACAGTCAAACTCATAAATCCAAAACAAACTGACAACGCCACGGCTAAAAATGAAAAAGACAAACAGAAAAACAATAGTACACATGACACAACATAGAAAACTAAAGAATAAACAACACGAACCCCACCAAAAACTAGGGGTGATCTCAGGTGCTCCGGAAGGGTAAGCAGATCCTGCTCCACATGCGGCACCCGTCGTGATTGCAAATCCGGTAAATAGTCTAATTCGGTAGGTCAAATTCATGAAAGGGAAGGTGATTGTAGTTACGACGTAAGGAACATATCCGATATCATTTGTGAAATGGTTATTCCATGTAAATTGCGTGATATTTTGAAAACATTTTGCTTCATCTGCGTACTTTTTGTTATAATATATAATCTTTGATTTGATCTTAGTTATTTAGAGTAACCGTTCTATGACTCTAAGGTACACGTTGTTACTTAACACTTAGAAATAAAAAAAAAAAGCCTCTTGCTTATTTGTTTTACCAAACCACCGATAAAAACTAAGAGATTTGATTCCAAATCCCTTTATAAGCATAATAAGAATAACATTATTTACAGTTTCGATCATCAGATTTATGACGTATATGAGAAAAGAACGATCAGACAAAAGGAAAAATTTACCAATCGCTACCCTTGTAAAGGCAACTGTGAAGCAAAAGAGTTACCGTTATGCAAGTGTTTTATCTCCGGAATTAATATTATGTATATTCAATGATAATTGATAACGAATGATTGATCTAGCATGACCATACATCTATTCATCTTTAAAACGTTTGGTGAAGAACGTGTGTAACATACATTATCTTTTTTTTTAGTTTATTTTTACGTCAATTTGTATCTTGCTTAAGGCGTTATGAAGTGGTCTTAGAATTACGCCATATTATTGTAAAGACTTAAATATACTAACACGGAGTTGTGATACTGAAAATAATTGATTTTAAAACTTTTAAAAAAGATAAAATTTGTCTACTTCTTTTTCCTCCTGTTTTAGCCGAGTGCATTATAAGTCTAGAAAGAAGTCAGTCTACAATTATCTATCTGAAACAAAAATCAAAATCAAGATCACAAAAATACTGAACTCCGAGGAAAATCCAAAACGGAAAGTTCCACTTATCATAGATACTAGGATTAAATTTTGTATTTACGCCAGATTTCGTCTACAAAAGACTCGAATGGGTCAGTCCTATCCAAAGACTTCAAACAAATGGTTAAGAACTGTCATGTTCCTACCTTGGTACATTTTCACAATTTTAATCCCACCTACATAAAGAGAGGGACACGATTATTGGTTTTAAATAATTATAGAATGCAAATGGGGCTTCAGTACACTAATAAAACAACAACAGAAGGTCACTAACAGGTCTTCAATGTAGCGAGAAATTCCCGCACCCGGAGGCGTCCTTCAGCTGGCCCCTAAAAAAATATATACTAGTTCAGTGATAATGAACGCCATACTAATTTCCAAATTGTACACAAGAATCTAAAATTAAAATAATACAAGACTAACAAAGGCCAGAGGCTCCTGACTTTGGACAGGCGCCAAAATGCGGCGGGGTTAAACATGTTTGTGAGATCGCAACCCTCCCCCTATACCTCTAACCAATGTAGAAAAGTAAACGCATAACAATACGCACATTAAAATTCAGTTCAAGAGAAGTCCGAGTCTGATGTCAGAAGATGTAACCAAAGAAAATAAACAAAATGACAATAATACACAAATAACAACAGACTGCTAGCAGTTAACTGACATGCCAGCTCCAGACTTCAATTAAACTGACTGAATGATTATGATATCATTATATGAACATCAGGCACAATCCTACCCGTTAGGGGTTTAGTATCATACCATCATAACATATATGAGAAGAACATAACCCGTGTCATGCCAACAACTGTTTTTATATACATTTTGTTCTTAAAATTGAGAAAAATCACGAAAATACAGAATTGACAGCATGGTAAATTTTACACAAAAAAGCGTCAAAATATGATAAAACTTTCTTATATTAACACCTACCTATAATTTTTTTATGGAAAATTTATTAAGATTGGTCCACTTCATCTTTATTGGAGATAAAGGATACTACAGATACAGTTAAGTCGGCTTTATATCTTGACTTACATCTAGAAATTGACAATGAGGGTCGGTTGAAGACAAAACTTTACGACAAAAGAGACGATTTCAGCCTTCCAATTGTGAACTTTCCATTTCTAAGTAGCAACATTCCAGCAGCACCTGCATACGGGGTATATATCTCCAAATTGATACGATATTCCCGTGCTTGCATTTCCTATCATGATTTTCTTGATAGAGGGTTACTGCTCACAAGGAAGCTAATAAACCAAGAGTTCCAAATGGTGAAGTTGAAATCATTCCTTCGTAAATTTTACGGACGCTATCATGAGTTGGTTGACCGTTATGGAATAACTGTTTCACAAATGATATCGGATATGTTCCTTACGTCGAAACTACAATCCCCTTCCCTTTCATGAATTTGACCTACCGAATTGGACTTTTTACCGGATTTGTAATCACATAAGCAAGACGACGGGTGCCGCATGTGGAGCAGGATCTGCTTACCCTTCCGGTGCACATGAGATCACCCCTAGTTTTTGGTGGGGTTCGTGTTGTTTATTCTTTAGTTTTCTATGCTGTGTCATGTGTACTATTGTTTTTCTGTTTGTCTTTTTTTTTTTAGCCATGGCGTTGTCAGTTTGTTTTAGATTTACGAGTTTGACTGTCCCTTTGGTATCTTTGGTCCCTCTTTTATAGAGAGTATGAAAAAAAGTTAATTTGTGGAACTGTTATTTTTTTCGGGATAATAGCTCAAAAAAGATAAAAATCAATAAAAAATGGGAAAATCATCAAAATTGGGCACTTACAAAAGGCCGAAGCCAAAAAGAACTGCACCACCATATGAATTTTTCTTCACCAATTAATTTATTACAATCTTATAAACCAAAAAATCTGGGTAAGAAAAAGAGTTTAATTTCTAGAAAATTTTTGGCTCCTCAGAGGTGTACATCTTTAAGCCTTATGTTTTTTTTTGTTGTTTATGAAAACGCATTATCACTAGTATTGATTTTCGTGTGTAGTTTAAATCGGAGACATTTTTATAAAAAAGAAGGAATGAAATAAATGTAATTTAAGAGAAGTTTAGTTATTACATCTTATTTTTGTTGGTTCTCAAAGCTCTTCAGCTTCTTATTTCATTATGCCTTTTCACCATTTTTATTCCGGCCTCCCTTATGAGTCTATTTAACTTATCGCACGTTAGGCGTACAAAATTTTTATTCTGATAGTTTATTCCCCAGTCACATCAGACGATAAAACTACAATTTGTGACGATAGTAATACGATTGTCAAGATCGATTTAAGAAGAAGTGTAGTCAGAACGCAGGAAGGTCATGATCAAAACGCAAAAGGTCGCTATGCCATCGTACCGAGAGCGTAGCGAGAGCGTAGCAAAATAAAGACTCTAGTCGGCAAGACTGCGCTACGATCTCGAAGAGACGGTACTACGACAATCACGTTTTCCTCGCGTTCAAACCACGTTTTGCTTGTACTATGAACATAAAACGTTTATATCACGCTACAGACCAAATTACGATTCTAGCACGCTCATACCGTTCTTGTCAAACTCTTCTTGCGATCTTACTACATCATACTTCGACCATTTCGACTTCTACATGTTATGGTCATGGTCATCGTTAATGTCACATAAGATATATAAAAGCCATCACGGTGTTGTTTGTCTGTATGTAATTTGTAGCTCTTGCCCCTCTGCTCAAACGGCTCAACCATGCGTGACACGTGTTTAACATCCCCACTATTATTAACTTAAACATCGTCATCTGATAACATTTTGTTCGGTTTTGGCCGATATTCGGTTTTATCAGGTTCCCTAACGAATACAATTTGATATTACGGTCATAAAGACCATGATTGGTTGATATAGATGTAAAATATAATAGTTGTCAATATAGGTTCTTTATTTCCTCATCACGATCAAATGGTAGACACGATATTTGACAACAGTAAAATCTCACTAGACTACTTTTTATTTGTTTATAGTGTGTTGTGTGTATAGTCTCACATCTTATAGTATGTTGTGTGTATAAGCTCACACCTGTTATATGTTAACCATGAATACCACAAACATCTTTAATATGTTTTGTAATAGACTAAATCAGATTTTTGTTATGCATGTTTGACCAATTAATGGAGCATTCAAGTTATTTCGACATCAATAAAACAATCGTTTAACTTAGTGCATTTCAGTGTGTTAATTGTTATTCTGAATTGTGGTGCACATAAAAAAAAAGACGAATTAGTGAAAACGCCTAATGTCCAAGATTAAACAAATATCAATAATATATAACGTCAGGGAACGGGTTACAAAGTCAATCTATAAAACTAATACATATGGATATCTATGCATTATCATTGATGCGGCCATGTTTTTAAATTAACTGTTAACAAAACGTTGAATTGTTTGGAAATCCTTTGATACTGTTACCTATGAAAAGATAACCTTAGCCATACTTAACAAAATCCTTCCGGAAATTTTAAGTCCTAAAAGATTTGTATTTTCGCCTTCTAACTTTGTCGAGTTTAACGTCACAGACTATATGAGCGTTCCACATATAGTTTACAAGCCTGATATCTTTGATGAGATTTTGTTTGCCGATACAATATACGATTACTTGACTATTAGTTAATTTCCTAACTGTTTTTAAACAATCGCAATTGTGTTAAAAGTAATAACTTCCCCTTCCAAAGCACCAATAATCATCCCTGGTTTTGGCGGGGTTCTTGTTGCTAGGTGTCTACCTTTCTAAAGTGTGTTCTGTGTACTGTTTTGGTCGGTTTATTTTTTATTATGACATATCTTATCCTTTTATGTAATTCTTCGTTTTGTCATTTCATCATATTTTTAAAAAAAAACATAGCTTGTTGTAGGAATGTGCGCCTCTATCAGAAATCAATTTCTTTAAAAAGTACACTGTAATTTAAAAAATACACTAACACTCGTTCACATTTTATGTCAAGTCACTCTTTAAAATTTCAAACGTCGTGATTGGTTAAAAACGTCATAAACAATGAGAATTCAACCAATCACGTTGTATATCCGATTTATTGACTTCCTCATCACGATCAAAGGACAGATTAGATATTTGACAACGGTTATACCTTTCTAGTCTACGATTTATTTATTTACAATGTGCTGTGTAAATAATTACACACCTATTATATGTTCACTACAAATATCTGGCATGTCTTGCGGATAATACAATATGAGAATTTTATGTGATGCAATTTTGGCCAATGGACGATGATCAGTGATTTTTTTTAAATAAATATAGTTGTTTTGTGAAATGCATGTTTTATCAGTTAATAGTGCATTACGATGTTGAATGATATGAATAAATACATTTAGTTGTTATTTCTATAATTCTTGTGTAAAGCTATTGATATATAAGTGAAAACGCCTAATAAAATAAGCTTATGGAGTCATAAATTGCCCACGTTTATCTTGAGTGCACTGAGTTTATATTTTAAATTGCAGTGTACATTTTAGTGTCACATGATGGGTTATGACATCCTTAGAATATATGTATCTAGTTCTTCGTTGATTATACCTTTCTGCACTAATTGTATAAAAAAAAATTAAGCAACTTCTGGTTCGTTTGATCTCACTTCTGCATTGGTTAAAATTCGATTATGACGTCGAATTTTCTGGCTTTCCTTCTTTTGTGCCGGCACGAAAAAGGCGACAATGCCTGATGACGACTCATAGAAAATACAAAAAATACAAATCTTTTTGCTTATAATTCGAATAGAAGGAATCAATTTTGCCTGCGAATTGAAGATCATTAGAGAAACCGATTCCATCACCATATCTCGTGTAATACGAGGTTCAGAGCAGTAAAACCAGGTTCAATCCACCACATTATACATTTGAAAATGCCTATGCCAAGTCAGGAATATGACAGGTTTTTCTATGTGTTTTGGCAATTGATTTTACCATGTGATTCTAGACTTTCCGACTAAATTTTCATCAGAGGTCATTATTTTTTGTGATTTTGCTTTATTATCAACTCTCAAAAAACCAAGAGATCGCTTTTTCAAATATCTGTAAAGTTACAAATGGTCAATAGTTATCAAAAGTACCAGGATTTTAATTTTATACGTCAGACGCGCGTTTCGTCTACATAAGACTCATCAGTGACGCTCAGATCAAAAATGAGCGATAAGCAAATATAAATGATATTTTTAAATTTTATGAAAACAACTGCCCACATATTTATAAAACTTTTTTAACTGCAACTAAAACCTGGACATTAAGGTGGTATCCAACACTTTCACTAACATTAATTTGGCTCGTTCAATTTTCATAAAATTTTGTCGAAGTATTAACTTTGACCCTTAAACAAAAATATAAAAATTTTGAAAATTTTGAACCAACCGTTTTGTCAGAAAAATTACACTGGTTATATTGCACTTTGACAAAAAACAATTTTGTTCATTGAGAAGCTTAATATTCCTTTTACAACACAACGTAATTAAAACGTTTAGCTGACTTTACAGAGTTATCTCCCTGTAGTGTTAGGTACCACCTTAATTTTCAAATGAGGACCAAAACATAAGCTGTAATGTGTTAAAAGTTAAGAGAGAGCCGTGGTGTAGTGGTTAGTGCATCGGACTACTAACACAAAGGTTCTTGGTTCGATTCCAGTTCGGGATGAAAATTTCAGGAACTCAATTTTCGGCTCTCCCTTGACACCATTCGCGAGTATGGTCTTCAGGAAACGATGATAGTCCGTCGGAAGGGGACGATAAATGTCTGTTCCGTGTTAAGAGAGACCCCTATCTCTTGTACGTTAAAGACACCCTTGTAGATTTCGAAAAATAGTGTAGGCTAATGCCGCTACAAGGCAGCACTCGCACCCGCAAAGTGGAAAGGGATTAATATAAGTTGCAAAACTTGTTTACCAATCCACTATAAATAAATAAGTTTAAACTAAAACTTCTTTTGGCCTCAAATAAGATAATGCGTTTCAGATAATTATTTAAAACCAAGTTCAATCCACCACTTTCTTCATTTGAAAATGCCTGTACAAAGTCAGGAAGCTGTCAGTTGTTGTCCATTTGCTTTATATGTTTTGTCCTTTTATTTTGCCTTTTGAAAACGGACCTTCAGTGTTGAATTTTTTTCGAATACAATAATTTTGTGATTTTACTTTTTTCAAAATTTTTCCCATTCAAATCATGAAGGAATCAAATCCTACACTCTGCTGTAAATGCCATAATATTATGGGTCAATTGCATTAATACATGAACTAAGAATTATGCAAAACTTTCAGATATTCAAATTTTATTAAAGTATAATGTGAATAGTGTAGGGTCTGGAATGGAATTTAAGAAATATTGAAGACTTCATATTAACTTTACATGGTAAAATCATATTGTTATTTGTGGCCTCAAAGCTCTTCAACTTTCCACTTTATCAGCCTTATATTTTTTTTTCATTTAAGCATCACTGATTGGTCATTGCAGAAAAGTGTTTCCGTTTACAAGCCTGATGTGTCTGATTTTCTTTCTCTCAACCCCATTGACGGATAGCTGTGAACTGTTTGTTTTAATGACATTGTTAGTTCTGCGAGTGGTTTAATCCGCTTTTCTTTTCTTTTTGTGATTTCGTCGTGTTCTTCAAATTTATTATGTACGCCTCGCACAGATATGGTTGTCTTTAAATAGTAATTTAAAAATACAATAGCTTTGTTAACATTTTTTGCCTTATCACTCTGTCAGTTTACAGTATAATAGTTGTCAATCCAATTATTTGCATTATGGGTAATATTTTCAAAAGTGAACACTCAAACGTCGTGATTGGTTAAAAACGTCATAAACAATGGGAATTCAACCAATCATGTTGTATATCCGATTTATTGACTTCCTTATCACGATCAAATGGTAGACTAGATATATTACAACAGTGAAATCTTACTAGTCTACGTTTTATTTGTTTATAGCGTGTTATGTGTATAGGCACACACCTGTTATATGTTAACCATGATAACCACAATAAACTTTTGTAATAAAATAAAGCAGTTTTATGATAAGCATGTTTGACCAATTAATGGTGAATTCTAATTATTTCGATTTTGAATGACATCAAAAAAGCATCGTTTATCTTCGTGCATTTTTAATTTTTAATCGTTATTTTATTTTGAGGTTGTGCACATAAAAAAATGATATATTAGTTAAAACGCCTAATGTCCAAGATTAATGCTCTTCAATTTTGTACGTGTTTGGCTTGATAACTATTTAGATCTGAGCGTCACTGATAATCATATGTAGACGAAACACGCGTATGGCGTATTAAATTATAATCCTGGTATATTTGATAACTTTTTCAACTAATATCTATAGGGACAAACCCCTCTCACACATTCCCCATCATCAACGCCCCCTCCCCCCCACTTCCCTGGGGTTACAAAGTTTATCATTGAAATTGATGCGTACGGATTTATGCAGAAAAAAATCGTTAACGAGAAGCATTACAGTCCATATAATTGAAATATCAAAATCTTTTATATCTAAAAGTATGAAAGAAATCTTAGTATAATACATACAACTCCATATGATCTAGTTGTTACGAAATTTACCATTGTGTTTACGTTATAATGTTACCTCAATAACGGTTCATATTTTCTTTAGCTATTTTTATTGAACTAAGAACTGGTTATTGACTTTTACATAAGGAACCTAAAAATAGTTGTACCTTAATCAATAATCTCAATGTACCGCAAATTGAGGAACTAAATAGTTGTCAAACAAAGCTCAAACAAAATCATGCCTGTGCAGTGATATTGGATATGTTTTACTTCGAAACAAGTGACTTAGTTAAACTATTTGTGGTAATTTGAAGAAAAAAAGGAAATCTGTATGATAAAGGTAAAAAAACTAAAATATGTTTAATATTAAAAAAAAATTAAGAAAAATAGGGAGCTATACAAAAGTAAATTAAGATCACTAGAATTATTGATGGTATAACAAAACACAATTATTGATGTTTAAAAGAAGAATTAATTGTTGAATCAAGTATATTTCTTTTTTAACATCTGACAATGGCGGCCGTAAATAATTTAGAAAATAAATGATAGAACAATAAATGTTTATGAAATAAGTCCAAATTGTTCCGCTGTAGAAAATGACCTCCCAACCTCCAACCCCACATAAATCTTCATACTTATTAGAAACTTTTTTAACCTCTTTCACGTTTTTCTTCTCGACGTAACATGTTGATCATGTTATAATTTGATACGATAGTACTACTTAAATTACCATTAAAATTACGATAATGATCATGTATGTTTTGTTTAGGAAAGGTTGAACGTCGAACATAAAATTCATTTAAATAACAGACAGATAATTCTCATAATGAATTAATTATGTAAAACAACATACGGGGTATGAAACCAATAACATTTAAAACGATGGCATCCTATTTATTTAAGTATGTAATAAAATAAGTACAAGGAGACAGCATCTCAATTTGTGTTGGAAAGTATATCTTTTCAATTCGCCGTTTCAGAATCTAATGCATCCTGGGTAATATTTTCAAAAGTGCACACCAAAACATCCTGATTGGTTAAAAATGTCATAAACAATGGAAATTTAACCAATGACGTGACGTTATTTTTATTTTGGGGTATGGACAATGAAATTACCCATGATGCTTTAGATTCTACAAATGCCGATACTATAATGTCAGAAATAGTCGTAGACTGATATAAGTATAAAAGTTTTCATTTTCCCGCCTAGAGGTTGCCTGTGGATACCAAAGAGAGTTGAAGGAGGTCAACCAAAGGGTGTTGTGGTTGGATATGAGGGTATGCTATTATATTTATAAACAAATATCTATGAATAATTGATGTGTGTATATTTACAATATACATTTTGAAACACAGGGAAATATTTTCTAATGATTTCTTTAAAAAGGCCTCCACATTCTCATAGATCTGATGTAAAATGACAGTAAACAGGATCCGTTCGAAGATGACCATGCCATCATTGAATTTTAATTTTCAAAATAGAACAATAAAGTTTTAGCGTCAAACATAGTTGTTTAGTCCAGGTTTTTATTTTGAATTCCGAAAAATGCGAGTACTGATGCTTACTACCCATTTCCGAAAACAATATTAATTGAGGATAAAGTGCAAACGTTTCTGAGACCTAAGAAACAAACAGCATTGTATAAAGGAAAATGGCTGTAATAAGTCAGTAATATGAGAGTTGTTATCCTACTAAGTCAGTAATATGAGAGTTGTTATCCTACTAAGTCATTAATATGAGAGTTGTTATCCTACTTAGTCAGTAATATGAGAGATGTTATCCTACTAAGTCATTAATATGAGATTTGTTATCCTACTAAGTCATTAATATGAGATTTGTTATCCTACTAAGTCAGTAATATGAGATTTGTTATCCTACTAAGTCATTAATATGAGATTTGTTATCCTACTAAGTCATTAATATGAGATTTGTTATCCTACTAAGTCATTAATATGAGATTTGTTATCCTACTAAGTCATTAATATGAGAGTTGTTATCCTACTAAGTCATTAATATGAGATTTGTTATCCTACTAAGTCATTAATATGAGATTTGTTATCCTACTAAGTCATTAATATGAGATTTGTTATCCTACTTAGTCATTAATATGAGAGTTGTTATCCTACTAAGTCATTAATATGAGAGTTGTTATCCTACTAAGTCATTAATATGAGATTTGTTATCTTACTAAGTCATTAATATGAGAGTTGTTATCTTACTAAGTCAGTAATATGAGAGTTGTTATCCTACTAAGTCAGTAATATGAGATTTGTTATCCTACTAAGTCAGTAATATGAGAGTTGTTATCCTACTAAGTCAGTAATATGAGAGTTGTTATCCTACTAAGTCATTAATATGAGATTTGTTATCCTACTAAGTCAGTAATATGAGAGTTGTTATCCTACTAAGTCAGTAATATGAGATTTGTTATCCTACTAAGTCAGTAATATGAGAGTTGTTATCCTACTAAGTCATTAATATGAGATTTGTTATCCTACTAAGTCATTAATATGAGATTTGTTATCCTACTAAGTCATTAATATGAGATTTGTTATCCTACTAAGTCATTAATATGAGAGTTGTTATCCTACTAAGTCATTAATATGAGATTTGTTATCCTACTAAGTCATTAATATGAGATTTGTTATCCTACTAAGTCATTAATATGAGATTTGTTATCCTACTTAGTCATTAATATGAGAGTTGTTATCCTACTAAGTCATTAATATGAGATTTGTTATCCTACTAAGTCAGTAATATGAGAGTTGTTATCCTACTAAGTCAGTAATATGAGATTTGTTATCTTACTAAGTCAGTAATATGAGAGTTGTTATCCTACTAAGTCAGTAATATGAGATTTGTTATCCTACTAAGTCAGTAATATGAGAGTTGTTATCCTACTAAGTCAGTAATATGAGAGTTGTTATCCTACTAAGTCATTAATATGAGATTTGTTATCCTACTAAGTCAGTAATATGAGAGTTGTTATCCTACTAAGTCAGTAATATGAGATTTGTTATCCTACTAAGTCAGTAATATGAGATTTGTTATCCTACTAGGTCAGTAATATGAGATTTGTTATCCTACTAAGTCAGTAATATGAGATTTGTTATCCTACTAAGTCAGTAATATGATATTTGTTATCCTACTAGGTCAGTAATATGAGATTTGTTATCCTACTAATTGATTAATATGAGAGTTGTTATCCTACTAAGTCAGTAATATGAGATTTGTTATCCTACTAAGTCAGTAATATGAGAGTTGTTATCCTACTAAGTCAGTAATATGAGAGTTGTTATCCTACTAAGTCATTAATATGAGATTTGTTATCCTACTAAGTCAGTAATATGAGAGTTGTTATCCTACTAAGTCAGTAATATGAGATTTGTTATCCTACTAAGTCAGTAATATGAGAGTTGTTATCCTACTAGGTCAGTAATATGAGATTTGTTATCCTACTAAGTCAGTAATATGAGATTTGTTATCCTACTAAGTCAGTAATATGATATTTGTTATCCTACTAGGTCAGTAATATGAGATTTGTTATCCTACTAATTGATTAATATGAGATTTGTTATCCTACTAGGTCAGTAATATGAGATTTGTTATCCTACTAAGTCATTAATATGAGATTTGTTATCCTACTAAGTCATTAATATGAGATTTGTTATCTTACTAAGTCAGTAATATGAGATTTGTTATCTTACTAAGTCATTAACATGAGATTTGTTATCCTACTTAGTCAGTAATATGAGAGTTGTTATCCTGCTAAGTCAGTAATATGAGATTTGTTATCCTACTAAGTCAGTAATATGAGATTTGTTATCCTACTAAGTCATTTATATGAGAGTTGTTATCCTACTAAGTCATTAATATGAGATTTGTTATTCATTCGTTTGATATCTTTGAGTTTCTGATTTTCTGATGCCACTGCTGGTGGACGTTTCGTCCCCGAGGGTATCACCAGCCTAGTAGTCAACACTTCGGTGTTGACATGAATATCAATAATGTGGTCATTTTTATAAATTTCCTGTTTACAAAACTTTGAATTTTTCGAAAACTAAGGATTTTCTTATTCCAGGCATAGATTACCTTAGCCGTATTTGACACAACTTTTTGGAATTTTGGATCCTCAATGCTCTTCAACTTTGTACTTATTTGGCTTTATAAATATTTTGATATGAGCGTCACTGATGAGTCTTATGTAGACGAAACGCGCGTCTGGCGTACTAAATTATAATCCTGGTACCTTTGATAACTATTTGCCATAAGAGTAGAAACTTTCCGTTTTGAACTTTTCTCGAAGTTCAGTATTTTTGTGATTTTACTTTGTGCTTGTAAGTTTTTTGATACTTGTATCATATAACCGAAAGGAGCGTGATTTTCTGACATAAGTATATATTCATCCAGTTATATCACATTACATAATAATTATCATTGAATGTTTAAGAAGATTGGGAGACCGAAAAAAAAATGTTTTGTACAGCATTAGATTTTTTTAATGTAGTCATGTAATTGAAGCTTACCCTTCCGGAGCACCTGAGATCACCCCTAGTTTTGGTGGGGTTCGTGTTGTTTATTCTTAAGTTTTCTATGTTGTGTCATGTGTACTATTGTTTGCCTGTTTGTCTTTTTTTTTTATTTTTAGCCATGGCGTTGTCAGTTTATTTTAGACTTATGAGTTTGACTGTCCCTGTTGGTATCTTTCGTCCTCTTTTAAGATCAGATGTTTTTATAGAACCATATTCATTTAGTAAATCATTCAAATCATTTCACCAATCTTAGATAAACATTAACAATTTACATAAAAATCAATTTCCTCAAAATGTGAAAAAGGAATGTTTGAAAAGATTCAGAGACCTACGAAAAACTGTTTTGTACAGTGTAAGATGTTGATACAGGTGACATGTAAATGGAGCTTGAAGATTAGTTTCTTACAGAAGTATATTCATTCAGTATTAAATCATTTTAATTACTTCATCAACCTTACATAAACATTTACAGTTAACATAAAAATCAATTTCCTCATAAGGTATAATGGAATGCTTGCAAAGATTCAGAGACCTAAGACAAACCGCTTGAACAGCGATATTGGTGTGCTGGAACTTGAGCTTCAAAATTAGTTTTTTAATAGCAGTTTATTCATAAAATAGATAAATCAAATAATGTTATCAACCTTAAATAACATTTACAATTTAAATAAAAAATTGATTTCCTGAAAACAGAATTTAACAGTACAAAATTTTGTACTTGTGTTATATAACTGGGTTTATTCAAATAAGTATATCCATTCCTTAATCATTCTAATTAGTTCATCAACCTTACATAAACATTTACAATTTACATAAAAATCAATTTCCGTATAAAGTATAACGGAATGTTTGAGAAGAATCAAAGACCAAAGAAAAACTGTTCTTTTTACAGTGTAATATTTTTGTGCTGACTCAGTGTCATGTAAATGGAGCTTCAAGATTAGATTTTTTTAACATAAGTATATTCATTCACTGCAGAAATCAGTTAATTTCATCAACTTACAATTTTTTAGATTTTACTTTTTACATAAAAATCAATTTCCTGAAAACAGAATTTTACAGCACAGAATTTGATACTTGTGTCATTTTACCCACATGAAGATCATGGTTTTTCTTCTTCAGAAATACATATATTCCTTCACTGAAAAAATCAAATGATTTTATCAATGTTACATAAACTTTTATAATTATAAAAAAATCAATTTCCTGAAAACAGATTTTTTTCGAAACAGAATTTGAAACCCATAGGAGCTTCGTAGTTTTATTTTTGACATAAGTAAATCCACTTAATAAATCAATCAAATGATTTCATCAACCTTTCAGAAACAGACATTACCAATTAACGTAATAAGTGTAATGATATGTTTGATAAAATTGAAAGACTTAAAAAAAACTGTTTTGCACCGTGTAATATGTTTGAACTAACCCAGTCTATAAATGTAAATGGAGCTTTAGGATTAGTTATTTTTACATTCAGTAAATCATTCAATTAGTTTCACCAGCCTTACATAAACATTTACAATTTACATAAAAAATCAATTTCCTCTAAAAGATAAAGTGTAATGACATATTTGAGAGGATTCAGATACCTGCCTTTTACAGTACCAAATTTGATACTTGTGTGGTGTTACCCATAGGAGCTTCGTGGTTTTTTTCTGACATAAGTAAATCCATTCAATAAATCATTCAATTAATTTCATCAACCTTACATAAACATTTACAATTTACATAAAAATCAATTTCCTCCACCATTTGAATGGAATGTGTTTGAGGTAGGCCTCGACTTATTGACGTATTGAGGAAACACTAAATACGATCTTCCCATTTGTTAAACTAGCTTGATCTCATAACAATAAACAAATGTATGTTATGTCGTAATAACGTCATATACACCTTACAATCAGTCAACCGTGACATCTAGGATAAAAATAAGACCTTAACACACAAAAGGCAGAATAAATAAATAATTTCAAGTATTGGTGTTAAAAGTTGTTGATATATTGGATTACAAAATGAGGAACTATAGTTTATTTATCAGTATTTTAAGTAAGTAATTATTATTTGTTGATTGTAAATTATCTAGCATGTTTATATCGTACAAATGTATAAGCAAATACGACGAAATAAATTATTAAACATTTTTGAAAGCAACACATTGACGTTCAACCTTGCTGTATGCCTACGTTAATTACTTCTGATCATATTTAATATCATTACTTCCAGTAACTAATTATAATTACATGATTGAACAATATTTTGCATTTATATATATAATAATCTCTAAGCAAGAGATTTCCGATGAATATTTTTTTTTAAAGAAGAAATAAAAGCGGACAACCTTGCTGTATACCTTTGGTAATTGTTTATAATTTTATTAATGAATTAAAACAAAAATACCAAACTCCAACCAAACTCCAAGAAGAATTTAAAAAGGAATGAGAGAAATAATAGAATAAGACTTCTATTAAATTAACAAACTGAACTAATGAAAAGTAATAAATGGCGTAAATATGAGTATGATAATAATGTGTTTTCTGGAATTTTGATAGATACACATTGTGTTTATATGATCTATTTGTGAAAAGCTAAATCCTAAATGTTCCGTCTTTTGGTTTGGATTTCAGTTAGGAACTGTTCATAAATGACAAATAAAAAACAAAAATAAGTAACAAAAAAGCATCAAAGTTAAAGTATCACCTTTGAAACACACATTTAATTAAGCCAAATAAATCATTTTATAACTATTGAAAAATATGATAGAAAGCATTGAATAGACTACATATATAAATATGTGTATGTATTATAAATTAATTTATTGCAATCATATGTATATATATTTCATATTAGTTTTTACATGTATCCATATTATATTTTTGACTCAAAATAGTATGTGGCCCCGACAATCCCTTACATGTGTCAAACAATCTAACAACGTTGTGTGATAAATATAAAAAAATATTTAAAAATAAGGAACATTACAAAGCGAATTGAAAACCCCGCACCTGATCGTACTTAATCATAATTACTTTCCGCGGGAAAATGTTATTGGTTGATATCGTCTGTTTCCTTGTCGTATGGAATGATGGATTATTACCCTCCGGGCAATTACATTTAATATTGTCACCTATTGTTCTATATTTGTTAAATTATAACGCTGACGTCTGTAATATACTAACAATTTGACGACATACTGATGATGTTTATGATGTCTGTTTTATTTGTAAATGATTTATTTGTTTTTAACTAATATATTAACATATATTTTGGGAACAGTGTGTCTCATTTAAGGTGTATGCAGGGTCTGATCAAGATTTCCAAAAAAGGGGGCGTAATAAAAAAAAAGTAAAGAACGGCAGCCTTGATTAGCGAGATTAAACAATTTTTGGACTAAATATTTACCAGTCAAAATAGTCTACCTCACCCTTCCCGAATCTGCCTGATTTCAAATCATATGCCTTAACTTCCTTGTCATTATTATCTTTTTTCTATAAACAAATAAACATGATGCACCTTAAGAAAAATCATTTTTTCAATTAAACAGACATTTGAGGTTTTTTATTACTGCGGTTCCCTCACCAACTCTGCCACACAAAAGTGCACGTTTAATTGATAATCCTCCCCAATTTAGGTTGGGCTCTTAATACCCAGTCTTTGACTATCACTGTCATGAGTATTTGACTGGTATTTCCTATTTCCTCGGGTTTTCTTTGACTTAGCTTTTTTACTGTCCATTTGGTGTCTATTGTCTCCCTTTTAAAAAAAATTTTACCTGTAGTCTGCATAAAAGTACAAAAACAAAAATACCTGGCCGATTTGTTCTTTGTATTACTATTATTCATCATGTTTTGGACTATCATGTTAGTGATGCCCTCAGGATTTCTATACATTTATCAAACTAATGCTTTCTGTTTAAGAAAGGAGTATAGAATATCAATTTATATTTTGTTGTTTTTTTTGTGTTTGCCTGCCATTAAAAGGATATATTTCATGCTAGTGAAATAACTCAGAAATACCTGTGAACCCTTATATATGGGTGCAGTGATTGGAACTTACATAGTATAGAAAATAAGGGGGGAATAAAGAAGAGAGAATAAGCAAAAAGAATAAAAAAGAAAGGATTATGAGTAGTTTAAATACAAATATATAAATAACGATTCTACCACTGCATCCAGGGTGATACGCTATTTATCCACTAAAGACAGTTCAGATCTCAAATTTGAAACGCGAGTCTCGTTTTACACGAGCTTTGGTGGTGGAATCAGTTTCATGACATAATAATAGGGCATTTAGAGGAAAGCAAGATTTGACGTCTTAATTGAATTTTGACCAATGAAAAGCGGAGATCAATCAAGTTAATTGAATACAAGAAATTAACAGGTTAGAAAAAGCATCGAGTAAGAATTTGAGAAATATAAAGAACACCCTTAAACATGAGAGCCGTGGTGTAGTGGTTAGTGCATCGGACTACTGTCACAAAGGTTCCTGGTTCGATTCCCGTTTTGGATGAAAATTTCAGGACCTCAATTTTCGGCTCTCCCTTGACATCATTTGCGAGTATGGTCTTGAGGAAACGATGATAGTCCGTCGGAAGGGGACGATAAATGGTTGACCCGTGTTAAGAGAGAGCCATATATCTTGCACGTTAAAGACACCCTTGTAGATTTCGAAAAAGAGTAGGCTAATGCCGCTACAAGGCAGCACTCGCACCCGCAAAGTGGAAAGGGATTAATATAAGTTGAAAAACTTGTTTCCCGATCCACTATAAATCAATATGTTTAAACTAAGGCTAAAACATATTATTTTGTTGTTTCCAATGTTTTAATTGGCACTGATGCAAAAGACTATTTAAAGCTTGTTATCCCCCTTTATAAACCTCTTATATGAATTTTTTTTTTTACTTTGTAGTTACAGTTATATCAGTTTCTGTGGCGCAAGTCAGCACAACAACAAAGAAGAAAGGTAAATATGCATGTAACGATCCTACCATGAAAATTGAAACAAGATTTAAAATAATGTTTTACCCTTGAAAATTCGTATCTTACAGAAGGAACACAAATAAAAAGAACAGCAAGTTACAGAATTCATGATTTCCCAACGGAAGCAAAATTTTAACTTTATCTGCCATATTGAATTAGAATGAAAATATATTTTTAGATAACCGTTAACAGGCGCAGATCTAGACATTTTGAAAGAGGGAAGTGGTTGGGAGTTTCAACCCCCGGAACACAATGAAACGTTTACATAATTTAAAAAAAAATCAAATTAAATTAGAAAAACAGACCCACTTCATTCCCCATATCACCCCTCTACTTGCTGACTTGTTTCTTTATTATTATGAGGCTGACTTCATGCAGGAACTTCTTAGGAAGAAAGATAAGATGTAAGCAATATCCTTTAACTCTACTTTCCGCTATATAGATGACGTTCTTTCACTAAACAATTCAAAATTTGGTGACTATATGTGGATCGCATCTATCCCATTGAATTGGAGATAAAGGATACTACAGATACAGTTAAGTCGGCTTCATATCTTGACTTACATCTAGAAATTGACAATGAGGGTCGGTTTAAGACAAAACTTTACGACAAAAGAGCTGATTTCAGCTTTCCAATTGTGAACTTTCCATTTCTAAGTAGCAACATTCCAGATTTTAGATCCGCCAATGGTTAATCAAGACATTGTATTCAGAGATTTTTTTTATTATTTTAGGTTGTAGTGGTTATGGTTTTCAAATATGGTTGAGTTGTATTACTGACCCATGTGTATTTTCGAATTGTCCAGCGTTTGGCAAGATGGCAACATGCAGGTAATTTTCGTTTTATCATTAATATGTAATTTTCTTTTTAATAAATTAATTCAAATATGTGACTTTTCAACAGTTAAATTTTGCGCCTATTTGCGACCAAATGGTGACTTTTGTTTTTAATATGTTTGATTTTTCTTTAGAACCCTTTAGTTTTAACATCATGTTTCGGTTATTATTTATATATAATGATAAGAAGATGTGGGATGATCGCCAATGAAACAACTATTCAAAAAAGTTATGAAGTAAGCTATTAAAGGCATGCGTCAACCATGACAAAAACCAATACCCAAAAGTGTGCTTCAAAAGGCCCCAACATGCAAAGTATGGACAATTCAATTGAGATAAAAACTAACAGCCTAATTTATAGAAAATGGGATATTATGTAAAATGATATTTATTTTGCATATTTAAACAATTTTTATTTCGCCATTTTCACAGTAAAGAAGTAACGGATGATTGTAAGCATTGTAGAGCCACGTTCTCATTGAATGGAAGACGAGTTGATCATTTGTGTCATACAAACTTCGGTAAGATACTGTTATATGTGCTGATTCTTTCAAGGACATTTACTTTTATGTTTTGAATCATTTCAATTAATTTTTATTTTTTCAATTAATTTTTAGTTTTTCAATTATTTTGAATTTGAATTTTAATTTTTTAAATAATTTTAATTTAATTGTAATTAAGATATTAATTTTTATTTTTATTTTAATTTTAAGTTTGATTTTAATTTTAATTTTATTTTTTTTATTTTTGAATTTGAATTTGAATTTGAATTTGAATTTGGTCTTAATTTCAAGTTTAATCTTAATTGTTATTTTGATTTCTGTTTTGATTTTAATTTTAATTTTAATTTCGATTTTAATTTTAATTCTAATTTCACTATTCTTTCTATATTCCTTTTGTTTTGTTTTGTCTTGTCTTGTTTTGGTTTTTTTCTTTTATTTTGATTTCTGGTTTGTTATGTTTTTATTTTGTACGAATTCTTGATAAATGATTCCCCACGCGGGAAATTCCAATTTGTATTCAAGAGATGATTTGATTCTAATAAATCAATTTACAACGTCATTAACCAATTTGAAAAAAAAACATAATTATTTAATGGATTATGTCATTCAGTTACAACAAAAATGACATCACGAAATACACAATTTATCGCATAAACACGCAAGGTTTATGTAAATTCATTGCTAATGTGTAATCTTACACAGCCTAGCGGTCTATTGGTCTGACCCAATGTGTAAAAACCTAACAATTCTGTGTTTTATTTCTGAATAAAAGAGAGGAATATATCAAGCAGGATCAAAATCTATAAATCGAATAAAAACAGAACACAAAATGCTTTAATGAAAATCGACAAAAGAAAAAGCATAAGAACACACGAGATATCACAGAAAACTAAAGATTGGGTACATGAACCCCGCCCAAAAAATGCAGATCCTCGACAGGGTATGCAGTTCCTGGCAACTGTCGTGTTCCCTTTTCACTGAATTTAGCAAAATGTTTTAATGCTGCAGAGCTTACTACAAGATAAATCTCTAAAATTAATGTGTTTTTTTTATAGAATGTCCGGAAGGGTTACCTCTTCAACGTTGTTCTATTGACCCCTGTGTCAGTACTGAATGTTTGGAGCCAAAGTTTCAAGGAGCTAGGTGTCGGTAAGTCTTATAACCACTATATTAATCTTTATGATGTTCGCTACTCTTGTTTTGTTACTTCCCACTTATATTCGGAATCCTCTTGTTTTATCCATGAAGTTTTGATAAAAAATTTCCGTTATTCTTAGATGATGATCAATATCTTCTTGACAATCGTGAAAAATCTACTGTTAATTTACAACATCTTATACTTCCAACAAACAATTATTACATACTTCAATTTTATTTGTCTTGATATCAATTTGATATACAGTAAAACCTGCTCAATCCGAATAGTTTCAGAAAAGGGAGAAGGTTTGGTACCGTTAAAACGTTTAATCCCGCTTCAAATGTTTGCAACTGTCCTAAGTCAGGAATCTGATGTACAGTAGTTGTCGTTTGTTTATGTAATTTATACATGTTTCTCGTTTCTCGTTTTTTTTATATAGTCGAGACCGTTGGTTTTCACGTTTCAATGGTTTTACACTAGTAATTTTGAGGCTTGTTGTTCGGTGTGAGTTGAAGGCCGTACATTGACCTATAATAATGGTTTACTTTTTTAATTGTTATTTGGATGGAGAGTTGTCTCATTGGCATTCACACCACATTTTCCTATATCTATTGTATTGTAAGTCCAGTCATATCAAACTGTACGAGTTGTTAACCTGATTAAACCAAATATCTCCAAACCCCGAACAGAAAGTTCACAAGAGGTTCGGTTAAGAAAGGTTTCACTGTACATAATATAAAATTATACTAATTTGTTGTAACTTTGACTTTCAGAGGTTATTATTGTGGAGCATGCTTAGCAGAATACTACGTTGAAGGCAGATGGCAACAGTGTCCAAATCCTGGTAAGAAATCTTGAACTTTATCTTTTTAACTCGATCTCAGTTTTCTATTTAAGGAGAAAATACATAATCGTACATGCAGGATGTACTTAGGTGAGGTTTAGGAATTCTGTCAAATGTTCGCACTCCTGGCTTTTTTCCTACGATACTGGTTACAATATCTTGCCCCATAACGCCTATGTTTCCTTTATGTATAAAACTCCATAGATCATTTACCAAAATTTAAGATGATTCTAAATTTCTTTTCTATTGATTTAAGACTCAAATACTACCAATGCAAATGTAAGTTAAAGTCCGAGTCAGCCTTTTCCCGCCATTTGAAATACTTCTCGAAAAGAAGTTCTATAACATATCAATGATTTTATTTTATCTTATTGTGTTCCTTAACGAAAGCTCTTCTGACTTAACTTAAAGTATCAATTTCATATTCTAGATTTTTATTAGTTTCTCCTAAGTACATCCATTAAAGAGAAGAAGTCTTTAAAATATAAAAACGTATACTTAAATAACTATATTGTTTTATTAGTTTAAAGTGGATGTTTAATTTTCTGTTTTTAGATGTTAAACTTCAAGGAGATGCTGCATTACTGTTACCTGAGATTCAAAGAGCAATGATACAATTTCCCACAAATAATAGAAGGAGAACAGGAAGTTCTAGTCCATTAGCTCTAGGCTCATGCCCAGATGGATCACCGGAACCGGAATGTCCAGCAAACGTGTGCGCACGCTCCGAGTGTCCACAATTTACAACTGCACAATGTGTGTAAGTATTCAAAATAAGTAATGTTCTTTGATAACAAGAAAAAAAATTGTAAATATCATGAAATGACAGAGAGACAGCTAAAATATAAAAGAAGAAATATTTATATATTTTGACTCTTTACATCTAAAAACTTATTTATTTATTTTAAAAGAAAATGTACATTGAAAAGCAACAGAAATACAACAAGCGAATCAACCCTTAAAACATTACAGATTAATGTATTTAGCCTACTTATTTCTAATTTCAAATTATAGATACATTACATAAGTATATTCCTCTGACGCTCCACAAAACAAACGTAACAATATCAGAATAAATACAGGGTAAAACCAAAAAATAAATCATGTATTTATTTTGATAAACCTATAACGTATGTTAATTGTTTGTTTTTCTTTGAACCAATGATAAAAAAATTGTTATAAATATTTTCAGGGTAAACAAGTGTCAAGGATGTAAGGCGGAGTTTTACTTCAGAGGTCAACTAGTGAACTGTCAATCAAATAGTAAGTAAAATATGGCGATGAAAGGTAGATATTGAGGAACCTCGGTATTACAAATGGTAGCAAAACGTTAAAATGTCACTGACCCCCACACCCCCCCTCTTAACTTAATTTGGGAAAAATTGATTTACCAATAGGGATATATGTAGAATCGATTTTATATTAACAAAACTTGCAGCAATGTTGACCCCCCCCCCCCCCCCCCAAACTATTTGATTTAAGTTTTTTATCCTACATCGATCTTTTGATGTCGTCCCTTATATGGCGATGAAAGGTAGATATTGAAGAACCTCGACATTTACAAATGGTAGCAAAACGTTAAAATGTAGTTGATGTTCATTTTTCATTTGGATGTAAAACAATTTACCGAGATACTAGTGTTTGGAACACTTATTTCATATCATAAATGTGCGCATGACCAACGCACGGAAAGTCAAAGATATTTCAAGACAGGGGACATAAGACATTAAACATAGAAAAACTAAGGCTTGTCGACCTCAGGCATAGATTACCTTAGCTGCAAAACTTTTAGGAATTTTGATCTTCAATGCTCTTCAACTTCGTACTTTGTTTGGCCTTTTTAACTTTTTTTGGATTCCAGCGTCACTGATGAGTCTTTTGTAGACGAAACGTGCGTCTGGCGTATATACTAAATTTAGTCTATAATCAAAACACACAAGTTATGCATGAATAAGAGAGTTGAAATCATTTGTTTCATAATGTTTATTTTTAGAATGTCGCCGTAATGTATTGGAAATGCATTGTCCTGACGATCCATGTAAATATGCTACCTGTCCGTTATTTCCAGCGGCTGAATGCCGGTAAGTTACTTGACCTTTATATCTTTATGATACTTCAAACAAAAATATCAGTAATATTATCAATGTGAGTAAGCCTTTTTTGTGCATACTTTTATTTCTATAATATTATGCTATCTTACAGCTTTTTAGATTGTCCTTGCGTCAATGATAACAGGTGGTCATTATAAAATCAATGAAATTATCTTGTCCGTATTTTTCTTTGTCTTTCGTATTGGTTTTATTAGGTCTTTCCACTTTTCTGTGGAAAGACCTATTGTTTTTCTTCTGATTATTTTTTTTTTTTTTTTTTTTTCTTCCGTCTAATTTTGTTCTTGCGATAAACATTTGTTTCGCAATATGTCGCTTAGATATTTTGTATATGATTTTGAACAGTTTATGCGCTTTTGAAATTTACCCTGCGTAAACGAATACTTTTCTTTGTAGGAGTTATCTCCCCAAACACTGTTTTCCTTGTTAGCGCATCTTCTTCGCAACCGTAAAAGATTATGACAAATTTATTTTACAAAATTGCTCGTTATATCCTTCGCATGATTTGTCCTATTTGACCGAAGCGATATGACCGCTCCATATGAGAGTTATTTCCCCTTATGCATCTGATATAAGTGATATGAATTTCTATCTTATAAACCATAAATAATAGAGACCTAGGCTCTTTTGATTTGAGGTCCTTGGTCCCAAAAAATGAAAATTAGGTCAAGGTCAAAGGTCAAGGTCATATTCTAATATTTGAATTTGGCTTATTTTAACTTATATCCAAAGACTGTATAAGATATCAACAAATTATTTTTACTAAATTGTTAGTTGCGACATGTCGTAAGATGTAAATTTTGATTGCAAGCGTACGTTGAATGTAAAAGGGAGTTTTCTCCCCTCTTGTATTTAAAAATACGCGTTTGGTGATTTAACTCATTAACTAAATATAATTAAGACCTATGGTCTTTTGATTTGAGGTCCTTGGTTTATGACCTTGAAATTGATCTCAAGGTCATAGCTTAATTTGACGTTCTAGATTTTGACCTTTGCTTTTATTCTATATGTATACATGATAAAGATATACAACTTTTAGAAAAAGATATCAAACCATTTAACCTTGAAAAAAACAACCGGAAGTGACCTTTTGTAAACCGGAAGTAGCTATTTTTTTGTACTTTATTAATATAAAAGTATATGGAACCAGATATTTTTGGAATCAGTGTCAAGTAAATATTCAAATATAATCGGAAGTAATATTTTTCAAACCGGAAGTAACAAATTATCTCCCTTATTTAAAAAAAATGTATGGAAACAATATATTTTTGGAATCAGCTTACTAGGAGCTATCATTTGACGATTGAAATGACATTTTAAACTTAGTTTCACAACTTTTCATATCAAAATACATTGTTTTGATGGAAAGACCTTCAATTGTTCTCTGAACAATTGGTTTTTAATTTTGTTTAGATTTGTTGTTAAAGCAACAACAAAAAAGTAAAAAGCAAAATTACCGAACTCCACAAGAACTCCACGAGAACTCCACGAGAACTGAAAATAGGGGAAATCTATAAAAACTGACAAAATCGTATACTATTAATCAACGGTACAAATCAAAAACAATTAAGGAATGACTGTAATATTTTTTCTGTCTATGAAGAAATAACATAAAAAATGTGGTGCACACTGAATAACGCACGTAGCGGGTTTTTTAACAGTGTGCACCACATTTTTTATGTTATTTCCAATAGACAGAAAAAATATTACAGTCATTTCTTAAAATTTAATTCTAAATTCAATTTCAAACCATAGAAAACCATTAGGAAACGTTGATAACGTCACGGTCACATGAAAAAATTATGTCTATGGGCTCATAACAAAAAAACGTCAGCCAATCAGAAGACGTGATACATTCAAAATTAAACTATATGCCCATACTCCTGATTCGCTTTACATTTTGTGTTGCTAAGATTTCATTATGAGTCTCTGTTAAAGAGAAGCGAAAGACACCATTCAAAAAAATTACACTGGTTATATAGCAGTTTGACAAACACTTTTGATCATTGAGAAGCTTATCATTCCCTGAAAAACACAACGTAATTAAAACGGTTTGATGATTTTACAGGGTTATCTCCCTGTAGTGTTAGGTACCACCTTAAGATAGCTTATCGTGAAATATGTGCGTTGTAAATATACCGTTTTTTTGGTTAAAAAAAATATTTTGAGTTTCATATATAATGTTGTGTCGTTTGAGTATGTTTGTTTTGTTCATTCATCGATCGTTGACAATGCAATGGAATATGATGCGACTGTCATAAAAGTGAGGGGTTTAGCTAGCTATAAAACCAGGTTCAATCCACCATTTCCTACATTAGAAAATGCCTGTACCAAGTCAGGAATATGACAGTTGTTATCCATTCGTTTTATGTGTTTTGACTTCTGATTTTGCCTTTTGATTTTTGATTTTCCTTTTTTGAGTTTAGTATTTTTGTGTTTTTACTTTTGATTGTTGTATTATTGACAAATGCTACATGTTATGCTGAATTGATATAAATAGTTCTGTTTTGTTCTATTTTTAGACCAAGTAGCTGTGGATACTGTCACCCTGAGTGGTTTGTCAATGAAAAACAGGTTAACTGTTTCTCCAGAATGCCCGACAATTATCGTAAGTTAAATTATTGTTATCTGTCCAGTAATCCATAGTTTACGATTATTCCAATCTACATGCCCTTTCGTGAGATAAGATTTACATACAAATGGACAACCTCTTTAGTCATGTGATAGGTGTGGTCAACTCGAATGCGAGAGGTTCAATCACAAGCTGGGTCAAAAAAAAAATTCAAAATTGAAGGTTCTTGCTTTTCCTCAAAAATGCAGAAAGCCTTTTCGTCTCAGAGACTGACAAAAAATGTGCATGGTCCCGAAACTTGTATCGCTGTAAATCGTTGCCCTGTAGTATAGTACATTAAAATCCAACGTATCAGTCTGGTACAAAATTTGGGGAAATTCAAACCGTAAAGTCTGTAATCAAATAGCAAAATCAAAATCTTACACACATCAAACAATCATAACTGGCATGTTCTTAGCTATATTTACTTATATAAAAAAAATAGTGGCTCAAACCCTGGGTATACTGATAGCTAAACATCTCGCTTATAATATATCGAAAAGGATTTAAAAGAAGGACGAAAGATACCAAAGGGACAGTCAAACTCATAAATCTTAAACAAACTGACAGCATCATGGCTAAAAATGAAGAAAGACAAATAAACAAATAATAGCACATATCACACAACATAGAAAACTAAAACATAAACAACACGAACCCCGCCAAATCCTAGGGGTGATCTCAGGTGTTCCGGACGGGTAAAGCAGATCTTGCTCCACATGTGGTACCCGTCGTGTTGCTTATGTTTAAATGTTTAGTTATACTCTTGTATTAAAATGTTCTCTATTGCTTTTTTACAGAATGTCCAAACGGTCTTAAACAACAGCAATGTCCAAGAAACACTTGCCGGTTCAAGAGATGTTTAACCGATGCTGACACTTTTTGCAGGTTCGTGTTTTTTAATGTTCAATAATTACATTAGATGTTTTATCAAAATAAGTTGTTCTGATTTGCTACCTTCCTTAAGCAATTGCATCAATCAATAAAACTAAGCATTCATGATAACACGAGGTCCCACAATTAAGTGCACAGGTGAATTAAATGAAAAAATATAAAATTCGTGTTTTTATGATCCTATAGCAAAAAAGTGTAATTGGGGTTGTTAAAGTGCTTACCGTGCGTACATTTTTAGAATGAGGCGCTTCCGCACTTTTACACCCCAATGAAGTTACAAAAAGAAGCATTCAATTCTTAAGTGGTACTTTTTTATTTCTTATATTTTTAATCTTGGAAGAATCTAATATATTATGTTTTTTTCTTAAAAATATTCTGATTCATAAAATTGTTCGTTCAGCGGACAACAACAATTATTCTGAATCCAGATTGTCCGCATAATTCACAGTGTTAAATGTTGTACAAAATAGTTTGATTAATAGCATTGTAAAACCAAATAAATTTCAGACTCAACAGAAATATTATACCCCCTTTGAAGTTAAATGGTTACTCTCTTATACACTGGACACTACGCTCGAATTTTATGATGATATCTATAATACGGTCATGTTCAAATCATTTTATTAATAAAATTCATAAAGATTTCAATTAATAATTAGAAGTAATTTTATACCCAAGGTTGAAAACTCAATATAAATAGTTATCAAAAGCACGAGGATTATAATTTAGTACGCCAGACGCTCGTTTCGTTTACATAAGACTCATCAGTGACGCTCATATCAAAATATTTATAAAGCCAAACAAGTAAAAAGTTGAAGAGCATTGAGGATCCAAAATTCAAACAAGTTGTGCCAAATACGGCTAAGGTAATCTTTGCATGGGATAAGAAAATCCTTAGATTTTCCAAAAAATCAAAGTTTTGTAAACAGGAAATTTATAAAATTGACCCCATTATTGAAATTCATGTCAACACCGAAATGTTGACTACTGGGCTTGTGATACCCTCGGGCACGAAACGTCCAACATTAAACTTTTATTATTATTTTCCAGAATAAATAATTGTGGAGGTTGTTACGCTGAATACGTGAACACAAAGAATGAAATTGTTGCGTGTGAAGGATGGTGGACTACATATGAAACTAAGAAGCCAAAAGAACTCATTCAAGTGGAAGATTCTCCATCCCGTATAACTTCTGCATCGACCGGTGTACCAAAACCATCGACCAAAGCGGACGAGGCAATGACCGAGGCTAAGAAACAAATGGAAATCGATGCCTTATTTGGAAATCTAGGACTTGAGGTTCCTTCAAATTCAAAAATAGTCTCAAGTTCCGTAAACTCTAATCCAATGGGTAACAATCCATGGGAGACAACTGATACAAAACAAAGGGAGGCAACCCAAAACAATATCAATCTAATCTCTAAACAAACTGCCGATACCGCAAGACCTTTGGTGACGTCATCACAAACTCTACATGCAACGAATATAAACAGAAACACAATAATAAAATCACCAAGAATTGTTCCTGAAAGGAAAACAGAAGAAATAAATATACCGAAACAAATTGATGAAAATAAACAACAAATACCATCAAAAACTTGGGGAAATGACAAAGTGAAAACTTCTCAAAGTGGACCGAAACCCGTTACTAGAAGTTCCAGAACTAGAGAACCATCAAGACCCTTGAGTAGAAATGCCGGAAACGTAGAACCGTCAAAACCCATTACTAGAAATACCGGAAACAAAAAACAGTCAAAATCCTTGACGAGTGACGCCGAGAACAGAGAACCGTCACCAATGGATTTGTTCAGATCAATTGCTATCCCTCTTGATTCTCTCAACAAAGGTTCTAATTTTAGACCAGGGGTACCTATAGGAGGATTTAGATTCACACAGCGATGAAAAGTATGTTAAATTTTGTTAAATATTACAAACACAAGTGTGACGGGATTACTTCCCTTAGTACAATGTAGATGCCGTAGATAATTAATCTGCCATAACCGGTTGAGTCAGTCTGTTAGAGTGTTTTCTTGTAATATAGTAGTACCAGTTTCGACTCCCGCAGGAGACAAAGTTATTTTGTTATAGGGTACATGCAACATTCAAATGAAAACTCAACATATTAGAACCGTTTCGCATTTGATACCTCAAGAACAGAATTAGAGAGAAATGAAATCCACCTCATGGTTTTGATGTTATTAACATTTCAATTATTTTCGTCACCCCTGTAAAAAATAATTCTCGGACTTTTAAGCAAAATCGCATGAAATTTACTGACGAGATACGTATTTTCATGTTGTTTTGTTTATTTCTAACGAAATGCGTCTTGTTATTATTCTTATCAAAAAGGTTAATTCAGTTCTTTAAAACGTAGATTAACCTAGATACGTGTGTCTCAATAACCTAGACACGTGTGTCTCAATAAATTCTTACATTTTTGTCTCTTTTATTCATACAGTCGTGACTCAATAATGAATACATGTTTTGTTTTAATTTCAGAACTGGAATATAACAATATTTATTCTACAAACCAAGAAATCCAAAGAGTGTTGAATGTTGTTTCGTCCAGGAGTCTAGGTCATGTTAAATGTTGTTTCGGCAGTTTTGTACTTCAGTCTTATGCTATCTTGTATGTCTTTTCGATAATCGATAATTGGACAGCTCTTTATCACATGATTATTTGTACAAACCTATCACGTGATAGCACACAACTAGACCAAAGTGTGCAAAACAAATGCAGATTCCAAATTACAAAACTTGGATTTATACTGTTTGAATGTGTATTATGTTATGACCTATTTGTAAATTTATTACATTATTTTGTTTTTCTTTATCCGTCAGATTCGTATTTAGCTGGACTAATCAAGTCCACCTCTTTTTCTCAAATAAAAATCCGTTTACAAATGATAATTTTGCAAAAAAGCAAACAAAAACTATGTTTCAACAATTTTGTCATTTTGTAATGTCCTATCAACTGTAAGGTTTTAGTAATTTATAACCTTTGTAATTATTGCGCTATACGTTATGATTTTTACGTTGTACGTTGTAATTATTGTGCTATACGTTGTAATTATTGCACTATTCGTTGTAATTATTGTGGTATATGTTGTAATTATTGCGTTATACGTTGTAATTATTGCGCTATACGTTGTACTTGTTGCACTTGACGTTGTCTCATTTTTCACGTTTATTTGTAAATAAAACTATACTATTTAATTAAATTTCTATTAGTTAATGTAGTTGATATACTGTATAAAATCGTAAAGTTTGAAGCTTAAAACAAAGACAAATAAAATAAAATGGGATACTCAAAAACCATAAATCGAATGAGAACAAGAAAGATTACACCATCAACAAAAAGGCAAAAAGACAAAAAATAATCCACAAATCCCTTCATTAAAGTAAACAATTTAGCAACATGGGTAACAATCCATGGGAGACAACTGATACAAAACAAAGTAAACAATTTAGCAACACCCACTTCAATATGTTCAAAAAACAAAATAGTATTATTACCACCCTGTATAACCCCGATACAGATGAAACCGGACGTTGACGCGTTCGAGTCGAGCACACCGTATAGCACTGAGTTCAGACAGTAGTGGAAGATATTAGCAGGCAAAATCGAGGGAATTGTGCAAATGATGATACAAGCATGAAAATTACCACAAAGCATCATTATTATATACTTTTAAAAAAAAAACTGCTGGCCATTAAAAAAAATCATTTTTTCAAGATGGCCACCGCCGTTTTCTAAAATGGCTGTTTTTTTAGTTAGAAAATACCGATTTTTTCTGGAAAACTTTTCGTTTACCTTCATTTAGTGAAAAACTACTGTCAGGTTTGGTAGCTACCTTCCTTACATGTGAATAATTCACTAGACATGAATATTTGACACATACAGGGTTTGCGCATGCGCGAAAATGTAACAAAATTCTTTTAAAAATATTTCAACTATTTAATATAAAATAAGTGATTTGGGATTTTCAATGATATTATGATTTGGTTTGATAACATTTTTCAAGGTTATGACAGATATGATTTAACAATTTTGCGCATGTGCAAACTATTTATAGACATAATGAGTGATTTGTATGCACTACCAGGGCAAACTGGTATAAATCGTAGTTCATCTCATTACTCTAAAAAGCAAGTAAGTGTAAAATCTATGATGCCACTGTTTAAAAACAAGCCCATTCAGTTGCAATGATCAGGTATTTGATGGATAAGACGGAAAATGTGGTTAAAACGAGAAACACATCAATAGTAACGGCAGATCAGCCACTTTTGGTAATGGATATTCAGTGGGAATTGCCTAATTTGTACAGAGAAGATACGTTTATCGTCATGTAAGGTGGATTTCACATTGAAATGACTTGTTATAAAATTCTGGGTGATATATTACGTGAAGGAAGATGGACACATGTGTCCTCACTAAAACCATTATTGCAACACATATAACGGGATATTCTTGTATGTATGTTCAAATGACCCTAGGACTAGACACGCGCATCAGATAACTCTATGTGTTTTAGCTTGAAAGGTATATATCGGCTTAAGAAAGCTAAACACAGAAATTATAATCATGTCATGACTCTGTGACGTTCAATGATTTGATAGACTGGCGTAAGAAAATATAGTCATCTCTATCACAGTTCAATTCCTGGCGTTCAATTACAAATAAGAACTTCTTGTGAATTTGGTAGTATGCTCATTTCATGAGTCCGATTTTGTACAAACAGTCCATATAAAGTATGATACTGTATTCATTTAGGTCTTGATCGTGTAACATATTCTCGATCGCGACCGACCTTCTCCGAGATATGGCTTTCCTTCTCTTAAGTCACCCACAGGTGGCAATTGATTTTGAAAATGATAATTTTATTGTACGTAAGACCAGAAAATATTTTTTCTTATAACACAGACAAATTGATCAGACAAAAACAGAATAATGCAATTGTAAAGGGCGATGTGTTGTCAAAGGTTTAACCGAAGACCTCCTTTAGACGTATTGATGATAGCTAGACCAGAAGTCAGTAGACTATCAGATGAATTTGCAAGATCTAGTGGTTTGAGGCATTCTACAATAGATGACGACTTAATGAACACAAAAGGATTTCTTTAAAAAGATCAAAGGCAAATAATTTGTAGATCGTTTGAAGCAAATACAAAACGAAGGAGAACCGGTTTCTTATAACCAGATCAAAAAGAACAACTTCCTATTATGTCGGTAAAATAAAACTGTAAACGTTTTTGTAAAAAACAAAGCTAGAGAACCTTAGATATCTTTTCTAGACTTTTATTTCTTGTCGCAGTGGACAAATTGATTTGGAATATTTCTTAATCTATAAAGACAAACTGCTCCTCCTTTTTTGTCTTCGGATGTCATTTTAACAGTGGTATTAAATCGGTGCAAATGGATAAACTTTTTCAAAGCAATTTTCAGATCCAAATTCTGACGCATTTATCGTTGATAGAGCAGCAATGGGTAATTCCAGGCCACCTTGTAGGGAACAATATTGGATGATTTTGCAATTGTGTTATACGGCCTTAAATAAAATATTGCATCGATAAGTATTCAAGAGTAGATATTGTGTTAGATTTACTAAATGGATCATTGAAAGGCTAGATGTGAGAAGACAAAAGTTGGGTTTTGGAGTAGTTTTCTCTATGAAGATGACAACGAAACGAAATTTTTGAAGTGTCTTGCCGACAGAAATGCTTATGTAGAGACAAATAAGGATACTTTCCATCTATCCCTTGTAAGCATGGAGAAGCAGATATACGAATTGTTGTCCATGTTCGGCCTGATAATGAAAATTGTTGTAGGACGGTAATTTTAGGTAGCACCGACACAGATGTAGTAGTATTAAAAATTGCAGCACTCCAAAAATATGGTGGAACAAACTGTGAATAGGTTTTGGCAGGAATGAAGAAATTTAATGGCTTCCTGTACGTGATATATCAAATGCGTTTGGTCCTCGTGTAGCTACTCTTCCTTTCATTCATACATTCAGTGCATGTGACACTAAGGGAATAGGTAAAATTGGATGACATGGGAAGTATTTCAACATGTAAGGGACGTACTTATTTCTTTGCTGAAGTATAAAGAAACATACAAGGACACAAAATAAGCATTTGTTTGCATCATGTATGACAGAACAACATCAATATTTGCTGTTAACGAGGCACGATGTAAATTTTTACCAAGGAAGCAGCGGCATTGTGATGTAGTTCCGCCTACAAGAGGTTTTTTTCGGAGGACATCCAAAGAGCCGCGTATCAAGGAGGATAAGTTTGGACTCAGCCTGATTTATGTACCAATTCATGAACACTGGGGTTGGATGAAAGAAAAAAATCGAGGACTTCTTCGGCTGCCGTTAAAGTTTCATCCTCCTGTCGGAAACTTTTGAAATGAGGAGGCGAAATATCCTATTGTGTTGGTGACTGTAAATGCTACCGTTCTGTCCTTCCTTGTGCGAGTTTTGATATTGGCTACTGTCCGATAATTTTAAGATACCGAACCTGTCTTTCTAACAAAACTAGGCATTTAATCTTAACAAAGAATGTGATATCACTTGTTAAGTTTAATGATGAAAATTATAAAAAAAAAATACGTTTTCCAAAATTTTGCCGCCATTTTGAAACCGGAAATCACTCTTTTTTGTCATTTATGTGTTGTTTTTTCGTACTTTAAGAACTGTAATTTACGCTTAATAAAACCTTACATTGTATTATACCTATAACACAACTTTCAAAGATTTACTTCTGGATATGACGCCATTTGCAAAATGATCGGTGGCCATCTTGAAAAAATGGAAATTTTTGATGGCCAGCACACTTATTTCTTTTAATTATCGTTTAGTCCACCTGTATGCCAAATTTCATGCTTGTATTTCATGCTTGTGTTATTACTTTTTAAGTTGATGAAAATTATTAAAATATTTTTTAAGTATTTGCCTATAATTTGGAACCGGAAACCACTATTTTTTTTCATTTATGTGCTGTTTTGTCGTACTAAGTAGCTGTTTTTAACGTTTTATCATATCTTACATTGGATTATACATGACACATCTTTCAAGGATTAAAATCCCTTGTAAAATTGCTTGAAAGTAAAAAAAAATCGAAATTTTGACTCGTTAGCCGACATTTTGAAACCGGAAGTCACCTAAAGTTTCATTAATGTATTGTCTAGTCGTTATTTATGAACTGCCATTTTCTTTTTATCAAATTTAACAATGGATTTTACATATAACACACCTTTCAAAGGATTAACAAATAATGGCTAATTTGTTATTACGCCATTTTCAAAATGTGTGGTGGCCATCTTGTAAAAATGATTTTTTTTTCTGGCCAGCAGCGGATTTTTTATAAGTATCATTTAGTTAACCTTTATACCAAATTTCATGCTTGTATCACGATTTGCACAAGTATGTCTATAATATCTCCCACTACAGTAAGGAATTCGTACTTTTAAAGACAATCCCATATCTATTTTTCTTATATTTTGCGCCAATATATTCTTTGCCATAATACTCATGAGTTACTAAAAGGTTTTTCAAAAATGTGACATTTTTTTATACAAACATCAAAAAACGCACGACGATATCAATGATAAAACGTGCTTGGTATTTTTAAACATTCAAAACTTAATGTTTCTCGTACCTCATAGATTTTAAAACATACATTTTTGAAAACTTCATAGTATAAATTAACATACTTATAAAGATCGTTTGTTTATGTTGTATCTAGAAACAAAAAAACACACGTTTTAAAATGTCTCTATTTTCATGTTGTGTACTCTTCGTTGTCATTACACCTTTTTATACTGTACGCTTCGTTGACAAAATATTGCGTTTGTCAATGAATTTTGCATGTATTAGAATATGCTTTGATATGATTATAACCAATATGCATGTTTGAAAATAATAATTTACCATCATAACATGCAGACAGCAACCCATACTTGGAGGAAATTTTTACATTTAAAAAAATCCTCATGTATGTGAATTGGTAGGAAAATACAATAACTCAACAGATGCAACTATGACAAAGCATACAGATACACACGTCCGATTTCTAATTTTATAGCATATTTGAAAGTGTTTACCATACAACAGTCAATGTACGGTTATATTTAGGTGGTGGGTTGGGTGCCCGCTAACATGTTTAATCCCGACATATTCTGTATGTGCCTGTCCAAAGCCAGGAGCCGGTAATTCAGTGGTTGTGTATATTTTTTTGTTCACACTTTTGTGCAAAAACTGAGCCGTTAGTTTTTTGTATGCACTGACTACATTTGTTATTTCGGTGTGCTTAATAGCGGTGTGGGCTTTTTCATTGTTAAAGGCCGTGCGGTGACCTATAGTTGTTCATTTTTGTTTCGTTTGCGTACGGTGACCTATAGTTGTTCATTTTTGTTTCGTTTGCGTACGGTGACCTATAGTTGTTCATTTTTGTTTCGTTTGGTCTCTTGCGAAGAGCTGTTTCAATACCGCATCTTCTATTTGATATAGAAAGTAATCAAATATAATCAATGGATTATAGGTTAAGCCTTTTGGCCTGAATCTCAGAGGCGGGTCCAAGGGGGTCATAGATTACCATAGAGTTACATTAAGGCTCAAGAATAGGTGTATGCAAGGAACATATAACTGATAGCCATCAATAGTAATACAGTTACTTTAATGTGAAGATATAAAGATGAAGAGACAACACTCAATATTAACTGGTTTGCTTTCTTTAATTATGTTTTTGTGTTTGTTTAATTGTATGGTATAAAGATTATGCTTAAATTCCTCAACATTACAGTCTTTCTACAGTGGTGAGAAAATCTAAATGATTGGTCAGGTCATTCTGGTTATAATAAACACCTTTAAAGTCTATACTCACCCATATGCATTTCATTCAAATTTTGATTTATTTCACAGAAGACCACATGGACCATATTTATATTCCCCAGTTACCCTTGGCGTCATTGGTAAATTATGGGTAAGCAAAGCATCAATCACCAACCTAACCTTATACATCTGCTGTGTTTCTTCTTTACTGTTGGTACTTAACAATATATGGACCCTTTTAGAATCATATTCAAAACAGTGTGGTCCTGGCCATTGATTTACGACCTAAATTATCCCATTGACTGGGACAGATTAGGTGAACGTTTGTCTGTAACGACCATTGCTCACTTCTTACTTATTATAGAATTTAAACTGTGGGGTCACGAAAGGTTCTTAACGCCTTCAATAATAAAATAATTCGAATAATTATTCAGGAATAACCTTTATGTTTTGATTTATATTATTGATATAAATCAACTCATCGTATTATTCAGGATTCGTTTTTCGAATTACTTTATTTAGGTGTTGAGAACCTTTGGTAACCCCACAGATTCAGTGTTTTGAACAAGTACATAGTGAGCAGTGATTGTTACCGACAAACGTTCACCTAATCTGTCCCAGTCAATGGGATAATTTAGGTCGTCAATCTATGGCCAGGACCACACTGTTTTGAATGTGATTCTATTTGTTTATGACACGCGTACGTAATGGCTGATTGTTGGTTGCTTAACGATCACTTGCAAATATGCCATGCATGTTCAGGATAAGCACAAAGTAGCAACACATACATGTAAGTCCTATGAGGAGACCCTCCGGAATTACGTCAGGGACGTTTGGATTGCCACTGGATAAAATGATGTATATTTTATAAGGACACAAATGGTGCCTTTCAACAGGCTACTTATAGACCTCTCTTGAAGTTTTTGCAGGGGTTCGCACTGTGTAGTTAGCGTGGTACTCTCTTTACACGAGACATTGGATTGTATATTCCCATTCGGACAGGACGTGACTGTGTACTGTTACATCCCACACAACTAAATGGGTGGCCAACTTCAGTCAGTTTTTACTGCCGATCGGAAAAAGACCAAAGTGATCATAACTTATAGTACATCTCCAAGTCACCCTTCACCAAATTCTTTCATAAATAAAAAAAACAATTGGCCACAATATAGAAAGTTTTGCTCTACCTGTTAAATCAAAACATCACAATTTATGCACACTTATGAGAACTCATAATACCGTACATCCTCTCGATACTGTTCATATTTGGCATTGCACAAGTTCGTGCGTTTTATTACGTCTTAACCTAAAAGCGTAGGATATACTGATTAAAACACTTTGGTAACACGATTTACTTCTTAGTTGTAATTCGCTTTGAAATAACTATCAGTTACTACAATTACTCCTTTGCCGATATTTTATGTATATAGTTTTTGTGCCTTGTACCGACATTTTGATTTTAGCCAATTGCAACTGAACTTTTTTATCATGTTGTGCTGTTACACCAGTGTTATAGTTGGGGGCTCACATGTTTAAACCTGCCGCACTTTGTTTTGTCGGTCCAACGTCAGAATCCTGCAGTACATTGGTTATATAGATCTGTCATTTCATAAGTTATAAATTATTAACCGTAAGTTTAATCGTTTTTTTCATATATTTTTTTATATCGGGCCCTTTTTTAGGCGACTGTATGGTATAGGTTTTCCTCATTGTTAAATGTTGTACATTGGCCTATAATAGTTTATACGCCAACTTCATTTAAACATTGATGGACAGTTGTCTCACTGGCCATCACACCACATCTACAAAGCTCCGCATGTAAAAAAAAGTAATAAAAAAATTAAAGCAGTTGGAATGCCATCTATGGCATTCGGCAAATTAAGTTCAACGAGCTCCTTCGTGTATTTCTGCTTTCGTCTAGGCGAATTTGGAAGAGCCTCAAATTGTGAAAAGGAAGTCATTAAAGTTTTAATGACTATACTATACTTTTGGAAACTTTCTTTCCTCTGGAATATATTTATAAACTGTTCATTTCATCTGGAAAAACATTGAAAGTCTCAATTTTCAATAGAAACATTCCAAGCAGATGTACGCGAGTTACATATTTCAATTTTGGCTTTGTATGACAGATATTTTAAGTTCAACTACTTTGACTAAGTAAACAGATAAACATTTACAATAAAATACAGAAAAAGGGTCGCCGACACCATCTCGAAAACCTTGACAAGAAAGTGTTTGTCACGGTTTTTGTCAACGAACTGTACAGTGATTATTTCAAAACGCACAACGAACGCGACACATTTGGTGGAACGAACAATACAGTCTGAGAAAATTTGTTTTGTATGATATTGCGTTTATTCTAAGTTTTAGGGCACATTTGAAGGCACGTAGTAATTCAATGTATAGTTATTTAATATTGCTTAAGGTATTAATACTCAAAGGTGTATGCACGAAAAGATATTCAGCATTGTTTACATCGTAAACCGTATGAAATTGCACCATGTCTGTGCGTTTTGCATCTAGCAGTTTAATCAAACGTTTTATACAATATCTAAAACTTACAACAACTGTATAATTGAATAAAGATACTAACATGCTCATTGACATATTTATATATACTCAAATAAGTTCTAGAGAGGCATTCAAAGTTATTGTCATCCCAAATGTTGTCCTGATTATCGCTTCGAACGCGTCAACGTCCGGATTCATTTGTATCGGGGTTATACGGGGTGATTACAGGTGCTCATGAATAGTCAGCTGTTCCTGCTCTATAATAAACACCCGTCATGTTACTTAACTTACAATATGCTGACGAGTTTCATCCGATGACATTATATGAAGTCTTTCAAATACTTGAGACACTTCAAATTCAGAAAAATAAACTCTGTGTTTTATTCTGACATAAATAACCCTATGATAGGAGTGTATGTCAATTTTACAACTTGCTTTATTATATTAAATAATAACAGTGCATTGGTACAAATTAAAATGTCAGATTGAAATTGTATTCGTTCTATAAAATAAGGAGATGCTGAATGCATGCCATTGAGACAACTATCACAACTGTTAACCAGAGAAAAATTACGTACAAGTAAGAAACTAGGTCGCAGTACGGCTTTGCATTTCATTTAGTCAGAAAATAATTTATTTTGTCTATGAAAAGGACTGAATTTTGAAAATTAAGATAAATTCTTATTTGATTTAATTTTTTCAACTTTGTCGTATAAGGGAAAGTTACCCTGATAAATAATGTGTTTTTTGAACGGATGTGTTGGAATTTGCCTCTTTTGTTTTGTAGCAAGCAAACGAGATCGTAACCATGATTCCGTCTTTTATCTTTAATCAGAAAGTACATAATAATAGCTAACTTCTCATATTTTATAGTTTAGTATTATTTTATCACACAATATTTGGTTTATCGTGTATAGTCTATACAAACTCTGACAAATCATCCCATCGTAAATTTTACGGACGCCATCACAAGTTGGTTGACCGTTATGGAATAACCGTTTCACAAATGATATCGGATATGTTCCTTACGTCGTAACTACAATCCCCTTCCCTTTCATGAATGCGGCCTACCGAATTAGACTATTTACCGGATTTGTTATCACATAAGCAACACGACGGGTGCCACATGTGGAGCTGGATCTGCTTACCCTTCCGGAGCACCTGAGATCACCCCTAGTTTTTGGTGGGGTTCGTGTTGTTTATTCTTTAGTTTTCTATGTTGTGTCATGTGTACTATTGTTTGTCTGTTTGTCTTTTTCATTTTTAGCCATGGCGTTGTCAGTTTATTTTAGATTTATGAGTTTGATTGTCCCTTTGGTATCTTTCGTCCCTCTTTTATACAATTCATAGCTTCAAAAAACTGGGGTCCACTCTTTTTATTATTATATTTGAAAAAATAAACATAATTCAAACTACACTTTCAGTTTGACAAATTAAAAATGAAATCTATTGATTTCAGTTTAAACCTAATTATTTTGACATATACCGTATAGCGGGTTATTTTCGCGGGTGTAAAATTTCGCGATTTTCATTGAACAAGGTATACGAAATATTTTGGCGGTTATTATTTTGGCGGATTAAAATCTTTTATCCATTTCTTTGTATGTACACCTTTAATTTGGCGGAATTTATTTTGGCGATTTTGTTCTATCCGCGAAAATAAGCGAAAATTTGCACATCGCGAAAATAACCCGCTATACGGTATTGTAATTTCAACCACTACATATGCATAACATTCATACGTAGTGATCTTCTATAATACTAGTAGTACTCAAGAGATTTTTCAACATTGGCTCATGACATAGTCTCGTTGTTTACTTCATAATGCAAAACATCTATTATAACATAACGCTGTGTGTTTTATAAGTGTCCTTGCTTATTCCGTGTGAGTTTGAAATTTTAAATGCATAATTTGTTTTATATGTATATTATTTTTAAACTTCTCTGTAACCTTTGTACTTGCACGGTTTTATGAGAATAAACTATCTGTAACTTTTCAATGTAGTTTGAAATTCTGTCAAAAATTGTCAACTCAAAACTGGTTGCGGTCAGTGATCATAAATTCAAATTCCATGAAAATAAAATAAGATGTACGCACTGAAAATATTGTTTTGCACAACCAATATCTGAAAACACGTGATCATTTGATATAAAGTAAGGTTTTTATCATGAACAAACTTACAAAAGTAATTGTAATGAAGTCAAAATGTGAATAACTGTTATACATACGCATTTCGAATTTAAACGGTCATTTTGTACTTCATATATAACTACAAAACAAATTATATGAAAACGCAGGACCGCTAAATTTCATTTCTAAGTGTGGAGCAGGATCTGCTTACCCTTCCAAAGCACCTTATATCACATAATTCTGGTGTGTGGTTGGGTTTGTGTTGCTCAATTCTTAGTTTTGTATTCTGTTGTTTCAAAAGAGGGACGAAAGACACCAAAGGGACAGTCAAACTCGTAAATCTAAAATAAACTGACAACGCCATGGCTAAAAATGAAAAAGACAAACAGAAAAACAATAGTACACATGACACAACATAGAAAACTAAAGAATAAACAACACGAACCCCACCAAAAACTAGGGGTTATCTCAGGTGCTCCGGAAGGGTAAGCAGATCCTGCTCCACATCAAACGTATATGTCTTTTGGTCTTTTTCATTTTTCCCATTGTTTTGTCATTTTTCCCATTGTTTTGTCATTTTTCCCATTGTTTTGTCATTTTCTGTTCGACTAATTGGTTTGAATATCTTTTTGCTGGTGGACGTTTCGTCCCCGAGGGTATCACCAGCCCAGTAGTCAGCACTTCGGTGTTGACATGAATATCTTTTTGCTGGTGGACGTTTCGTCCCCGAGGGTATCACCAGCCCAGTAGTCAGCACTTCGGTGTTGACATGAATATCTTTTTGCTGGTGGACGTTTCGTCCCCGAGGGTATCACCAGCCCAGTAGTCAGCACTTCGGTGTTGACATGAATATCTTTTTGCTGGTGGACGTTTCGTCCCCGAGGGTATCACCAGCCCAGTAGTCAGCACTTCGGTGTTGACATGAATATCTTTTTGCTGGTGGACGTTTCGTCCCCGAGGGTATCACCAGCCCAGTAGTCAGCACTTCGGTGTTGACATGAATATCTTTTTGCTGGTGGACGTTTCGTCCCCGAGGGTATCACCAGCCCAGTAGTCAGCACTTCGGTGTTGACATGAATATCTTTTTGCTGGTGGACGTTTCGTCCCCGAGGGTATCACCAGCCCAGTAGTCAGCACTTCGGTGTTGACATGAATATCTTTTTGCTGGTGGACGTTTCGTCCCCGAGGGTATCACCAGCCCAGTAGTCAGCACTTCGGTGTTGACATGAATATCTTTTTGCTGGTGGACGTTTCGTCCCCGAGGGTTTCACCAGCCCAGTAGTCAGCACTTCGGTGTTGACATGAATATCTTTTTGCTGGTGGACGTTTCGTCCCCGAGGGTATCACCAGCCCAGTAGTCAGCACTTCGGTGTTGACATGAATATCTTTTTGCTGGTGGACGTTTCGTCCCCGAGGGTATCACCAGCCCAGTAGTCAGCACTTCGGTGTTGACATGAATATCTTTTTGCTGGTGGACGTTTCGTCCCCGAGGGTATCACCAGCCCAGTAGTCAGCACTTCGGTGTTGACATGAATATCTTTTTGCTGGTGGACGTTTCGTCCCCGAGGGTATCACCAGCCCAGTAGTCAGCACTTCGGTGTTGACATGAATATCTTTTTGCTGGTGGACGTTTCGTCCCCGAGGGTATCACCAGCCCAGTAGTCAGCACTTCGGTGTTGACATGAATATCTTTTTGCTGGTGGACGTTTCGTCCCCGAGGGTATCACCAGCCCAGTAGTCAGCACTTCGGTGTTGACATGAATATCTTTTTGCTGGTGGACGTTTCGTCCCCGAGGGTATCACCAGCCCAGTAGTCAGCACTTCGGTGTTGACATGAATATCTTTTTGCTGGTGGACGTTTCGTCCCCGAGGGTATCACCAGCCCAGTAGTCAGCACTTCGGTGTTGACATGAATATCTTTTTGCTGGTGGACGTTTCGTCCCCGAGGGTATCACCAGCCCAGTAGTCAGCACTTCGGTGTTGACATGAATATCTTTTTGCTGGTGGACGTTTCGTCCCCGAGGGTATCACCAGCCCAGTAGTCAGCACTTCGGTGTTGACATGAATATCTTTTTGCTGGTGGACGTTTCGTCCCCGAGGGTATCACCAGCCCAGTAGTCAGCACTTCGGTGTTGACATGAATATCTTTTTGCTGGTGGACGTTTCGTCCCCGAGGGTATCACCAGCCCAGTAGTCAGCACTTCGGTGTTGACATGAATATCTTTTTGCTGGTGGACGTTTCGTCCCCGAGGGTATCACCAGCCCAGTAGTCAGCACTTCGGTGTTGACATGAATATCTTTTTGCTGGTGGACGTTTCGTCCCCGAGGGTATCACCAGCCCAGTAGTCAGCACTTCGGTGTTGACATGAATATCTTTTTGCTGGTGGACGTTTCGTCCCCGAGGGTATCACCAGCCCAGTAGTCAGCACTTCGGTGTTGACATGAATATCTTTTTGCTGGTGGACGTTTCGTCCCCGAGGGTATCACCAGCCCAGTAGTCAGCACTTCGGTGTTGACATGAATATCTTTTTGCTGGTGGACGTTTCGTCCCCGAGGGTATCACCAGCCCAGTAGTCAGCACTTCGGTGTTGACATGAATATCTTTTTGCTGGTGGACGTTTCGTCCCCGAGGGTATCACCAGCCCAGTAGTCAGCACTTCGGTGTTGACATGAATATCTTTTTGCTGGTGGACGTTTCGTCCCCGAGGGTATCACCAGCCCAGTAGTCAGCACTTCGGTGTTGACATGAATATCTTTTTGCTGGTGGACGTTTCGTCCCCGAGGGTATCACCAGCCCAGTAGTCAGCACTTCGGTGTTGACATGAATATCTTTTTGCTGGTGGACGTTTCGTCCCCGAGGGTATCACCAGCCCAGTAGTCAGCACTTCGGTGTTGACATGAATATCTTTTTGCTGGTGGACGTTTCGTCCCCGAGGGTATCACCAGCCCAGTAGTCAGCACTTCGGTGTTGACATGAATATCTTTTTGCTGGTGGACGTTTCGTCCCCGAGGGTATCACCAGCCCAGTAGTCAGCACTTCGGTGTTGACATGAATATCTTTTTGCTGGTGGACGTTTCGTCCCCGAGGGTATCACCAGCCCAGTAGTCAGCACTTCGGTGTTGACATGAATATCTTTTTGCTGGTGGACGTTTCGTCCCCGAGGGTATCACCAGCCCAGTAGTCAGCACTTCGGTGTTGACATGAATATCTTTTTGCTGGTGGACGTTTCGTCCCCGAGGGTATCACCAGCCCAGTAGTCAGCACTTCGGTGTTGACATGAATATCTTTTTGCTGGTGGACGTTTCGTCCCCGAGGGTATCACCAGCCCAGTAGTCAGCACTTCGGTGTTGACATGAATATCTTTTTGCTGGTGGACGTTTCGTCCCCGAGGGTATCACCAGCCCAGTAGTCAGCACTTCGGTGTTGACATGAATATCTTTTTGCTGGTGGACGTTTCGTCCCCGAGGGTATCACCAGCCCAGTAGTCAGCACTTCGGTGTTGACATCAATATCAATTATATGGTCATTTTTATAAATTTTCTGTTTACAAAACTTTGATTTTTTCGAAAAACTAAGGATTTTCTTACCCCAGGAGTAGATTACCTTAGCCGTATTTGGCACAACTTTTTGGAATTTTGGATCCTCAATGCTCTTCAACTTTGTATTTATTTGGCTTTTTAACTATTTCGATCTGAGCGTCACTGATGAGTCTTATGTAGACGAAACGCGCGTCTGGCGTATAAAATTATAATCCTGGTACTTTTGATAACTATTTTTGGTATTATTTGCCACTCTTTCCTTTGTTCTTGTGTGCTTTTTTAGTCTGTTAAGTGTATCATGTGTATGTTGTACAATTTTTAATTGTGAATCAGTCTTTTGGATATTATGCTTTAACATGTTTGTGCTGTTTTATTTGAATTTCCAAAACACACCCATCTTGCTTTTTAAAATGCTCGCTTTTAACTTTTTTTCGATTTCACTTTTTTCAGCTTGACGTGAAAATTGGCAACTTGAAAGTAAGAAACATCATTTTGGTAGCACGCCAGACTCAACTGTTAAAAAATAACGGTTCATTACTGTACTTGATCAAAACTAGACTATATATTTCAAATTATATTTATTGTTTGTTCTTATATTGTACTGTTACACCACTGTCCCCGGTTAGGAAGAGAGTTGGGATCCCCTTAACATGTTTCACCCTTCTGTATGTATGTGCCTGTCCCAAGTCATGAGCCTGTAATTCAGTGGATGTCGTTTGTAGATGTGTTACATATTTGTTTTTCGTTCCTTTTTTGCACATAAATAAGACCGTTCTTTTTTTCGTTTGAATTGTTTTACATTTATTATTTACAATTTGTTGCTGACGTAGTGATCTGTTAAGCAAACTAGTTAATCCTTTGATAAATTAATATAATAAAACCAACCACCACGAAAACATATTTTATTGTAAAATATCAATGGATTATCAAAAAGTAAAATAACAAAAATACAACAGAAGAGTTATAAAAAAGTACAAAAACAAAATTAAAATAAAAAGCTCAAACACTTCTAACAAATGGAAAACAACTGTCATATTCTTATTATCAGTAATAAGCTCAAGGTTGTTATTTGGTTGTTAATTTGTTGCTGACGTAATGGTCTATAATGCAAACCGTAATCGGTGGATGAATTAATATAATACAACCATCAATAAAACGTATTGTATAGTAATTATCAAAAAGTAAAATTACAAAAAACAACAAAAAACAACAGAGAAGTTATAAAAAAAAAACTACAAAAACAAAATAAAAATAAAAACCTGGTTTTATAGCTAGCAAAACCTCTCACTTGTATGACATTCGGATCAAAGTCTATTATTTTGACAACATTGTAATATAATCTAAATCACTATACAAACAAATAACTGTTTCAAAAAAGTAACACAAAATGTCTGATAAATTAAGCACATAAGAAAAATTGAAAGACAAGAACTCAAAATGGATCATTGCACAATAACACAATATCGGGATGTATAAATACCCAGCCACGTCATCAGCTGTACATAATAAAAAAAATAGACTGAGCATCAAAAGTAAAACAAAATAATATACAAGGACCAAATACAGGGGAATTTTTAACACATTTTTAAGATGAATACACACACACACAAAACTGTTAAATCAAAATCTCTGTTTCGAATTTCCAATTTTGAAAGATCTACTCCAAGATTTAACTTCCTTGGCTTGGTCTCAAACTATTAGATTTTATAGATTCACAATGTTAACTGTTCATTATAAGATTATGGTTTAAGGTGGTAGACCTAGGTTAGGGGAAATAACTCTTAAAATCATCAGTACGTTTGTGTCAGCCATTTTCATAAATAGGTTCTAAGCTTCTAGGATACATAGATTATTTTCAGTCTGTTTCAGGTAGATGCTTAAAATACATTAATAAAACTTGACTATTACAAACGCATCACTGAATTAAAGAGTTATCTCCCTGGACCAAGGTCTACCCCCTTAAACTATTGTTACTGTAGGGTTCAGATTCAGGTAAACAACATGTTTAGGTCGACTGATTTTTATCAATTATTTTTATCACATCTTTTGGTAGCTATTCAGTAACTTAAAATTTACCATAATTTCGTTAACCAGTTAACCAGACATGGATGTAAGCATAATTTATTATAGACAACTATACGGCATTAATTCTAGCTCTGAACATGCATTTATTAATTAAATTGCCACTGAACTTTAAACAGCCACTCATCCGTCCACATGAAGTATGAGTTTAACAGAAGAAAGGGAGTAGCCAAAAGTCAACCAATGTTATACAACTGATCGAGCGGAGCCTACGTTTTTTATTGCAAAAGGACATATTCTATTTGAAGATGTGTGTGATAAGGATGTTGACCGTTATAATTATAAGTGATTTCTAATCACCGAACAGTGCCATAAAAAACTGATATACAAATGAACTGAGCGTATGATGATCTATTATTAGGGACGAATAACCGGACACTTCATTGATGAGTTCATCCCGAAGCACCTGTCTAAAAATGGACTGGTATCAAATAAGCTAATCGGTATAACCCCGCACAGTCAAGTCAAATAAATCAATAAATATTTGTCAACGACTTAAGTTTATCTTACTGTATTGTTTTTTTTTTTTACTTTTTCAAACTTATTGTGGTGATCCCATGGCCAAACTCTGACCAATAGAAAACGGGTAAAATAGAAATATAATGCTTTAATAATTAAGGATGTTCGCTTGTCATGTTTTTGGAATTTTTGTCAGATTTTTGAAAATCTCTGGTTTTATCCATTTGAATGCTTTCAAAAAAATTGCCAATTGACACCCTTTTTCTTTTTATGAACCTTTTACATGTATAATGTTAAGCCATCTGTAAAAGTCTTATAAAATCCTTGTTATTCTTTAATAGTTTTTGACCACTTAATTAAATTGTCAATGATAAAGCAATGAAAAATCAAGAGAGAACATTTACCCGTCAAATTTCAATGGCTAATATCTCGAAAACAATCACATTGACCTATATTTTTTAGGGCAGTTTTGGTATCTTTAAAAATCCCCTATCAATTTATACTAGTGTTACGAAAAACTTATTATTTTGAAACTGGGTAGCGAAACTCCTTAATCAAAAAAAGTATCCCAATCAAAATCTTTGCAACAACCGGCCTCTGGAAATATAATTATATACAAAAGTTCAATTAGCCATGAAGTATATTTTTCAGTGGTTAAATATAAGTATTTCCAGACTGATCGAAATAGAGGTGAAAGTAATCTATAACTGTTTGCGTTTCTACATGAAACTTGTATATTACCTAACGAAACGATATCAAGGAAGATAAACTGGCCAATCACATCGTTGCCATGGAGTTGTTTCTCAGGCGAAAAAATGAAAGTGGCTTGCCCTTCAATTTCGTCGGCCATTATTTTTACCGTTACCATATTCATTTCAAAATTATAGCGGAGGTCGAGTGTGAGATGGCTACCATTTACCACGCTAGGTTGTAACTTAGTGTCATCAGTGTAAAAACAAAAACGTGATAAGACAGATTGTATTCCCTGATCAATCGGACAAACTTCAGCAGTGAAGTGGCCTACAACTCTGTACTTTGTGTCAATTTGTCCTATTTTTAACTCAAACAGTAAATTTTCTTCTGCAATTTGAAAATGTTGTGGGTAAACTATATCTAAATCAATAATGTGGTGCAAATATTTTGTATTTTCCGTATACTTTAGAACACCATACGGCGATTTCGTCTTCTTTACATCCGCAAATACTTCTATAGGTGTGTTTGACACGGTCTTATTGTCAGGTGATAATTCAAGATGGCGATGGAGCGTTGAGCCATTAAAACCGAGAAAGTCTATTACGGAATTTATAGTCATTGAACTAACGACACTATCTGATTCATACAATGCAAACACTGGAGTAACACTATATTCTGTCTGAGGTTGATGAAATGCTCTGATTTGAGAGCTCTCCACAGAGAAGTTAACATTTGTATTGATCAACCTTCCATCAACACTGTATTTATAATTGATAAGATTTGGCGGGAAATCATTCCTTTCATCGAAACAAATACCATGTTCGTTTACACAGACATACGCTGTAATCGACCATATCTTTCCATTATACGAGTTTTCCATATAATTTGAGCTTATGGAGCTCTGCGTCAACCCTATTTCAAATAATATTTTATTTTTAGGATATTTGTTTTTATCCTTATATTTCTTTCTCAATTCAACTTTAACATCAAAGTTAAGATTTTTCTCCGGAATATTGAATGTTTTGTTCGCATAAACGCCTTTGTATTTATACATATTTTGTGCTGAACCACAAATAGTAACTTCCGGCATTGGATCCATTGACACTGCCTGGTGGTCAGCTGATCTGCATTTAAACTGACCATTTGTTGAAGATAGAAATTCATATTCTGGAACTGAAAGGAATTTTGCCAATACAATGCTAATGCAGTAAAGTAATATAAACAATATGCAGACAAAGGCAATAAGTTATTGATAATATTTATTTAACCGTTGAGAATATTTGCCTGTAAGTATAAGTTATAATTGGTTTTTTTGTACTAATATGATCTGAATGTGGTTAAGGTGGCTGGGGCGTCTTAATTAAAACTGACAGAATTTTTTGATAACTTGTCAAGATAAAGCTTTTATCATGCTTTTTTCAAAACTGTATTAAAAAGTATGGGTCACCGGGTTTTTTTTTCACGCTACAGGTTGCGCAAAATTGTCAGATTTTGTATAGATTATTCATGGAAAATTAAATTTTGTGTGATAAAACGAAAACATACTATAAGAACTTTAAGATAAAATGTGAGAATATTGCTCTTATAACATGCTTTCAAATAAACAAAAGAAAAAATGGGGTCACCGAACTTGTTTTCTTGCTAAATATCAAAATAGGTAAATTCATAACACTTTCTATTGTAAAATTTACTTTATCGGAGTTATCTCCCCTTATTTGGCAAAGTTTGAAAAAATCTAATCAAACACAAACAAGGCGTTTTTACAAAATTACAACTGAAGTTATGTTAAAACACACAATTTTCTATATTTATATCAAAAGTCTTTTACATAATTTACATACAACTCTCAAAATTTGCACATTTCATCAAATATATAGACCAAAGATATCTGCTTATTTAAAATCCAAGATGGAGGAAGACACCCGAGCCACCTTAAGCATCGATTATATTCATATTTGTATTTGATTTTGTGTCAATTGTCAAATAGTTGTAATAAATTACTTTGCTCTTCATTGACTTGAATTGGAATAAAAATATCTTATCTTATCTTGTCTTATAGCATGGATCCCGAAGAATTCTAGTAACATTATTGCCACACATCTTAATGTTCGCACACAAGTTTTTGATTGTCATAATCATACATTGCAGTTTGTTTTTCACTTCTAACAATCCAAAAGTCCAAACATGCCGTTGGTTTTCCCGTTTGAATGGTTTTACACTAGTAATTTTGGGGCCCTTTATAGCTTGTTGTTCGGTGTTGAGCCGCCAGGGCTTCGTGTTGAAGGCCGTACATTGACCTATAATGGTTTAATTTTTTTTAAATTGTGACTTTGATGGAGAGTTGTCTCATTGGCACTCATACCACATCTTCCTATATCTACTAACATCCGGCTAAAAACCAATATCCTTCTCATTCATGATACTCAGATATTCGAAATTCTGCAATTTCAAAGCATTTAAAATGTTGAACAATTTTTTTTTTTTTATAAACATGTAAAATGAGTCATACAAATCATCAAGACTACATGTTCAGAAAAACAACATTATTTTGTTATTACCTCGTCCCAAGTAAGGAACCTGTAATTAAGTGGTTGTCAGTAGTATTTGTTATCCGGTTTTTTTCTGAAATGAAATGCTGGCATTTTTTTTTTAAATTTATTTCAGATCTAATATAGCTAAACATGCTATAGGTATAACGTTTTGTTTATTATTAATGTGGAAGGTACGGTGACAAAAACCACGTCATTGGGTCCCTAGAGGATATTAATTTCATTAGCAATCACACCTCATCTCATTGTGTTCATACCAAAGCACACAGATAAAGATACGATACTGTTAGTTGAATCAAATAAAATAAAAAAAAGCTTCTAATGAAAATCTATCCCAGGAGATGAGTTGTATGTCAAATTTAGAATATTCTTGTTTAGCCTTTCTATTTATCTTTGCATTTACCAAAAAAGAAGCTGTAGTGAAATATCTTGTGCAAAAACACATCGGTTCACACACACACGTGCGGTTATATGTCATTATAAATAATACTTACATGATTTGTAAAACATTATTTTGTTTACTGGTACAAACAGTATTACAGCGATGATAAAAAGAAAGCCGAGTACAAGTGAATTATGATAACCTGCAAAAAAGAAGTCACCATATATCGTTGAAAGCTTATAAGTACATGTAAAGGAATCACGGTATGTACTCAAATCGTTCCAGAAAATATTTAAGATTACAACCTTTTAATAATACATACACAGGAGGGTGCTTCAGTTTGCTCCTAAACAAAAATGTGTACGAGTTCAATGAGAATGTGTGCTTATCACAAATTTGGAATCTTTAATTCAGTGCATGTTTGCCGTTTGATGCTGAACACAAGATGTTCAAAGATTTATGTTGCTATTAAATAAATGAATGGGAGATGAGTCATCTCTATGTGTTTCAAAAGTCGTATATCTTATTGTAAACACTTTTGAACCTCGTTCTTGTATTTACAAAATGAAGATTTAATATTATAGAGAAAAAAATGCAAGTCACAAAGCTGTGTTGAAAAATATTATGCAAAACAAACGGGAAAATGCACACGTGAAGTTACATTGTATGTTATATATCGCAACACTCCTACTTACATGATTTTTTTACTGGCACTATATACCAAATTACGATCAGGCAGATAAGTCCAAGTAATTTGCATATACCTACAAAATATTGCCGAAAGTGAGCAAATCAAAAGCTTTAATATACATCATTCTAGAAAATGTTATAAACGATTGGGAGTTATTAAACCAAGAGTTGGTAAAGTTGATATTTCCCATGTGGTCTACCGAACTAGAGTCAGGGTTTGTACTAACATGAGTATCACTACAGGATCTGCTTACATGGCCAGCATGGTCTGCTTACATGGCCAGCAGGGTCTGCTTACATGGGCAGCAGGATCTGCTTAGCCTTCCGGAGCACCTGAGAGCAACCCAAGTTTTTGGAAGGGTTTAATGTTCCTTAGTCTTTTTTTCTATGTTGGGTTTTGTGTACTACTGTGTTTCTATTTGTCTTTTCTTTTTTAGTCTCAGTTTTCAGTTTATTTTCGATTTATGAGTTTGAATGTCCCTCTGGTAACTTTCGCATCTCTTTTGAAAGCTGCTTTAAAATCTGATAAACAGGCTAAAGTTTCCCAATAATAAATGTTGGTTTCTTTGATGGACATACTTAAAAGATTATTGTTGTTATAAAAACCTTTGATGTATATAACATGTACGTATATATATATTGTCAAGATCAGAGTTGTTCGTTCAGTGTATGTTTACATGTTTTTGTTTACATGTGTATGATTAAGGCATCTTTTCTAAGTCAGGAGCCAGTTTATCAGTGTTTGGTGACACCACAACAACAAACGACAAACACTAAACAGCAGGCTCCTGATTTAGGATATATGCCTTAAACTTCTTTTACAAATGTAATATTAGTCAACAGTGTGAAATCATTGAAACTCTCCCATTAAATATTGTTGGTTCCTTTGATGCAATTTTTTTTATAAAAGGATAATGTTGTTGTAAAACCTTTGATGCACTTAACATGTACTTAGCAATTCTGTATACTTTTCTTATGTTTATACTAAAGAGCTCGAAAAGTAGGCGTACATAGCTGCAATGGGCGTGTCTAAATTCCAACCCTCGGTGGTTAACGTCTCTCGATGATTTACCTTAAGTGCCGATGTATAAAACAAGTATTCTAATGCAACATTGTTTTTAACGTTCATTTAGATCGGATGATTTTTTGACATGTCATCAATTGACAATTGATGCTATGGGACATACGCGCAAGCGCGGACGGCATATGACAGATTTTAAATACATGTTCTAACGTTATTTTTTGTCAGTTTCATTAGAAAATATATAGAGATAGGTATTGTATTTTAAGCACCGACGACATCAATTGGAAATTTGATGGTCGCAAATACCCGTTCACTGTCTCCGCTAACGCGTCGCCAGTAAACTTAATTTGCGACCATCGATCCCCAATTGATGCCGTCGGAACTCAAAATACAATACAGCTATCTCCTAAATGTTCACGTCTGATTGCAATTTTGTAATTTGGTTTTCATTGATTAACAATCTACATGCACATACGATTAAATTTCAATGGTTTTTTTTTTAAACCAATCAAATAAAAGTATAGACAAGAGCGTTTGAGAGAACCTTAACGTACAAACATGTACAAACAATGGGATTTGCTCATTGTTGAAGGCCGTACGGTGACCTATAGTTGTTAATGTTTGTGTCATTTTGGTCTTTTGTGGATAGTTGTCTCATTGGCAATCATACCACATCTTCTTTTTTATATTGATTGTTTTTAATTCCGAACGTCCATTGTTCATTATTGCATGCATGTTAAGGACCAATACACACTTGGTCCTAGTACTGGAAATTTCAATAAATTGAGATGAGAAATTAAATTAAGGTGGTACCAAACACCATAACTAAAATGCATTTGGCTCGTTAGATTTTCATAAAATTTTGACAAAATATTTACTTTGAACTTTGTACTTTATTTGGCTTTTTTTTTTAACTGTTTTGAATTCGAGCGTCACTGATGAGTCTCTTGTAGACGAAACGCGCGTCTTGCGTATATATAAAAGTTAGTCCTGGTACAATATCTATCATAAGTTTATTGACAAATATATAAAATTCAAAAAAAATAACCAATCACTTTTTCTGACAATTTCATTGAAAAAAATAGCAAATCTTGAACATTGAGAAGATTAACATTTCCTTCACAATACAACGTGATTAAAACGTTAAGCTGATTTTACTGAGTTATCTCCCTATAGAATATTAGGTAACACCATAAAAAAGAGTGAAACTCTTGCTTATATTTTTTTTAGTCAGATACATAATGAAGTTTCAACTTGCCTGCCATGGAGATACGACTTGATGAATCTGTAAAATAAATCATTTTATTTTCAAATATGGTAAGACATTTCATCAAATATAAGAATCATATACGTGTGTTTGTGTAAAATGTGGTATGACTAGCGCCCTAATTTGGGTACAAAAAATAAACGAAAACAAACATGTAACACCTAAACAAACGACGACCACTGAATTGCAGGCTTCTGACTAGGGGCAGGTACACACATACAGAATGTGGCGGGGTTAAACATGTAAGGGAAATCCAACCCTCTCCTAACCTGGGACAGTAGTGTAACAGTACAACGTCAGAAAGAACTATAAAAATCAGTTGAAAAAGTGTTCACTCATGCGATGGATACACATAGAAGTACTACACCGAGTGGACGTGGCCGGAGACTTTTATATTCCAACTCATTAGATGGACCTGCTATAACTTACCACTTTCTATAGCGAAGAGCTGACACAACAGAATAAATACAAGGAAGTTAATAAGCCATAAATAGAAATGATTTAATTTGTGTCTACGTACTTATAAGTCTTTTGTTATGACTACTTGTTAAATAGTTTTAATTGATTAATTTAAACCTATACAGTGTACATGACACCTTTAAAGGTATATTGTTATATGCAGACGATGTAGTTTTATTAGCCAACTTCAAAGAATATTAGATGTTTTAAGTATATGGTGTAATGTAAATGACTTATTTGTGGATATGGACAAGTCAAAAATTGTTCATTTTAGAACACAATCTGTGACACAAACAAATTTTGTATGTATGTTGAACGGAAACCAGTAAGATATTGTAACAAAATATATGTATCTTGGTTTATTATTAAATGAGTTTTTGGATTATAACGAGATGGCGAAAATTGTAGCAAAATCAGCCAGCAGATCACTAGGTTTACTAGTTGCTAAATGCAAAGCAAATGGTGGTTTTGAATTTTCTATTTTTACACAGCTTTTTGACACTCTTGTTATGTCTGTAATTGAATATGGTGCTGCGATATGGGGAAGTAAAGAATACTCTTGTATAAATGCTGTAAAAAATAGGGCAATGCGTTTTTTCATGGGTGTTGGAAAGTACACGCCTAATTTAGCCCTATATGGTGATATGGGCTTGATGCCATGTATTGTAAAACAATGGACATGTATTTTTAGAACTTATAGTAGATTTATGAAAATTTGTGATAATAGAATAAACAAAAAAGTTTTTATATGGGCAAATAATATATGCAATAATAAACTGCAAAATTGAAATTTCAGAGTACACACAAAGTTTAAAAAACTTGATATGGAACATTTTTGTAATACTAATTTGATTATTGATAAACATGTTATAAAAAATATTGAGAATATCTGTTTCAATAGATTTAAAGAGCAATGGTCTATTGATTTAATGTCAAACGAGCTTAGTAAACTACGTACTTACAGACTGTTCAAAATGAATTTGGTGAAGAAAATTATTTATTAAAAATTATACTTGGTAAATATAGGAGAGCCTATGCCAAATTTAGAAGTGGTACCTCTCCTTTGAAAATTGAGACTGGAAAGTGTGAAGGTCTTTTAGTTGAAAACAGAATTTGTTTTAACAGTGTTTGTAATGAAAATCTTTTAATTGAAGATGAAAAACATAAATTAATGAATTGTCCTGTGTATGAAGATTTGCGTTGTTATTGGTTTTATTAAGCATCTCTATTTAATGTTAATTTTATGCAAATGTCTGATGACGATAAATTTATATTTTTATTCACAGATGAAAATATGTACTTTTATACTGTCAAAATCTGTAATGACATTTTATTGAAAAGAAAATGTATTTTATATAGCTAATTTTAGTGTAAATACTGTATTTACATTTTAGATAGTCTCTCATAACTCTTTTTAGAGCGGCTCTTGTATGTTTTATGATGTTGTTTTATAAACTGTTTGTATGTTTTATATAATGAAGAGGTGAGACTTAAATAAAATGTTGTCTTGTCTTGTCTTGTCTGTCTGTCTGTAATTTTTATCACGAGATTTCTTATCACTTTATTTTATTCTCATATTAACTTATCAGCAGAAAGTTTAGATTTTGGCACTTGGCACTTCAACAAAAAAAATACAATATAAAACGGCTATTAATTATGTCATAAGGCAGTTATAAGCCAATGTGACAGAAATAATATACGCAATCACGATTTCATTCCAAATACGTAACTGTATTGCGTGGAATATGAGGGTATAAATCTTTATTTCAGTACTCTTTCGGCCATTTTTCTCTACTCCTTTAAAATGTTACCCATTATTCTCTGTTCTTTATGAATATTAATTACTCGTCTGACCAAAGTTAGGAGCCTCTGGCCTTTGTTAGTCTTGTATGATGTTTAGTTTTAGTTTCTTGCGTATATTTCGGAGTTTAATATGATGTCCATTATCACTAAACTAGTATTTACATTTTTATTAAGGGGCCAGCAGAAGCACGCATCCGGGTGCGGGAGTTTCTCGCTACATTGAAGACCCATAGTTTGCCTTCAGCTGTTTTCTGATCTATGGTCGGGTTGTTGTCTCTCTTTTTCATTCTCGATTTTTTTACATGCCTTTTTATACATATTCTCTATGGTAGTTTATGGGTGTTCTCTGTTATTTGGACGGGTTGTCGTCTCTCTGACACATTACCCGTTTTCATTCTTAATTTCATTTTAGGGTTGTTGTTCTTGAATGGTGCATATAGATATACGAAGATGTGGTGTGGGTGCATGCCAATGAGACAACTCTCCATCCAAATAACAATTTAAAAAAGTAAACCATTATAGGTCAATGTACGGCCTTCAACACGGAGCCTTGGCTCACACCGAACAACAAGCTATAAAGGGTCCCAAAATTACGAGTGTAAAACCATTCAAACGGGAAAACCAACAGTCTAATCTATATAAAAAAACGAGAAACACGTATAAATTACATAAACAAACGACATCTACTGTACATCAGATGCATATTGTGTCTATGCTCCGTAATTTTCGCCTTTGAGATTTTTGCGCATGCATTATCAGCGACATCACAAAGTGAGAGGAGACGTTATAAAGCTTGCGTTCGTCAAGAGTGAAACTGTCGTAGGGAGGGAAAATACCAGTAATAAATCGATAAACTGTTATAGATAATCGGATTTTCTTCATACAGATATCGTAAAATATCAGCCACTTTACACAATGTGAAGATTTTTAGCTTCAAGTCATTCAAGAAATTAGTTGCAAACATTCAACTGATTCTATATAAACTGAAAACGAAGTGATTAGAAAAATGGTGATAAAAATATGTCTTTAAAAGTGTCTTGTACAAAAATGTATCTACATGATATAGATAGTGTCGGTTTAAATAAATCAATATTCATTATTGTATAAATATACATGTAGTTACAAACAAAAAATGGAAAATTTGCAAACTTCCCAGATGTAAGTATATACATTTAACGTCAGCGCTAAATATATATTTTTGTAGTTTTACTTCCTTTTTCAATTATCGATTTACGTAAAATATTGGTTAGTAAGGAGAGTTGTGACACTTAAAGATGTAGGTTTTTTTTTTAAATGCAGTAATATTTGTCTCGTTACAGTAAACATATTGACTGATTGATTGCTTGATTGGTCTTAAACGCCACTTTCGGTATTATTGTGCTATTTCGTGATGGTCAGTTTTTTATTGGTGGAGGAAGACGGAGTGCCAGGAGAAATCACCGACCTTCGGTATGAAAACTTACAATCCTATTTAAGTAAGATTGCAGTGGTGCGCATCTGCCATGTGCGAAATTTGAACTCACAAAAATATAATCATTTCATTGGTTTCACATCATTCAATGGTTTGTCGAGTTTAAATCTGGCTCGGTGAGAATAGGAACTAGGGTACATAGGGTTAACTCGAGGGGTCCAAGTAAACTCGTGTTGTTGAAACCCGAGTAATTAAAGTTAACTCGAAGGGTTCAAGTGTTTTCGGCTAGTGATATAATAGTTCGACTTCTTATAAAACTCGACCATCGAGGCACCGGTCATCGAGGCCCGTCAGAAAAAGTATATGAGATATATGTCATATATATATATATATTGTGTAACGTTGTGAAAAGTTTTCATTAATTTGATTAAAAGTTTTTATATACGTTAACCGTCAGTTTGTTTAAACACAAACATCATCCTGAGAAAGATTTACATGGATGTCTATTTTATTTCATAAATTTCGGTGGCAAAAATCGGTTTTGCCTAACAAAATCTTTGATGGAGGAGCGTTACAAATGTCATTGTTATTTATATAGAATTAGGAAGACGTGGTATGATCATGATGATTGCCATCAGTACAACTTTCCATCAGAGATCAAATAACGTAGATTAAGTTAACAACTATACGTCACGGCACGGCCTTCAGCAATGAGCAAAATCATACCGCATAATAAACAATAAAACTTATTTAAAGGCCCCAAAATGACTACTTATAATGTTAAGCTATTCAATTGATAAAACTAACGACCTTATGTATGTACAAAACAATAAACGAAAAAAAAAATATGTTAAAACAGCACAAATCGGCATCAATTGAATTACGAATTTGTTACTTGTGATAGGCACAAATTCTCACTGAACACATTTTTATTTAAGTGCCAGCAGAAGCCTGCCTCTTGATGCGGGATTTTCTTGCTGTGATGAAGATCCTTTGGTGGCTTTTGGCTGTTTTGTGCTCTATTGCCGGGTTGTTGTCTCTTCTACACATTTCCCATTTAAATTCTCAATTGTACATACATCTTGTGGCGGGTCCTTGATTACCATGTTTTCTGTGATCAAATTCTCTCTTTAACCTGGGACAGTGACACATCAGTACTAAATAAAAAGAAGACTGAAAGTCGGTTGAATATGCCTGCCGCATCTCTAGTTACCACTGTGAACCCCGAACCAACGAACAATGATAGCAAAAAATACCTATTTTGATGTTGATTGTCAGCTTTTTATACAAGCATATACTTTTTGTTACTTTTAACATTTAAATTAATCCCCGTACAGATATACGAAATACAGTGTTGCTCAAGCTTAATGGGATATACCTTTGTTCTACGGAAACATCTAATGAATAAATGTGTTTTCGGACTCGTCGCATGCTTCGGTGAATAGGTACCATTCTATTCCACTAGTATTCCGGTAATTTGAAGAAAGAGGCAGCCAATTAGCGATAACAATCAGCCCTAAATAGTAGCTACACTATTCGGATTCAGTATCACATACCTGTCACCAATGATATGACGAAAATAAGAAGTATTTGACCATACCTTTTGTTTTTATGCCCCATTTATGGGCATTATGTTTTCTGGTCTGTGCGTCCGTTCGTCCGTTCGTCCGTCTCGCTTCAGGTTAAAGTTTTTGGTCGAGGTAGTTTTTGATGAAGTTTCAGTCCAATCAACTTGAAACTTAGTAAACATGTTACTTTCTGATTTTATGCCAAATTATAGATTTTATCCCATTTTCAGGGTCCACTGAGAAAATGATAGTGCGGAAGGGGCATTTGTGTACTTCTTGTACACATTCTTGTTTCCACTGCTTCGGGTAACCTGTATCCGTCAGTGAGCTACACAGTGGTTACTCCAAAACCGAATTTGGCCTTGATCAGTTGTCAGACCACACGACACGCAAACACATGTTTCTTATTTCTAACGAAATGTCTTACCATATATTTTTTTTTTATATAGATTAATCAAGTCGTGTTTCCATGGCAGGCAAGTTAATTTTATAATGTGTTTAATTCAGTTTCTTACTAGAATTTTTTTATTAGTCCAAGCGTGTGTTTGTCCTAAACAAGCTTGAAATGTTGGCCACTTGACGTTTCGCACCCTCCAATCAATCACATGTTTTACTTTAAGGTACTAACTTACTTTTTGGCGGATGTTATCAAATATTACCTAACGTTTAAAAACCATTTTTTTTCAAATGATGAATGTTCTAAATATTATTTTAATATGCAGCTAGAATGATTATCTTCCCCAAAAGCAATAACTTAATACATATTCGATCAATACTAACTTACATAAATTTGTGACTTGTTATGCCCAACCTACGATAGTAGAGGGGCATTATGTTTTCTGGTCAGTGCGTCCGTTCGTTCTTTGGTCCGTCTGTCCTGCTTCAAGTTAAAGTTTTTGGTCAAGGTAGTTTTTGATGAAGTTGAAGTCAAATCGACTTCACATGTTTCCTATGATATGATCTTTCTAATTTGAATGCCAAATTATAGTTTTTATCCCAATGTCACGGTCCACTGAACATAGAACATTATAGTGCGAGTGGGGCATTCGTGTACTGGTGACACATTCTTGTTTTATATACAATTTGATTAACGTTTGTTAAAGATGACTTTTTTTTGCCCTTTTTAAAACATATCCGCTAAACCTACAAGGCATATCGAGTCTGATATGAATAATAAGATTTGGTATGAGTGCCAGTGAGACAACTCTCCATCCAAGTAACAATGTGTTAAAGTAAACAAGTATATACCAAAGTACGACCATCAGCACGAAGCCTTGGCTCACACCGAACAACAAACTACAAATGGCCAAAAACAATTACTTGTAAACTTGTAGTATTTAACAATTTAAGAAAGAAAACCAACTTTCTAATCTATATAAAAAACGGGAAACGAGAAACATTTAAGAAACACACAAAAATCTCTGAACAACAGATTCCTGACTTAGGACAGGAGCATATACATGCAGCGGGTTTAAATATTAAAAAAAGAAATGATCAAACAAAAAACATATAAAAAAACACAAGTAAACTGAACTAATAACTCTGATCTTGACAAAATATATAGAAAAGTACATGTTATGCACCACGTGTTTTACAACAACATTATTTTTTTTAAAATAAAATCTCACATCGAAGGAATCAACATTTAAATGATTTTAAACTGTTGACCAAATATTAGCAGCAGCTTCTTAAAAGTATTGAAATTTTATTACATTTTCTAATATGATTTATTATAAGTCTTGATTTGCTAACTTTCAGCAATCTTTTGCAGGTATATGCAAATTACTTGTACTTACCGGCCTGTCCGTCATCATTATTATACTTCTGATGCCAGTACACATGCTTTCATTTTACAAATCATGTAAGTAGGAATATTGCAATATCTTAAATTACTTCATGTATGCATTTTACGATATGTTTTGTATGATATTTTACACACAGCTTTGTGATTGCATTTCTCCCTCTTATTTGGTGAATACAAGGATGCAGTTCATTCTAAATGTTAAGTTCAGACGTGTTCATAATAAGATATACGACTTTTGAAACCCAGAGAGAAGAATTGGCTCCCATGCATTTATTTTAAAACAACATTAATCTTTGAACATCTTGCATCGAAGGAACCACCATTAAAATAATGAATGTGTATCTGAAAAGATCACAGGTATACAGTACATCTGAATGATGTAAAGGTTGTAACTTTGATTTTTTTTCTAAAACGATTTTGATTATATAAGTTTTTCGCGATTCGTTTACATGTAAGTTTTTTACAATATAAAGTGATGATATTTTTGCAGGTAAACATAAGTCTCTGGTAAACGCTTTTCTTCTTATCATCGCTGTTATACTGTTGGTGCCAGTGAATATATTAATGTTTTACAAATCATGTAAGTATGACAAATCTGACATTACTTCACGTGTCCGTGTACCGATGTGGTTTGTACATGAGATATTTCACCACAGCTTTGTTTACTTGCCTTTTTTTTCTTTAAAACTTTGTAAAGCAGATGCAAGGATGTAGTTAAAGAGAAAGGTGCAATAAAATAAGGAGAAGAGGTATAATTGCCAATGAAACCAAATGACGTGGGTTTGTGTCACCGTATAGCCATTAACATTGAACAAAACAGAAACCGTTAGCTATATCAAATGGCTCTGACATGTAAAAATGCGAAACAATTCATTTAGGAAACCAAAGGCCATGTTTATACGGAAACAAAAAACGAACAACAGATATTACTGACATCCACTGAATTACAGGCACCTGACTTGGGACGAGGTTATTACAATTTGGCAAAAATAATTTCGTTTTCTGAACATGTAGCCTCGTTGTATTGTCTGACTTATTTACATGTATCACAAATCTCTTTTTGTTCAAATGCTTAGAAAAGACAGAACTTGAAATGTACGGAGGCCGGTTAGTGTCAAGTTGGACTTTTATTTTTAAGTCGTTATAACGACTTAGCTAACTTGTTATAACGACTTAGCTAAATTGTTATAACGACTTAGCTAACTTGTTATAACGACTTAGCTAAATTGTTATAACGACTTAGCATATTTATCTTGTAAAACAAATTAGCTAACTTCTTTTAACGACTTAGCTAACTTGTTCAAACAACTTAGATAGCCAATTGACACATAAATTACTAACTGTAGGTCAACGGAAGACCTTCAACAATAAGCAAAGCCAATACCGCATAGTCAGCTACAAAAGGCACCGAAATCACAAATTCAAAACAATTCAAACAAGAAAACTAATAGATATAGGAAGATGTAGTATGAGTGCCAATGAGAAAACTCTTCTTTCAAGTAACAATCTATAATAGTAAACCATTATGCGTCAAGGTACGGCTTTCAACACGGAGCCTTGTCTCACGCCGAACAACAAGCTATAAAGGGCCCAAAATATCAAAAGTGAAAAACAATTTAAATGGGAAAACCAACGGTCTAATCTATATAAAAACGAGAAACTAAGCATGTATTGACTGTATTATTCTAAGTAGTGAAAAATCACCAATGCGTAATTATGACAATAAAAAAACGTGAGTGCAGCCTGGAAATAAACCACGAACATTTAGATGCATGACGATACTGTTATTAGAACTCTCTTGGAACCATAATAACTAATTGCCTTTGTATACTACTTGTTTATATTACTTTAATGCATTAGTATTACAATGGCAAAATTGCTTTCAGTTCCAGAATATGAATTTCTTTCTTCAACAAATGGTCAGTTCAACTGCAGGTCAGCTGACCACCAGACAGTGTCAATGGATCCCATGCCGGAAGTTACTATTTGTGGTTCAGCACAAAATATGTTTAAATACAAAGGAGTTTATGCAAACAAAACTTTTGATTGTTCTGATAAACGCCATAACTTTGATGTTAAAGTTGAATTGAGAAAGAAATTTAGAGATAAGAAATATTATAAAAACAAAATATTGTTTGAAATAGGGTTGACAGAGAGTTCCATAAGTTCAAAATATATGCGAGACATGTATGATGGAAAGATTTGGTCGGTTTCAGCATATGTTTGTGAAAACGAACATGGGATATGTTTCCACGAAAGGAATGATTTCCCGCCAAATATTGTAAGGCATTCATACAGTGTTAGTGGAAGTTTAATTAATACCAATGTAGACCTCTCTGTAGACTGTCATCATAGTGATCAACCTCAGACAGAAAATAGGGTTACTCCAGTTTTTGCCTTATATGAACCGGATGTTATCGCAATTTCAATGACAATAAACTCCGTAATAGACTTTCTCAGTTTCAATGGCTCAACACTTCATCGCCATCTTGAATTATCACCTGACAATAAGATCGTATCGAACACACCTGTAGAATTATTTGCGGATGTAAAGAAAACAAAATCGCCGTATGGTGTTCTAAAGTATAGTGAAAATACGAAACATTTACATCACATTGTTGACTTAGATATAGACTACCATCAAAATGTTGAAATTACCGAGGATCTATTTGAACTAAATATAGGACAAATTGACACAGAGTACAGAGTTGTTGGCCACTTTACTGCTGAAGTTTGTCCGATTGATCAGGGTATACAATCTGTAGTATCACGTTTTTGTTTTTACACTGACGACACTAAGTTACAACCGAGTGTGGTGTATGGCAGTCATCTCACACTTGATCTAAGCTACAATTTTGAAGTAAATATGATAACGGTTAAAATATCGACCGACGAAATTGAAGGGCAAGACACTTTCATTTTTTCGCCTGAGAAACAACTCCATGGCAACGATGTGAAAGGCCAGTTTATCGTTCTCGATCACGTGTCAGTAGATAATATGCAAGTCTCATGTAGAAACGCTTACAATTATAGATTGATATCGTCTCTATTTCGATTGGTTGGGAATATTGTATATTTTATTACGGACCCTTGTTCTTCAATCATTATGCAGGTTTTCAATTTCTGTTACAGAGTGTACAACCTTACATCTAGATATGATATAACCATTGTAGTAATCATAATTCTATCTTGTCCATTTTGTTATTCAAGCATTCGACCATGGGAAAACCGATACTAGTTTTAAAAAGTTAGAAAATATAACTGAGACAAACGAAGTCGTTACGTCTATGACAGATACCCCAAGGGTTGACCGTGGTTAAGTATATGCCATTGGCCGTATCAAAAGTTCTAAAGTTAAGATTTGTTCCGAACGGACGGATTTTTCTCCATGTCCTACGATAAATCAGTACTACAATTGAATATCTTAACTTAAGAAGTTTTATGCATATCAGCCCAGCTAGCCCTCTCCCATTCTTCTTTTTAAAACAAATATATCATTGAACGTGTTTTAACAGAATGTTATAGTGTTTTTCGATATTCGGAGAGAACATTTTAGAATAAATAATTTGTATGATTTATTAAACAGTATTCATGTTCAAAATAAATTAGAATATATTTCAGAGTATGAACAAGTTGCAGTTAAAACTTAAGAATTATTTTATTTTATCTTATTGGTGAGTTTATAATTTTATGTAATTTCGCCTTTAATTAAAGTTTAAGTACATCGAAAGTGTTTTTGTCTGTTGTTTAAAACTGTCTTAGTTTAATATAATATTTGAAATTAATTTTGCCGAAATATAGCCTTTTTTGGTTGATACAGCGTAAAAGATACAGCGTAAAATCACCAACCAACCAATCAGTAAAGCTCAAACTATAAAACAGCGACCGTTACACTGTTCGGGACACAGATATACACATACACGTCAGCATTACACTGTTCGGGACACAGAAATACACAGAAACGTCACCATGACACTGTTCGGGACACAGAAATACACGGACACGTCACCATCACACAGTTCGGAACACAGAAATACACGGACACGTCACCATTACACTGTTCGGAACACAGAAATACACGGACACGTCACCATTACACGGTTCGGAACACAGAAATACACAGCCACGTCAACATTACATGGTTCGGAACACAGAAATACATGGACACGTCACCAATACACTGTTCGGAACACAGAAATACACAGACACGTCACCATTACACTGTTCGGAACACAGAAATACACGGACACGTCACCATTACTGTGTTCGGACCACAGAAATGCAGACACGTCACCATTACACTGTTCAGAACACAGAAATACACGGACACGTCACCATTACACGGTTCGGAACACAGAAATACACAGACACGTCAACATTACACGGTTCGGAACACAGAAATACATGGACACGTCACCATTACACTGTTCGGAACACAGAAATACACAGACACGTCACCATTACACGGTTCGGAACACAGAAATACACGGACACGTCACCATTACACTGTTCGGAACACAGACACGTCACCATTACACGGTTCGGAACACAGAAATACACAGACACGTCACCATTACACGGTTCGGAACACAGAAATACACAGACACGTCACCATTACACGGTTCGGAACACAGAAATACACATACACGTCACCATTACACGGTTCGGAACACAGAAATACACGGACACGTCACCATTACACGGTTCGGAACACAGAAATATACAGACACGTCAACATTACACGGTTCGGAACACAGAAATACATGGACACGTCACCATAACACTGTTCGGAACACAGAAATACACAGACACGTCACCATTACACGGTTCGGAACACAGAAATACACGGACACGTTACCATCACACGGTTTGGGACACAGAAATACACAGACACGTCACCATTACACGGTTCGGAACACAGAAATACACGGACACGTCACCATTATACTGTTCGGAACAAAGAAATACACAGACACGTCACCATTACAAGGTTCGGAACACAGAAATACACAGCCACGTCACCATTACACTGTTCGGAACACAGAAATACACGGACACGTCACCATCACACTGTTCGGAACACAGAAATACACGGACACGTCACCATTACACGGTTCGGAACACGTTAGCTAAGGACATCTAAAGCAAACACATATCGAAACAACCAATCATCATGGGTAATTTCATTGTTTGTACCCGAAAATGAAAATAGCGTCACGCCATGGGTTTAATTTTGTATAGTTTAAGGCATCTTTAACAATTTTTTCGGTTGTAAATGAACGGAATCACAAAGACAACAAATAGTCACCGTACGGGATTCAGCAATGAGCAAAGCATATACCTTATAGTAAGCTATAAAAAGGTCCCGGCATGAGAAAATGTGAAATGAATCTAACGAGAAAATGTGAAATAATTTTAACTAGAAAATGGAACGCCTGGTTCATGCTAACGGGTTCTGCGCATTACTGAAACGGTGACCTAAAGTTGTTAACTTCTTTCACATTTTTTCTTCGGTGGGGAGTTGTCTCATTGAAAGTCATACCACATCTCTTTTTTTTTTTAAACACAAGTACGACAGACAGAAACCGAATACAACCACTGGATAACAAGTCAATGACTCAAAACAGGCACATGTAGGGTTAAACGTGATTGCGAGCGCCCAACTATTTACTTACGGTGCAGTCCGGTGTATCCGCGCACAAAATCATTACACACTTTTATTTATTGTATCCGCGCACCTTAGACTTATGACTTCACTTCATTCAACAGATTAAACCAATAATTGTATAATATTATGTGAACAAAATCATTACATACTTTTATTTAATAAAATTTTCTATTTGTATGGTTTCATTCTTTAGATTTTGTGTAATATGTGTCCAAAATTAGGGAAACCCCTGTTCTGAGAGTTCCTCCTATGTCCAGTGATTTTTGCGCATGCTTTCTAAAAATAGCTTATTTTTAATAAAGGAAAGATTTTGTACTACGAAATAGCAGAGTTTGAATCAAAACCACTGCCATGGATACAGAGCAAAAATTATTTCAATCTGATACAAATTTGACTTGAATAAAACAAATATTATCTGATGATGTAATTTTTTTTAATGGAAATTGGCCAAATATGAAGTGAGGTCCCCGGGGTTCGCGCGGCCCGTGATATCGCGATTTGTCTGATTTCGTCATATCAACACAGTAACACAAACAAAATCGGTCTTGTTATTGTTTTAGCCTTCCGAAAGGACAAAAAAACAATAAAATTGATAAGTTCAAGAGTTAATTAATAACTGCAACCCCATTATTTCCCATATTTGGCCAACCACTGGCTACCAATTTCATGACTCCATATAGGCACATGTGCATGGTAGGGTTAAACGACTTTTTACGTGATTGCGAGCGCCCAACTATTTACTTACGTTGCAGTCCGGTGTATCCGCGCACCTTAGACTTATGACTTACACAAAAGTAATGTACATTGTATTTATAAAACCACTTAAATTAAGAAATGCAGTCGTAGTACTATTATATTATGTTCGTTTGACAGAAACATCCGTCCGTTCGGAACAAATCTTAACTTTAGCTTTCTGCATAAGGTCCATGACCTATGTTAATCCTCTGTTTTGAGGATATGTTGAGTTCCCATGCAGGTGATGTGTAAAGTCTTAAATCCATTAGTAATGTAAAAGAGAAGATGGGGTTTGATTGCCAATGAGACAACTATCAACAACAGACCAAAATGACACAGACATTAACACATATAGGTCACCGTACGGCCTTCAGTAATGAGAAAAGCCCATACCGCATAGTCAGCTATAAAAGGTCCCGATAAAACAATGTAAATCAATTCAAACGAGAAAACTAACGGCCTTATTTATGTAAAAAAATGAACGAAAAACAAATATGTAACACAAAAACAAACGACAACCACTGAATTAACAGGCTCCTGACTTGGGACAGGCACATACATAAATAATGTCGCGGGGTTAAACATGTTAGCGGGATCCCAACCCTCCCCTAACCTGGGACAGTGGTATAACAGTACAACATAAGAACGCAGTTTTCGTAATGTAATATTCTCACAACACTATGTTACTCAAGGCTTTAAATGCGGATTTGAGATCAGAAAATAATTTCATTTAGTTAGGTTTTAGGATATAAATAATTAACAGTCCGTCACTTTTCCTTTTTCTCAATTCTATATAAACGTTTTTTATGAGTCAAGCTGTCACAAACTGACCTCAACACATGTATTAATACATAATAATAGTAATTGACTTTTAACCATACATGTATCGGTCATTACAATATATCCGGGATTACATGTACATGTTTTAGACTATCCTAAGTCAAGTGTCTCTGGCCTTTGTTAGTTTTGTATGATTTTAATTTTAGTTCATTAAAATATTTTAGAGTTTAGTATGACGTCTAGTATCACTGAACTAGTACAGTTTTGTTTAGGGGGCAGCCGAAAAACACCTCTGGATGCGGGATTTGTTCGCTGTGTTGAAGACCCTTTCGTGACCTTCGACTGTTTTCTGCTCTTTGGTCAGGTTGTTGTCTCTTTTGGATATTCCCTAACTTTTATTCTCAATTTTATCTTTATTGGGTCCATATCCTAAAACATTTTATATCATGTCTGTCCCAAATAAGGGAAACTCGACTTTTAACAGTTCATCAAAATGTAAAGGAATGTCAAACATGTCTTATAATGAATAAAGGAAAGATCTTATACTACGAGTTTGAACCAAATAAGTAATTTAAGTTGAATTTAGTTATCAAAGGTACCAGGATTATAATTTAGTACGCCAGACGCGCGTTTCGTCTACATGAGACTCATCAGTGACGCTCATATCAAAATATGTATAAAGCCAAACAAGTACGAAGTTGAAGAGCATTGAGGATTCCAAATTCCAAAACGTTGTGCCAAATAAGGTGTTGCGTCACGAGCACCCAGATATTTCTCATGACGAATAACGAACAATGTTTTCATTATATCTAACATGATCTCTACTAAAAATAGCCGTCAGTTAAGGTACATAAAACCCGTGGTTACTATATGTGATCTTTTTGATTGAGCATTAAACTGTCTCACCACGACAGCTAAGACCAGTTCGTAACAAAAATCATACATTTTTCATCATAAAATTTGTCATATTGTCACGTGGTATAATCCGTGTATTTGGTTGAATCAGGACAAATGAAATACTAGACTATTTTCTGTATCAGGGACTCAACATTAAAAAAACAGAATGGCGGAATTTAAAATTGCAATTTTTAGCTTAGTCCTTCTAGGTAAGTCTACTATAATTTTTTATATATATTTTTTTTAATTCGTTTTTTTATTATTCTTATTCTTAGGAAAGTTAAATAAATTGTACAGTATCTGAATTAATCTAACTTAATGTATAAAATTGTATGTACTATTTCCTGGAAAACGCAAATTTAACTCCGCAGCATATATTTTTGTTCCAAATTAGGAACCTGGTCCGTGGTTGTCTATTTTAGATTATTTAGATCGTTATGTTTTGAGAGCAGATCTCTGTTAATTTCTGTTTAAATTATTCATATTTTTTTAGTAGACTCCAGACGATGTTGAGCTTGACGTATCAATTAAAGGACATTCAACATGACTTTTTTTGTTTTTTTTTGTATTCAAATAAACTTTTATTTGTATTAGATTCGGGAATATAACTTACAAGTCTGTTAGAATGTTTAATTTGTTTGTGTTACGATATATAATATCTTAATTTCCCAATACGGACATGTTTCCTTGGTTCTATGAAGTTCCAGGAAAGCATTTACTACAACTAATGTTTTAAGCTTTTCTTGTCTTCGGACAGAGGTGATGATGCTATCGTCCTTTTAGAAATCACGGCATGTTATTCTTTAAGAAAATTACAATAGCAAATATAAATTTGGGTTCGAATATTCATATGAACGATTAAATCTGTGAAAAAAACGAACTCTTATGAGATAGGACTAAAATATTGGTGTATATTTTTTTTCATAAAAAGACTATTATGACATTACTTTTCTGCCTTTTTTTGTAATTCTAAGCCTTGGAATTACATAACTTTATAGTTGTTATAAATAGTTGTGTTTTCTCTATTTTACAGTCATCGCATCAGTTGAAGGTAAGTGACATTTTATTATACGTCAAAGAATTTTATGTTTTCGTAAATGTGAGAGAAATATTATTTTGTTTGCAGGTGACATGTAATATTTCACAAACTAGTTGTTTTCACCGTGACTTCTTTTTCTTAATCAGCCTCGTGACCTCATATCTTCTGTTTCATAGTTGATCACTTATAGTACTGTGTATTTTTTGTTCCTGGTGATACCCCTTTACTTTGCACGTTTCATTTTTTTTTACGATAAACCTTTTAAAACTATTTATAAAAAAGAAGATATGGTAGGATTCCGTATGAAAAATATCTCTACATATGATAAAATAACACAGAAATTAACAATTCTAGGTCACTATACGACCTTCAGCAATGAGCAAAACACACAACGTACAGTCAGATATTATTTCCCTAAGACTTTGTTTTTTTGTTGTTGTATGTTAAACTTGTATTTTTTTACTGTTGTGTTTATAAGGAGTTACGTTTTTTTTGTTTTGCTATATGGATGCCATTATATAAAATTATAATATAATTAGGGATACAAATTCAGTTTAATCAAGTACAGTACAATAAAAAAAATATAAAACTTTTGCAGTGCATGTTCGAATTGGTAGATCAAGTTCTTATGCAAATCGACAGAAATAGAATATGTCAGAAGGTTGTGAATAATGGGTTACTTAATCACAAAAGGCCATAAAACAATTGACGGTTTTATTTCTCGTTTAGTACCAAGACATAAGTTTGGCACATAGTGTAAATATTCATGTTCTTATTCATATTTTTGGTTCACTTCCGGTAAAGCCGAACAGGAACCCTGTCGGATAAATTTGTGCACCCTTTAATTTAATGGCTTTTTGGAATCTTTTGGAATGCTGAATAAGTTTCCGCATTTTTGTAACCGAACGACATAAAACTTGCTAAAATTATATACTATTAAGTCTTTCATGTTGTTGTAATGTTAGAATGAATTGATTGATATTCAGCAATCCATAAAGTCATGCATGATAAGAAGTTACAAAGCAAGTCTGTGTTTGCTTCAAAATACTGGTTTTTCGGAAGATATACTATTTATTCTTTAGAATATAGGTAATCTTAAATAAATATATCCTTATTCACACTGAAGGGGCCTTAAGTTCGCTCGTCCTTACAGTTTACGACACTCCTTTGTAGAATGCTCATTAAACAGGTTTTTTTTCTATCATGCCAAAATCGATTATAAGGTGTTTGGTATGTTATAACATCATAAGAATTCTAATTTTCAATCACTTCTATCAGTCCTTAGGGAGCTACCATTTGATTTTTATGGGGGGCAGGGGGGGGGGGGGGGGGGGGGGCTAGGATGAAATTTGAAAAAAATAGGCAGGACAGGAGTTTTGAGTAAAAAAAAAGGCAGGATGAGACACTTGCAAAAAAATAGAAGTCATGACGACAATTTAGGT